>NC_062290.1:3499344-4749344 GCF_902655055.1 Lutra lutra | reverse complement strand
GTCCAGGGAAGCCTGAAGAAAAGTCCCAGGAGCCGGAGGCGCCTCAGCATCTATCAGTGTCCTCCCAGACACATCGTGTCATCTACTTCGGAGCCCCAATAACGGGCATAATTCTACCACAATTAAATGACTGAGTATCGCTTTTTTAAGAAAGTCACAAGGGGCACCTGAGTGGCTCATTCAGTTAAGCGTCTGCCTTTGTTAGGCTCAGGTCATGATCCCAGGGTTCTGGGATTAAGTCCCACATCGGGCTCTCTGCTCAGGGAGCCTCCTTCTCCCTCTCCCTCTGCCTCTGCTCCTCCCCCTGCTCATGTGCACACTCTTTCTCTCAAATAAATAAATAAAATCTCGGTGGCTCAGTGGGTTAAAGCCTCTGCCTTCAGCTCAGGTCATGGTCTCAGGGTCCTGGGATCGAGCCCCACATGGGGCTCTCTGCTCAGCAGGGAGCCTGCTTCCTCCTCTCTCCCTCTGCCTGCCTCTCTGCCTACTTGTGATCCCTGTCTGTGTCAAATAAATAAATAAAATCTTTAAAAAAAAAAAAAAAAAGAAGAAGAAGAAAGCCACAAAATTCATTTGTGCTAAGAGAAATCTGGCACGAGGGGCAGTCCATGGGACAGGCCGTGCCCAGGGAGCTGCCCGGCACACATGGCAGCATGAGAAGCCGCAGGGCCGTGGTCCCCCGGCACCACCCCAGCAGCAGCCACGAGGGACCACAGGGCCTTCAGCCCGAAGCGCAAATGATCTGAGTCTTCCTTGTCAGCCCCTGAAGGAAGCTCCCGGCGACAGCGCCACATGGCACAGGTCTGTGCATGGCGTGGAGCCCGCCAGCAGACGGCCAAGGGACAAACGAGGAGGCTGGGAACGTGCAGGGCAAAACCCAAACCCACCGCCGCTGGGCTGCCTCGAGGCCGGGACGCCCACGGAGTCACAGCCAGCCCACTGGCAAGCGGGAGGTGCAAGGGCCACCCCACCCCAAAGGGCCCGGAGCTGTGGGACTCAGGCCCTCCGAGCCCCGGCTCTCCCCCCGCCGGGGAAAACCTGCCCCACAGGGTGGCCGTGCCGACGAGCCGGGGTCGCAGGGAAACTGCTCCGCCAGCTACAGAGGACGCACAGAGCCGGCGGTTTAGGGAAAACCCTACAGCCCGGATAAAGGATGAGGCCGGGAGTCTCGCCGGCAGGGCTGGGAGGCAGAGAAAACCCCAGGCTGCTCCCGCAAGAGCTCCGTGAGGCCAGGCAGGCCCCTGGCATTCCCGCCCCCGCGCCCGGCGTGGCCTACCTTGGCGGCGCAGGCTCCTGCCGAAGGGGCTGGCTTCACAGACACGAGGGCCCCGCGGCGCGGGCCCCCGCCTCAGGGCACCCGCCCGGCCCTTGTCCGAGCCGCTCAGCAGCACCCGCGTGATGACCCGCACCAGCTCCCGGATCACAGCCCTGGCGCAGTGGGGCCCGCCGGCCAGGCCGTTGGAAGGGAAGAAGAAGGGCTTCAGGTGGTGCGCGAGCTCGTTCCAGTCCGCCACGGGGCTGCGGGCGTCCGCGCAGCCGTAGATCAGCTCCCCGTTCTGCGGGCGGGGGACAGACGGGGAGACGTCAACTCCACGGGGGGCGGTGGGCAGGACACCTTTGTCTCTGCCCGCAGGGACCCGACACCCTACATCCACGCCGTCTGGGGCCCTGCACACCATGGCCCCTCTGGGGGAACCCACCGTCACACACTGTGTCGCTGGCCAAGACGCAAATCCCACTAGAACGTGGAACAGAACGAATGTTCTCAGAAACCAAAGACTGGTCCTGGCCTAAAATACGAAGCCTCAGGAGAACATGCACCACACTGGGCCTCAGGCAAACACAGCCCAGAGCCCCAAAGACCCCCCCCAGCCTGTTACCCGAGAAGCCACGGGACACCCGTGCTCCTGAGGACACACAGTGTCAGTCTGACCCCAAGCAGGCAAACTTCTTGGTCAGTGTGGGTGTCCGTTGGCCACCCGCACCTTGAGGACTTCTGTCCTCCCCGACGGGCTGGGCCACACTTCCTGCCAGGGCGGGCGAGGCCCGCGTCCCCAGCATGGACCATATCATCCCCAAGGCCATCCTGCCTTTCGAAACCAAGTCTGTCAAAGACACTTCCATGCCACCAGCATTCCCAGAGCTGCGAGCAGGGCTGCCCAGTGCGCTGACCCTGTGACCCCTGAGGGACCCCACTCCCCACACGCCTGAATAGCAGCCAACCATGACAAAGTGACCATTCCTTGTCCCCTGATTCCCTCATCTGAGGCATGGTGTGGTTAGCAGCCTCCGGCCAGTCCCCAGTGGTCCCAGCACTCACAGCGTGTAGCCCTCTCCCCACGGTGGAATGGGAACAACAGCCCAGTCCTGGCAAAACCATGTTATAAAAGATGCTACGGCCTCCCTCTCAAGCCGCTCTTCTCAAGCCACAATGCCTCGCTCAGCAGCCCCCGGGGCACCCACCGCTACCCCCTACCCAAGCCAGGAACCAAGGCGTCCTGCCCACACCATTAAGGACACCATCCTGGGAGCCCAGCCTCGGGCCCTAGCCAAACTGTCAGAGAGGACACGGCCTCAAGGGGCACCCAGAGGCAGCGCCAACTAAGCTGCTCAATTCCAGACCACAGAAACCGTGAGGGCCGGTGGAGCACAGAGGAGGACAGTCACTGCCCTGTCCCCAGGTGGCATGTGGGTTTCAATTCAGTCCATGACGTGTGGACTGGGCATTTGTCCCTCATCCGGGCCCTGGGATGCAGGGGTGTGCATGATGCCTCCCGGGGGGTCTCCTGTCACATGTCGGAGCAGGAGGCACACAACTGAGGTCACTGCTGGCCAAGGGAGCCAGGGAAGCCATCCCGAGAAAACTGACCCCGAGATGGGTCAACACAGGAAGAAGGCGTGCCAGGCAAAGGGCCCGCGGGAGCTCCTGGTAGGGAAGGAAACCAAGGCGAAGTGTTGAGCGAAACCGGGCACTGGGGGCTGCCACCAAGAGAGGGGCCGGGGCTGGGACCGTGGTCTGGTGCAGGAGCCATGGCCCATGAAGGTCCCCCCTCCAGGCCTGGGAGCTGCTGAGAAAGCGGAACCCTCTTTTCCCCAGGGTCCAAACTCCACGCAAGGACAGATGACTGTGACATCAGTGGAATGCCAGCGTCCCCGGCTCCATGACAAGGCACCATGTCCCCCGCGTCTCACAAGCGTCCAGGTTGGGTAGACAGGGCCACAGCTTTGGGGTCTGTGCAGAGCCCTCGGGCACACAGGGAAGAAGCTCCCAGAGCGGGCAGTGGTGGTACTGGCCGAAGCCAGGAAACAGCCCACACCTGACCTTGAAAACCAAAGCCTGGCTCCAGAGCAACGACGGCGCGTCCAGAATGCGCACTGTCACTCCAGCGAGTGTTCTGAAAAGCCATGCATGTCACTTCTCTCAATCCCGGCCCCAGGGCAGGCCCGGTCAGCGAAGAATCCGCTGGGAAAACCACCCACCCTACTAAAGGTTCCAAATCAATCCTCAGAGGAAAGAGAATTCATCTTTGGGATGGAAATGGAAAATCTCTTCCATCTTTGTAACAATTAAAAATAAAAACTGCCGCGAAAAAGGGTCTTCCTCTAGCTCTGGGAAGGGGGAGGCAGACGGGCTCAAGCCCATTCACTCCGACCAGACTTCTGAGCCAGATCGGGGAAACCAAGTCAAGAAGAGCCTCCCTGCCCACAGTCCCCAGCTTGGTCTGAGGGGCCTCCGTGGGCAGAGCAGCGCCGTCCACCAGGAGTAGGACGCAGAGGGCGTAAGGCTGTCCGGACAGAAAAGCCCCTCTTCTCCACGCAGACACAGCGCTCGTGAGCCCAGACCGGGCCACAGAGCCACACAAACCGCTTACTGGGGACACAGCCGGGGCAAGGGGCAGTGTCCATGCAGAGAAGAAAAGGAAATGGCCGGAGGCCCCGAGCGGACACGTTTCCAACGTAGGCCACACTGAACCCTCCTCCAGCTCTGGGCCTGCCCTGCCCCCTGCCCTCCTCCACGGAGACCCTGCCCCTGCCTGCAGCCGACCACAGGGTCTCAGGGAGTCGGGTCAGGGAGCCCACAGATGGCAGAGAAGGAGCCGGAGGGCGACCACTCCTTGTGCAAAAGCCTGTCCGCACGTGGCCAGGAGCCCCAGAGCCGCTGAGATTTCACTCACTGACAAGATCAGGGAATTACACGTTCCCTAAATCACCCACAAACCAAGGTCCAGGTGTGGCCGCCCTCTCAGAGGTGCACAGAGGGACCCCTGGGACACAGCCTGATGGACTCGGGGCCGTCCTGTCCCGGGACCAGAGCTGGGCTGTGTGCATCCAGGGAGCCAAAGCCGCCTGGTGGCCCAGGAGCTAACGTCCCACACTCTAGGGGTCACAGGATGCCACGCCTGCAGGACGAGGCTTAGAGAGGACCAAAGCACTTTGCACCAAGGCAGCCCCAGCCCAGATGCCCGCATCTACCAGGACTAAAGCGCCACCAGTTGGCCCAACCCAGTGTAGACACCCACTGCCTTCTGCTGAAACGCCACGGAAGAGAGGCCACGCTCACCTTAAATATTTTTAAGTTGTTCTGAGCTTCCCGTAACAGGCTCTTCAAGGCAAAGTGCATTCTCTGCTTATTTCTAAAAAGAAAGACACTACGGATAGAATTACAAGAAGCCTTTGCTTTCACCTGCCTGTGGCTCAGGGGACCAGACGCAGGGGACGTGCCTATGTGGGCTGCTTGGAGGCTTCATTCAGGCTCTGGGGGCTAAGGAGCCACATGCCCCCAGCCTTTCTCAGGGAGCCCCCCTTCACTGCCCCAACCCCCCTCCGCTCCCCAGCTGCTGCCTCCCACAGCTGAGCCGACCCCAGGCAAGAACGCTGCGTTCTGCCCAGGACCCTGGCTGCCTGCCGGTTAGTGGCCCCCTCCCCCGCACCTCCACCCCCACGAAAGGCCCTGAGGACAAAGGAGAAGTGCTCTCTTACCCTGAGTAGAGGTCGAGGGGACAATATTTGCTTATTTGCTTCCACTTCCCGGTTGCCACCTGTTAAGAAAGCACAAGCGCCATAAATGACCAGCTGGGGCAGCACGGGGCCCACGCTCTGTGAGAGGACGAGGGTGCAGAAGGTCCCCGTGGAGGCCGGCACCTCCAGGGGCACATTGTCACTAGCCACGGCCAGGGCTTGACTGCCACCCCAGGGACCCTCAGTCCCCCCACCGAGCCTCAGGGGGCTGCCGGCCCAGCCCTCCCCATGAGCAGGGGTAGTGGCAGTGGCAGCACATGGTCTCACAAAACGACAAAGCCACATTCTGGTCATCAGATGAACAAATCTTTATAACTGTAATATTCAGGAAGAGGAGGGTGTGGCTCATAATTTCATGTTTGAGGGGAGAAGATAAATCGGCACAACCTTCTGAAATTCAACTTGCTAGTTTCCATCAAAATTTCTTTTTCTTTAAGACTTTTTATTTTTTTATTTGACAGAGGGGGGAACACAAACAGGGGGAGTAAGAGAGGGAGAAGCAGGCTTCCTGCCGAGCAGAGAGCCCGATGTGGGGCTCGACCCCAGGACCCTAGGATCATGACCTGAGCCAAAGGCAGACGCTTAACGACTGAGCCACCCAGGCACCCCTCCATCAAATGTCAATGTGGGCATCCCCTGACTTGGCAAACCTATGAGGAGTCATGAGATCAAGGACGTTCACTGCAGTCTGACTGTACTAGTGAGGCCTGGAAACAACTTCGCAGGCTTCTGCTCTCATGGGCCAGGAAGTAGAAGTCTGCATGCTCATGATGGAATGAATGAAAGATATCCAGCTACTTACAGAAAGAGGCAAAAACGAAAAATCACCAACATTTATTCAAGGAAAAAGGCAATCTGCATAAACGAAAATGATGTTACTTTGCTTAAAAAAAAAAAAAAAAAGAAAGTGGGCCTCCATAGGTGCATATATCCAAATACACATTGAAAAAGCCTTGAAGGATACACAATAAGCAATCCTCAAGGGTTAGTTAAGTGAAAAGAGCAATTAACAAAAAGACTATATATGGCGAGGTCCCATATTTGCTTTATAGAAGTACATGTGTACATGTACAGGTAAGCACGCACCAGAACACATGTGGGAAAGGCATCATCTCATTTCCACCTGGATAACATGTATTATTTGTGTTGGCACCAAGAGAAGTCTGGAAGGATGTACCAACTGACAACATGGGTTACCTCTGGAAAATCCCATATTTTATCAGTTAAATGCAGAGGTATTGCTTCACAGTAAAAACCAGTCTTAAAATAGCCATCAACTGAATGGTGACAATGAAGACCATCTCCTAAAGGGAATGGCTGACATACCATCTTTTCCCGAAGAGTCTGGAAAGTTTTAAAACCACAAAGATGGGGGCACCTGGGTGGCTCAGTGGGTTAAGCCTCTGCCTTCAGTTCAGGTCATGATCTCAGGGTCCTGGGATCGAGTCCCACATCGGGCTCTCTGCTCAGCGGTGAGCCTGCTTCCCCTCTCTCTCTCTCTCTGTCTGCCTCTCTGCCTACCTGTGATCTCTCTCTGTCAAATAAATAAAAGCTTTAAAACAACAACAACAACAGGAAAAAAAAAACCACCACAAAGATGGAGCGCGTTAGCAAAAATTATGGAATGAGGGGCGCCTGGGTGGCTCAGTGGGTTAAGCCGCTGCCTTCGGCTCAGGTCATGATCCCAGGTCCTGGGATCGAGCCCCGCATCGGGCTCTCTTCTCAGCGGGGAGCCTGCTTCCCTCTCTCTCTCTCTCTGCCTGCCTCTCCGTCTACTTGTGATCTCTCTCTGTCAGATAAATAAATAAAATCTAAAAAAAAAAAAAAAAAAAAAAAAAGATGGAATGAATACCTCTGGAAATTCTTTCCTCCGTGAGGGCAAAGAGAAAACTGGCAAAAACTGTCAGAATCAAAATTTCAGAATTCTGAAAATTAACCAAAGGCTTGCAACAATCTGGGAGCATTTACTCAAGAAAAATGGCCAAATCTAGGAATAGTGAGCTTTGTGGCATTTTTAATGCTCTCTTCCCACCCTTCTCTCTAGCTCCAAGGAAACCTTAAAAATCAACACCCCCACTCCTGGTGAAAACGGAGCCTGCCAGCCACCAGAGGGGGCTGAACCGGGCACGAGTTTCTCCAAACCCTCATTGCCAAAGAATGGTCATTATGTCAACTATCTCTTGATTTCCCATCTTTGTTACCTGATTCAGTTCACCAAGTGCAAAAGGGGCATTTTCCCAAGAGGTGTCTGTGAAAAGGGTCAGAGGCAATTGTTTAACTTCATGGCTACCTAAGACAGTGGGTAACAATGTGATAAAAAGTTACGGCAAACAATTAGACTAACCTAAAGCTGAAAAAAGAAAAAGCTGAGGAATGAGATATACAGAGGCTTTAGAAACCTCCAGCATAACCTGGCCATCTAGAAGGCCATGCACAGGCTCTGGAAAGACCTTAAAACATCCTCACCTTCTGCTGATCTGAGGTTCTGAGGAAGTGAAGGCTAAGTAAAGCTGCACCCACCAGCACCCGCCATGCCGAGTGTTGAGGGTGGGCCCCGTATGCACACAGAGCCCCTCAGCACAGACTTACTAGTCACAGGCATTCAGGAAAATCTCAGTGCTGAAAACTGTCAACCAAGAGTTCTTCATCTACAAAACTATCCTTTAAAATGAAGGAGTGGGGGCACCTGGGTGGCTCAGTGGCTTAAAGCCTCTGCCTTCGGCTCAGGTCATGATCCCAGGGTCCTGGGATCGAGCCCTGCATCGGGCTCCCTGCTCAGTGGGGAGTCTGCTTCTTCTCTCCCTCTGCTGCTCTGCCCTGTTTGTGCTCTCTCACTCTCTCTGTCAAATAAATAAATAAAATTTTTAAAAAATAAATAAAATAAGATGAAGGAGTGATTAAGACACTGCCAGATAAACAACTAAAAAAAAAAATTTGTTGTTAGCTAACCTGCCCTTCAGGAAATAGTACGGGAAACCTTGAGGATGACACGAAAGGGCACTAGACAGTAACCTGAATCCATGTGAAGAAACAACACAGCAGTAAAGGAACTACACAGCTAGATAAACATAAAAGACAATATAAATATATTCTGTTTATAAGTTTTTTATCCTATCCCCTTTAAAGATAGAATATCCCTCGTATGGCACACGGCAATCGCCAGGAATCCGTACTGACAAGCATAACTATATATAAAGATTAATTTATGAGGGAGAAGGCAACAAAGCTACAAGAAGCAGAGTTTTTGTACAACAGTGAAATTAAGTTGGTATTAACTGAGCTAGACTGTTTAGCTTAAGATGTTAAATTACTGATTGAGTAGAAAAAGTCAACAAAACAGATGACTTGAACCACACTCTAAACCAACCAGACCTAACAAACATCCATAGGACACTCTACCCAGCAACAGCAGAACACACCTTCTGATCAACCGAACACGAACATTCTCCAGGAGGCATGAAGTCATGCAAATATTCTCCAAACTCAGTGCAACTAAATTAGAAATCAATAGCAAAAAAGAGAGAGGGAGAGAGAGAAACTCACAAATATGAGAAATCTAAACACATTCCTAATCATCAATGAGTCAAAGAAGAAATCCACAGGGAAATCAGAAAATTGAGACAGAATGAAAATGCAACATACCAATGCGCTCTCCTGCAGAGAGAGCAGGAATTACATGGAAATTTATAATTATAAATATGCATATAAAAAAAAATCTCAAATCAATAATCTACATTTCTACACTAACAAACTAGAAAAGTTAGGCCAATCTAAATCCAATGCAGAGAGAGGGAAGGAAATAGTAAAGATTAGTGCAGGGACAGATGAAATGAAGAACAGGGAGAAAAAAAATGAAGAAAAAGAACAAAACCATAAGTTGTTTCTTTGAAAAGATCAACAATTATTACAATCCTTTGGCTAGATCAAGAAAAATGATTAAAAAAAGAAATGAGGGGCACCTGGGTGGCCCAGTGGGTTAAAGCCTCTGCCTTCGGCTCAGGTCATTATCTCAGGGTCCTGGGATCGAGCCCCGAATCGGGCTCTCTGCTCAGCGGGGAGCCTGCTTCCTCCTCTCTCTCTCTCTCTCTGCCTGCCTCCCTGCCTACTTGTGATCTCTGTCAAATAAATAAAAAAAATCTTTAAAAAAAAAATGAAATAAAGGATGTTACTACCAAACTTGCAGAAATAAAAAAGAATTTTAGAGGAATATTATGAACAAGCAAATTAGATGAAATGCACAAAATCTTAGAAACACACAACTACCACAACTGAGTCAGGAAGAAGTAAGAGAATCTGAACAGAATAATAAAAGACTGAATCAGTAAGCAAAAACCTTCCAACAAAGGAAACCCCAGGACCAGATGACTTCACTAATTAATTCTACCAAATGACTGAAGGAGAATCAACACTGATAGTCAAACTCTTCCAAAGAATTAGAGTAGAAGGGAGAGAAGGGAACACTTCCTAAGTCATTCTATGAAGCCAGTTATCACCCTGGTACCAAAACCAGATAAAACATCACTAGAAAATACAGCAGGCCAGTATCTCTTAAGAAAAAACCTTCAATAAAAACAGTAAAAACTAACAAATCACATTTAGCAGCACATTTAAGGGATTATACAGTTATAATAAAGTGGGATTTACCCCAGAAATACAAAGGTGGTTCAACATACAAAAATCAATGTAACAGACTACACTGATGGAGAGGAAAGTACCCCCTGATCATCCCATAGATGGAGGACAAAATCTAACATTCTTTCAGGATTTAAAAAAAAAAAAAAACAACGAAAAAGCAGCATCTATGACCAGCTCATGGTCATACTACACTCAGTGATGAAAAACTGAGAGCTTCTGCCTGAGATCAGGAACATGATAAGGATGTCCGCTCTTGCTTCCTCTACACGGTATCATACTGCATGCTAACCAGATGAATTAGGGAAGAAAAACAAAGGACACCCAGATTAGAAAGAACATGCATGCTAACCAGATGAATTAGGGAAGAAAAACAAAGGACACCCAGATTAGAAAGAACAAAGTAAAATTATCGCTATTTGCAAGTGATGTGATCATGTGTACAGAAAATCCCAAAAAACTACCACCACAAAAAAAAAAAAAAAAAAAAAAAAGAGCAAATAAACAGGGGTGACCGGGCATCACAGTACAACAACTACATTTGTCACCTCACCCCCATTAGAGTGGCTACTATCAGGAAACAAACCAGCAAGTGCTGGTAAGAGTGCGGGGAAAGTGAGATTTTGAGATGCCCTGGAGGGAATGTAAATGTCACAGGTGCTGTGGAAAACAGCAGAAAACAAGGTCCCCGTGTGACCAACAATCCTACTTCTGGGTAAAAAGTCATGAGAGCTGAAAGCAAACTCAGAGGCATTTGCACACTCGTGTTCACAGGAGCATTATTCACAAAAGCCAAAATATAGTAACAACACGGCGTCTACCACTGGATAAATGGATTAAAAATGTGATATATGTATATATGTTCAACAGACTATTATTCAGTCTTAAAAAGGAAGGAAATTCCAACATATTTCACAACGTGGATGAACCCTGAGAACAAGTAAAATGAGTCAGTCACAAAAGGATGAATCCTGGATAATTCTGTTTACGGAAGCAGCGACAGTAGAGAAATCCACGGAGGCAGAAACTGGTGTGGGGCTTGCCTGGGGCTGAGGAAAGGAAGCGTGGAGCTGTTTAACAGGGACAGAGTCGCAGTGTGGGATGATGAGAAGTTCTGGAGATGGCCGGTGGTGAGGGCTGCACACCCATGTAGCTTAATGGTTATAAGTTTTATGTTATGTGTCTTTCACCACAATTAACACTATGTATTTTCAAAATCAATTATATTTCTCTGCAATAACCTGAAAAATGAAATGAAAAAAAAAATACCACTCACAACAACCTCCAAAATAATAAAACACCTAAGGATAAACTTAACAAAATACATGTAAGACTAATACCCTGGAAACTATAAAATACCGCTGAATGAAATTAAAATCCTAAGTAAATGGAAAAACATCCTGTGTGCACAGAACACGGATACAGGCAAGGTGGTGATGCCTCCCACAGGGATCTGCAATTCAGGGGATCCCCAAACCCCCAGCTGGTTTCTCTGACGAAACTGAGAGGCTAAAGACATCCAAATTAGAAGAGAAATAAAACTCTGTTCATAGATGGCATGATGTATACGTAGAAAATTCTGAAGAATCGACAAGAAAAGCCACTCAGCAAAGCTGCAGGGTAAAAGATCAACCCACAAAAATTATGTTTCAGGGTTTCTGGCTGGCTCAGTCAGTGAAGCATCTGCCTTCAGCTCAGATCATGGTCCCAGGGTCCTGGGATCGAGCCCTGGGGTTAGGCTCCATGCTCAGTGGGGAGTCAGTTTCTCCCTCTGCTTGTGCTCGCTCTCTCGTTCTCTCAAATAAATGCATAAAATCTTCAAAAAAAACCTAGTTGTGTTTCTATGCTACCAGCATTAAATAGTCTAAGAAGAAAATTAAAGAAGTAATTCTGTTTATAATCATATTTACAATATCCTAAAAGATTATCTACAATTACCGAAGTGGTGAAAGACTTGTGCCCTCAAAGCTATAAAACGTTGCTAGAAGACATTTAAAAGTCCTAAGTAAGTGGGGCACCTGGGTAGCTCAGTGGGTTAAGCCTCTGCCTTCATCTCAGGACACGATCTTGGGGTCCTGGGATCGAGCCCTGCATCGTGCTCTTTGCTCAGCGGGGAGCCTACTTCCCCCTCTCTGTCTCTGCCTGCCTCTCTACCTACTTGTGATCTCTGTCAAATATATAAAATCTTTTAAAAAATTTTAAAAATAAAATAAAAGTCCTAAGTAAGTGGGCAGACAGCCTGCGTTTATGGGTTATAAGTCCTAATACTGTAAGGACGGCAATACCACCCGAAGTGATCCACACGTTCCTGCAATTTCTGTCAAAATCCCAATAATTTTTTTTTTTTTTTGCAGAAATGAAAAACCCAATCCTCAAATACATATGTAACTATAAGGAGTCCCAAAAAGCCAAAACAATCTTAAAAAAGAAGAACAAAGCTAGAAGACTCAAACTTCCTGATTTCAAAACTGACAGCAAAACTACAGAATTAAGTAAAGGGCCGCGCCGGCATAAGGACAGACACACAGGCCTATGGACCAGAACAGAGAGCCCAGGATGGAACCACACTTATAGCCAAAAGACCTCTGATAAGAAGACCATTCAACGGAGAGAGGACGGTCTTTTTAACAAATGGTGCTGGAAAACTGGAATCAGATACAAAAGAAACTGGACCCCTACCTCCCTTCAAATATAAAAATTAACAAAAATGGATCAAAACCGGAGGAGAAAAGCTTCATGACCTTGGATGAGGCAATGATTTCTTCGCTATGGCACCCAAAGCACAGGCAACAAAAGAAGAAACGAACTATAACTTCAGTAGAATTAAAAACATTTGTGCATCACAGGACACTATCAACAGAGTGAAAAGATAACTGACAGAATGGGAGAAGATACTTGCTAATCACAGAACTGATCAAGGATTATATCCAAAATATACACAGAACCCTTAAAACTCAACAACAACAAAATAAGCCAATTCAAAAATGGGCAAAGGACTTGATCCAATATATCTCAAAAGAAAACATACAAATGGCCCATGAGCCCATGACAAGGTCTGCAGCGTCACGAACCGTTAGGGAAACGCAGATGGAAACCACAGTGACCCCGAGGGTCCCCGGCAATCACACACAGGGACAACAGCCAGGCTGGCAAGGGTGTGCAGCCATCAGACCGTCAGACACCACTGGTGGGAGCACAAAATGGTGCAAGAGCTGAGGAAATAGCTCGACATTTGCTCAAAAAATCAAACAGACCCAGCAATTCCACTCCTAGGACGCAGCCCGCGAGAACGGAAAGCTGCGACTCAAACAAGCACATGTACGCACGCGGTCACAGCAGCCCAAAGGCAGAAATGACCCACGTGCCAGGAGAGGAGCGATCGACAAGATGGTCCCACTCAGGCAAGAGCGTTCAAGCCTGCTGCAGTGGGGCTAAAAGCCCAAAACCATGCTGCTCGGGGGGAGAAGCCAGTCACAAAGGGGCCATGGGATGCACGATTCCATTTCCAGGAAACGTCCGGAAGAGGCCAATACACAAGGGCAAGCCGGAGGGGGTACTGCAGAGTGACTGCGATGGGGTCAGCGTTCTCTGGGAGGTGACGAAGTGATTCTGGAATGTCAGTTATGATGGAAGCACCATCATGCGAATTTACTAAAATCCACTGAATTACACACTTTAAACGGGTGAACTGAAGATTTGTGAACTTACCTCAATTTGGAAAAAAAAAGGTGAACATGAACGACTTATGAAAGAGAAGGCCAGTAAGAAGTGTCCCCGCCTTGCTCTCTGATGCCTCAGCTCCGGGGGTCACGGGGCCCCCCAGGCTGCGCGCACTGAGGCGCCTTACCTTGAGGTGCTGGTGCATACAGTAGCGGCACACGCGGTGCTTCAGCTCGTGCGTCACAGCGCCGCAGAGAGGAATAAACCCGCATTTGGGCTGCAAGACACGAGGACGGAAAGAACACTTAGGGACCGGTCCCACACCTTCCAGGAGACCCGACGATGGAACGGATACAGGAGACGCGGGACAGAGTTGCTGTATCCGCAGCCCCGGTGGGCAGGGACCCCGCCCTCATCATCACACCCAGTCCTCGCCCTGCCCGGCCTCCATCACGGCCTCCATCACGGACTAGACCAAGCACAACACAGAGCAGCTTCGCATTTCTTCCGTGACAGGCTGCGACCAGAAAGCCTCTAATGTGGGTCTGCCCCAGCCCCCAGCTCTGTTACTATCTTTGATTTATTTTTATTTATTTTTTTGAGAGAGCGTGTGCCTGTGCACACGTGGCCAGGGAATGGGGACAGGGGTAGAGGGAGAATCTTAAGCAGGCTCCACAGTCAGCACAGTGCCTGACAAAGGGCTCAACCCCGTGACCCCAAGATCATGACGTAGCAGAAATCAAGAGTTGGACACTTAACCGACTCAGCCACCCAGGCGCCCCCATCTTTTAAGACCTTTTAAGACCACAGTGTTGGGGCTCTGAAGACGATGCTGCCTGTCATCTGAGACACAGGACACTCGCCCTCTGGTCGGCAGGCAGGACATCAGTCCACACGGAGCCCCCGGGGGTGTGAGTGCTCAGGGCCACAGGAGTGACCCAGGAATCACTGCCACAGAAGTTTGGAGGAGGGGACAAACAATGGCCTGGGACCTCTGGGAGACTTCCCAAGGGGGACATGGGCACAGTGGGCAGCAGAGCTAAAGCCAGGCTCTGGCCCTCGTCCACCGAGAGTCACACCAGCTTCTGGGCCTCTGGGGAAGTCTCTCCTGAGTAGGAAGCAAAGGAGCGGAGAGCCACCAATCAGACCGGCCCCAGCGGAACAGAGCTCCTGGAGTATGGTGTAGGGTCACCCAGCAGCCAAGGGGCACAGCTTGGAAGGAGGTGAGGAGGGGCCCAGGGAGCAGTACCCTCCCAGGAAAACGGGGAAGGCAGAACCTGACACACTTGCTTCTGCCGGTGGCCACCGGCCAGCTCCACATCAGAGCACCAGGAACGGGCCTAAATCTAACGGTCTGGCCAGTGGGAGGAAGCAGAGCACCAAGGTGCAGGTGACAGAAGGAGCTGGAAGCAAGCCCAGTCTGTGGGAGCTGGGGGCTGGGAAGGGGCCGTGAGGCCCAGTGTGGGGAACCCCAAGAACTTGTGCTGTAAAGTTCACTCCAGGCAGAAGACTCGCGGCTTTACAGTCCGGACCCTTGCTCCCTTGCCCCGCACCACCTTCCCCTTGCCACAAGCTCACCTTGATCTCCACACACAGAATTGGCCGGTGCTCTGCAAAACGGTAGGTCTGAAGTCTGGCTAAGTTTGGAAGGCACAGGGCATAGCCACTGAGAGTGTCCAGGTCCTTGTCACAGCGAGATTCTGAAAGACAGAGCCAAGAAGAGACCTGAGAGACGAGCACAGGACAGATGAGATGACCAATGGCAACATGGCAGACTCCTGTGGGGGAAGGTTCAGCCCTGCCCAAGAGAGGCCATGGCCTCGGGCTCCTGGGGGGCCCCGCCTAAGGAGCCTCTGTGTTTATCTGGGGGCTCCCAGTCAGGCGAGTATAACACTGTGATTCACAGCAGGGGTCCGGGCCCGGCAGAACCGGCTCCCCCTTCAGAGGGGCGGCCCGCTGTGTGGGTGCGCCCCAGCCCCAACCCCGGCTGGCACCCCCCTCTCCGTGCGGTCACACCTTGCTGCTTGGAGAAGCGAGCAGTGCACGCACAAGCCCAGTGGAGAAGCCGCCCGGGAGCGCATGCAGGGTCTCACAGATGCGCCGCAGAGCCTCTCCCCTGGTCTGGGTGTCATCTGCGTCCCTCACTGTGAGAAGCCTTAGTC
The DNA here is from genome assembly GCF_902655055.1 of Lutra lutra. Taxonomy (NCBI): domain Eukaryota; kingdom Metazoa; phylum Chordata; class Mammalia; order Carnivora; family Mustelidae; genus Lutra; species Lutra lutra. Next base: position 4,733,871 of record NC_062290.1, on the reverse strand, counting down.
ATGAAGATAACGGGGAGTTCAGGTCCTTCTAGCAAATCATCAGACCCGAGGTCATTGTGGGCGCCCCCAACTGTGTAAGCGTTGCCAGAAGGGTGGTCTTGGGGACCACCCCCGCCTCTGCGACTCCCTTAGTGCAGGAGCTGAGAGGAAGGAGCAGCATCACCGCCCCCTCCACAACTGGTTCCTCAGAGCCCTCCAGCACTGCTGCTTCTCAGAACCACCGCCCGACGCTGGGCCCACGACAGCGCCCAGGATGCAGTCCCTGGGCTGCAAGGGGATTCAGCCTTCCTCCAGTCACGTAACGAGGCCAATTACGAGGCATTATTACAATGAGGGACAGCTCATGCGACTGTCACATTGGATACATTTAATTGGTAACCATAAAACAAAATGATGATGCAGAGTTGCTAGAGGAAGCATCAGTCTCCCCTGGTCCAGAAAGGAATAGCCGCGACCCAGTCCTGGCTGGGACATGTCGGTGGCCTCCTTCCGGCACCAGAGCCTGGCTTTGCACAGCGCCCCAAACCAGAGGCTCTGGGGCACAACTGTCCTGCTTGCTTTCTATTTCCTAATCACAGAAGGACCAGACACCGGCCACCCGCATCCCCCCAGCTGCCTGGCCAGGCTTCGAGAGGCGACACGGCCACCCTCCATGCCACGGACATCACATTCGATCTCTGACCAAAACAAAAAGCTCTCACGTGCTTGGTGTCAACGCCGCCCCAAGCCTGTGCAGAAAAGCACGGAGGCGATGGGGAGAAGCTGTCACCCACTGCCATTCCCGTCTGTCCACTGCCTGCAGGAGGACGAGCAGGCAGGTGGGTCCCACCCCTGGGAGACGGTACTCAGGGCGCCTGGGCGGCCCCCACCCCCTCCCTCGGGACTCCTGCAGCCACCCTGCCCGGCCTAAGGCCACGCTCCCCTTTGGTCCCAGAAGCGTTTCACGGCTCAGATGCTCTGTGCAGGGACGTGGCCATCGGACGCCCAGAGTCGTATTTATGCGCTCTGAGCAGTCCTGGCTGAGAATAAGGTTTCTGGCAGCAGACTGCTGGAAATGCATCAGCCTAACAGGAGTAGCGCGCCAAACATTTTCCAAATGGAATATTTAAATCACCCACAGAATGTGCAAGCGGGAGCTCTTACCTGGTCTCTCAGACTGTATCTTTAGGCAAAGCCGTTTCACGAAATCTAAAGGCAGCTGAGCCACTTCCTGTAAGAACAAGCACGGAACACTCAGCGCGCCGCGGGAGCCGGCTTGGCCTGCACCGACACTCGGGGAAATGGCAGACTTCACAGTCTGCGTATTTTACCATGTTAAATTACTCAGCATGTGGATTTACGAATACAAGCTGCTCTGCTGTCCTGAGGATGCGACCAGATCAAACAGACACAAAGGTGTCTGTGTGCAGAGCAACAGGCCCTCTCAGAGCGCGGGCTTCTGCTGGGAAAGGGGTGCCTCCTAGTCGGTCTCCCCGGCTCCCACCCAATCTGACACCGACAGGGCCGGCTCAGCCGGTGAGGGAAGAAATCCTGCCATGACAAGAGCACGGGAGCAGCAGACGGGACCGTCCAGAGCCAGCCGGGGTTCAGCTGCTCTCAGCACAGCGACCGTCAGGCCCAGGTCAGCCACCAAGGGGAAAAGCAGAAGTGCATTTCTTTAAACCACCTAAAATTCCCAATTTTATGATGAGCTCTATTTTAGGCATCCTTAACACTCGGCTACATTTACCAACCCTTGATTCCGACTTCGGAACCAGCGTGACCCACACCATCCTGCCTGACAGACGGATGGACAGCGGTTCCCAGCAGGGCAGGCGGCCAGCACCTGCACAGAGTATCGGGTCGGGAAGAACTAGTTAGGAACACAGAGGTCCTCTCCCGGCAGTGTAACATGGACAGGGTAGCCACACCAGCGTCTCTGCTGAGGGGCAGCTGCCTGCGAAGGGACAGGGCAACTGCGTGCAGAGAAGGACAAAGAGTGGCCAGCTTGGGTGGGGGGGGGAGGGGGTCTGGCAGGGGAGCAGCACGTCCAGTCTTCCAGAAGCTCTCCCAGGAGAAAAGCATCCCCTCACCCTCACATCAAGGTCAAACGTGAAGTCGAGGTTGCCCCAGTGGCGTTCACCTCGGGAAAACTGGGTCCACAAAAGCAAGGCAACACTGTTAACATTCCACCAGTGCCTCAACCCCTCATGGTACTGAAGACGCAAGACCTGAAGGCCTCAGGAAGAGCCTCTTCCTTGTTTCCTAACCTCCAGCTCCCCCAGGGACAGGCCCAGGCCAGTCCCAAACCCGGCTCGATGGGTGTGCCTATGGCTCAGGCCAGCCTCACGCTCCTGCACGGGCCTGTCTGCGTCTCGTGCTAGGACAGGGGGCAGGGAAAGGCTCTCGCCAGGACTAGACTCCACCCCACCCCGCCCCCAACTGGCGTCAGCAGTCACTGTTCACTCAGGCTGGTTTTGCCCAAACGCGAAGGCGGCCTCCCTCGTGCAGACCAGAGATGTGCTCTTCCTGCACTTCAGCCGTGCCGCGGCCCAGGTACAAGGAAGAAAAAGCAGGGTGGGTTTCACTTTGGCAGTGTCTTCCTGCAGAGGACAGGTGTCAAGGGGGTGGATATTCCCAGGATGCGACCTTGTGAGCTCACCTCATTCGCCAGAGCCCTATCCACTGCAGACAAACAGAACCCCACCTGGGGTCAGAGCACACCCTGGGCCCTGGGGCTACATCCTGATGCTGTTCCTGCCAGGCCCCCGCCGGCTGGGACCCTGAGCTCCCCACCGCCCTTTGGATCCCTCCTGGGAGAAAGGTGTAGAGCATCCCCCACGTACTGTGAAGCAGAGAAATGCCCTCTCAAGGAGAAAGCTGGCAGCCAGCATAGCTGCATTCGCTCAGGCACCATTCAGGCTGGTCAGAGACATGGGGCTCCCAGCGGGACAGCTGGGGACCTCACCAGGACAGCCCTGGGCACTCCCGCCCCTGTGTAGCCCCACACCACCCCGGCTGACCCACAAGACCAGCAGGATGCTGTGGAAAAGACGGACACAACTCCAGGACAGGTCATCTCTCAGACCACGAGCTGGGGCAGCCAGGGCCAGGTCGTACGGACACTCGCAGCCCCTCATGAGCCCACGTCAGGAGCAGCTGAGGCCCCCCGCCAGCAGCCCGCACCGCCCTGCCAGCCCCACAGCAGACCCATCCCGCAAGAGGGTCCACAGCCCCAATGGACCCCCGGTGGCAGAGGGCTCAGGGATGCCATCTGGATCTGCCCAAGAACCTCACCAAGCTGGAGCCCCCCTCAGGACAGCAGGGAGGCGGGGGCCAGGGGTCCTAGCAGCTGCGGGGCTCAGGTGGTCTCTGAGCCTCACGTTTCTTGGCTGGAAGACGGGTGTCAGACTACCCGCCCGCCACCGCCATGTGGCCCCGGAGAGCAGCACCTGAACACAAGCGTCGTCAGGAAGCACTAAGGTCCAAACGATCACCGAGACCTGGCATGACTGACACAGAAGGTGCCTGTGAACTCAGACTCCGTAAATCAAAGTCACTCACCCCACAGTGGACATAGTTCTCCCCCAAAAACTCTTTCATGACATTTTTGCTGAAGTCCACTATGTTCTGTAGGTGCTGAAATATTTCTTCTGAGGTCTGTAAAAGAGAAGCATAGGGAGGCCTCAGTGACCAGGGGGCAGCTGGCACCGCGTGGGGCCGCATGTCGCCGCCACATATGCACCAGATACCCGGGCCTCGGGGGCAGGGGAGCCTCACCACGGAGACCGCCAGGCCCGCCAGAGGGAATGTCCGTCCCGCAGCCCCCACCCTCCTCCCACCAGGACACGGCCCCTAACCAATGCCCCTTTGAAAATCTCTCCCAGCCCCAAATCACCAGGCATTCTGATTTGCATCCCCAGCAACCAAATGTAGAATATTTGCTTCCCAGTCGGAGGCTCTTAACCCACAGGCTATGAGATCTGGGGGAGAAAGGAAATCAGCCCTGAGTCCCTCCCTCTGGCTCAGGACAGCAGGCCGAGGGTGGACAGCAGGACCCACGGGGACAGCAGGCTGTGGGCTCGAGGAAGGTAGCGCATGGAGCTGCCGCCCACGGCCCGAAGCGTGCACAGACCGCAGCCTGCGTGGGAACAAGGCCCCGCAGCAAACCCGGGGCGCTCCCGGGGCACCCACAGCCTGGTCACAGAGCTCCTGACAGAAAGCTCTTCCATCGACAGAATGACCCCACGCAACTCCCCACCACTCACGCGGCCGGTGGCACATCGTCCCACTCGTAAAATACAGACAAGCTATTGCCTCAGAAGACACCACCTCAGTAAATCTGAGCAGAAACGCTGACAGAGGCATCCAGAGAGCGTGGCCTTTCCAGGCACTGCAGACTGCTCGGCGGAAGGGGTGGTGTGAGCTGCCTGGAGAAGGTTCTAGCCTCCACTGGGATCCACTTGATCCCACAGGAACACAACACCCACACGCCTCCAGAGGCCGCTAAGGCAGGAAACACCCTCTCCCGCCTGGGGCCACCTTCCTCTGTCCCACACCATCCCGAGGCCCCCCAGCTTTCTCCCTCGGGGCCCTCGTCTCCTTCTGCGAGGCCCTTCATTTCCAAAGCCATTCACCCCGCCTGCCCCTCGGGCAAGGCCCCCCAAACCAGCGGACTCATCTCTCCCGCACCCTGTTGGGGACCCAACTGCCACCCACCCCTCACTCCCCAGCTACTGTGGGGCGGCACCCAGGGCCCCTGCCTCTCTTTTTAATCACCCCCAAACACACACCACAGCCACTTCCCACCTGGAGGGATGCAGACACTACTGGGAGGCAGCTCGCTGAGCATGTCCACAGTGCTCTCTGCCTGGTGCCTCAGTGAACAGAAACCCCGGGCCCCGCCAGCACCGCCCACTAGGACTTGTGTGCCACCATCCGCCAGTAGCACCCACTCACTGTCACAGCTATGATCCCATAGATGGGGAAACTGAGCCAGTGGGGTGGCAAAGCTGAGCCCTGGTCCTGGATGTCCTGGCCACAAGTGGGGCTCCCTGCCTGCTCCTCACTCAGAACCACAGACCCTCCCAGGGGACCTAAAGTGACCCAGGAAGATCAAAACGCTGGCCCTACAGGGATTACGGATACCCCACTTTCTGTGCCCACTGCTGTGTCACATTTAAATTTCTATAATTAGCACTAATACTTCTGCAATGGAAAAAAACCCAAAGTTTTCTTATATAATTAATGACAGGGTCGCAAGCCCACCAATCTTACCTTCTTCCTGCTTGGAGGGAACTTCAGGAAACGCAACACGACACAACGCTATTGGGAAATAAAGCAAAGTCCAGTCAGTGCCCACCCCAAGCCTGGGGACCATGGAGTGGCTGTGGGGAGGGGGAACAGGCCTGGGTCCCAGGGCAACCAGGAAAATCAGACACCTCTGGCCCAGCCAGCTCGTTCCCAGGAATCAAACTCACAGAAATAACTACGGTACCCAGGAGCCCGCAGCTACTGCAGACGGGAGTGTGGTTCGTAATTCCCAGTAAAATGGAAACAACCCCCGGGGGCCAACAGCGTGGTGGCTGGACACAGCAGGATGCCATCCACACCTCAGAGTGCAGGACACAGACCGATGTTCACAGACACAGAGCTGCAGTCGTCACGCACTGGTGAGTGAGGAAGGGCACAAACGGGGCTTTAAACACACCTGGACATGTGCATATGGGTACAGCTCCATTCGTGTCAAGTTCAAAAGCCAGTAAGAGCAAGACCCGGGGACCACCGCACAGATGGGTGGGACTGTCCCTGAGGAATGTTCTAGAAGGGGTTGGTCACAGCACTTCGAGTCACGGGATCACCGGTCCCTGCACTCAGTGATAATCAAGCTACATATACACTTACGATCCAGGCACGTTTCTTGTAGGTTTGCTACACTTCGTTTTTAAACGTTCATAAAATAAAAAGTTTTAAAGTATGTGCATACTCAGTTTATATGGAAAAGTCTGAAAGGTGACAGAATCTCCAGGGAGCAACAACTGGGACAACTTCTTAACATCTGTCCAGCATAGAACGCCAGGAAAGTGGAGAGAAGGGGACAGGCTCGGGGAGGCCCTGTAGCCTGACGCAGGAGAGCCCTGCAGGCGCTCACGCCCTTGAGGACACGGAGAAGCTGGGATTTTCACAAGCAAAAAAAGTCAGTGAGTGGAAGTATGACACACACACACATTAAACTACCTCAAAGCCCACAGTAAAGGTCACAACTTGTCACTTACGAAAGGAACAGAAGTCCCAGGCTGGGGAGGGGGCATCACGTGCCAAATGGCCTGGGAGCCACACGTGTGACCCCCTGAGAAGCCATGGCCCTAACTGCGCAGCCACGTGAATGTCTGACCGTGCAGAGTGGGGACACTGGCCGCCCAAGGGCTCTGCAGCCTTGAACACGGGGGCAAAGGATTTTCTACACGCTGATGCTTTGAGGTTGAGTGAAAATTCGGAAAACAAAAACAGGATTCCTGAGCACCCAATAAAGGCATAAAATGAGGGGCACCTGGGATCGAGCCCTCCATCGGGCTCTCTGCTCAGAGGAGAGCCTGCTTCCTCCTTTCTCTCTGCCTACCTCTATGCCTACTTGTGCTCTATCAAATAAATAAATAAGATCTTTAAAAAAAAAAAAGCATAAAATGGAAGCAAGTACACCATAGCAGTGACAAAAATTATTTTCTCAGTGGGAAAATACTGGGTCCTTTTCACTACCTTCCCTCCAATATTCTGTATTTTCTGGGCGGAGACAGCAAGAATTAGCATCACATGAGAATGAAAGACCACAGAGAACAACATACTAAGAGGGCCAGCTGCCCACGAGAAGCCCGAAGGAGGGAACCCGCAGGTGGAATCAAGGCACCTTGATTCGGCACAGATGGGGGGTGGAGGGGGAGGCCGCCCCGCGCCCATGGGCACCAGCAGGTGCACCATCTCAGGCCCAGGACACACCGGGAAGACCACAGGGCACTGGGGACCAGGCAACTTCCACGAGAAAGGGAGAGAAACACAACAGAAAGGCTCACCCCTTGGGGTGCTATCCCGGTGACCAGGCTGCTCGTGAGGCCAAGCCACAGCCTAGTCTGTCAGAATGCCAGTGACAGAACCCAAGCCGGCAATGTGGAGAGGGGATGAGGGCCGGGACAGGCGCTGGGTTGACAGCCCCATAGAGAAGCTGGCGGCGAGCCATGTAACAGAGGGCAGGCAGGACACCACAGGGAGGCCAGATAGGAGGGGCGTACTGGGACAGCAGGGGACCTACAGGGGGCAGGACACTTTCCTTCCCAAGCTCCAGCTGCCTGGTCTGCACCCACAGCGGCCACAGAACCAATGCGGTCATGGATTCAAGCAGGGGCCGGGGGTTGGGGGCAGCAGACAGTGGAGGAGTAACCCCGGCCAACATCTGGGGGCCAGACACCTGGGGGGTGGGGCAGAAGGGGCACTTGGGTGGTCCCTGAAAGGATGGAAAATCCAACAGCCAGAAGAGAAGGACCTGTAAGAAAGACCCCAACTGCACAGAGTGCACGGCGCATGTGTCCTAGAGAAGCAAGAGCAGGTCTGCGGGGAGCCTTCCGGGCCCCCAGACCCACCCAGACATCCACACACACACACAGCGAGGTAGGGGAGCCCGTGGGGCCGTCTGGTCCTTCCCCAGGACACAAAGAAGCCTTGTGGACCTTCCTGGTCGACAGGGCAAGTGCTGTCCGGACTGAGGAGGAAGCACACAGTGGGCAGGGACGCCACTGAGCCACCTCGGGAGACCAGGCCCAGACAGGCAGAGCTCAGCTCCCCTAGGTTAGGGCTGGAAATCACAAATCCTAGCATGTCACTACAGGTGATCCCGGGAATGATTACAGGCAGGGTCACATGCAGAACTCTCTTGTGAGGCCTCCCCGAGAAAGAAGTCACATCAGCTGTGTCGACCTAGACGAGCACCACGAAAAATTCCAAACAGAGAATGAACTACTTGTTTAAAAAAAACAAAAACACTAGAAGCAACCAAGAGTTAAGACTCTCTGAACTAGATTCAGCAGAAAATTAAAGAAGGGAGTGGCCCAGGACTTGGGAATATGCCATATTCAAAAACAAAACAAAAAAAAAAATAACAAAAAGCCCAGAACAGAACAACCCTCCTCTGTCTGCAGCATCCCCATCATATATGATCCACAAACCAGAAATCCCGAAACCAAGATGGAAAGAAGTGTGCGACGGGCCCTGACTGCTTGAACTTCGCATCTTCAGGACCCAGACAAACACCCAGGGCATCAGAACAGTCGCAGAGGTAAAGGGTCCCACACACCCTCAGAAGCTTAGAAAGGCTGTAGAACCTGAAAGGCAGAAACGAGCTGCTTCTCCTGCGCTTTTGCAGAAGATTCTGGTTGGCAGGTATTTCGTGTTCACTTGTCGACAGGGAGAAATGCATCCCTGGAGCTGGTGTGACAAACCCCAGGGGAGGGGCGCTGGATGGAGGGCCGCTTGGTCCCACCACTGGGGACACTTCAGAGATGGCGTGACAAGCCAGACTCGAGACCCTGACAGGGCAGGGCCAAAGCCACCCGACAAGAAGGTGAGGAGGGCGAGTGCAGATGGAGAAGGAGAGAAAGCCCATGTGGCAGCACACGTGAGGGCAACCGAGGGCTTGACCACAGCTCAGCGTGAGCCCAAGTGGGAAAGGCCACTAGAAGAGCCACAGGGTCCTTGGGCCACAGCAGTGGAGGACAGTGCACTCCCACGGGGGAGATGCCCTTGCCCAGGACCCCTCCATAGGGCGGGTTCCTGGAGTCCCCCTGCATACATTGCCGGGCAGGCCACAGCCTCAGAGCAGCACAGAGGGTCCGTGCCAGGCCCAGGATGGCAAAGGCAGGGCCTCCGCCGTGGCACGGAGGAGCCACCGGACAGCGGACAGCAGCCTGTCAGGAGCTCACCAACCCTTGGGTCTTACATTGCCCACACAGGCCCCACAGTCTACAAGTTCTCAAAGCCTCCCAACCTGCTAGCTCATGTTCCTTCAGTGCAGACCCTGGGCCTCGGGCCTGGCTGCCTGAAGGCACTCCACGTCGTGATGCTGGAGAGGAGGAAAGATGGCTGTGGCACTTTTTAAGGACACTCAGTTCTGAAAGTTGAACTGAAAAGGAACAGTGTCCTCACCCACAAGAACACTGGCGAAGCCGCCCTCCCCCTTGGACTGAATGCGGTGGGTCTGGGGAGCCCGAGCACTTGTTCTCTCCCCCCGACACGCGCACCCTCTCCTCGGCACCGCAGGGCCCTGAAACGCTGCCTCCTGGGCTCTACCCTCCTTTCCACACCTCAAGGCCCACGCAAAGCACGAAGGCCTCTCCACGTTCAAGAGGCAAAGTCAGAAACTTCACTGGGTGGGAACGTTTCCTCACAAGACCACTTGCGACAAGGAGCTAACACCAAGCAGGCTGGAATGAGCACAGCAGAACAAATTTCGACTTAAAATAAGCATGAAGAGCACAGGTCCTGTGTAGCCTGATGACTGAATGGAAAAGGGAAAGGAAACACAAGCCCTAAGAGAAAGGGCTGAGCTGTGGGGGAGGGGCTGGGCTAGTGGGGAGGGGGTGGGGAGGAAGGGACGGTGATGGTGGCCACCCCAGAGGCCTCCCAGCTTCCAGCCTCATGTTCTTTTACTTTGAGTCTGTACCTTGCTCTTCCATCTGACACCCTTGCAACTCGGTAATTAGCCCCCACTCGAAAGGAAGCCTTAGCCTTACGTGACATGAAGATCCGCTACCCAGCCTACTACGGAACTGAGCACGAGCATTTCTTCTGTGAAAGGGTTCAGGGGTCACAACAGTAACCCAAAACCCCAAGGGACCCGTGCTGGAATATCCCGTGCCCCGCCCCACCCTCAAACACCACAGGGCCCAGCAGACGGCGCAAAGAAGGGCTTTAGGTTAAGCGTTGCCCATTATTCATCTGAAGATCCTGACTGAAGCCTGCGTGCAGTTCTTCAGCTGCCTGACTGCGCTAATGGGAAACAAAATGCAAAGGCAGATCACAGGGGCCACCTGGGTGACTGCAGCTTCCCCTGCCACTGACCCCACACAGCCAGCGCAGAAACCAACCACAGAGCAGGGTGCCACCCGGTAGGAGCTGTGGCACGTGTCAGGGCGCTCACTGAAGTCCAAAGGGGATGACAGTGTTCACTTGCCCAGCACCTGCTCACCTAACCTTCTAGCAAGTCCACAATGGGCATTTTGTTCCTAGTTCCACTTTATGAATCCAGAAAGTGCGCCTGGGCCAGGCAGTGGTAGAACTGGGATGGCACCCAGCTGTGTGACTCCAACTCCCCAGCTCTTAACCCCTTGGTGACACCCAGGGCTCCTCCTCTGCCCACCACATTCCAGCCTAGTTGTATCAGCAAAACGTCAGAGGTTTGGGGCTTTACAGGAATCCACATGCTTCTCTTCCTGGATTCACTCCCCTGCGAGTCCTTATTGCGCTTTCTGAAACTACAGCCCCTCACTGAATTAAGAAAGAGAAACCCTTTAAATTCTAAAAGACTCTGAACAAGAACACCTGGACAAATCATTATTAGCAACAGCTGCAGGAGCACAGCAATTCCGTGGGTCTTGGAGGATACACTCCCTTGGCGCCGGGAGATAACAGCACCCCCGGCGCTTCGCTGCTTCCTCCAGCTCCCCGGACCCCCATTCGGACCCCGGGTACCCCCCCGGGCGGCCTCTCGGCGCAGCCTCCGCCCCATCGCGGCTGGTCAATGGGACATGGCACCGCGTGCGGCGCAGTGGCGGTGGGGGTGCTGGGGGGACGCAGCCCTGACGTGGGTTACACTGGGCGAGGGTGGCACCGACCTGGGGGGAGAGGTGACACTGGGGGGGACGAGGAACTTACCCGAGGGAACGCGGATACGGGGGATGCGGAACTACCCGGGGCGGGGGAGGGGGTGCGGGAGAACCGATCCGCCGGGAGAGGGGTGCCAGCGGGTCGTGGAACAGACCCTTGGGGCGGGGGAGTATTGCTGGGGGTACTCGGAACTAGCCGGGACGGGGCAGGGGGCACCAGGGGGTCGTGGAACAGACCCTGGAGGGAGTGTTGCTGGGGGATCGCGGAACTCCCCGGGGGCAGGGTAAGGGCCCAGGACTGCGCCGACCTTCCGCCGCTCACCTGCGCGTGGGCCACCACCAGGCTCTTGTTGCCCTCACCGTGGTACCCCCATTCATTCTCGTCCATCTTTCCCTCGTCCATCCCCCGGTACGGCCCTGGCTCCTCTCGCGGCCGCGAGGTGAGGGCCGCCCGTCCGCCTGGGCACCAGCCACCGCCGTCGGGGGAGGAGCGCCTGTCAGCCACGGCCTCAGCTCGACCCTGCCGCCCCGACTGCCAGGATCCGGCCGCCGGAAGCCACGCCCCCGGCGGCTGCCATGGCTGGGTCGGGCAACTTCCGGGTTTGTGCCCGCTTCTCCTCCATTGATCGCTGCGGCGGATGATCAGGAGGCCATCTTGGGTGCTGGCACGGTGACTCACTTCCGGAGCGCGGATTTGAGAACCGGAAAGGAGGTTTCCGGTCCTGGCGCCGGAAGTGAGGCAAGCGGGAGCAGCCGGCGGCTGGTCGGCGCCCAGCACTGGCGTGGCGGAGATAGAGATCTGGCGGGCGGGGAGAAGGAAAGGGGCCAGCCGGGCGGCCCCGCAAGTCGGGGAAGGGGTGTCCAGGCAGGCCGGGGTTACGGTGGTCCGCAAACCTCGGACCGCTCAGTCGTGGAAGCCCCGCAAAGCATCGGCGTTCCTGAGCCCCCGCTTCCTTTTCTGTATGAATAGGATGTGTCTCATCTCGCACGGGGTTATTAGTATCACCTCGTGCCTGCTACCTGGCGCAGAACCACCCCAGCAGTCCCATGAGGTGGAAGCATCGTCCTCCGCACTTCACAGGTGTGGAAGCGTGGCCCCGGACTAGTAGGTTTCCTGGAGACTTGAGCGGGAGGCTGGGGGTCAGTAACGAGCCCCTCCTCCCCGCACCCTCGATGCCGTCTTCTAGAGCTGCAGTCAAGTTCAGTTAGATGAGCGGCCCCCAAACTCTCCGTCCCAGGACCTCAGAAAGCTTTTGCTAATGTGGATTGTATGTGTCGATGTTTACGGTATTGTGTGAAATTTAAAAGAGTACTTTAACATTTAAAAATCAACATTATGCTTTTTGGGTGCCTGGGTGGCTCACTCGGTTGAACATCTTAGCTCTTGATTTCGGCTCAGTTCACCATGTCCGTGTGGGATTGAGCTCCGCCCTGGGCTCTGCACTCAGCAGGGAGACTGCTTCTCTCCCTCTCCCCCGGCTCCTGCGCGCACGCTCACGAACTCTCACTCTAAATGGATAGGTCTGTACAAATATATAAATATTACACGTTTGGGAAAAATATTTCCCAAAAATATAGAGAAGAATGGTAACTGTTTTACATTTTTGCAAATCTCCCTAGAGTTTGGATTCATAGAAGATAGTAGGAGTCTCACATCACCTTCTGCATTCAATCTGTTGGAATATACAGCTTTGAAGTATACCAGGAAAACCCAGCTTCAGATCTACGGTTCAACACAGAAAGAGCTACAGACCGAACTTTGAAAACTGCTTAGAGTGCCACTGGGCACCTGGCAAGGCCTCAGGAACAGTAATGAAATGATGCCAGTCAGTCGGCAAAACAAGCTGATAGTGTTGAGGACTGGCCAGGCTAGAGGGCAGCTGGGGCCTGGGGTGGAACAGCCCACTCATAGGAGGTAAATAGTCCCGAAGTGGGGGAGGGAGACACTCACTCACAGGAGGAAGCCTCCGCACACTCTCACAAGGCCTGAGAACCCTAAACATGTCTGAGATTAAGTTTCTCAGCATCTGTGAACAGAGAGTTAGTATCATATTAAGACATTTCCTTAAGGAACCCTCCAGTGCTAAAAATGTTCTCTATCTGGGTTCCTTTTTTCAAGGAGCATTTTATCACACTGTTCAGAAGTACTAGCATATGGTGATGATAAGAAGATTACATCTTGGTTTCGTGGTTGCTTTTAAATTCTCCACAGATGTACCTGGTGGACCGTGCCCACCCTACCTCCCCACCCCATCCCCAGCTTGGTACACCACTGACTACAGGCAGAGCCAGGTGCTTTGAAAGCATCATGTTAACAACATGGAGGAGAATGGAACCATCTGGAGGCCAGAAGGAAAAACGGAAAGGCTAGAAAAGACATGAGCATTAGGAGAAGTACCTCTTCTTCAGACCACGTGGTCTGACTTAAATTAACATCATTCCTAGTCTCCAGGCTGGCTTGTGATCTCAGCCTGTGTACAATTGAGAACTATATTCTCAAGGAATTACATCAAGCCAGGGTGCAGACATGATCCAGGTTCATCCAGTGAAGCTCGCTCCTTTGGCTTGCTTGAAGTGGTCATGGGGAGAGTCACCCTCAGCTGGGTGACTAAGAAGCCAGGAGATCAGGGTGAGCTGCCAGCAGGGATCCAGACATCTGGGAAGTGGTGAGGACGGGAACACCTGGTGAGCCCAAGGATCAAGTCTTACTCAGTTGCTCTCAGGTTTCTGATGCAGCAAATTCCATCTTTTGCTAAAATAATTTGAGTTGAGTTCCTTTCACTCACAACCTGAAGAGTCCGATGTGATAACAAGGTACACTGGGATGGACCAGTCACCTCAGGTAGTGAGGAAGTGAAGCCAAGACCAAAAGGCCAAGGTTAGCAGGGACTCCTGCACAAGGCCTGTGTCACTGGGTGCTTTTTGAGCTGCCATCTAGGTGCCAGCTGCACTGCCACCACAATCATGGCCTTCTCCTTTTGTGTTTAAGAAAGAAGAAAGGAGAAGAGAGGAAGGAAGAAAGATGAAGTGGGACACTCACCTTCCAGCCACACTGAGCAGCCATCCAGAAACAAGGTGGCAGAACACTGGGAAGTAAGGGCCAGCAAGGAGTACTTCCCGTTGCTCTTGTGATGTGTGTCTGGGCTCCTCACTGCACAGTTTACGTCTGAAGGACATGCACAGCAATGTGTATCACCTACTGTGATCACCTGGTATGAAGGCACTTCACCTCTGGTATTTCCCTCCAAAACCTATAACCCCCATCTAATCATGAGAAAAAGTGAGGGACATTCGACCAGGATTCCTCAAACTGTCTGGGACACGGGAGACGGACAGACCAGAGTCGCTTAAGGATACAATCCCCCTAAATGCAATGTGGGATCTGAAAAGGATGTTGGTGGAGAAAGTGGTAAACTCCCCAAAAAATCTGGAGTTTAGTTGGTAGTCATGGACCAATGTTAATTTCTTTGTCCTGGGAAACAAACCATATATGTTAACATGGTGGGGAGCTGGGTGAAAGGCATATGGCACTATGTCACATGTTTGCATAAATCCAAAATAAGGAGTTTACTTACAAAAAAAGAATTCATTTTTCAGCTTCTTTTATAATTACACCATTAAGTATGTATTTTAAAATATATATCATATCAAACTGGCAAAATAAAAGTAATCTTTACAACATTTGCGTGGATGAGGGGGGAGGGACAGACAGGACACACACTGTTAGAGCCCCAAATAGAGCCACATCAGTAAAAGTAGTTGCTGCTAGTCCCCTTTGACCCATCATTTCCATGCCTACAAATTACCCTACAAAACCCCCAATACAGGGCACCTGGGTGGCTCAGTGGGTTAAGCCTCTGCCTTCAGCTCAGGTCATGATCTCAGGGTCCTGGGATCGAGGCCTGCATCGGGCTCTCTGCTCAGCGGGGAGCCTGCTTTCTCCTCTCTCTCTCTATGCCTGCCTCTCTGCATACTTGTGATCTCTCTCTCTCTGTTTCAAATAAATAAAATCTTTAAAAAAACAAAAATAAACAAACAAAAAACCCAATACACACAGGGTATTTGTACAAGCAGCAGTGTTGGACAGGGCTTGGTTCCCAACATGGGCACCTCGAGACAGCTTCAGGCTGCACTGATCCGTCCCAGCACGAGACTGGGAGCAACGCTCTGCAACCGTGTTCTAACAAGTTTCCTGGGTGACTCTCGGGCACTGAATTACGGCATACTCAAAAAGCACATAGCCAGTCAGAAAACGAGTCACACTTGTACTGACGTAAGCACTGTTCAAAGTCTGCGGTTGTGAAGCAAACGTGTGTGTGTGGGTGTGGGTGTAAATGCAAATTAGAGGGGATCCAAGTTATCCTGTCTGGAAGGAGGAGAGAGGGAGAAACAAGGGAAATAATGTCACTTTCTTCATATATTGTTGATTGAATGTATTCATGAAACACTTCTACAATAAAAATTTAAGATTTTGTTTTTTTATTCTTTATTTGACAGAGAGAGCGTGCACAAGCAGAGGGAAAAGAAGGAGAAGCAGATGCCCCACTGAGCAGGGAGCCTGATGTGGGGCTCAATCCCAGGACCCCGGAATTAGGACCTGAGCCAAAGACAGACGCTTAACCGACTCAGCCACCCAGGCACCTGTTGCTTTTTTTTTTTTTTAAGATTTTATTTTTTTATTATTTACAATAAAAATTTTAACGAATACATTCTCAGTACTTATTTTTTTAACTGAGGTAGACCGATCACTGTGTATGCGAGTGAAAGATGCCCGTGTATGTTGTTAAATACAGGAATAAATGTGTTTGAATAGGAAAGAACATAAAAAAATATGTGCCTTATTGTGCACTGAGGTTTTCTTTGGGGATCAGACCATGGTGAGGTGCCTTGCATTTTTCTATAACATTTGAATTTGGCATGAAAGACATGAGTTACCTTTGTAATTGGAGCGGGGTGGGGAAAAGTCCTGCATGAGGTGGCCTTGGGGTGCTCAGGTACAGGAAACTGGGCAACTGGGAATGAACTCCTAGCTACGCGGGTCCCCTGAACCCGCCATGGGCAAGGTCCTGCTCTCCCGAGCCGATCCCACCGACTCCAACACGCCCTAACTGGATAATGAGTTGGGGGGCCTTTGAGGGCACACAGCCCCTTCCCATTTAAAGATAGGGTGAGGCTGAGCATGTTGTCACCTGCGCTGCTCACTTTCCCAGGGCCCGTGTCCAGCGCAGCTGCTCCCCATCTGCCTTCTGCTCACCTCCCTCTCCAGCTCTCATGCTCCAGGATAATCCAAGCAAAGGGGTGACCCTCCTGAATGAGGCCATTATTATCATCTCTGACCTAGACAACAGAGTAAAGGACCAGCCACCAAGGACAAGATCAGTGACTTTATCTACATAAAAAAATTAAAACCTAGAGGCACCTGGGTGGCTGAGTTGGTTAGGCAACTGCCTTCAGCTCAGGTCATGATCCCAGAGTCCCAGGATCGAGTCCCACATCAGGCTCCAGGCACAAGGAGTCTGCTTCTCCCTCTGACCCTCTCCCCTCTCGTGATCTCTCTCACTCTCTCTTTCTCTCTCTCAAGTCAATAAATAAAATCTTTTAAAAAATTAAAACCTAGAGATACCCAGAAGCAGCCAAATTCAGAGACAAAGTAGACGGTGGGTGCCAGGGGCTGAGGGAGGATGGGCCACTCATGTTTAATGGGGACACGGTTCAGTTTGGAAAGATGCAAGCGGTCCGAAGGTGGCTGGTGTGACAGTTGTACAATGTGAATGTACCTAATGCCACTGAATTTAAAAATTATTAAAATGGTAAATTTTAGGTTACAGGTATTTTACCACCATAAAAAGAAATTAAAATCTCTGCACAACAGTTCACAAAACTGCAATGCACATAACTGACCAAAAAATAGAATTGGAAACATCTAAATTATCCATCAAAGATATACTATGCAGCCATTACAAAGAAGAATCTCCAAGATACATTGTTGAGTGACAAACAGTAAGTTATAAGATACTGGGTGGCTCAGTTAGTTGAGCATCTTCAGCTCAGGTCATGATCCCGGGGTCCCAGGATTGAGTCCCGCATCTGGCTCCCCACTCAGCAGACAGCCTGCTTCTCCCTCTGCCTGCTGCTCCCCCTGCTTGTGCGTGCACACTCTCGTTCTCTCTCTGACAAATAAGTAAATAAAATCTTTTAAAAAAAAAAAAAGATACTGGGTATGCTATGACACCATTGGTACAAAAAATATGCAACAAGGTCACCCGGCTGGCTTGTTGGAGAGCACACAACTCCTGATCTTGGCATCGTGAGTTTGAGCCCCATGTTGGGCACAGAGCCTATTAAACATACATATATATATGCATAAACACATACATAATCAGCCAAATGGTCCTATAGAGGATACACTATCTCTAATATAATCCACAACAAGCTGGTAGTAGTTACATATTATAAGTAGAATGCGGTGGTGAAAATAAAATCTCGGCTCTACTTTGCATATTCTTTTTTTCTTCCCAGATATTGTGTGTTTGTGTGCGTGTGCTATCTATTAAAAATATGGAGGGGGCGCCTGGGTGGCTAGTTGGTTAAATGTCTGCCTTTGTCTCACTCAGGTCATGATTCCAGGGTCCTGGGATCAAGTCCAACATAGGGCTCCCTGCTCGGCGGAGATAATAAATAAATAAATAAAATCTTTTTTAAAAATAGAAAGAGGAATTCTGGCTTCCAAACTTGCATGTAGAATGCTGGGAAATTGTTGCTTTGTCCCTCCAACAAAAAAACAGCTAAACTAAAAATCAATAAGCCCTAGTTCTGCTGGAGAAGTGAGGTCACAGGGAAAGCTGCTGTCGCAAAAATTAGACCAGCAGACACAGAGATCCACAACTTATGGGTACAGAACCCCTCAGACGTTGTGGGAGCCAAAGCCAGACAAGAAAACAGACTATAACTGCCTGGTTGCTGGACGCTCTGTGTGGACAACTTGGAAGGACAAAAACTCTTGGGGACCCAGTCATCGGGAGCTCCATGCTTTTGTGAGTGTACCTCTGAGAGGCCCAGCAGGGACTCACGGTGGACACTGAAGAGAAGAATTCCCTTGTGCTCCTGACAGGGAGAGGGAGAAAATAACCATTTGAGATTTGCAGAGCACCCTGTTTTCCTAAAGAGACCTGCCTTCAGAAGGAACTATTTTACCAGACCTAACCTACAGGGCTTTTACCAGAGTCTAACCAACCAGGGGGAAGGCACATACCCAACTTCCACCCCCTTTTCCCTCCTGTGTGGGGAGGGAAACACCCAGTTCCAGCCTCTTCTGGCTATACTGGCCCACATGCAGCAGGGAAAACCCCCAGAGGCACTTGTGAAGGTCAGATCCTAGGTCAACAGGCTCACAAAAATTTTAGAAGGGAGGGGGATGAGGGATGGGTGAAACCGGTGATGGGTATTAAGAAGGGCACAGATTGCATGGAGCACAGGGTGTTCTATGCGAACAATGAATTATGGAACACCTCATCAAAAACTAATGATGTACTATATGGTGACTAACATAACACAGTAAAAAAATAAATAAAATAAATACACCTGAACCATAAGAACAGCCAAAAAAAAGAAAAAAAGACTGAAACCTAATCTTACATGGTAGAACACTTCCCCCACTCCCACATGTACCATCACATCACTGAAGGGCTATTTACTGGAGTTCCTTTCACCCAATCCATCATGCCCAGGTTTCAATAAAACCCATGAGGGATAACACAAAGACAAAACACAGTCTGAAGTGACAGAGCAAGTATCAGAGTCAGACTCACATCTGGCAGGAATGTTGGGAGAATCAGAGTGGGGATTTTAAATAAGTAGGATTTCTCTGCTAAAGGCACAACTGGGGGCGCCTGGGTGGCTCAGTTGGTTAAGCGACTGCCTTCAGCTCAGGTCATGATCCTGGAGTCCCGGGATCGAGTCCCACATCAGGCTCCCAGCTCCACGGGGAGTCTGCTTCTCCCTCTGACCTTCTCCTCGCTCATGCTCTCTCTCACTGTCTCTCTCTTCTCTCAAATAAATAAATAAATAAATAAATAAATAAATAAATAAAAATGTTTAAAGGCACAACTGGAAAAGGTTGACAACATGTAAGAATAGATGGGTAATGTAAACAGAGAGATGGAAAATCCAAGAAAGAATTTTGGAAATGCTGGAGATCGCAAATACCAAGACAGAGAGAGAATGCCTGTGACCGACTCATGAGCAGACTGGACTCAGCTGGTGACAAAGTCTCTGGACATGAGCATATGCCAACAGAGACACCAGAAGTAAAGAGCAAAGAGCAGAAAAGACTGAAACAATGCCACAGAAGAGCCAACACAACTACAAAAGATGTAATGTGTGCACAGGGTGACAGCTTGAAGGACAAAAGAGAAAGAAAGGAACAGAAGCTAAAGTTGAAGCAATAATGATTGAGAATTTACCCCAAATTAATATCAGACAACAAAGCACAGATCCAGGATGCTCAGAGAAACCCAAACAGGATAAATACCTACATGAAACAAGACCTCAGCATGGGACATCCAAGCTGCAGAAAAAATAGCTTGCCAAAGAGGAAGGGAACGTAAGAATTACACTGGACTCCTCCTCAGAAACCATGCAAGACACAAGCGAGTGATGCACAACATTTAATGTGTTGGGAGAAGCCCCCAGCAACCTAGAATTCTGTACCCTGCAAAACTGTCCTTCCCAGGTGAGGGAAAGGGAAGAAGGTTCCATGAAGATGAACACAGGAAGCACTAGGAGTCTGTATCACCCCTGCACAACCACATTAGAAGAATCTGTCTGACGTACCTGCTTCAGAACTCCAAAGCCTACTGGAGAGTCACATGGGGAATTGCCGGGAATCTTGGCAATTTCAGCTCTTAGCACAGTAGCAGCTATCCATCCGCACCCCTGACTCACAGCAGGCAGTCACGCATTTGTTCCAGGTGCAGCTTGCACGCAGCTTATAAGAACCTCACTGGCAGTAAGGACCCTGTCCTCCAAATATTGGGGATCTGTGGTCTGATCACGAATCATTGCCTCTGATCACAGAGATGCAGATGAAGAAGGGGATGACCACTGTTGCCGTACCTCCCTCTTCTGCTGAAGGAACCACTAGAGAGTTAAAAGGCTGATATGTGCCCCCTCTCACTTTTCTCTTTTCCCCCTTCAGGGAACCAGACATCAAAGACTAGGACATGCAGAAGCAGTTGCGTATGTGGGGAAAATGAGAAAGTCATCAGTTAACCCAGGGAGGGCAAAACCTGAGAAGACCCTAAATTTACACCTCAGGCTGACCCTCAGCAAAAGACAGCCTAGAAAACAATTACAAAGCAAACCCAGAGGTAGAGAGGAGAATCTGATTTCCTGAGTTGCCACATTATTAGTTTCCAATGTCCATCATTCATCAAAAAGTCAGAAGACATGTAAAGAAACAGGAAGTATGGCCTTTTCAAAGGTAAACAAACAAACAAACAAACAAAAACAAGCCAACAGAAACTGTCCTGGACAAAGAACAGATGTCAGACTTACTAGACAAAGACTTTAAAACAGCACTGTTAAAGATGCTCAAAGAACTAAAGGAGGATATTGAGAAGGTCAAGAATGTGGTGTATGAACAAAATGGGAAGAACAATTAAGAGATTAAAAAACGGGGTGCTTGGGTGGCTCAGTGGGTTAAAGCCTCTGCTTTCAGCTCAGGTCATGATCCCGGGGTCCTGGGATCGAGCCCCACATCGGGCTCTCTGCTCGGTGGGGAGCCTGCTTCCCCCTCTCTCTCTGCCTACCTCTCTGCCTACTTGTGATCTCTGTCAAATAAATAAATAAAATCTTTTAAAAAAGAGAGAGATTAAAAAACACTAAAAACAAACTAAAAGAAATTCCAGAACTAAAAATTACAGTAATTTGAGGGGTGTCTGTGTGGCTCACTTGATTAAGTATCTGACTTTGGCTCAGGTCATGATCTCAGGGCCCTGGGATCGAACTCCACATCCTGATCTCTGCCCAGCAGGGAGTCAGCTTGTCCCTCTGCCCATCCCCGCTTGTGCTTTCTTTCTCTCTCAAATAAATAAATAAAATCTGTTTAAAAATAAAAAATAAATTAAAATTACAGCAATTTGAATGAAAAAGTCACCAGAGGTATTTGAGAGCAGATCTGACGGGGCAGAAGAATTGGTGCTCGAGAACAGAAGTGCTGAAATTTGAAATTTTAGGAACATAAGGAGGATGGACAGAAGTGAACAGAGCTGAAGGGACCTGGTGACACCATGAACAAGGACAGTGCACACACTGAGGGCATCCCAGGACAGGAAAGGAAGGGAAGGAGAGACTATTTGAAGAAATAATGGCTAAAAGTGTTCTAAAAATGGCGAAAGACATGAATATAAGCATGCAAGATGTTCAACACACTCCACACATGACAAACTCAAAGACTCACATCAGGACATAATCAAACTGTCAAGAGAGAAACACGGAGCAAATCTGGAAGGCAGCAAAAGAGAAAACTCGTCACATCAAGTCCTCACTAAGACTTCAGAGATTTCCCTCAGAAACTTGGGATGCTAGAAGACAATAAGCCAATACATTAAAGTGATGAAAGGAAAATCTGTCAACCAGAATCCTGTACTTGTCAAAACTGTCCTTCAAAAGTGAGGGTGGGGTACCTGGGGGTTCAGTCACTTACGTGTCTGACTCAGGGTTGTGAGATCAATCCCAGAGTAGGCTTGCATGCTCAGCAAGGAGTCTACGTGAGACCCTCTCTCCCCCACTCCCTCTGCCCCTCGTTCCCCCTACCAAAAGTGAGGGAATTATCAAGACATTTCCAGATAAACAGAAAGGGAGTTTGGGACCACACAACCTGCCCCACAAGGAATGCTGAAGGTAGTTTGAAAGAGAACATGAAGCCAAATGAGAAATAAAGTTCCCAATAAAGGTAAATACATGGACAATTATAAAATCTAATATCAATGTAACAACTGTTTATAACTGTATTTTGTTTTCTATGATTTAAGAAAATAATGCATTAAAATAATTCTTAGTTTATTTTTTTTCTACACACAATGTATTAAGATGTAATTTTTTAACATCAACAACCGAAAGAGGTGGGGCTGCATCTGTAAATGAGAATTTTTGTATATTTGAAGTTATGTAGTTATAAAATCAAATTCCAGTGTTATAACTTTAGGATGTTAAACATAATCCCCATAGTAACTGCAAAGAAAATAGTAATAGAATGTACATTTAAAAGGCGGGGAGGGCACCTAGGTGGCTCAGTGGGTTAAAGCCTCTGCCTTCAGCTCAGGTCATGATCCCAAGGTCCTGGGATCGAGTCCCACATTGGGCTCTCTGTTCAGCAGGGAGCCTGCTTCCTCCTCTCTCTCTTCCTGCCTCTCTGCCTACTTATGATTGCTCTCTCTCTGTCAAATAAATAAATAAAATCCTTACCAAAAAATAAAAATAAAAATAAATAAAAGGAGGGGGAAGGGGTGCCTGGGAGGCTCATCGTTAAGCATCTGCCTTCAACTCAGGTCATGATCCCAGGGCCCTGGGATTGAGACCTGCATCAGGCCCTCTGCTCAGCAGGAAGCCTCCTTCTCCTTCTCCCACTCCCCCTGTTTGTGTTCCCTCTCTTGCTGTGTCTCACTCTGTCAAATAAATAAAATCTTTTTAAAAAATTAAAAAATAAAGGGGGGAATTAAAACTTCACTTTTTAAAAAAGATTTTATTTATTTGTTTTAGAGATAGAAAGAGCATGCTTTAGAGGGGGAAGAACAGAGGGAGAGGGAGAGGACTTTCAAGCAGACTTCATGCCAAGCATAGAGCCTGATGTGGGGCTCAATCCCATGACCCTGAGATTATGACCTGAACTGAAATCAACTGACTGAGCCACCCAGGCATCCCTAAAACTTTTCATTTTTAAAACAAAACAAAAAAAAAGATACAAGTCACTTATATGAGACAGTTGGTGTAGACAAAACAATAAAGACAGAAAATAGAAAGAGACTGTCCAGGGTGAGCAGGCAGGGGCAGGTTCCTGCTCAGTGGGGACAGAGACCAGGTCTGTAGGGGCCAAAGAACAACATGTATGCACTTCAGCCCACTGATCCAGACACTTAACAATGGCTCAAATAGTAAATTTTATATACTATGTACTTTGCCACAATAAAAATGTGAAAACAAAGGGAAGGAGAAATGAAGACTTTCTCACACGAAAAAAAATTGAAGGAAATTGTTGCCGGTAGACTCACTCTGCTTGAAATGTTCATAGAAGTTCTTTGAAGAGAAGGGAATGATAGATGAGAACTATCTATATAAAGAGAACCATAGATCTATACAAAGAAAAAAAAGCATTACAAATGGAATAAGAGGAGGTAAAATAAAACTTCTATTGTTCTTATTCTTAACTGATCTAACAGGCATTTCTTCCATAATGGCAACAGCAACAATGTTCAACAATTACAGCTCACGTGTGAGATGAAAGACAGCAATGCTACACGGAAGTTGCAATGAGAACAGGAGGTAAGAGTTGGAAATTTTTGTTATAAGGTACACACACTCCCTTAGAAGTAGTATGGTGTTATTTGAAAGTGGACTTACATTAGTTGTAAATATACTTTGCAAACACTAGGGCAATAACTAAAAAGGGTTTTTAAAATGTATAACTAGTATGTTGACAAAGGAGAGAAAATGGGATAATAAAACATATTCAATTAAAACCAAGCAACGCAGAAAACACGTGGAAGAAAAAATGAAAAACAAAGAAAAAAGGGCAACAAATAGAAAACTGTACCAAACACGGTAAATATTAATCCAACTACATCAATGATCACTTAGTCAGTGGTCTAAATGTACCAATTAAGAGACTTGACTGTGTGAGTGAATCAATAAGAAAGACCGTACTGTATGTTGTCTACAAGAAGCCCCTTTTAAATATACAGACACACATAAATTAAAAGCAAAGGAATGGAGAAAGATATGCTGTCCTAACACTAATCCAAAGAAAGTGGGAGTAGCTGTATTAATCTCAGGGCAAAGTCAGAGCACAGAAAGTTATAAGGATAAATATGGGTCTTATATAAGGACAAAGGGATCAGTTTTCCAAGAATATGACAATCCTTAACGTGTCCTACCCTAACAGCAGGGTGTCTGATCATGTGAGGCAAAAGCTGGTAGAACTGCAGGGAGAAATTAAGACATCTACTATCATCGTTGGAGACTTGAACACCTGTCCCTCAGAAATGGACAGATCCAACAGGCAGAAAATCAGTAAGGACACAGTTGGACTCAACAAATCAATCAACTGCATATAGTTGGCAACAGTAGACGGCTTCAACCACCAACATCCTTCTGAAGCTCGCACGGAGCATTTACCAAGATCAACCACATTCTGGTACCCAGAACATATTAACACATTTAAAAGAATAGGAATCATTCAATGTATGCTCTCAGAACATAATGAAATTAAGCTAGCAGTCAATAATAGATTAAAAGGCAGAAAATCAGGGTGCCTGGGTGGCTCAGTAGGTTAAAGCCTCTGCCTTTGGCTCAGGTCATGATCCCAGGGCCCTGGGATCGAGCCCTGCATCGGGCTGTCTGCTCAGCGGGGAGCCTGCTTCCCCTCCTCTCTCTCTCTCTGCCTGCCTCTCTGCCCACTTGTGATCTTTGTCAAATAAATAAATAAAATCTTTAAAAAAAATAAAAGGCAGAAAAATCCCAAAATACTTACTTTAAGATTAAACAACATACTTCTAAATAGCACGAGGGTCAAAGAAGAAATTTCAACAGAAATTTTAAAAATCTGAACTAAATGAAAACTAAAATACAAATTACCAAACTTAGTGGGATGCACTAAAGCAGTGCTTAGAGGGAAATGTACACCACTGACTGCATATTGGAGGGGGAAAAAAAAAAAGAAAGAAAGCCTGAAACCAATAACCTAGGATTCCACTCCAGGAAACTTTTTTTTTTTTTAAAGAGCAAATTAAATCCAAAATAAGAAAAAAGGAAGTAATAAAAAATAAAGCAGAACCAATGAAATTGGAAACAAATCAATAGAGAAAATCAACAAAACCAAAAGTTGGTTCTTTGAAAAGATCAATAAAATTGATAAGCCTCTAATCAGACTAGGAAAAAAGAAGCTACAAATATAGGAAATGGAAGAAGGGGTATCACTACTGTGGACATCAAATGATGAAAGAATAATATTGTGAACACTTATATGCTCACAAATTTGATGACCTAGATCAAAGAGACCAACTTCTTGAAAGACATGATCTATCAAAATTCACACAAGAAGAGACAGACCATCTGAATAGGATGATGTCTAATAAAGAATTAGAATCAGTAATCAATGGTCTTCCAAAATAGAAAGCACTGGGTCCCTGTGGGTTAATTGATGGGTTTGCTGAATTCTGCCAAACATTTAAGGAAGAAATTACACCAAATCTCTACAGTCCCTTCCAGAAGACAGAAGCAGAGGGAATACAGACCTTAGGATTTACTATAGTAAATAGTGGTGCTGGAACAACGCATCCACATGAAAAAAAAATGAATCTAGATACTGACCTTACACCCTTCACAAAAATTAACTCAAAATGGATTACAGGCCTATTTTTAAGACTCAAAACTTTAAAACTCTTAGAAGATAATGTAGAAACCCTAGACAACCCTGAGTTTGCAATGACTTTTAAGACACAACACCAAAGGCATGGTCCATAAGAGAAATAACTGATAAGCTAGATTTCATCACAATTAAAAACTTCTACTCTACAAAACACAATGCCGAGAGAATGAGAAGACAGCAAAACTGGGAGAAAATGTTTGAAAAAAAATATGTCTGGTAAAAAGACTTATCCCAAATATATAAATAATTCTTAAAACTCAGTAAGAAAGCTAAAACCTATTTAAAAAATTAGCAAAAGATCTGAGCAGTCACCTCACCAGAGGAGATATACAGATGGCAAACATAAGAAAAGATGCTCCACATAACAAATAGCATGGAGGACAAGGGGAGATGGAGAGGAGAAGGGAGTTGATGGAAATTGGAAGGGGAGGTGAACCATGAGAGACTATGGACTCTGAAAAACGATCTGAGAATTTTGAAGGGGTGGGGGGTGGGAGGTTGGGGGCACCAGGTGGTGGGTATTGTAGAGGGCACGGATTGCATGGAGCACTGGGTGTGGTGCAAAAATAATGAATACTGTTATGCTGAAAAAATAAAAAAATAAAAAAAATTAAAAAAAAAAGAGTCTGATACTTTAAAAAAAAAAAAAAAGAAAGAAAAGAAAAGATGCTCCACATATGTCATCAGAGAAATGAAAATTAAAACAAGAGACTGCTCCAGACCTGTTAAAAGGGCAAAAACTGAAAATACTGACAACAAATTCTGGTGAAGATGTGGAGTGAGCAACAAAAATGCTCAATCATGGCAGGTGAGAATGCAAAATGGTGCATCCACTTTAGAAAACAGTTTGGCAGTTTCAAGGAAAACTAAACCTTACTATATAACCCAGCAATTGTGCTCCCTGTTATTTATCCAAGTGAGTTGAAAATCTGTATCTATACGTATACACAAAACCCTCCAGCTTTGTTCAAAATTACATGGAAGTAACCAGGATGTCCTTCAGTAGGTGAGTAAATAAACTGTGGTATGTCTAAACAGTTGAATATTACTCAGTCCTGAAACAGAAATGAGCTATCAAACCATTAAATATCCATAGAAAACTGAAATGCATTTTTGTAAGTGAAAGAAGCCAATATGAAAAGGCTCAATACTGTACAATTCCAATTATATTACATTCTGCAAAAACAAAACTATGGAAAAAGTAAAAAAAAAAAAAATCAGTGGTTTTCCAGGGTTAGCGGGGAGGGAATGATGCATAGGCAAACCACAGAGGATTTCAGAGTTACGAAACTATTCTTTTTTATATGATTAAGGGTAGATACATGTCACATTCCACAGAATATACAAGACCAAGAGTGAACCTTAATGTAAATCATGGACTAAATACGATAATGAAAGAGTCTATTTTTTAATAGTCTTCCAACAAAGGAAAGCTGAGAACCAGATGGCTTCACTGAGGAATTCTGCAAAACATCAAGAGAAATTAGCCCCATCCTTCTCAAACACTTCCAAGAAACAGGAGGAAGAACGCTTCCCAACTCATTTTAGAAGGCCAGTATTATGCTGATACAAAAGCCCAACAAAGATATAACAAGAAAGGACAACTAAAGACAAGTATCCCTTAGAAATATATATGCAAAGTCAACAAGAGACTAACACACCAAACTCAGCAACATATTTAAGTGATGATACACCATGACCAATGGGGATTTTATTTCAGGAGGGCAAGAGTGGTTCAGCATATGAAAATAATGTTATACGTCATTAATAGAATGAAAGGGGGGAAAAGCCTCATGACCACCTCCATAAATGCAGAATTCACTTGAAAAACTCCAACATCCTGTCATGAACGAAAATACTCAACCACTTAGGAATAGAAGGGAATTTTTCAGGCCAATAAAAGTCACCTGTGAAAACCCACAGCTAGCATCATGCTTAATAGTCAAAGATTGAAAGCTTCCTCCCTAAACATCAGGAACAAGCCAACGACGTTCCCTCTCATCACTTCTGCTCAGCATGGTTCTGGAAATCCCATCCAGGACATTTAGGCAAGAAAATGAAATAAAAGGCGCCCTGATTGAAAAGGAAGAAATATATTCACAGGGGACATGATCTTCTATATAGAACACCCCAAGAAATACACACAAACACGCACACTTTTAGTTAGAAAATGAGTTCAACAAAGTAGTAGGAAAAAAGTACAAAATCAGTTTCATTTCCATTAACTACACTAATAACAAACATGAAAACAAAATTAAAACAATTTCATGTATAATAGCATCAAAAATATTAATACTTAGGAATATTTCAAAACTTACTACAAATTTTTAAGAATCAAAACAGTATAGCAGTGGCATAAAAACACACATAG
Source organism: Lutra lutra (assembly GCF_902655055.1). NCBI lineage: Eukaryota > Metazoa > Chordata > Mammalia > Carnivora > Mustelidae > Lutra > Lutra lutra. Next base: position 4,706,009 of record NC_062290.1, on the reverse strand, counting down.
AACATTGGAATACGGGGCGCCTGGGTGGCTCAGTGGGTTAAAGCCTCTGCTTTCGGCTCAGGTCGTGATCCCAGGGTCCTAGGATCGAGCCCCGCATCAGGCTCTCTGCTCAGCAGGGAGCCTGCTTCCTCCTCTCTCTCTGCCTGCCTACTTGTGATCTCTGCCTGTCAAATAAATAAATAAAATCTTTAAAAAAAAAAGAATACAGGAATACAATTGTCCAGAAATAAACCCTTGTTTACATGGTCAGATGATTTTTAATAATGGTGCCATGAAAAAAGAATGTTTTTTTCAACAAAATGGTGCTGGCAAACCATATATCTACATGCAAAAGAATGAAGTTAATCCCTTATCTTACCCCACATACAAAAATTAACTCAAAGTGGGTCAAAGAACTAAAGGTAAGAGCTTCTTGTTTCTTAAATTCCATAAGAGTAAAATCATACGGTATTCGTCTTTGTCTGAATGACTTATTCCACTTAGCTTAATACCCTCTAGATCCATCCACATCATTGCAAATTGCAAGATTTCATTCCTTTTGGGGGTGCCTGGGTGGCTCAGTCATTGGGTGTCTGTCTTTGGCTTAGGTCATGGTCCCAGGGTCCTGGGATCAAGCCCCACCTCGGGCTCCCTGCTCAACCAGAAGCCTGCTTCTCCCTCTCCCATCCCTGTGTTGTATTTCCTCTCTCGCTGTGTTGTTCTCTGTCAAATAAAAAAATATATCTTAAAAAATTTTTCTTGAAAAAAAAAAAAAAGATTTCATTCCTTTTTATGGCTGAGTAATAGCAGAGGGGAAGAAAAGAGGAAAACCAAGAAACAAACACTTAACTATAGAGAACAAACTGATGGTCACCAGAAGGGAGGTAGGTGGGAGATGGGTAGAAGAGGTGATTTTTTGTTTTTGTTTTTGTTTTTGCCCACTTCCTAATGTTTTTTTTTTTTTAAGATTTGATTTATTTATTTGACAGACAGAGATCACAAGTAGGCAGAGAGGCAGGCAGAGAGAGAGGAGGAAGCAGGCTCCCCGCTGAGCAGAGAGCCCGATGCGGGGCTCGATCCCAGGACCCTGGGATCATGACCTGAGCCGAAAGCAGAGGCTTTAACCCACTGAGCCACCCAGGCGCCCCCCTAATGTTTTTTAAATTTAAGGTTTTTTAGTTAACATATAGTGCAATATTCATTTCTGGAGTAGAATTCAGTGATTCATCACTTAGGTACACCACTCAGTATTCATCACAACAAGTGCCCTCTTTAATACCCATCACCCATCTAGCCATCCCCCACCCATCTCTCTCCATCAGGTGATGGAGTTTAAGGAGTGCACTTGTGATAATCACCTGGTGATGTATGGAAGTATTGAATCACTAATTGTACATCTGAAACTAATATTACACTATATGTTACCTAACTGGAATTTAAATAAAAACTTAAATAAAATAAAAGTAAGAGCTAACACTATAAAACTCAAAAGACTACAAATGGCAAAACCTTCATAACATTGGATTTAGCAATGATTCCTGGACATGACGTAAGAGCACAGGCAACAGTGGGGCAAGTGGGTGGCTCCGTTGGTTGAGTGTCTGACTCTTGGTTTCAGGTCAGGTCATGATCTCAGGGTCATGAGATCAAGCCCTGCATTGGGCTCACGCTCAGCATAGAGTCTTCTTGAGATTCTCTGCCTCTCTCTCTCCCTCTGCCCCTCCCCCCCACTCATGCATGCAAACTTTCTCTCTAAAATGAGTAAGTAAATAAAATCTTTTTTTATTTTCATTTTTTAAAAGATTTTATTTATTTATTTGACAGAGAGAGAGAGAGAGCACAAGCAAGAGAGAGAGCACAATGGGAGAGGGAGAAGCAGGCTTCCTGCTGAGCAGGGAACCCAATGCAGGCAGGGCTCATTCCCAAGATCCCGGGATCATGACCCGAGCTGAAGGCAGATGCATAACCACCGAACCACCCAGGTGCCCCATAAAAATCTGTTTTTTAAAAAGCACAGGCAACAAAAAAGTAGATCAATTAGACTTCATCAAAATTTAAAACTTTTGTGTCCAAAGATACAATCATGAGAGTGAAAGTACAACTCACAGAATGGGAGAAAATGTTTGCAAATCATATAACTGATGAGAGATTGAGATCTAGATTATACAAAAACTCCAACAACAAATAAACAACCCAACTTAAAAATGGGCAAAGATATTTCTTCAAAAAAGATTTAAATTGCCAATAAGCACATGAAAAAATGATCAGCATCACAAATATTAGGAAAATGCAAACCAAAACCACCATGAGATACCTCATGGTAATGGCTAGAATGGCTACTAGAATGGCTATAATGTTTTTTAAAGATTTTATTTATTTATTTGACAGACAGAGATCACAAGTAGGCAGAGAGGCAGGCAGAGAGAGGAGGAAGCAGACTCCCCACGGAGCAGAGAGCCCGATGTGGGGCTCAATCCCAGGACTCTGGGATCATGACCTGGGCCGAAGGCAGAGGCTTTAACCCACTGAGCCACCCAGGTGTCCCAATTTTTAAAAAAAATCATAAAACAAGTGTTGGCAAGTATGTGGAAAAATTGGAATACCTGTGCATTGCTCATAGGATAGTACAAATGCAAAATGGTGCAGCTGCTTTTGAAAATAGTATAAAAAAAAATGAAAATAGTATAGTGGTTCCTTCCTCAAAAGAATTAAAAATTACCATATGATCAGCAATACCACTTTGGGTTGTGTACCTAAGAGAACTGAAGCAGGGACAAGAACAGACGTTTGCATATTAATTAATAGCACCATTCATAGTAACAAAATGATGGATACTATCGATTGTCTACCAACAGATGAATGGATGAACAAAATGTGGTATACACACACAATGAAATATTATATAGCCTTTCAAAGGAATGAAATTATGACACATGCTACAACATGGATAAACCTTGACTACATTATACTAAATGAAAGAATCTAGGCAAAAGAGGCTACTTATTTTATGATCCCATTTATGTGAAATACATATAAAAGTCAACTTCCTACAGACAGAAAATAGTAACGTGGTTGTCAGGAACTAGGAAAAAAGAATGGGAGGTTACTATTTGATGGGCAGAGAGTCTTCTGTTTGGGATGTTGAACAAGTTGGAGGTAAATGATCATGGTTGTTGCACAACTATTAAAAATGTTAAATGAATGCCAGTGAACTTCTCACTTAGAAATGACTTAAATGGTAAATTTTATGTTATGAAAAATTACTTTGGAATAAACTTAGCCAAGGAAGTACAAAACTTGTAAACTAAAAACTATAAAACATTGTTGGAAGAAATTAGCAAACACCTAAAGAAATGGAAAGGCATCGCCTGTCCATGGATTGGAAGCCAAAACCACCTTGAAAAAGAACAATGTTGGAGAACTCACACTTCTAATTTTCAAAATTTACTACAAAGCTACATCTAATCAAGGCTCTTATGCTGGCATAAAGATGAATATTTGAATGAAAAGAATATAATTGAGAATCCACAAATAAACCTATTCAGTCAACTGATCATCAACTAGAGGACCAAGACCATTCAATGGGCGAAGAGCAGCATCTTCCACAATGGTGCTGGAGTAACTGGACATCCACATGCAAGAATGAGATTCAATCCCTACCTCACACCACAGACAAAAATCAAAAGTGGATAAAACACCTAAGTATAAAAGCTAAAGCATAAAACTCTTAGATTTAAATCTTCATGACCTCGGGTAAGGCAATGGTTTCTTAGGTATGACACCAGAAGACAAGCAATAAAAGAAAAAAATAATAAAATAAATTGGACTTTATCAAATTAATAACCTTTGTGCCCAAAAGGACACTGTCACTAATGCAAACAGACAACCTACAAAAAATATTTGAAAACCATGTATCTGGGAAAATTTAATACCCAAAATATATGAAGAACTGTTACACCTCAGCAACTTGGTTTAGGAGAGGAAGGCCACCTAGTTGATTTGAACAGACCATGGGGTCAAAATGCTACCCCAGTGGACCCAGAATGCAAAGCTGCCACCAGAGTGGGCCTGAAGGACTAAGGGGATTTTTTTCTCCTTATTTGGGATTTATTGGACTTACGTGGGACCCATAACCCCTTTCCTCTTTCTGATTTCTCCTTTTGGGAGAATGCATGCCTATGCCTGTCCCACATTGTATTTTGGAAGCAGTTTGGTTTCATAGTTTCTGGTTTCATAGGTTCATAGTGGGAGGTGAATATTGCCTGAGGTGGAATCATACCTTGAGTCTCACCCACACTAGATTTAGATCATATTTAGATGAGGTTTGGGACTCAGAACTGATACAGGAGTGAGTTAAGACTTTGGAGATGTTAGGATGAGAGTGAATGTATTCTGGATGTGAGAAAGATGCAAATTTCAGGCATCTAATAATAAAACTAAGAAGAAACCCAAATGAAATTCTGGAGCTAAAGAGTACAACTGAAGTGGGAAATTTGGTAGAGGGATTAAAAGTCAACTGTGAGCAGGTAGAAGCAAGTATTGGTGAACTTGAAAACAGGACAACTGAAATGACTGAAACTGAGAAACAGAAAAAAAGATTGAAGAAAACTGAATAGAGCCCAAGGGGCCTGGGGCATACCATTAAGGAGACCACATGCTCGCTGGGGTTGGGGGTCCTAGAAGGAGGAAAGAGAGAAAGGGGCAGAGAAAATATTTGAAGAAATAGTGACCAAAAATTTCCCAAATTAAAAACATGAATATAAACTCCAAGTATGATGAACTTAGAGATCCACACCAAAACATTACAGTCAAACTGTGGAAAGACAAAGAGAGAATTTTGAAAGCAGCAAGAGAGAAGTGACTCATCGCAAGGGTCCTCAATGAGACCATCAGCAGATTTCCCATCAGAACTTTTGGAGGCCAGAAAGCAGTGGGCTGATATATTCCAAGTGTTAAAACAAAAAAAAAACCCCATCAACCAAGAATCCTATATCCAGCAAAATACAGTGTGTCACATGCTAGAGATTTCTTATTGAAAGCTTTGGAGTCCAGAAGACATTCCATGGTGGACATCTGGATTTTCCTATGCTATAGCTATTTTGCATAATGCTGCTATGGACAGGGGCATACGAATATTGAGAGCCTGCTTTCACATCTTTGGGGTAGATACCTAGAAGTGGAATTGCTGGGTCATACTGTAATTCTATTTTTAATTTTTTGAAAAATCATCATTATGTTTTTACAGTGGCTGTACCATTTTACATCCTGACTCTCATTTTTACCTTCTGTTTTGATGATTTATTTATTTTTTATTGACGTATAATTAACACAGTGTCATATTAGTTTCAGGTATACAATATAATAGTTCAAAAATTCTATACATCCTTCAGCGCTCATCATGATAAGTGTATTCTTAATCCCCTTTATCTATTTTACCCAACCCCCCATCCACCTCCCCTCTGGCAACCACCAGTTTGTTCTTTGTATTCCAAAGTCTGTTTCTGCTTTATATATTTTGATTATCTATCATTGATGGCATAAATGCTTATAATGGTCATATCTTCTTGCTATATTGAACCTTTTATTAATATATTATGTCCTTCCTTTTCTCGTGTAAGCTTTTTGCACTTAAAGTCTATTTTGTCTGAAATTATTATAGTCCTTCCTTTCTTTTGGTTACTACTTGCTTGGAATATCTTTCTGGCTTGGGTCCCTGTGGCCCAGATGAAGGACAGTTCCAATTGTGCTGCACTTGAACCCCAGCAGGCTGCAATGTTCCCTGACCCTTCTTTGGGCTGCTGAATTACCCACCTGCTGCATGCACTGGTAGAACACAAAGGCCAGGTGCCCAGCTGGATGCACACAGCCCTTTCCTCCTCTGCCCCCACCAAGACATGTAAATGCACCAACTCCCCCACCCCAGCCTGCAGGTTACCCGTCTTCCCAAGTATAGCCTTTGTCTCTGCCTCTCAGAGTCCCCAGCACAGACCCTGCCTGCTTATTCCTTTCTTGTATGAGAGTTGGCTATGTTCATTGTTCTTGCCCATAACTGACAGCCTGTGGTGGGATCACCCCTGTGAGACACCATGCACACTTGGGGTGGCAAGGCATGGGTGTATACATGCATGCTCACAGCCAAACCCAGATTTTGGTTTCATTCATTCACTCATTGATACATTCATTGGACAGGCACCTACTGGGTGCTGGGCATGGGGGGGCACCACAGAGGCAGTGAGGTCATGGGAAGTTACCTTCCAATGAAGCTGAAGAAAGGATGGATTCATGTGCAGAGACGAAAGTCCTGTTACTTAGGTGGTGAGCACAGGGTGGAGGGAGGAGTCCCTGAATGCAGAGCTTCATGTGGACCCATCTGGGACAGGGAGATCAAGGCCCCAAGCCTGGGAAGCCATTTGGAATTCTTCAGCTGGCCTGGAGAGGAGACACTCAGGCACAGTTTCCTTGCTATCATGTGGCACTTGGGGGGTGATATTCCATGCTGAAGTACGTATCTCTGACTCCGTGCAGCCCAGTGTCACCTGAGCAGGGAAGAGCACTGGGGTGGGGACCCAGGCCCTCTTTTCTGAAAGCAGAAGGGGCTTTAGTTCACTCAGCAGGCAGTGGTGCAAACACATGCTGGTTTGGGGGGACTATCCAGCATAAAGTAAACCCTTGCCTCCAACCCAGGTCTTCGTGTGATGAGGCCAAGCCACACACACACCTTTGGATGGCTCCGAGGCAAGACCTCACCTGTGACTGCGCAGCCTGATGAGTCTCTATCCTGCTCCATTGATCCATCAGTCATTTTTGTGCCAGTACGATACTGCTTTGATTACTATAGCTTTGCAGAATATCTCAAGTCTGGGATTGTGCTCCCTCCAGCTTTGTTCTTTTTCTCAAGATTGCTTTGGCTATTCAGGGTCTTCAGGGGATCCATACAAAATTTAGGATTATTTGTTCTAGTTCTGTGAAAAATGCTGTTGTATTTTGATGGGGATTGTACAGAATATGTAGATACTGTTAGGTAGTATGGGCATTTTAACAATATTCTTTCAATCCACGGGCATGGACCATCTTTCCATTTGCTTGTGTCATCTTCAATTTTTAAAAAATATTTTATTCATTTATTTAGAAGAGAGAGAGTGAGTGTGTGCTCCTGCACAAGCAGGGGTGGGGAGTGGGGAAGGGCAGAGGGAGAGGGAGAAGCAGAATCACCACTGAGCAGGAAGCCTGACACAGGGCTCCATCCCAGGACCCAGAGATCATGACCTGAGCCAAAAGCAGACCCGTAACCAAATGAGCTACCCAGGTCCCCATTCAATTCTTTTCTCATAAGTGTTTTATAGTTTTCAGAGTAAAAGTCTTTCATCTCCTTGGTTAAGTTTATTCCCAGGTATTCTTTTTTTTTTTTTTTTTTTTTTTGGTGCAATTGTAAACAAAATTGTTGTCGCAATTTCTCTGCTACTTTGTTATTAGTGTATAAAAATGCAGTCAACTTCTGTGCAGTAGTTTTGTACCCTGCAACCTTATGGATTCACTTATTACTGCTAATAGTTTTTTAGTAGAATCTTTAGGGTTTTTTGTTTTTCCTTTAAGTATGCTGCATGTCCAACGTGGGGCTTGAACTCATGACCCTGGGATCATGCTCTACCTACCGAGCCAGCCAGGGACCCCAGAGTTTTCTATATATATTATCATATAATACTATCATGTGAATAGCAAAAGTCTTACTTTTTTCTTACCATTTGCATGCTTTTTAAAATTTTTTTTATTTTCAGTGCTCCAAGATTCATTGTTTAGTGCCACACCCAGTGCTCCATGCAATACATGCCCTCCTTAATGCCATTTATTTCTTTTTCTTGTCTGATTGTTGTGGCTAGGACTAACAGTACCAATGTTGAATAAAAGTGGTGAGAGTGGGTATCTTTGTCTTGTTCTTAATCTTAGAAGAAAAGCTTTCATCTTTTCACCACTGAGTGTGATGTCGGCAGTGGGTTTTTCATATATGACCTATTACCTTGAGGTATTTTTTTTTTTTAAGATTTTATTTATTTGACAGAGAGAGAGGGGTCACAAGTATACAGAGAGGCAGGCAGGCTCCCTGCTGAGCAGGGAGCCCGATGCGGGGCTCGATCCCAGGACCCCGAGATCACGACCTGAGCCGAAGGCAGGGATTTAACCCACTGAGCCACCCAGGTGCCCCTACCTTGAGGTATGTTCTAGACCCACTTTATTGAGTTTTTATCATGAACGGATGTTGAATTTTGTCAAATGCTTTTTTTGCAACTATTGAGATGGCCATGATTTTTATTTTTAACTCCATGTATTGCACTGATTTGCAAATATTGAACCACACTTACATCCCCAGAATAAATCCCACTTTTAATGTAGAGTTGAACGCAGTTTGTGAACACTTTGTTGAGGATTTTTGCATCTATGTATGTGATATTGGCCTGTAGTTTTCTTTTTTGCAGTGTTTCTTGACTGGTTTTGGTATCAGGGTAATGCTGGTCTTGTAGAATGTATTTGGAGGCATTCCTTCATCTTCCATTTTTTGGAATAGTTTGAGGAGAACTCTTCTTTAAATATTTGGTAGAATTCACATATGAATCCAGCTTGTGCTGGACTTTTGTTTGTTGGGAGTTGTTTTTTTTTTAAGATTTTATTTATTTGTCAGAGAGAGTACACACAAGCAGGCAGAGAGGCAGGCAGAGACAGCGAGGGAAGCAGGCTTCCTGCTGAGCAAGGAGCCCGATGCGGCACTCGATCCCAGGACCCTGGGATCATAACCTGAGCCAAAGGCAGAGGTCCAACCCACTGAGCCACCTAGGCGTCCCTGTTGGGAGTTTTTTGATAACTGACTCAATTTCATTAGCAGCAACTAGTCTGTTCATATTTTGTATTTCTTCCTGAGTCAGTTTTCGAAGATTATGTTTCCCAGAATTTATCCATTTCTTTTAGGTTGTCCAATTTGTTGGCACATAATTTTCCACAGTAGTCTTTTTTTTTTTTAAGATTATTTATTTATTTACTTGACAGAGAGAGAGATCACAAGCAAGCAGAGAGGCAGGCAGAGAGAGAGGGGAGGAAGCAGTCTCCCTGCGGAGCAGAGAGCCCAATGTGGGGCTCGATCCCAGGACCCTGGGACCATGACCCAAGCCGAAGGCAGAGGCTTTAACCCACTGAGCCACCCAGGTGCCCCTCCACAGTAGTCTTATATAATCCATGGTATTTCTGTGATATTAGTTGTTACTTCACTTCAGTTTGAGTCCTCTTTTTTCCTTGATGGGTCTTGCTAAAGGTTTATCAAGATTGTTTCTCTTTTCAAAGAACCAGCTCTCGGTTTCATTGATTTTTTTCTATTGTTTTTTGGTTTGGGATTTTTTTTTTTTTTTTTTTGGTCTCTATTTCATCTTTTCTGCTGACTTTGGGCTTTGTTATTCCAGTTCTTTTAAAAGTGTAAGATTAGATTGTTCATTTGAGATTTTTCTTATTTCTTGAGGTGGATCTGTATAACTAAAAATTTCACTCTTAGAATTGCTTTACCTGTATCCCAACGATTCTGGACCATTGTGTTCTAATTTTCATTTGTCTGCATGTTATGTTTTGTTTCCTCTTTGACTTCCTCATTGACCCACTGATTGTTTAGTATCATGTTTTCCTGTTGTTGAGTTTTAATTGCTTGTATGCTTTGGATAACAGCCCTTTACCAGATATTTTCTCCAAGGCTGGAGCTTATCTTCTAATTCTCTTAACCATGTCATTAGCAAAGCAGAAGTTTTTAATTTTAATGAAGTTCAGCTTATTATTTCTTTCATGGACTGTGCCTTTGATATTGTATCTAAAAAGTCATTGACATATCCAGAGTCACAGATCTCCTTTTATGTTACTTTGCAGGAGCTTTATGGTTTCGTGCTTTACATTTAAGCCTACGACCCATTTTGAGTTAATTTTTGTAAATGGTGTAACATCTGTCTCTACATTCTTTTTTTTTTTCAGGTGGTTGTCCTGCTTTCCAACACCGTATGTTGAGAAGACTGTATTTTCTCCATTGAATTACCTTTTTTCCTTTGTCAAAGATCAGCTCACTATATTTATGTGCGTCTATTTTGGGGCTATTTAGCTTCACTGATCTAATCTGTCTGTTTGCCAGTACCACACTATTTCAATTACTGTTGCTTTATTAGGAAGTGCAGAAATCAGGTATTCCCTCTTATTTTATTTTCTGGAAAAGACTGTAGTGAACTGATACAAGTTCTTCTTAAATTTTTGGTAGAATTTACCAGTGAAACCATCCTGGTCTTTACTATTTTGGAAAGTTGTTAATTATTGGCTCAGTATCTTTAATAAATACAAGCCAATTCAAATTGTTAGTTTCTTCTTGTGTGAGTTTGGGCAGATTGCATCTTTTCAAGGAATTGGTCTTCTTAATCTAGAGTATCAAATAGACAATGGGTCAAAAAAAATAGACGTGTCCACCTCATTTAGGTTATCAAATATAGTTGTTTGTAGTATTCCTTTATTGTCCTTTTACCCACTTGTAGTGATGCCCTTTCTTTCATTTCTAATAATTTCTTTCATTTCATTTCATTTCTAATATTTCAAGTTGTGTCTTCTCTCTTTTCTCAGTCTCATTAGAGACTTACGTATTTTAGTATTTTTTCAAATTACCAGATTTTGATTTCATTAATTTTTCTGTCAATTCCTATTTCCAATTTCCTTGACTGCTGCTCTAGTTTTTTTCTTCTGCTTACTTTGGACTTACTTTTGAGAATTTCTAAAGTATACTCCCTTAGCCAAATTTCAAGTATACAATATGTTAACTATAGTTGTCACACTGTACATTATATCCCCAGTATGTATTTCTCTTGTAACCACAGGTTTGTACCCGTTGATCACTTTTACCCATTTTTCCCTGCTCCCTCATCCTTGGCAACTATCTAATCTCTTTATGAGTCTGGATTTTTAAGATTCCACATATGCATGAGATCATACAGTGTTTGTCTTGCTCTGCTTTATTTCACTTGGCATAATACCCTCAGGGTCCATCCATATGGTCACAAATGGCAGGATTTCCTTTTTTTTATTGAGGAGTAATATTCCATTATATATATGCATTTACATATTTTAAATATTCAAAAATTTTAATTCCACCATAATTAACACACATTAGTTTTAGGTGTACAATATAGTGGTTCAACAGTTTTATATATTACTCAGTACTCATTGTAAGTGTGCTCTTACTCTCCTTCACTTATTTCACTCATTCCTCCCATCCACCTTCCCTCTCGCAACCACGCTTGTTCTCTGTATTTAAGAGTCTGTTTTTTTGTTTTTCTTTGTTCATTTGTTTCTCAAATTCCACATGAGTGAAATCATATGGTATTTGTCTTTCCCTGACATTATTTCACTTAGCATTACACCTTCTAGATCTATCCATGTTGTTGCAAATCGCCAAGATTTCATTCTTTCTATGGCTGAACAAATATTCCATTGTATACATACCAGATTTTGTTATCCATTCATCAATCTATGGGCATTCAGGCTGTTTCCATGTGGCTATTGTAAATAATGTTTCAATTAACATGGGAATATAGGTTTCTTTTTGAAACACTGATTTCATTATCTTTGTATATACACTGAGAAGTGAATTGCTGGATCATATTGTAGTTGTCTTTTAAAATATTTTATTTATTTATTTATTTGACAGAGACAGAGCACAAACAGTGTGAGCAGCAGGCAGGGGGAGGAGAGGCAGCCCCCCATTTCCCCCCTGCTGAGTAAGAAGCCCAACGCAGGACTTGATCCCAGGACTCTGGGATCATGACCTGAGCCAAAGGCAGATGCTTAACTGACTTAGCCACCCTTTTAAAAAAAAAAAAAATTTTTTTAAATTAGTTTTTAATTTTTAAAGGAACTTTCACACTGTTTTCCACAGTGGCTGCACAAGTCTACATTCCTACAGTGACAGAGATTCCTTTTTCTCCACATCCTCACCAACACTTGTTCTCATTTTTTTTTTTTTTGACAATAGCCATTCTAACGTGTAGTTGAAATTTCACTGTGGTCTTAATTTGCATTTCTCTAATGATTACTGATGTTGAGCATTTTTTTCATGTAAGCTGGTGGCCATTTTAGTATCTTCTTCGGGAAAAAAAAAGTCTGTTCAAGTTTTTTAACCATCTTTTAAATTGGGTTATTTGTGGGGTTTTTTTTTTTAATGCACTGTAAGAATTCCTTACATATTTTGGATACTAAACCCTTATCAGACACATGGTTTATAAATATTTCTTCCCGTTTCATAGGTCGCCTTTTCATTTTGCTGTTTCTTTTGCTGTGCAGAAGCTTTTAGTTTGATGTAGTACTGCTTGTTCATTTTTTCTTTTTATTTTTTGTGCTTTTGATGTCCGGTCCAAAAATGTGTTTCCAAGACCAATGTCAAGAAGCTTTCCCCTTATGTTTTCTTCTACAAATTTTGTAACTTTAGGTTTTACATTTTAGATTATTGATTTTAGATTTTTTCTAGTTATATACATCCAATGTTAGTAATGTCCACTTAAGCAGATTTCACTGCATCTCACAAATTTTGATGTTTTATTTTCATTTGCATTTCATTCAAAACATTTAAAAATTTGAGAATTCTTCCTTGATTTACATATTGTTTAGAAGTTTGTTTTTAAATCTTGCTTTAGTCCATTTATGCTGCTACACTAAAAGTAAGTAAGTTTTAATGAGGGGATTTCACCTGGTCAAGTAAAAACATTTTTTTGAGAGTATAGTACCCTTAAAGAGATTTCCTTATTTAAAAAAAAAAAAAAAATGCCATAGACCTGGGTGGTTCACAACAATAGAAACTTATTCCTGGGGCGCCTGGGTGGCTCAGTGCATTAAGCCTCTGCCTTTGGCTCGGGTCAATCTCAGGGTCCTGGGATCCAGCCCCGCATTAGGCTCTCTGCTCAGTGGAGAGCCTGCTTCCCCCTCTCTCCCTGCCTCTCTGCCTACTTGTGATCTCTGTCAAATAAGTAAATTAATAAATTTTTTTTAAAAAAGTGCTAAACCGGGCACTCACAGTATTTTAAAAATTTAAAAAAGAACAATAGAAACTTAATCCTGATAGTTCTGAAGTCTGCGAAGTCCAAGGTTGGGAAGGGATAGCAGATTCAGGGTCTGCTGAGAGCCCACTTTTTGCTGCGTCCTCAGCAAAAAGGGAGCTCTTTGGGCCCTCCTTTATACAGCACCACTCTGATGCATCGGTACTCTACCCTCATGACATTCTCACCTCTCAAAGGCCCTACCTTCCAATATCGTCACGTTCAGGATTAAGTTAAAGCATATGAATTCTGGAGGACATATGCATTCCGTACACTGAAAATCCCCATGTATTTGGGGATTTTCCAGCTATCTTTTATTATTGAATCTAGTTAAATTGTGTTGTGTTCTGAGAGCACACATTGCACGATTTCTATTCTTTTAAATGTGTTAATATGTTCTGGGAACCAGAGTGTGGTTGATCTTGGTAGACGCTCCATGCAAGCTGCAGAAGGATGTTGGTGGATGAAGCCATCTACTGTTGCCAGCTATACGCAGTTGATTAACAGAGCTGTAGAGTCCAACTGTGCCCTTACTAATTTTCTGCCTATTGGATCTCTTCATTTCCGGGAACGGGGTGTTCAAATCTCCAACTATGATAGTGTATTCCTCAAGTTCTCCCTGCAAATCACCAGCTTTTGCCTCACATGGTCGGACGCTGTTGTTAGGGGACTACACGTTAAGGATTGTTAGTCTTGGAAAACTGATCCCTTTGTCCTTATATAAGATCTGTCTTTATCCTTGTTAACTTTCTGTGCTCTGACGTTTGTCCAAAGATTAATACAGCTACGCCCACTTTCTTTGGATTAGTGTTAGGACGGCATGTCTTTCTCCATCCTTTTGCTGTTAATTTGTGTGTGTCTGTATAATTAAAATGGGCTTCTTGAAGTGCCTGGGTGGCTCAGCGTCTACCTTCTGCTCAGGTCATGATCCCAAAGTCCTGGGATCAAGCCCCACATCAGGCTCCCTGTTCTGCAGGAAGTCTGCTTCTCCCTCTGCCCCTTACCCAACTCACTCTCTAATAAATAAAATCTTAATAAAGTAAAATAACATGGGTTTCTTGCAGACAACATACAGTAAGTTCTTTATTGACCCACTCCAACAGCCTATCTTTCAATTGGTGTATTTAGACCACTTTTAAAGTAATCATTGCCCTTGTTCTTTGTTCTGATTTTTGTCTTCTTTCTTACCATATCAGTTATGCTTTTTTATTTTTTATTTTATTTTATTTTTTTAAGATTTTTTATTTATTTATTTGACAGACAGAGATCACAAGTAGGCAGAGAGGCAGGCAGAGAGAGAGGAGGAAGCAGGCTCTCTGCTCAGCAGAGAGCCCGATGCGGGGCTCGATCCCAGGACCCTGAGATCATGACCTGAGCCGAAGGCAGCGGCTTAACCCACTGAGCCACCCAGGCGCCCCCAGTTATGCTTTTTTAAAACCTTTTTTGGTCATTGCCTAACAGTTTGTGAAATATATTTACAATTAATGCAAGTGCACTTCATTTTTTATTTTTTGAGGAGGGGAGCGGGGAGAGGGAGAATGAATTTTAAGCAGGTTCCACATCCAGCATGAAGCCTGACGCCAGGCTCTATCTCACAACCTTGAGATCATGACCTGAGCCGAAATCCAGAGCTGCACGCTTAACTAAGTGAGGCACCCAGGCATCCTTATGCAAGTCCACTTTCAAATAACACCATGCCACTTCTCAATTAGTCCAAGGACCTTATAGTAACAAAATATTCCTAATTCTTACCTCCTGTCCCTTGTATCCTTGCTGTCTTTCATCTCACACATATGCTGTAATCTTCAAAAACATTACTATTACTTGGAGCAAATTTATTAGATTAACAGTAAGAAATACAAGGCAGTCTTACTTTACTTTATCCCTTCTCTAACAATCTTCCTTTCTTTATGTAGAACTGAGTTTCTAACCTATGTAATTTTCCTTCTCTCTGGAAAACTTGTACATCTATTGCAAGGAAGGCATACTGGCAACAAACTCCCTCAATTTTTCTCTCAGCAAGTCTTTATTTTCCGATGATAATTTCAAAGGATACAGAATTATAGGTTGGTCTTTTTTCCCTCTCTAACCAGCTTAAACATTTCCTACCACTCTGTCCTTGCATGTTTTCTAAGTCAGATGTAATTCTTATTTCACTCACTAGAGATAAAACTCCTACCCCCCACCCCCAAACTCTCTGGCTTTTTTAAAGGTTCTTTAAAAAAAAAAAAAAAGACTTTATTTCTTTGACAGACAAAGATCACAAGTAGGCAGAGAGGCAGGCAGAGAGAGGGGGTGGAAGCAGACTCCCTGCTGAGCATAGAGCCTGATTCGGGGCTCGATCCCAGGACCCTGGGATCATGACCTGAGCCGAAGGCAGAGGCTTTAACCACTGAGCCATCCAGGCGCTCCTAAAGGTTCTTTATATATGACTTTGAGTTTGAGTATCACATACCTAGGTGCAATCTTATTTTGGAATTTGTCCTCCTTACTGTTCTCTGAGCTTGGATCTGCAATTCCGTGGTCAACAATTTGGGAAAACTCTCAGTCACGGTCATTTCAAGTATCACTTCTTTTCCTTTCTCTTTTCCTTCTCTTGTCCCCCCTGTGCTTATGATGCACCTTTTGTTGTTGTCCCACAGTGATTTTTTTTTTCATTCTTTTTTTCTCTTTGCTGTTCAGTTCTGACATTCCTACTGACATTACCTGAGGCTCAGCAACTCAGGTGTGTCCAATCTAATAATGAGCTCATCAAAGGCTTTCTTCATTACTGTCACAGTGGTTTATTTCTGGAATTTTAAGAATCATTTCACCTCTCTGCTTCTATTACCCATCTGTCTCTACATGGTGTCTACTTTTTCCATTACTGCCCTCAATATTAGTCAAAGTTACTTTAAGTTCCTGGTCTGATACGTCCAACATTTCTGCTGTATCTGATACTTACGTGTCTTTTCAGTGTTTGGTTTTGGGGTTTTTTTCCCCCTTTGATTTTATTATGCTTCAAGTTTTTGTTGAAAGCCAGACCATGATGTACTGGGGAAAGGGAACCATGGTAAATGGGAATTAGTAATATACTGGTAAGGTGCAGAGCGAGGAAGCATACTACGGACCTACAACTAGGTCTGTGACTAGAGCACCTGTGCCTCTAGGCTCTGAACTCAAGTGCTTCACAGTTTTCTTCCTCACCCCTCCAGGTAGTAAAGTATGGCCAGAGGGGACTGGAGTTGGGTATTGCCCTTCCCCGAGGTCTCTTAGGCCTTGGCAAAATAGCTCGTCCTGAGAGGAGGGCTGGTTAAAATCAGAATACTCTGGAATATTTAAAAATGGCTCCTTTTCCCCTTCTGCGCTGGACAGAAGCCTGAGGGGACTTTTCTCCAGTATTTACAGTGAGACTCCCGTAGAGCTGCTGGAGGCAAAACTCACCTAAGTGTGAGGGTCCCCTACGACTGGGCCCTCCTGGATTTTCCACTGCCCTGGGCTTTCAGCAATCTGCCAGTGACAGTTCAGGTTTTCCTGCCCAGCTTATAACTGCTCTGGTAAATTCTAATTCTCTGTATGTGTCTCGTGTCCTGTGACCTCACTTCTCTGCCGGATCCAAGAAGGGCGGTTGATTTTCCAGTTTGTTCAGCTTCTAACTTGTTAGGACAAAGTGATGACTTCCAAGCTCCTTACAAGCTGGACCAGAAACTAGAGGTTCTGCTGGAAGACTTTTGAGGACTGATACCATTTCTCATTATGTCTCTAGGATTACTTCCCCTGCAGTTTTTGTACTTGGTGGGACTGAAGTGGCTTGCCAATTCATTAAGGTTACCTAGTGTTTTAGCAGTGTGGTCTCTTACAACCCTTTTTATTCGTGTCAGGTTTGTCAATCTGTCGATCTTTTCTAGGAATAACTTTTGTTTTCATTGATCTTTTTCTATTGATTGTCCTATTTCACTCGGCTCAGTTCTCTTTACTATTTCCTTCTGTTTGCTGCATTCAGGTTTGGATTCTCTAATTTCTTGGTGTATAAAATGTTCATAGTACTTTATTGTTATCCTTTGTATTTCTGTAAAGTCAGAAGTAATTCCCCAACTTCATTTCTGATTTCTAGTAGTGTCTTTTTTCATAGTGCAAAGGTCTGTCATTTTGTTGTTCTTTCCAAAGAAACAACTTCGGGTTTTGTTGATTTTTCTCCATTTTCCCCCATGGAAAAGAGGGCAATTCAACCAAAGGTCTATCTTCAAACTGGCGCTGTTGTTTCCAACTCTGGGAACCTATCAGGGGTTGGGGTGAAAACCACTGCAGATAGATGGAATTAGAGGGCATTATGCTAAGTGAAATAAGTCAATCAGAAAAAGACAATTATCATAGGATCTAACTGACAGGAGGAATTTGAGAAACAAGACAGAGGATCATAGGGGAAGGAAGGGAAAATGAAACAAGACAAAACCAGAGAGGGAGATAAACCAAAGAGGCTCAATCTCAGGAAACAAACGGAGGGTTGCTAGAGTGGAAGGGGGTGGGAGGGAAAGGGTGGCTGGGTGGTGGACACTGGGGAGGGTGTGTGTTGTGGTGAGTGCTGTGAATTGTCTAAGACTGATGATGAATCATAGGCCTGTACCCCTGAAAACAATACATTGTATGTTAATTAAAAAAAAAAAAAAAACCAACACTGCAGGGAGATGGAGGTGGTGGTGGGAATGGAGCCACACGGAGATACACCCTCTTAGAAAGGAAAGCCAAGCAGGCGGCCTTCCAGGGCCAACCGACCCCCCACGCCCCCCATCAAGAGACTGCCACTCCATCCCTGAAAGAAAGAACCATGTGTGCACAAACCCAGAGCAGGCTGCGAGGCAGAGAAGGCCTCAGCATCTGTGCTTGTGAGTCAAACACCCCAAATGACAGGACTGGGCCAGAGCCACAATGCACCACACACAAGTGGCAGCCAAGGGCTGGATGGCGCCTGCCCTGCCCGGCCCACTGCCAGCATCCCCTCCTCCAGGGTCCTGGTGGGGCAGCATGGAGCAGGGGAGGAAGAGTCCTTTCAGCTACTGAATTAGAAAAATGAGTCTCTTTCAAAAGAGGTTTCAAGCTGAACATGGGTTCTAGCAGCTGCTACACAAGCCAGATAGGAACCATGAGAGGAAGGGGCCCTGCAGACCACAAGGCAAGAGACTGAGGGTTGAGGGAGGTGTCCTGGGAAGAGGCCAGGGCAGTGAGACCCTGGCCTCAGACAGCCACCTGAGGTCTGGGCAGTCCCTCGGGCCTGACTGAGGCTGTCAGAGGAATGCTGCCAGAGTGTCCCCAGGACGCCCTGTCCCCTCAGCCAGAATCTGCCCCTAAGCTCACAGGACAAGCTCAGCGTTCCTCATAGGCATTCCTACAGGTGAACATGGCTACGCATCCCTGAGTTCACAGAGCAAGAGTCTGGACAGCGAAGGACCCCACATTATCCAAATCTCTGCTTCCTGAGAGAGGACAGTGTGAAGGCAATGTGCTCTCGCTGCCACACTGCTGGGGCTCAGGACACCTGAGGCCCACTGCCAGAGGCATCCCACACCTCCCCTCCTGTCCGCACCTCCGGAAACGGGCCCCAGGCTATGTCCACGTCCTACCACCAGCGTTCACTGATAGGCTGGTTTTGTTGTTTTAGGCACTGGAGTTACGATGCATTGCTGGCCCCACAGTCACCGGGAGCCGAGGGTCCGAGCAGCCACAGAGAACAAGTCTTGTGCTTTTGTATTATTCTTTATTTATTGGTCCTACCAACGTGACCCTTACCAGGCCCATGTTCCTATGTGCACTGGCTTTGCAGACATTCGTGCCGTTCACCCGCGTCCCAAGTTGCGACGGACTGCTCCGTCCTACTCCTTTTCCATTCTGCCTTATTTTCTCAGAATCTGAAGGCATTTTTTGTTTGTTTGTTAGGGTCTGTGTAAAGGTTCCTTGGCAGGAGAACATGCATATGATCTTAAAATAAAGACAACATTTCTGACACTAAGGTAATGCACAGAAAAAAAATACAGTACTCAGACATCATTGCAAATAAATACCCCATACAGATGAAGTCATCGTAAATGTAACATTATTTCTTATGAACCAACACTGTAATAGAAGGTAAAAATAGGGGTCCTTATAACTAGGAATAAGAAATGCTTATTCCAGGAAACAGAATTCTTTTATTCTTGCTACTTAAATATTATTATAATTTGTCCTTTACTTTGGAGAAGGGAAGACACTTTCTTCCTCTGTGAGTACCAATTTTACCATAAGCACAGCCTCACTCAGCAGACCCGACGGGACACAGCCCTGGGCTACTGAGGAGCTTTACCGAGTTCTGTTTCCTGAAATGAACAGTGATTAGTTACACCAAGCAAGAGAACACAGAACGTCTCTTCCTCACAGCTGCAGAGAATACTCCGGCTAGCCCTCGCCCCAGCGCACGGGGCCGACAGCGCCGGCGCCCCTGCCTCCTGCTGTTCGCAAACGTGGCACACTGTTCGCACCGCCGGCTTAGCTTGTCCCCCAGGTCCATTTGGTTCCCAAAGCACACTCAATGCGTGTGTTCACGTTCCTTCTCTCAGCCCCTGAATTTGCAAGGATCTGCACGGTGAAGAATCACTGACTAACAGAATTTCGCACAAAACAACTGCTGTTTTCTTTCCCTCGACGAAGATGCCCAGGCTCAGGCACGAAGGTGTGCGCCCGTTCACACCTCTTGGTCCACCCTGGCCTGCAACACTCCCAACCAGCTCTTGGCTATCCATGTCAGAGCCGAAACTACGCTGGGACACCTCCCTTAACTGATGAAGGCACTACTGGCAATGATTACTAACAAAAAGGTGTTGAAATAGAACACCCTAAAAGTCGACGACTGTAGGATTTTCTAAGTGTACCACAATTTGGCACAACAACCAGAGTAACAAAACAATTCCAATTTGGAATTTCACTGGTACAGTTGTATAAAATTCTGTTAATCAGTCATGCTTCACGATGTCCCAAAACCCAGAAGATTCTGGAATTTGTAGGTAATACTACTCACTCAATAATTTATCTTTTTGTTTTCAAGTGCCTATTACTGTTTAACCAGAGCAAAGGTCAAGTTTTCTTCTTGTTACATTGAACTATTCCTAAGAATAATAATAATACAATATGAAAAACCCCAGAATTGGAATACCCTGGATTTCTTAATGAACATGGCATTTAAAATCTGTAATTTCAAACATGAACCATAATGCCGTGTAACGTAAAAGGCTGCTGAACCACAGCGCAGACACGTATCGCTGAGCTCCTTGCCGGGTCGAGGCCTCCATCTAAAGAGTCTAGAGCTACAAGCTAGGAAAACACATCCATGCCACGTGCTGCTGTCAGATCAACACGGCGGGAGCTAAGACGGAGCGCTACAGGACCACGAGACAGACCACGGCATCTGAGACCGTCTCTATGGGAGGGATTAAGGAAGCAAATATAATATCAAAATATCAAAAGTGCACAGGTTGATCGGATAAAAAAAAAGGGCGTCTGTAGCAGAGAGCCCGGTGCTGAGTGTTCCCAGCGGGTTTCTAAGCAAGCCCGGTGGCCGCTGTCGGAGCGGGTTCTTCAGCGCTGCGCAGAGGCCTTGCAGACAGCAGCTGGCGGCCTTCTCAACACTAAAGCTTTTTCCCTCTGCCATTAAACACTCAGGGAATGCTAACTTGGAAGGAACTGCAGTGGCATATCCAAACACGTTTCTAAGTGGACTTTTGGGCTGCCCTTCCTTCCTCGGCGTGCGCCCGCGGGAGGGGGAGGGGTCCTCCCGGCAGCTACTCTACAGCTGGAAACGGGAGAAAACAAGACAGCGTTAGAACCGGCACCACCAGATGACCGCCGCCCGCGCTGGGGCAGGACTGGTGCGTTAGTGGCGGCAGAGAAGACCTGCGTGTGTTAGGAGGCGCCGCCAGCCCCACTGCCTCGGGGAGAGCCTGCAAGCAGGAGAGCAGCGGCAGAAGCAGCGGGCGGGGCCGGCGGGCGGCCCGGGCGCCAGGAGACCTGCCTGCAGAGGGAGCGGCCGGCCCCTCCTCAGCTGGGAGAGGGATCCGAGACCCAACGGCCCATCAGCAAAGCAGCCTGGTACTGGGGACTGGCACGGCCGGGCCCGCCATCTCCCTACTCTGGCTGTCTGCCAAGCCCACCGCGGTCTGTGCAGTGCCTTGAGTCTGCTAGGGACCGAGACGCGCCTGGGAACGGAGGCGAGAGCTGTATGGGGGCAATGCAAACCCCCCTGGGCATGGAGAGATCAGGCAAGGAGCCCTTCAGGGAAAAGACAGAACCCTCGCGTCCTGTGGCCCCCAGGGAAACAGGGAGAGAAATACTGCAAAGAAACGTGGGACCTCAGGTGGCCGTGGACGCCAGCGCTGGGAACGGAGAGTCCTAGAGCTGCCTGTGCTGCCTGTCCCCACGTCTGCAACTGCACTGATGAGGGGGACACACCACCTGCGTGCGGAACAGGCCCCAGGCATGCGAGGCTCCCTCTCCACACTGGGCTGGGCTCTGGCTAGAGAGTGGGAGTCCCTCGTTCCAGCCCATCCACTGGAGGTTTCTAGAGCCCTGCTCTAGGGGTGTGATGATGAGCAGAGGCTGCAGAAACCTGCCACGAAGGCTGGGACACCCTAAGTACAAAACGATGGGCTGTGAGAACAGGGTTTGGCCAGGCACTTACGAAGTTTTTCTCAAGGAAAAACCCCAGGCCTTGGGCCTGCCAATATGTCACCTCACAGGCCACCAGACAGGTGTGCAGATCTCAGAAGAGAGGCTGAGCTCTGTGCCTCACGAGCGTGAGCCGTGCCCTGTGCATGCACGTGCCCAGACTGGAGGACGCAGGAATCGGGGCTACTGTTTCTCTGGGCTTGGGGAGGGAACTGTGTCCCGAATGTGCTATGCAGTGAGATGCCGCATAAACCACGAAGGAATTCTGTGAACTATGCCAAGCTTGGCACGGCCCCTGATGCTGCGCCTGGCACCAGGCCGGACCCGCTAACGCCGCTGCATTAGACACATGCAGGGAACATGCAAGTTTCAATTCGGGTTCTGCCCTCCCTTCCCACCCCTGGCAGAAGCCAACGGCACACAGGCCCCGGGAAGCCACGTGTGTGCTAGGACACATCACTCGGACCCCCCGACACCCCCTCCCCCACCAGGAAAGCAGCTGCTGTGAAGGGTGAGAACAGACACAAAGCTCACAGGGTCCAGGTGGAACAGCACGCCGCCTCGGCCACATCCTTCCCTCTGTGCATTAGTCACGGTTAAGACCAGCCTAGCACCGCGGTCCCACTGCTGCTGGGTTAGTGGACGTGAAGCAGACAGGTGACGTGCGGCAGGGTAGCTGCAGCTGCGGCCCCGTGGCCCTAATCGCAGTAAATGTTATACTTCTCGCCACAGACCACCTGGGTGGTGAGCCCGGCGCCCTCGGCCCTGTCGCTGGCACAGGCACAGGTGTGACTTACGCTCGGGGTGCCCGGCTTGGCCTTGGAGGCGGCCTTGGCGCGGCCCCGCCGGGTCTGCTCGTGGTCCAGCTCGAGCAGCTCCAGCCGCTGGGTGAGTGCCAGCTTCTGCTGGATGGCCATGCGCAGCAGGGAGTTGAGAGTCTTCTTCTCGTCCTCCGCGGCCGCCAGCTGCCGCTGCATCTCGTCCAGCTGTGTGATGTACTCGTCACACCTGTGGGGGCGCCAGAGGCGAGAGCGTGGCTGGAGCGGCTGGCAGAGCACCAGGCAGGGCAGAAGGCAGTGGAGGACCCGCCCAGAGCGCGCAGAGGGCAAGGGGACTCAGCGGCGTCCTGCTTGCTGGGTTGGAAGGACGTGGCTGCCTCTCAGAGGTTCGGCTTCCTCTGGGAAGGGCTCCCCAGCTGGTTTTCAGTAAGGAAGATGGCAGCTGCTCTGCGAACTTCCAGAAGGCTAAGGGGCACCCGGCCCTCACAGGTAAACCCAAAGGCAGGACTTGCCTTGTTTCTGGATCACTGTGCATAGTAGGTGCTGAGTTAAGTCACCAGATGACCCACCAGAGTCTGGGAAAGGCACATATGGACGTGACCCTTCTTGTCATCTCCTTACCTGGGACCTATGTCCCCTCTCTCCATGGAGCTGGGAGAGAAACACCCACTCCAGGTCTGTCCCTGAGGGAGGCAGTGGTGGGCAAGCCCATCCCTCACTCCACCTGCCATGGTCCTCCCTCTTGCGATTCTGTGATCTCAGCTGCATTTGAGATGCCAAGTTGTTAAATGAAACTGATTATAGAAGTGAGAGTCACCATGTCACCCACATGGTGAGGGACTGACTGTGGGGTCATTTCCAAGGTCTTTGACCAGGAGGACAGGGAGCCTTCAGGGAAGCCTGGAACTTTCTTTCCTCATCTCTGCCCCCTCCTATAGCACTAAGAGCAACAGGCCTTGATTTGGGTTCCAACCCCATCTAACCATAGCCTTAGCCTCCCCGGCTTAAGAAGGACCTGCCTGGACCATCATGGGCCCGTCCCATCCCCGGTGCCTGCCCAAGACCAGCCCCTGTGGGTAGTGCAAACACCCAAAACCAGGGCCCTGAGCAGCCTCCTGCTCTGACTTCCTGGGGGAGGTGGATGGGTACCTATGTCCACAGCTGGCTGCCCTCCCCGGCTTAATCCCTAGCCAGCAAGTCAGATGGGGCACCCCACTGCCAGGCAGGGAAACTTCCTTGTGAATCTACAAACTTCCTGCAGAGTTCTGGGGAGCTAACTATACTCGGGTATCAGCCTCAGCCCGCACCCCCTTTTGACCTTGTGCCTC
Organism: Lutra lutra; assembly: GCF_902655055.1. Lineage (NCBI taxonomy): Eukaryota > Metazoa > Chordata > Mammalia > Carnivora > Mustelidae > Lutra > Lutra lutra. The sequence goes on along the minus strand of NC_062290.1, from coordinate 4,682,168 downwards.
CAGCCCGGCCTCTGGGCCCTGGCCTCTCAGCCTCTGCCACCAGCCCCAGGGGAGTGCAGACGACACCGCAGGTGACAGCCCTGTGGGCCTTCAGCAGCGGCAGGGGGGAGCCCCCCGCGGGGCCTGACCACGGGCCCCCTGGCAGGAGCCATGGGAAGTACCTGGTGGCGAACATGGCACGCAAGGAGGAGAAGGTGGCCGCATCCTCCTTGAGGGCCTTCAGCTCGTTACGCAGCTTCATCATGGTCTCGGTCACCATGGCCTTCTCGTTCTCATACTTGCTCTTCAGATTGGCCAGGGCCACCTCAGCCGTCTGGGGGTCAGAAACACGAAGGGCAGGGGCTTGAGAAACACGGGTCCCTGCTGGAGGCCCAGGGAGGGAGGAGCCCCGCCCGCCCAGCTGCACACCTGCTTGTTGGCCTTGAGCACCGTGCGCAGCGTGGTGATCTGCTCCCGCTTGGTGCTCAGCAGGGACTTCAACTTGAGAATCTCCTCCATGAGCGCCTCCCGGTCCTTATCTGCAGCGGGGCCCAGCTCCTGAGAGGCCAGGCGCTGCCGCGACAGCTCTGTGGTGCGGTCCACGGCCGCCTGCAGGTGCCTGATCTGGTCGCGGATGATGGCGATCAGGTTGTAGATGTTCATGGGCTCCCGACGCGGGTCACTCAGGGGCGAGGGCAGAGAGGGGCTGGGCGAGGGGCTGCTGTCCCCTGCCCCACCCTCTGTGGCTGGCGGCCCTTTGGGCAGGACGGGTGAGCGGCGCCCGCGGGCCTCGGGGCTGCAGCGGCCGGCGCCGGCCGGGCCCTCTCGGTAGTAGTCCAGCACGACGCGGGTGGGCGTCTCGTTGTTACACATGCACACGTGGTGGTAGAGGTTGGCCAGCTCCTCGCTGAAGGTCACCAGCTCGTCCTGGGCCACGCTCAGGCTGCCCTGTGTCTCACCCGCGACATCACTCACCTTCTTCAGCTCTGCCTGCAGCCGGGCCAGCAGCTCGCGGTCCTGGCGGCTGGCCTTCTCCAGCAGGGAGACCTTCTCTGTGAGCGCCTGGCTCTCAGCCTCATGCTGGCCCTTCTCCTCTGCGTGCCGGGCCTCACCGGCCTCATGTTCACTGCGCAGGGCTTTCAGCTGCTCGCGGAGCTCACCTGCCTCCGCCAGGGCCACACGGTACTTGCAAGCCAGGATCTCAGGCCCGTTGATGTCCACCTCGTAGTAGTCGCCGTCCTCATGGCTGTCACGCTCCTTCTCGCTGTCCAGGGCCGTCCGCCGCTCCTTGCCGGCCTGCAGCCGCCGCAGGGCAGTGAGGTTCTCCGTGAGGCGGCTCACCTCCTCATGCTGCTCTGACAGGGCTCCCCGCGCCTGCTCCAGCTGCTTCTGCGTGTCCTGCAGTGTAGTCAGCAGGCCCACCTTCTCCCGCTCCATCTGCAAGAGCACAGGAGGCCCGTCAGCAGCCCACAGGACCCCCAGGACAGACTCAGATGACCCCGCCTGTGCCACAGCGATCACCCTGCAGGTCTCTGTGATGTGGGCAACGCGGGTGCCATGTGTGGAGCCTTGAGGGGCCCTCCCTGCCTGGAAGCTTGCGGAGCTGAGAGGGCCCTCCTTGGAGATGTGTGCCAGCCAGGGGCGGGCCGTGGTGCAGACGCCAGGACCGGCCTGTCCAGGGCAGGGGACCCTGACATGATGCAGCGTGGGAGGCTGCACGTGGGCCCGTGAAGGGGCACGAGGAAACCCAGGGAACCCTGGGCCGGGCCCAAACTGCCACCTCATCGCCAGGACCCTCCCCCTCGGGGCACCTCCCCTGCAACTCTGCACTGTCACTACAGCAACGACGTGGCCTATACAGTGAACACTGGTAAGAGGGGGAACGTGCACCCCCAAGGCCCCGGCGCTGTGATGACCCCAGCCGCCCGCACCTGCATCAGCTGCTGCTTCAGCTTCTGGATCTCGGAGATGTTGAGCTCGCTGAGGAGGTCAGACACCAGGCTGGGGGAGGGCGGGGCGAGGCCATCCTTGGAGGGCGTGGAGGTCCTGTTGTCTGGGGGCAGCTTGGCCAGGCCACCATGCTCGAAGCCATTGGCCAGGGCCTCGGTGTCGTCGCTGAGCTTGAGGCCATCCAGAGAGACATGCAGATGGCTGGTGTAGAGGGAGTCGTTGATGCTCATGTAGTGGGACAGCTCCTTGCGCAGGCTGAGCTTCTGCTCTCGCTCCGTCTTCAGGGTCTCCAGCGCCTCCTCCAGCTGCCGCTCCGAGATCTCCTTGAGCCTGATGGCGTCCTCCAGCTGGCTGTTGAGGTACTCGGTCTCCTCCTCCAGACGCTTGATCTCATGCTTGAGGCCCTCAAACTCCACCTGGAAAGACAGGGACGCTGTCCTGTGCCCGTACGAGGGGGACACACCGGCGTGTGGCCGCCGCAGCAAGGGCCGCTGGACGCTCGGGGGCTCTGGGTCCCATGCACCTGCTGCTGGCAGAGCCGGAGACGCGACCGGACCCAGAACACACGCATCCCTGCTGCACGTGGGTCGGGTAACTTGAAACGGCAGCACGCACACACTGGCTGGAAATTCCAGAGCTACTTCACGAACGTGAAGAGTTGGTTAAATATTTTTTTTTTTTTTTAAGATTTTATTTATTTGTCAGAGAGAGAGGGAGAAAGAGCGAGCACAGGCGGACAGAATGGTAGGCAGAGGCAGAGGGAGAAGCAGGCTCCCCGCCAAGCAAGGAGCCCGATGTGGGACTCGATCCCAGGACGCTGGGATCATGACCTGAGCCGAAGGCAGCTGCTTGACCAACTGAGCCACCCAGGCGTCCCGAGTTGGTTAAATATTCTAAGAAACCTAAAACATGTTATTGACGCCCATGCAGAAACCATCACATCTAATCCTATCTGCAAGCAAAAGCACGAGCGCTCCCACGGAGCAGGGACATGCCGCAGCGCTCCTGGCACCCAGACCTGGGGGCACCCCAGTGGGAGCAGCAGACAATCTGGAGTCACACGGACGGAAGCCGTGTCTGCGGGCGGACAAGGGAGGTGCCTGCAGAGGCGGCTACGGGGAGCTTCTGAAAGTATTTATCGTCCTGTTATATTGGTGCAAGAAACAAACACAACCCAGGGGCAGGAAGGCTGGGGAGGGGACTGGACTCCACCATCTGCCTCGGTTTCCTTGTCTCAGGACACTTGTGCATGACCGCTGATGTGCAGTGTCACAGCAGGCCTGCTGTGACATACACACGTGAACCCAGGCCTTCCCATGCAAGATTCAAACATCCAGGGCGCTGAGCTTTGGGGTTCCTGGGAAAAGGTCCCCCAGCCCCACCCTGCAGAGCTGTAGGGCCTGGAGAGGTAGGTGGCAGGTGTAGGCCTTCAGGGATCTCACATGGGTGTTCTGTCACCAGTGGAGGTGGCCCTCCTGACCCCATCACAGCCTGAGGTGACCCTACCTGTTGTTGGGGTTATCTGAGTGCAGGAGATAAGAGTTCGGACCTCTCCCTACTGCTCCTCCGTGCCCATCGCTCTACCTGGGGGCCACTAAGGCCCGGGACCACACACAGAGGAGTAGGCGAACTGCTGTGGGAGGGATGGGCCCGGACACCCTGCCTCCTGGGGCTCGGGTGTCTCCTCTGCATCATTTTCTGTATTTTTTTCCCCACTTTTGCTGACTGGGACGCCTTGGCCAGGCCAGCAGTCAGCCAATACTACAGGCAGAGACCTCATTCTCATGGTCCAGGAGACGCCGGGTCCTGCCCCCACACCCCTTAGCCCACAGCAATGTGCTGTGCGGCCCTGGGCTTGGCTATGGGAAAGGAGGCAGGGAAACGCCGGCAGACCACAGACCCACAAGCGAAGGCAGGGGCCGCAGCCCGGACACTTGCCTGGTTCTGCCTGAGCACAGACACCTGCTTCTGCAGGCTGATGTTCTCCTCCTCCAGCTCTGAGTAGTCCTGTAGCAGGCGGGCCTCTCGGAACTTATACTCCTTGATGTCATCCCGCAGGCGGCCACGCTGCGTCTCCACATTCTGATTGATCTGCCAAGAGGAAGGTGGGTGTGGGCAGCTGGCCACAGCAGGTCCCACTGGCGCTGGCAGCCACGTAGCTGAGCCAGGACCTGGCTGGGTCCCTTGACCTCAGTCCCTGTGACATTCTGGGCTGTCCTGTATGTGATAGGACGTTTCGCAGCTCCCTCCCACACTGTGACAACTAGAATGGTCTCCAGACGTCGCTGACATCCCCGGGGGCAGAAATGATCCCTAGACAGACTATCTCCCACCTGTCCCCTGTATTCGAGCTCCAGGTGGCATCTGGTTCCTCAGGCCAGCACCACCCCACTCGGGCCTCCCCTCTGCCTTCGCTTCTCGCGAACTGGCCTCTCCACTGTGCTGGGGCTTTGTAGACAAGACCCCAAGACTCCACGCAGGTACACACGCGCCAGCAACGCGGGATCGGTAAGATGTAACAGTACTAGAGAGAAAGAAGGAAAACATGAAAGCAACAAAAAGGGGGAGTCATCTGGTGTCAAGCACTCCTGACAACCACTCACTACACGAGTCTCCAGCAAAGTGACCCGAGGCGGTAGCCAAGAGCGACACCAGAACGAACACACAGCACGTGACAGGCTGAAGAAAAGGCAAGACTCACCCAGAAAGCAAAACTCCTGTTGAACAGGCAAAAATATGCAAAATGATACGGTCCGAGTGGCGACATGAGGAAACACTGTCACTCACTTCTGTGGATCTGGAGAGGCAGCTGGAAATCCCTGACAAAGCCCCACACACAAGCTCAGGGCTGGCACCGCCCTTGTTTGCTGCCCTTGTTAACTGTCAGGGTTAACGTCTGTGGCAACGCGGCGAGGCCCCCACATCCACGCATTTGGGTAAACGCCAGTCCAGACGCCACCACGCTGGATACAGGCGAGAGTGACGTCTAACTCAGCACACTCTGAGAGAAGAAGAGCACCCTCTGTGACGGGCCTCCTCCCATAGGTTCCAAGCCCCAAAGAAAAGACTAGAATGCTCTGGAAAGAGGAATTTTGCCTCCAGACCCCTTCAGACTCCAGTTGTAACCTCAGCTCTTCCCTGGGTCTCCAGTCACTGGCCCACCACCCTCACAGCCACCTGAGCTAAATCCTTACACGAAGTCAACCCTCTCCCCTGGTGTGCGGCTCTGGAGAGCCCTCCCTACCTCCACAATCACAGACTCATAAGAACCGTGACCGTGGGCTTGCCACGTCCACATGGCTACAGCATGCCGGGTGCTCCCCACTTGTGGCTCAGCCCACCCCGGCCTGACGCACCTGCTCAGAGCAACTGTCCGCTCAGCATGGGAGGACACAGGAGGTGGCATGGGGAGCACGGTCACGAGCAAGATCTACTCCTATTCTTCCAAACAGGCTTTATTTACTTAAAGCTCAACAACTACCTTCAAACCCAAGGGCCCTGAGGCGGACTGAAACAGTAGGTGGCGGTGGGGAGGAGGGGGGTGCACAGGCCAGCCTGGGCTCCCAGACCCTCCAAACCCCAAAACCTGAACTCCAGACGGCACGTGGGGTGAGCTGAAGGCGCACACAGCCTGTCCTTGACTGACACGGAACTCCCCCCCCCCCCGCCCCCCAGAGACAGTCCATGGAACGCACATGCGCCTCGTCTGCTCCGAGCAGCACGGTCACCCCCGCCCAAAGCACCTCCTCACTTCCCACGAACACCAGTCAGGTGCCTGCTCTGCCTCTCCAGAAATGCCCTGCCTACTCCGCCCTCTCTCACCTGGGGTACAAGAGGTGCCCAAACACACGTGACACGACCGGACACGGCCACCACTTGGGATGGAAGCCAGAGCCGGAACCCCGCAGCTACCGTCCCTCTAGACTGCAGGAAGAGACATGAGGGGTAGCTCCCCCCACGGCCAGGACAACCTTCCCAACTCAGGGTGACGGGCCCACAGGGAGACGCATCCCGTCTTGCTTTGTTGCTAAAAATGGTAACACAGCCTCCAATCACAAACACCTGGGCTGACAAACGACAGGGGGCCCCATGGGCGGAGAGGAAAGGGGCACCAAGCTCACAGATTGGCCCCGGACACATGTGGCAGGTGAGGGCACCTTCTGGGAATGCTACAGGATCCAGATGCCTGCATTTTGGTTCTGCAGCAGACACAGCGCCTCTGCCTAGCACACACCCAACTCTGAGGGCTCCGACAAGCTCCAACTGGCCACCACATGCTTTGGTTTTCCCCAAAGCAAGCATCTTCTCCCAGACAGCCCGTGGATGGCAGCCTTATGATGGGCACAGGCAGTAAACACGTGACCCTCTGCCCCGACGGTGCAGGCTGGCTGGAGAAGGTGGACGCGTGGGGACCCTGGACCTTAGGTTCCTCACCAGCAAACCCTCTCCATGCCCCTCAGTGCCCCCAGCCCGTCAGCATGCTCCCACCTCAGCCCCCAGGGGCCCTGAGGAGAACATGGGAGCAGACACTCCCCTTCATTGAGGAAACCCAGAGGAGGCCCATGGGGAATGGCAGGCAGAACTTGCCCTGGACCAGATGGCTGTCCTCACACAGCTAGAGAAGCACCTTCAGGGCAGGAGGCACTGGTAGGTCAGGGCTGAGCCAGGGCTTTGTCCTTCCAGCCAGGGCTATGCCCACCCTCCCTGTCCACCCCAAGAAGTGAGGCACCCCAGGTGTGTGTGTGTGCATGTTGGGAGGGGTGGGGGGATAGAGGGAGAGGAGGGGAGTCATGGCTGGGAGACTCCCTGCCTGGAAGGTTCCAGACCACTGGTGACGCCCTAGGTCCTGGGTCCTGCAGCCTGGGCCACAGCTGCAGGAGCTCTGGGTGGTGGAAGGAGGAGCTAGGAGAGAGAGGCAGGAAGGAGCATCAGGAGAGGGAACGCAGGAACAAGCCTCATTTAGCGGCCTGCGACAACCACGCAAGCCAATCAGAGGGACACAAAGGGGTCTCACGGGTAGTGACTCTCTCCTCCAGGAGCTCAGCTGTACTTCCCTCTGCCTTTCTCCCAGTGGGTTCTAGGAAGGTGGTAAGCGATGACCCAGGCTGGACCTGCTGTCTCGAGGCAAACAGAGTCCTGTGATGGGCCCAGCCCTGCGGCTGCTGCAGCGACAGAAAGTGTCCACAGCTGTGTTATATGCACGGCAGGCGAGGTTCCTGTGAGACTGACACCTTACTGGAGTTCCTAGGAAGCCCCCTACCAAGAGCCGCCATCACCAGAAGGGCCAGCTCTAAAAGAGGGTAGGCTGGGGTGGCAGGTGGGCCTGCCTGGGACCAGAAGCCACCTTCTCCCGGCTGGGCAGGGCCCCCTGAAGTGCTTGGGCAAGTAAGTGTTCTCCGCGTGTAACTGCAGAGGCCAAGGCTCGGGTGAGCTTGCCCTGTGCAGGCTGTCCAGGAGACACCTGCTTCTCCACAGACAAGCCTTCCCCAACTGACCTGATCTCCTGGCGGGCTGCTGCACATCATACCCTGCTCCCCAGGAGGAATGAGCCCTTCCTCATGGGACCCATTCCCTCAAGACCCACACAGGCCTCCCGGTCCTCCTCCCATGTGGGGCTTCACCCCTGTGGCCTCTTCAACATACCCATATCCCCTCCTCTTGCCTTTAGGCTATCTGCCCATGTGACAGTCCCCCCATCTCCCAAACCCTGGGCTGGGAGCCACCCCATGCTGAAGACCCACCTGGCACCTGACAAGACTGCTCCTGACCCTAGCACCCGTCTGAGCTTGTGACCAGACGTCTCGCTTCCTTCCAGCTGGCTCTGGGTGGCCCAGACACCACCACAGCGGCAATCAAGCCTTTCCTGGCTTCTTCCCTGGGTGACAGGGAGCACAGATGTCTGCTGGGACGACTCTGTCCTTTATTCTGGGGCCCGAGACACATGGGGTCCACCAGGGCAGCAAGGACAGGGCCTGCCACGACAAAGAGATGACCTGGCAGGGCGCCACAGGGCAGATGAGGCTGACTCCTCACCAACCCAGTCCCACCTCTCAAGAGTAGCCCCCACCTCGCTTCCCAGAGCAACTCTCTGGAAGGCCTCGGTGTGTGCACGAGACTGGACTCTGCCTCTAGCCAGCTGTGGCCGTGCCCAACTCCCGGGGACTCTGCTTCTTCATATGCAAAATGAGGCTCAAGGCCACGTCCCAGGACAGATGCTAGCTGCGCCCATCCACACAACAGCACAGAAGTCAGAGGTCAGGACCCCAGAGCTGCTCCTTGGTTTCGCCATCCATGAGATGAGGGAAGTACGTGGATGCCCACAGGCTCACCAAAAGGAGGAGTTCTGGGGCAGCTGAGGCTGTCCCATGAGCTAAGCACATCTGTTATACAGGTCACATGACAGAGGCCATTGGATGCCCCTGGAAAGTCGACACTGGGGGCTAGACACAAGCTGTCACGGGGTCTGGTCAGAGGACACATGGATGGCAGCAAGCCCAGGCACCAGGAGGTACAGCTATCGTCACGGAAGGGGTGTCCCCTGGGGTGACCCCGCACGGCTTGCAGTGCATGTCACACGAAGGCAGGTGCGGGGCCGCACTTCTTGGGGACAGCGCTTGGTGTTGTATTCCTGTGGTTCCGGCTCCTGGAGTAGGCCTGAGCCTCGTGTGCCAGCCTCAGGGAAGGGAGGGGATGGCCACATCCCCGCCCAGGACCAGCAGAAGAGTTCAGAAAGGGTACAACGGGGCTGGCAAGGGAGGGGATGTTGGTCTGAGCAGGGAGTAGTGGGGCTTGTGGGGCAAGAAATAGGGCCTTGAGAGGATGAGGAGGCTGAGGGTGCGTGGGGTGGGGTGGGCAGGCCGCCTCCTGAAACACCAACAGGAAGAGCAGGAATCCTGGCCCCACCAAACCTGGTCTCACGAGGGACCAGCTGAGCTAATTTCCTGACGCACAAAGCCAAGAGTCAGCAGGTCCCCAGGGTGTTCCAGACAGCCCAGACTAGCCCTTCTGGAAGAGGAGGAGAGTGGAATGAGCATGGCCAGCACAGCGGCTGAGACTGCCTCAGTAAGGTCAAACCCTCCTCCCATTCCAAGCCGGGTGATCCTGTGGGAGGAAGTGAGATCATGCACTCTGGCTCCACACGGGATCCAAGCCAAGCTCCTCCCAGGCCCACAGGCCTCGGTGACCTCTGACCCCAACCAGGGGCAGTGACTGCTCCCCCTGCTGCCAGATCCTGGGCTCTGTCCCAGAGCTCGCTGGAGTCCCCCTCCTGGATCCGTGGGACCCTGACTGCTCCATACCCTCCCATCCGAAGCATGAAACTGACAACCATCCGTCCCTCTGGTCACCTGTCACCCCTGAAGTAAACAGAGGGCAGACAGCAGGTCTCCCTGCGGCCCAGAACAAGGCCCCCTGCCCTTCTGGATGAGAACCCGGGGGTACCGAGGCCATGGCCAGGACTCGCTCACACGGGCTCGTGGCCACATGTGCTGGCCCTGTCGCTCGCCCACCCCACCTTGAGGGCAGTGGCACCAGACACTTGCCCCCACCCCACCAGGCACGCCCGTCACCTCCTTCAGCTCCTGCGCCACGGACGCCAGGCGCTCGTTCTCCGACTGCGTGTTGGTGAGCACGTTCCGCAGCTGCTTCAGCTCGGTCTGCAGCTCCAGCACCTTGCGCACGTAGTACTGCTCCTTGGAGGCCGACTCCTGGATCAGACTCTCCTCCCGGCTCTCGCCGTCCGCCGCCACCTTCTTGTGGTTCGTGTGCGCCTGTCCAAATGCCTGTGCAGAGACCAGATGCTCTTAAGAGAGATGCCGACGCTGGCTAGCCCTGGGGCAGGACATTCTGCTCATGCAAGTGCCCACAAGCTGGTCATCGGAGGAGGACGTGCCGGGACATGCGGGGAGCTGGATGGGGGCCACGGGCCACTGGCGGGGTACTGGACACCTAAGGGCCACACAGGCTGCAGGTGGGGGCGGAGGCAAGGAGGAGCTAGGAGGGGCTGATGGCCGATGTGGGCCAGGCACGGAAGGACCCAGGCCCAGCAGAAGGAGTGGCTGGGGGCCGAGAGAGACAAGATGGATATGGGGTGCGCAGCAGAACAGCCCCTTCTGGGAGTCAGGCTGCTGACCCAGGGGCCAGGCAGGGAACTCCTACCCTAGAACAAACAGGGCAGGTCTAAGGCCCCCAACAGCACCCCTCTGCCCCATTCCAGATGGAGAAACTGAGGCTCAGGGAGGCACCCTTCCACTGCCTGATTCTGAGCACTCTATTCACCCATCCTGGGAGGCCACGGAGACCAAGGAGGCTTGGGAGGGTGTGAGACCAGGCCAGGGCCTAGTGATGGCACAGGAGGGTGAACCAGGATACTCAGAACCAGTCTACAGACCAGGACCTGGGCAAAGAGCAGAAAGTACCAGAGGGGAGAGGGCACTGCCACCCCAACTCTCAGATACAGGGAGGGCTCTGGGCCACAACAGGCAAGGGGGCCCTGCCCCCAGGCTCAGGGAGGAGCCCTCAAAGGAGAGTACAACCTGGCATGGTATAGCCAACCCAGTCCACCGCCTCGGTCCTGAGCTGGTTGTGGCCCCCACCCAGTGCCTCCATCCAGCCACTCCGCACAGCCCCAGTCCCCAGGACACAACCCCCAGGGGCCTGTGTATGTCCCCTGCAGCGGCCCCCTTCCCAGTGGCCACCCTATGCAGATTCTCTACAGGGCTCCTGGCTCACAGAAGAAAAATAAAATCCAGGGAGGGCTACTGAAGAAGTAGTTGATGTCTTTGTTTCTTGCAGAAAAACAAGGGCATTTTCACTTATTTGCTGTTTGATAAGAAGTCCAGAACTCTGAGAAAACAATTGGGAAAATATGCATAAAGATAAGGGTGTTACTGCGCAGGATCATTTCTGATATAAAAAAATCAAGGGATGCCTGGGCAGCTTAGTCAGCTGAGCGGCTGCCTTCCACTGGGGTTGTGATCCTAGGGCCCAGAATTGAGCCCCACATCGGGATCCTTGCTCAGCAGGGAGCCTGCTTCTCCTTCTGCCTATCACTCCCCCTGCTTGTGCTCTTTCTCTCTCGGATTTAAAAACAGATAAATAGGGGCGCCTGGGTGGCTCAGTTGGTTAAGCAGCTGCCTTCGGCTCAGGTCATGATCCCAGCATCCTGGGATCGAGTCCCGCATCGGGCTCCTTGCTTGGCGGGGAGCCTGCTTCTCCCTCTGCCTCTGCCTGCCATTCTGTCCGCCTGTGCTCGCTCTCTCTCCCTCTCTCTCTGACAAATTAAAAAATAAAATAAAATAAAATAAAAAATAAAAACAGATAAATAAAAAAAATATTTTTAAAAAATCAAAATGTAGAAAGCCGTGGTAGACTGGTAGATGACGTGGGGTCTCCCCTTCCCAAGGACGGCTCCTGCTCATCTGCCCCCAGCTGCCAGCATGGCCCACCCTGTGAAAATCCGTTTCCTTTCAAACCAAGTCAGCTCAGCTCTAATTCCCGATGCTGTCCTCCTCCATCCCCGTCCCAAATAAAGACCAAACAGAGCACAGATTCATGCCTACACAGGGCCTGGCCCAACCAGTGGCAGTGCTGACTGCCAGCTGCACACCAGCCCGGGGTGTGCCAGACCCCGCCAGGCTTCTGGAAGCACAGGAAGGACCCAACCCATGAGGTAGGTACCCTGAATGAGAGCTGTATCTCCAAGCCTCCAGGCCAGCCTGACTGGGCGACCAGAGTACAACACACTCCTGAACCCCAAGCTGGAGTGTAGACATCTCACCAGGCAGTGGGTCAACCATCAGAGGCTGTCCCAAGGTGAGACAGCTAAATGTTGTGACGCACACAGGTGTGCACGCACACACGTCCAGGCCTGCCAGGATCAGCCCAAATCTGCACCTCCGCCCAGTCCCCAGCCCAGCCCACAAGCACTGAGACAACAGAGCTGGGGACTTGAACATCCTGCTGAGCTAATAAAACAGTCACAGGCACTGATCTGGCTCCCGTGAGCAGAAGTTACCATTAACAGGGAACTTTATGTGACTAAGCACCAGAGAGTGAGGGGCAGGGTTCAGGTGAGCTCCATGACAGCTCGTCCCCCAACAAAAGGACCTCTGGGTGTGGCACCGAAAGACAGACAATGGTGGGCATGCCGGCAGACCTTCGGGGAGGGGCGGTGCTGCAAGGTGGTGGACAAGGCAGAAGTGGCAGATCGCAGGCAAAAGGCACAACTGGTGCAAACCTGTGAGAGAGCCACTGGCAGCCAAGAGGAGGAGGTGGGGGTGGGTGCAAAGACATGGAGCCCGTAAGTGCTCTCTGGTCCTGACCAACAAAGCTGATGGGCACAACCTAAAGGCATCAAAGTATGTCCCAGAACAAAGCCTGGGAACCCACATAGGAATTAACAGCACCAGCTCCCAACGCCGTAAAAGGGAAACCAGTCCACCACAATGGGGAGAGCTCACCGTCACTGGGAGAAGAGCTCACCGTCGCCGGGGCAAGAGCCAGGAGACTGATTTCCACGGGTTCAGGATGCAGACCAGATACCGATCACACGCAACAGCGACCCAGAAGACTTGCAAGATGGAAGTACAAAAAGTGACGTGAGTGGGGCGACGGGTGGGATTAGCAGCCGGTTACACAATGTGGAAGACTAGTAAGCTTGAAGCAGCAGCACCAAGACTACCCAAAATAAAACACACGGAAAAAAAGACTGAAAAACTGGAGAGCTCAGAGGGAGCTGTGGGTCAAATAGGGAAACCAGAGTCCCAGGGAAGAGAAAGGGTGAGGATAAAGTAAGTCCTTGAAAAATCATAATGGCTCAAGAATTTCCAAATTTGATGGAAACTATATATCTACAGACGGTAGCAGCTCACCCACCCCGGAGCTCAAGATGAGAGAAACTACACCAAGGGTATCACAAAACTGCCTAAAACCAGCAAAGGACACACTAAAATCACCCAGAGAAAAGCAGCAAGTACAAGGTGACAGCAGATTTCTCTGACGAGCCAGGAGATAGCGGAACCACCCAGAAAGCAAAACAACAGAAACCTATTAACGAGGGGGCTACACCCAGTGAAAACCCCACAAAGGGAGTTCAGACAGACAAGAGCTGAAAGACTTTACCACCTGCACACCGGCACTGCAGGCATAAATAAAATCGCTCGGGCAGAAGAAAAACAGTACCAGATGGAAATCTAGATTTAGAAGGAGGAGCGAAAAGCACCAGAAATGAAAATCATGGAATAAATGTAAGACTTGCTTTATTGTTTTTTTAAAATATTTCATTTATTTATTCAACAGAGATCACAAGCAGGCAGAGAGGCAGGCAGAGAGATAGGAGGAAGCAGGCTCCCTGCTGAGCAGAGAGCCCGATGCGGGGCTCGATCCCAGGACCCTGGGATCATGACCTGAGCCAAAGGCAGAGGCTTTAACCCACTGAGCCACCCAGGTGCCCCAGGACTTGCTTTATTGTTAAAGTCCCTTTAAGATAATGAACTAGAGACTCGATGCAATCCCTACCAAAATTCCAATGGCCTTTTTTTGCAGAAATGGAAATTCATACGGGATTGCAAGGGGCCCAAAATAGCTAAAACAGTATTAGAAACAAAGTAGGAAGACTCAAATTCTCTATTTCAAAACTTAATGCTACAGTGACCATGACAGTGTGATACTGGCATTAAGACAGTATAACCTAATGGAACAGAAGAGTCCAGAAATAAACCCCTACATATGTGGTCAACTGATTTTTTTTTTTTTTTTTTTTTTTTACTTGACAGAGAGAGATAGATCACAAGTAGGCAGAGAGGCAGGCAGAGAGGGCAGGGGAAGCAGGCTCCCCGCTGAGCAGAGAGCCTGATATGGGGCTCGATCCCAGGACCCTGAGATCATGACCTGAGCAGAAGGCAGAGGCTTAACCCACTGAGCCACCCAGGTGTCCCTGATCAACTGATTTTTGCCAAGGGTAAAAAGGTAGTTCAGTGATGAAAGAATAGGTTTTCAACAAATGGTGCTGGGACAAATGGATAGCCCTGTGCAAAGAATAAAGTCGAATCCCTACTTCACATCATATACACAAATTAACTCAAAATGGATCAGAGACCTCAACACAAGAACTACAACTAAAACTCAGGAAAAAAATAGGGATTAATCTTTGTGACCTCATTGGCATTCTTAATATTGATACCATAAGCATGAGCAAAAACAACAAAAATAAACTGGACTTCATCAAAATTAAAACATTTGTGTATCAAAGGACACTGTCAAGTGAAAAGACAAGCTATGCAATAGGAGAAAATAGTTTTTTTCTTTTTAAGATTTATTTATCTGGGGGCACCTGGGTGGCTCAGTCAGTGAAGTGTCCACCTTCGCCTCAGGTCATGATCCCAGAGTCCTGGGACTGAGCCCTAAGGTCCCGCTCCGTGCTCAGTGCAGAGTCTGCTTGAGGATTCTCTCTCTCCCTCTGCCCCCTCCTGCACACACACTCTTTCTCCCACATAAATATCTTTTTATTTTTATTTTTATTTATTTTTTTTTAAAGATTTTATTTATTTGTCAGAGAGAGAGGGAGAGAGAGCGAGCACAGGCGGAGAGAATGGCAGGCAGAGGCAGAGGGAGAAGCAGACTCCCCACCAAACAGGGAGCCTAATGTGGGGCGTGAGGCCAAGACCCGGGGACCACGACCTGAGCCGAAGGCCGATGCTCAACTGACTGGGCCACCCACGCGCCCCCATGAAGAGTTCTTTAGTGAGAATGAGTTTAGCCAGGTTGCAAGATACAAGATCAATGTACCAAAAATCAAACACTTCTACATATAAGGAATGACGAGGAATGAACAATCAGAAAGTGAAAAATTTTAAAATGCTACTTATAATAGCATCAAAAATATTAAATGCTGGGAACCCTGGGGGGCTCAATTGGTTAAGTGTCTGCCTTTGGCTTGGGTCATGATCCCAGGGTCCTGAGACTGAGTCCCACATTGGGCTCGCTTGCTTCTCCCTCTCCCACTCCCCCTGCTTATGTTCCCTTTCTCACTGTGTCTCTCTCTGTCAAAAAAATAAATAAAATCTTCAAAAAAAATTTTTTTTTTAGAGCACACACATGCTTGGGAGCAGGGACAGAAAGGGAGAAAATCCCAAGCAGGCTCCACACCTGGTGCAGAGCCCAATGTGGGGCTCGATCTCAGGACCCTGAGATCATGACCTGAGCCAAAGTCAAGAGCTGGACATTCAACTGAGCCACCCAGTGTTAAGAATATAACAACAAAAACAACAACAACAACAAAAGAATATAACAACATTCTTTTTTTTTTTTCTTTCAAGATTTTATTTATTTATTTGTCAGAGAGAGAGCAGAAGCACAGAGAGCTGCAGGCAGAACCGGAAGAGCAGGCAGAGGGAGAGGCAGGCTCCCTGCTGAGCAAGGAGCCCTATGTGGGACTCCATCCCAGGACCCTGGGATCATGACCTGAGCCGAAGGCAGATGCTTAATGGACTGAGCTCCCCAGGCTTCCCAAGAATATACCAATATTCTTAATATTGTCCATTCTCCACAAATTTATCTTTCAATTCATCACAATGACAATAAAAATCCCAGCATTTTTGGTAGAAACTGATCAGCTGATTCTAAAATTCACATGGATATTAAAAGGACCTAGAATAATCAAAATGACTTCAAAAGAAAAACAAAGTAGAAGGACCTGATTTCAATACTTAGGCTATTTGGTGGCAAACAGATAACCTTGTAACAAACAGTGCTGGAATGAATGAATATCAATATGCAAAAAATCAACTTCAATCCCTATCTTACAGCATTTTGAAAATTAATTTAAAATGGGTCATAAGGGGCGCCTGGGTGGCTCAGTGGGTTAAAGCCTCTGCCTTTGGCTCGGGTCATGATCCCAGAGGCCTGGGATCGAACCCCACATCGGGCTCCCTGCTCGGCGGGGTGTTTGCTTCTCCCTCTCTCTCTGCCTGCCTCTCTGCCTACTTGTGATCTCTTTCTCTGTCAAAATAAATAAAATCTTAAAACAAAGAAAAAAAAATGGGTCATAAGTTTAAACATTCTAACTCTAAGACTTCCGGGAAAAACAAGAGAAACTGTTTGTGACCTTAGACATGACATATTTAAAAAACTGGTAATTTGGACTTTAAAACTAAGAACTTCTGTTGTTTGAAAGGTAAGAGAAGGGTGACCTCAAGGGCATTAGGCAAAATGCAGTAAATCAGACAGAAATACCGCACAATCTCTCTCATATGTGGACTCTAAGAAAAACCAAAAGCCACAGTCACAGACACAGATAACAGATCAGTGCTTATTAGTGGTGAGGCAAAGAGCTGGAAATGGTTAAAAAGAAAGGTAATTTTAAAAAGGTAATTCTATTGAGTTTTCAAGGTCTTTGTTTATAAGATTAATGATAGTAGTTTTGGCAATCTAAATTCTTTATTTTCACATACTTTAATGAGAAACATAAATACACATGACTTTTGAAGACCCTGGGAACCCAGGTTACAGTGATTTAAAGAACCAAACAGGGCACCTGGGTGGCACAGCACAGTAAGCATCTGACTCTTGGTTTCAGCTCAGGTCATGATCTCAGGGTCGTGAGTTCTAGCCCCATGTTGGGCTCCACACTCAGCGTGGAGATTCTCTACCTCTGCCCCTCCTCTCACTCCTCTCTCTCTAAAATGAATACACAAATCTTAAAAAGATTCTCAAGCTGGATACAAGAAACTATACCCAAACAAATTCCAACTATATGCTATTAACAATACACATATAGGACAAAAATAAGGACAAAGAAAGCTGACAGTAAACAAACAAAAAGACACACCAAGCAATACTAAGAAAGCTGGTATGGTTACTTTAAGAGCAGACAAAGTAAGACTCCTAGACAAAAAGCACTGCCAGAAATAGAGTCAAATAATGATAAAACAAGTAATTCACCAGCACGTTTTGTTTAAAATCAGGAAACTATTTTTAGTTGCACAACATAAAATTTACCATCTTCACCATTTTTTTGTATTTATTTTTATTTAAATTTAAATTTCTTTTCAGTGTTCCAGAATTCATTGTTTATGCATCACACCCAGTGCTCCATGCAATACGTGCCCTCCGTAACACCCACCACCAGGCTCACCCAACCTCCCACCCCCGGCCCCTCCAAAACCCTCAGATTGTTTTTCAGAGTCCACAGTCTCTCATGGTTCATCTCCCTCCTCCAGTTTCCCCCAACCATCTTCACCATTTTTAAGTGGACAGTTTAGGAGCGTTGATGACATTCACACTGTTGTGCAGCCCATCTCTAGAACTCTTTTCATTAACAAAAAAAAGAACAATGCAGAGACAAGGCACAGACTGAACAAAAGTCTATGCAAATCACGCATCTGATAAAGGACTTCCATCCGAGATACAAGAGTTCTCAAAACTCAGTAAGAGCAACAGCCCCCTAAAACATGAGCAGAAGAACTGAATAGACACTTCCCCCAAGAAGACACACATACAGGAAAGAATCAGGGACTAGGGAGATGCCACCACACACATAGGAGGCGGCGTAGATGAGAACATCTGCCCTGGCCGAGGCCGCTGTGCGAGCAGACACCTGACAAAAGGCACAGCCATCCACTCCCAGGTGTTTAACAGAACCTGTGTCCAGACAGTCCTGCGGGGGATCTGTAACAGCTGCGAAACCACGCTGAAATGGCGGCAGGAGGCCGGCAGGGGGAGCTCCGTCTCCCCACCTTGCTTCATTTCCACATGGCTCACTCAATGACAGCTCTAGGGAGCTGTTTATCACAAGGCATCCGGGCTTGCTGCTCCAGCTGGGGGACCTCGTCCCTCCCGTCTCCTGTGCTCACCACCCCAGCTGGGAAACCCCATTCCCTGTGCTCACCATCCCAAGCTGGGGGACCCCCATTCCTTGTGCTCACCATCCCAAGCTGGGGGACCCGTTCCTGCGCACAAGCCCCTGCTCACAGGCTGGAGACTGGGGGTCTCAGAGGGGAAGTCACTCAGCCTGCCCAACTGAATTTCTGCTGACCAAAGGGCCCTCACCCAATCCGTGCACCACCTTGAGACCTGCCTCCCCACCCCAGGAAGGCGCATAGCAGCAGTGTCCATCAGACGTCAATGTCCAGCTATGGGGACCCGCGTCCTCAAAGCATCCCCTGCCTTGCCGTGCACCTCCCAGGCCAGTGTCCACTAGAGGGTCCCCAAGGCCCCTGGTGCTCTGAGGAAGAAAGGCGGTGCCCTTCTGGATGGACCCCAAGATGCACATCAGGGCTCTGAGCTAGTGGCCTGGAGGGACCAGCAGCCGTGCTGGTGTGAGGTTCCCATAAGGGCTGGCCTAGCCAGGGGTGGGGCGACAGTGTTCCTGACACAGCTTCACGGTGCGCACCCCACCTGGCAAGCCCCAACACGGTCCCGCAAGCCTAGGCATGAGGTCATAATCAGCCCTACTTCAAGTTCATCTCCGCCCTTGTGGACACCTCAAACACCTGCAGTCAGGGCAGACTTGGTGGGGGAGGCTGGGTTTGCCCAGTGCGGAGGGCTTCCTGGGGCCGGGGAAGGAGGTAGAGGGCATGGGCAGAGGGAGCAGCGTGAGCAAGGGCTGGGCGGGAGGTGCCAAGCTCTTCTCAAAGCCTTAGGAGCCATGGAAGGGTCTGGGCAGGAAGGCCCAGCTGGGAGCAGAGGGCTGCAGGGGTGGGAATCTGGCCCAGGGCGGGGATGTGGACAGGGACTGGTGGGCGAACAGAGCAGGGCAGGCCCCTGGTCAGACCCTGCTCACTTGGCTGCGTGCAATCACACCAGTCCCAGGCTGGGGCAGCCACCTCCTCCTCCCAAGCCAGGTGTGAGGCCGACATGGCGTGTGCAGTTCTGAGCACAGTCTGACACACACACACCCAGCATTTCTGGCTGAGACCCCAACAGTACCCACTGGCACACGGGAGGCCTGATACCCAACCCCCACCAGGCCCCCACTATCCCAAGGAGGCTGAGAGCCAGAGACAAAAGCAGAGCAGAGAAGCAGAGAGAATGAGAGACAAGAGCTGAGCTGACCCCGAGAAGCACCGCTGGCCTGGGGTCAGTACACCACAGCCCCACCAGCCACCGCAGCCCAGGCCTGGTTCTGCTGCTGAATCTGTACCAAAACACACCCGAATGGGGAAGCTGAAGCAGCAGGCAGGATGCCCAGGCCACTGCCCTGAGGCCATGGACACAAGAGCCAGGGCTCAGCAAGGGTCCCTGGGACCCAGGCCCACACACAAGTCAGCAACCTGCTGGGGACAGGGAGCCTGCGAACCTTCCATGCAAGAAACCCCATCAGCTTGTCCCTCACAGGCCCAGCTCCGGGCACAGGCCCCCGGAAGGAGGTAAGGTCCCTACAGGGGCCCCAGCCTTGGACCCTGCCCCATCCTGGAGGGAGAAGCCAGGCAGTCCCACTAGGTGGGTCATCCAGCGCAGGGACAAAGACGGGGCGGGGGGGGGACGGGGGCAAACAGGAAGAGACCCCAAGCAGCTGCACACTCCAGACCAAATCTGCACTATTCAGGGTTCCCCAGAGAACACATATCGACATAGACATAAGAGATTTATTACAGGCACTGGCTCAGGCAGTTACAGAAGCGAAGTCCTACAGTCTGCCATCTGCACGCAGGAGACCCAGGAGAGCAGGAGGTGGGGTGTGGAGGCCTGAGGACAGAAGACGCTGTCCCAGCTCCGGGAAAGAGAACTCACCCATCCCATTTCTGCTCTGCTGGGCCAAAGGGCCTGCATGAGGGCCGCCCACACGGAATCAAATGCTAATCCCTTCCACAGACACACCCAAAAGTCATGTTTCCCAACACCTCGGTGTCCTTCAGCCCAGAAACTGACGCGTGGGGCAACCAGCACACCAGCACGAGTCTGCGGCCACGGCTCCCCACTCCGTCCTGCAGGGTGCAAGCTGCCACGACCACACAAAGGAGTAAAACTCTGTTTAGGAGACCAGGCCCACAGCCAGGCGTGGCCCTCGGGCAGCCGTCTGCAGACCCCCTGGTCTGGGCCCGCCCCCCCTCGCCACCTGGCGCCCACTCCCTGCGGCTTGTTACCCGAGAACTCTAAGTGCGTGTCGAAGGGCCCGTGCCCACGTCAGGTCAGGCCTGGGAAGAGGAGGGTGCTCCAGGTGCAGGGACGGGTCTGGCAAAAGCCCAGAGGCAGGACGGGGCAGGCTAGGAGGAGCCCTGAACAGAAAGCCCCTTCCTCCTCAGCGGTGGAGGAGCCCAGCACCCGGCTGGCAGGGGCGCGGGCATGAGCGTGGCGGGGCCCACTGCACACTGGGCTGTCCGCGACATGCCTGGCCCAGTGCTGAGGCAGCTGGAGGGACCAAGCCCAGGAGAAACAGGACTCATCGAGCTGGAAGAGCAACCCCACAAGGGACTGCCCCCACCCCTGTGGTTGGCCAGTCCCTATGGCCCCCAGAAGGCAGTTCCTCTCCCCTGCAGTGGCCTCGCCATCTGCCCCCAAAGACACCGATCATCAGTGGGGTCATCCGCCCTGGTCACAGAGGCCGACCCTTAGTTTCTGACCCCCGTCCATGGGACCCAGAAACAGGTTGGCACGGCGAGGCAGGAGGAGCCTGCTCCTGCCTCCAGGCGGGGCCGCGCTGGAGAAGTTCCCTTCCCAGACCAGTCAGTCTGGCTGGCAGAGGCAGCACGCACAAGGCACGCCACTCCAAAGAAACCCAGAGGAGGGAAGGCATAGGTCCAGGAAGCCCTTTCCACAGGGAGGCTGGGATCTAGGATTCTCGGCTCCTCTGGTGTTGAAGTCCTGGGCTGACCCACACTCACCCACCCACAGGGTGCCCCCCTTTCCCTGAAGGGCCACTAGGCTGCACCAGGATGGGGGTGTCCCAGGAACCCCCAAGTCCCATCAGCTGTCTGTCCCGCCCCCCAGCCCTACACAGCTCTGATGTGGTTACTGCGTGCCTGGGAAGACAACAGACACTGCCGGGCTCCCAGAGTCAACTCTGCCCCAGCTGGGGACCCAAAGCCTGGCACCCTGGGAACCTTCGGATGGTCAGAATCACTCCCTCCGTTCACCAATGGTCTCAAGAAGAGTGAGGAACCCCTAAGGTGTCCCTCACCTCTTTTCTGGTTCAAGATGGTGTCTGTACCTGAATCTTACCCTGGAGAACAGTTTCTCAGAACAAGTGTATATCAAGAGCCCTCCAGTGGGTCACACAGGCCCTGCACCACCTGGAGTGGAGGGCTCACACCTTCTTCACCTGCTTCTGCCTTGCGGGAGGGCAAGTAGCCAAGAGACCCACAGGAAGAAGAAACAACAACTCCAGTCCAATGCCAGCCACCTGTAGCCTGTGCTCAACAGATATTGATGGACTGACAGATTCCCAGTCAAAACTGGTACACGGGCCCCCCGGCTACCGCACTCACTCCGTCACAGGGGGATCGGGCACTCACTCCGTCACAGGGGGATCGGGTGACTCCAGGGCAACACTGTGACTCATGCATTTCCGCATGGCCAAGCTCTTTCTGAAGGAGCCCACCACTCCCACAGGAGCCTCATTCAATGCCAGGCCGGGTTGAGGCCTGGGAACTGGATACAGATAAAAGCCCAATAGTGGTGGTATGGGATAAAGATTTTATAGCACTCAGGGAGTAAATTCTCCATCACAGACGGGTCAATCCCAGCCACACGGCGGTCACTGGCATGAACAGTCGGGCACAAAATATTTAACACTGCAGAACGTATCAACTCACAAAGATCCAAAGTCTGGGGGCACTCAGCACCACGCAAGTCAATCAGAAACAGCCTCAACATAGAGAAGACACAACAGCGATCCCACATGGGAGGCACAAGGTTCTTTCCAATTAGAGCATTTCCCTAAGGAAACGGTAGGACAACGGGATGGGCTGACCTCACCATAATGTCAACAGAAGTCAACGCGCACGTTGTGGGCCACGCTAGAGCGAGACCGAAATAGATGCCTCAAGTTCTCTATAAATCTAAAACTGCTCTCGGGGTGCCTGGGTGGCTCAGTGGGTTAAGCCGCTGCCTTCGGCTCAGGTCATGATCCCAGGTCCTGGGTTCGAGCCCCGCATCGGGCTTTCTGCTCAGCAGGGAGCCTGCTTCCTCCTCTCTCTCTGCCTGCCTCTCTGCTTACTTGTGATTTCTCTCTGTCAAATAAATAAATAAAATCTTAAAAAAAAAAATCTAAAACTGCTCTCAAGAAATAAAAGCTATTTAAAAACGTATTAGCACACACCCAAACATAGGAAAATCGATCTCTTTGCTAATACCTGCACCGAAGAGGCCATCCAGAACACACACCAGGAAACCGAGTTAACAAAAACCAGAAACCTCTCCTATCAGCACTCGGGGATCACTGCCAAAACAGTACTGTGCCGGGGGAGGGAGGTGTGCTAAAAATACACTGTAGCGATAAAAAGAAACACAGAGACTCAACAAAGTAAACAGACAAAAGTCTCAGAAAGAGGAAGTGTCACAACAAAAGCCCAAAAGCAAAATAAAAAAACAAAAGCAAGGAAGCTGGTGGTGTCTGTTCTCCACCCCCGCGATGGTTTTATCCAGGATGGTGGTCTGCGTGGGGCATCTGCCTCTCTGTCAGGCACACAGAGGCGAGTGCCCCTGCATCCCAAGGTGATGTGCTCGCCTGGGGCAGGGCTGGGCCGGGCCGGACCGGACCCCGGAGCCTCGCTGCTCACTGCCACGTCCACTCCCAGCATGGAACAGGGCAGAGGGGTGGTGACCCTGGGCTCAGTGGACACGCTCATCCAGGAGCTCCCCCAATCCTCCCTGCACAGGAGGCCCAAGGATACCCACACGGAATGTGCACACAGAGACTTGGGAGGCCCCAAGAAACAGCTACGCTTCCCCGGGAGCACCAAACCAGCAGCACTAATCACAATTCAGTTTTATAAAAAGATTGACCAGGCACCACGGCTCAGCGTAAGCAAGCCTGTATACTGAGCAGGTCACACAGTGTGTCAGAGGCTGAACTACAGACATTCCTGCTGCAGACAGAGTAACGTGTGAAAAGGAAGCAATAACACCACCCACACGGAGATGCGCTGGCGATGACTGGCCTCGCCTCCCCACCAAAGCTCTACAAAAATGGACCGGCCAGCTTTCTTCTTGACATCGTTACGAGAACATCTGGGCATCAGCAAACGCACCTAGACAGATGAGCACTGACGTTAGCCAAGAGCGAGTGCATGAATAAGTATCAGTCGAGCCCTGGGGTCCCACCCCTGGAAAGGACAAGGGAAGAGAACCTGTGCCCACAGCGGACAAAGGCTAAAAGACACAGAAGAAAGGATTCAAGGGGACGATCTCACCTAGGAAATGCACTGAGGAACACCTCCAGAAAGCTCGAGAGCTCTCCAATCCTGTCAAAGTAAGCTGTTAGGATAGGGGTACGTAATGAGCAATTTATCATCTCAACATCAAGAACATTAACCCTTAGACACTACCTTAACTAGAACCCCAAGACTTAGAGGAAAGGACAACTCCGGCGGGAGGGGGAGCACCAGGTGGTCATGGGCAGCAGGCACCACACCAGGCAGGGAGCACCAGCACGAGGCTGGTGGCAGCTGGCCCATACCCTCTGGGGTCATCGCAGAGCAAAAGTGAAATTTAGCCTGACCATGAACAAACAGAAAGACTCTCCCTTCACCTCCTAAAAAGCTGTAAAGGGGTAATTCACACGCCATTACATTCACCCTTTCCATGGATACAATTCAGCAGACTTTAGTATATTCAAAGGGTGGCGTGACCATCATCATGACTGCCACGTTCTCATCACCCAGAAAAGAAGACCTCACCCCTACCAGCGTCGCTCCCCAGCTCCCCTGCCCCAGACACTAAAAACCACCAGGGTATATCTATGTGTGCTGGTCTGTCTGCAGGGACACTTTACAAAAGGGGCACCTCCTAGGACATGACCGCTGTGACTGGCCTCTCGCCAAGCATCATGGTCCAAGGTTCGTCCAAGGTTCATCCACATGCGGCACATACCAGCGCTTCGGGGCTGCTCAGGATGCTGGTGTTGGGTGGCCGCTGGGGCCGCTGTCTGGGGCAGTCCCACAGGAGCAGACTGCTAGGTCACGTGGTAATTCTGTGTTTAATGCTACGAGGACCCGCCACACCATTTGCCAAGGCAGCTGCCCCATCTTACTTCCCACCGGCCAAGTGTGGGTTCTGATTTCTCCGCATTGTCATCAGCTGCTGTCCCTGATTAGCATCCCAGTGGGTGTAGGTCCCCTCCCGCTGAAAGACCCAGAAGAGTAACAATACCCACCACCATTCCCATCAGCGTCTTCACCGTATCCTTTCACTTAATGCCAGTCTCCAAGTTCTCAGGAGGATCCGCGTTCATGTTTTTGGGAGGACGAAAGTAAGGAAGAGGTGGAGGCCTCAGCTGTCCCTGGCCGAGGACCACTGGGCCCCTGGGCCACCCACCTCCGCCACTCCTCCCACCACACCAGTGTCAGAACAGATCACTGCCCAACGACAGAAGGTTCCATGTCCAGACTATGAAGAGCTCCATGCACCAGTAAGAAATAGGCAGACACCTTCCAGAAACACTGGTGACGGTCCCAAACAGGCTCTCCACAAAGGAGTGTCTCCAACCGGCTAGTCAACAAAGGACTGGCGGCAGGGGCACATGAGAAGGGCTGGAGCCAGCAGCCAAGGGATGCGTCCAGGGCAGATGACCCTGAGGAAGGACCTGAGGCACAAGTGGTCCCCACACAGCACCCAGAACAGCTCCATGGCCCAGCCCACAGCCCTGCTCAGCAGGGTGGCTCGGCTCCCAAGCCCCCAGCCCCCAACCAGGCCTCTGCACCCTTCCGACTCTGACAGGGTCCGGGGAGGAGATGCCATAGATAGGAGAGTCCCGGGGGAGAGGGCAGGCAAAACCTGAGCCCGGAACACTTTACAGTGTGTGCCAACGGGAGCCCACTAGCTTCTCTCTCATGGGAAAGATCTCCTTGCACAGGCGAGAGAAACCAGACTCTGAGAGCAAGTGACTCCGTATTATCTCCCAGGTGCGACCGCCAGAGAAGGCAGGAAAGAGGCAGGGGTTGGCAGGCAGATCCAGCATCTGGCTCTGTTTAGCTGCCTTGCCTCAAAATCACCCGGGGAGCCAGAAACATCTGTTCACAGGTGCAGATGCACCTGCTAGGCAGTGCTTCCCAGTCTCGGGGTGTCAGGCCTGGAATCTAGAATGCTGTGGTTTACTGGGGCAGTGCCTGTTAATCCCCAGATCTGGCTAAGGCTGGTCACGCTGGTCCTTAGTCCCACTTCACACGACTTACGGAGATTATCTCCCTCCTGGCACACGGTCCTGCACCCCCGGCGCTGGGTAACTCAAAAAGCAGCAGAGCCCGAGGAGGGCTCAGCCTTCTTGCCAGGGGACCAGGGTGGCTGTCCGTGTGCATCTGTCCTGGACAAGCGCAGATGGGCTGCACTCATGGGAATTACCAGGAAAGGTGAGAGTGCAGGTGCACACAGAGCCCTGCACACCGGTGACCCCAACATCCCCAAGGGGGAGGTGTTGGTGACTCAGGCACCGACTTGGCCCCCGGCTCAGCTAGGAAGCCAACCATTAACACAAAGGTCTGCAAGAGAACCTAATTACCACAGAGGCCAGCAAGGCTCCGGGGGCCATGTGGGGTGGAAGGCACCTGCTGGGGACACTGCTGGGGGACAGCCATGCGAGCACAAGCAACTCTGTCTCCTCATAGGTGAGTTACACATCCACATAAAACATGGGGGCTGCTTACAAGACAGTAAGTAATCAGGGCAGTAGCCAGAGTCGCTCCAGAATCTTCTTCCAACCCCTGAGATGCATCCCACATGGACTGATGCAGCCCACCGTGTGAAGAAGGGTTCAGCCCCACCTCACAGTGAATCCCAACAAGAGGGACACAGGACAGCCAGCAGGAACAGCTTCCTGGGTGCCTCCCACAAGGGAAACCACAGGAGGAGGGGGACCAGCTCCCACACAAGGACAGAACCTGGAAGGCCTGGGACATCCCTGCTGGGAACCCATCATGCCACCTCTCAGAACCAAGGTGTCACCAGGGATCCAAGTGGCCTGGCAGGGTGAGGGCAGGGCTCAGGACAGTCAGCCCCAGGGAGAGCAAGAGCCCACCCTGCAACCTTCCATTTCCTGTGAATTCCCTCCGTCCAACACAGCCCAAAGACCCGCACTCTTGTCATTTCAGTTCACAGACAGAGAGTCAAGCTGGGGGAGGAAGGGCCCAGCCCCCAAAAACCAGTGTAGGCCAGGGTAGGGCTGGGGGAGCAGGCAGGCCCAGCCGACAGGAATGCAAACACCAGTGGGCCCAGGGCACCCGTGCCTAGCACCAAGTGTGCCCCTCCTCGGTGGGATCAGGCGAGCCCATGCTTGGCAAGTGACAGATGCTCCACAAATGTCTATGGATGGCCAGGGGACATGGGGACACTGTGGGGATGGGGGTGGGGGGTAAAGGGGCCATACCAGAAGTGGGTGGGTGGGGACAACAGTCTGCTGGAAAGGCTGAAGATGCTAAAGGTTAGGAGGAGGAGGGTTCTGGGGGAGCCAGAGAGCAGACCTCCTCTTTGGATTGGGAACCTCCCCTGGAAAGTGGGGGCAGTCCCCTCGTGGACTTGGGAGTCCCCTCCCAGGAACAAGGAGTTCCTCTTGGGATTGGGGGCCTCCTCCCAGGAACGGGGGGCAGATAGAGGCTGTGGGCATACTCACACAAACTCTCCCTGGCTGATAACCCTTATTCATCAAACCAGCATGCCAAGGGCCCATCCCTGTCCCAGGCCCAGGTGATCCCTGTGTGACATCTGTCCTCCATCAACCCACCCTCCCCGCTATGTGGCTTTTGGCCTCAGTTTCCCCAGAAGCACCTGCACATTGGCTGTGGGGATCAGATGAACCAGACCTGAGGACTGATGCCCACATGGGAACAGAATTCAGCTGCCTATGGATGGTTGTCACCCCCCCGCCCCCCCCCTCCCATCCACCCACACTTGTCCCATTGCCAACCACACACCCCAGCTGTCCTGGGCAGCATCCAAACATTAAGCTGCTTTTAGAAAACTGGGAATCCACTCCTGGGCGGTAGGGATTTAGCCAGAATCGGGTGCATTTAGAGAAGATTACACCCTAATTGCCTCAGTGTCAGCAGGCAGGCTTCTGGCCAGCTGAGTCCCAGAGCTGGCGGCAGTCCCTAGGGACCTGGGCTCTACCACCCAGGGACCCAGAGGCCAGTCCCGGGCCAGAGGACAAGGCCCCGTGTTCCCACAGCAGCCGGCCACCCACCATAAACCTCATTCAGCAGCCTGCAGTCATGGCAGGAGTGGCAGCTGTCCAGCTCCCATGTGCCCTGCGTCCCCAGAATGGCCTGGGCTGGAAACACCAGGAGAGCAGCCTGCGTTGGGTTGGCTTGCTCTGTCTCCAATCTCAGCATGTCTTCTCCGTTATTCGCCCTATGGTGAAGAGACACCCAGCAAGCCACATGGTCAGCCAGTGGCCAGATTTCTACCTCAGGACCCAGAGCCTACAACTTTTGGGGACAGACATGTCCGTGGCTGTGGCCAGGGCAAGACAGTGAGTCTGAGGGGTGAGTGTCCCCCACATCTGGCATTCTGTCACGCTCACCCTGGCAGGGTTAGCCCCAGGTGCCCGCAAGGAACGGGTGCGGGATTACCTGCTGTGAGGGGCTCCCACTCCCCGAGGAGAGAGGACACTGTTCCACCTCCGAAGAGAGCGGAGAACCTCCTGGGCGAAGCCAGGGCCCTGTACTGATGCCAGCTCTCTGGTCTCCCTGCCTCGCTCCTTCACCCTGCACACCTCGAGGCTATCCGTAGGGGTGCAGCTTTCAAGCCCGTCGTGTGCCGTTGGTGACATACACACATGCATGCACATGATCCACGCCACGCGCCAGGACGCCCTCCAAGCAGTCTGCATCCATCTCATGGCCACGACCACAGCGCCAGCACCGCGTCACGTGCAGCAGCGACCCCGTAAGCTGCAGCTGACTGCCGCCCGGAAGCGCGGGCCTAGACACACTCTCTCTCCAAGCTTCGCAGCCGCATCGTGGTCCGAGGCATTCCAGACCTTGGCCGGTGCGAGCTCAGGGCATCCCCCAGTGGAAGGGGGCACTGAGGGAGCGCGCCAGTGGAACACCCAGGGGTACTGGGTCTCGGGTCCGACCACTGACTGACCCCACATGCCCCCCCCCCGCCAACTACTGCCTGGATCAAATGCACAGACTGTTAAGCAGATCACTGGGTTGGTTTATCAGAAGAAAGTCAACCCTCGCTGAGCTGAATCCCAAGGGAATGAAAATTACATGAAGACACTGTCCTGCGGCCTGCCTTCAGAGATGAGGGCACGAGGACACAGACTAGCACACTGGTCTTTTATCAAGAACCTTACCAACTGTGCTGGTGACTTTTCTTTTTAACCACGTGCATTGTTACTTTTTGTCAAGATTTTTAAAAAAGGACAATCACAGTTGTCAGGGACCATAACCAACCCCATCAGCACAGGGCTGAGGCCTAAGGAACAGGCCCCAGTCAGGTGCAGAGAGTCATACCACAAAACTGCAGGGCTGAGGGGACACACGAAGAGACAGAAACCCAGTGAACCCACTAACACACCATCAGGAGAGTGGGATATGATCAAAAGAGTAACTGCACAGAACAATGGGACAAACAGAGTGCGGGCGGTCCCCACATACAGCGACCTGACCGTGGGTGGGGGCGGGGCGGCACACCAGCGCAAAAGCCGGTCTTGTCGCTGCAACACCTGACACCCCCATGTGAAGACGTGCGTCTGGGCACACCTTATGCACCTCACAAAAACTAACTGAAAACCAAACCCCCACCAAAAAACAAAATGCAAACCAAAAGAACTTCCAGACAGAAACACAGAATTGGGATAATCCTGGGTTTGGTGATGCAGATCTCGGCACCAAAAGCACAACCCGGGGGCGCCTGCGGGACTCTGATATTGGCGTCTGTCTGCGGGTCAGGTCAGGATCCCAGGGTCCTGGGATTAAGGCCAGAGTCAGGCTCCCTGCTCAGCGGGTAGCCTGCTTCTCCCTCACCCACTCCCCCTGCTTGTGTTCCCTCTCTCTGTGTCCATTAAATAAACAAAATCTTAAAAAAAAAAAAAAAAAAAAAAAAAAAAGCACAACCCACAAAAGCAAGATGGCACAAAACTGAAACCGTTCTGTGAAAGATCCTGCTACAAGAGTGAAAAGACAAACCACAGACTGGGAGAAATTACTTGAAAACTAGGACTTGTGTCCAAAATAGATAAAGACCTCTTAAAACAACTCAATTTTCAAATGAGCCAAAAACGAGTGCCAACACCTCACCAAGGACACAGACAGCAAACAAGCACGTGACAAGCTGCTATGCATCGAGTGTCATCTGGGGAACACCAACAAGATGCCACTCCGCTTTCTGGAGTGGCCAACATCCGGAGCACCGGCCACACCAAACGCTGGTGAGGACGCGGAGCAGCAGGCACACAGGGTCAGGCTGCAGAGACGCAGACTGCGCAGCCACTGTGGGAGCATTCGGGGGTTTCCCACAAAACTAAACGTACTCAATCCAGCAATCACACGTCCAGGTACTGACCCCAAACGAGCTGAAAACCTACCCCATGCCCAATCTGCACGTAGATGTTTGCGACAGCTTTATTCATACTCGTGCAAAGCTGGAAGCAACCAGATGCCCGGTTTGAATGGACGACTGTGGTAAAGCCACAGGAAAATCCCTGAAGAAGCTGGGGGACCCTAGGAGGGAACGAGCGCTGAGCAGTCTAACTATTTCGAGTGGATGAAGCCACCTCACGGAAGGGGTCGGGAACACGGAGCTTGCTCAAGTACCTTGTTTGGAACTAAGTTGAGTACAGAAGACCAAAGGCACAGAAGCCCTCAGCTCTAGGTGACACGGGCACAGGTCAGCAGCTGTCACCCTCCTGCGCACCTGCACTGGGACAGAGCGGTTACGTGTCTGCGTGGCGGGTGGTGGAGCCAGGGCTCTCACTGCTGGAGGGAGGCTTCGGACGAGCAAGGGGAGGCAGCCAGAATGACACATGCAGTTGGGCGAGAGCTGGAGACAGCGGTATGAATCCACGTTCAGCTTAACAGTACACAGGTGGCTCCATCTAGAAATGTCTGTAGATGCGTGTGTGCACTGGCTGGTGTACCCACACCTGTCACCTGGCTCTGTCGCCGGGGGGGTGTAGAGGCAGTGATTCTGCAGCCGCAGCAAACACCCAGCACCCAGATCTTGCTGCTGCCGCTGCTTCTTCTTGTTTTTTTCTTTTTTTAAGATTTATTTTTATTTTTTGAGAGAGAGAGAGAGAGAAGAGAGAGCGCGCACACACAAGCAGGGGAGGGGCATAGGGAGAGGGAGAACCTGATTCCCCGCTGAGCTGGGAGCCCAGTGTGGAGCCCAATCCCAGGACCCTGGGCTCATGATGTGAGCAGAGGCCAGATGCTTAATAGACTCAGCCACGCAGGTGCCCCCAGATCTTGGCTTCTAACACCCTCTCCAATAAAAGAAACCAGGCTCCTTGAAGAAATGACTGATTCTAGGACTGGGGCATGGATGAGCCTGGAGTACTTCGCAGCACCAAAAAGCTGCTAAGAAAGGAAGGAAGGAGGGAGGGAGTGACGAAGGAGGGAAGGAGGGGGGAGGGAGGGAGGAAGAAGAAAAGAGAGAAGAGAAAGAAGGAAAGGAGGAAGAGGGGAGGAGGAGGGGGAGGGAAGGGATGGAAGGAAGGAGCAAGTCAGGATGGACAATCATGACAAGGAGTGTCAAGGGGGCACAGGAGCAAATGCCAGAGCCGCCAGGGCCAAAGCTGGAACAAGCGAACAACCAAATCAGGAGTACTGGATCCTCACACAAACGTAAACTAAGCGTGTGTGAGCCACGACCAATATAAGCCCGCGGATGAGTAACTCAATAAACAGGGAAGAGCCAGGTCTCCCACACAGAAAAATCCCAAACCACGTACACAGCAGCTCCCATCCAGGAGGCGTCTGTTTGAAAGGGGGAAGTGGTGCCCTGGCGGAGGAGACCCGGACAAACACCCAGGAAGGGATGTGGTGAGAAGAGCTCTTCACTGCTGAGACCCTCCTCCCAAAAACACATCACCCCACCCCAAGCCGGAGAAACACAAGAGACAAATCCCAACTGAGGGACATTTGGCAAAACACCTGCCCAGTGCTCCTCAAAACTGTCAAGGTCACCACAAACAGGGAAAGTCTGAGAACCTGCCGCAACCAGGAAGAGCCTGAGGACACGTGGGTCTGTCTTGTGGGATCCCACATGGGGTCCTGGGGATAAGACCACATGAGCAAAGGCTGAGCTCCCACCAGCTCCCTCTGTTACTCAAACATCACCCATTTCTGGAACAAACAGATACTGTAGCAGAAGGGACTGCTTCACCAGGCTGGCCACAATGACAAAATCGGGGGACATCAGTGCTGGCCACAGCTTGCTCCTAGGCCGCTATGGGATCTGCCCTCCCTAGCCGGTTGAGCACCTGCAGTCCCTGCCTTTGCGCCAGGTGACAGGGTGACAGCAGACAGCCTGGCCCTGCCCCATCCTGGGGCCAACATGCCCTCTGAGCACCCCAGGTTAGAGCTCTAGAGCATCCAGGGAGCCCCTCAGGTTGGCGGACAAGCCTGGACCCCTGCAGTGCACACAGGATGGGGTGTGGAGAAAGAGAGAGGAGCGTGCCCAGGGGACCGCAGGCAGCCAATGACCGAGGCCCACAGGACAGGCATGGGGCCACCCTCACGCCATCACTGCCAGGGCTTCCAGGATGCTGGGACACTGAGGCCCAGGGAGGGGGCCGCTGGGGTCACATCAAGCCTTGCTAGCATACAGCATGGGCCATGAACCCTTGCTCTGAGCCAGGTCCCCATATGTGGAACGGGGTCACAGAGAGCTGGCATTGCTCTGCATTGGCCAGGACACAACCGACCGGTCAGCATGAGCCCCAGTGGGCAGAGAGGGTGCGAGAAGGCGTGCTGGACAGGCGACCCAGGAGCCAGGCCACCAACCAGCAGAAGGCAGCAATCCCGCCAACTTTTTAAGAAAAAGGAACACAGGGGCGCCTGGGTGGCTCAGTGGGTTAAGCCTCTGCCTTTGGCTCAGGTCATGATCTCAGGGTCCTGGGATCAAGTCCCACATCAGGCTGTCTTCTCAGCAAGGGAACCTGCTCCCCCCTCCCCAATGACCCCAACTGCCTCTCTGCCTACTTGTGATCTCTGTCAAATAAATAAAATCTTTAAAGAAAAAGAAAGAAAGAAAGAAAAAGGAAGGAAGGAAGGAAGGAAGGAAGGAAGGAAGAAAGAAAGAAAGAAAGAAAGAAAGAAAGAAAGAGGAACACAAACATGAGAGTGGGGCCTGTGGAAGAGAGCAGCCCCAGGTCTGGTGGGAAGCAAGATGAGCAGCCTCAGGACAGGCTTGCCAGTGGGCCAGTTGGTAAAGTGACAGGCCCTCAGCCAGGGGCACCCAGCCGACCCTGCTCGGCTTCTGATGCAAACAGATGACCCCTAAAGCAACATTTCTGAGTCAAACAGGGAAATCCCAATGCTGACCAGAGATCAAGACGATGTCAAGGAATCGTTAACTTCATCAGATGTGCAAATTCACCCGTGAATGCTACGAAACATTTAACTTACAGCCCTTATTTTCTCAGCCCAACTCAGCCGTGCTTACAGAGAAGCAAGGCCCAGGAAGGAGAGAGCTGGAGCCACAGACGCAGGCAGAACACACATGCCCACCACATGATTCCCTCTGCTTGGGTTCTGCTTGAAACTTCCCCTAAAGGTGGAAACCCTTAGCAGGGGTGCCATGCAGACAAACCCATAAAACCCAACGGCATGAGGATTTCACACAGTGCAGCGAGACTGACCAGAAGCACACGGAGTATTCTGAACCCACGGAAACCCAATCTGCGTTCACATGAATTAAACCTGCTCTTCTGCAACCCAGACCATGACACTGAACTGTGTCTCTTTGGAAGCTGTTACAACTGCTGTTTCCTGCTTTTCGGAGTAGCTTGTACAGCTGCCCCACGTCCATGGGAAGAAAACATCTGGCAAATAGAAATAGCGCGCCTTTCCCCATGCTCGCCATCAATCACCTCCTGAATCCCCGCACACACACTGCTTACGGCTACCTGCTGACACTTCTCAAACAGACATATGATTTTAAAACATACTAACCTCTAAAAAGGAAACCAGGCCCCAGACCTCCTCAATATTATTACCTGCCTGAGCCCGATGGCCCTGTGACCCTGTGACCCTGCAACCCCAGCTCTCCGTCTTCCTGCTATGGGGGCGGGCTCCGGGCCCGGGAGGGCCTTGCCTGTCACAGCCTGCAGGGCCCTGTCCAGCCCCTGCCCACCTGCCAGACTCTCCTCACTGGCTCAGAAGCAGCCAATCTCTCTATATCCCCCATGTGTGCAGTGGCATGTCACCCAGCACACCGCTGTGGACAACTGTGACTGCGGGCGACTGCCCCTCGCTGACAGGGGAAACTGATCTCCTCCCCCCCCCCCCAGGACGGGCCAGGGGCCCTGAGGCGAAAGGAAAGTCCAGCAGGAGTCCGTGTGGCCCTGTCCACTGCTCACTCTAACCACTGCCTGTCCGCATGCTCCAGAGGCACTGGCCCCCCCCATGCCCGGAGGAGCAGTCCCCCGCCCTGACCCTGACAGCCAGAGCCACTCGTCCAGGGCCAGGCAGGGCCCACCCTCTCCCTCAGAGCCAGTGTGGAGACCGTGGCCCTGGAAGGCACGTGCAGCACCCGCTTCCCTGCCAGGGCTGTACCCTCATTTCAGGAAGCAGCTCAGTCACAGCCAGTCACCACGGACAGGACAGGAGGGGCCATGGGGGAAACGCCGGAGACGCTGGCATTTCTAACTAAAAACCCTCACGATCACTTTGCAAGCCCCGCCTGACACAGTCCACAGGCGGTGGAGTGGGGAGCAGCCAGCAGTGCAGCCACAGGGAGCCAGCTGGTCACCATCCTTGCTCCCCTGCAGCTGCCTCCCTCGACTGTCAAGACCTTGGGTGCATGGCCACCTCTGTGCCCCCAGGGCCCACCACACCCCACCTTCTGCCCCAAGACAGGCCCCTTCCCACCCACGGCAGAACGGCCACCACACAGCAGCCCAGAACGTGCAGTCCCCTGGGGGGGTTTCAGCCCCAAGGACTCTGCTCCATCTTCTAGGAGAATCCCCACAGGCTTTAGCCAAGTCAAGGCTCTTCCCACCCCCAAGCAAACACTTGAGGAGGCCTCCAACCCCACTCCCCCAGCAGGAACAGGGGCAGGCCACACAGGCTCAGTGCCTTGAGCAAAACTCAGCTTCTCTGTGCCTCAGTTTCCCCAGCTGTAGGATGGACATAACAAGGTAGTGACCCCAAGGGTGGGTGTGGGACCTGTACGAGTCAGTGGGGCACGGGGAGGCCTTCACAGCACCCTGCTCTGTGGGACTAAACTGACTCACAGCTCTAACTTCTACGCAAAGACCCTGAGGGGACCCAGTGCCTGAGGACCCTGTTCGGAGTGGTCACCCCCACTCATCCATACCTCAGTTTCCCCATCCACTGGGAGAGGAGGCTAAGAGAGGGAGGGAGGGAGTGAAGGCCTGAGTGTAGGAGACAGAGCAGCGGCCCACTAGCTCTGCCCTGGCCCTTCAGGCCCGGCAGGACCGGACACTCCAGCGCTGAGAACCGAACTCAGGCAAGTCCAGAGGGGACGCAGCGGCCAGAGGTACCCAGGCCCGGAAGGGCAGGCGGGCAGCTGGGCAGGCTCACGGGCCTTCCAGGAGACGGGAGAGGCAGGGTGGGCGAGAGCAGCACAGGCAGCCAAGACACAGCGCAGTAGTACAGGGTGAGCCAGGCCCAGCCGGGGCCCCAGACCGCAGGCTCTGCCACCCAGTCCAGGGGACTGTGGGGACTGTGGGGACGGCGGGGAGGGGAGCCAGGCCTGAGGGAGGTGGAGGGAAGGAGCTGACGACACTAGCTAGCAAACACTAAGTAAGCACTTACTGGGTGCCGGGCACTGTGCCCAGCCCCTGACACACCATAGCCCGCCAAATTCCGCCTGCTGCTTCCCAGGACCTAAGTACGCTGCGCCAATAAGAGCTCGAGGCTGCGCCCAAGGCAGCAAGAGCACTGACGCTACACTTGGACCCCGGTGCCGGCCTGAGGCACGCCCTCCAGGCCCCACTCCCCGAGGCCAAGGACCACCCACTCAGGGCACCTGCTGGAGCCCAGCAGGCAGGAGCTCCCACTCAGCACGTCTACCCCCTCCAGACCTGAAGATGCAGCAGACGGTACAGAGTGAGATGAGGACCTGGCCACTCAGGACAGGAAGCACCACACGCCTGACCAAAGGCCAGCCGATTCTCTTCCGCACAGAGCAGGGAGGGGACACTGTGGGACTTGGGATGGACTGGGGCCCTTAAAAACAGCGGCCCACTCGCCCTGGGCCTGGGTACACAGCCACTCACCTGTGACCAGCCAGCTTCCCTCCCTCACTAACAGGACTGTCTACAAAGGCTGGGCACAGCAGCACAAACACCCTGTCTGAAATACAGTTTGTCAGCAACTGAACCAACTCTAGTTCGAGAAACTAAGTCTTAAAAGAACAAAAATGGCTCATCTCTCTACTAAAAAAAAAAAAAGACCCAACAAAATTTGTCACCTTAAATCTTGATTTTTAAAGTAAGAGTTAACATATCCAAGTAAGACCCCGATTACGGTGAATGAGGCTGAGGAGAGCCTGAGCGGGCCTGGGTGTGAGGGGGCCCGGTGCAAGCTTCCCATAGCGTGTCTGAGGCTCCGATGCTCCTTCCTCCGGCCTCAGCTCAACTGTTCTCACCACACCTATAGTGGGAGGAGCCAGGGTTCAGGACCATAGAGCCCTGTGTCCAAGGCTAAGGGGCAGGTTCCTGCAGGAGCTGGGAGGTGACATCAAACTAAGTAAGCAGGCACTTAAAGAACACGCGTGGGGATTGACACACCATTCTCCTGATTTCCCTCCGGATCCACCCTCCAGACACACCCCACAAAACGGAGCCAAAATTCTTGCACTGGTCAAAACATCTGTGTCTGTGACAGTGAAGAGCTGACAACTGAATGGCCTCTAAGTGGGGACTGGTTCTTTCTGCTACGGTCCGTTCTGGTCTGTTCCTAAAGTGGACATGAATGTGAGCTTGTAAACACAGAAAGGGACTGTGCTTGTGGCTGGGGTGGGGGGTGGGGAGGTGCCCAGCAAACTAGGGGAGGGAGGAGGACCAGAGACCAGAAGCGGGGGCCAAAGGTGCTCCTGCTCTGTATTCTCACCGCCCCCTGCCTCCCTCCACTGGTGCATCCCCTCACCCCACATATGAACATGGGGCCTTTGTGGGAGGGGGAGCTCCAAGGAGGCGCCAATACTTGCTGGCAGATGATAGGACCACGGGTCTGATGTGCTGCCACCTGGCCCCGCCACCGCCATTGGTCAGTTTACTGATAACCAACCAAACACCTGCTTTGCCTAGCACAGATCTAAGCGCCTGTGAGGACTAATACATTCTCTCCTCCTCACTATCAGAGGAGGACCCTACTAGTGTCCTCAGTGAGGCAGGGAGGCTCTGAACATTACAGGCACCTCCCTGAGGCCACTGGGAGCAGACATGCAGGGAGGTAGGCAGTCAGGAGGGCAGCAAGCATGGTGGATCCCAAGACCAAGGGCCAACAGCTCAACTGGATAAGGGGAAGTGTCCGGTGGGGAACAGCACACTGTTAGAAAAAAACAAGAGGCCAACATCTGACCATGCACGGCCTTTTCAAATACACAATTCTCAGACCACTCTCTTCTGGGTGGGCAATGCTGCAGAAGGAAAAGCTAGGGCTCCATCCCACAATCACAACTCCAGCAAAGAGCTGGGCCTGGATCCAAACCTGGATGTTCCCCCCAGAAAGCAACTTCTTCCTGCCCACCCCCACAACAGGGCCCAACCGTCAGGGAGACCTGGAAGAGAAACGCTGTTTAAGTCACCCAGAACTGCCTCAAGGAAGGCCTGCCCAGCTCTCGGGAGGGCCAGAAGGCACCCTGGGGGGGTCCCACCTCATCTGGGGGCAAAAATCACAGGAGACACAAGGCTCTTTCGGTGACAAACACCCACAGACCTGTCACCAGACCCTGGGACAGCGGCCAAGGCAGCCAAGACAGGAAGTAGGCGGGAGAAGTACTGCATCCCAAAGAAGTGATGAGGGGGGCAGTTGCAGAACTGAGCCTAGGAGAGACAAGGGGGATGCCAGGTATGGTAAATGACCACATTCAAGGCAAGCCCTTGTCGCGGCCCTTTTCCGGCCTCAGGGCGCTCACGGAGGAGAGAAGAACCGGTCTGCCTGGAGGCGACGGGGACCCAGGCCTGGCCAGCTACCTGCATCCATCCCACGCCCCCATCCCCCAACCCAGGAAGCCAAACGCCGCAGAGGACATCATCCCACCCGCCCGAGGCCTGCAGCCAGAAGCAAACAGGCTGGCTACATGGCCCCACCCGCAGCCCCTGCCCGCAGAGGCCCGAACTCTCGCATGCGCGCCGTCCACACGTGCGGGCCACTGCAGCACTGCCTAGCGGACCGGACACCCTGACCCCGGGCGCCGCAGTGCTGGCCCGGCCGGGCCGAAGAGCTGGCGAGGGCTCTGCCAGCCAGGGGTCCGGGGTCGGCCAGGGCGCGGCGCCGCCTCCGCTCCGCACCTCCTTGAGCTGCTCCATCTCGCCGCGGATGGCCTCGTAGTCCACCTCCAGCTCCTCGAACTGCAGCTTGAGCTGGTGCTTCTCCTCCAGCACCGCCAGCCCGTACTCGGCCGCCTGGATCTTCTCGCGCGTGGTCTCGGCCAGCTCGTGCGACAGCCGCTTCACCTCGGCGCGCAGCCACTCGGGCTGCGCTTCCATCACCAGCCGCGCGTACTCCTCCTCCTCCGACGGCGCCGACATGGTGGCCAGCGGCCGGCTACCGCTGCTCTCAGCGAGGTTCAGGCCGGGTTCCCGTCCGCCGCCGCCGTCGTCGCCGCCACCGCTACTGCCTCCGCCGCCGCCCAGCCCGACGGCGCCCCGGCCGCCGCCGCGCAGCCGCGGTGCGCTCCGTGCCGCGCGAGGCACTGTGGGGGCCGTAGTCCCTCCCGCACCGACTACAAGACCCGTCGTGCCCCGCGCCGCCGGGCTCGGCCGTGATTGGCGTGCGGCCGCGCTGAGCCGGGTCCTTTCTAACGCCATTGCCTCCGTCACCGCCTCCGCGAGTATTGTGGGGGCCTTCGTCCCTCCTCCGGGTCCCACTACAAGACCCGTCGTGCCCAGCGCCGCCGCCGAGCCGTGATTGGCCCTGGCCGGCCGCCAACGCCGTGGCTTCCGCCGCCGCCCCCGGAGATATTGTGGGGGCTGTAGTCCCGCCCTCGCCCCCACGGGCGCCTGCTGCCTGGCGGTCATGCCCGACAAGGTTGGCATCCCACTGCCCCGCGGAGGCGGACACAAAAGGTCTCCCCGCTTTGGTGTCTTCCTCCATTTCTTTCAGCCGTGTTTTTCCATTTTCAGCCTACACCGTTTACCTCCTTGGTTTAATCCTTAAGTGTTTTTTTATGCTCTTGTAAGTGGCATTGTTTTCTTGATTTCCTTATTAGCTTGTTTATTGTTAGTGTGTAGAAGTGCTCTGGAGTTTCTGTGTGTCGGTTTGTTATCCTATAATGTCACTGAACCTGTTTATTAGCTCTAAAAGCTTCTCTGGGTTTTGGTGTGGAACCCAGGGCTTTCTCCATGGAATATAGTGTCATCTGCAGTTTTACTTTTCCCTGTCCAACCTGGATACCTTTCATTCCTTTTTCTTGTCTGATTGCTGTGGCTAGGACTTCCAGGGCTATGTGGAACAGAAGTGAGTACAGCGGGTATCCTTGTTGTCTTCCTGATCTTAGGAAGAAAGCTTTCAGTCTCTCACCCTTGAGTATGATGTTTTAGGTAATATCCACATGTTTAGAATTTCAATTTAAAAGAATATACAACTACAGTGGTGCCTGGCTAGCTCAGTTGGTAGAGTATATGACTCTTGATCTAGGGGTTGTGTTTGAGTTCCATGTTGGGTGTAGAGATTTCTTAACTTTTTTTTTTAATCCAAAAAATAAACAAAAAATAAAAGAACATAAACTACACACCTATCATAATGGCTAAAATAGAAAAAAAATGATGGCAGCAACAAATGCTGGCAAAGATGCAGAGAAACAATCATTCATACACTGCCTTCAAGAAAGCTATTTGTTGGGGCGCCTGGGTGGCTCAGTGGGTTAAGCCGCTGCCTTCGGCTCAGGTCATGGTCTCAAGGTCCTGGGATCGAGCCCCGCATCGGGCTCTCTGCTCAGCAGGGAGCCTGCTTCCTCCTCTCTCTCTGCCTGCCTCTCTGCCTGCTTGTGATCTCTGTCAAATAAATAAATCTCTGTCAAATAAATAGATCAAATAAATTTGATCTCTGTCAAATAAATAAATAAATAAAATCTTAAAAAAAAGAAAGCTATTTGTCTTTTTCCTATAAAACAGAACATGCTGTTGCCACTAGACTCAATAATTTCACTCCTGTACATTTATTATGAAGAAATGAGAACTTGTTTTCACATAAAAATGTGAATGGCTCAGTGGGTTGGGCCGCTGCCTTCGGCTCAGGTCATGATCTCAGGGTCCTGGGATCGAGTCCCGCATCGGTCTCTCTGCTGGGTGGGGAGCCTGCTTCCCTCTCTCTCTCTGCCTGACTTTCTGCCTACTTGTGATCTCTGTCAAATAAATAAATAAATAAATCTTTTTAAAAAATGTGTACACAGATGTTCACAGCAGACTTATTTGTAAAAATCCCAAACCAGAAACAACCCAAAATATCTTTCATCAGGTTAATAGTTAAAAAAGAAAAACAAACCACCATGGTACACCTGTACCATGAGATACTACTCAGCAATAAAAGGAATGAGCTATGGAACCCACAACAATCTGGGTGAATATCCAGAGAATTACACCAAGTAAAAAAAGCCAATCCCAAAAGGTTATGCAATGTATGATTCCATTTATATGACACTCTTGAAATGACAAAATTAAGGAAATGGAGAACACATGAGTGATTGCCAGGGGTTGGAGTTGGGGAAGGTATGTGAGCACATAAAAGGGCAACGTGAGGGACTCTTGTGGTCACGGACATGTTCTGTATCTTGCTCTGATGTGTGACATGAATATACACACTTGATAAAACTGCACAGAACACACTTAGTAACTATATGTAAACCCAGGAAGATCTGAATTAGATGGGTGGCTAGTAGCCATACCAGCCTCCTCTTTGTGATATTGTACTAGAGTTACAAAAAACATAACTGAGAAATAGAAAATACAATGTGGCTTTAATCTGATGAACAAGGTCTTAATCCAAAGTGCTCATTTCTGGGGGCACCTGAGTGTCAGTCGGTTAAGCATCTGACTTCAGCTCAGGTCATGATCCCAGGGTCCTGGGATCGAGCCCCACATTTCTACCTCTCCCTCCCCTTCTGTGATCTCTCTCACTCTCTCTCAAATAAATAAATAAAATCTTTTTTTAAGTGCTCATTTCCGTCAGAGACAAAAGAAACTAATGATATCAAAATCACATATATTTGTATGTGAAAGAAAGACACAGAGAAAAGTAAGCCCCCTTCAAGGAGATATACAGACATATATTACTTCTCCTTTAAACAAAGCAAGAGTGTATGATACGCACTGGTTCCCCTCAGCAATCCCTTTTATGGCTGCATACTTCTCCGTGGTATAGGTAAGCCATACTTCCACTCCACTGATAGACACTTAGGTTGTTTCTGATCTTTTACGAATACATCATTGTAGCAATAAATATCCTCACCTTTAGGGCTCATACGAGGAAGACAGTACAGTTGGTAAAAGTTGCTGAGTTACGATCGCCATAGCTGTTTAGTTGATACAGCTGCTGGGATGGGAGCTGCTTTGGGCACCTTTCCCAGGCTGGCATCTGACTGATGAGGGGACACCTCTGTCTCTTGGGCTTTCTTGCCAGGACCTCACCTCTGCTCTCCAGTGACCAGTGGTGGGGGTCCTCTTGCTTGAGTCAGGACAGCTCTGATGGGGGGCATCCAATTGGAATTATCACCCAACAATGAGGATTGTTTCCAAGAACCTCCACTCCTCCATAGGGCCCCTTTTGCCTTTTGAAGTTCTGATATACTTCTCAAATTGATTTATAGATTTCAAACAATCCTTATCAAAATGCCAGCTGGCTTTTTTTTTTTTCAGAAATTGATCAATGGAATAAAATCAAGAGTACAGAAATTAACCCACACTTTCATGGTGCATTGATTTTCAACAGATCCTTTAGGGACAACAGGAGATCCACACACAAAAGAATGAAGTTGGAACCCCACCTCAAATTTAAAATCTGTGCTCCAGAGGACAAAATTAGGAACAGAAGGGAGAAAGTCTTTCAAATGACAAGATCTGACATCTGGAACTCCTAAGGGTAGGTGGACTTGGAAGTCAACCTTAGGGACTCTGGCAGCTGGCGCCCTCTGCTGGCCATATTTAGCTCTGCGCCTGCAGACCTTGCCAGGGGCAGGCCTAGGGGAAGGATTTTCAGGGGGCAGGAGGAGGGTGGGAGGAGGGGTCAGGAGGGAGAGCAGCAGGGGAAGGGGAAAATCTTCCTGCAAGAACACTGCACTTTAATAAGGATGCCACCAACACCGGCAATGTCCATGTCAGCTTGGGCCACCAAAGCAACACACCACGGACTGGGCAGCTTACAAAACAGACATTTATTTCTCACAGTCCAAGAGGTTGTCCAATATCAGGGTGGCAGCACGGTTGGGTTCTGGTGAGGCCTCTTCCTGGCTTGTAGATGGCAATCTTCTCCCTGTGTCCTCTTGTGGCAGAGAGTGAGCTCTGGCGCCTCCCCTCCTCCTCCCTCTTCTCCTCCTCCTCCTCCTTCTTCTTCTAAAGGCACTAACCCTTTGGATTGGAGCCCCATCCTACTAACCTCATTTAACCTTTCTCACCTCCTCTAGGCTCTTCTCTACTGGCGCACCAAGGGTTTGGGTTTGGACATGTGCATTTTGGGGGAAAACAATTCAGTCCATGGCAACAAGAATAATAGAGAGGAGCGCAAGATGGTGGAGGAGTTGGAGACCTTATTTTGGTCTGGTCCCAGGAATTCAGCCAGCTAGCTATCAGATAGATCATTCTGAACACCCGTGAACTCAACAGGAGATCTAAGAAAAGGAATACCTGCAACTCGACGCACAGAAAAGTGACCGCTTTCTGCAAGGTAGGAGGTGAGGAGACGTAGATCCAAGGAGATATATGAGAGGATAATCAGCGAGAGGAGGGAGCCTCCATCAGCCAGCTACCAGAAAGTGACAGAGCAGCAGACCACAAAATCAGAACTTTTAGAAGTCTGCTCTGGTAAAGGACATCCCTGTGCCTGAAAGGTACTCAGGTGGCGAAGTGGGGGTGGAACCCTCGCTGGGACAGTGTGGTCTCAGGATCCAGGGTCACAGAAAGAATGAAAGTGCCTGAGTCCAGTGAAATTCCTGGTACTAGAGTGGGGCAGCTGGCTGCAATCAATGAGCCCAGGTGTTCGCTTTCAGCTCGAGGTTGCCATAAACCTTGAACCCCACACAGTCTGGCGACTGCTTTGCAAACAGGGGCCCAGCAAGTGGCAGAACTGGAGTGAGACTCCCTCCCTCCGCCCAGGAGGAGCAGCATGGGTATGTGCCACAGGAGTCTGCAGGGTTTGGGGACTTGAAATGGGGTCAGCCATGCCTGAGATAGGAATGTTTGGTCACAGGCTGAGGTGAGCACAGAGTGCGGACAGAGACCAGGGAGACAGGAGTGATTGACTGCTTTTTCCTAAGGATACATTGAGGAGTGGCGGGGGGCAGTCTTCCAGCTCTGGGGCTGGAGATTGGGAGGCCACCAATGTCATTTTCATCCACTAAAGCAGATGGAAAGCCTTCAGGGAACAAAAGCCACGTAAAGCAATCTGGAGCTACTTACTTTACCTGGCCCCTGGCAAGGGCGGTGCAATTCTGCCTCCGGCAAAGACACCTGAGAATCAGCACAATAGGCCCCTCCCCCCAAAGATTAGCAGGAAGATCCAGCCAAGACCAAGTTCACCGATCACACAAAACTCCAAAACTCTAGCACTAGGGGAAA
The DNA here is from genome assembly GCF_902655055.1 of Lutra lutra. NCBI lineage: Eukaryota > Metazoa > Chordata > Mammalia > Carnivora > Mustelidae > Lutra > Lutra lutra. The sequence continues at coordinate 4,638,961 of NC_062290.1, read as the reverse complement.
ATAGTGTATAGAATTCATGTTCTTCCTCCCTCGTGACTCCTTAGTCTTTCAATTTTAATTTCTTTTCACTTTCCTTTTTCAATGAATTTCTTATTTTATCAACTATTTTAAAGTCTTTTTTAACTTTCATTTTTATCTTTTCATTGTATTTAATTTTATTTTTGTACACATACAAGTTTTTTCTTTCTTTACAGTTTTGGAATCTAGTTTTCTAACAAACAGGCCAAATTACCCAGAATGCAGTGTATTGCTCTGTTCTATTCACCTGTCTGATCATATTCTCACTCTTTTTTTTCTTTTTAGTTAAAAAAATTATTTTTTTTCAGTGTCGGGTCTCATCTGATTTCTTTAGTGTATATTTTCTGAGGTTGTTGTTGCCGTTTGAGTATTTTTTTTCTCTTGTTCATCTCTTCTTCTCTGGACTGAATGACAAGCTGGAAAAACTCACCTCAAAAAAGAGAACAAGAGGCAGTACTGACTTCCAGGGACCTAATCAGTACAGATATAAGTAAGACGTCAGAACTAGAGTACAGAATAATGATATAAAGATATTAGCTGGGCTTGAAAAAGGCACAGAAGACACTAGAGTATCCCTTTCTGAGGAAATAAAAGAACTAACTTCTAATCAAGCCAAAATTTAAAAAGCTATTAATGAGATGCAATAAAAAAAAATGGAGGTTCTAACTGGTAGAATAAATGAGGCAGAAAAGAGAATTAGTGAACTAGAAAACAAAATGATGGAGAATAGAGAAGCTGAGTAAAGAGAGATAAACAACTACTGGATGACAATGGAAGAATTCAAGACATAAGTGACACCATAAGATGAAACAATATTAGAATAATTGGGATCCCAGAAGAAGAGGAAAAAGGGAGGCAGCAGGAATTCGGAGCAAATTATAGCAGGAACCTTCCCTAATCCAGGGAAAGAAACAGTCATCCAAGTGCAGAAGGCAAAGAGAACCCCCTTTGAACTCAATAAAAATAGGCCAACACCCAACATATAATAGTGAAACTTGCAACTCTCAGAGACAAAGAGAAAATACTGAAAGCACCTCAGGACTGAAGGTCTGTAATCTATACAGGTAGAAACATTAGACTGGCAGCAGACCTATCCACAGAGACCTGGCAGGCCAGAAAAAAACTGGCATGATATATTCAGAGAACCAAACGAGAAAAACATGCAGCCAAGAATACTATAACTAGCTAGGAGAGGTCATTCAGAGTAGTAGGAGAGATAAAAAGCTTCCAGGACAAAAAGAAATTAAAAGAATTTGTGATAACCAAACAGCCCTACAAGAAATATTAAAAGGGATCCTTTAAGCAAAGAGAGAGCCCAAAAGTAACACAGACCAGAAAGGAACAGAGAAAATCTACAGTAACAGACACTTTACAGGTAATATAATGGTATTAATTCATATCATTCAATAGTTACTCTGAATGTAAATGGGCTAACTGCCCCCAATCAAAAGACACAGGGTATCAGAATGGATAAAAAAGCAAGACCATTGATATGTTGTTGCAAGAGACTCGTTTTAGATGCAAAGATATCTCCAGTTTGAAAGTGAGGGGGTGGAAAACAATTTACCATGCTAATGGACATCAGAAGAGAGCTGGGGTGGCAATCCTTGTATCAGAGAAACTAGATTTTAAACCAAGGACTGTAGTAAGAGATGAGGAAGGACACTATATCATAATTAAAAGGTCTATCCGGCAAGAAGATCTGACAATTGTAAATATTTATGCCCCGAACATGGGAGCAGCCAATTACATAAGTCAATTAATAACAAAATTAGAGAAACACATTGATAATAATACAATAATAGTAGGGGACATTAACACCCCACTCACTGAAGTGCATCATCTAAGCAGAAGATCAGCAGGAAACAAGGGCTTTGAATCACTCCCTGGACCAGATGGACATCACAGATATATTCCGAATGTTCCATCCCAGAGCAACAGAATACACGTTCTTCTCGAGTGGAACGATGAACGTGGAACATTCTCCAAGTAGATCACATACTGAGTCACAAATCAGGTCTCAACTGATACTAGAAGATCGGGATCATTCCCTGCATATGTTCAGACCACAATGCTTTGAAACTTAAACTCAATCACAAGAGGAAATTTGGAAAGAACCCAAATACATGGGGTGTCTGGTGGTTCAGTCATTAAGTGTCTGCCTTCAGTGCAGGTCGTGATCCCAGGGTCCTGGGATCGAGCCCCACATTGGGCTCCCTGTTCAGAGAGGATCCTCCTTTCCCCTCCCCCACTCTCTCTGCCTGGTATTCTGCTTGCTTGTGCTCTGTCAAATAAGTAAATAAAATCCTTTTAAAAAAATCAATACACATGTCAAATAAGTAAATAAAATCCTTTTAAAAAAATCAATACACAAGGAAAATACACACCTAACAACAGAACCCCAAATTATATGAAGCAAAACCTAATAGAATTGAAAGGAGAAATACACTATTCAAAACTGACCGTGGGAAATGTTAGTATACTACTCTCAGTAATTGAAGGAACAAGCAAGCAGCAAATCAGAAAGGATAAACATTTGAACAATACTATCAACCAACTTGACCTAAGTAACATTTACAGAACGTACACTAGTAACTAGAGATTACACATTCTTTTCAAGAACTCCTGGAACATTCTCCAGTGTAGGTCAAATGTTAGACACAAAACAGGTCAAAGTTTAAAGAGATAGAAATTATGCAAAGTGTGTTCTCTAATTATAATGGAATTAAAATAGAAGCCAATAACTGAAAGAAGTCTGGGAAAACCTCAAATATTAAGAAATTAAGCTACAAACTTTTTTTTTAAGATTTTATTTATTTGACAGTGATCATAAGTAGGCAGAGAAACAGAGAGAGAGAGGGTAGCAGGCTCCCCACTGAGCAGAGAGCCCGATGCGGGGCTCGATCCCAGGACTCTGAGATCATGACCTGAGCCGAAGGCAGCGGCTTAACCCACTGAGCCACCCAGGTGCCCCAAGCTACAAACTTCTAAATAATCGATGAGCCAAAGAAGATATAAGAAGATTAAAATTTAAAATATTTTATTTGGGGCTGCTGGGTGACTCAGTTGGTTAAGTGACTGCCCTCTGCTCAGGTCATGATCCCAGGGTCCTGGAATCAAGTCCCACACATGACTCCTTGCTCAGTGGGGAGTCTGCTTCTCCCTCTCCCTCTCCTCCTGCTTGTATTCCCCCACTCGCTGTCTCTCTGTCAAACAAATAAATAAAATCTTTTTAAAAAAAAGTAATAGTAATATTTGGTTGGATTCCCCAGTGGAGCCATTTGGACCCAGAGTCGGTGTTATGAGAATGTTTTAAACTACAAGTTCAGTTTATTTAATACCTATAGGGTTATTCCAATAATCTCTTTCTTCCTGAGTTATCTTTGGTAGCTCTATTTCATGTAAGTTGTCAACTCTATTGAAATGAAGTAGTTTATATAATTCTCTTATTTTATTTTTTCACTGTTATTTTTTTAAAGATTTTATTTATTTGACAGACAGAGATCACAAGTAGGCAGAGAGGCAGGCAGAGAGAAAGGGGAAGCAGGCTCCTCACCGAGCAGAGAGCCCGATGCAGGGCTCGGTCCCAGGACCCTGAGATCATGACCGGAGCAGAAGGCAGAGGCTTAACCCACTGAGCCACCCAGGTGCCCCTCATTATGATTTTTTTAATATCAAAGGAAATAAGACGTTACTGGAGTGTGAGGAGGGCTGAGGTCTGTGGGGTGGAGCTGCAGCTTTGGAGGGGCTGACACAGAACCCCAGAATCTGATGCGCTGTGATGACATCCTGGGGCCGCACTGACGATAAGGAGCAGGAGGGGAACATGACGACAGAGACCAGGTGGGGGCTATGGATGGTGCCTATGGCACATGATGAATCATTGACACGGGATGACAGGTGAGGTTGGGAAGGAGGTTCAGTGTCCCCATGACAGGGAGGAATCAGGGACTGAGGATGGGGCTGGGAAGGAGAAGGAGGAGGTGGGTGTCTTGGGAACAGTGAGATGAGGGGGCTCCATCAGCTGGCGCAGTGGGAGGACCCCTCTCTGATGTGGGATGACTTCCGTCTCTGGTTTCCAGGAAACGGGATCAGTCCTGACCCAGGAGATGGTTCATCAGATTTCCAGGAATGCAGATGTCTGCTTACTGTCCTCTCACACTTGAACTTCACCTGTGCCTGTGAGGCCCCAGGACCACGCACCCATATTATTCTCTTATTTTAAAACATTTCTTGAATCTGTAAGGATATCACCTCTCTCATTCTTGATATTGGTAATTTATCTTTTCCTCCTTTTTTCTCCCCAATTCATGTGGCCAGAGGTTTTCCAAGTTTATTCTCAGAGAACCAGTTTTTGGTTTCAGTTATATTTTCTATTGTTTATGTCTTATCAGTTTCTGCTTTTTATTATTTCCCCTCTTCTGCTTATTTCATGCTGAATTTGCTCTTTTATTTCTATTTTTTTAAGGAGAAAGCCAAGTGGGTCATTGACTTGGGTCCCTTCCATTTTTCTCTTACAAGGGTTTAGTACTATAAAGAAGATTGCTGAAAACTGTATTCCTAAAATTTAACTATGTTGTGGGGGTTTTTTTTCCCCACTCAGTTCAAAATATTTTTTTAAGATATTTTAAAAATTTTATTTATTTGTCAGAGAGGAAGAGCACAAAGAAGCAGAGTGGCAGGCAGAGGCAGAGGGAGAAGCAGGCTCCCCACTGAGCAAGGAGCCCAATACAGGACTCAATCCCAGGGGTCTGGGATCATGACCTGAGCTGAAGGCAGCCACTTAACCGACAGAGCCACCCAGGGGTCCCTAGTTCAAAATATTTTATACTTGCCTTTTTTATTTCTTCCTTGACCCACAAGTTGTTTTTAGAAGTGCATTATTTAGTTTCCAAGTATTTTGGTGATTTTCCAGATATCTTTCTAATATTTATCTGTAATGTAATTCTATTGTGATTAGAGAACACACTTTGCATGATTAAGTTATTTTACATTTGTGTATTGACACTTGTTCTATAGCCCAGAATATGGTCTCTCTTGGTCAAAGTTCCATGTGCACTTGAGAAGAACACAGTTCTGCGGTTGCTGGAGGAGTGCTTACAGACTTGGGTGAGTGGGTCTGTAATATCGTTCACGTCTTCTGTGCCCTTCTTGGTCCTGATTTGTCTGTCTTCCCATTCTCTCGGTTGTTCTGACAGGCATGCTGAAACTCCTGATAACTACCATGATTTGCACTTCTCCTTGCAGAAGTGGCTTCCTTCTGTCCGACCACCTTTAGAACATACATCCTGAGCTGTAGTTGGCTGGGGATGAATTCTTTCAATTTTACTATGTCCAAAAAAGGGTGTGGTTTGACTTTGTCTTCAAAAATACTTTCTGGTTTAGGGGCGCCTGGGTGGCTCAGTGGGTTAAAGCCTCTGCCTTCGGCTTGGGTCATGATCTCGGGGTCCTGGGATCGAGCCCCATGTCGGGCTCTCTACTTGGCAGAGAGCCTGCTTCCCCGATCTCTCTGCCTGCTTCTCTGCCTACTTGAGATCTCTGTCTGTCAAACAGATGGGTAAAATCTTAAAAAAAAAAAAAAAAAAAAAACTTTCTGGTTTAGAAATGCGGGTTGACAGCCCCAAACTTCACCCTTAGGGCTCTGCTGCCCTGCTTCTTGGGCTTGCATCATTTCTGGGAGAACCACTCTGTCATTCACTTCTGCTTCCTTGTGTACATTACACGTTTTTCCTTCTGACAGCTTTTACAATTTTTCTTTGTCACTGATTCGAGCAATCTGATTATGACATGACTTGGGTTCTTCTTTCTCTCTCTCTCTCTTTTTCCTGCTTGGGCGGATGGAGCTTCTCAGACCTCTGGGTCCAGCTGGGACACTGTGGGGCCTGGTGGCATCTACACCTTGCCGTTAGTTTTTATCAGATTTATCAGATTTGGAACATTCGGTGTGTTATTGCTCCCATAATGCTTCTGTCCTCTCTGCTCTCCCACAAAGACGCCAATGGGATGTGCTCTAGTCTGATTACGTCTGCCCCCCCCTTCCCGGCTCATTGGTTTTCAATACACTGATGGTTTTCAATCTTTCTACTTCATGTTTCACTTCAGAGAGTTTCTACTCTGTTTCTTCAAGGTCACTCATCTTTTCTTCTGTGTTGTCCAATCTTGTATTCATCCCAGCCACTGTATTTTTTATCCTAGACATTGTACTTTCATCTTGAATGGCTCAATTTGGGTCTTGTTTCTATTTCCCCTCTCCTCACATGTTTGCTCCTTCCTGAGCATAAGGAATACAGTTATGACCATTCATTCAATATCCTTATCTGCTAGTTCTTATATCTATGTCATTACTACTTTTAATTTTTACAGTTTTTATTAAGTGAATTTTTTCCTGCATTGGGTCATATTTCCCTGCCTCTCTGCATGCAAGACACTGTTAAGGCTCACCTTGTTGGGCGAGGGCTGTTTTTGGATTCCCATGAATACGACTGAGCCTTCTCCCAGGACACCTCTGAGTCACTTACGCAGTCTGAACTTCCCAGGCTTGCTCTGAAGAGATGTTTTCTGGGGCCAGAGCTCTTCTGTTCTAGGGCTGATTCTACTGTGCCACAGAGGAATGCCCTCCCCAGCACCCCGCCCTGCAAGGGAAAAGTATGTCTTCTCCTCTACCTGGTGGAGGGACTGCTCCCAGCCCCGCACACCTCAGTGACATCCTGGTTCCCTGTGGCGGTTCCTTCACTCACACACCACCCAGAGCTCAGCGCTCCACGTGACCCCCCCCATCCCTCAGAACTCTCTCCCCTCCCTGCTTTCTACCCTGTAAGCCCCAGGGGTGGCTGCCCCCGACTCAGGTGGGACCACGTGCCCCCAGGGAGCATGCCGGATGTCTCCCCAGTGAGCTGCAGTCACTGTCCTTCACCCAAGAGCCAGTGTCAGAAAGAAATTGCTTCACAAACTTCATCTGACACAAGAAAGCAGAAATCATACTTTAAACACTTCATTTTAATTTAACTGTAATTTCTACATGACTTTTTGAAACTGTTTCCTATTTCTACTTGTAAAAGTATTTATATATGGGGTGCCTGGGTGGCTCAGCCGATGAAGCATCTGCCTTCAGTGCAGGTCATGATCCCGAGGTCCTAGGATCAAGCTCCAGGTCGGGCTCCCTGCTCAGCTTCTCCCTCTGCCCCTCTCCCTGCTTGTGCTTTCTCTCTCTCACTCACTCTCCTTCTCAAATAAATAAATAAAATCTTAAAAAAATTTATTTACATAGAGAGATGTAGCTTCTAAGCACACTTTTAAAATTAGGCATGGCTTTTAAAATCTGAAAGCTTTTGTATTTTTGCTTAAATGCCTAAAATAGCGAGGAGAGTGTCCAATTAGTTTTTGGCAGACTGCAGTATAGGAAATAATTTGTGAGTATTTGTAGGTTGAACAATTATCTTTCTCCAGATTACTACATCCCATTTTTAATGTCCAACCTCCACAGGAGAATTCTAGATGAATTCTGCAGTATTGCTCGCCTTCTCTCTGAGATGCACACTGCCGGCTGCCTTCCTTCCTGACGTGTCCATAACCGAACTGGTTCCACATTATGTGCTAACGACTGGCCTCAAGTGGGTGCAGGAGAGCCGCACTTGGCCTGAAGATCAGCACGAAGCAAGGCTCTGTTCTGTATTATTTTAATTGATTTTAAATGAAATATTCGGTATTACTTTAAAACTCCAAACTACACATTTCCTTTTAAGCCAAAATAAAATGTAGTGTTTTGTGAGGGTTTTCATAAGTGCAGCCGGAGCATGAGTCATTTCTGAAGACCACAGACATCATCAGGAAGCAAAAATAAATCAGTCCCTGACAGACCGTCTTAGAGGGGCGGGTGGTGCGCAAGCTCGCTCTCTCTGTCCCCCGATTACCTGCTTTGTACATTTTCCCAGTTATCTTCTGTCTAGATTTTGGGAAGCAGAGAGAAGTAGGAAACTTTTAATTGGGAAGGAACTCTCAAGCATGTCAATAGCAATCATAACAAACCCCAGGGGCCCAAACAAAATTCAGTTCAGATGCTGGATATTTTGTTCAAGAACTGTTGACAGAACTTTCTGGAAAAACAATCTCTACGTTGGTAGCTTGACTAGTCCTTCTGGCACCATCTGAACGGCGGGGTGTTGTAGGTGAGCCCTGGAGGACCCTCCCCAGCAGGGCTGCCATCTCCCCAGATCCAGTCGCGAGAACCTGGAGAGTTCGGGTTGCCCCTAACCAGCAATGAAGTAGGGTTTTTCTCGTACTCTGCTAACAGTTAGAGTCATTGGCAATTCAAGTTTTATACTGGACTTGGTTTATTTTTCCCCTTAGCTCCAACTGGTGAAATTTGGTCTTATGGAATCATCAAAAGGTAGGTTGAATAGTTACAAATTAAACCTGCATATTAAGTTTTTCCTCAGCCACTGAGAAAACAGGTCCTGTGTTATAAATACCGCGGGTTAGACAGTAAACCCAGTGACGGAAGCTCATTCACTTCCTATGTCACATGCAGTCCAGATGCAGAGACGTCCGTCGTCAGCCACACAGGCTCCAAGCAAACCCTCCCTGTCCCGCGAGGAGACCCTTCTCTTCACTCCAGCATTCGAGCTCGCCCTTTGACCCCGGTCTGATCCCCATCACCTACTTTCTTCTCCAACTTTCGAGCCTAAATTCTTCAGCTCAGCGTGGACTATGATACAAGATTACCTGTTCGGTTTGAAAACTTAGAAGGAAGAGGTAGTAATTTTGGCATCTGTCTTGTTTAGTCATTTCAGGTTCTAGCGAAACTGGATTTTTAATTATGTAATTTTCTTTCTTTTTTTTAAGATCTTATTTATTTATTTGACAGACAGAGATCACAAGTAGGCAGAAAGGCAGGCAGAGAGAGAGGAGGAAGCAGGCTCCCCGCTGAGCAGAGAGCCCGATGCGGGGCTCGATCCCAGGACCCTGGAATCATGACCTGAGCCGAAGGCACAGGCTTTAACCCACTGAGCCACCCAGGCGCCCCTAATTACGTAATTTTCAATCCGAGCTTCGTATCTGTCCAATATTTTCTTATGAAAGTCTAAAATTTGTTATAGTGTGACTTTGCTTTTTTTTTAGTAACAAAACCCCAAAACCCTAACATCTGCTTTGTTTGTCTCTAATCTCATGTTAGTAAATAGACCTTATGTGCACTCATGCTGGTGACTGGCCCTGCGCCATGGGGTCCTGCCCCATGTGGTCCTGTGTGTGCCCCTCTTCTCTCTTTCTCTGTGGTGTGACACTATCCATGTCCTCTGGTCCCCTCTTCTCCTACCTTCTGGGGCTTCTTCTCTCCATCCTCCTGACAGAACTGTACTCCACGCCCTGCACTCCTGCCCTCAAGGCGGCGCGAGCCTTTCCGAGCGGACGTGCCTACCATCCTAGGTGGGCTCAACTCCTGACTCTCCCTTGCATCTCCCTCTCATGGGTTGTGGCTGTGCACCCCACTGCCATCTCGCCACCGTGTGTCCGGCGTCCTTCTTCCCTCTGCCATCCTCGTCCCGAGCGGAAGCCCGTGGGAAACAGTCTGGTCAGCTGCCAGTGCTTACTGCTTCCACTTTGGGACACAGCTCTCCTCTGTCCCTTCAGGACCTCACATCTTGCTGGAGTGACATGGCCACCTTGGAAGCCTCCAAAGCCCCGGACCCCGCCCCCCTGCAGATGGCCCCAGACGTGGACACCAGCCACTTGCCTACAGGGGCCTCTGGCCCAGAGTAAGCCTGACCTGACTCCTGTCTTCATCCTGTTACAAACACAAAATTCACCTGAGGAAACTTTATTGCTTCATTCAACAAGTTGCGAATTGGGAAGCTCCAGGGGGCTACAGAAAAGGAAAGGGTTTTGAAGGCCGGAGGGAAGTCATAATAAACAAGGGAGTAAATGAGATCATTTCAGGCAAGGTCACTTCCCTCTGAGGGACGAAAGGGTCTTATTAGGTAGGTCAACCACCGGGCTGACCAGGGGATTCCAGACTGACTGCCTTCCTGGGAAGGTTGGCACTGCAATTAGGGTGGAGATGAAGCCCTGGTTCGGTGACGAGGGCAGCACAAGGGATGCCATCTGGGGCCTGCGGTTTTCCTGTGACAGGACCTTCACTCACACGGTCCTCTGCACCAGTCTGTCCTTACCTCGTGTTTGCCTGTGGCGGCTACTGAGTGAGAAGGAAAGCTCTGCCTTCTGGGTATTGGAGCACCGTGAACAACCCTCCACGAAAGACCAAGTAGCAGATACTAGGCTTCGATGACACCACGGCCTCGGTCGCAATGACTCAGGCTGTCCTTGTGTGCAGAGCAGTGTAGACGGCTCATGGATACCTGTGGCCGTGTTCCAACAAGAGTGTCTACAGATACTGAAGTCTGGATTGCATAGAAATTCCGTGTGCCTGGAATATTCTTCTTCTTTTGGTCTTTTCAACCGTCTCTCAACGTGAGAACGACTTCAGCACGTACGCGCTGACAGAATGGGCAGGAGGGCTCCAGCGGGGGTGGGCTTTGTCAGCCCCAGGGCTGGAGGAAGGCACAATGGAGTGAGGGCACAGGACCGGAGTGCGGGCGTCCAGCCACCCAAGACTAAAAGGTGCCCATGAAACTTCTGAAAATGTCCCAGACCCCCAAAATAACCCGTCTAAGTCTTCTTCTGATGCTTTAGGACCCATCTTGCTAACAGATGCACAAAATAAATGGAGGCACAGTTCCGGCCTCTGGCGGCTGGACGCTGAGGAGTCGAGTGTGGTTCCCCCAGAAGGAGCCGGTGGGGCCCCTCGCAGGGACTGTCACCACCACAGCAAGGCAAAACAAACATCCAACGCTAGTTTGGCTTTTTGCCTTTTTCCATAAAAGTGACAATTCTTTTCAGATTTCTTTTGGTTAATTAAAACGGGTACTAAGGCAGGTCTTTGGTAAAAGCAAAGTGGCCTATTGACAACTTTTATTTATTTATTTATTTTGAAGATATATTTATTTACTTGACAGAGAGAGCATAGGCAAGGGAAGTGGCTGGCTCTCCGCTGAGCAGGGAGCCCAATGCAGGGGCTCGATCTCAGGACCCTGGGATTGTTGAGGGAGCAGAAGGCGGGCTGAGGACAAATCACAAGCTGACACCCTGTCCCCATCCCCCCACACACTCCTGGGTGGCATCTGTGTGATATTCCTCCTGGAATGCCTTGCTATCAATGCCTTGCTAGAGGGAAAATAACCTGAACTTGACAATGGCACGGCCTCCAGTATACTGCAGTCTTCTTTAACATACAAAAATCCTTTTGAAACCTCCCTTTTCTTCACCTCCCAATTCCCAAGTATAGAATCAGCCACAGCTCACAACCCCGGCCCACCAGCTCTTCCCGCCCACCGGTCCGTCCTGGATTCTTAATAAAACCATCTTTTCCTACCAAAGACGTCTCAGAACTTCTTCTTGGTCGTCGGCTCCAGACCTCACCCCACCAAACTTCACATATATTCGAAAACCCCACCCTTTGGTCCCGAACATCCGGCTATCAGTTTTTGCATCTGGACTCTGAGCCTCGGTGGGAACTTGGTGAGAACTTTCTCTCCTCTTCCTCTGCTCTCATTCCAGGGGCCCTTCAAGGAAGATGGTCCTACTGGTACGCTTTTGTGTCGATTGCTCAGACCGTAATCCTCTAGTCCTTGGCTACTCTACGGGAAGAAGAAAGCCTTGCCATTTGGCTGGAAGTCAGTACCCTGGCCGGGTTGGTAATAAGGCCCAGAAACTTGATGCCCTCTCTTTATTCCTGTCAGTATGCAAAACTGTCTGTCTTGGGCACGGGACAGCCACCAAAGTCATCAGGACGGCTGCCCATCTTAAGACTCTCGTGTGAGGTTTCCTCCTGATTGATTTAATCTGATCTCCTCCACATTACTGGTCTAGCTGCTTCTGGCCGCGGGACCTCCACGGACAGCCACTGAAACCAGTAGCTGATTGAACTAAAACCCAGCCAGGGGCTGTTTCCTAGGGAAGTTGGCTACAAGGACTACGTGTGTTGGAATGTCGCTTAGACCATGATGGATTTTTATCTTTACTGGTTTTCATCAGTGTCCTCTACCAACTACTTAAATTACAAAATTGGGTAATTTCCCCTTGTAAAACTTTTCTAGTGTTCTCCATTAAAAATAGCAGGTTCTTCAAGGCAAGGTAAAATAAGGCGTGACCTTCACGGCATGACCTTCAAGGCCTGGTAGTTCCGTCCATATGGCAGCACCCAGCATCATCTAGGATGCGATGGGTAAGTGGGGGAAGAGCAGGCCTCCGTCCTACAGAGGCCTTTAATGGCTGCAGTGATCATAGCGATTTTGTTCAGGGGGACGCCTTGGATCACTTTGATACCAGGAACCTCTGATATATCCTGTGTATGGGATGCCACCTGGGAGTCAGGGGGGATTTTCTAGGTAATGGACTTCCTTTAGCCTTCGGTGCCCAAGGAATCTCCCTTAAGATGCCTTTTAACCCACTGTAAACAATTCAGATAGAAAAATTTAGGAAAGGAATGATCCCCTGTAACACTGCATGGCCTCAGTGGGATCTGTAGTTAGCTCTCCTGCGGGAAAGAGGATAAATGGACCCAGGGTAACTTCATTGATCATACCTAGACCTTCATTTCTCTATGATGTGGGAAACAAAGGGAGAAGAAAAATTATTGAATTTCTTTACCACCTACAGCCCATTGCCAAGTCCTTGAAACAGGCAGAATGACCCTATTCTAGGGACTCAACTCTTAATACTCTGCTAAAAGCAAAAGACAATCCTAGCCTGAGACTGCCTCCCACCCCCAGGATCTTGTAAGTTTACTTAAACATATAAAAATTCCCTTAGAAATGTCCTTTATCTCTAAATTCCCCAAGATACAAGTTGGCAATCACCCCCCAAGCATTTGGCCTATGGATATACATCTGAAGGGTCTCGTGACTAAGTTTCATTAGATGGTAATAAATGACCTTTTCCCAGCAATAGTGAACCCCCTCAAGGTCCTGGAAACCTCACTTCCAAAATTCCTTAGAGACTTATGCTCTACTTAACCCCCTCCCAACTTGAAAGTGTATGACCCCGGTGCAGCCCTTTCTGCCTACAGGTCCTGTCCCCGTATTTTAATAAAACCACCTTCTTGCACCAAAGATGCCTCAAGAATTTTTCTTGGCCATCCGCTTCAAACCCTAACCCTTTTCCTACATCACTCTACACCAGGAACCCCACTTAAGGGCCTCTTGCACAATGTGCTTGCCTGAAGGTGTCAGTCAAGGTGTGGGCGAGTAAACTCTCTTGAGGTGTTGGGTGATAGTTATCTAAACAGGCCTCCTCCGAGTGAACCCCAATTGCTGGAGGAAACACAGGCCATTCCTAGCAACGGGGACTCTGACTCTCTCACTGTTCCTCCCAACAGATGTGGGGGCTTCTCCCTCATTAATTTCCCAGGTTAATGGCCACAACTGGAGCCAACTGTGGTTGGTCTTCCTCGGACAGGGACTTCAAGGAATATTCCCAAGCAGCTGCGGAATCTCCCTTTGTGTTGGGGGAAATTTCCTGTCTTCTCCGGCACACATGCTGCCTGTTCCCCACTCAACTGGCGGGAAAACATGGCGTCTGCTCCTCTGTTGGAGCAGATGAGCTCTAAAACCCGGAACTTTGCCTCTTCTGCCTCCCCCTCCCCCATCTCCTGGTTCTGCCCCACCTTGGGTGTGGCCTGCATAACTGGCTTCTAGACAGTCCTGCTTGCCCCCTGCACCATTGACTCATCCTCCTCCCCTCACAGTCGGGGATCATGAAGGACCGCCTGAGACAGAAGGCCGCCCACTCCTCAGATTTCCCCACCAGAGTCTCAGGTGAAACAAAACAGAACAAAAAAACATCAATGGGGAACTAATTGATTGGCTTTTAGGTGGGCCCAGATGGAACTGTTTCAGCATTTAAACTAATTTAAGTTTGTTGGTTTAAGATAGACCTGTCTTCAAAGTTACCAGCATCAAAGGTGAAGCTTTCATTCTGTTGGGGTTTACTAACGGGTCGAAAGAGCTCCTGTTATCTCCATTGCAATTTGTCAGTGAAAAGAGGACTTCAGGTGATGCTTAATCTTGTCTGACTCAAAGTTTTCAGGGGTGACTGTTGAGATAGCTTTCAAAGTCTTTGGTAACCTGAAACGTTCAAGTTTTGCCAGGATAATAAATGTGATTGAATTTGTGGGACATTTAGGTCTTTTCCAAATCGGATAAAGTGTTAAAGTCTTGAGTACTGGACGTAGGTTTGTGCTCTTGACAGCTTATTGCAATAAACTCAGGATAAAAAACAAAACAAAACCTCAGGATGTTTGAGTCTGTTGATAAACGTGCTTTGTGCTTGACTGACTCACCAACTTGCCTTCTAAGAATTCTGGTGTGACAATTGACAGTTCGTTACTACTTAGTTTTCACTGGAGACAGGCTTCTAAGACTGCAAAATTCTGCTAAATTTTATTAAGACTGATGGAAATAAGGGAAACAGTCTGTAGAAAAGGAAATACGTAAGAAATAAGGAATGGGAATGCATTTGTATTGAAGGTAGAAGGAAGTAATTGTTTCCTAAATAAGACGGTGGTTTGGAGAGAAACGGCTTGGGACAAAATCTGAATGCGAAATGGAGTTGTAGAAGGTTTGTGCAGGGCAATCTTTGGAAAGGAATTTTGGGTGTGGCAGAACTGACTAAGATTAGAATAAAGGGATTTTAAAATTACGGAAGCATGGGCGCCTGGGTGGCTCAGTGGGTTAAGCCGCTGCCTTCGGCTCAGGTCATGATCTCAGGGTCCTGGGATCGAGTCCCACATCGGGCTCTCTGCTCAGCAAGAAGCCTGCTTCCCTCTCTCTCTATCTCTGCCTTCCTCTCCGTCTACTTGTGATCTCTCTCTGTCAAAAAAAGAAAAAAAAAAAATTAAAAAAAAAAATTACGGAAGCATAAGATTAATTCTCTCTCAGCTCAAAAGACGTGGGAATTTTCTAGACTCTGTTGGTCGGCTCTTGATAAAATGTAAACAAAGGTTTTTTTCCTCTTTTATCTGCTGGGAAAACCAGTTTCTATGTTTTGTCTTTATCAGGTCTTCAATTACTCAGTTAAAACGTCTCAGTGTTAACAACTATAACCCTATGTATTTGCCCTTGGTATCTCTTGTCACCTTGGTTAAATAAAAAATAAATTTTGAGTTTTGTTAGGATCTGTAATCCTATGTAGGCATGTACTATAACTTTCCAAGGTTTTAACTAACTTCCCAAGATTTAAATTATAAATGAAGTCTTTTGAACTCATTAGGCCTCTGTATTTGGTATGTTCAATTAATCTGGAAGGACTGTTTAACAGATAAGCCTTAGGTTACATTTGGGTAAATGCCCTGTTCTAGAGATGATAGGCAGTTCCTAAAGTTTTAATATGTTCTGTATAAGACTGTTGGGTCCCCCCAAAATTGGGTACCCCAATAATGGGTCCGTGATTAAAGGAGCGAGACTGATACAAAGCGAAGGTCAAGCAAAGCTTTATTTCGCGCCAAGCATCAGGATCATACCCACCATCAAACAGACCAATCAGGGCCGCCCCTCCAGAGAGGACGACCCCTCCCTGCTTTCCAGGCTAACCTTTATAGGGCAAAGGCCATGTGGTTGGGCCTGGCCACACACAGGTGGCCAATGAGATTGTAACACACACAGGAAACTCCACAGTGATGCTAGGTGACCAATTGAATTACAATTTACCCTAGTAGACATTTGAACCAGCCTATCACACCTTGGTTAGGATTGGCGCCAAAAGACTCCCAAAGGGTGGGGGCCCATACTCCTTGGTAGCTAGGAGACAATATGCGCACCCACTGATTGAATACCTCCACCTGGCCTGACCCACCCTTGTACTTGGACTTTGTTACCTGGGACTGGTTTCCCGGACTTGCTTTTAAATAAGTTCCCCCGGGGGGGGGGGGGGGGGGGGGGCGGAGGGACAAGGTCAATTTAAGCTTTACAGCAAAATGGCAGTTCAACTGGGGTGGGGCTGCTCTGGCTGAATAGGCCCTTACAAGACCATTAATATTCTGATCATTAAAGAGCTGTGCATCACAGAAATACCCGGATTTCTTTGTCAGTCATGTTGTTACCTCATCAGATCTTAAACCTTGTCCATTTTTGAGTCTTTTGCCATTCACAGTAATTGTTCCATCTTCAAGGAAATTTTTTTAAAGATTTTATTTATTTACTTGACACACAGAGAGAGAAAGAGAGGAAGACAAGCAGAGGGAGTGGGAGAGGGAGAAGCAGGCTCCCCACTGAGCAGGGAGTCCGACACAGGGCTCCATCCCAGGACCCTGAGATCATGATCCAAGCTGAAGGCAGACGCCTAAGGATGGAGCCAACCAGGCGCCCCAAGGAAATTCTTAAAAAGGACTTTTGACAAATGCATTTTCTTAATATAGTTAAGATCCTAAAACTGAAATGGGTGAGTACTTCCAGAATGAACCAAAGCTGCATTCAAACTAAACAAGAAATAGTAACATGGGACTATGTGAATTGGGAAAAATGATTATAGATTTGTTTTGTTTTTTAAGATTTATTTATTTATTTGACAGAGATCACAGGTAGGCAGAGAGGCAGGCAGAGAGAGAGAGAGGGAAGTAGGCTCCCTGCTGAGCAGAGAGCCCCATGTGGGGCTCGATCCCAGCACCCTGGGATCATGACCTGAGCTGAAGGCAGAGGCTTTAACCCACTGAGCCACCCAGGCACCCCTTTATCTCTCATATTTATCCTAGAAGCCGCCTCTATTTTTTTTAAGATTTTATTTATTTATTTGACAGAGAGAGAGAGATCACAAGTAGGTAGAGAAGCCGGCAGAGAGAGAGGGAGAAGCAGGCTCCCAGCTGAGCAGAGAGCCCGATGTGGGGCTCAATCCCAGGACCCTGAGATCGTGACCTGACCCTAAGTCAGAGGCTTAACCCACTGAGCCACCCAGGCGCCCCCTGAAGCCATCTCTATTGATGTGCAATTGTAAACGAAGGTTTTGGCCAACCATACCACAGCCCTCCTGGTAAAAGGAGACCACCAATGGATGATGGGAGGCTAACTTTTTTTTTTTTTTTAAGATTTTATTTATTTATGGGGCGCCTGGGTGGCTCAGTGGGTTAGGCCGCTGCCTTCGGCTCAGGTCATGATCTCAGGGTCCTGGGATCGAGCCCCGCATCGGGCTCTCTGCTCAGCAGGGAGCCTGCTTCCTCCTCTCTCTCTGCCTGCCTCTCCGTCTACTTGTGATCTCTCTCTGTCAAATAAATAAATAAAATCTTTATTAAAAAATTTATTTATTTATTTGACAAATATCACAAGTAGTCAGAGAAGCAGGCGGGGAGAGAGAGGAGGAAGCAGGCTCTCTGTGTAGTAGAGAGCCCGACGTGGGGCTTGATCTCAGGACCCTGGGATCATGACCCAAGCTGAAGGCAGAGGCTTTAACCCACTGAGCCACTCAGGCACCCCGGGAGGCTGACTTATTAAATGCCAATCTACACTATAGATACGCCTGAATCAGTACTTAAAACCTGTTGAACTTTAAACCCAGCTGCCTTATGCCCGGACCTGATCATCGTAACTTCTGCAGAGCATAACTCTTCAGAGGTGTTGATCCTGCTCGTTTTAGTCAACTAGATCTAAAAGATGCCCCTATTAGGGGCGCCTCCGGGCTTGGAGGATTATTATGGTCAACTATTAAGTGTGTCTTTCTTGGACTTCTCATTCTTATGGCCGTACTAATCTTAATCTTCTTTGATATCTCTCCGCTGGGTGCGAGACCCCATCCCTACAATGACTTCACGACAGATGACACTTAGCGCCCTCAGAGAACCTTGACTTCAGCTCTCTCCCCCTTTCCTAACTCGCCTGTGCATTCCCCTGCTGACCAGTGCTGACCCATAGGTAGGGACATCTCTATACCCCTAGTCAGCAGGAAGAGGTTACAGAAGATAAGACCTTCCACCTTCACAGCCTTAAAGATTTAAGGGTCAAAACTGTTTAAGGGAGAAATGATGAGGGAGCAGAAGGCTGGCTGAGGACAAAACACAAGCTAACACCCTGTCAGCCGCCCCCACCCCACTCCTGGGTGGGATCTGTGTGATTCGTGTAAGAAGCTCCCAACTATCTCACTGTTAATGCCTTGCTAGAGGGAAAACAACCTGAACCTGACAATGGCAAGGCCTCCAGTATCCCCAGTCTTCTTTAACAAACAAAAATCCTTTCGAAACCTCCCTTTCCTCTCCCAACTCCCGAGAATATTCAGCCACGGCTCACAACCCCTCTTTCTGCCCACAGGTCCATCCCAGTGCTATAGTAAAATCACCATTTTGCACCAAAGCCATCTTGAGACTTTATTCTTGGTCGTTGGCTCTGGATCTCACCCCACTAAACCTCACCCGTATTCCAAAACCCCATCAGGATCATGACCTGAGCCAAAGGCAGACGCTTGGCAGACCGCTTCGGGACTGAGCCTCTGGGTGCCCCCTACTGCAAACTTTCATAAAAGCAGGGACACCTGTATACAAACTGTCCGCCTGTGAAAGGTGTCCCCGGAGAGAAATAATCAACAGCTGCGACCTTATTGGGAGCTTTCAGAGTATTTATGGAGCCAAGTGTGCGGGCGCAGGCTTCCCTCCCCACCTTCTCCGGACTCCTCCCTGCTGTGCCTCACAGCCCTCAGAGGCCCCCACCCCAATCGGAGAAGGGACTCCAGGTCTGCAGAGCTCCACCTCCCTTGCCCCTTGCTCAGGGTGTGCCCTCCTGTCCCAGGGGCAGGGAACCCTCTCTGCCCCTGCATGCCTCCCTCCCCCTACATGCCTCTCTTCCCATGCCTCCCTCCCCCTGCACGCCTCTCTCCCCCTGCACGCTCTGCAGAGAAACGGCATCACACAGGCCTACTTTCTGGTTTATCTGTTTTCTTCTCTCTGCCAGCGAGCCCCTGGGGAGTACAAGGCGGGCAGGGTTGTCCTGCTGACGGCTGCCTGCCCGCACCCAGCGCAAGGCCTGACGTGTGAAGGGAAAGCCCCGGCCAGGCCTCGCAGCAGCCCTGGGAAGGGGCACAGCACCCGGCAGACCTGCGAGGACTTGCAGGCCCTGCGAGCTCAGGAATGGCACTTACACAACCAGTGTTCTTGTATTTACATTTCAAACTGGCACCACATGGTTAAAGCTGAACGGTAGCACTCCTGCTGTAATTTTAAATTTTCTCTGCTTACAGTGACATTAAAGAGCAAATAAACACAAACGGGAACATGGAAGAAGGAAAATGCTCTCCGTCAGTGCCTCCACATTTTCATTGCTGCTTGCTGACGAGTGGGACCACGATGAGGTAGGAAGCCCCATTCCTGGGGCAGGAGAATTGAAGTCTGGAATGCAGCTGCTGGAGGTAACACTTGACCTGGGTCTTGAAATGTATAGGAGTCTCCAGGCAGATCAGGCCATCCGAAATGAGCAGAAGGAAAAGCAAAGCTCCTACCTGGGCGTATGAACACATGTCTTTGTCTGGCTGCTGCGCGATCCTGGAATTTGTAAGAAACATGTGCTTGGTCTTCATCCACAGTTCCTGGCCCACAGCTCCCAAACCTTGGGGTCTCCTGGCCAATAAGAGCAATGGGGGTGTCTTTGTTATAATGTTTGGTCCCTTGTCCTCAGTTCCTAGGGTCACTTCAAAGCCATAAAGATGAAATTGTTGTCGAATGAACCCCTTTCCACCCCGAGTGGGTTTCTGTTGACAAGATGACTTTCGGGAGGCACATAAGGATGGGCTGATGCCAGGGGAACCGACCATGTGATTAGAGGTTGGAAGTTTCTGTCCCGCCGCCCCTTAATTTCTGGGGAGGAGGATGGGGCCGGAGGTTGAATCAGTCACCAATAGCCAATGCGCTGATGGATTATGCTTAGGTGAGGAAGCCTCCATAAAAGCCCCCAGAGGAGGGGACTTGGAGAGCTTCTGTGTTGGTGAACCACAACGCATCTGTGTGCCCCTGTGCCCAGCCACAGACTCCACAAGGACAGAAGCTCCTTACTTCCTACTGCCTATGTCTTCATCTGGCTGTTGCTTTCTATCCTGTAAGATCCTTTGTAACAAACTAGTAATCTAGTGAGTAAATGGGTTTGCCAAGTTTCTGTGAGCTGCTTTATTTAGCAAAATAATCCACCCCAAGGAGGGGGGTGTGGGAAGCTCTGATTTATAGCCCTTTGGTCTGGAGTGCAGGTGAGAGCCTGGACATGTGATGGGCAGCTGAAGGGGGGCCAGTTTTATGGGACTGAGCCCTTAACCTGTGGGGCCTGGGGGTGTCTCTGGGTAGACGGTGTCAGAATTGAATTTAATTGTGGGATAGCCCATTGGTGCAGTTGGAAAACTTCCCCCACAACGCGGCTTTGGAATTGGTATACGATTGTTAGCTGCGGTAACCAAACATTTAACAAAATCCCATAAACCAGGTGGCTTTAGCAACAGAAGTTTATTTCCTCAGAGTTCTGATGGCTAGGAGTTCCAGGATCCAGGTGCCAGCATGGCTGGTATCTGGTGAGAACCCTCTTCCCTTGTAGGTGACCATGTTTCACTGTGTCCTCACGTGGCGGGAAGAGAGAGACAGACAGAGGTCTCTGGTGTGTCTTCTCACAGAGGCTCATCCCATCATGAGTCATACTCGAGACCTCATCTAAGCCCAGTTATCTCCCAAATGGCCTCCTCTCCAAACACCATCACGCTGGGAGTTAGGGCATCAATATATGAATTCAGGGGCACGATCCAGTCCATAGCAACATAAAGGAAATGTTTGGGGAACAGTGAGTAGGTCTGTAGGGTGAGAATAGGTACTGAGTAGATAGAAGTGAGAAGAAAACCAGTGTCAGGTTATAAGTGTTTGGCACTGTGCTAAGATTTAAACTTCATGTAGGAAATCCAAACCCTTGAAGTACAATCAGATGTGTTTTAGAATGAAACTCTAACAAGTACTACCTGGTGTTCTAAAAACTGATATAATAGTAATGATTGTAAAATAATATTCTGATAAAAATCAGGAACTGTACCTGCTGGATGGTTTAGTTAGACTATTACAGCAGCAATCCAAAAACTGGACCTATGATCTATAGGTGCTAGGAAGGTGTATCTGGAAAACCCGTGAGAACCACGCTTAGTAATCTGGGGAATCCAGGAAGGTCATCATGTACAACATTAACATGTAGGCACTGTAGCTTTCATATTATAAATAACATTTAATACATGAAACATTCCATTTACAAGAGTGACTAAAAATATAGTATCTAATAGGAAACTTAGCAAAAATGTACAAGACTGTGTAGTAAAGGACGAAGATCAGTAGGCTTGGGGTGTTCAAACCCAGCACATTTCAAAGAAAACAATGGCCCTTGACTGGCTCTTGGCAGACGACAGACCTGCAATTTCCTGGGCACAAGGCTCAAGTGAGTTTTGCCTGCGTTGTCACTTGTCATTACAGGGAGGATTAAGTGCTGTCTCTGGGACTTCTCTGAAAGAGAACAACTGGAAACTGCCATCTGGTTTTTCCTGGACTCCCCTTGTGTATTTTTTTTCTTCGCTGATTTTAATCTGTATTCATTGGCTGTAATAATTTGTAACTGTGATATAACAGTTTTGCTGGGTCCTGTAAGTCCTTTTAGCAAATCATCAGAACCAAGGGTGGCCTCGGGGACCCCTGACACAGTTGGTGTCCTAAGTGGGGTTTGCTGTACTGATCCTGACTCATGGAAATGGAAAGAAAAGGAAGTGGGAAAGGAAGGGCGAGTTTCCTCTCTGGTATTCGGGTAGCTACCGAATTACCCAAGCTGTGAAACAGTAGCCATGCTGTGATCAATTACTAGACGTAAATGTTAGCAACGTAATTTAGGACTGATAGTCCCAGCTCCTGAGAAGCTGCCTCCCTCGATATGTAAGGGAATCCAGAACACCAAGAAACAAGCTAAATACACAAACTCTTCAGTGGTTGTCTGCATGGAGAGTGGGTGGTCCTTTCTGAAGGCCTGACAAGATGGCAAAAGTGGAGCAGGAGAAGAAGTGCATCTTTTACAAGTTCACCTACCACGGCCTGGACCTCGGCCAGCTGCTGGATGTGAACCCACGCAGGTGATCCAACTGTCGAGCACCCAGTCGTGGCAGGGGCTGAGCTGGGGCTTACAGAGGAACCAGCACTCACGCTAAAGCACCTGTCCAAGGCTGAGAAGGTGACTCCCCTCAAGGAGAAGCCAGAGGTGGTTAAGACATACCTGTGGGACATAACCATCCTGCCTGGGATGGTGGTCAGCATGGTGGGTGTCGATAAATACATAAAATCTTTTTTTTTAATTTTTTTATTTTTTTAAAGATTTTGTTTTTATTTTTTTGACAGGCAGAGATCACAAGTAGGCAGAGAGGCAGGCAGAGAGAGAGAGGAGGAAGCAGGCTCCCTGCTGAGCAGAGAGCCCAATGTGGGGTTTGATCCTAGGACCCTGAGATCACGACCTGAGCCAAAGGCAGAGGCTTTAACCCACTGAACCACCCAGGCACCCCTGTTATTACCATTTTAAACCAGCTAAGATGATCTTAAAATCTAAATTGGGGGCAGGAGAGGGGAAGAGAGAGTAGCCAGGATATTTTGAAAAAGAACAGCAACTGGGGACCTCAGGTATTAAAACGCAGTGTAACGCTTAGTACTGAAAACAGTGTGGAAATGATCTATGAATAGACAGCCACATGGCACAGAATAAAAAGTCAGAAAATAGTCTCAGATACATACAGAATTTACAATTTGATGAAGGTTGCATTTCAAATCCATATGCTGCTGGGAAAATGATCCATTTTTAGGAAAAAAAGAGTGAATCCATATATCATACCATACATAGAGGCTACATTATAAATGAATCTAACATTTCAATGAAAAAAAAAATCATAAACCTTACTGGGCTATGACTTGGAGTGGATACAACTTTTTAAACGATGACATAAAGCCCAGAAACTCTGAACAGAAACAGAAATGCTCGCTACCTTTGGCTCCATTAAAGTGGAAAACTACTTGGTAAACATCCCATAAACAAACTCAAAAGACAAATGACAAACTTGGAAAATGTGCAACTTATTTTATAATTAAGGGGCTATATCTTTAATATATAAAGAGTTCCTATAAATCAATGAAGACTAATACCCAAGAGAAAACTGGGCGAAGGACATGGATGTTCTCAGCGCCTGAGTGGTTTTTTTTTTTTTAAACCAAGGAAATCTTTTTTTTTTTTTAAGATTTTATTTATTTATTTGACAGAGAGATCACAAGTAGATGGAGAGGCAGGCAGAGAGAGAGAGAGAGAGAAGCAGGCTCCCTGCTGAGCGGAGAGCCCTATGCGGGACTCAATCCCAGGACCCTCAGATCATGACCTGAGCCGAAGGCAGCGGCTTAACCCACTGAGCCACCCAGGCACCCCTGAGTGGTTTGTTTTGCTTGCATTTGCCATGCTTCATGCAACCTGAGTCCAAGGAGGGTGAGAGAGAGTTTGAGGCCAACTTGAAACCTTTATGCAGCCTGGTGTCAATCATAGCTGATTTGCATCCTGAAGAGAGCTACTCAGCTGAGCACAGACGATGTCCACTAAACCACAGGTGATCTTCAAACTTGTAAGTGAGCAAGGAAGACTTGCTGAGAACCCAGGAGCTGGGGATGGTCTGTTTATCAGGGATACCGCAGCAGTAGCTGACGAACGCACCCATAAGAACACATTACGAGAATTCACTGCAGCATTTTTTGTTTCTTTCTACAAGGAGTAGATCGAAAACTTCAATGTCCACCAAGAAGTGACTGAATTAATTAATTATGACACATCCATAAATGGGTTTGTCTGCAACAAAAAAAGAGTGAAGAAGCTCCATGGTTACCGACACTGAAAGTTCCCCAGGATAGCTGCTGATTATCTGTGTGAAAGAGGTAAAGGGGAAATGAGAAATCATATCAACTTGTGTATAGGCTAAGACAATCTCTGGAAAAATAAAGTAATAGCTGGTGTTTCCTGATGGAGGGAATGGAAGCCTGGTGAATAGGGAGATATGAAGACTGAAGTTATTTGTAAATGGAGATTGAAAAATAAATCTGCTAGTCAACAAACTTATTTGTTACTAAGTTACGAGAAAATTAGAAGTGAAAAGACCAAGGAGAATTTTTTCAGAGTACGCCTTTAAAAAAAATTAAAGCAGTATTTGAAGCAAATCATCTACTTGGTTAATTTTGCAAACTCCATGTACAAATGCCTCTAGTTTTGATAAGTATCTGTTCAGCAAATTCTGGTGTTCAATCAGAATAATATCGTACACGAGTCAAAGCTTAATTATTGAGAAATGACCAAGCAACTTAGTGACAAAGAGTTTGTGTGGGTTTGTTCCTTGTTATCTAGTTTCTTGAGGTGGGAGTTTAGATCACTGATTCCAACATTTCTTCGTTTCAAACATAAGCAATCAGTGCTATAAATTCACACACGAATGCTGCTTTACCGGCATCCAACGTTTTGAGGTGCATTTTCATTTTCTTTCATTTCAAGATGTTTTCTCATTTCCCTTGAGATTTCTTCTTTGACCCATGGGTTATTTAGAGGTTGGGTTGTTTTGTTTGAAAGTGTTGGAGACTTTCCATTTATCTTTCTGTTACTGATTTCTAGTTTATTTTCATTGTGGTCTGAGATCATCTTTTGTATCATTTCAAATCTTAAAAAAAGGTCTAAAGGCTGGTTTTGTGACTCAGGGTAAGGTTTATCTTTGTGAATGTTCTGTGTGCACTTGAAAAGATGTGTGCATCTGTTCTGGGGAGGACTGTCCCATAGATGTTGACTGGTTCCAGTTGGTTGATGGTGTTGGTTGTTTCCTCCATATCTTTGCTGATCTTCTGATACTAGTTGTATCTATTACTGAGTGAAGAATGCTGAATTCTCCAACTATAATCTTGGATTTGTCTAGTTCTCCTTTCAGTTCCATCATATTTTGGTTCTATATTTTGAAGTCCTAGTGTTAAGTCTCTGTGCATTTAGGATTGCTACATATTGAAGTGGATTTTTTTTTAACCTTGTGTCTTTATCCTGGTAATTCTGTTTGCTCTGAAGTCTATTTTACCTGTATCACTATAGCCACTCTATTTTTGTTTACACGATATATTTTTTTCAGAATTTTACTTTTCTTTTTCCTCCATCATATATTTAAAGTGAACATCTTATAGACAGTGTATAGTGGGGTCATTAAAAAAAAATCCATTATGACAATCTCTGCCCTTCAGTTAGTACATTTATACCACTTACATTTTATGTACTTATTGGTAAGTTTTTATTTGGGCATTTAAAAAAAAATTTTATTTACTTATATGACAGACAGAGATCACAAGTAGGCTGAGAGGCAGGCAGAGAGAGAGAGAGGAGGAAGCAGGCTCCTTGCCGAGCAGAGAGCCCGATGTGGGGCCCGATTCCAGGATCCTGGGATCACAACCTGAGCTGAAGGCAGAGGCTTTAACCCACTGAGCCACCCAGGCGCCCTTATTTGGGCATCTCTTATATTATGTGCTTTTTATTTATTATAGGATTTTCATTCCTCTGTTTCTCTTTCCTACTTTCTTTTGGGCAATTGAAACTTCTTTAGTATTACGTTTTAGTTTATCTGTTTTGAACTCACTGTTTGTATAGGTTTTTTTAGTAGTTGCCATAGGGATTGTAATATGCATACCTAACTTTGTCATTCTATTTATTTATTTTTTAATTTATATTTATATTTTATTTTTTAAAAGATTTTATTTATTTATTTGAGAGAGAGATCACAAGTAGGCAGAGGGGCAGGCAGAGAGAGAGGGGGAAGCAGGCTTCCTACTGAGCAGAGAACCCAATGTGGGGCTCGATCCCAGGACCCTGAGATCATGACCTGAGCTGAAGGCAGAGGCTTAACCCTCTGAGCCACCCAGGTGCCCCTATTTTTTTTTTAAAGATTTTATTTATTTATTTGACAGAGAGATAGAGAGAGAGCACAAGTAGGTAGAGCAGCAGACAGAGGGAGAGGGAGAAGCAGGCTCCTCACAGAGGAGGGAGCCCGATGCGGGACTTGATCCCAAGACCCTGGGATCATGACCTGAGCCGAAGGCAGCTGCTTAACCAACTGAGCCACCCAGGCGCCCCTTTGTCATTCTATTTAGAGTGAAAATTTCCCTACCTCAAGTATAATGTAGATACTTTACCATGTCAATCCGTTTGCTCACCATTCAATGTTACAGTTTTCTTGTCTATTCTATCTACGTGCACTAAAAACCCTATCAGACGGGGTTGGGGGGGGATAGTCTGTTACAGTCACCCATACTGTTGCCTTTCCATCAGCCCCGATGCTGCCAGATTCTTGCTGATATCATACCCCCATTGTCCAAAGGCCTGTCAGAGCAGGTCTACCAGATAGAAATTATCTTAGCTTTCCTTCATGGGAGAATGTCTGTTTCAACCTCATTCCTGAAGGATATTATCTAGTAGTTCTAGAATTCTTGGGTTGACATTCCATTCTTTTGAAAAATATGCTGCTTTGGGCACCTGGGTGGCTCGGCCAGTTAAGCACCTGCCTTTGGCTCAGGTCATGATCCCAGAGTCCTGGGATCGATTCTCTCATTGGGCTCCCTGCTCAGTAGGGGGCCTGCTTCTCCCTCTCCCACTCCACCTGCCTGTGCTCTCCTGAAAAGAAAAGAAAAATACGCTGCTTCCATTGGTCTCCATGATTCCAGATGAGAAATCCTGCCATGTGCATCTTTGTTCCTTTGTAGATAATGCATTTGCTTTCCTCTGGCAACTTTCAAGATGTTTTGTCTTCCCTTTCAGCAGACTGGTTGTGATCTGTCCAGGCATGGATCTCTTCGGGTTTGTCCTTTTTAAGGTTTGTCTGATGCATCAGGGGTCTCCAAGGCCAGCCACACCCCTAGATTCCCTCTAGCAGAGATTTGCTAGGACTCAAGACCTCAGCATCCAATGAGCTCATTGCTGTAAACTCTGCTGGCCAAGGCTGCCAATGCCCGGGCCTAGACCACCCACATCAGCCTGCTGGGTGAGGGCCCCCACACCATGGCTGGACGCGTGAATGCCTAGAAGGGCAGGGGAAAGCCCAGATAAAGTCCTTCCTGAGGAGAGCGGGCAGCCAAGGCAGAAGCTTCTGTCCTAGGAACCTTCAGACACCAGGCAGGAACCTCAACATATTTTTAAAGAAATGGCATTTCAAGCAAGCCAAACATTACTATTGAAAATGGAATTGTCATTAATCTATAGCATTTAGCATTCTTGTAGTTCTCCCCAGTTTACCTGACTGGCTATATGAAGACCACTTCACATCCCATGTGGATGTATTTGTGTAGTGTGAGTTACACATAGGCTGTGTGTGTAGACCACATGTACATGTAAGGATACTTTAGTACTCGTGTGTTACACGTGCTGTGTGTGTAGACTACTGCACATGTAAGGATAATTTAATTCTCATGTCAGTGAGACATCAGATAAGGGAAGTCTCCTAAAATATATAGAAAAAAATAATGGATCCTAGAAAAAAAAAATTTTTTTAAGATTTTATTTATTTATTTGACAGAGAGAGATCACAAGTAGGCAGAGAGGCAGGCAGAGAGAGAGGAAGGGAAGCAGGCTCCCTGCTGAGCAGAGAGCCTGATGCGGGACTCGATCCCAGGACCCCGAGATCATGACCTGAGCCGAAGGCAGCAGCTTAACCCACTGAGCCACCCAGGCGCCCCCCCTAGAAAAAAAATTTAAAGAGGCATGTGCGAACCATGCATTTCAGTAAAGAATAGGCCACATTTAGAATTCGCATTGTCAAAATGCACACTCTTAATTCATGAATATCTGAGTTGGTAAGCTGAAGTTTAAAAGAGTCTTCAACTAAAAAAAAATTTTTTTTAGTCTAATTTATAATAAACCCAAAAATGTGGTTTCTTTTATTTCTTTTAGGTTTTATCTTTTCAAATGGGCGGCGTGAACATTCATGGTGTCTTTGAAATGCAAACAGGTGCAGAAAAATGCGGTAGGCCCTTGCTTTCCCGTCATCCTGGAGGAGTGTTGCTGATTCCCTACATCCTTCCCCATTCTGAGACTCAGTCTTCCCAAGTTTTGTCAGTCTGGCGTGAAAATAGTATTTTGCTGCTTTGATTTGCAATTCTGAGACCACAGAAGGGATGCAACTGAGAACACTGGGAAGTTCAGTCTGAACGTCGAGTCCTAGTGGAGTGTGGACATAACCCTGTTGTGAGCCTCCTTGGAGACGGATCCCACTGCCTTCCAGCCGTGTGGCTCAGAGGCAGGCCGCCCAGCCACATGGGACAGGCGGGACTCACTGAACCCTGGTAGGAAGCAACCATTCACCACTGACAAGCAACCATTCACCCGCTCACCTTCCTAGTCGAGCCAGGCCCTCGCCCACCCATCCGCCACGCTTGCGCTGGCTGGCGGCGACTCTGCTGGTCCCAGGGGGCATCGAGTTCTTTCTCAGATTCAGAGACTATCTCGGCAGGTTTTGTCCCCTCTACTCACACCCACAAGGCATCCATGCAAACTGCATGGTATGCACTCCCGGCGCCCCTCCTAGAGAGAAGGAGGGCCACCCGAGTCTGGGACCTGCCTGGGGACTCTCCCGCTTGGAGATGGTCCCTAAGGAAAGTTCCCCCCGCTCAGCTTCACACCCGGGGTGCTGCTTATTTGTACTTGGCAGAGGAAATGGCTTTGGGAACCCGCTTTGGTGTCAGAAGTGGGTCAGGTTTCCAATGCTGGGGACATGCTGGGGATGAGGGTTGGGTATTAAATGGTGTCTTGTCCCTGCAGCTGGCGCTTCGGGGCTGGGCGGACTTGGCGCTCACGTTCTCTCTCCCAGGGTCGTCACCGGAGCCCGGCTGGGGTTGACTCCCAGCCCAGACTGCACCGATAGGAGCCCCCAGCAGGTGGCCCAGGGAGCTCCTTCGAGCTCCCTAAGCCTCAGCCTCCCCACCGCTCGGAGCTGACCGCAAGGCCTGCCCCTCAGCTGTCCGTGGGGTTCCGCTGGGCACCTCACCATGGCGCTGTGGATGTTTGCCTTCTCCCTTTGGGGGCGCAGCACACCCAGGGGCCAAGGTGGCTGCCGGCCTCTGCTAGCTTTGGGGCCCTGGGCGCCCCGTGTCACCTCTCTGAGCCTCTGCAGCCCTGCCAACAGGACCTCCCCACTCTGGGGAAGGGCCCCGAGTTCCCGTGTCACCGTACCAGCGTTAGGCTAGTGCGGCGTGAGCGCTGCTGGCTTTGAGGGGTCTTACCGTTTGGTGCCACCTGTGGAGGGGAACTGTGAGCCCGTGTGTGACTGACTGATTCGTCAGGGTGACCTTGTTTTGGCCCTCTGGAAGCAATGTTGGGAGAAAGGAAGTGTGTCCCCCCAACTCCTCAGCTGGACCTCTGTCCTGCAGGGGCTGAACTCAGAGGCCGGTAGGCCCTCACAGAAGCCTGAGTCTTGGGGGGACAGGAGAGCCTGTGCTGGCTGGGTCAGGGGCCTGGGTCCAGAGAGTGGCTGCCTGTCCCTGGGCATGAATGCTGGGGGCTGGGGACCTCACGTGGGTGCCAGTCAGGTGTGTGTTGCCACAGTCACATTGTAGGTGAGAAACCCCAGGCTTTGACTCACCACTGTGCAGGGCTGGGTTCCGTGGGCAAGGACAGCTCTGGGAGGAGGCTGGCACACATCAGGCAGGTGTCACGGCCCAGTCAGGGGGACTCAGAAGGCTGGGTGTGTCTTAGCACACACCAGAGCCCAGCAGACCCATAACTGTCCACCATGACCCATTCCCTACCCATCTCTAGATGTGCATCCTGCTGTTCCCAGGGCCCCGGCTCTGTGTTCTTGCCACCACTGCCTCTCCTGTTCCCCTGGCACTGACTGCTGGGTCATCACTGTGCAAGCTGTAGGATGTGGAGTCCAGGGCAGACTTGGCTCCTTGGCCCTGCAGGGGCCCTGCTCACAGCCATCCAGGCAGCCGGTACTAATCACGGTTGTCCTTGCAATGACCCCCCACCCACCATGTGGACCAAGACCATTCACTGGCTTCCATCTTTGCACATTCTCTTCCCACAAGCAGGAGAATGTTTGTCCCGCTCTTCCTATAGCTGATTGCCCCTCATTGTCAAGACTCAGGAGCCTCTCCCTAGGAAGGCTTGCCGCCTCTCCAGGTTGCTGTAGCACCTTTGCCCACCTCTACTCACCTCTGCCGCCCTGCTCTGCCCTCCACTACAGACCTGTGGGGTTGCCCTCAGGCTTCTGTACTCACCCGTGCGGACCCCACCCCTGGCCAGATATTCTGCTGTCCAGGCTGCAGGTGCTGTCCCTCGAGGGTGCTGTCCCTCCCCGGACTCCTCCTGCCCGTTGCCGGGGCTGGAACCCCTGATGCTGGTGCCTGCAGATGGCAACCCGTCCCCTCCCAGCTCCCGGGGGCTGGGGCTCTTCCGTGTTACTGGCTTTGGTCAGTAAATAGCAGCTTGGACTCGCGGGTATTCACTAAAGCAGAATTCACTGTATAGTCAGAATAAAAGGAATATTCGTGGGTTAAATCTGACTCCATTTATTTTGTTGCTCAAATGATTGCAGCTGTGGCTGTGCTGGGAGCCGCTCTACACCGGTCCCGAGCCCTCCTGATGGCCCCACTGTTACTCAGAGCGCGTCCTTACTTCCCCGCCTCGGCATATGCTTCAGCCTCATCTTGTATTCTAGGGGGTCCCTGAGGGACAGCAGGGCATGGTCACAGGGTCTGAGGCACAGAAAGTTGAGGTCAGAGGTCCCTGGGGGACAGGACATTATGGTCAGGGGTTCATTCTGGCTGGGCTGCCTTGGGTGGCAGAGGTACAAGGCTGGCAGCCTAAGGCGGATGGGGTCGGCTGCCCTCCAGCTCAGCCCCCAGGCCCCTTTCCCATGTTACCGGTGAGGCCTCAGCAGACAACTGGCTTCCCTCACCCAGGCCAGGCCCAGTGGCCACCTCCACCCTCCCTGCTGCACCCTCTGTGTGGGCCGCTGTCTGGGGTGCCCCTGAGGTTGCCTGGGGAAGGGCTTCTTGCTCAGAGACCTCCCGTCTCCAGGCTGATGGGTGAGCATCTGGTCCCGGGTCCCCTAGGAGAGGGGCTCCCAGGCCCTGCCCCGGGGACAGCCAGCCTTGTCTCGTGACCGCCACCACAAACGGGGAGATGGGCTTCCCGTCAGGGCCGCCGGGATCAGACGGCACAGGTGTATCTGTCCTGCTGCTTTTAGGGAAGCCGTCGCCACCCCACCCTGGGGAGGTTTTCTGCATCACTTTGGCTCACAGAGACCTTCTGGGCCCAAAACAGCCCTGGAAGCGTGTCCCTAAATTCCTGGCTACCATCCTTTAGAGAGTTCTGGGTTTGTCACAGTGCAGAAAAGGTGGCGTTCACGCGTGCGTGCTCTGTCGCGTGCAGTGGGTGCGAGCCCATGCGTGTATGTGAGCACACGTGTGTGCCCACGTGTGCCTTCCTCCCCAGGCCATTAGAATGGGAGCCCCAGAGCCTAGCTGAACCTGTGCGGAGGTCAGTGAGGCAGGAACCCAGGACAGAGGGCTCCAGCTGCCCTATCCAGAGGTGCCTTCCCGAGGCATCTACACACCTTGGCCATTCTCCATCTGTGAGTAGAACTACTGATCCTCGCCCCGCTGAGGGCATGTGATGACATCCTTCTGGGGGGGCCTGGCCCCCACCAAGTGTTCAGGGCCACTGAGCCTTCGAGTTTCCGTATGTAAATCTTCAGTCATCAGCTCCTACTCGAGTTACGCTTCACACAAAAGAAGTTTCTTCGCAGTGGGCTTGTATCTAGGCTGGGGCCCACAGCCCTTATCCCTGCTTGCGGCAGGCAAGTGCACAGATTTAGAGCAGGTCCCCATCCCCCACCAGCAGGGGCTGGGGGAGGGGTGAGAGATCGGGTCTGTGGAGGGGAGGCAAGCTCCAGGTCACCCTTCTGCAAAGGGTCAGAAGCAGGGGTGGGGGGCAGATACTGCCAAGAAAAGGAGGTGTGTCCAGCGCCCTGGGGAGAGGACTGTCCTGCCTTTTAGGCTCAGGTTGACACAGGGGACGCATCCTGGGGCTGGACAGTTGCCTGGATGTTTTCAAATGCAGCAGATAAATGTTTGGAACTGACGTATTTCTGCCATTTCTCATATGCTGCAGGAAAACCATGCTGCCCCAACCTCAGCCAAAGACACATTTTCGTTGCGGGGGTTGAACAAAAAAGTCAGCTGTGGGTTTAAGGCCCTGGGATGGCGTTACCTGGTGGCACCTCGATGGGGTGGGGGGCTGCTGGGCCGCACTTGGGGCTGAATCCAGGAATTGTGGCTGTGCCAGATTGGGAGGGGGCCTTTCTCTGAGAGGCAGTGGGGTGAGAGTTTTGGATGAAAAGATCTGGATTTGGATGACATGCAGCCCCTTTGGGAAGTGCTGGCAGGCTGGTGGTCCCGTCTTCCCAGCCTCTTCCATCACGGCAGCGTGGAAAGAAGGGACACCTGTGTTCAGGGCATCTTTGCAGAGGGGCTCCACGGCCCCCACGGTGGCCTCCTCCCACTCTGCCACACACCCTGCCCACTAGTTAATGCCACGTAACACACACCCGTCAGTGCTTTGGGAGCTGATGACGCGGCGTTCTTGCTAGACCACAAGCCTGGGTTTCTATCTGCACATTTCCCGGCCCAGGAAAGGCCACATCAGGACATTTGGGGCTGTCTCCAGAGGACAGGACAATGGGTCCAGCATTTCCTGGGCACCAAGAGCCTCACCCTGGCTGTGGCCTCCTATCTCTGTTGCTGCAGGCTTGTTGTCGCATGTGGGCACGTGTGTGTGTGTGTGTGTGTCCCTCAATGACCGGTCCAACAGCTGGCCTAGGGTGAGCGCCCATGTCTAGTAGGGCCCTGTGTCTGCCACACACACATATCACACACAGCCTCACACACATGCAGCATCACACACAGAGCATCACACACACACAACCTCACACACACAGAACATCACACACACACATCACACACAGCCTCACACACACAGCCTTATACACAGAACATCACACACACATATCACACGCACATCACACACTCACCACACACACAGCACCACACACAGCCTCACACACACACACATCACACACAGCATCACTCACACCGCCTGCAAACAAAGACCTCTGGAAGCAGATGTGCGCTCCCTGATGGCTCCCTAGGTCTGTGCCCAGCCTGCACACCACAGAAGGGGGCTCACCATGGTGACAGAGTATTTCAAGTGCCCTGTTAGGTCAGGACCTTCTGAAAAGTCTGGAAGTGGGAGTGTGGGGGGCAGAGTGTCATGAGCAATCTGCACCCTCTCCCAGCTGGCCTGGGCTCCTCTTCCACCCAGGGCCATCAGGACCCTAGGCTCCGGTCCCAGGGCGCCTGACGCCCAGCCCAGCCTCGTTGCCATGGGGACGGTGGGCATCCGGGCTGCTCCCCGCCCTCCAGCGGGCTGGGGAGCCTGGGGCTTTGTCGGGCTGGAGAAGAAAGGGGCTGCCTGCAGGCACCGCCCCGCCTGAGGGAGGTCCAAGCTGGAGGCAGGGCCGGTGTGTCCCTCCCCCGCTGGTGGCACCCGAGGCCTCACCCTGGACTGCCCAGATCAGCAGGGTGGCAGGGTCTCCTCCAGCCCCAGGGATCCCGGCTCTGCCTGTTTGCGTGCTTTCCCAGGGAAACGGTGAGTACGCTGGGGTCCGGAGAAGCCAGGCTTCCCGGTTCAGGAGGAGCCACAGCCCTGGGGGGGTCACTTCCCGGGTTCCTCGGGCACTGTGCGTGCCCCGGGGTGGCAGGCAGGACAGCACGTCTCTGTGTGATTTCAGGAGGAGGCTTCCCGCTTGCAGGCAGGGTCCCCATCACCCCTCAGCGCCCAGGGTCCGCGTCTGCCGGGAATCGTCCAGGATGTTGGCTGGACTCAGGCGTGGGGTTGGAGCTGTCCCCTGACCTGTGGTGTCTGGGTTTCCCCACACTGCTCTTCCCACGTCTTTTGAAACAGGTGGGAGGGGAGCCGGGTGTGTGCTTTAGAAATGCCGTTGCCTGAGGTTGCCTCAGGAACGCAGACCCCATTTCAAATGCTGGATTGTCTTTTTTTAGAACAATTTTGGAGAGCAGTTTTCGGTTCACAGCTCTGGAAATGGAGGGAAGTACAGATTTCCCATGCGCCCCGGAGCCATGCTGCCATCTCCTGGACTGGCAGCACCCTCTTTGGAGGGACACTTGTTACCGGTGGCAAGCCTGCCCTGACCTGCATAGTCACCCAGAACCCACACCTTATCGGGGTCACTCCTGTGGGCATGTCCTGGGCTTGGGACAGATGCCTCATGACACGTGTCTGTATTTACTTCCCTCGGAGCCCTCATGCCCCCGGCAGCCACGGACCCCAGGCTTTCTCCAGAATTTCTCCAGTTGGGAGCAAACAGGGTGTTGCCTTGCTGATGTGCGTTTAAGTTCCCAGCGATTTCCTTTCTCTCTCTCTTCCTTTCTTTCATTAGGAAAACCAGCCTAGCGTGGCCAGGGCACCAGAGTGGTGTGCATTCCCAAGTCCCTGGGGATGCCAGGCTGTCCCTGGCTCTTTGGTGGTATGGATCAGGACACTAGATGACTAGGGTGACATCCCAGGTCGGTGTCGAGTGAACAGAATGAGTGTGCGGACACGCACTCAGAGTCCATTGCAAACTACCACAGGACACACACCCAGCCTCAGAGTTTGTGCAGAAAGTGGAGCGTGTCTCTGCGGGGGTTCCAGCCGGTGGGGCGGCTGGAGCTGCTGGCTCTGGACACAGGGCCTCCTCTGGGCTGGGCGCAGAGACTCCCTCGGGCAGAGCAGGGCTGGAGCCTGTGTTCTCATCCGCACCACAGTGGTCATGAGGGCTCCTTCTTGGTGGTCTTGCTCTGTGACCTCAGCCTGCCCCTGGGGGGCCTCGCCCTGCTCTGGGCACAGGGAATAGAGCGGCTCACACATGTCTGGGGGCTCCAGGCAGGACACGTGACTGTGTCCCCAGCTGTCCAGTGGGGTTTTCTGGGGGTGAAAGGAGCCAAAGGGTGTCCTCTGTGCTGTGCGTCCCCGTCCCACTGCAGCGGCTGCCAGGGCAACAGGGACACCTCCCAAAGCTCGTGGACACCAGTTCTGCCTCAACCCCACAGCTTGGGGCCAGTCTGGGGTCTCCCACTTTCCCCCGGACATGTGGTGAGGGGCCCCCAGGGGCCTTCACGCTGCATGTGAGAGACCCTTGAACAGATGGGGCTGGGGCACGCCCATAGCTCAGTAGTCCCAGCCCACTCGGGCCCCCCGCCGTCTGTGTCTCTGTATATTCATGTGTGCATATGTGTACACATGAGTGTGCACAGGGGCCAGTATGACCTGTGACCCCCCACTGTCTGTGTCTGTGTGGGTGCATGTGAGTGTGCACAGGGACTGGTGTGTCCAGTGAGAGGCTGGGCGCCTGTGTGGGCAGCGATCTGCTCCAGAGGGACTGAGGGTGTCTCATCCCCCGGGCACTGCTGCCAGGCCCCAGACCCAGCGCTGCAGCCCAGGGCGGTGGATCCACCCTCCCGCCTGCTCGCCTGAGGCTCCCGCACCTACAGCCAGAGTTCAAATCCCCAGTCGCACTCCATTAACTGACCAGCGGGCGCCGAGCTCTCCTAAACCACCTACTGACCCACTGACTTCCTTTTTATATACCTCCCTCCCTACCTCTTTGCTGCCTTGTTCCAGAAGGGACCTGGTTCAGCTCAAGTATGCAGGATAGAGAAGTAGGTGAATACAAGGGAGAGCTGTGTGTTGCCAGGCAGAACTTGTGGGTGGCTGGTGAAGCCCTCAGGTGGGAGTCCGGGACTGAGGGCCATGGGGGTTCTGGATGTGGGCTGTCTCTTCCCGGTTGTGTTAGAGGAGCCCCCTCCTCAGCTCCGGATCAGCCCTTGTGAGGTGTGGGAGCCTGTGAGCAGAACTGAGGAGCCCGGGGGTCGGGGGCAGGGTAGTCTGTGGTCAGGAGCCCCTAAGTGACCTGGGGACAGCTCAAGGACAGAGCTGCCCTGCCCCGCCCTAGGACACGGGAAAGGCGCGTCCATTCCAGGTAGCAGCCGTGGCTGTCAGCCCAGAGTTGGACACCCCAGGTCCAGCCCAGCTTCTGCTCTGCTGGGGCTGCTCAGCCCCTGAAGGTCCATCCTCCTGCCGTCCCTCTGTCCCTTGGGTCCCCTGTGGGAACAGCCTAGCAGGAAGGTGAGCCCCAGAAGGCCTTTGCTTTGGAGGGAATCCCCATGGGTTTTTAGAGCTCCAGCTGGGGCTTTTATTATTTTTTTTTAAAGATTTTATTTATTTATTTGACAGAGAGATCACAAGCAGGCAGAGAGGCAGGCAGAGAGAGAGGAGGAAGCAGGCTCCCCGCTGAGCAGAGAGCCCGATGCGGGGCTCGATCCCAGGACTCCGAGATCATGACCCGAGCCAAAGGCAGCGGCCCAACCCACTGAGCCACCCAGGCGCCCCAGCTGGGGCTTTTAGAATGAGGTTGCTGCTGACAGAAGCTTGACTGGATAAATGAGAGTGGCCTTTTGTTTCTCAGTAATTAATTTCCAGTAAGCCCCTCCCCTTCCCCTCCTCCCTCCCCGCTTCTTTCTCACTGTGCTGGGGCTGCTGCGATCAGATTCCCACCCTTCCCAGCCTGAAAGTAGCGGGGCTGTGGGGTCTATACCTCTGGTCACTTGGGAGCTAACACTGAGCTAACACCTCATGGGAGAGGGCGGGGCGCATCTTGTACTGCTCCAGGCCGACCTGGGAGAAACCCAGGGTTTGCTTCTAGACGGCTTCAGTAAAGGAATATTGCAGTAGGCGAGTCAAGTGAGCATGCAGAAGTTATGTCTATGGTGCATGTAGCCTGTGAAGTGTGCCCCCAGTGTGTCTAAAGAAACTTTGCTCAAAAAAGAAAAGAAACAATGTTCGTACTTAAATTAGAAACACTCTCTTGTTGAAAACTACCAACCATCCTCTGAGCTTTCAGGGAGCCATGATCTTTTTGCTTGTGGAGGGTCTTGCCTGATGTTGATCTGCTGACCCATCAGGGTGGTACCGGCTGTGGCCTTTTCTGAAAATAAGACAACCCTGAAGTTTGCCACATGGATTGACTCTTCTTTCGAGAATGATTTCTCTGTAGCTTGTTAAGCTGTTTGATAGCGTTTTACCCACAGTAGAACTTCTTGTGGGTTTTTTTTGAAGATTTTATTTTTTTATTTGACAGAGAGAGAGAGAGAGTGGGAGGGGCAGAGGGAGAAGCAGACTCCCCTCCGAGCAGGGAGATGGATTCGGGGCTGGATCCCAGGACTCTGGGATCATGACCTGAGCCGAAAGCAGACGTGTAACCGACTGAGCCACCAGGCGCCCCAGTAGAACTTCTTTCAAAACTGGAGTCCATCCTCTCCAACCCTGCTGCTGTGTTACAGCTACGTTCGTGTGGTATTCTAAATCCTTTGCTGTCATTTCCGCAGTCTTCACGGCATCTTCACCGGGTGTGGATTCCATCTCAAGAAGCCACTTTCTTTGCTCATCCATAAGAAGCAAGTCCTCATCTGTTCAAGTCTGATCACGGGATTCTAGCAGTTTTGTCCCGTCTTCAGGCCACACTTCTGATCCAGCTTCTCCTGCTGTTTCCCCAACATCTGCAGTGACTTCCTCCACCGCAGTCTTGAACCCCTCAAAGCCACCCATGAGGGCTGGAATCAACTTCTTCCAAATTCCTGTTGATGTTGATAGTTTGAGCTCTTCCCATGAGTCATGAATATTAATGGTGAATCCTTTGCTGGATGTTTTCGACTGATTCTGCCCAGATCCATCTGAGAATTCAGTATCTACGGCAGCTAGAGTCTTACTAAAGGTATTTCTTAAAGGATGAGACTTGCAAGTCAGCATTACCTCTTGGTTCATGGGCTGCAGGGTGGATGTTGTGTTAGCAGGCATGAAAGCAGCAATAATCTTTTTTTTTTAAGATTT
Source organism: Lutra lutra (assembly GCF_902655055.1). Taxonomy (NCBI): domain Eukaryota; kingdom Metazoa; phylum Chordata; class Mammalia; order Carnivora; family Mustelidae; genus Lutra; species Lutra lutra. The sequence continues at coordinate 4,600,883 of NC_062290.1, read as the reverse complement.
TATTTATTTATTTATTTGACAGACAGAGATCACAAGTAGGCAGAGAGGCAGGCGGAGAGAGATGGGGGGAAACAGGCTCCCCGCCGAGCAGAGAGCCTGATGCAGGGCTCGATCCCAGGCCCCTGAGACCATGACCTGAGCCGAAGGCAGAGGCTGAAAGCATTGAGCCACCCAGGTGCCCCTAAAGCAACATTAATCTTGTCCCTCTCCATCAGAACCTTGGGTGACCACGTGCAATGCCATGTAGCAGTAATATTTTGCAAGGAATCTTTTTTTTCCTGAGCAGTAAGTCTCAGAGTGGGCTTAACATATTCCATCAACCGTATGGTAAATAGCTGTGCTGTCCGCCAGGCTCTGTTGTTCCGTTGAAAGAGCACAGGCGGAGGAGATTAGCATGGTTGCTAAGGGCTGCTTTTCAGAATGGGCAATGAGCACTGGCTTCCACTTCAAGTCACCAGCTGCGTCAGCCTCTCTTGAGAAAGTCAGCCTGTCCTTGGAACTTTTGAACCAGGCGTTGACGTCTTTCTCACTATGGAAGTCCTAGGTGGCATCTTCCAATGGAAGACTGTTGCCTCCGTATTGAAAACCTGTTGCTTCGTGTGAGCGCCTTCGTGAATTGTCTCAGCCGGATGCTCGGGATCCCTTGCTACGGCTTCTCCGTCAGCACTTGCCGCTTCACCTTGCGCTTGTACTTAGAGACGCTTCTTGCCTCCCCTCTGCTGACTTCCGCCAGCTCCCAACTTGACTTCCGCAGCTTCCTCAGCTCCTCAGCCTGCACAGAACTGAAGAGTTAGGGCCTTGCTCCGGGGGAGGCTTTGGGCGAAGGGAATGTCGTGGCTGGTTTGAGCTTCCCTCCAGGCCGGTCAGACTCACTGCATGTCAGCAGGGAGGCTGTTTCATTCTCTTATGTGTTCACTGGGGTAGCACTGGTGATGTCCTTCGAGAACGTTTCCTTTGCATTCATAACGGGGCTTACTTTTTGGCACAAGAGGCCCAGCTTTTGGCCTGTCTTGGGTGTCAACAGACCTTCCTCACGCAGCTGAATCATTTCTAGTTTCGATGGAAAGTGAGAGATGTGCGACTCTTCCTTTCACGTGAACACTTAGAGGCCCTGGTAGGGTTATCAACTGTGCTAATGCGCATACGGTCATGTCTCAGGGAATAGGGAGGTTCTAGGAGAAGGAGAGAGATGGGGGGAGGGCCTGTCCATGGAGCGGTCAGAGCACACACAACAGCGGTTGAGTTCCCCATCTTATATGGCACAGCTACGGTGGCCCCAGATTACAGCGGTGACATGGAAGATCACCGATCACAGATCACTGTAACAAATGTGATAATAACAATCACGTTTGAAATATTGTGAAAAGGGCGCCTGGGTGGCTCAGTGGGTTGGGCCGCTGCCTTCGGCTCAGGTCATGATCTCAGGGTCCTGGGATCGAGTCCCGCATCGGGCTCTCTGCTCAGCAGGGAGCCTGCTTCCCTCTCTCTCTCTCTCTCTGCCTGCCTCTCCATCTACTTGTGATCTCTCTGTCAAATAAATAAATAAAATCTTTAATAAAAAAAAAAAAGAAAGAAATATTGTGAAAGTTCCCAGAAAGTGACGCAGTGACATGACGTGAACAAATGCTGTTGGAAAAATGGCGCCAGCAGACTGGGTCCAGGCAGGATTGCTACAAACCTTGCATTTGTAAGCAATGCTGTCCTTAAAACAAGGTGGACCACAGTGATTTTTTTCTTACAGGGTGGAAAAAAAGCCACAGACCCAGCAACCCCCCTCTGTGGCTGGCATCAGAGTGGTTACAGGTCAGGGATCACTTCCACTTGAGGCCGATGTCCTGTCCCCAGGGCCCCCTGTAACTGTCCTACTCCGTGGGCAAAGCTGTCAGACACCACCCTGCCTCAGGGTCAGAGGTCACTGGGCTCTGCCAAGGCAACCCCCAAAGGCTGCTTTCGGGTGCTGTGACTAAACCATCAAGTATTTTTAGAGCAGTTCTGCTTTTGTTTTGCTTAAATAAGGAGGTACCGTGAGTGCTCCCCTGTGGGACCCTCACTGCTCTCACGCTAGCGTCTGACACACCCCAAGCCAGGTGTGGCGTGGAGGGCTGTCTGCGGTCATCTGGGTCACCCGGCCGTCCTCAGAGCTGCCCGACCCACGGCAACATTCAAGGCAGTGCCCAACCTAGGGAAGGTTTTCTGTCTTTGAACAGAATCCAGTTTCAGTTTAAAGGAAACTAGAGAACTTTTTGCAAAAGTGTGTTTTCAGAAAGCAAAATTACACTCCGTGTCCCTTCCTTTTGGGTTTCTTAACCACATTTTTCCCCCAGAGAAATGTAGGACAGCTAAGTAGAAATTAAATTTTCCATATATAAACAGACATGGAGACAGCTGGCTCTGAGGCAGTTGCTAGAGGCTTGGAATCTCAAATGAGCTATGGAGGAGATGTTATCATCTTATTTTAAAATAAGTCGACTTTTCTCCCAATTGCAAATATAATAAATGTTCTTTGTAAAAATGTATATAGTACCGAGAAGCATGGAGAGGAAAGCGAACACCCCCAAAAGCTCAGCGCCCAGAGCTGGAAGGTCATGTGTCTGAGGGCATTTGCAGCGGGTCCCTGCTCCTTCCCTGGCTCTTGTCTGGGGCTGGCAGTCCAGGGGCCCCCCTCCAAAGCCCGTGGGGTCCCACCCTGTCTCCTGCCCGGCTCTTGCCCAGCTTGTGGAGAAGATGTCAGCACTGGACACTGTCCCACTCTGGCCTGCCCAGTGCCCCCAGTGCCCCACTGACCTGAGAGCCAGGAGTGGGCAGCCCCTTGGTCCTCAAGTGCCTCCCTCTTGCCACATGCTATTGTCTTTCAGAGCCGGTGCGGCATGGCCGCTGACCAACTGCATGAGGCTCTGGGCACCTCTGAACCCTGGTGTCCTCGTCGGTAACGGGACTCTCACGGCCAGGGCTCCCACTGGCCCTCCAGGCTCTGCACCCCCCTTGCCCCGTGCCCCTCCTTGCTCTGAACCCCCTACTGCCTACTCACCTCTCGCTGTCCTGCGCCCCCCCCCACTGCTGCCCTGTGCCCCCCTCACTGCCGGCTCACCTCCTGCTGCCCTGCGCACCCCCGCCAGCTACCTGAGCCCCTTCCAGCTGCCCTGTGCCCCCCCCCCGCCGCCCTGCGCACCCCCCTCCCCCGCTGCACTGCGCACTGTGCCAGTGGCCAGCCGTCCTAGCGGCGTCCTCTGCGGGGTCCTGCTTCACCTCCTTAGACACACCTTCCCCTTCTGGAAATGGGGCAAAGTGATGGTCCTGAGGCTGCTCCTCATTTGCTCTGTTTCTGTGTGGGCGTGGGGGCAGCGAGGCCAGGTCCAGATGGAGTAGGGAGGGGAGCAGTGGGCGCCGGAGGGCAGGAATGGCCAGCCTGCGCCCCAGAGCTGGGTGGGCACAGTGAGGGAACAGAGTGAGGTGGGCGGGGTGCACTGGGTCTTGTGGGGGAGCTCCGCGGCCTGGGGTCTCTGCTGCTTCCGCTTCTGGTTATGCGGAGGATCCCAGAACTGCCGTTTCCCTGGGCAGTTCACTGCTTCTCGTAAGAGTCAAGGGACTCCGTCGGCCTTTTTTTTTTTTTTTTTTTTTAATGAAGCTTTTTCTTTTGCAGTAACTAACTGTAGGCTCACATGCAGCTGTGAGAACCCCGCGGAGACTGTGTACCCTTTGCCCAGCCTCCTCCGGCGGTGACACGGTGCGGGTGACATAGTGCGGAACTGTAGTGCCCCGCCAGGGCGGGGAGGTCTGCACCGTGCAGGGCGGGGTCCCCTCCCGTGCCCCTGCGGGCAGCTGACCTGCACCCTGTGAGTACACTTGGGTCATTTCAAGAACGCTCAGCATGTGGAATTCGGAATGTTTTCAAACTGGCTTTTTCAGTCGGTGTTCATCTCAGGCGACTCACCCAGACTGTGGTGTCCGACTCCCTTCCTCTCCAGTGCCGACTGTGTCTGGGATGTGGCTGTGCCACGTTGGGTCCTGCACCCCTTGAAGGCCATCGGGTTGTTTGCCCTGCACGTCTGTGTGCGGGTCTCTGTGTGAACGCAGGCTGTACTTCTGGGGGACACACGCCGGGTCTCCTGCTGCGTCCGGGGGTGGTCCAGTGTGTCCTAAAAGAACTCGCCCAGCTCTTCCCAGGGAGGCTGTCCCACCTTAGTGCTGGGTCTGAGTGGCCCCATTTCAGTGCATCCTGGACCACGCCGGTGGGTAGCCTTCTTCCTGTCTGCCCACTCGGCAGGTGTGAGGGGAGCTCCTCACTGCGGGACTGGCTCGAGTCTGTTGACTATCTTGTGAGTGGCTCTTGCTCTTGGTGTCCCATCTAAAAACCCTACCCCACAGATCCCACAAGTTGTTTCCTAATTTTTTCTTGTTGAAGTTTCCTGGTTTGCAATTTACGTTTAAATCTATGATCCGTTTTGAGCTGGTGTCCGTGTTGGGCATGCGGTCTAGGTCGGGCTCCTTGGCTGCCTGGGGATGTCCCATCGCCCCAAGGCCATCCGTAGAAAGGCTGTTTTTCCTCTCTTTGAACCTTTGGTAACCACTCCTGCCCTTGGTGGGCTCCTGCTGGGTCCCCATTGTGTCCCGTTCACCCCTGGATCTGTCCCCTCAGCACCACCCCATGCCCTTTGCTGTGGCGACAGAGGCGTGGTCCCTCCTGGTTAGGCTGCCTCGCTTCCCTGGGGGCCTCTGTTCTTCATGTACATTCAGGAATGAGCCTGTCTGAGATCCACAAAAAGCCTTGCTGGGGCTTTGACAGAAACGGTATTAAGCTCATAGATCATTTGTGAGAGAAATGACATCTTTCTGTCATTTCTCTCACAAATCTTTCCATCACATCGTCGGTCTATGAACATGAACACAATATATCTCTTTTCTTGGACCTTTATTTCATCAGTGTGTTGAAGTTTTCAGCATGTGAGCTTAGTAAATGTTTTGTTGGATTTACATTTGAGGCTCCTTTTTAAAAATTAAAAAAAATTTTTTTAGCGTGAATGGCATTGTGTTTCTTAGTTTTTGGTGTCTACATTTTAAACATTCAAGCAGTTTTGATCTTATGTCTCTGAACTGCCAGATTCACTTGTTAACTCTAGTGGTGTTTTTGTAGATTCTCGGGATTTACTTTGTAGACAATCGTGTCATCTGCAAATATGGGCACTTCTCTTCCTTCCATTTGCTCTGCGTGCATTTTCATTCCTCACGTTGCCTTATTGCGTAGCTGGAACATCCGGCACTCTGATGAGCGAGGACAGTGATGTTACGGGATAAATCGCTCTCCCCAAAATTTGTATGCTGAAATCCTAAACCTCAGTGTCCCAGAACATGACCTCATTTAGAGACGGAACTCTTAAAGAGGTAATTAGTTAAAATGAGGTCATAGTTGTGGGCTCTAATCCAGTGGGACTGGTGTCCTTCTAAGAAGAGGAGGTGAGGACAGACACACACTGAGGGACGCCCACATGAGGACATGGGGAGAAGGTGGCCTGTTGCCCAGGCCAGGAGAGAGGCCTCAGGGGAAACCTGTCCTGCCCACTCCTGGATCTCAGACTTCTGGCCTTGAGGATGGGGCCAGGATGCATTTCTGCTATTGTTTCTATGGAGTTTTGTTAGAGCAGCTGGAGCAAACCAATACTCCCGCCCCCAGGGCCACGGAGGTCGGAGGTCGTGCTGCTCCAACTTCCTGTGCTAGTTCTGCCCATTCTTTAACCCCATCTAGAGCAACCTGTTGCACCTGGCTTCTCTTGTGAGCTTCACCCACTTCCCTGGTACATCGGTCGCTGAGTAACCTTCCGTATGACGAACATGGTTGCACACTTCGCTCAATCGTTCTCCAGTTGGAGGATATCTGGGTCATTTTCAGTTTTGTGTTATGATGAGTCGGGTTGCTACAGACATGGTGACCAGGTTTCTGTGTGGACAGATGTTTTCTTTTCTCCTGGGGAGAACCCACAGGTGTGGAATTGCTGGGTCGCAGGCAGATGTGTGCTTAACTTCGTGAGGAAATGCCAGGTGGTTTTCCAAAGCAGTTGTACAATTTTGCACCTGTCAGCACTGGGTCACTGACCCCTGCGTGCCCCACGTCCTTGCTGGCGCGAGATGGGCATGGTGGTGTCGCAAGGCTGTAGCTTACATCTCCCTCACGCGGGGGCTCGGGAGCACTTCCCTCGGAGCTCACTATCCCTTCAGATAATTTTTGAAGTCCCTGGTCTAGTCTGTTCCTCAATTTATTTTTATTGGGTTGTCTTTTTCTTTATTGAGTTGTAGGAATTTTTATATATTCTGTGCACAAGTCCTTTGTCAGAGAGATGTATTACAAATTTCCTTCCCGTCCGCGGCTCTGGCTTTCATCTTTTTCGCGGGGCCCCTGGATGAGCACGCGATTCTCCTGCTGATGAAGGTTGGTTTATCAAGTGTTTTTCTGCGGCTTTTAGGCCCGAGACATCTGCCTGCCTCGAGGGCGTGGGTGTTCCACCTGTGCATTTCTGGAAGCTCTAGAGTCCTGCTCACAGTTAAGACTTGGCTTCATTCCAAGTATGTTCGTGTGTGTGTGTGTGTGTGTGTGTGTGTGTGTGGTGTGAGTGATAGTTAAGGCTCACCTGTCTGTGTCATGTCCACGTGCTACAGCACAGTCATGAAGGACTTTCCTCTCCCAGTGCCAAGTGCCGCTGCCTTTGTAAAAACCCGACCAGCCACACGCATGTGATCGCACATCTGGACCCCCCATTCTGTTCCATTTACATCTCTCTAACCCTGTGTGACACCACCTGTCTTGTTTTAACTTAATATGCTTTCATTATTATAGTAATTATCTTGCTTAATAAATGAAATCATTTTACTTATTATAGAAACCCTGCCTGTGCTATTCTCCATCGTCAGACACTCATATCTCCGATTTTCCACCTTGCAAATACAGCTGTACTGTGGGACTAAGGACAGATGTGTGGAGGGGCTGCAGGGGCAGGGGTATGAGCATCTCGTGTCTGCTCTGTTTCCGTCGAGCCTCCAGGTCGCTGTCCATAAGGTGAGGGAGAGGGGTGCTCCTCAGCCACTGTCAGCTCCTTTTCACGCCTTCCTTCTTCTCTGGAGTAGCAATGCTCCCACCCTATGCTCCTCTGCTCCTTGTGCTCCCTCCTGTCCTCATCCTCCCCTGTGCTTGCTCGTGCTCCTTCCTATCCTCACTGCCCCGTGCTCCCTCTGCTGTCTGTGTTGTGCCTGTGGAGCCCCAGCCTATGTCTTGGCTCTGTGCTGCCTTTGCCATGGGGACAAGCCATGAGAAGAAGTGGAATTTTTAAAATTTGTGTCTTCATCATGGTCATATAAAAATTATTAAATTTAGGGGCCCCTAGGTGGCTCAGTGGCTTAAAGCCTCTGCCTTTGGCTCAGGTCATGATCCCAGGGTCCTGGGATTGAGCCCCACATTGGGCTCTCTGCTCAGCAGGGAGCCTGCTTCCCCCCACCCCCGCCTGCCTCTCTGCCTACTTGTGATCTCTGTCAAATAAATAAATAGAAATCTTTTAAAAAATTATTAAATTTAAAAGTAGACAATATGGTTACATGGTTAAAAAAACAAAAAGATCCAAGAGAGCTCTCACTCCCACCCTGCTCCATCCATAAGATAGCCGTTTTAAACAGTTTTTAAATTTTTCAAACTTATGGAAAAGATGCAGGAATTCATTTATCAAGCATCAATAATTTGCCCTGTTTGTGCTTCCCCCACGTAGAGAGGGAGGCACGTTTTCCCAGAAAAGCTGGCAGAGCTCATAACTAGATTGTCTGGCGGCCAGGTACTTCATACCATTCTAGTGACCAGCTGTGTCTGCCCATGAGGAGGTCTGGCCACTCTGCCCATTAGGTGCTTCTCTGTGCTGATCGGGAACCACGTGGTAGACCCACTGGCTCCCTCCAGGTGAGCCTTTGTTGTTTCCAGCCTTGCTCCTACCTGCCCTGTGCAGGAACCACCTGGTACCTTGCTGTTTTGCACCTGGGCAGGTATGCCCAGCACCAGTTTCCAGAGTGATGAGTGCTGGGCCAAAGGGCAGATGTCCCCTTCCGTCCCACCCGCCATCCTGTGGAAGGGTCTTTGCTAACCTGATGCGGAGAGAGGGCACTTGAGTGTGGGCTGTAGCTGTCTCATCACATGTGTGTGGCCACTTAGATTTCCTTACCTTCGAGCTAGCTCTTCCTGACCTTGGCTCTAAGCTATCAGTTTCTGGATCGTTCCTCGACCCACTCATCCCTCACCCCGCACCCAGACTCAATGACAGAGGGGACTCATCCAATGGGGGCCAGCCATCGGAATCTTTAAAACACAAAACTAAGGGCGCCTGGGTGGCTCAGTGGGTTAAGCCGCTGCCTTCGGCTCAGGTCATGATCTCAGGGTCCTGGGATCGAGTCCCGCATCGGGCTCTCTGCTCGGCAAGAAGCCTGCTTCCCTCTCTCTCTCTGCCTGCCTCTCCGTCTACTTGTGATCTCTCTCTGTCAAATAAATAAATAAAATCTTTAAAAAAAAAACACACAAAACTAAGCCATTTTGCAACAAAACCAAGTGTGGGTTGAGTCGAGGCAGCCCCACGCATGTAAACATCAGACAGACTGCTCTGTGTCTGGGGACTGTCTTTACCACCCTCTGTCCCTTGTGCTGCCTCAGTGGTCACCGAGGAGACAGGGAGCTTTCCAGGACGTGAAATGCTGGAAGAACAAGATTCTGAGAGAAGCAATGTGGCTCGTGGTCCCACACAGGATTGCTCCATCCATGGAAACACTAAGTGTTGAACTTAAAAGCCTTTGATTCTGGAATAATTCTACATGTGCAGACAAGTTGAGGAGACAGTGCAGAGGGCCCTTCTTCCCGTGTTGGCACCCACATAATGGGCTCCATTGGCCCAGAAGTGAGCTGGCAGAATACCACAGACTATAGACCATCGGCACCCAATCTGGGATACAACAACGTGTTCAGTAAACATGGAATTTTAATGTTGTTTGTGCCTAGAATTCTACTAAAAGGCAGAAGAAAGAATTTGGTTATCTTGATATGTTCTGTTTACAAAGAAATAAACACTTTAATTCTCTATGTGTTTAATGAGGGGCCAGGCTGGAAGGGCCACATGGCTCCTGTGGCTCCCGTGGTCCGGGGCTGGGTCCTGCGGCCCTGCCTGCTGCCAGGGAGGCCGGGAGCCAGCACACGCGATCATGCCACTCTCCAGGAGCAAGTGGGAGCCATACCACTGTCCCAGGGTCTTGCGCTCCAAGGAGTGCAGAGGAAACAGTGACGAGGGACCATGTTATGCTGCTTAATATTCTATATGATGAAAATGCTTGTTCTTGGCAAGTGTGTTCCTTGTTGGACAGCGCCACCGCCCAGGTAGAGTTGTCCCCTGCCTGATACGGTCCAGCCGGGCTGCACCCCACTCCACTTTTAGTCCATCACCTTTTGGGTCATGACATCTGAGCTGCTGCCTCCTTAGGCCATTTCTGCGCAATGGGACTCTGGGCCCGGGTCCTCAGGTCTCGGTGGGGTCTCGTCGCCAGTCTCCTGGCTCGGGGATGTCAGCGGGCAAGGGCCATGCTGGGGAAAGGTGTCAGGTGTGGCTCTTGCCCACTGGAGCAGGAGGCACCTGGAGGGGCCACCTGCCACAGGCCAGGCCTTTGTTCCTTGCATCCCGTCTCCTTTCCATTTTATGACAGAGGACTGCGGCCCTGAGGGTTCTCAGCCCAAGAGCCTGGATGTGAGCCCAGGTACCTGGGACACCAGCCACCATCCTGTCACCTGCCAGTGGGGCAGTCTGGAGTCCTCTGCGGTGGCTGGAGGCCAGAGGGTAGGCGCTGTGCATGCTCACCGGGGTCCTCACGTCCCTGGAGGGAGGTGCACCTATGTCCGTGCACACGGCACTACCCCTGTGACCTGTCCGTCCCCGACTTCCTCATAGACTTCCTCAAATCTGGGGTTAAGAGGAGGATTATCTGGAGGTGAAGTGGGTAGTGTCAACAGCCTGATCCCCTCACCCCCAGACAGCCGAGCACAGGAGCATCTTTGCTGTGCAGACACCACCAGCGAGGGCATGGAAAAGCCTCCATTGTGTGCCCCGGCGTGGGGTAGGGGGGACAAGGCAGGTCCGTGTGCGCTGGAGGAAGGCCCTCGTTAGCGGCTCTGGTACTGACTTCCTCATACTCGTGTGTTCCTTGTGTGCGAGTCGCTGTTCCTGGGGGACTCTATGGTGACCCCTGCCAGCAACAAGGCCACCAAGGTTCAAAGAAATCCCTTGTTTCTAAAGAAGTGTGCAGGGCGGGATGAAGTGGCCGCTGCTGGAACCAATGCAAGAGCTCATGCTCTGAGCTTTGTAGGGTTTGGCGTCTTCGTGCATTTACCTTCCTGGGGGTCACGGAGCTGCCCCGTGACAAGGGTGCTCTTCTGACCATGCACGGACCCCCTCTCAGCTAGGGGACCCCGCTGCTTAGGGCTGCTGGGCCCCCTGAGGGTCCCAGTGTTGTGTGCCCACAGGTCTGTGCAGCCCACGAGGCGAGGTGGAGGAGGCAGGCAGCGGCCTCCATCGCCTCCACCCCCGGACGGAGCTGTTAAACCACCACAGGCCGTGGTGCAGAGGCTCACGGGGGCCTGGACGGCTCTCCAGCCAGTCTGGCTGCATTTTCACAGAGGAGGCAGCTGGGGAACCAGTGAACTTGGGTGTGTGACGATGCGGAAATGCGAAGCCGCAGTCTTTGGTGACCTGTGTTGCAAAACCAGCAAAAGGAAGTTGTGTTTTGCTGTTGCCTGAAGTCAGCCCCGGGCAGAAGCGCACGCTCCCAGGGAAGGCAGGTGAGTGGTGCTAGCTCCGGGGTCTTCGCCAGCCACCAGAGCCTGTGTTGATCCTCCAGGGGCCACTTTTGGGGACAAGGATGCTCTGAGCAAGAGCGGCTTGGGGTGGTGGCTCCGAGGCCGGAAGCGATGCAGTGGTGGGTGAGTGGCACGTCCATGCTCCTTTGGCTCTCGGGTGCCCGTGGCTTGATCTGTGAAGAGCCAGCAGCAAGCGTGCCATCGGTTGGGACAGCACTGGCTGTCGTCTGGGGTGCCTTGGACTCCTGCTAAGATGAACTGAGCCCTGGAAGGGCCGGGGTCTGAGGCTGACCCACATCAGGGTGACCCCCACGTGGGCCCAGCCTGCGCACCTGTCACCGAGGCCCTGGGCAATGTGGGTCTTCCTTTACCTGGGCTGAGGAAGGGTGAGTGGTCCACATGGTCGCTAGGGGGCTAGGCCTTCCCACAAAATGTGTGTTTCTGGAAGGTTCCTCTTCAGTCAGATGCAGTTGAGACACTGATGGGGCTTGGCTGTAGTGGTTACCGGGGAGGAGGACACCCTGGTATGCCCATAGCACCGACTCCAGGAGGGGGATGGGGGCGTCCTGGGTGGCAGCGGGGTGGAGCCAGATGCCACCATGTTCTGTAGAGTGGGGGTGCGTTCAGGGGCACAGCTGTACCCAGAGCACTTGGCTCCTGGGACCATTGGGGCTTGCAGGCAACTGGCTGAGTGCTTGGCCACTCCTGAAGGAGAGGAGACAGAGAGAGCTCTTGGCCTTGGCCTGCACACTGCCCAGCTGGGCCCCACTCAGACCCTCAGAGCCTGACAGTTCGCTAGGGCTAGGCGGGGCTGGGCGGGGCCGGTGCTCGGGGAGGAAGTGGTTTGGCTCCAGCTGGGTGTTTGCAGGAGGCCAGAGGCCCTGGTTCTGCTCCTTGGGTTTGACGTCTGTCTCCCCACAAAGGCCAGCACCTCTGAAAGTTCAGGGGCCCCGGAGCTGGACAGGACTGTGTGCTCTGACACCCAGAGGCCTGATCCTTGGTTAGTCTATGAAGGCCAGAGCTCAGATGGGGGGCTAACGGAGGCCTTGAGGACACATGGGGCTTTGGTGTCCTGAGCCCAAGAGCCCAGGGACTCAGAACAGTGACAGGGGTGCAGCTGCTGGTCTCAGCTGGGAGGCTAGGAGCACTGGCCTCTCCACATCCTTCTAGGTGGGCTCTCATGACCCCCACTGACAGATGAGCAGAATGAGGCACCTCAGTAAAGGGGGTGATGTGGAAGACTGTGGGACAGATGTGAAACCAGCCCTGAATGGAGCATCACTCACTTGCACAGTCCCCTGGGCCCACGGCTGGGAGACCCATCCTGGCTCCAACCCCAGCGTTCTACCTCCTCTGTCTCCAGGTACCCGTCTCCAGATGGCTGGGCTGATTCTCCTTTTCCCTGCTTCCTCTATCTGTCTGGGACACTGTTCCCTCTGCCTGGGACGCTGTTCCCCCCGCCTGGGACACTGCTCCGTCTGTCTGGGATGCTGTTCCCACTGCCTAGGATGCTGTTCCCTCTATCTGGGGTCCCTATCTGTGATGGTTGGTCACCAGATAGGCATGCAGTGAGGAGGGCGGTAATTAACCTTTCCAGTTGGCTCTGGGGGTTCCGATGGGCCCCCATGAAGCCCACGTATGCCCAGGACCTGCGGCTATAGCCCCTACAAGTGTGTGGCTTTGGGAGGTTGAACCTGCAGCCTGGTCTCCCTTTCCCGCAATAATCTAGTAGGTCACTGTGCAGTCCAATGAGACTTATACTCGAGGGGAGGCATCCCCCAGGGTGGCAGTGAGAGTGACCCCAGGCGGGGGTCTGGGGGCAACAGTGGAAGTGTATGTGCGGAGCTCCCCACAACCCCATGGCACTGACACCTGGGGTGGGCAGCGCCAGGTTGCATGCACACAGGCCAGCCCTGGGAGCATGGTCAGGATCTCTGTGCAACTGGAAGCTTTTGGAAGGTTCTTGTCTGGTCGTTTCACTAGGTCTTCTGGTGAACATCTCAGACTTAAGCAAAGGTGAAGTTGTGTGGGGAGCCCGGGGCACCAGCAGTTGGCCTGGGACCCCTGCCCCATACACGCAGCCCAACAGTAGGTCACCCAGCAGGTCTCCAGAGCTTCGCAGGCCCGCCCAGAAGCAGCTGCGGCTGCGGCACAGCTGGTTACCGTGTGGGGACCTGTTTGTTCATAGTGGACAGTGATGCGGCGCCTATATTTACAGTCCAGGTGATGGCAAAATAAACGCAGAATCGGAAATACAAATAAAGCACACGAGAATGAGAGTGTTAACAGTAGAAAATAAAATTAGGAAGAAAAGAAGAGCATTAAGTAAATGTAAAAGTGAAAAGATTAAGTGGAAGCAGCTCAGGTGGTCAGTTTTGCAGGCCCACTGGTTCCGTGCACGTGCTGCCCTGTGTGCTGTGAACCCTCATGCCATGCAGCCTGTGTGCCGTGCGGCCCTGCGCGCCTACGTCCTTTGCGCTGTGCACCTGCGCACCGTGCACCTGCGCGCCGTGCAGCCCCATGCGCATGCATCCTGCGTGCCGTGCTCCCGCGCACCGTGCACCTGCGCGCCGTGCAGCCCCATGCGCATGCATCCTGCGTGCCGTGCTCCCGCGCACTGCGCACCTGTGTGCCTGCAGCCCCATGCGCGTGCATCCTGCGTGGCCTGCGGCCCTGTGTTGTCCCGTGCGCCTGCGGCAGCTCTTCTGTCATGGCTTCTTGTGGAGATGCAGTGCATTTCCGGGCTTGCTGTCTGGAGCTTCTGGTAAGCTAGCGTTGAGCGCACAGAGTAAGTACTGTGCCCTGGCGCGGCCTCTCCAGGTCCTGCAGGATGGAGCCGGTGACAGGGACCTGGGAGCTTTCAGCTGTGTCAGTGGCTGAAGCCCACCAGCCTGGCAAGCTGTCCTGGCGGTGTAGGTCTGCTGGGCTGCCAAACAGGTAGGATGTGGGCAGTTCGGGACCAGGGCTGTGCCTGCCTCAGGCTCTGGGAACCTTTGCAGGACAGTTATTTCCCTTTTTAGGCAGGAGAAAACTGAGTTTCAGCAAGTGCAACTTGTCCCTGTGGCCTGGCTGGTGAGTGGTAGCAGCCCATCACTCTGGAGCAAAGCCTCAGGCCAGCTGCTCGATCACCTCCCCGCATCCACACAGGAGGACCCATGATGCCCCTGTTCGCTCTGGGGAGGGTGGCACGTGGGGGTGCCGCATGGAGCATGGGCTTCAGTCTATCTCCTTGGGGTCTGTGTCAGCGCCCCTCCCTGCCCCAGTCCCTGCTCTGTTCGAGCTCCACCTCCCCAAGGGCCAGGTCCTCGTCAAAACGCGAGTCTCAGGGGGGCGCCAGGGGTTTCCAGGGTGTGCAGAGGAAAGGCCAGGGCCCAGGCAGGCAGTAAGTTCTAGGCATTTCAATCACCGTTGTCTTAGCCATCAATCACACAACTTCTGATGAGAATTTTCTAAAACACATTCTTTTTTTGAGCTGTTCATTGGTGGTAGAGTACACGTAACATAAAATTTGTCGTCCAAACAACTTTTTTTTTTTAAAGATTTTATTTATTTATTTGACAGAGAGAGATCACAAGTAGATGGAGAGGCAGGCAGAGAGAGAGAGAGGGAAGCAGGCACCCTGCTGAGCAGAGAGCCCGATACGGGACTCGATCCCAGGACCCTGAGATCACGACCTGAGCCGAAGGCAGCGGCTTAATCCACTGAGCCACCCAGGTGCCCCGTCCAAACAACTTTTAAGTGTCCAGTGGCAGTAAGTGTTTGCATGTGGTGCCGCCGTCCTCACTGTCTGTTTCCAGAATGTTCTATCTTCACAAACTGAGACTGCGTCATTAAACACTACTGTCCCCCAGCCCCCGGCACCGCCATCCACTCTCTGTCTCTGTGATTTGATGACTCCAGGGACCTCACATGGTATCTATCTGTCCTTCTGGGATGGGCACTCAGCCTCGTGTCCTCAAGGCCCGTCCATGCTGTGGCAGGTGTCAGGATGTCTTCCCTCTTGAGGGCTGAGGAATGTTCCATCACCAGTATGTTCATGAGCTGTATATGTGTCCCCTGCCCTGGCCGCTGGGGCTGCATCCCCCACTAAGCCCCCCGTCCGCTGCTGTGAGGAATACTGCTGCAATTGGGGGTGGGGTGCATGTATCTATTCAATTCTCTGCTTTCAGTTTTTCTGCGAGAAGAGCATTCTCGAGGACCGGGTGTTGGGATTCGGTATTGGAAAGACAGCCGCCTCTCTAAGAAAAGGTGCAGCTCCCCCCAGGAGCCCCCACCGGGGCCATCCCGCCCACAGGCCGCTGCCCACATGGGCATCCCAGCGCCACAGGGGTAGGGAGCGTTTATATCCTTTTTGGTTTTCTATAACTTCTAAGTTTACTAAAGAGGACGGGTCACTCCATCAGCTGTTGAAGGCGTGGTAACTTTAAGCGATGGTGTGAGCTGATGAGGGCATCCCAGCACGCGGGGATGGCGCTGCGTGGGTCTGCCTCCTTTTTTCTGTGCTCAGCATGCCCTGCAGCCTGTCCCCAGGTCCCGCCGACCCCGACCGCATCCCAGAGCGCATGGCACCCCACCGTCAGTGCCCATCTCCATGTGCTCAGCAGACAGGGTGGAGACTTCAGGCTGAGGCCCCAGGACAAAGATTGTGCTTCTGGAGCCTGACCCTGGAGCGCAGCAGCTCCGGGTCCACAAGCCTTTCTCACTGCTGCATGGCCTCGTGGATTCTGCAGCCTTGTTTCCCCCCCGGACCTGTGTGCAGGTACCGCAGGTACCTCTGGTGTATTTTCAGGCTTGTTCAGGTGACCTATTGCATGTGAGCCGTCACTCGAGCGTGGTGGGGAGAGAGCAGCCCACTAAGCACTGTCCTCTCTCACAGTCCTGAGGCTGGTGCTGATCAGGGTGGGATAATTTCAGAGGCCAGCGGAGGTGGCTGCTGTCGGTAGGAACCATACAGGGTGCCAGGTGCCAGGCAGCAAGAGACAGGAGGGTGGTATTTCTAGTCTGTGTGCTGCCAAAGCGAGCACAGGAGGTTGGTATTTCTAGTCTGGGTGCTGCCGAAGCGAGCACAGGAGGGTGGTATTTCTAGCAGGGGTTCCCGTGTTGCTCCCAAGGAGGGGACACCTGGCAGCAGGTGGGGTGGGGCCATGCTCGGCCTTGTGGTCCATGCGCAGGAGCGTCCCTGCCTGTCTCGGGCAGCCACCGGGCAGTGTCAGGGCTCCAAAGCCACTTACATGGTCCAAACACTCTGGACGTTTAATTTCTCCATCCTTTTCAAGTACCCGAACCTCCCCCAGGCTCAGTGTTAGGGCTTTGATGCTGGGCTGTGGCACCCTTGGGTGTCAGGGGCCTTGGGCCCTGGCTGTGTCCTGCTGTGTTTGTAGCTCCCCTGCAGTTGGGAGCTCAGCTAGGTGACTCAGCTTTTCTAAGGTGAGAGCCAGGGCTGGGTAGAGAAGGCTGACCACAGCTCCAGAGTTCCTGTGCTCACACCCACCCCCACAATGGCCCTGGATGTGGCAGTGTGAACCAGGATCAGCCTTGGCTTCCTTGTCTGAAACACAGGACATCGCACACCTTGGTGTCTGTGAGAGAGTATCCAGAAGTGCTGAGCACACCTCCTGGCACATGATGTGTGTGTGCGTGTGTTACGGAACCACGTGTGTAGGTGTGAGCATGTGTGCATTGTGTGTTCCCTTCCCAGTGCCCCCTGCTCCCCTGTGCGGTGCAGAGGGCAGGTGGGAACTGGGCTGGCCTTCCCTAGTGCTGACCTTGGACTTGGAAAAGCAGCAGGGAGACCAATCCCCAGGTGAACAAGGCCATGGACTGCATCCCACACCTTCCTGAATCCGATTGGGGGAGCAGTGGTCTCTGTTGTATCCCACACTCTGCTCCCTGTGGGATGTCTTTATGTTGAACTTTGGGCTTTCCCATCTGACTGAGCTGGTTCTGCCGCCCTTGGAAGAAGAGTTGGTCATGGCTCAAGGTCTCCAGGGGATGGGTGCACCCCAGTCCTCTGGATGAGAATGACCATGTGGGCAACAGGGCTGCCAAAGCTTCCCCAGGCTGTGGGGTACCACCTGTGCTCTGCCTGACCCCTGTCCCTTCTGACACTCGCGGGGAGGGTCCTGGGTGGCTCAGTGGCTTGAGCATCTGTGTTCCACTCCAGTCGTGACCTCAGGGTCCTGGGACTGAGCCCCATGGCTCAGCGGGGAGCTTGCTCCTCCCTCTCCCTCTGTCCCTCCCCCTGCTTCTGTGCTTGCTCTCTTGAGCTCTCTCTCTCTCCAATAAGTAAATGAAATCTTTTTTAAAAAAATGGCACTTGGGGAACGTCAGCTGGGTAAGTTGGCTCACGCCTGAGGCATCGCCGTCTGGGCTGTATACTGAGACGGAGGACGGCACACGTGCAGAGCACAGACCCGAGGTGCGACACGTGTGTGTACCCGTGACGCAGTCTCCCTGGTCAACACAGCGAGCCTGTCTGTGGTCTCTGACCACAGGTTCACATGCGTCTCCTGGAACTCTGTGTAGTCAGAAAGGCGGGTGTGTACCTGGTCTTGGGCGGGTCGGCATCTGCCGCGCTCAGGGCTCAGCATTCAGCAGAGCCTTCTCGTGTCCCCAGCGTTTGCTAGAATTCACCCTGAAGCCTTTGGAGCCTGGAGCTTTCTGTGTGGAAAACTACTTACAGACATTTCTCGTGCCCTGCGTTGGTTGAGACCCTTGGCTCTGTGGGTTTACAACTTCCGTTGACGCAGGAATGCTGTGGTCTGTATTCCGCAAACACTTCCCGCCACTCCCCTGTCCGGAGTCCGGTTACGCCTGTTTGCTGCGGGACGTTCGCTCACATTGCTCTGTCCGTCTGTGTGTGCTTCAGCGTAGATGGTTCTGTCGCTGTCCCCCCAGACCTGCTCGTTGTCTACAGCATCCGGACGTCCCTCTCCTGCAGGCCTCGAGCTCTCGCTGGAGGCTTTCCCCTCTGGAGGCTAGAGGTGCGGCTGCCCTGGCTCTAGCTGCTCTTGAACGCCGTTCGGGGAGCCGTGACGCTGCTAGGAAGCAGGTGGGCATCCTGGGACCTGAGCAGAGCTCCCCATGGGGTGGACCGTGCCCCCCCCCCCCGGTGGGGCCCAGCTTTGCCCTGCCTGTGCCTGGCCACTGCTGTTCCTCCAGCGACTCCTGCTCAGTCTGATGGTGCCCTCCCACGTGTGCCAACCATCTTCAGGAACCCTGCAGGCCTCGGCCCCCTGACAGGGCTCTCCTGCCGGTGCTCTGCCCGTGACCTCCACCTCCTTGGTCTCCTGTCCTGTCCCTGGGGTCCATGTGAGGCTGGATCCACGCAGGAGCGGGATGCGACGGAGGGTGCACCACTCTGGTTTCCACCAGTTGGGGACGCTGTGCTTCGCTGTGTGGTGGGGGCGTGACCAGAAGCAGGACCCCTGGGGGTTGCCAAGGCTCCCCTGGGGCCAGACACCGCACTTGACACACAGAGGCTGAGCGTGGGGCCCGCATTCCAGTGGCACGTCTGCAGGGCTCTGTCGTGTCTGCATGCTGGGACCTTGGGTTTACCTCCTGTGCTATGAGAGGAATGCAGTAAAGCAAGTACTTTCTGTTTCAAAACCTTCATGTTTCTCCCCATGAAGCTCATCAAGAACAGGGCAGGGGCCCGTGGTGCATGTGCCTCCTGCTCTGGCTTTGGGGCCACTCAGAGAAAGGTCCAGCCCTGAGCAGTCTGGCCCCACAGGAAGGGGGCTGTGCGGCAGGTGTCATAGGCGGAGTCCATGGTCCCAACGTGGAGGCAGCATGCCCGGAGGTCTTCCTGCCTGCGAGGCACCGAGGGGCAGGCTCTGGACACCTTTATGGCTCTGTGTGAGGGCGAGATGGATGGTTCTTCAGCCTGGTTTGCGAGGGAGGAGGGGAGCGTGTGCAGAAGCTGTGGGCTGCTAGGCTGGTCGTGGGTGTGAACCCTGGACACCTGTGTTTGCAGGTGTCAGGAGGGAGCTCGGTGGGGCCGGGAGGTGCCCTCTGGCCCTCTGCACACTGGGTGGGACTCTACCTCCCCCAGGAAGGGCACCACGGGTGGGGATGGTCAGTTCTGGCCTGGAGGTTTGGGCCAGACCCCCAGAGTTGTCCCTATGTTCTGGCAGGAAGCCATGTGATCCATCTGCCTGTGGCCTATGACTTGTCCAGGGCTGGCCACGCTGGGCGGGGCCACGGAGATGCCCTTCCACCTTCTGCCTTTGGAGCTCGCTTGACACCCGGCCACCCCGGGTGCCGGTGAAGGCAGCTTTCATGCTCCTGTCATGTTGTTTCAGGACCCCTGTGTCAAACCTGCTGGACAGGAAGGAGATTTGCAGCCAGCCTCCCAGCCCCACTCATGCTTACCGCCTGAGGCCGCCAACCCAGACCCCGCACACAGCCCGCAGGGAGCCAGGTGTGGAGCCCTTCCTGGAGACCAGGGTGTCAGGTGAGTGGAGTCAAAGGAAGATTCTGGAGAATGTCGATCTCTCCTGGCCTCACCCCCCTGGACACTCCCACAATGGTTCTCGCCTCTCCCGTGAGGGTGTCCAGGAGAGGTGGGCCGTGAAAGCAGCCATCGACTCCAGGGCACTTTGTGGGGGAGGGGTGGCATCTGGGACAAAGCCCTGGCCTCCCTGGGCCGGGGTCTCTGGACAATGTGGGTCACAGTGATGCCATTAAGGGGTCCTCTCAGAACCACATCCCTGGGGCAGAGCACACAGATGACCGGCCCCCCGCACTCACCACAGTTATTTCTGTGGGTGTAGTTTAAACGTGTTGTGCAACAGGGGGCTTCATGCTGTGGGATTCCTTCCCTCCGTCTTCCCCTTCTTACCTCCCTCTTCTCTTCCCTCTCTCTTTTCCTTTTTTTTTTTTTTAACATAGAAAAAATTTACTTATTTTTAAAATAAAATGCTTTCCATTTGCCAATCCGCAAAGGCCTGTCTGGACAGGACCCAGCTGGAGCTGTGTGGGCTGTCCCCACACGGCCCTCTCCCACCTCCACCCTTCTTTGGGTGGACATGCCTGGGGGCTGCACTCGGGGCTGCGTGCAGGGGCTGGGCCATGCCTGCCTGGCACTGACCCTGCTCATTTCCCCCAACAGGCAGCCCTCTGGCCAGCTCCCCCTGGAGCTCAGGGAGCTCAGCTGTGACAATGGAGTCAGGAGGGGAGGCCTCAACAGCCCAGCCCCCCATTGCTGCCTTGGGGGAGCTGAACTCTGGGCCTGGCTGCTCCTCCCGGGAGCTCCCGAGGGCAGACCCAGGGAAGCTCCAGGCACTGCCACTCGGACCTAGAGCCCACGGCAAGGACTCTGACCCTGGGAGCCCCGGCAGCCCAGTTGCTGCAGGGGATGGCCTCCCGGATACAGGCCCCTCGGGGGAGCTGAATGGTGGTGCTAAGCTCCCCAACCGGGACAGCGGGATCGACAGCCCATCCTGCAGCGTGGCTAATGAGCAGTTCCCCTGCGGGGAGGGCAGCGAGGCTGGCCAGGGCCCCACAGTCCTGGGGCCGCAGCTGGACGGAGCCCCAGAAGGCAAGGCCCTGCAGGAGGTGGCCGATAGCGACGTGGGTGAAGGCAGCGGTGAGGAGCCCGACCCCGAGAACAGCCCCCCAGGGGACCTTGCCGACCTGGCCAAGGTAGGCCGCCCTCACGTCCTGGGGTCACAGGGGCTCTTCTGAGGGTTCGTGAGGTCAGAGAGGCCCTGTGGTGGGTCAGCGGGGAGGGCAGGGGCTCTGGCTCCCCAAGTGACAACCTCCCAAGCCTAGGTTCCATGTCCTCATGGGGGTGCAGGGGCCCCACCCCCAGGACTCTGGCCATAGGTCTCAGTGCTCATGGAGCCACCACCACACCCTCCGTCAGGGCTAGCTGCCCACCTCGCAGAGCCCCTGTGTTATGAACAGGGAACCAAGGGTCACCATGGGGCGTGGCAGGGGTGGGAAGGGAGCAGGTGTCCCGGGAAGCAGATGTGCCCACGCCGTGGTGGGTCCACTGTGAGAGAGCCCCTTTGCGTCCCGACAGCACCCTGGGCTCTGGGGTCTGCACTGGGGTACGTGGGGACGAGGAAATGAAGCAGAGGGCCTGGCCCAGAGACATGGCCTGTGCGAAAGGGTCCCACAAGCGTCATAGGAGGCACCCGATCTACTGGCCTGGTGGGGACAGTCCTGGCTAAAGGGCCCCGTGACAGAAGACAGGTCTGGCAGACGAAGGACAGCCTTGTGCCCACACTGTAGTGAGCTAGCTTCAAGGGAGCGGGCAGCTGGGAGTCATGTTTGAACGTAGGTTTTGTTATTACTTGGGTATGGAAACACTGAGAGGTCAGGGTGCGTCGGCCATTGAAAAGATAGTTCGTTGCTTGCGGTTCATACGAGGAGGAGCAGGCCAGGCCCCGGGGCCACACGGGAAGCACCAGAGTGGGTCAGGAGGCAGAGGGGGTGGAAACTGCGTGCAGGCCTGTCTTGTTTCTGTGGGAGGGAACAGGTGAGGCAGGGTAAGCAGGTTTAGGACTGGCAAGCCTGAATGACTTGGCACTGCATAGAAGCTGTCCACGGTGTGTGGCAGCTGGTTCTGAGTGACCAGGGCGGGGGGGGGGCCCGTGAGAGCCCACGGAGGTGCTGAGGTGGCTCTGCAGGGGCCGGTTTGTGTGAAAGGCACAGCGCATGGGTCGACAAGGACCCGAGATGTGCAGATGCCCTACAACGTAGAAACTAAGTGATGTGGTTACTACATGCCACACCATCGGTGGCTCTCAAGGCGTGCTCAGGGGGAGCTCCGCTGGCCTCCCGTCTCGCAGGTAGTGGGGGGCAGGTGCTCACCCCAGGCCTGCTCCCCGTCTGCCCACGCAGGCTCTGGGGGAAAGCCTATGCCTTCATGTCTGCAATACGGATGTGGGTCTATTTGCTCGGTCAGGCTCTGGCCCGTCCTCAGGGTGACCCTATGCCTTGCGTCCCCCACCCAGGGAGCGGAAGTCAGCCTTCGTCCTGCGGTGGAAGTCCCATTTACTGGTGGTTCTGTCACAGGGGGACAGTGAATGTTGTCAGAGGCTGCTTCTGCAGCGACACAGGTCATTACAAGTGTTTCTCACTGATGTTGAGTCTCAGAATAAACCTCCCCTGGTCCTGGTGTCCAATCCTCTTCTGTACCATTGAGTCGGGTTTGCTGGTGTCCTGTTAAGGACTTCTGCATCAGTCTGCACCAGGGTCGTCCATCTCCAGGGTCCTTGGAAGGTCTTTGCCTTGCTTTGGTGTCAGGGCAGTGTTGGCCTCAGAGCTCAGACGTGTTGTCTCCTTGTCAGTGTTTTGGAAGCACTTGAGAGAGATTGGTATTAATTTTCCAGTGAACCCAACTGGTTCCAGGCTTTTCTTTGTTGGCAAGTTTTTCATTGCATATTCAATCCACTTACTCCTTCTTGGTCATTCAGATTTCCTATTTCCTCATGTCTTCAGTCTTGGTGTATTTATAGGAATTTATCTGTTGGTCTAGGCCGCCCAGTTTGCTGGAGTGTAATTGTTCGCATCAGTCTCTCATGATCCTTTTTATTTCTCTGATGTCGGTTATAATAGTTCCTCGTTTATTTCTAATATTACTAATTTGAGTTTTCTCTATTTCTTGTTAATTTGGCTAAGGTTTTGTGAATTTTGTTGATCTTTCCAAAAAACAACTCAGGTTGATTGATTTTTTCCATTGTTTTTCTGTTCTCTGTTTCATTTATCTCTGATCTGATCTCTGTTATTTCCTTCCTTCTGACTCTGGGTTTAGTGTGTTCTCTTTCTAATCTCTTGAAGTGTGAAGTTACGTCGTTGATTTGAGATCTTTCTTCCTTTTTCACACACACATTTACAGCTACAAACGTTCCTCCGAGCGGCGTTTGCTGCGTCCTAAGTTTTGGTGTTTGTATTTTCATTTTCAATTGTTTCAAGCTATTTTCTAATTTCCTTTGCGACTTCTTCAATTCTTCTTGAAGACTGTGTTGTTTAATTTCTACCTATCTGTGGGTTTCCCAGTTTTTCTTGTGCTGTTAATTTCTAGTTTCATTCTACTGTGACTGGAAAAAATACTTTATGTGATTTCAATCTGAAGTTTGTTAATGCTTGTTTTGGGGTCTGATATATAGACCATCATGGAGAATGTTCCATGTGCACTTGAGAAGAATGTGCCTTCTCCTGCTGGGTGGGGGGTCTGCGTCTGTGTTTGTTCATACCCTCGTTTCCTCACTGGTATTCTGTCTACGTGTCCTGCCCAGTGTTGAAAATGCAGCACTGAAGTCTCCTGCAATCACCATGCTGCTGTTTCCCCTTTAATTCTGTCAAAGTGTGCTTTCATATATTTAGGACTTATGAGGTTTGGTGCATAAATATTTAAGCTTTTTTTTTTTTAAGTCTTTTTATTAATTTAAGTCCTTTCTGCACCAAACATGGGGCTCAAACTCAGGACCCCGAGATCAAGAGTTCCACACTCTTTCTTTCTTTCTTTTTTTAAGATTTTATTTATTTATTTGACAGACAGAGATCACAAGTAGGCAGAGAAGCAGGCAGAGAGAGAGAGGGGGAAGCAGGCTCCCTGCTGAGCAGAGAGCCCGATGCAAGGCTCGATCCCAGGACCCTGAGATCATGACCTGAGCCGAAGGCAGAGGCTTTAACCACTGAGCCACCCAGGCGCCCATCATTGCTATTTTGATAGTTGTTTTCCACACATCTTGTGGCTTTTTTGTCCCTTTCTTAGAGCCTGCCTTATTTTTTATTGAATTTTTTGTAATGGTATGTTTTGATTCCCTTCTCGTTTCCATTCATGTATATTCTATAGATATTTTGCTTGTGGTTACCATTGAAATTACATAAAGCCCCTTGAAGTTAGAGCCTTCTGTCTTGCACATGGCTGGCCTGTTTCCAGGACTTTCAAACTCTGGTGCGGGTCATGACAGCACTCCCAGTTGGGCAGACAGAAGCCAGCAGTCCCTCAGGCGGCCCCCAGACACGTCAGAGCCCTGGATGTGAGGCTCACTGTCTCATTTCCATCCGGAGTGGGACCTCCAGCCTAGGGACTACATTCCACGTGGGCCATGCTCTGCTGCCTGGGAAGGGACACGAAAGGGCGTGCCAGATGCTGCCTGGTTTCCCCATTTGCTAGAATCTCTTCTTGGTTTTACCGTGATGTGGAGCGATAGCTTCTCAGCTCTCCTCTGGGTTCTCACAGAGGGATTCCGCTCCATACGTTGTTGGCACCATGTCTCTGGGGAAAGGAGGGCCTGTGGCATTCTAGTCTGCCATCTTGCTGACAGCAGGCCACAAAATATTTTGATGTGGCTGCTGTAGCTGCTCTGTGGTCAAGGTCTCAGGAGGGCAGAGTTGTATCTGGGATGGTTGGGGGGGGTTGGCAGGAGCTGTTGTGCCTTCCCTAGAAACCTCCCTGAGAAGTCCATCTGTGAGAACTGAGCCCCTTGGCCCAGTTCTAGTGGCCTCCTCTGGCCCCCAGGCCCCCTGGTTACCCCCAGTGTCAGACCTGCCTCCCCAGGGACCTGTGGTTCCTCTCTCTGCAGTGCTCTGAGCCCCCGAAGCTGCTCCACATCGCCCAGGAGCTCCTGCACACCGAGGAGACCTATGTACGGCGGCTGTACCTGCTGGACCAGGTAGCCCCCCAGGGCTGGGGTCCTGCCTCTGTGGGCTGCTGGTTTCAGAGGCAAAGTCCCCGTCTCTTAGCGCTGGCTGGCCCTTCCAGCTGGAGTATGAGGGCCTTCACACTGAAACTCAGGCCACTGTGAGTCTCCTCCAAAAACTCCTCCTTTTTGCTGTCTGAGCCTGGGGCTCTGGGGCCAAGGTCCTGTCCCGTCACCTAGTTGGAGGGGTTCTTCCTGGCAGTTGCATTATCTGAGCATGGAAAGGGGCTCTGGGAAGCTTGCTGTCCCCAGAGCAGCCCGGGTTCATGAGCACAGGAAGTAAACCTCTGCTGGACACCCAGAGTTCTGCCAGGTATCGCGTCCATGTGTAGCTCACAGAGCAGAGAAAGGAAATCCGGACCCTCCAGCCCCTTGAGAGGTGGGCAGAGGCGGGACAGCAAGTCCGCATCAGCCGAGGACCGTGTCTGCCTCTCCCGCAGTCCTTAGCCATCAGTGAGCTGGCTTTAAAACCATAGGTCTGAGCCCGTTTGATGAAGCGGAGGTTCGTTAAGAAAACAGGAGCCCTTCCCCCCAGCTCAGCACCCACTGTACGGGCCTCCGTACCCCCAGGTTTTCTGCACCCAGCTGACAGAAGCCGGCATCCCTTCGGAGGTCACCACGGGCATCTTCTCCAACATCTCGTCCATCTATCGCTTCCATGGGCACTTCCTCCTCCCCGAGCTGCAGACGCGGATCACACAGGAGTGGTGAGCGTGGCCCCTGGTTCCCGGCCGCTGGGTCACGGCAGCTGCGCGGGATTCTCGTGGTCAGCCTCTCCGTGCGGAGTCTGTGTGCCCGAGAGACAGGCAGGCACGGGGCGGGGTGGGGGTCTCGCAGGTCCAGGCTCCTTCCCTGCACGGGCCTGGGGCAGCGCTGACCCACAGCGTCCCCACACCTCTGCTGCTTCGTCTGCGCTTGAAAGCTCCTTTAATCCCCGCTCAGGCTCTGTGGGGTCTGTGAACACCAAACAGCAAGTAAACGGACCTCGCAGGTTTGTTTTCCCTCCTCAACATACTCCACCTTTGCTTTGGAGACTGAAGCGTTCCCCTTCCCAGGGCACTTTGGATCCTCCGGCTGCCCCCAGGGGCTGTCCTTCTGTCCCTCTGCCGCGTCCGCTTGTTCTTCATGGAGCGCCGGCTCGACTCTGAGTCTGGAGAGTAAAACATCACAGGCGTGGCCCTCCACTTGCCACTGTCCACTTCGCATGCGTCCCCTACTCTTCCCGGCGCTGCTGCTTTGCTCTGGGCTGTCTGCTCTTTCCTGTCTTCTCCCGCCTGGCTTTGAGCCAGCACCCGGTCTCCTGGGGCATTGGGTGCGTCGGGAGCTCCGCCCCTTCGCTCCCCGAGAGCCCCTTCTCCAGCAGCAGCCAGGCGAGTGAGGGTGCAGAGGCCAGGAGCCTTGACTCGCGGGCGTCCCCTCAGTTGCCCAGCCCAGTGAGGGTCCCTGTTTGTGGGTCTTCATGAGGAGCTCACTCCCCCTGCAGAGCAGGTCATACTGTGTCCCTAAGGCCATCGGATTAAAGCCCAGAGCCCAGCTGACCTTCTGTCCACACTTGCTAAAAATGGGTTTTCTCCTCGAGACCACAGAGAGACTTCTCGTGCACAGACCGCAGGGAAGAAGGCCCACCCGCCCGCCTGCACAGGCAGCCCACCCTCCAGGGACGGTGACCAGGGCACGTTCTCATGATGCCACCCTGGTGGCTTTTTGCACATGCCTCCTTGCTTTTGATGATGTCTTAGGGTCACTTCCCCTTAGAACTGTGGTTCAAAGGTTAAAGACTATGGGTATATTTTAGGCTTCTTGAAATTTATTTTCAAATCCCTGTCCGTGCCAGGTTTATTACTAACCTGCTGCTTTCCAATGAGATTGCCAGAGTCCACTCATCCCATTGTTCCTGAAATTTGCTCCGCTAAGGGGTGACATGGGGCTTCACAGATTCTCTCCGATGAGCGGCCTGCCATTTCAGCGGTTGCGTCCCCGCTAGCACCCCTGGCCTGGAGCAGTGGTCCTGTGTCCGCACAGTTGGAGAGCCACGGGATCCTCTCATTTACCTCCGTGTAACACATGGTTCCCCCCTACATGGTACCAGGGAGGAAAGTAAGGCTCAGAGAGGGTGACCAGTTTGCCCACCATCCCACAGCGCTGGGAGTCGGGCCATTACCCCATGGATTCCGGGTGACGTCCCCGTCCCACCCTGGCCCCTCTGATGACCTCTCTCCCCCCACAAAGGGACACGAACCCCCGGCTCGGGGACATCCTGCAGAAGCTGGCCCCGTTTCTCAAGATGTACGGCGAGTACGTCAAGAACTTTGACCGGGCCATGGAGCTGGTGAGCGCCTGGACCCAGCGCTCCCCAGTGTTCAAAGACGTAGTCCACAGCATCCAGGTAGGCCAGCTGCCGGCACACGCTGGGGTCGCGGGAGCGTGGGGAGATTCTGGGAAGCTGCAGCCCGTGTCCTGCTCTGCTGAATCACTCCGGGACACAAGTCCTTGTTGTCCTTTCACGGGACGGGGAGCGCCTCCGAGAGGGTGTGTGGTCTGTATGGTCATTGTTGTTGGGTGGACTCTGGATCCCAAGGTGACTGTGACTCCCGCCTCTCTCCAAAGTCCCCTCCTCCCTCCGTGAACTCAATTTGCCAGGATTTTACACATTAAGAATGTTTTTTATTATCTGTCCTGTATCTTACAAGTTATTTTCCCCATTGATTTTTATTTACAACATTGTTTACTAAACAAAATTTTTAGTTTTTAAGGAACCACTTCTACCAGTTTCTTTATTAAAGTGAAGTCTTTTTTTTAAAGATTTTTAAATTAAAAACAACATTTAAAAAGATTTTATTTATCTATCTGAAAGAGAGAAGCAGGCTTTCTGCTGAGCAGGAAGCCCGATGCGGAGCTCAGTCCTGGGACTCTGGGATCATGACCTGAACTGAAGGCAGATGCTTAACTGACTGAGCCATCCAGGTGCTCCACATTCACCAGTTTTTAAATAAAATAATGGTTTTATTTAAAAAAAAATTTTTTTTGGGGGGGCGCCTGGGTGGCTCAGTGGGTTAAAGCCTCTGCCTTCAGCTCAGGTCATGGTCCCAGGGTCCTGGGATCGAGCCCCGCGTCGGGCTCTCTGCTCCGCGGGGAGCCTGCTTCCTCCTCTCTCTCTCTCTCTGCCTGCCTCTCTGCCTGCTTGTGATCTCTGTCTGTCAAATAAATAAATAAAATCTTTAAAAAAAAAATTTTTTTTTTTTATTTGACAGACAGAGATCACAAGTAGGCAGAGAGGCAGACAGAGGGAGAGGGAGAGGAAGCAGGCTCCCCGCGGAGCAGAGAGCCCGACGCGGGGCTCGATCCCAGGACCCTGGGACCATGACCTGAGCTGAAGGCAGAGGCTTTAACCCACTGAGCCACCCAGGCGCCCCTATTTTTTTAAATTAAAAAAATGGTTTAAAAATCTTCAAAGTAATGCTTATAAATGTATTTCCTATCCCGTGATTAGATAATTTTTTTTCTAATGCTATGTCTTTGTTTAAAAAAATTAGAATTGCTATTCCAGAATAGTTTCCAGGTGGGTTGTGGTGTGAGGTAAGAGTCCAGTTTTCTTTCTGTGAATAGTTAGCTACTTATCCCAATATCCCGTGTACCCTGAGCACCACGCTTGAACGTCACATACCGCATCTGTGCACACACACTATACATACATGTGTGTGCCTATGTGCATTCCCACGGACACACGTTCCTCCTTCTGCGTTTCCCCCCTGGTCCTGTGGCCCTCGGGTCACCCAGGATTTCCTAGTGTGGAGTCCTAGATGCCTCTGTGTCCCTGCCCACAGAGGACAGTTCCAGTCCTTCCTCCTTTAGCTCCTTCACCCCTGGTCGGGCCAGCCCCAGCTGTGTGCACAGACTGCCCCCTCTAGCCTCCCAGGCTGTGCCTGTGGCCGAGCCCCAGCCCTGAGTGACCAGCAGGAACTAGGAGCTCACACTGCCTGTGTCAGCACCACTGGCCAGAGCACTGGGAGGCTGGAGGTCTAGGCAGGTGCAGGTGTGGGGGCCACGCACTCCTGCTGGGGCATGAGGTGCACTGTGGTTTCCTCTCCCAGAAAGCATGTGCCCCTCCAAAGTGTGTCCCTCATGGTTTTAGGAAGTTTCTTGCAGGGAGATACTTTGGAATTCCGTGAATGTCCGGTTCCTGGTCACCCCTGATTAGCCTCCCGCAGAAGGGTTGTTTCTGTGATAGCTGCCAATGGCGCTCCTTGGGCCCTGTCATGTCAAGGGCACTTGGAGCTCCTTCAGGCTGGAGGCTGTTCTCTTGTGAGCCCTGAGTGGCACGGGTGGCAGGCAGGGAGAAGCAGGGGGACAGTGTAGCCCCCAGCAAACTCAGGGGGAAGGCTGGAGCATCTTAACCAAGGAGCACATGCCTGGGCACCTGCAGGGAGTGGAGGCAGACAGCAAGGGCAGGGGCCCCCAGTGGGACAGCACTGAGGTGGCAGAGGTGGCCGAGCAGTGACTGAAGGCCAGGGTGGGGGGCGGGGCACGAGACCTGAGCACCCACCCCTGTGCTAAGGGTTGCACTTCCATCAGAGCACACAGCCACACTCAGAGCAGCTTCTCGGCAGGGCCGCAGGTCCCCCGTCGTAGTTGGGAGGCCAGTCCTCCCTGGTGTCCAGGGAGGGAAGAGACCCAGCCCCCGGCACCCGAGTAAGCGATCGTGCAAGTGAACGTGGGGTGGGGGGTTACCTGGGAGGGAAGCCTTCCCGTAAGGATGAGTTCTTTCCCCCGAGAACCTTTATAAAAGCCTGCACGGGGGTCTGGGTCCTTGCTCCATTGTTCAGTCTCTCCAGGCCTCGGTTTACCCTGCTGTAATGTAGTCTGCAGTCAGCAGAGTCCAGGTGCCATGGAGGCCAGAAACGGGGGCCAGGTCCACACGTGTTTCTGCAGGTGCCACGTGCTGCCTTTCTCCCCCACAGAAGCAAGAGGTGTGTGGGAACCTGACGCTGCAGCACCACATGCTGGAGCCCGTGCAGAGGGTCCCCCGCTACCAACTGCTACTCAAGGACTATCTGAAGAGGCTCCCAGGAGATGCCCCCGATCGGAAGGACGCAGAAAGTGAGCCCAGCAGCCACCAGGCCACATGGGAGCTGGGGCCCCTGCTGGGAACCCACAGGGAGAGAGGAGAGAGACATAGACAGGGACAGGGACAGAGCGGGGCAGATTGCCCAGTGCTTCCTAAGCACATCTCAGGAAGTAACTGCAAGGGATAAACCGCCCTGCCCCCACTGCCCTTAGAGGGGGGATCCTGGTTCTGGGGAGGGAGTTGCTGATGCTGGCAGAGGTCAGGTCCCAGGAAGGGCCTCATGGGGCTGGGGGCGGCTTGGGGAGTGGGATGCCAGCCCCCCCAGACCCCATCACCAAACGGAGTGTGTCTGCAGGGCCCAACCCAGGGCCAGGTCTCCTGAACAGCCTCGACACCCACAGGGAAGGGTGGGAGCAGGGCAGCCCCTGACGAGGCGGCAGGCGCCCCGTAGCCCGACTCTGCGTCTTCCTCCTGCAGGGTCCTTGGAGCTCATCTCCACCGCTGCCAACCACTCGAATGCTGCCATTCGGAAAATGGTGAGTGTGGAGCTCATGGAGGATGCCCGAGGGCCCCACAGCAGGCACACCCCACATGGACAGGGGCTCCGTCACAGGAAAGACAGGCCTGCCGGATCCTAGCTCTATGGCTCCATCTCAGCCGGTGCCTATCTCCACCAGCCGCTGGAACAAAATCCCACAGACAGGTTCTGGCCACACTGTGTATCTCGAAGCTGGGTGCCAGCAACTTCTGTCCCCGGCTTCTGAGCAGGCAGAGCATGTTGTCTGATGTCTCATCAGGGTTGTGACCCCATCATGGGGCTCCCACCCTCAAGACCATGACCTCGTCTAAGCTTCACCTCCCGAGGGCCCCACCTCGAGACACAGCGCAGAGGTGGAGGGGACAGTGTCCCCTGTTGTTGTCCCCCTGTTGTTGTAACACCTCCAAAGCCCATGGTCTGTGGATCAGGGAGTTCTCTGCGGTGGCCTTGTCCCTTGTGTGGCCTGCACGGTGCCTTGGCAGAATTTCTAAGTCCTTGCCCAGGATTACAGATCAGGGCAGTTCACAGGAGAATCCAGACTCCTGGATTTCCTGAGAAACCCCGTAAGTCCCACCCCACAGCCTGTGCTTTCAGCCCTTCTCCAGGCCGCCACAGTCCCCACCCACCCCGGTGTCTCCCAATCCTGAGATATGTTTATCTTCACACAGGCACTGCTGTTTTTTGAGAGGAAAAAAGTGAAATATCTGTTTGACCCCACATCTCTCAGTCATGAGAAGTGAGAAGCAGGGACTTGTTTTAGCATGGCCGTTGCTATGTGCGGCCCAGTGCTGTGTTCTCCTTAGGTGCCTGTCCCCAGGTTTGCTCTGGGGCCCCAGGACAGACCAGCCAGAGATTAGGCCCATGGTGGGGTATCCACTGCAACCCAAACAGGTCATGGTTTACTCTGGGTCCTTTCTGTCAAACGTCCCTTTCCACCTCCCCACGACTAAATCTCGTGGAGGTGAAAGACTTACTTCTCAGAGCTCTGCGGTCCTGAGCTCACATGGGGCCTATGGATGTTTCAGGGAGTCCCCATGGGTTTCATCTCTGAGGGATGTGGACAAGGCCTGAGACCTCACCCCAGGCCTTCCCACCTGCAGCACACCTGTAATGCTTCTCTCTCCTGGTCTGCTGAGGCCTCTGCCATGGTGATAGGTGGGGGGCTCTGGCATTGGGTCCCGGTCTTACCCCAGGCCATGGCCTTAGGGAGTGATCAGTGTGTGCTTGTAGGAGCCTCTTCACACGCCCGCTGGTCCCCACCCCCTCAGCCTGGACCACTGCCCGGCTTCTCCCAGCCTCCCCACCTGCCGTCTACTCAGTTTCTGATCCACACTTCCCCAGCTCAGAGCTTCCTATAGGGAACCTGTCTTGTTGCTCTGTGTTCAGAATCCTCTAGCCTGCTATTGCTTGCAAGGTGACACCAGCTGTCCCATGTGCATACCCAGTCCCCCAGTACATGCAAGGCCCTTTGGCACTCCCCTGCCTGCTTCTGCTTACTCTCCATGCCAACTCCCCTTTCTGGCCCCACACGCACATCGACCACTTGTGTCTTGACCAGAGGTGAAAGGGCTAGCCAAACTAGCCTGCTTACAGGCTGTGTAGGCCGAGATTGGCCAGGTGTGAGGGCAGCAGCCCCTGTGGCATAGCAAGTCCAGGCTCTATGGCGTAGACCCGTGTTACTGCAAGCCCAGCTCTCCCAGCCTTCCACTGCATTCTTCCCTTGGGGGGCTGGTAGCAACTGGTCAGGGACCATGGCTTCTGGGCTCAGAGCTGGGGCCACAGGCTGACACCCCTTTCCTATCACAGCCCAGGGGCACTGGTTGGCCGCTGACCACACCGCCAGTCTTGAGGCCAGAGGGAGAGGACCTGCAGACTGGCGGAGGTCTGGTCATGAGGGCACTGGGCCACATGGTCTAAGTGTGGAACAGGGAACCAGGCAGGGTCACCACAGGCAGTGATGACTCCGGGGCAAGAGCAGCAACAGCTTGAAATATCTCCTCTGACCGCAGAAGGGCCATCCTGGTTCTCTAGAGGCTCACTGGGTTTGTCCATAGCCCAGTTTCCTGGTCCGTAAATAGGGGATAAAATGGCCCCTACCTCCTGGGGTAATGCGGGAACTAAATGAGCTGATACCTGCCTTGCGTGTGGGCATAGCCTGGCCCGCAGCAGTGGTGGTAGCGGTTCTCTGCGGGCGAACATGGGTCCATCCCTCACTGCCCAGCCAAATGCGGCGCCCACGTTCATCATAACAGGAAGGAGACGCATTTTCCCGCCCACTCCATTATAAGGAGGCTCGTTGCCCGGTCTTGGTTCCCTGATTCCGGGCCATGCTTGCAGGGCGGGATTCCCTCATCCCGGGGTCCCCTTGCGGCCACCGCGGGCCTGAGCCCTGTGTCTCGCACAGGAGAAAATGCACAAGCTCCTGGAGGTGTACGAGCGACTGGGTGGGGAGGAGGACATCGTCAACCCCGCCAACGAGCTGATCAAGGAGGGTCCGATCCAGAAGCTGTCGGCCAAGAACGGCACAGCGCAAGACCGGCACCTCTTCCTGGTCAGGCCCCGCCCCGCCCCCGGGCCCCCATCCTGCGGGGCCAGAACCACGCCCCACCACGCCCCTTTAGCTCAGCGCCACGCCCTTCGCCAAAGAGCGGCGCTCAGCCCCGTTTGCCGCGCCCCTGTCCACCACCCGCTTCACCAGAGCCACGCCCAGTCCTGTCTGCCAAGCTCCCTCACCCCGGGAGCCACGCCCTTGCCCTCTCCGCCCTTCACCAGAGCCATGCCCATTCCTGTCTGTCACGCACCTTCACCACGACAGCCACGCCCCTTCGCCATGGAGCCACGCCCTGCCTAGCCCCGCTGCAGAGCCATGCCTCCCGCCTCCTTTCTGTCGAGCCTCCTTTGTTGGGGTGACACCCCTCACCCTGTACCTGTCTCGATTGCAGTTCAACAGCATGATCCTTTACTGTGTGCCCAAACTGCGGCTCATAGGCCAGAAGTTCAGTGTCCGGGAGAAGATGGACATTTCGGGCCTCCAGGTGGGTAAGCCCTGCCCTCTCACCTGCTCCCCTGGCAGGGCGCTGGACAAGGTGGGGACACTGAGCTCTGGCTGCTGGAGGGTCACCACTGTGCACCTGGCCTGCTGCCCACTTTTCAAGTTTCATCTCTGTCTGTGACCCACGTGTGGCCTGGGCATTTCTGAGTGCCACTCAGCCTGGTGTTGTGCATGGATCCTGTTCCCGTAATTGGCCTACCCACCCGGGTGCTGCTGCCCTGTGCGTGCAGGATGAAGGCCGGGGCCAACCTCCGTCCCTGTGAGGTTGGTGCTCAGAGCCTCATTTACAGACCCGAAGGCGAAGCTTGGGGTGAAAGTGGACGGGGTGTCCTCCCTGCCCAGTCCCTAGTCCCCTGGTCCCATGCACTATCCTCTCCCGCACCGGCTTGGAGTCCAGATGATGTTCTGTAGGCTCAGGGTCTGGACGATGTGTTGTCCTTGCCGCCCCTTACGGCCTCAGCCTTTCCGAGTCTCCTGCTTGGGGGCCACAGAGCAGGACTCTGCCCCCACTCCTGTGGGGAGGGCTCTGAGTAAACCCCCACTCCACAAATACCGACTGGATCAAGTACTCAGTCAGTATTCACATGTGAAGGTGTACCCTAGGGATACAAGAAAAAAAACTTCTTATTTTGAAATTCTTTGAGCCCCAGCTCAAGAAACATCCTTAAAATTAAAAACTACTGGAAAAAAATTTTTTTCATAGTTAGAAGAAATGATTCTTATAGGTGTTTTATGTAAGAAATTAGTGGTGGGTGGGTAACTAAATGTGCTAACACAGAAACCCTCAACTTTGGGGCATTTGGGAAATTCCTGCTCTGAGGCCTGATTCAGTCAGATTCTGGCTGGGCCTACTTCCCCCTACAGCCAGGCTGTGGTGCTGAGAGTGGGGGGCCTGAGGGCCACATCCAGCAGTTTCTTGGGGGTGGGATATCAGGGATGAGGGGTGGCTTCCCGCCATAGGGGCTGGTGGATCAGAGACCCCTGCAGAGCGGTAGAGAGCCTCGTGGCGTGGGAAAGCCTCCGTTTGTCTGGGGCTGGCGGCTGACTTGCTGGGAAGCCCGGCAGGCGGGAGGGTTTGGTCGGCACCATTCCAAGTGCAGAGGATGAGAGGTCCTAGCTCTCCTTCATGGACCAGCTCCCCCAGTGTCCCGCCCACTGGGTCGCCTGTGCCCCCTCCTCAAGAAAGACCTCTGTGTCTGAGAGCACAGGGCTGCCCCTCCGGGCCCGCTAAGCAACCGGTTGTTTTGTTATGTCCTTGGCCCTTGGCCTTTAGGTGCAGGATATCGTCAAGCCAAATGCGGCGCCCACGTTCATCATAACGGGAAGGAGACGGTGCCTGGAGCTGCAGACTCGGTATGGGTGGCCGTCCCAGCACCTGCTGTTGTGACTCAACACTTCAGCTGTTGGCTCCTTTTCCTAACAGGATAACCTTGTGATATGTTGGTTTTGGTTCATCATAATCACTGATTTTGTGGTTTAAAATGTAACAGTTCCGAAGGGAAGTTGATGAAAATGGAGCCTTGGCCTTTTTCTTCCCCCGCCCAGCAGACGTTCTCAGTCACCTCTGAGGAGTCTCCCAGACTTCTGTGTGCACGAACGTGTCCCGAGTTTTAAAATCACGCGCAGCTATTTATTGTGCAGCCCGTTCCGCTTCTTACTTTTTTCACTTAATTTGCCAGACGTCATGCCGTATCCGAGCCTCATTTCCAGAGGCAGCGGACTTCTCCATCACGATCGCCCGACCCATTCCTGTTCCCGGGCACCCGGGCTCCTTCCAGGTTGCCGTGGCAAAGGTGCTGCACTCAGCATTCTCGTGCCTGTTTAGGGCATATTTGTCCTTCTGTCCATCAGAAAGTTTAGTGAAGAGCTGCTGATCAAAGGGTAGCACATCTGCTTTAAGTTTTGGGGCCATTGTCCCACCCCCCAGTGATTGGGGCCAGGCTTGTGCTCTCACTGGGGGGAGTGTGTGGGAGATCCCATTTCTCATTTCCTCCAGCAATGTGAGATCTTTGTAAGTACCTGTTGTGGTCCCAGGAGGTGTTGATTTACATCCCTTGTAGAGGGGCCTGCAGACTGCACTTGACCTCACCTGACCCTGCCTGGATATACCTGGACACACCTGATGCCCCTAGCCACACCTGATCACACCTGACCCACCTGGACACACTTGACTCTATACCTGCCCCACCTGGTCACACCTGCCTTATCTGATCATACCTGACCCACCTGACACACTTGACTCCACACCTGCCCCCCTCCCCCGTTGCATCTGACCCTGCCTGCCCACAGTGTACCAGGCACTCAAGGACTGTCTTCTAGGCCTTGAGCTGCACTTGGAGGCTGTGAGCAGCTCAGCTGTGTGCCCCAGGGTTGAGAGGAGTGTGGAGGTTAATAGTGTTTAAGGCCAGGTTAATAAGATACTGTGTTTGTTTTTGTAGGACAGAAGAGGAAAAAAAAGAGTGGATTCAGGTGAAGCTCCTAAAATTTTAAAGTAATCAGGTGACCAGATTCTTGCACAGTACGGCCATTTAATGCTGAAACAAAGGATGGAGTGGCCTTGTGACTCCCCAGGCTTTGTCTGTCCATCCGTCCGTCCCTCTGATGAAGTACCCTCGCTAAGTCCCTTCAGATGCTGCCAGCCTGTCAGTCCGTTCAGTTGCTTAGCTGCAGTAAATATGCCAGTGCGAAGGGCTGGAGGCGGGCAGGTGGGGGGCCCTCACCCAGGGTGTGGATCTGCACTGTCTGGGAGGCCCAAGGGGACCCTCACCCTCTCCCCACCGCCAGCCAGCAGGAGTAGCAGGTTATGTGGGATGAGCAGTTGGCCTTAGAGGGTGGGGGCCTGAGGGTGGTCAGCCAGGCAGGGAGCTGATCAGTGTCCTGGGGCAGCCAGAGCAGACTTGGCTCGTAGGACACAGGGAACAGAGACCAAAGCCCATGAGGGCGAAGGTCAGAGCAGAGGCTGAGGCAAGGATCCTGGTAGAGCATTAACTGGGAAGAGCTGTGGCTTCTAGAATTCGTAGGATAGAAAGCTGGGCAAGGAGAGAAAAAGGAAATTTGAACAGATGTGAGGGGACATGCCAATGCAGGAAATAGAACCATGTCTGCCAATCTGTGTGGAGTGTCCGGGAAGCATCCGCAGCAGCTTGGAATGCTGTGAGAGGCACCAGCCGCGTGCAGGGGGGGCCTGGGGCTTGTGTCCGGTCAGTTGGGGACATGCGTGACCACAGGACCTACCTGCGGGGACAGAGGCGCGCTGGGTCCTGCCCTCGAGGGTGAGCTTGCTGAGGACCCTCGCTCTCTGGTTTTGTCTCAGGTCATTGAGGCCACCATCGAGAGGCACAAGCAGAACAGCCAGACCTTCAAGGCCTTCAGCAGCTCCTTCAGCCAAGAGGAGGACCCATCCCTCCCTCCAGATTCCCCTGTGAGCACCAATGTCCTAGGGACGAGGGAGGGACCTGGAGGGGGTATGCCCCAGGCCCCTGGAGGAAGGGCTGGCATCTCCGAGGGAAGCTGGTCCCCATACGCTCCCTGTGCTAAGGACCAGTGGCTGGCAGGCAGGCATCGCTCCCTGCCTGTCCTTTGCTGAGCACCAGCACGGGGGCCAGGCCTCACGAGGGGCAGGCGGGAAGAATGGGCCTGCATGAAGCCACATGTGAGGTGGGGCTGGGATCTTACCAATGCGGGCAGCTCATTAACCCCATACAGAGCCACCCTGGGGTCAAGGGGAGCCAGGAGGCAGGGGCCCTGCCCAGGGCCAGTTGGGTGAAGTCAGCTGCAGCTGCCCCCTGGGAGTCCGATGGGGGCCAGAGCCCCCTCCTGTAGGCACAACCGCCCTTGCCTTTAGAGTGAGGGTCCTCACGCCCACCTCCTGCCAGAGGTGCTCTTAAAACCAAGGATGCCCGGCCCAGCCCAGCCCAGCAGCCCTATGTCCCCAGCACCAGGCCTGGCACCCTCCTCACGGCCTTATCGGTCACTCAACATTTGCATCCATTTATCTTTCTGTCTAAATATATTTTAGAAGAAAACTTTGCATCTCTCCCAGGCTTCTTTGAACAGAGGCCTTGTGGACTCAGAACTATGTCTGTGGTTACAGCAGTGCCCAAGGAGCCAGGCTGCCCAGGCCCTGGAAGGCCTGAGGGTGGAGGTGGAACCCAGGGCCGCTTCCTGCGGGTGACACAATGGCACGGGGGGGGCTGCTGCAGGCTCCAGGGGCGTCCCACACTGGCCCAGGGAGGAGTGTGTCCCCAAAGTCCCAGCAAACACTGACCCTGTGGCCAGATGGAAGGGTTGGGGGTGCTGTCAGTGGTCAGTGCCGCACTGGTATCCATGCGTGGCCAGGGATCCTCGCTCATGCTGGCTGTCTCTGTTCCCTCCAGGTGGTGGGCTCCAGCTCAGAGGGGCCGGCAGTGGCAGCCAGCGGTGGAGGGGGTACAACAGGGGTGAGTGACCCCCTCAGCTTTGGCAGGGGCAGGAGGTAGAGGGCGAGGTCAGCCAGGGAGCTCTCCAGGGTGGGAGTCAGACCAGGGAGCCCTCAGGATGAGGTCAGACTATGGAGCCCTCTGGGGTGGGGGGGTCCGACCAGAGAGCCCTCAGGGTAAGGTCAGACCTGGGAGTCCTCTGGGATGGGAGTCAGACCAGGGAACCCTCTGGGGTGAGGTCCGTGGGTGAGCTACCCCTATGTGAGCTGAGTCCCCACAGTGATAGTCTCTGGCTGGGTTGGGAGGGGGCTGAGGGTGCCTGCTGGGACCCCCGCGTCTATTAGGTCAGTTGGGTGGTCACGGCACTGTGCTCTTTACCTTGTGTGGAAAGTACGTGGTTAAAACGACTTAAGGTGGTGCCTGATCCTTAGGCTACTCGGCCATCCGAAGAAGGACGGTCAGCCCCTGGCCCTGGGAGTCGAGGCCCCAGGAGGATGGAGGGAGGTCCTTGCTGTAGGCCCAGGAAGGCAGTGGTGCCCAAAACCCCCCCCTCCACGTCTGCTCACCTTCTCTCCACCTGGGTGGTACAGGCAGGGAGGGGGCTGGGCAGCCTATGTCCACGTCCCCCCAGTCGGGGCAGGCTGTGGACATGCTAGAGCCCCTCCTCTCTGCCAGCTATGTGGGGATTAGTGGGAGGGTGTTGGGTGCCTGGCCTGTCTGGGCGTCCAGTGCAGGGGAGCACGGTTATTAACTGGCCCACCAGTTGTGAGCCCTGCTGACAGTTGTGCCCCAAGACACCAGGGGAGTGTGGCCCCTGCAAGCTGCCAGGGGGTGCTCCTGGACAGACTTGGTGGGGAAGGGCTGGAGGCCACACTGTGGCTGTCTGCCCGAGCCCCGGCCTGAGCCCTAGATAGGGGTTTGCTCCTGAGTCCCCCATTCTCTCTGACCTGTCAGCCTCTCCCTCCCTCTCCCACGACCTCACCTCCCAGGCCGCCCCCGTCCCCCATCCCCTGGCAGGTGCTGCCCCTCCATCAGCCTGGAACTGCTAGTGAGTCTCCTGAATTCAACATCGAGGCCCAGAGCTCGCCCAGTGAGGTTGTGCTGCCCTTGTGGGTTGGTCGTTGTTCTGGGCAGCCCCACTTTAGACAGAAGTTTGATGGCAGGCCTAGCCTCTGCTTCAAACCCTGCATTGGGAAGGGGGCCCTGGAAGTGGCTTTTGGGGGGTGGCCATTGTCTCCGTGGCCACAGGGAACAGGGTTCCCAACATGAGCTGGATTTTTAGTAAGCGTAATTGGTCTCCCGCCTTGGCCCACGCTGGGAGGCCTCTGTCAGGTGCACCCAGAACCACAGCTCCCACTGCATACTAGAGCAAAACCTGGGCCCCCAACCTAGGTCCTCGGACTCCCGGGCACTGGGAACACCTTGAGAAGCTTTGAGGGAAGGATGGAGCATTTGGGGGACATGATGGGTGTAGGGGCCAAAGGACAGGAGGAACCCCCCCCCCCCCACTTATTCAAGTGGTGCCGCTGCCTCGTGGCTCTGGGGAACAGAATATGGTTCCCAGTAGTTAGTGTCATTGAGGCCAGCAGCATGGAAGTGGCATGGACAATGAGAGGGGGATGGTCTTGTCACAGCCCATGAACTCCCAAGGGGCTTCCTCACCCTCCTGGCCCTCTCTCCTCTCACTCTACCCTGCCCCAGGGTCTTTGCACCTGCCCAGAGCCCACAACACACAGACACAGTAACAGACAGTGGCCCCATGCTTTTCTCACCGGTGTGTCCTGTGAACAGAGATGTTAGTGGATCTGAGGTAGCTCAGTGTGGGTAAAAGTCTGGCTGTATAGGGTCTAACTGAGACCTGCTCAGTGTGCGTTAGTGGAAGGTGCTCTAAAATGAGTTTTCATTCTGACACCAAAAGACTGATCCTTGCTGCAGATTTAAGCTTTTTCTTAGCACACTTAGAGAGGAAGGTAAATCCCCATGTGGCTGCTGGTCTCCTTCCCTGAGCCCTGGTGTCCTCAAACACACGGTTCTACAAGCACCCCTTTCCTAAGAGGAGCTCAGCCCAGGCCAGGAAGTTTCACAAGGTGGCTAAAGCTTTTTGTGCTCTGCAGAAGTCATGTAGCTCTTCACAGAGAGGCTTTCTGGGGCTCGGGCTTGCAGGGGGACATGGGTACCCCTCCCAGAGGCTGAGCCAGGTCCCGCCCGACCACCTGGCCACGACCTTAGGGTGCACAAAGCTAGCGCTGCCCTTCCGCCCCAAGCCCATGCTCTGGGGTCCTGGACAGAGCTGCCCACAGGGAGCAGAGGGGCCGGGCAGGGCCTGTGTCCACAGTCTGCGGGACCCAGGGCCAGCTGGGAGGTGCCATCAGAGGCTGGTTGTCAAGCCGTCTTTGGGGCCGAGTCTTACCTAAATGTTCCTCCTCCTTCTGTGCTGTGGAGCCAGAAACACCCGAGTGAGTCAGAGTCTGCCCTGGGCAGAGACCACCGCCCACGCCCCAGCACGTTGGGTGCTTTGGGCGGAGACTCACAGATTCCCCAGTTCTGTACCTGCCTGAGGACTCGGCCCGGGCCTTTCCATGTCCCGGCATCCAAACAGAAGGCCTGAGCACCCCCTGCTGCAGAAATGCCCTCCGTCCCACTGGCCTGCAGCTGGTGATCTTGGCGCCACACCCCAGCCCCACTGCAGCCACCTCCTCCATCCGTCCTGGGCCAGCCCTCTCCTCTGGCCCCCATCCATGCCTCTGTCCCCCGGACGCCCCTATGGCCGTCTGGTGTCAGTGACTTGTGGCTCTGGCCTTGGGCCCGGCTGCCCTGCTGTCGACCACTCTCACCTCCCAAGCCCTTGGGGTCCTCACCTGGAAGACAGGGACAGTGGGACCACCCTGAGGGATGGTTGGGGGGTGGCTGCTGGGACACGGCAGACCTCAGGGATGGCCATGTTCCCCTTGTCTCTCTTTCCCTGCCCTGCATGCCAGGCCCCAGGTGGCTCCCCTCCCATGTCTGGCCCTGAGCAGTCCTGAGATGGTCTCTGGGAGAGGATCCCCGAGTGGGGTGGAGAGAAGTGGGAACATAAGGGGAAACTGGCCAAGTCAGTTGGGATCCATATGCTATGAGGGGCCTCAGGAGCTGTTGTCAACCCCACTGTACAGATGGGGACACTGAGGCTCAGGAAGGAGACCATCGTCCGTGGTCTCATGGCTAATGAAGGGCAGGGCGTGGGGGCTGGTTCCCACCTTGTACAACTCCTTCCCAGATGGGGAAACTGAGGCTCGGCTGGCCATTCTGCTGAGCCCCCACCAAAGCCTCATGCTGTACCTGCTCCTGCCTGCCCGCTGCTTGTGTGAAAGCTCTTGTCTCCGTGGGGCTGGGGTCCTGGACAGGAGTGGGGCCAGGAGCAGAGCACACAGCCACCCACCCACCCCCGCTCCCACACAGTTGTCCCAGGAGCCACTGGGTGGCGGCGAGGGGGCAGGGAGACCGGCTGCTTTCTACTTGTTTACTGCGTTTCTTCCTCTTTTCTGAGATATTCTTGGTGAGCCTCCCGCTAGGAGGTCCCTGGCGCAGCCGGCCAGCAGGAGCGTCTGGCTCTGCTTCCCCGTCTCCTCTCTCTGCTCTTCCAGCCCCTCTGTGCAGAAAGTCCGCTTTCTGCAGGAGCCGCTCTGCGGTTGGGTCCTTCTCCCTGAGCCGTGCCAGGGGCAGCTTTAAACCGCATCCCACTTGTGGCCTGGCCTCCATCTCGTTTGCAGGGGGCCGCTCCCTTAGTTTGGGACTAAACTAAAACAGAGTGAAATCAATAGTTTGACAAAGAGGGAAATAAATGCCTGTTTGTAGAGACTAAGGAGGGGAGGAAAGTGAGCCCCACCCTTGCCCTCCCACCCCCCACCCCCACCTCCGTCTCTGCGGGGGCTCTGAGCTTCCGGCCTACCTGGCCCAACGTGTGGAAAGGCATTCATGGTGTCCTCATGACTTGTCCTAAAGCTTGTTTAAGCTCTGTGAACACAAACCATGTTGTTTCCTGACTTCCTTTCGTTCCCCTTGTCAACTCCTGGGTGGGAGGACCAGACAGCTTGGCGGAGGAGAAAGGGAACACAGCCCAACCCGCCCCTTGAGTGCTCAGGTGGGCCCAAGGCAGCCCCTGAGCCTCGGCGACTCTGGCCCAGACGCAGACACTGCCTCCCTCCGGGGCCGCAGGGCAGACCTTCTCCAGCATGGGCTCTGGGCCCCACCTTTTCAGACCTACCAGTTCGGTCTGGGCAGAGTTCCAGACCCACCTAGAACCTCTGCATGCATGCTGGTGACCACAGGGCAGCCTGGGGAGCAGGGCTGGGTGGGGGCTGAGGCTACGATGCCCCAGCTTCCTTCCCTGCTGCATTTTGCTCTGTGCACGTGCTGCCCATGTGCTCACAGAGTGGCCCCTGCATACTTGCCTCCTGCAGCCTGAGCCCAGGAGGGGGTCTGGTAAGACCAGGCGCGACAAAGAGAAGCAGGGCTGCAGAAGCTGTGGTGAGACCTTCAACTCCATCACCAAGAGGAAGCATCGGTGCAAGCTGTGTGGCGCGGTGAGTGCAGGCACTCAGTACCGGGTCCCCTAGACCATGGGTGAGGCTTGGCGCCCCGGAGCGGACAGGCAATGTCCCATCTGAAGTCAACACTAATCTCCTTCCTCTGGTCAGCTCTGGTGTCTGACCAACAGGGCTGTGGTTGAGAAAGGACCAGATTCAGAACCACAGAGCTCAGTGCTGGGTGGCCTGGGTTGAAGGGGAGGTAAGGGACGCCATGCCTGGGAGGAGGGAGAGGGCATGGGGAGGGGTGGGGTGCAGCCGTTGGGGGAGCTGCGTCCTGCTACTTTGGTCCAGGTGCTCCAAGGGTGGTGAAGGTTGAGTGGGCCTGGGGGATGTGAGGCTACCTTCAACTGGTACCCCAAGTGATTACCATCTCTATTTCTCCTCACAGAGCCCCCCAGAACCCTTTTCTTTCTCTTGAGGATGGGCTTCTGAACTTGATATTGAAAGGGAAGATTATTCTTCATGAAAGGACTATTGTTGATTTACATATTTCTAGCTTAAGTTATTAAAAAGGAATTTATGTTAGCAGGTGGCTTTTAGCATGGAGCTGTCTTAGAACTGGTTTTCCAAAGAGCACCAGCAGACTGTGCCAGGTGTGGTGTTCATTGTCATGCCCTTGCATGAAACCTTGAGACACTGGGGGAAGGAGAGATAAAAGGATGGTCCTCAAATGAATGGATAGATGGATAAGGGATGGGTGTGTGAGTAGTGGATAGATGGAGGATGGATGGATGGATGGATGGATGGATGGATGGATGGATGGATGGACAGGTGGATAGGTAGGTGGATGGATAGGTAAGTGGATAGATGAATGGATGGGGAGGTAAATGGATGGTGGGTAGAGGGTGGGTGGGTAGAGGATGGATGGGGGGGATAGGTGGGTGGATGGGTGGATGGATGGATGGATGGATGGGTGGGTGGATGGATGGATGGATGGATGGATGGGTGGGTGGATGGGTGGATGAATGGATGAATGGATGGATGGATGGATAGGTGGATGGGTGGATGGGTGGATGGATGGGTGGGTGGATGGATGGATGGATGGATGGATGGATAGGTGTATGGACGGATGGATGGATGGATAGGTGGATGGGTGTATGGATGGATGGATGGATGGATGGATGGATGGATGGATGGGTGGATGGGTGGTTGGATGGATGGGTGGATGGATGGATGGATGGATGGATGGATGGATGGATGGATAGGTGTATGGACGGATGGATGGATGATGGGTGGATGGGTGGGTCTTCATCCATCTACTCACTAATCCAACCATCCATAAAAACAGAAATCATGGAAATTGCCAAGTCTTAGGGTAACTCTGTTTTCAGTGTTTTTGGAGACTGGATATCCGTCTTCCACAGCAGCTCTACTGTCTTGCATTCGCACAAATGATGCATAAGGCGTCGGTTCCTCCACGTCCTCACAAACATCCTCACCAATGCTGACTGCCTGTGTTTGGGGTACTAGCTATCCTGATAGGTGTGAGGCAATATCTGATATCTCACTGTGGATTGGGTTTGCATTTCCCTGGTGATTAGTGATGCTGAGTGTCATTCCATGTACCTGGTGCCTCTTCCCAATTTTCTTTCTGTGCACACAAACTGCAGGACCCTCCAGGAGAGGAGACAAGTCCTGGATGGCCCATGGGGCCAGCACTGGGGTCCTTACCCTCTGATGAGGCTCCTGCAGAGAAGCCCTTCCCCTCCACATGCGGTGTCCCTCCTGGCCCTGCAGCCCCTCCAGTCTCTTCCTGGACAGACTTCTGTCCCCGGGGGCAGGGTCACAGGTGCCCTCTGTCTTGCAGGTCATCTGTGGGAAGTGTTCCGAGTTCAAGGCCGAGAATGGCAGGCAGAGCCGCGTCTGCCGAGAGTGTTTCCTGACGCAGCAGGTGGTACCTGAGAGCCCCAGCCCTGAGGCGGCACCCGAGGAGCCCAAGCACAGCACAGAGGTGGGCAGGCCCAATGCTAGGAGCCTCATGACGGGAGCCCCTGTCCCCAGTAGCCTCTGCAGTGCTCACAGCTGTTGGCTTGTGCCAGGACAGATTGTGTGTGTGTGTGTGTGTGTGTGTGTGTGTGTGTGTGTGTGTGTGCGCGCGCGCGCGCACATGCTAGGTGCGTGGTGTGTGTGTCAGCCATGTGCGTGCACGCAGTGTGCGTGTTTGTGGTGTGCGTGCACATGCTAGGTGTGTGGTGCGCACATTCGTGGCATGCATGCACGTGCTGGTGCACTGTGCATGTGTTCCGGTGAACCACACACAGCCCTTTCTCATGAGCCACACCCTGGTTCCAACTCTTCCATTTTTTCTTTATTTCTGGCCCAATGCCACTCACAGTCTCAGTCCCCTGGAGGGTGCAGCCTGATACACAGAGGCCATTGTGGTGACCCTGGGGTGGGTCAGGCGGGCCTAGGCCCTTGTCCAGTATGTTCCCAGGAGGCAAGGCCTGCCCCCTCCCCATGAGGGTGACCCCTGTGGCGAGGCTGCCCCTGACCCACCCTTCATGTCTCCAGAACCCAGTGCCTGTGGACCCCCAGCCCAGCATGCTCTGCAGCTCCCTGCAGGTGTCGGACAGCGGTGTGGTGTGGAGTGAGGTGTGGGCCACCATCCCGGCGTCAGAACCCTT
Organism: Lutra lutra; assembly: GCF_902655055.1. NCBI lineage: Eukaryota > Metazoa > Chordata > Mammalia > Carnivora > Mustelidae > Lutra > Lutra lutra. The sequence goes on along the minus strand of NC_062290.1, from coordinate 4,556,105 downwards.
GGAGCTGGTGCTGCACTTGCCGAGAGACAGCCAGGTGTGTCCCCCACCTGCCCCCGGTCGTGCTAGGGGTTGTGCCCCAATTCTCACAGCCTGGAGCCTGAGGCCCACAGTGCCCAGAGGGGCCTGGGCCACGCTGCCTGGGACCAGCCCTGCTCAGGCTCCTGTGATCCTGGGGCCTTGGTTTCCCCGGCTGCGCAGAGTCATCCCTCTGCTGTCTGCCCGTGGGAAAAAGTGTTCTGTGGGGTAGGGTGGCAGAGGCCGGGATGCTGACACAGCTCTCCCTTGCTGCAGGATGGCGGGCTGCCACGCACCATCCCCCTTGCTGGCTGCACAGTGAGTGTGTTGGACCCTGTGGAGAGGCCGGACAGCAGGCACGTGTGGCGGCTACAGCAGGCCCAGCAGTCCTTGTACCTGAGCACCCCATCAGCGGACCTGCGGCAGCAGTGGCTGGAAGCCCTGAGCGCAGCTGCCCGCGGGGACCCTAGCCTAGTGGCCCTGTGAGCTGAGCCTCGGCCCGGTGTCCCGGCCCTGTGGCCACCATAACAGGGCCTGTGCCCACCTGGGAGGCTATGTGCAGGCGTGTGGGGCTCTCGGACTGCTGGCAGCAGACAAGCCACGGGACACTTAACCCTGGGGGGACCTCTTTCTGAAGCAGAGGAAACAGGCCCATGTGGCCAGCGTGTGTCCAGGAAGAGCCGTGACAGCGTGGCCTGGAGCAGGGCGCAGGCGACTGTGCAGTGAGGGAAACCCAGCTCCGGAAGGCAGAAGGAGAGGCCTGGGGGCACTCGGGGACACCGGGTGGAGGTCTGCAGCCTTGCTTTCCCTCCCCGCCACCCTGCCCCATCTGGACCGTGTGAGCTGAACTGTGACTGGCCTGGACTGCACCTTCCTGTTCTGCCCGCTCCCGGTGCTGCCGCCGCAGCCCGCCTCCCTGTTTGGAGAGGCCGTCGTCGCTGGGGGCATGTCTGCGGGACCTCCCTGAGAAACTCCGCAGAGCCCAGCGGAGGCCTGGCCCTGCATTACGTGGGGCCGAGATTTGTGCCCGTGTCCCCTGGCCAGCAGCAGGCCATACTGGTCTGTGAAAATAAATGCTGGCGGCCAGTAGCCAGGCACAGCCTCAGGGTGGGGCCCCAAGGAGGGGAGAGTGGGGGACGGCCCAGTGAGGACTGCGGGGAGCAGGTCCCGCCCCTGTGAGGGGGTCAGTGAAGCGCCCAGCCGGCCCTTCTCCCTGGTCCAGTCCCTTCTCCTCTGACCTCTGTTCTTTGCACTCACTGAGTACTTTCTATGTCCGCAGGCCTAGTGAGCTCTTCTCAGGGGCGCCTTGTCCGGGAAGTTTCACACGTGACAGCTGAGGAGACTGAGTCATAGGAGGTCCCACAGGTCTCAGAACTCCAAATATCAGGGGCAGCCAGGACTGACCCACTGGGTATGGGGCACTCCACTCGGGTCAGGTGTGGAACTAGGCCCCCCACAGCAGGAGCCCACGTGGGGTCCTCCTGGCCAGCCCCCTAGTGAGCTGTCTGGGACCTGTCCTCCTGCCCAGCAGGCTGGGGTCCCCATACACAGGTTTCCATGGTGACCTCAAAGGGGCCCTGCCCTCACCGGGCAGCCCTGGGGTTGATCACCAGGATCCTTAAGTATGAAAGAGCGTGCTGCCCCCCGCAGTCGGCTGCAGTCCATGGGAGAGCCCGGGGCCAGCCGTAGGCCCCACAGGCTGTGGCTACAGCAGGGCTGGGAGACATGCCCCCACTGCCCGTTCTGGACTGGGCTTTGAGGCTGTGCAGGAAGGAATTCCTCCCTGTGGAGCCATATCTCCTGCAGTGTGGGTGTTGGCAGAGTGGTCAGAGGAGGGCACGTCCCCTGGAGACCTGTAGGGAGAGCACACAGGCCAAGGGCAGGGTCGAGAGGGGCTAGCAGAGCAGGCTGGGGGCCACAGGGCCTGGCCCCAGGTCTCCCCAGCATCTCCTTTGGCGTTGCTCTGAGAGGTGGGGGCCGTGAGGTGGACTTGGGAGTGTGGGTCAGTCGGGGGCGGGGGCTGATGGAGACAGGGCTCCAGGTCCCCAGCAGGTCTCCAGCAAGAGCCCCGTGATGGGCGAGCCTGAGGCTGCCGCTTCTAGCTGTTCAAGAGATGACTCCGGCAAAGCCTGAGGTCTCAGGGTGAGTGGCGGTGTGCGCCCCGGTGGGCACATGTCCCCAGGTCCTGAGCTCCTTCCCAACCCAACAGCCCGCCCTGGAGCCCAGGGTCTGGGCTCACTCTCCTGAGCACCCACAGAGGGCAGAGGGACTGGGCTTCTCCACTGGCTTCTTCCTCGTCCTGCTGCTCCTCCTCCTCCCCACCCAGCAGCCCCCGTGGTGCGGACACAAGACAATCCCTAGAAGCTGGGAAGGGAAGCCTGCTGGATGGGAGTACAGGCTGGGGTCTGGGCAGGCCTGCCTGGCCTAGTGCCAGGCCCAGGGGCTGTGGTAGGAGTGAGGGGCCTGCCTGAGCGGTTTCCAGAGGAGGAAGAGTGGAGGACAAAGGGACAGGAGCTGGGGAAGTGAGTGCACAGGGGCCTCTCCACAGAGGTCCTGCATGGTGCTTGGAGCCCAGGCTCTGGTCAAGTGTTCCGGGGCCTGCTGACCACCCCACCGCTGGAGCATGTGTCCTCCAAGACCCAGAGCGGGTGCTGCTGGCATCCACCTCAGTCTTGGAAAGCAGATGGAGCCAGCCAGTTGCTGAGAAGAATTACTACTCAGAGGCATCGTAGCCTTAGGGAAACAGGCCCAGAGAGGGAAATACACTTGCCCTGGGTCACACAGCGACCGAGGGGCTTGGCTGGTGGTCATTCCTTCACTCTCCACCCACCCGTTTGTACACTGGGCACAGCTCCCGTGTGCTGCCATTTGGATTTCTGACACCAGTGTCAGACGGCGCCCTGCAGACCCTGGACCTTGCACACATCCGGCCTCATTTTGTCCCCCACACCCCTCACTCAGGCCCCAACCTCACCACCACCCCCCACCCCCACCCCCAGCTCTGGCCCCGCCTCCTTCCCACCTCCCGCAGGTCTTTTTGAGACCCTGCTGGACGCACTCTACTGTTGGCTCTACTCTACTGTTGGTATGTGCCGTTGTAGAACCTCTGTGCCCCTGTGCAGTACACAGACTCCCAGGGCAGGATGTGGCACCGACAACAGGCGCTCGGTGTCTGCCAGTAGCCGTGGCGAAGGCTTGGGGACGCTGTTCTTGGCATGTTGCCCCTGAGCACTTTGGGTCCAGAACCTTCATTTTACAGATGGGGAAACTGCAGCTCAGAGAGAAGCACTGGCTGCCTGAGGTTGTAAGGGCCTGGCACTCTCCAGGTCTCTGGGTCTCAGGGACAGAGCTGGCTCATCCTGGACATCTGGTCCTATTGCAGAGACTGGCACCTTGAGACCCAGAGGGGCTGCTGTGCCCCAGAACACTGGCAGAGGGGCATTTGGGTCCTACTTGCAGGTCTGCTGTCCTCCACTCCCCCGCCTAGGGGATAGCAGCATACACACAGGCATGGCAGGATCAAGCCCAGATCCCAGGCCTTGGGGAGCTCCAGCTTTGGCCACCACAGCTTCTCGAGGGCCGGCCCTCCTCCTGGAGTCTGATGGTCCTGGCACCAGGGGGGCAGGGAGGAGGGTGGGCTCGTCTCCCCCAGAACTGCGTGCAGTGTGTCTGCGGATGAGCTCTCTCTGATGGAGCCTTCCTGGAGACCCAGCTGGCACCTGAGGCCAGTTGTATCCCGGACCCCCAAGGCCCATACCTTTGAGACACCCCCCACCCTCATAGGGCTCCCCAGTGGGCAGGATCGGCTGGGGGTTACCTCAGATATCTGACATGGGGAGAACAGTGTCATGGAAGCCTCCCAGGACAGCACCTGAGACCCTCATGCCCGCCCCCAGTGGGACCCTACCTCTCTGCATCAGGGTTTCCACCCAATGCCCTGGTACAGGAACTAAGGAGGTCTGTATGCACCAGGGGCCAGAGCCTGTGGGCAGTGCATGGTGCTCCAGAGGCATCCAGTTTAGGCTTGTCTACCTGTCAGCTTGGCATCTCCATTTTCCCCCAGCCATGACCCCTCAGAGGCTCTCTGTGGTCCTGAAGGGTTCCAGGTGGTCCCCAGGAGAGTCTGAAGGACCCCAGGGACTCCAGCCTTCCTGGAAGCAGCTACCTGCTCCCTGGTCAAACAGCCTCATGCCTACCGCTGCTCCCAATTTATGAGGGGGAAACTGAGGGCCCAAGGAGGTGGACAGGGCCGGGACATGTTGTGGGGCGCAGCCAGGTGCCCACCCCACATTCTGCACATTCCATCCTGGGAAACCGGCCACCTCCACCCTGCTGGCTCCGAGGCCTGACCGGCCCGGCCTGGCCCCTCTGGCTGGATGGACTTCTGGGCTCGGTGCCTGCCTGTGGGTGCAAAGTGCCGATGGAGGCCCCTGACCCACAGCCCTGGTGTGGCCTGCAGGCTCCCCTCCTGCTGTGCGCGTTCAGGCCTTCCCAGCCTGCCTGGCAACCCCGGTGGGAGCATTGCCGTCCAGCTCCCTCCTCCCTGCTCAGGGCTGGTCCCGGCGGCCCCCAGCATTGCACAGGGCAGGGGCCCAGAGGCCCACACCAGGACTGGGGAGCAGACCCATCTCGGACTTCCCCTAAGCAGCTGTGTGAGAATAAAGCACGTGCAGTGAGCTTTCCCGCTCACCGCTGCTCCGCCCACCCGGCCACTGCTGTCTGTAGGGGCCGGCCAGCGGCCTCCACCGTGTCCTGCTTTGGCCCTGTCTCCCCACCTGAAGTCGGGCTGGCAGTGACCCTGGGAAGAACGGAAGGGTCCCCTTTGCCTGCTGTGATACAAGTCTCCATTCGACAGGGGCTCTGCTGCCCTGTGCCTTGTCAAAACCCGGAGAAGTGAATGACACCCCCAAAACACATCGGCCCCCAAAGGGGTACCAGGAAACTGGTGAGCAGCCCATCCTCTTCAAGAAAAAATAATGGGGTCATTCCCAAGGACTCCTGCTCCCCAGAGCAGGAAGTGCACATGGTCCTCAGCCGAGAGCCCACAACATTCTCCCAAAACCTCACAGAAAGGGGCCATCATCTTCCCCTGCCCAGAGAGGGGTACACGACAGTTCAGCATGGGAGGGCGTGTCTTCGGGGAGTCCCCAGGTGCTCAGTGCAGGGGTCCGCATCTTTGGGGGCTCCCAGGGAGCTTGGGTTGGGGGCCGTGTCTTCGGCAGGTCCCCAGGAGCTCAGAGTGGGGGGCTGTGTCTTTGGGGGATCCCGGGGAGCTCAGGGTGGGGGGTGCATCTTCAGGGGGTCCCTGGGAGCTCAGAGCAGGGGTCTGTGTCATGTAAGGTTCTCTCAGTGGCAGACCTTGCTGTACAAGTTGAATGCAAGGAATTTACTCGGGAGGCCTCCTAGGGAAACTGCGGTGGGGGGAGAACAAGGTGGAGAAGGGAGAAGGGGAGCGAGCCAACGCAGGTGTCTTGGGTTGATTCATGTCCACCTGGAACCTCAAAATGTGATATTAGTTAAAGTAAGGATAGAGCAGACCGTAACCTCCTAACTGGGTCTGTATCAGAAGAGAGGATACTCCGGGACGGCCACGTGACAGCGCGGCGGCCTGGCGCACCCAAAGGCAGTGGAGAGCTGGACAGGCAGAGCGAGCAGGGTTGGAAGGTGCGCGAGGGCCCTCCCCGCTGCTTCCAGAGGGAGTGTGGCCCTGCCCGCACCTTGACCCCAGGGTCCTGGCTTCCGGAACCAAGAGAGGATACATTTCTGTTGTTTTGATGAATTTAAGTTCTGTTGTTGGCAACTTTGTGGCAATGTGTTCTTCTCCAGTGATCTAGCCCCGACTTTGTGCTAGCAAACGCTGGGCGGCGGGAGTGGCTGAGGAGCTGGGAACTGGATGAGTTTGGGGCACGGGATGAAGGTGCCTCAATATCCTCCAAGAGCTTCTCGGTAGAAATAGGGACGAGAAAGGCTCCTCTGGGGAGGGCATTGGGGAATTGAGTGTGGCAGAGCCTGGCTGAACCACGCTCTCAGGTTGAGCACAAAGGAGACACTGGAAGGGACGAACTTGGATGTTTAGCTGAGGACATTTTCAAACAAAGCTGCTTGTAAAACCTGGGGGTGGGGGGGCAGGAGGCCAATGGGGGAAGGGCTGTTGGGCAGAAGGGAACCTGCCCAGATTGTTAAATTAGGTCTGAAGGGACACCGGTGGTGCGGTGGGAACCCCTGTTCCTAGAGAAATTGGGGGTGCACCCTCTCAGCCCAGCACCGGGACAGAGGTGGGGACCCCAGGCCAGGTCTGTAGGGGTTCTTGTCTGGTGGTATGAACTCCCTGACGGGGTGCCCAGGGCCTCAGAGAGCAGGGCTGCTGCCATGTGCCTAGAGGACAGAGTGTCGGGCCACAGAGGATTATTCTTGGGCCCTGAAGTCTCTGGCTGCTTCTTCAGGCTTCAGACTTGCTTGGGACCAGCGACTCTGTCCTTCGGTCCATTCTCCTCTCCCTTTTGGAATGGGTTAAGACTCTGAGAGTTGGGAGGATGGGCGGATATATTCTGAACATGAGACCAAAGTGACTTTTAAGGGGATCAGAGGGCAGAGTGTGGTGGGTTGAATAATGTCCCCCCAAATCCACATCCACCTGAAACATCAGAATGTGACATAATTTGGAAATAAGATCTTTGCGGATGTAGTTAAGAGGAGGTCCCTGTGACGGGTGTCCCTGTAGGAAGAGGGAGAAGATGCCCGAAGGTGGAGGGCAGAGCCAGGCACAGCGCCAGCGCAGCCCACGGACAAGGAACGGCGTGTGCTCTCCAGCGGTCCCAAGCCTGCTATTCTGTAGCGCTTTGCTGCAGTGGCCCCAGGACACTGACACAGGGCATGGTGTGGAGCCACTCTCATCTGGAGGTAACTGGAGCGTGGCCTCTCTCCCGAGCCCCAGGGGCATACCAGGGGCTGGCAGCTGCCGTGGTCGGGAGCAGCACATGGCATGGGGAGTGCAGGCATCTCTGTGCTGGGGTGTCAGGGGCTGGGGGCCAGGCTGGCATGACAAGACTCTGAGGAGAGGTCAGGGGGCAGGGCGGCTTCGTTAGGACATGGGCCCGTCCATGCTTGAGTATCAGTAACTTCTCCCAGAAAGTGGGAGGAAGGGAGGGAAGAGCCGTGCCAGGTGAGGGGGCAGCGGTCACTCAGATCCCCAGGACAGAGAACGTCTGGTGTTCCTACTTGCCCAGGGACCTCACGTAGACAGGACTGGGGAGCGCTGCGTCCTTGTCTCAGAGCGACCCTGTGCGATGTTGGTGCTGTGTGGCCGCTCCTCTTCCGCTGGAGAGCCCCGTGGCACAAAGCTCTCTCGTGGCAGGGGGACCGTCCCCTCAGGGCCATCCTGCTCCAGGAGCCAGCAAACCAGGGCACACAGCACATGTGGGGGCAGCATGGAGGCCCCTGGGAGGGCTTGGCAGGAGGCAGACAGAGAGGAGAACATGGCAAGAGCTAGTCCTGTGGTTTCTGTGGGAGGTAGCTGGCAACTATGGGAAGCAGGCCTAGGACTGGCTGTTTGAGTAATCTCAGTGTGCTCTGGGCGTGGCAGCTAGTTGTCTGGTGCCGGGCCTGGGGTGACTAGGGCAGGTGGGCATCCCCCCACCCCAGCCCACCCTACAAGGTGGGTGTGGCTCTGCATGGGTTGGTTTGCAGGTGAGGCAGCCCCAGGGCATCCTTTACCACCTCCAGGCAATGGTGAGCCCTGGGAGTCTCTCCCGGGTCAGCGTGGCCCATCCCAGCCTCAGATCACAGAAAATAAAAGACCATAAGGAAGGGCCCCAGGGGAAGCCTCAGGCACTGCGGGGCTTGGCTGAGGAGGTGTGGTGGGCACAGGCGGCTTCTATCCAAAGCACCCCAGCAGCTCCAGGGTCTGAGCTCAAGGTTGCCGATTTCAAAGGCCAAGGTCATTGATGACCTCGGCCGGAGGTCCAGCAGGTGAGTGGAGAGAAAGAACAGACAGGGGATTTGCCCGAGGCATCCCCAACATTACCCACGTGGGCCAGCAATCCTCCGCGGACTCTGCAGACCGCTGGTACTGGCTGCCCTGGGCCTGGCCCATGCTGCATGTACAGCCACAGAGATGAGCTGCATGTGGTCCCCACACTCCTGGTGGAATCTGCTCGTGGTCTCCCCAGCTCAGCCCTGGTCAGCAGAGAGGCCTTCCTGGAGGAGATGGCACCTGTGCTGAGTATGAAAGTGCTGGGTAAGATGGGAGAAAACTCAGTGTTACAGAGGCTTTCCTCCTGGGCTCTGTGGACCTGGGAGATCATAGAGGCTGGTAGTAAGAGCAGCCAGGTGGCACTCCATGGTGGGACGGGTTGACGTGAGAGATGGGAAGGGCTGAGCAGGGACTGGTCAGCCTAATCACCCCTTTAAGTCTGGCTTACAGAGGTGTTGGCTGCCTCCTACAGGACCTGGGAACATTCAGCCCTCTGAAGTCTGCAGCAGCATGCTCTGCATGAAGGATCACCGTGCTCAGTTCAGCAGGTTGTCCACTGTACAAGGGTCCCAGTGAGCATGTAGCCACACTGAGATCCAGTCTGCGCTCACTGTCAGGGCCTTGGCCTTCACCAGCTGGGTGAGCCTCAAAATCCCCCGGCCCTCCCTGAGCCCCACAGAGGAGCTGGGAACAAGACGGTCTCCAGTGATCTTAGGAGCATAGGGTGCAGGGGACGAGGGAGATACGAGTGCAGCAAAACCCAGGATGGCCACGTGAACTTGGACCCACCCAGGCTGAGAGGGGTCTGAAGAGAAGGAAAATCCACGTGCACCATCGGCAGGACCGCAGGTGCTCAAGAGTTGACCTGGTCTCTGCTCTCGGGCTTTGCCCACATGCTGGTGGACGGCAGCAGGACAGCCCGAGGCTCGATGGATGGACTGCACATTCCCGTGAAGTCTAGAAGTACGGGGAAGCTCCCAGGACACGGAAGTGTCCCCTCCAGCATTGACACCATGAGCTGCTCCCCCCTGGGGTCTCCTCTGTGTGCACCTGCTTGTGCATGTCTGCTCCAGCAGACCTCCGAGGCATCACACCCGCCTATGGGGTCTGAATCTGATGCTACTCTCTGCTCGGGAGCAGGCTGCTGGAGTGCAGGTGGCCTGGCAGACACACAAGCAGGGTCTGGGACAAGCTGGCCCAGGGCCCGGACTCCCACGTGGCTCTCAAATTTGCCAAGGATCGTAGCACTGAAAGACAAGGTCTGTCTGCACTCCTGGAACCCGAGCTCTATGGCTGCTTGAAGAACAGAGTAAAACAGAAGAGAGCTTCCACGCTTAGGCCGAGAGAAATGGGCGATGTGCACTTCCCGTCTTCTGGGACATGCGCTCCTGGGAGCCAACTCAGGCAGCCTCGGGGAGAGGCATGGAGCCAGAAGGGTGAGCCCTCTGCAGATGGCCCTCGATGGCAGACTCAGGAGCAGAAATGACTGTGGCCCTTGTAAGCAGTATCCCCTGCTTACGGCAACAGGATCCAGGAGCCCTGGCCCTCGTGCACCTCTGCCTGGCCGCAGCGACTGGCCCAGGGACAAATGAGCCCATGGTCCAGAGTGTCCCTGGGCAGTGGCGTCGGGATGCTGGGAGGGCAGGACCCAGAACCACAAGGGCCTTTCTCAGAAGTCCTCACCTCTGCCCCTGGGCTGACACTGGGTTTCTCTCTTTTGTAGCCGACTAGGGCAGCCCTTTAGCAAACTGTGCGGCTCGAAAGCCCGAGCCTCAGTTTCTCACCCATAAAGCAAAGACAGCCAAGTTCTCGGGATGGTCACTGGGCAGCATGGCTGTCGGCATGGAGAGTAAGGGGGCGAGAGCGGGTGCACAGCCCCTTCCCACTCTGCTGTCTGGTGGACCTGCTTCTGCGGTGATGACACAGAGCCCCTCCTACCAGCCCCGACTGTGGGCCTCCCATGCTGGACATGCTCAGAGGCACCGCACATCTTGTCGGCCCTCAGCCCAGGTAGGAGGAGTGCTAGCACACCCATTATGCTGGTGGGCAAACAGAGGCACAGAGAGCTGGACAGTTAGTCCCTGGCCCCTGGGCCTTGGCACGAAGGTCTGGGTGAGCAGTGTCGCTAGGGGCAGACCCTTCCCTCCAGGATCCAGTGTCCCCATCTGTGAAATGAGAGCTGTCCCAGCACATGCTTGGGGCCAGGGCTCCCTGATCTGTCCATTTGGATGGCCTTGGCCAGATTCCAAGGCCCCATGAGGGGCCACCCTATAGGGGCCCCAGAAAGGACTCCTTAGGCCTGGGCCTCCGAAGTGCCTGCAGGAGAGCGCTGAGCATTGGCAGGCGTGGCTTGGGGGAGGTGGAGACCAGACTGGAGGCCAGAGAGGGGCAGGGCTCACCCAAGGCCTCTCACCAGGCAACAAGGGGGCCTGTCCTGGGAGGCCAGCTGGGAGCGTGGGGGACAGGCTCTCACACTTCTCTGGTGACTGGGGACTCACTGGGCAGGTGCAGGGCTCAAAGAGGCTTAGCCGGCTCATGAGCGCTAAGCCCCTGGATTGCCCTTGACCCTCCTGTGCACTTGCTACTGCTCTGGTTGCTGGGGAGCACTGGGGGCTGTGAACACAAGTCTCCGCCCCCAGCAGGGCCCGGAACCCTCTCATCGAGGTGCATGGCCCTGGAAGGGACAGTTCCTTTCCCCGTGCCTCAGTTTGCCTATCTGTAAACAAGGGTTCTCACCCATCTTTTTACAGTGGGACATGGACTATCTTGTGAATTCATGCAGTTGTTACAGGTCCCTTAATATTAAATGTTTTACTATTCTCCTGTTTTCGGATTAGATGGATCCGTGCTTGTTGCAGAAACTTCAGATGTCACAAAGAAGAGTGAAGAAGCAGGAAACAGTGGCCTGCAGCCCAGAGGTGGGGAGCAACCCCGCAGGCCACATCCCCTTGTGTCAGCTGTGTCCCATGCCCTGTGTAGGTCTGGCACCTGGGAGGGGCTGGTGGGATCTTGTCTGTGAATCTACCACCTGCTTTCATCCTCCAGGGAAGCATGAGGCCCTGAGGCCTGTCTCCCGGCAGGAGATGGGAGAGATGCCTTGCTGCGTCATCCCCGAACCATCATTGTGAACCTGTGGGTGGCAGATCAATGACACTTGGGGGACCCACCCTCTCCCTCCTGAGAGGCCAGGCAAGCTGGCATGTGCAGGCTGCCTGTCAGCGAGGACAGCTGGGCAGTGACAGCTGGGCCCTGGCAGGCAGTGGGCTCCAGGCAGGGGCTCACCTGCGGAAGGGGACCGGGCTGCTGCCTTCCTGTGGGGTAGCTGGAGGGCCTAAGTGCACGGAGGGTGCCATTGTGGGGCAAGTCCTCCCCACACATTCAGTTCATTGGAGCTACAAGCTCACATTATTTTATTGAAAATTGCTTTAATTAAAAAAAAAAAAAAAAGGCCAGCCCACAAGGCCACATTGCTTCCCTAACTCTTACCATCTTGCAATGAACTTTCTGGACCTGGTCTATTGTCAGAGGTTTTTAGGATGGAAATCTCATGCTTCTATTGAGTAGAAGCAAAACAATCAGGAATATTTAAAGAAAAACAAAAAGCATTTAGCCCTTCTACAGTTATTATCCGATTTGAGGGAAACACACCAATAACCACCCCTGCCCCCCACCGGGCTTATGCACAGTCCCCCGTACCCCAGGCCACCAGTGCCCATGGACACATCAGTCAACCTGGAACAGCCCTTCAGGAAGAGGGGCCCCCCCCAGGGTAGAGCCTCACCATCCCTTTGTTTCTGGCAGCATGTGTGTTGGCCCATTTTACAGAGCAGAACACTGAGACCCTGGGTCTCAGACCCCTTTCCTCTCCCAAGTGCCTTTCCACAAAGTCATTCATGGCACAAATGTTCTAGCATACTGCCTGCTCCCAGCTGTAAACTGAGACGAGGAGCAGGTAATGGGGTGGGGGCCACAGAGGCCAAGGCTTTAATCAGTTCCTTAGGCTTCTGTGCTGGGCGCTTCTTGCCTCTCCAACAGCAGCCCACAAGTTCCTTCCTGGTCTCTTCCACAGGAACAAGGGGAAGCACAGTCCTCTCTGTTTTAGACACAATCCTGGCTTTGAGGTCACACACACAGAGATCAGCTTTGTAGGGGAGGTAAGCAGGGAGGGCTTCCTGGAGGAGGCAGCCAGCGCCCGAGGGCAATGAGGCACCCGACGGACCTGGTCCAGGCACTGCTCCCAGCCAGGACACGGAGAGGCAGGGGCAGGTGGGGAGGGGGTAAGTGCAAACTCCAGTGGGGCCTGTGTGGCCTCCTCTGTGGCACAACTCCATCCCTCTGAGGTCTCAGGAGGGTGACACAACATTCTCTGTCCCTCGGATGGGAACATTAAGGCCCAAGGCACGGCGGGAGACCGTCAGAGGTGAGGGGCTGAGGTTTCGGGCAGGGATTGAGGTTTCGGGCAGGGGTTGGCCCAGGCAGTGGGTTTACCCAAAGCACTTGAGTTGAGCCAAGTGCTTTCCCTCCTAGGCCTCAGTTTCCCTTCCTGCACACAGTTAGTGTTGCTGGGCTCTCCAAGAGGCCCCAGAATCAGTAGACAGGGCAGTTCAGCTCGTGACTCCTATAAGCTGTAGACTCCCTTCCAGAACCAACCCCAGGGCCTCCTGCTGCTTGTGGAGATGGCTTTGGTGGCAAGTGTGTGCCCTGACCCATGATGAGGGACATGGTTTCCCATGGGAAATGGCAGAGGTCATGGGCCATCCTTAGCTGTCTACTGGTACAGAAGGAGGCCAGCACCACACTGAACACCCAGAACATGCAACCAAGCCACACACCAAGAAAAATGTCTGTCCCCGACCTTGATACCATCTGTACAGGCTGAATTGTGTCCACCCACCCCCCCAAATTTAAGGGCTGAAGTCCTAACCCCTAGTACCCCAAACATGCTGTATTTGGAGACAGCATCTTTCTCCAGGTGACCAAGTTACAAGGAGGTCAAAAGGACTGATGTTACTCCAATAAGATTGGTGTTCCTATAAAAGAGGGGAAATTTGAGCACAGAGACAAAAATGTACAAAAGGACTGCCAGCCACGTGAAGTCTGAGATGGTGCTGCCACCAGCCAAGGAACTGTGGGAACCCGGAGAGAGGCCTGAAACAGATCCTTCCTAGTCCCTTTGGGTGGGTGGGGGGGCTCTGCTGACACCTGATTTTAGACTTCGGGCCCCCCAGAACCCCGAGAGCACATTGCTATTATCCTGGGCCTCAGTCCACGGCCCCTTGTTACAGCAGCCCCAGAAAACATGCACACCCTAAGTGGCCAGGCTCAATTCAGCATTTTGGGGTCCGGGAGGCCATCCCGCCTCCCCTCCAGCCCTGTGTGCAAGTCCTGGAGATGGGCTAGGGGGCATCTGGAAGGGAATTCTGGGGCTCCAGTCCCCTGGTATGGCGTGGAGGAGCCCTGAGGACTCACCTGGCTTCCCTACGTGGCAAATGGGAAACACCTGCTTAGTCAAGGGAATCGAAGAAACTCATCCTATGTGGTCCACAGGTCTGAAGTGGGAAGCGGATATTATGGGGCAAAAGCAACTCCCACCCAGGAGAGGGGTGTGCCCCTTACATATTCTACTGGGCTGGGAAAGCAAAGGTGCAGGGCAGTCGGGTGGGGGCGGGGAGCTGCTCTGCTGAAATGCTACTCTGTGGTCCCAGGAGAATACTCACCTCTTTGCTGCCACCTGCCAGGCCCTTCCGAGCCAGTCCTGTCCACCTGGGCCAACTTCCCAGACTTCCTGAGTCAGCCACCGGACTTCTGGCTGTTCCTCAAGCTTAACCTCAGGACCTTTGCATCTGCTGTTCTTGCTGATAAAGAAGCTTCCGCCTTCTCTGCAGGGCGACAAACCTGAGGGGCAGCAAGCTTACTCAGGAGCGGCCTGAGCCACCCAGAGCCCCCTCAGATCCTGTGTCGGTGATAGGAGAGCCCCCTGGGCGGTTGCCAGGGAGGGCGCGGCGACCGAGCTGGGCGGGGTCTGGGGAGAGGAAGAGGCGGGCCGCAGCTCTGGACCCAGCCCGGTACCACGACCCAAAGTAGTTGAGCTGGAGGGGGAGAGCTAGGAGAGGGCAGTTCCCCCTCATGTGTAAGTGGGGGCACAGCCAGAGCCCAGGGATCTGAATGTGCCCCCAGCACCCGGGGTTCCTCAGTGAAAACCAACACCATCGAGCCCTAGCTAAGAGGGCCTGGCTCACGGTGACACAGATGGGGCAGCCACGTGCCCCTCACGGAGGACACCTGGCCTGGGGGACCGGGGTGTTCGGAGGGGCGGGAGCCGAGGGCAAAGCCCTTGCAAGGCCCTGGAGCGAGACTTCCTGCACAGCCAGCTTGGCCCCTTGGGGGTTGGGGCTCCCGCGGGGCCGGCCACGCCCCCAGACCCATGGGGAGGGGCCCCTGGAGGGCGTGTCCAGGGCTGCCCCGCCCCTCGGGCTTCGGCCCCGCAGTCCCCGCAGAGCGCCGCGGAGCGCAGGGATGCCCACGGCAGCCGCGACCCCTCGCCGTAGGGCGAGGCCCGGGGAGCGTGCGGGGAACGAGGAGCCCGTCCCGGGGAACCGCACAGGTGAGCGCTGGGGCTGCGGGCCGCGAGTGGGGCTCTGCACCCATTTCACGGACAGGGAAGTCGAGAGGCGGGCGGCACGGCGGAGGCGGGGACGGGGTGCGCACAGCCGTGGGGGCAGGAGCACACAGCCGGGAGAAGGGGCGCACAGCCGGGTCCGGGACGGCCCCCAGCGCTACACCCGCCAGAGAACGAGCCTCCCCGACCCACTCCGCTAGCAGAGCCGGCGCCCCAGCAGAGCCGAAGTCCGGCTGCAGGCGGTCTGAAACTAGGCGGCCTGAAACCAGGCGGCGGCGCCCAGCCGCCCACCCGCCCAGGTGCGCGCCCTCTCCCGGTGCGGCGCCAGCTCCTGGCCGGCTGCTTACGGGGGAAGTCGGTGAGGCGGACGTGGGGAACCTGCCTCGCTTTGCGGGGAGGTGCCGCTGGCTGTCCCCCCTCCCCCACTTCACAGGTGGGGAAACTGAGCCAGGAGGGGAGGACGCCTGCCCGAGGTCCCGCAACTGCGGGGCCCGGCATGAGGTCCGGGGTCTCCGGAAGGAGGGAGGGCTGGCAGTTGGCTTACTTTGTGATTGATTTCGAGAGTGTTTTGATGAGGCTTCCCCGTCGTGCTTGGCTGAGGTGTAGGAGCTCCTCCGAAGGCGCAGGTTTGAACGCTGGCTTTGCTGCACGACTGCGTCTGAAGCCTAACCCTCCTAGAAGCAGCAGCAGATGTCCCAGAGCCTCCCTTTAGTGCGCGCTGCCCCTCTTCTTTGAGCCTGAGGGTCTCTGCACAACTGTGCCCCAGGCCAGGTGAGGGATGGGGCTCTTCCCACACGTGGAAGGTAAACCTGGAGGATCAGGCTGGCCCAGGTCACACCCCCTGGGGGCAGCCCATTCAGGCCTAAAACAATGACATCTGCCACTCTGGAGGGTCACGGGCGGGCAGGTTCTTCTCAAATGGGGAAACTGAGGCTCAAGAAGGTAAGTTGCCTGCAGAGCGGAGGTGCTCAGCTTTGGGAGTGGGAGCTGAGACCTGCCCCTGGCTGGGTGAAGGGGGTTTATTTTCTTTGACCCCCTCACACCCCATCCCCTCCTGCATTTGGTGCTTTGCCGCTGTTGCTCTATTCCGTGGGGACCCTGTGGCTTTGTTGCCGCACTACCAGGGAGGTGGGTGTTGACCAAGAAGGGGCTTGCACAAGCCTAATTTAGGACTGGGACTGGGAAGGAGTCCCTGATGTGTTTGCATACAAAAGACTACTGAGAACTCTGCCTGGGGCGGGGGGCAGGGAGGTTTCTTAGAGGCCAGTCCCTGCCCTCTGGCCAGCCCAGCCCAGCTCCACCCCTGCTTCTGATCAGTTACCGCTCAGCTCTCTCCTGGATGTGAGCCTGGGGAGGGGGCACTCCCAGCCCATAGGAGTCCTTCCCCCACATTTGGGTTCCGAAGCCCCCTCTGACCTGGGATGTGTCTCTCTGCCTCTCGCCTCAGTTTCCCCATGTGCTGAGTGGTGGGCATGGTATACCTGCCCCATGCTTGTGGACGGGCCAGGTGGAGTTGGGGGGCCTGTGTGCCCGCCCTGGCCATGGTCGTTCTGCTCCCAGGTAACAGGTCCATCCAGACTCCACCATTCCCCTGCCCCGTGGCCTTGGTCTTTCGAGCTGTGAAGTGGATTCCCTCTTGTTCCTGTGGGGTTGTGAAGGGATGTGGGGGGGGGGGGTCTTTTGGAGACATTTTGGCACTCCCTTAAACATAGCAGTGGGGGGTGTTTTTCCTGTAGTTGTAAAATGGACACATCGCTCTGTTCTCCTGAGACTAGGTGTTGAAGTCCAGCTGTGTCCTGGGATCCGCATTCTTCCTGCATCACCCATGTATGGCTGCTGAAGGGCAGGTGTGCGGGGAGAAGCTGGCTCAGAGGAGGGGCTTACATTTTTGTGGAGTGGCTGCCTGGGTGCCCAGCCCACCATGGAGGCCGCCCTTCCACTGCCCATGGCCCCTGCCGGCTCTGGCCCTCGTCCCTGAGCAGCTCCAGCAACTCCCTGATGGAGGAGATTGTATAGGACTGCAGGAGGGACACAGGGTTCCAGCAGCCGGAGGTGCCCCCACTCCCGGACCTTCTGGAAGGCCTTGAGGGAGGGGCCTGGGAAGGGGCAGCAGGAGGACCCAGGATGGTGAGAGCATGCCCTGGGCGTCGCTCCTGCTGCCCTGCTGCACAGGTGACCCGTGCCCTTTTCATGAAGGAGAGACTGAGGCCCAGGGGGAGACGTGGGAATCCAGATGTGGCCTGTGTTCCCCTGCAAGGCCAGCTTGGCCTCCTGCCAGGTGTGGGCAGCACCTCGATGTTCTTCCCTGAAAGGGTTGGAGTCAGCCTGGTTCTGCTCTGGAAGGCACTGTGTATTCCGCTGGTGTGAGGTCACCTGCCAGCCACCAGGGGAATGCCGGGATGACCTGGTCTCCACCGTGGCCAAGGTCCAGGCCTGCCCCCCCCTCCCCCCCGCCATGGGGAAAGAAGACCTGCTCTGAGAGGGCGGGTGTCTTGCCTGAGGACACACAACCAGGGCTATGGGCCTCCCACGTGTGGCTGTCCCTCCTGCTGGGATCGTGGGGGTCCCACCCTCCATAGAACACCTGTGTGTGCGCAGGTCACCCTTTTAAACTCTCCTCCTGGGGTTTCCCTTTCCATTTGAGGGCAACAGACTCAGAGCAAGAAGCAAGTCCCCCGTGGCAGAGAGACCCAGGCCCTTGGTGGGCTGGCCCTGAGGCTGGCCTCCCCATCTCCCATGATCCTTTGGCAGAAGGGGGGTAGGTAACTTATTTACCTGGGCCCCTGTGGGTGAGGTCAGGGTTTGAGGGCAGCATGGTCTCCAGGAAGAAGGATGAGAGGGGTGGGCCTCTGGTCCAGGGTTCCAGATAAAAGATTAACAAGAGAGGCTTGTTCTCCCACTGGCCATGCGGGCTGGGCTGGGGAAGCGCCAGGGTCAGGCCCTGCCCCCCTCAGTGTGCGAGGGGGTCAGGGGCTGAGGATGTGGGCAGTCCAGCGCAGGTCTGCCCTTTACTGTCCAGGGAGCCCACAGGTTTGGTTTGGGTTTGTGTCTTCTTTGCATCAAATCCGTTTGCTGTGTTTTTCCTCCTTTGAGATGTATTTGAACATAGTAGAAAAGAGAGAGGGATCATAAAGAGCTTGAGGAGCGAGATGGCAAAGGCTGAGGGGTGCAGCTTCCAGTGTCTGGGCCAGTGGCAGGTGGAGGGCCGGCCTGGCCGCTGGGTGTCTCTGTGGGTTTTCAGCAAGGATGGGGAAAGATGGGATTTGCCTCTTAGACATCAAGGCAGGGGCTGTTGGTGGGGTAGTGAAAGGGTGGAGAGTGTCCTGGGGGTCTCCGGGCTGGGCAGAGGCTGGGTTTGCAGTCTAGGGGATGCGGCCGCTGGAGCCAGCTGGCCCAAGTGCCAGGCCTTGGTGACTCAGGACGTGTTGGGGGGCCAGGGGGGCTGGGGTAGGTAGGTGTTTCGAATCCCCAGTAGCCCTTTGGCACCTTGCCGCCTCCCAGCTCTGGCCTGGCTGTGTGTCACCAGTGGAAAGGTCTTGGGACCCTGCCAGTGGACACCTGGGGTGCTGGGTGGACACAGTGGACCTCAGCTTCCTCGTCTGGCAAATGGGCTCAGCCAGGGAAGGGATGCAGGAGAGCCCGTAGGAGCCTGGGGCTGGGAGGTTGGCTTGGGTACCACAGCCTGGAGGGTCAGAAGAGGCATTGCCCCCTCCCAGGGCAGAGTGTTAGTGAGCTCCAGGCATGGCTCTAAGGTTTCCATGGGGCGGTCCTCCTCATGACCCTGGGGGCAGGGCACCCAGTTTCGCAGATGGGGACATAGAGTCTGAGCAAGGACCTAGGTCTGGGAGACGGTGGAGCAGAGTCCGACCCCATGGAGGGGGCCTGAGGTTTGGGGGCTGGGGTCTTCCCCACAGGGCAGGACCACCCTCCTGCTTGTCCACATCCCATCCAGGCTCCGGGATCACGGAGGCCTGAGCGCCCAGCCTGGCCCCTCTGCAGGGTGGGCTGTGGGCAAGGCTCCTCATCCTCCCCTCACTTACCAGGATTATTTCCTCAGGCCTAGGTTTTTAAGTGTTCAAGCTGCGCACTCGTGCTGGTGGCATAACTCCCAGCCTCTGATTGGTCTGAGCTCCCCTCCCTGTTGGGAAATGCAGAGTCTGAGGCCCCAGGGCTAGGGTGGGGGCCAGGACTCTCCTGGAGCCCTGCTGCATGTTCACAGGGTGAGCCCCACATCCTTTTTCCCCATCTTGCGTTGGGGGTGCGCCATGGCGGGCCTGCAGGTCAGCGCCACCCCCGCACTCTCCCATCCTCACTGCTGGGAGCACTTGGGGAGGAACATTGCGGGGTGGTGAAAGCTGGGTTGGGTATCTTGGCCACCGGAACTGGCCACAGCTCAGGATGTGGCTGTTGGCAGCGGGCCCTGCCCCCACCCTGTGCACATGCCCGGGCGCACTGTGTCCCAATGACAGTGCTGGTTTCCCTGATGGGGCCTCGTTGTCTGGGGCAGGCCCCCTGCCCAGCCAGCTGCCACACTGACAGGTAGGTCCCAGGCCCAGAGCGGCAGAGTGACAGGGTCACCCAGCTGGTAGGGTGGGGGAGTGCGCTGCAGAGCAGCCTTGCTGCCTTGATTCCTGGGGCCGGCAGTGCAGGCAGGCAGAGCCCAGGGGTGGGGGTCTGGAGGGCCACCTGGTTACATGCAGCCTTGTCGCATGCTGGGGGCACTCTCCCTGGGGCTTAAGTTATACTTAAGTATACTCAGACATACTCGCAGAGTTGAAGGGATTTGTTATCACGCCTCACGCCTTCTAGCCTGACCCTGACCCTGGACCTTTCACTGGTGGCTTCATTTGGGGTTTTCTTGAGAAAGTTCTAGCTGTTCAGACTGGGTGCTGGTGGGGGGGTGGGCAGACCAGGGCGAGCACCCCCGGAACTCAGCTGCCTCCCTTCCCTGAGGGCCAGGGCCTTGCAGGGCGGTACCAAGGAAGCCACTGAGCACAGAAGAATGCAGAAGTGACAGGTCTAAATTGGGCACTGGGAAGTGTTGGCTGCAGGGTGACCATGTGGCCGGCCTGTGGCCCATCTACCCTTCCCAAACCCCCCTGCCCAGAAGGACCGCATGAGTCCAGGTCCACCGTCCTGGTGGAGGTCCCAGGCTTGGGCCTTCTTCCGTCCATTCATGAATGCATGGCCGGCTGTCCAGGGAGAGGTTGGTCAGTTCAGAGCTCACTCCGGAGTCTGGGTATGTGTCCCACTGGGCACCCCACAGGGTGGGTGCCAGGTCAGCGCCCTTCCACCCCCCACCCACCTTGGTAGGCTAGTCATTTTACCGTTGACGCTGCCAACGGCCCAAAAACAATGCCTCACGTTTCAAATGTGCATTTCTTTGATTGACATAAGTCTTTTCCTGAAATTGTTTTTTTGCTTTATTGAGAGAGAATTCATAGATGTGATTCATTCTTTGAAGTATACAGTATTTTTTTAAAGATTTTATTTTTATTTATTTGACAGATAGAGATCACAAGTAGGCAGAGAGGCAGGCAGAGAGAGAGGAGGAAGCAGGCCCCCTGCCGAGCAGAGGGCCCTATGCGGGGCTCGATCCCAGGACCCTCAGATCATGACCTGAGCCAAAGGCAGAGGCTTTAACCCCCTGAGCCACCCAGGCGCCCCTGAAGTATACAGTATTTAACGTGTCTGGCAGATCTGGGCAGCCCTCCCCACGGTCCGCCCCAGGACATTTTCATCACCCCAGAAAGAAGTCATGCATGCTGCAGCAGTGTCTCTCCCACCCCGGCTGATCCACTCTCTGCCTGAGGATTGGCGTCATGCGGGAGGTTCATAGAAATGCAGTCCGACCACGTGAGGTTTTGTGGCCGACTGGGCTGCACGGTGGGTCAGCGCCTCTGTCCTTTGATATTCCCTGTGTGGCTTGTTCTGTGTGCCATTTATCCGTTCATCAGCGGGTGGGCGGGAGGGCAGTTTCTAGGTTCCAGCTGTTGTGAACAGTGCTGCTGGGAACGTGTGTGTACAGGTCTGTGTGGATGTGTTTTCCTCTCCCCGTTCTGTGGCTGAGCGGGGCGTGGCAGCATCACACGCTGACTGTCCGTGCGCGTGCTGGGCCCCGCTAGGGCCACTGCCCACCTGCCTTCCCGCCTGCCGCGCGGGGCTCAGGTTCCCACAGCCCTGGTACACCTGTCCCCCTCTGTCTCATGGACAGACGCTTGTGGAGGAGAAGCAGCATCTCCCTGATCTGATTAGCGCTTTCCTGAAGGTGAAGGACGCTGAGCATCTTGTCATGGGCCACTGGTACATCTGTGGAGAAATGTCTATCCGATCCTTTGCCCACTTTGAAATTTAGGTCCCTTCTGTAATTCAGTATAATAATTTCTGCAGGGCACCTGGGTGACTCAGTCAGTGAAGCGTCTGCCTTCAGCTCCGGTCGTCTTGGGGTCCTGGGATCGAGCCGCGCATCAGGCTCCTTGCTCAGCGGGGAGTCTGCTGCTCCCGCTGCCTACAGGTGAATAGTGTCATCAGGCATCGGTTGCTGGAGCACTGTTCTCGTCCCACTGAATCGTCCTGGCACCCTTGTTGAAACTTGCTTCACTGGGAATACGAGTTTATTTCTGGGCTCTCAGCTCTGCGCCACTGGCCTCGATGTCTGTCCCTTTGTCACCGTAGCTTTGTGGAAACTTTTGAAAGTGTGAGTCCTCCAACTTTGTTCTTTTTCAAGATCATTTTTGTGTGGGCTGCTGGGTCTTCTGCAATTCCTTATGAATTTTTGGACCAGCCTGTTGGTTTCTAGAAGGGCGGCAGCTGGGACTCTGGTAGAGGCCAGGCTGCATGTGCAGATGAGCAGAGGCGAGCGTCCATCACCCTGGAGTCTGTCTCCCTGTCCGCAGGCACGGGTGGCTTCCCTTCATTCAGGAACTTTATTTCCACCAACAATGTCTTAGAGTTTTCATGGTTTAAGTTTTGCCCTTATTTTGTTCAGTTTATCCTACAAAAGAAAGTGGGATTGCCGTCTCCGTCTCACTCCAGGCTGTTCACAGCCGCTGTACTGAAATATGGCAGATTTCCGTGTGTCGGTCTTGTCTCCTGTGGCCCCATGGGAATTCTTATTTGTTTCTGTAGGTTTTTACTAGATTCCTGGGGGTTTTTCTAGATCCAAGATCATGTCATCGGATGAAGAAGTTTTCCTTCTGCCTTTTTGACATGAATGTCTTGTATTTAATTTTTTTAACTGATTGCCCTGCCTCTGGTTTTTGAGGCATTTGTTTTTCTTTTCTGCTTGACCTGTACTTCTCTGTTGTGACTCTGGGTGCTGTTGTTGATACATAAGGGTGGTCTGTAGGGAGAGACCCTCCTGCTATGCCAAGTGTTACTTCTGGGCCCCTCCCCATGGTGTCAGCCCCCTCTGCAAGATCGGTGTCCCCACGGGAAAGTGGGTATGAGGATTCCTTCTTGCTCTCCTCTGGGATGGCTGTGGGTGCTGAACCGGGCTGGGAGTGAGGGTCCTTCTTTTTTTTTTAGTTACGTGAGGGTCCTTCTTGATCGGAACATTCTATCAGAGCTGCATTGCTGGTGGTGGCGGTGACACTGCTGATGGTCATGTGCACACAGGAAGGCCAAGCACTGTCCAGCCTTGCCGTGCCTCAGTTTCCCCATCTGTGAGGGAGTGATGGACTGCTCTGCTCATGGGAGCGAAGCACCCATTAGGTGCCCAGGGTGTCTCAGCTGATCCGGGAGTGAGCCCCCGCTCCACGAAGTGCACAAAGCCTAAGGGCCCCTGGCTCACCTTCTGCCTCACACTGCAGCCTGTGGGCCCCCCCAGGTTCTCAGTGGGGCCGAGCACTTGCAGCCTGGCGGAGCACAGTTAGGGGTGATGACCCCCACGTGGCTGATATTCAGGTATAACTTCAAACGCTCCCAGAAACCTTACCGCTGCTGCTGCTCACTGCTCCCTGGTGATGAAGCCCCACTGATCACACCACCGGCCACTAGACACGTGGCTTGTGTGTTAGGTGTTTTACGTACTGTGGTCCTACAGTAAAGGGAGCTGGAGAGGAGCAGACGTTGTTGGGAAAGTCACAGGTAAGGGAACTACGCGGATAGTTCTGTCCTGTAATAAGTCCAGCATCAGTGGACCTGAGCCGTTCATCCATGTTCAGGGGTTGCCTGAATTTGCCTTTGTTGTCTTCTGACACAAAGTTGTGTTTTCAACACTGAGGTCCTTGGAGCCTCCAGAGATCGCTTACTGTGGGACCCACTCTGCCTTTATCTGTGGCCACCAGCCGGATGGCCACCACCACGCTTGGTAGCCTGGGTCGTGACACTTCTCCAGAGTGTCACGTGGCTAGTGGGGCTTCTGCCCATTAGCACTACCCTGCCTGCCAGCGTGTGGTCCTCACACCATCTCTCCTTTTTTCTTCCCTAGGCGTGTGCACACATGTGCAGTCACCACCGAGGGGCACCCTCCAAGTTCTCCGTGGCAACGGCACTTCCGTGGGGACCATCATTGTGTTCCACTGCCCCTCAGGCCACCAGATGGTTGGGTCTGGCCTCCTCACCTGTGCCTGGAAGGGGAGTGTCGCTGAGTGGTCTTCAGTGACCCCTGTGTGCAAATGTGAGTCCCGCTCCCCCAAAGCCACCCCCCAACTCAGCACCTGCGGGGGGTGGGGGGCTGCCGATCCACGGCGGGGGTGCAGTGGATACGGGTCAGCGTGGGGCCTCTGTGTAGGGTCTACTCCTGGTGCTGGCAGCCCAACAGCCCACATAGGGCTCCATGTCTTCGTTTGCACTCAAGGCCCAGCAGGGTCCTGACTCTGCCCCTGAGGTGGCTGCTCACCTCCAAGAGGTCACTTGTACATTGGAACTAGCGCTCTGTCATTTTTGAAGTGGGCAGCTACGTTTGTTTCATTCATTCGTCCTCTTGTGCATGCACATGGCCGATCGCACTAGGAGGGTGCCATGGATTGTGTGTGTCACGGATCCTCGAACTGGGGGCACTGATGTTCCCAGTTGGGTGAAGAGACGGCTTTCCAGTATTTGAGTTGTATTTGTTGTACAGGGTGTTAATAACACCCAGCACAGCATTTCCCAAAGTGCAGTCATTGTTGTGTTGATGTATGTGCATTGGAGAGGGCTCCGTGGTCAACACAGATGGGAAAATGCAGGAGTCATAAGCTGCAGCACTTCTCAGAGCCTTTAAAATGCTCATGTGCTGGATAAATGTCTGATAAGGAGGGTGCCTGTCAGATTAGACTCCAGGAGACAGGAAACCTAAGAGAACAGGTTCACCAAGCTTTCTCTTGCCCGTGGCCCTCAGGAAGGGCATCTCATGTGGCGCCCCTTGTAACAAGGACCCAGGCCTCTCTGGGCTGCGGCTCGGGGACATGGCCCAGCCTGGAAGCACCTGTTCCTGCCAGGCAGGGCAAGGAAGGCCCTCAGACAGTGCTCCCCACCCTTCTCACCCCCACGGAGCGGAATGTAGACATGCAACTGCAGGGGAGACCAGGAGAGGTCCTCCGTGTGGGTGGGCTGTGTTCAGCTAGGGCAAGAGACGGGGATATGGGGTATGAGCAGTGTCTGTGGCGAGGGAGGATATGCAGTATTGCTCATACTGAGACCCCGGGCCTTGTTTTCCCAGAACACCCTTTAGAACCAAATAGAACCACTTCTCAGCACGTAGCTGGTCACATGGCTATTAAGTGGCAAAGGCCCTTTGACCTTGAGCCCTTCCAGAAAGTGACGGCCCATAGGCCCTTGGAGGGTTGTGCTGGCTTGTGACCTCGTGGAAGCAGGCCATGGGCTGTATGTGGGCATCTAGGGCCCAGGCTGCAGTGTGTGGGCCACCATCGACCTTGCTGTCACAGTTGTTCCCAGTGTGCCACTGTGAGCTCCTACGCACCCTCAAAAACTCTGCCGATACACCCCTTTCTTCTCTCTCTCTTTTTTTTTTTTAAGATTATTTGTTTATTTATTTGACAGAGAAGAGAGACAGCGAGAGAGGGAACACAAGCAGGGGGAGTGGGAGAGGGAGAAGCAGACCTCTTGCTGAGCAGGATGTGGGGCTCGATCCTAGGACTCTGGGATCATGACCTGAGACAAAAGCAGATACTTAACAACTGAGTCACCCTGGCACCCCAAGACATCCTTAGATGGCAGTGTTCCCTGATAGCCCCACTCCAGCAACATTCTGCACAGAACTTGGCCCTAGCCACCAGCACCTCCCTGCTCTCCCGCCATGGAACAGAGCTTGCTGAGAGCCTGGGCAAGCCCCCCACAGGGAAGTAGCCTTGTCTTCCTTGCAGCGGTGCCGCCATACGAGACCTTTGGCTTCAAGGTGGCCGTGATCGCCTCCATCATCAGCTGTGCCATCATCCTGCTCATGTCCATGGCCTTCCTCACCTGCTGCCTCGTGCGGTGCATGAAGAGGAGTGAGCAGCCATCCGACAGGTACGCTGGCCCTCATAGCCCCCAGCCCTCCCTGCTGCCGGAGGGCTCTTCACGGGCCCCTGCCGTCTGTGCTGGGGCCTCCTGCAGGTATGTGGGGCCGCTGGGGCAGCCCTGGCTCCTCAGAGAGCCAAGCTGCAGAGCATGGCCCCACAGCAGTGGGGGGCTCGGCATCCCATGCACATGGGGCTGGACTGGGTGTCCCTTAGGCAGGGCTGGCTCACACCCCACTGTGCTGGGTGAGCAGGGCTGACTGGTGATAGGGAGTTTTGGCGGGCGGCCAGACGCTGGGCCACCGCCACCTTCACCGTACTATAGCTTTGCCTGTGTGTTTCTTTCTTTCTTTTTTTTTTTTTTTTAAAGATTTATTTACTTATTTTTTTGACAGACAGAGATCACAAGTAGGCAGAGAGGCAGGCAGAGAGAGAGAGGAAGGGAAGCAGGCTCCCTGCTGAGCAGAGAGCCCGACGTGGGGCTCGATCCCAGGACCCTGGGAACATGACCTGAGCCGAAGGCAGCGGCTTTAACCCACTGAGCCACCCAGGCGCCCCAATGCCTGTGTGTTTCTTATAAAATATTTACAGGGTGCGAGCTGCCATCTTAACCCTCTGCAGGGGTGCAGCTCGGGGCTCAGTGTGAGCGGCCCTTGGCACCCTCCAGCCCTAGAGCTTCCAGATGCAGCGGCTGTCTCGCTGAGGTCTGGTGTCCTGAGCATCCTTCCCCATCTCTCCCCAGGGCGACCCAGCTGTGGCTCCAGCTGAGAGCCGGGGACTTGGAGACAGTGCCACCTGCCTACCTGGGCCTCAAGGGCGTGAACAACAGCAACAGCGGTGGCGGCGGTGGGGGGCCCGCAGGCCGTCCTGGCCAGGCCCATGACAACTACAGTTTCACTACGTGCGCCTGGGGGGTGTTGAGGGGGGTACCGGGGTGAGGCGGGCCCCCAGCTCAGTCAGAATACCACCACCCCACACGCTGCCCAGGCTTACCTGGACCTCAACTCCCGCCCCTGCACCAGTGGCCGGCCGTCCTTCTCACCCAGGGTCCAGACCCTGTGCCTGATGCCTTTCTCCTGGGAATTCAGACCTGCAGACATGAGCTCCCTTCCCAAGGCCCCAGCAGGACTCCCTGTGTCTCCCCCTCCTGTCTCTCATGCTTCCTACATGTGTGCATATGCTTTCTTTCTTTTTTTTTTTTAAAGATTTTATTTATTTATTTGACAGAGAGAGACCACAAGTAGGCAGGGAGGCAGGCAGAGAGAGAGAATGGGAAGCAGGCTCCCTGCTGAGCAGAGAGCTCTATGCGGGGCTCGATCCTAGGACTCTGGGATCATGACCTGAGCCGAAGGCAGAGGCTTTAACCCACTGAGCCACCCAGGCGCCCCTGTGCATGTGCTTTCTGAGCCATCACAAGGATGTCCTCTTACACCCCGTTCTCTGACTCGGGGAGTCCTGTCGAGGCTGCACGTGGACTGCAGAGAAAGCACCTCCTAGTGTTGCTAGCTTTAAATGCATGCCTTCTTACCCCATGACAAGTGGCACCTGAGGCTGGGTTCCAGGCACCCTAAGTGGGATGGCCGTTGCCATGTGCAGGCCCTGGGCCTGTGGTCCCACAGAGGTGGAATCCTGGGCCACCAGGCTTCTGCACAGCCACATTCGGGCTGCGTCTCCGCGAGGGGCCCCAGGGTGGCATGGGTGCGGGTCACAGACACGGGTTGGGCAGGCATCCCATGGGCATGAGGGCTGCGGTCTCCACGACCTCTGACCCAAGGCCTCAGGGTCCAGGGACGTTCCAGCTGGAACCAGTTACTGCCCTGGGATGACAGAATGGTCCCTAGGGTTTATGTACACTCTGAATGAGCCCCCTTCCTCAGCACCACTCCCAAGTAGCCCCTTCCCACCCTTGGAAGGTGGGCACGCTGCTTCTTGGATCACATACCTCGTACAGGTGAGGGGTCTGAGGCCCAGGCAGGGGCACCAGTGGAGGGACCTCCTCAGGCTTAGGGCAGTTCTAAGCCTGCCTAAGCCTACGGAAGGCCAGGCCCCAGGGGTCTGTCATGGGGGCAGGATGACACAGGTCCCTGCCCTTCCCCCAAGCCTTGTCTCTTTTTCCTGCAGGGACCTAGGTGAGGGCACCAGAGAGCTGGCTGGCGTGGCCCGTGGCGTGGACAAGGACCCCTGGACCACTAGTCCTGCGAGCTCACCCTGTGCCCAGGTGATGGTGCGCGCGGCCGACCTGGGGCGCACCCCGCCTGCCCACTGGCCCACTGCAGGAGTGTCCAGACAGCACATGGCCTACGTCCCGGGGTGATTGAGGCAGAGTCTGGAGCCTACCCTTCATACAGGAGGACCAGGGACACTCCACCACCCAGCCACCTCCGTCTCAACCTGTGTCTAGCTTGCGATGGGTCAGTGAAACCAGCTTCCGGGGTTAGGGATCCCTCACAGAACTGAGCTGGGGACTCCAGAGCGGTGTCCTGTCCCAGGGGGGCCCCTCTGGAGCAGCTTTTATAGACAGGCGTCCTCTGAGCCACCACAGAGTTTCCGGAACCAGATGCAGCCTCCCCACCCAGCTGGCTCCTTTAAAGAGCCTGGGAGATGTTTTTAGCAAATCTCATTTTGCATGGGGTTGGGGGAGAGAGAGCAGGGACTGAGCTGGGGCACTGCTTCTGCTCTATGCAAAGTAGCCACGAGGGGAAAGGGGTGTGAAATACACAGTTCTAACAATGGAGAAACAAAGGTAAAAATCGCTGTCTCGATTTTCAGTCTCTCTCAAAAGACATCAAGCAGGTTTTACTCAAGCTGTAAAACAACTCCCTCTTCACTCCTGCTCAATGCTCTGGGCTTGGGGGGCTGTGGTGGGCAGCGTGGTCAGCCGCCGGCTGGCACCGGGCCACGTGGAGGCTGGCCGGCTCACACATCTGGGCACGGCAGCTGTCAGCAGAGACCTCACTGGTGGCAGCTCTCGTGGCCTGGGTCTCCTTGCATCCTGGTGGCCGGTGTCCATGATGAGTCCTGAGTGCAAGCCTTGCCTTCCAGGGGCGTGGGAAGTCATGCCAGCTCATGGCCGCTGCATCCCACCTAACGAGGAGGGCAGCGGGGCTCCCCTTCTGCATGGGAGGAAGACCAGGCAGGGGTGGACGCCTTTGAAGCCATCCTGATCCCCTAACCCACAGCTGTCATAGCAGGTGTCAGAACACCCTTCCTTTTTAAGGCTGAACCCACCGTGTATCTATGCCACATCTGTATGTCCTTCCATCTGGGGTTGGACACTGGATGGCTTCTGCCTCTCTGCTGCTGTGAACATGGGTGTGCAGACGTCTGGGAGACCCTGCTCTCAATTGTTTCGTTTACACAGAGGCTATTTTCAGATGGAGCAATCAGAAATCCCCACGCCCTCCTCAGCTGTCATGTGGAGCTCTCCCTCGCTTCGGCCAGGCATCCACTCAGATGTCTGGCATGTTCCTTTTATGCTGCCACATAACCAGTGACCACAAAATGTAGTGGCTCAGAAATAATTAGCACCTGTTACTGCTCTGTGTCAGGTGGGGGCAGGGTGGCTCTGGCTCGGGGTCTCATGAGGCTGGGGTCTCATGAGGCTGGGGCATCCCTTGAAGGCTTGCCGAGGCCAGGGACCTGCTTGCAGGTCAGGTGCCAGCTGCTGGCTGTGGGCCTCCGCTCCTGCCGGCACACGGCTCACTGCAGTGCGGCCTGAGTGTCCTCAGCACATGGGGGCCGCTCCTCCCCAGGAGCAGGCGGCCCAGGAGGGAAGGGAGCCACAGTGCTCCTTACCACCTGGACTCAGAGGGCACCCAGCTCACTCTGTCACCCATCACCCTCACACAGGCCAGCCTGATTTGCCGTGGAATGAGATGGCAGAAGGGTGTGACCCGGGATGGGAGGATGGAGGGGCCATCTTGGGCATGGGCAGCCTCTCCAGGAGGTCTCTAGCCTCTTGCTTTCCCAGCGCTCAGTGCCCACATGCTTCATTTGGTTAATATCAGGGGAACCTCTTGTTGGGGCAGGGCCCCCTCTACCTTCCCTGTAATAATCTAGATCTGGGTTGGCCACGCAGCAGGCATTCAGGAGATGTGTTACAGGAATGAGAGAGTGAGGGAATGAATGAATTTGTATGGTCAGCTCCAGCCACACGGGCCGCCCTTCATGGCACCCCACGCCCCTCCTGCCTCCAACCTCTCTTTGTTCAGTTCATCGAGTCAGGCTTTAAGTGCATTTCTGGAGCAACTGCTGGATGCCCGGCACCATGGCCAGGTGGGGCCCCATCCTTAGGAGCTGACATTCTAGTGGGGAAATAGGAAGTGCAGGGGAGCAGGACCAGAAGCCCGGGGAGGTGCCCTGTGGGGGGGGCCCTCCCCACTGGCAGGCCCACACAGGACTTAGGATCTTGGATTGTGCTGCTTAGACCCATGAAATGTGAAGTTCTGGGCCTGGTCAGAATTGAGCGGCCCGCAAGTTGGATTCCTCCCTCACTGATGACAGGCGTGTTCACCCCCTTCTTTCGGATTCCTAGGACCTCTGTTAATTATGGATGTGAGCCTTCCGTGTGATGAGCTGCTAGCACCCCCCACTTCTTGTTTGCCTTGTGACTTTGCTGAGCTGTTGGGGCAGTGGCTGAGAAGAAACCTCAATAAGAAGGAGGTAGCAGGTGCAGACACCACCTGGGGTGGGCGTCCCCTGCCCAGTTTAAAACTATTTACTTTCTGATCACATAAATCCTGCCACAGTGACAATTCAAAAGAAGCAAATGTCTGAGGCAGAAGCGGAGTGGGGGTTGGAGGGGGTCAGAGCCAGTGCCTGCCTGAGGTCCAGGGACAGGTAGGGGACAATTTCAGTTTGCTCTCCGAAGCCTATACAAGGGCGATCCTGTGTGCCATGTGAGACCCTCGCTGCTCAGGAGTGGGTGAGGGTCCCCAGGACCACCGTCCTGCTGGCCCAAGTGCTCACTTTGTACCCTAGTGGGTGCTGGAGTGGGCAAGCGGGGAAGACATTGTGCCTCCCCCTCCCCCCACTCCCCGCCAGCCCTTTGACCTAGGGAGCCACGACCACCTGCTGCTCCAGCAGTGGGGACAGGGCTGGTCCTGTCCTGGGGTCCCAGCTCCTCCATGCACTCCTATTCAGCTCGCCTGAAGGGCATATCCAGAGGGCTCAGAGGTGCACCCTGTGCACACTGGGTGCGGGTCCCTTGGAGCCATTCTTGAACCTGGGAGACCTGGCCTGGCAAGGGATGCCGATGCTTGGAGCCTCAGTTTCTCCGCTCAACTTGTAGCAGGAAGTGACGTGAAGGTGGAATGCTGGCCATGGGGCAGCGCTCACTGAAGGTGGGGAGTGCTTGGGAAAGCCCGCAGTCCCATCCAGACCTGCGGGTATGGTGCTGATATTACTTCTAGAGGGAGAAACAACTGAGAGGTAAATGCTAGGATCCATGGCAGTGTGCAGAAGGCGGAATAATGGGGGGTCAGACAGCGTCCCACTGGGAGGCCCCTGTGGGAGGAGCACCTGGGGCCCAGAGCTGGCTGGGAAACAGGCCTGCAAGAGGCCAGGAGGGACCCCAAGGGGCACCCATGACTCTCCTGCTCCGGGGACCCTACCCTTGCCGTCCCTCAGCCTGGGCCTCCCAGGGAAGCCCGCGGAATTCGCTAGTGTTTGGGGATAGGGCAACTCCCGTGCAGTGAACCGCAAAACTAGGCCCACGAGTTTTGGGATTTCCAATCCATTCCCTGGACACCCCCAGCACACCCACCCGTGATGGGCAGTCCTGGTTCTGTTTTACAGGGGGCAGCTGAGGCACAGGCGGGGTGGGGGTGGTGGTGCGTGGGCCTTGGGGAGTGGAGCACCCTTGTGCTGTTGGTGAAGTGAACTCTGGGTTAGGCCCCGCGTGGCAGATTAGAGCTTCCGATGTAGAAAGGCCAGCACAGTCAAAGAAGGAACCAAGGAAGACCCAAGCCCTGTGGCAGTGGCCATGTGAAGGCCCTCGGTTCCTCCCCAGGCAGCTCTCCATCTCGTAGTTGGGAGCAGAGCTCACTCACCTGTGGGGCTGTGGCTCCCTGAGCAGGAAGGAGAGAGCTGTGAGGTCACCCATTTTACAGCTAGGGAAACTGAGGCTTAGGCAAGGCAAACAGCTCCTAGTCATGGTCACTGCCAGGCTGGTGTCCTCTTCTGCCGGCAGGGTCCTTGAGAGAGGCTTGCTTCACTCAGGTGACACGGTTATTTCTGGCTTCTCCCCTGAACCTCCTACAGCCTGACCTGCCTGACCTTAAGTAAGTCACTTACTCTCTCAGAGCCTCAGTTTCCTCATTCCGGTAGTGGGGTCTGTTGGAGCGGGTCGGGGCTGCAAGCTGCGTCCGCGGCGCTGAGCCACCCGCGCTCGGGAGGAACAGGTGTGGGGCGGGGCCAGCATGGGCGGATCCATCGCGGGGCGGGGCCATCTGGGGCGGGGCCAGGAGGCGGGCGTCGGCTGCTATGGAGGGTGTGCCAGGTCTGGCGGCGGGGCTCGAATGAGGGGTGGGGTTCAGGGCTACCCTGTAAAGGAACGACGGGGCGGCACTTAGTTAGGGGCTAGTTAGATTCCCTAAGGACTTATGGGAATCCAGTACTTACGCAAGTGTAAGCAAGGCTCAAGACTCCAGAAGGCCCCCGTAGCGGGCCGGGGGGTGGGGGTGGGAGGGACAGTGGGGGGCGTGGCTCAGGGCTACGGCAGTGACGACAAACGTCAGCGAGGGTGGGGCTCAGTGAGGGCGGAGGGCCCGGGATGGGCGGGTCGCAGTGAGGGGCTGGGCCGAAAACTCAGGACTGCGCTGCAGCCGCCGCGGGAGGAGGCGGGGCGTAGAGGGCGGGGCTTAAGGCCCAGAGGGGACGCCGCCGACGCTAGGGGCGGAGTATAACGGGAAAGGGCGGGCTCAGTGAGGGCGGGTTTGGGCTGCGACCCGGACGCTGCCGACGCCGGAGAGAGGCCTGCGGGGAGGGGGGCGGGGCCCTCCGGGAAGGGGCGGGGCGAACCGAGACGGGCGGTGGTGAACCGACAGCCTGACCCGCGGACGGCGACAGGGGGACGGGCCGGGGCCGGCCGGGCGCGCGCCGTGCCGCCGCCATGACAGGTGAGCGCGGGCCGGGCGGGGGTCCTGCCTGCAGTTCCGGGTCGGGCGCGCAGCTGCGGTGGTCCCCAGGGTCCGGTTCCTCGACGTTGCCCCGGCCGCAGCTGCTCGCGGGCGCGGCCGAGTGACCTTGGTTCGTGACCGCCTGCGGGTCGGCGGGTGAACGCCAAGCCGGGGGCCGTGGTCGGGGCTGGGAGGCCCGCGGGGGCGGGGCTGGAGCGCGCCTGTGGGCGGGGAAGGCGCTGGGGGGTCGCGGCGGGCTGGTGCGGGGATCCTCCCCTCCGGCACTTCTGTGAGGAGCTGCAGCCCCTCCAGCCTCAACCACCTGACATCTAGAGGGGGGCGTCCCGGTGAGACCCTGCAGTATCCCGGGACAGGCGCCGGGGGACAGACTCCGCCGGGCGCCCCGACCACCTCCAGCTTCTTTTCCCAGGATGGGGCTCCCTGCCATGCCCCTGGAGCCTGTTTGGACTGGACCCACTCTGTTCTGGTCCCAGCTGAGCAGGGCCACCTTGCTTTGTGGAACTTCCTCGGTGGGAGGCACCCGGTGATGGTGATGGGTTGGCGAGGGACCCCATGACAGCTTGATCCAGGAACGCTGTTGCTCCCACACACCTCCTTCCCAAGGGCCCCACTCTTCCACCTCAGGGGGTGGTCCAGAAGTCCCCGTTGTCTCCCCGTGCTCACTGGAGTCTCACAAGTAGGATTTCAGGGGCTGGAACCTAGTGTCTTCTAGGACCACAGTGTCCCAGCCTAGGTCAGAAGTAACCCTAGCTGCCTCCCATGCCCCTGTCATCTTCCTGGAACCTTTTTTATTTATGGCTGCTGCTTCCCAGCGCCTACACTCAGGTGCCTACCATACAGAATTGCTGCAGGATATCCTGTCTATGTGGAGGAGGAAGTGAAGGCTCAGGTTGGACAGGTGCCAAGCTCCAGGCTGCCCGTGGGTGGTCAGTGGCAGAGGCAGAACTAGGCCTGGATCCTGCCCAGGCCCTATCAAGGTCCTGTGGGAGCCTACCCACCTGCCCCTTTCTCATAGCCAAGTCTGAGTCTCTAGACATCCTTCCCATCACAGCCCTCCACTTTTGGGGTGGGGAACTGAGGCCCAGAGAGTACAGGCCCTGGAGGGTCAAACGGGCAGCCTTTGCAAGGCTGCAGGCATGAAGTCCCTGGCTTGCTGTCCCTGCGCACTGATGGGGCGCCTGCCTTGTGCTGCTTCTGGGGCCACCATGACAGGCTGCAGGATGAGCATTTGGACCCGATGTGTCGGGCCAGGGCCAGCCAGGTGTCACTACAGCTGTTCCTACTACTGTGGAACCAGGCCCTGCCTTGTGGTGTGCTTTGGAGTGAGCCCTCTCAGCTCCACACCTGAGGCCAGGTCTGGCCCTGAAACAGGAGGGGCTTCTGAGAGGGACAGGAGCCAGGGGTACTCAACAAGGCCTCCTCAGGGCAGGACAGTGAGCTGAGCACACTTAGCCAGGGAGGAACCCCAGAACACATGTCCTCATCCTTGGGTAGGTGTCCTGGACAGTATGGTGCCATTGGGGGCTGCTCTGCAGGATGGCTCAGAGGCCTGGGGTGAGGACAGGTGGGGCAGCTCCCACAGGGCCTTGAGTGCCAGGTGGGGGTAAGGGGTTGGGGGTCTAGGCACCAGCTGGCCACGAAGGTGGGGGAGGTGGGACTTGGCAAAAGAACCACAGTCCTGCTGGGTTTTGTGCCAGAACATTCAGCTATGTCTTATAAAAACTGTCAAGACTATCAATCAGGACCTGGGACCAAAGTCATTTTCTTAGTGTGCTTTTTCATTCCTGGGTGTGGGCCGCTGGGTGTGGTTTATGTGCACAGCTTCCAGCCACCAGAGGAAGCTTCAGCCCCAGGCTTGCCACTATGCCAGTGACTCATGCTGGTGGCTGCAGCAGGGGACCCAACGCAGCGTGCAGGCCACAGTCCACAGGTAGCCCTGGACCTTGGGCCTTGGGGCTACATCCGTTCATTCCAAAATTCTTTAGTGAGTGCCTACTGTGTTCCTGCCCTGTGCACACACTGCAGAGGCAGCATGGGGCAGAACAGTCTGGGGCCAGGCCAGGAACAGACTTGACGCAGCTTAACTGTACAGTTAATGAGTGTGATAATTAGATAAGTGGGAAGTCCGGATGTCAAGCAGTTGCCACAAAACCATGCGTGGGTCCAACCACCGTCCTCACTCCCTAGCTGGTTGTGGTCTAGGCAGGTACCATATCTCTTTGCTATGCTTCAGTTTCCCCATCTGGAAATGGAGATTGGTGGTCTTGCTAGAGTTGCAGAGCTGATGGAACGATGAAGTTATATGCCCAGAGCTATAGACTGCCTGGTCATGGGGCGCACACCGTGAACTGTGGCTGCTGTCCTTAACACTTGAATCAGGGGGGCTGCAAGTGGTGAAGCTGCATGACCAGGGGGTCCTTCCCATGTGCCCTGGCAGGTCTTCTGGTGGCCCTGTGGGCAGCTTCCTCACCATGGTAGGGCTGCTGATGAGTCCGTCTTCCAGGTAGACTTCCAGGGCCTAGAAGGATTCAGAGGTTAGAAATACATATTTTTGAGAGGGAAAGACCAGCCTGGACAAGGTGGCGGCGGGAGAGAGAGATGAGGAAGATGCAGTCTGTTGACTCGGCCCCATGGTGGAAGTAAAGGAGAAGACCCTTCTTGTTCTTCCCACGTGATGACCCCGTTTGTTTGTTTGTTTGTTCTTTAAGATTTTATTTATTTATTTGACAGAGATCACAAGTAGGCAGAGAGGCAGGCAGAGAGAGAGGAGGGAGCAGGCTCCCTGCTGAGCAGAGAGCCCGATGTGGGGCTCCATCCCAGGACCTTGGGATCATGACCTGAGCCGAAGGCAGAGACTTTAACCCACTGAGCCCCCCGGGTGCCCCAATGACCCCATTTTTAAAAATCAACTTTATTGAGAGATTATTTACTCACAACAAGTGCACTTATTTTTAATGAATAATTTTATAAATTTTGACAAATGTATACATCCCTAGAAATACCACCACAGGCCCAGTGAAGTCAAATGTTTCTATCGCTCTAGAAAGTTCATTCATGCCCCTTCCCAGGTAACCGCACTGAACCCAAGGATTGATCTGCTTTCTATACCTTCCATTTTTTTCTTTAAAATTTAACAATGGAGGGGTGTCTGGGTGGTTCAGTCATTAAGCGTCCACCTTTGGCTCAGGTGGTCCTGGGATCCAGCCCTGCATTGGGCTCCCTGCTCCATGGGTGAGTCTGCTTCTCCCTGTCCACTCCCCCTGCTTGTGTTCCCTTTCTCACTATGTCTCTCTCTGACAAATAAATAAATAAAATCTTTTAAAAAAGAATAAAATTTAAGAATGGAATTTAACAAGTAAGATTTCTCTTTAATTAATATGTTTTATTTTTATTTATTTATTTATTTATTTATTTTTAAAGATTTTATTTATTTATTTGACAGAGAGAGATCACTAGTAGACAGAGAGGCAGGCAGAGAGAGAGAGAGAGAGGGAAGCAGTCTCCCTGCTGAGCAGAGAGCCCGATGCAGGACTCGATCCCAGGACCCTGAGATCATGACCTGAGCCGAAGGCAGCGGCTTAACCCACTGAGCCACCCAGGCGCCCAATATGTTTTATTTTTAGAGGCTTTTTAGTTTACAGAAAATTGAGCAGATTGTATAGAGTCCCATATTCTTCCCCCCAACCCAATTTCCTTTGTTAATAATATCTTGCATTAATGTGGCGCATTTGTTACGTGATGAACCAATACTAATAACACTGTTACTAACTAAAACCCACAGTTTACATTCTAGTTCACACCTATGTTACACATTCTATGACTTTTGAAAAGTGCATAGTGCCCTATGTCCACCACTACAGTATCCTACAGAGTAGTTTCACTGCCCTAAAAATCCCCTGGGCTCTGCCCATTCATCCCATGCCCTTGTCTTGGCCCTGGTGACCTCTGCTCTTTCTACCATCTCCGTAGTTTTGCATTTTCTGGAATATCATATAGTTAGTATGTTGGCTTTGCAGACCGGCTTCTTTCCCTTAGCAAGATGCATTGCAGTTTTCTCCTTGCTTTTCTGTGACTCCAGAGGTCTTTTCTTTTTATCCCTGAATTTCATAATAAAACTGATTGAACAGAACCACCGTTCAATTATGCATTCACCTGTGTGTGTGTGTGTGTGTGTGTGTGTGTGTGTGTGTGTGTGTATTACTATGTACGGAAGATAAAACTGACTGGTTTACACATCTCATGGGCATCCTATATATGGACAGTGTTGTGAAACCATCAGACCTCTGTGCTCCCAGAACTTCGTCTTCACCCCAAGGGGAGACTCTGTCTCCATTACACAGTGACTCCCTTCCTCCCCTGCCCCCGGCTTCTGGTAATCACTCTTCTACTTTCTCCCTCTGGAATTTGCCATTCTATATATTTCTTGTAAGTGGAAATCCTATACTATTTGTCCTTTGATGCCTTTATTTCACTTAGCATGTTTTCAGGGTTCCCCGGGTTGTAGCATCCACGTCTTAGAGGTGTTTTCCCTTTTCTGCCTGTGTCATATTCCACTGTGTGCATTTACATTTCATTTATCCATTCCTCTGTGTGTGGACTCTTTCTGCTCTTTGGCTGCTGTGAATAATGCTGCTACGAACACGGGCATGCGGGTGTGTGAGTCCCCGCTTTCCGTTACTCGGACGGAGCTTATTTCCAGCAGTGGGATTGCTGGGTCGTGGGGTAAGTCTGTGTTTGACTTTCCTGTTCCACAGAATGTCTGCCCCACGTTTCAGTCCCCCAGTCCTGTTCATACAGGATGTACCGTGTCCTGAGTGTGGAGTGCTTTCTCATTGTGGTTTTATCTGCATTTCCCTCAGGATGATGACTGTTAGCATCTCGGCTTGTGCTCAGTAGTCCTCTTATGTCTTCTTTGGAGAAGTGCCTGGTCAGGTCCTGTGCCCATTTTTGAATTGTGTTATTTATGGCTTTTTGTTGTTGTTATGGAATGATAGGAGTTCTTTATATATTCTTTTTTTTTTTTTAAGATTTTATTTATTTATTTGACAGAGAGAGATCACAAGCAGGCAGAGAGGCAGGCAGAGAGAGAGAGAGGAGGAAGCAGGCCCCCTGCCAAGCAGAGAGCCCGATGCGGGGCTCGATCCCAGGACCCTGAGATCATGACCTGAGCCGAAGGCAGTGGCTTAACCCACTGAGCCACCCAGGCGCCCCTATATATTCTTTATATAAAGAACTTTGTATAAAGTTTCTTTATATATGTTTACCTATCAGCTTATCGGATATAAGCTTTGCAAATATTTTCTCCCATCCTGTGAGTTGTCTTTTTTCTTCACACCACCTCCCCACACACACTCAAAATAGGGTTTCCTTCTGTTTTATTCCATTGGTCTGTATGTCTGTCCTTATGCCCGTATCACACTGTGTTGGTCATTGTAGCATTGTAGTAAGTTTTGAAACCATTGTGAGTCTTCCAACTTTGTTCTTCTTTTTCAGGATGGTTTTTGCTATATAGGTCCCTTTTAGGATGAAAAACAAGAAACATCAGTGGAGTTTGGATAAGAATTACACTGACTCTGTAGACTACTTTGGGAGCATTGTCATCTTCACAACGTTAAATCTTCCAATCCATGAACAGAGGGTATATTTCCATTTATTTGTATCTTTTTAAATTTCTTTCAGCAATGTTTTGAGTTTTTGGTGTACAGGTCTTTCACCTCCTTGGTTAAAATTTTTCCTAAGTATCTTATTCTTTCTGATGCCATTATAAATAGAATTGTTTTCTTATTTCCCTTTTTGGGTTGTTCATTGTCAGTGTGTAGAGATGCAACTGATTTTTGGGTATTGATTTTGTATCTTGCATCTTTGTTGAATTTGTTGATTAATTTTGATCTTTAGAGATTTCTATATATAAAATCATGTCATCTGCAAAAAAGAAATAGTATTGCTGCCTCCTTTTCATTTGAGTAACTTTTATATCCTTTTTTGGTCTGATTGATCTGGCTGGAACTCCCAGTGCTACACTGATAGGAGCAGCGAGGGTGGGCATCTTGCTTGGGTTCTGGTCATAGGGGAAAAACTTTCAGTCTGCCACCCACTGAGTATGATGGTCGCTGTGGGAGTGTCATACATGACCTTCATAATATTGAGGAAATTTTCTGCAGTTCTTAATTTATTGAGTTTTTTTCTTTAATCATGAAAGAGTATTGAATCTTGTCAAATGGCTTGAGATGATGGTGGGGTGTGTGTGTGTTTTACTTCATTCTCTTAATGTAATGTATTACACTGATGGATGATCGTATGTTGAACCATCCTGGTATTCTTTTTCTTTTTTTTTTCTTTTTTTGAAGATTTTATTTATTTATTTGACAGAAATCACAAGTAGGCAGAGAGGCAGGCGGAGGGTGGGGGGAAGGCAGGCTCCCTGCCAAGCAGAGAGCCCGATGCAGGGCTCGATCCCAGGACCCTGGTATCAATACCTGAGCCGACGGCAGAGGCTTTAACCGACTGAGCCACCCAGGCGCCCCTCAAGGTATTTTCTGATTTCCTTTGTGGTTTCTTCTTTCGCTCCATCGTTGTTTCACTTTCACTTGCGAGTTTTCCAGTTTTCCTTCTGTTACTGATTTCTGGCTTTATTCCATGTGATCAGAAGAGATCCTTTGTATGATTTCAGTCTTTTAAAATGTATTATGACTTGTTTTGTAGCCAAATTTATTTTGCAGCCTGTCCCAGGGAATGTTCTGTGTGCACTTGAGAAGAAAGTGTACAGGCCCACCTCAGAGCTATCGTGGGTTTGCTTCCAGACAATAAATGACTGTTCACCACAATAAAGCAGATACTGCAATCAAGTGAGTCCAGTGAATTTCCTGGTCTCCCAGTGCGTGTAAAAGTTACATTTACACTATATCGCTGTCTGTGAAGTTTGCAGTAGTGTATGTCTAACAATGTATGTACCCTAATTAAAAATATTTTATTGTGAATAATCCTACCAGTCATCTGAGTTTTCAGCAAGTCATAATCACTAATCACAGATCACCATAACAATTATAATAATAATGAAAATGTTCGAAGAATGAAAAATTTAAATTGTGAGAATTAACAAAATGTGACACAGACATGAAGCAAAAGGTCGCTGGTGGAAAAGGGGTGCTGATAGACTTGCTCCACACAGGGTTGCTGCAGACCTTGGGTTTGTAGAAACGCGGCGCCTGCAAAGCATAGTGACATGCGATGTGCCTGTGCTGGTAGGTGGACTGTCCGTGCGTCCGTGTGTCTGTGTGTGTGAGCTGTGGTGATTTATACTGCAGCTCAGCCCTGCGGTTCCCTTGTTCTGTTATTGAAATTGGGGTACCGACGTCTCTAACTATTCTTGTTACTCATTATTCCTAAACCTTTACTATTATCTGGGGGCTCTGATTTTTGGCAAATGTATGTGTTAGATGTTCCTGGCGAATCAACCCTTTTATTAACCGAGGGTGTATTTCTGTCTCTTGTACCCGTCTGTGATGCAAAGCCTATCTTGCCTCCTATCCGGAGCCCTTCTGCTCTTTTGGGCATCATTTGCTGCGACACCTGTTCTCCTGTTCTCGTTCTCTGCCTGTTTGTGTCTTTGGATCTGAGTCTTTTGGAGACAGCATATGGTTGAATCATATTTTTTTCATCCTGAGAGGGAAAAGAACTCTGTTTCCCCTCTACTCCTACCCCAGAACTCATACTCCTGAGGACCCCTGACACTGCTGGTCACTGGATGTGTGGTCTCCCCTCTATCGAGCAGCCCTCCAACACCAGCTGTGTGTCTCCCAGTTCGACTCACGTCCGACCCCGTCTCCCTGGGGATGGCCTCCAGTTCCACCTGGTGGAGGCTCGGTCCTGTACAGCACCCGCACTGCAGACACTGGTCCCCAGGCCAGCTGCCACCATGCCTTTGACGGACTGGCTGTACCTCGAGGGTCCCATGACCCCGTTTTTGGTTCAGTCATTTGCTGCAGCTCACGGAACCTGGGAAAACACTGTAGGCACTATGGGCAGTCAATTACACAGGATATTTGAAAGGATAAAAGTGACCCTCCACACAGGAGACGCTTGGGGCAAAGTATGTGGGAAGGGACACACAGCTTCCACGTCCACCTTCCCAGCTCATCCAATGTGCTGAGCAACCTGGGAGCTCTCCAGACTCCCAACGTTTTGGGGTTTTATGCAGGGTTTTTTTTTTGTTTGTTTTTGTTTTTATGGAAGCATGATTAATTAAATCACTGACCTCACTGGCCTCCAGCCATGCTCCCCTCCCTAGAGCTCGGGGTTCTGTGGGACCGAAGCTCCAGGCCTCCGACGCTGTGCTTAGCTTCGCTGGCAATCAGCTCACATCCTGTGGTTCTTTAGGGGCTTTCGAAAAATCACTCCATTCACACAGAGTCACTTGAGGCTGCAAGCAGCCTCTTTCAAACAACAAAAGGCACCCTTTCCCTTCATGGCTCATCACTTAGGAAATTCCAAGGGTCTTAGGAGCTCTATGCCAGGAATTGGGATGAAGACCTAATATATATTTCTTTTTTTTTTTTTTTAAAGATTTTATTTATTTCACAGACAAAGATCACAAGCAGGCAGAGAGGCAGGCAGAGAGAGGGGAGGAACCAGGCTCCCTGCTGAGCAGAGAGCCTGATGTGATGCTGTGCCATGCGGGGCTCCATCCCAGGACCCTGGGATCCTGACCTGAGCCGAAGGCAGAGGCTTTAACCCACAGAGCCACCCAGGCGCCCCTATATATTTCTGACTCTAAATCACAGCATCACAAATCCATTTTGCCAATCTGTGTCTTTAATCTGTTTATCTTTAAAGTAATTACAGTAATTAGTGTTAATGAATAACTCATTTCTGCCTTTTTGCTCTTTGTTTTCTGGTGTCTTAGAGGTTTCTTGTCCTTCATCCACTACTGCCTTCTTTCTTGTTTGGTTGACCTTCTGTAGAACACATTTTTATTTCCTTTTGTCTATATTCTGTGGGTATTTTCTTTGTAGTTGTCGTAAGAATTACGTATAACATCCTCAAGCTATAACTGTCTAACTGAATGGAGAGCGAGTTCATTCCAGTCATGTATACGCACTCCCCTCCTGTGCTGTGGGGTCTGCGCCCAGCCCCTAGCCATTGGCAGGGGGGACGGGCCACCACCGCTCGGGAGGCTGGTGCACCTGGTCAGGTAGTTGATTCTGTGGAATTGGGACTCTCCCTTGGGGATCCTGGGCCTCCCACCAACCACTGACTTGCCTCTGGTCTTTAGAGGCCTGGCGTTGTAAAGAGCATTCTTAATGCCAGCGAAGGTGCACAGGGCGGCTTTACGGGTGGTCCTGAAAAAGGCAACAAAGTGAAGAGCACCCGGCTCGCGGGTGGGCACACCCGTGCCAGCACAAGCCCCCGAGCCCTGTACTCCTGTCCCTGTGAGAGCCACAGTGAGAGCTGCTGGGCCCTTCCAGAGGGACAGCGCACTTGGCCTCTCTGTCTTCTGCAGTGAGCTCTCGGGCACAGAAGAGA
Source organism: Lutra lutra (assembly GCF_902655055.1). Taxonomy (NCBI): domain Eukaryota; kingdom Metazoa; phylum Chordata; class Mammalia; order Carnivora; family Mustelidae; genus Lutra; species Lutra lutra. Next base: position 4,514,396 of record NC_062290.1, on the reverse strand, counting down.
GGGGCAGAGTCTCCACTCTGCTTCTGAGCCCTCAGGACTGTTCCCACACACTAGTGCACCCCATCTCTAATGGGGGGTAGCAGGACAAGGGTGGGGATCCAGGCTGTGCGTAGCCCACACAGGTGGGATGTCAGCAGTTGTCCAGGTGCTCACAGCTGACGTGCCTCCAGGGGACCAGAGGCCACACCATGTGTGGTGTGGGGGACCAGCTGCCCCACCCCCACCCCAGCCATGCTGACTCAGGCCCTCCGTGCTCCCTGCTGTTTCAGAGCAGACCTACTGTGACCGGCTGGTCCAGGACACACCTTTCCTGATGGGCCATGGACGCCTCAGCGAGCAGCAGGTGGACAGGATCATCCTCCAGCTGAACCGCTACTACCCCCAGATACTCAGCAACAAGGATGCCGAGAAGGTAATGGGGGGGCCCTTCCCCCCCTGGGCTGGGAGGAAGCAGGCTTGGGGGCAGGGCAGGACAGCTTGGAGGTGAAAGCCTGGCTCCTTGCAGTGACGTTGGGCCCAGAACATCAGCTCTGCAAGCCTCTGTCTCTTCCTGTGTCATCGGGGCCGGCTGGCGGTCCTCCAGAGTTGCCGGGAGCACCCCAGGAGACAGGACAGCATGCCCCCACACATGACAGGCCTAGGAGTGGAGTGGGGGGCAGGGGCGAGGAGCGGGGCTGCTGGCCAGGCTCCACGCCAGTGCCACGGGGCTCTGCCCCTGCCTCTTGCAAAGGTTCAAAGATGGACAAACATTCGGGGACACCGAGGGAGAGTGGGTGCACTTTGTCTGCACTGCCCTTTCTCTGACTCCTCCTCAGGACAAGGGCTTTGGGGAGGAGGGCTCCCCTCCAGCTGGGTGACTGAGTGAGCCCTGCTCTTGGAGCTGCGGCTCTCGCCGCTGGTGCCGGGCGATGGTGCCGTATGCAGGGCTGTCCACAGGGTTCGGGGCCTCTCCTGGGGACAGCTGAAATCTCCATGGGCCCTGCTACTAGCTCAGAAGCTTAAGGTATAAAAGTTTACAGTAAGTTAAAAAGCATGGGTAAACTTTATACCTTATTATTATAGTTAAAAGTCTAATATATTGTGTACAAATTTGAATTTGAAAAGTTTCAGACATTTATAGAGGAAAAGGGAGACTCCTGCCTATGCCCACCCACACTCTAACGTTCCTCATAGTTTCCGTGGCTCCTGCCAAATGCTTGTCTTTGCCTTGCAGTTTCTGGTCCAATTCTCATTCCAAGTGGAAGGGAATACTGCCACCAGGTGGCAGCAGCCGGCCACAGCCACCAGGTCCCAGGGATCCAGGCCAAGTGCCCAGTTCACTGACCTTTAGAACAATGCATTTCTCCGTCAAACACATCAAAAGAGCTTGTTTTTTTTCTGCTTAACCCTTAGTTTTTATTTTTTAAATTTTAAAAAAGATTTTATTTATTTATTTGTCAGGGGAGGGGGGAGAGCAGAAGCAGGGGGAGTGGCAGGAGCAGGAGAAGCAGACTCCCCACTGAGCAGGGAGCCCCAAGTGGAACTCAATCCCAGGACCCTGAGATCATGACCTGAGCCAAAGGTAGATGCTTAACTGACTGAGCCACCCAGGCATCCCTTAGCCCTGGGTTTTTAAAAACTTGAATCACATTCCTGTAGACCATAAACTACTGGAAGTTACCACTTAACGCTATCATCTCATTGATTCCCAGTAGGGACCCTACCATTTGGGTTTATTACACCCTTTTTAGAAGTGAGGAAACAGAGTTGTAGGGGTGAAGTGACTTGTCAAAGTCACACAACAAGCCATCAGTTTCCAGCAGTTGGAATAATGTCACCACTGTCCTTCTCGATGCTGTGTCTGGCCTCTGCAAGGAGGTTGTGCAAGGCCCAGTGGCCCTGCTGTGACCGCGGCATTGCTGGGCTGCGACCCTGGGTAGTCTGGGGTGGTCAATTGCTGCCTCCTCTAGGTGTTCTCAGCCCCCCAGCCACCCTGCCCCTGCCCCTTCAGCCTGACCTTCCCTTGCGCCCTTTCCACCCCCAGTTCCGGAACCCCAAGGCGTCCCTGCGCGTGCGGCTCTGCGACCTCCTGGGTCATCTGCAGCGGAGCGGTGAGCGGGACTGCCAGGAGTTCTACCGGGCCCTGTACATCCACGCCCAGCCCCTGCACAGCCGTCTGCCCAGCCGGCTCGCCCTGCGTAAGTATGCCCCACCCCTCACCCAACGCAGTCTCCACAGTGGCCCCCAGAGAGAGGAGGCAGTGTTCAGATTCAGAGATTGTCATCTCTGTCTCTCTTGGGCCAGTGTTTGCAGAGAAGGTAGCATCTTGTGTACGTGGCCCTGCCCTTCCCTCTGGCCCAGGGCACCGGGAATCCATAGGCTTGTGTTGCAAGCACCAGCCTTGAGTGAACGGTGCAGAAGCCGAGGCTGCCCCCACAACCAGGATGCCCAGGGGGAATCCCTGCAGCGTGGGGTTTCTGTAGAACAGTCTGGGACTCAGATGGCGGATCCAGGGCCTGTGTGTTGGTTTATAGAGTCTTGCCTGCGTGCTCAGGAGGCGTGAGAGTCCCGAGCGACCCTCCAAGCTGCTGGGTTGGCAATAGGGGAGGCATGGGTGGGGATGGTGGCTCAGTCCTGAGGCCTCTGTGGCCTGGTCTCTTGGAGCAGGGGCTGCTGTCCCTCAATCCTCTGATGTGAACCTGGAGGCCAAGGGACAGGGTGGCTCACCCACTCACTCCAGGGTGCTCAGCTGGGACCCAGGGCCGGTGTCCCTGACCTGAGGGTGGGCGGCAGGACTGGGCCCCGAGCTCTGGCCCAGGACCCGTGTGTCATGCCAGCCACTGGGGGGGGCCCACTGCCTGGCTGGGAGTCACGCACCTTCCAGGCTCCAGGCCATTGGCAGGTGGCCGGTTGGGAAGTTCTGGGGAGAGCACACTCCCTGCCCTCGTATGGACATCAGACTTGGGACAGGCGGGTGTTCATCCTGCATCCACAGGGGACAATGGCCCCCACCCCATGGCCCTCAGGGTCTCAGGAAGTGGACAGAAGGAAACCCAAAACTCAGGGTTCCATGAGGCTTGCCCCCAGTCCCCTCTCTGGTGCTGACCCCCCCAAGTCCGGCCCAGAAGACTGGGTGCCCCTACAGCCTGGTCGTGCCCAGCCTCGGGCCCCCCCCCCCCCCAGGGTTGGGGGGAAGGAGCCTGAGCAGGCCCTTGGTTTCCGGCGGGCGGGGCAGCCCCTTTCCTCTGGCCCACCCCCTACTAACCGAGCCCTGTGATTTTGTTTCCAGAGAACTCAGATTGCACAGAGCTAGACTCAGGCACCGTGGGCCGCGAGCTCAGTGACAGGGGTAACCGCCTCCGCGTCCCCCACCCCATCCCCCCCCAGGGCTCTGTCTCTGCCTCAGGGGCTGTTCCTTTCCAAGTCAGGCTTGGTCCTGACTTCCCGTTTCACGGGCCCCAGGGTGCTTGCTGGGGCGCCCCGTCCTCCAGGCTCAGACAGCCACTTGCTCACTTGCCCCCTTTGTCCCCAGGACCCGTGGCCTTCCTGGCCTGCCTCGGCCTGGCTGCAGGGCTGGCGCTCCTCGTCTACTGCTGCCCTCCAGGTGGGTACTGCCTGGCCAGGCCCAAGCACTGAGTCCCTGGCTTCCCCGTGCCTCAGTTTCCTTGCCTGTGCAGTGGAACAGTGGCGGGGCCCATCTCACAGGGCCCAGGAGTAAGAGGGAATGTGCCCTGGTTCTCAAGCCCACCACCCCCAGAGGGCGGGGAATGACATCCCCTGACAGGTGGCAGAGCACAGCTGCGCTCTGGGGTTAGAAAGCCCTGTCCTCTGTGGGGCCTGGAGCAGGGCACCCACCTCTGGCCCCTCTGTGGCTCAGCACTGACAAATGGACGGGAGGCCTGTGGCCCCGCATGCCAGCGGCTACCCCTTTCCTGCCATGCCAGGCCTATTGCTGCCGTGCTTGGCAGGGACACCCCCTGTCACTCGGCTATAGGGCTAAGAAGGCCTGTTGGTGGCAGTTTCTGAAACCACCTTGTCTTCCAGACCCTAAGGTACTGCCGGGGGCCCGTCGTGTCCTGGGCTTCTCCCCTGTCATCATCGACAGGCACGTCAGCCGCTTCCTGCTGGCCTTCCTCACAGATGACCTGGGAGGGCTCTGACGACCCCCGCCTGCCCACCACCCACCAAAGAAGTCCCACCCGCCCACCCAGGGGCCTGCCACTTCTTTTCTAAATGCTTGTTTTTCACTATTTATACTTTTTTTAAGAAAGTTGCCTTTGCCTGACAAAGGTGCTCAACAATATTAAACGTTGGAGTCTTGTCCTTTTTCTCAGGTGTATTTTCTAGATGATTCTGACCCTGAGGACTCCTGGTGTCCCACAACCAGCCCAGGGGCCAGGTCCTGCTCAGGCTGTCCTCCTGGCCCCTGCTGGCCCTCAGTGTCCAGCCCCCACACACCCCTGACACCCCCCACCGTCTCCCTCACGTGTTCCCTGTTCTCCCTCCCCTGCCCCTTCCCACAGCTTCTGTCCAGACCACACATATCCCGCTTCGAGCCCCTCTGCCGTTCCTTGCTTGGTGTGTCATTTGCCCCCACACCTGTCCCTTCCCATCCTCTCTCCTTTCCCAGCCCCAGCCCCAGGTGGGAAGGCTAGGTGGGGGCACTGCCCTGGGCCTCCAGGGGCACCAGCCACACACCCCAAAAGCCTCAGTGCCCACACATGTTCACTTCCTTCTAACCAGTGCCCCAGCAGGTGGGGGCTGCTTCTCCTGAAGAGGAAACAGAGGTTACTTGGCCAGGAGAAGGGGGACCCACCATGTGAGGGGGTCCAGGCTTCACCACTGTCTTCATTCCCTTGCCATGATGTGTCCCCATCCAGTCACCAGAGTGGACACCCCAGTCCTGGGCCCCGCCTGGCCTTGCCAGCCCCTGTGTCCTGGGAATGGAGGCTCTCCCCGCCAGGAGGTGAGGACCCGGACTTAGTAGGTCTGGGGTGGGTCTGATGGATACAGCTCCAGGCAGAGTGTGGAAATGAGCACAAGATCTTGTCCCAGATTCCAGGCAGAAGCTCAGAGAAAAAAAGTCCACAGAACCTATTAGAACTTTTATTTTTTAAAGATTTTATTCATTTATTTGACAGGGAGAGATCACAAGTAGGCAGAGCAGCAGGAGAGAGCTGAGCAGAGAGCCCAATGGGGCGCTCGATCCCAGGACCCTGAGATCATGACCTAAGCCAAAGGCAGAGGCTTAACCCACTGAGCCACCCAGGCGCCCCATGAACTTTTAGAGATGAAAAACGTCATTGTGCCATTTGAGGTCCTGGCCTCTGGTTCCTCATGCCTTCCTCTCAGCAGCCTGGGATTTGACTGCACCACGTCCCTCATCCTCATCTTGGGGACCTAGGCCTGTCCCCTCAACCAGGGTGTCTACACCCCTGTCTCACCTATCAGCCTCAGGCTCAGGATCCCAGTGTGGAAACTTCCCTCATGGACATGGGAGGGTATGTGTGCAAGTTCAGCGGGGCCTGGTGCCCTGCGCTTGGCATCCAACAGCACAGTCCCGAGGGCCCTGTAAGCCCACCAAGTCCCCGGTGCTGGCAGGCAGGAGCTCTCGCACCGCATCCCCTCCAGGCACCGCCACTTTCATTAGGACCACCAAGATGGGGCTTCCACACGCGCGCCCTACACACGCACACTCACACTCACAGCCACGCGCAAGAGGCACACGTGCATCAGGCTCAGCTGGTCCCCTGCGGTCCCTCTCCCAGTAGCCGCCCTGTCAGCTCCTGCCCCGACAGCCTCCTTTTGGGGAAACAAGCATATTTGTCAACCCAAGAATCACCATGAGTTTGCATTTTCCACAGGAGGTTTCCGGAGAGGCCGGGGCCAGCCAACTCCAGAAATGACAGCTGCTTGTGGGTCTCAGGGTGGCAGGGCACAGGGAGGGAAACGGGTGGGGGGCAGAGGAAGCGGCTCCAGGACCTGGCGTCCCAGGCCCATGCAGGCAGCTCGGGCTAATTCACTCGTTCCCAGGTGTGGGTGGGCAGGTGAGGGCCAGGGGTAGGGAGAGCCCGGTGCAGGGGCCGTCTGGTGTGCCTGGATGCCGCGGGACAGCATGGCCAACCCCTGGCTCAATGCCCATGCAGCAGGCCCCAGGGGCTCTAAACTCGGAGCCTCAGTTTGCCCATCTGTATAATGGAAACACTCCTGGGAGAACTGGAGCAGGCCTGGGACAGCACTGCTCCGTGAAATACTGTCAGACAGAACTCTGTAAACTTAGCAGCTTGTGGGAAGGTGACTTGGAGGCATATTTCTCTCCAGGACCCCCCGTTGGGTGGAGCAAGCACAATTGCTTGCACTTGGCTGGGAGGACGCAAGGACCACACTGAGCCACTGGGCCAAATGGAGCACCCACAGCTTTGCCCCCCACAGAGGTCCTCTTGATCTTGCTTAGGGCCCAGGTGAGGGACCCGGGAGCCTGCCCGTTCCCCAGCAGTCCCCCTCCCGGGCCTGGCTGGGGCTGGATTTCAGATCCCTTGCAGCCAGGTCCCCATGCGAACGGCTCCTGTCACTGCAGGGGCTGGACTGCGGGCCGCTGCCCCGCTGGCCCGCCACACCAGTGGCCTGGTCCCCGCACCTGCTCTGGACTCGGAGCTCAGGGGTGGCGGGGCCTCTGGAGGTCGGTGGGCCCGTGAGGGTCCTTGTCTGGTCTACAGCTACTCCACATGTCACGAGGGGGTGAGATGCCAATTCCCAGAGCAGATTTCTTCCCGGGCAGGTGCCCTGGGGTGTTCTCATGTTTGTCCCACTTTCTGAGAGACGCAGCTGGGAAAAGGTGACAGACACACCCTGGTGAAGGTGACAGAGACACCTGGGTGAAGGTGGTGAGTGCTCCCCAGAAAGAGTAAATGAGGCCCCTGCGAGAAGGTGCGGGCATGGCTGGCTGCCAGGAGGGGAAAAGAGGCTTCGCAAGGGCCGTAATTTTAGCTCAGCTGGTAACACCTGCTATGTTGTGAACATTTGTGTCTCCAAAATCCACAATATTGAAACCTATCCCCCAAGGTGGTGGTGGTAGGACCTAGGGCCCCTGGGGGTCACCAGATCATGAGGGTGGAGCCCAAGATGGGATTAGTGACCTTACAAAAGGGGCTCCAGAGGGCCTGCCACGCGAGGCTACAGTGAGAAGAGGGAGCCGGTTCTCACCACACACCACACACCACACGGAATCTGCCAGTGCCTTGATCTCAGACTTCCAGCCTCCTGAAGTAAATGTCTGTCTGTACACGCCACCCAAACCAAGACAACGCCTTGGAAGAAACATCCCAGAGATAAGACAGGTGGCGGGAAAGGCCCCGCTGCCATCTGCCACCTGAGACCTGTGAGGCCTCCACTCCTTAGGGCCCTGTGGTGGGGTTCCTTCCCCTGAACAAGGGGTGGTCAGTGCCTGTTCCAGGTCTCAGGACCCAGCTGGTGAGCTGTGGCGGTCCCTCGGGGCAAGAAAGGCACCACAGGTCACAAACTCCCCTGCTCCCCCTGTCCCAGCTGCTCTAGGCCCTCACCGTACGTCCCTGTATCCTCACCTCCACACATCTACAACCGGAACCATTCATAGTCCATGCCTGAGCACGCCGTGCCCACAGCTGGAACGCTCTTTCCTAAGCCCCCATGGATTTAACCTTCAGACTTCAGTAAAATGTTACTTCCTCCAGGAAGCCCTTCCAAATACTACAGTAACAAGAATAGGTCCTCCTCCTGGCTACAGTAGTGTTGGGATGCCACTTCCACCTCCAGAAGAGTGCAGGAGCTGGGAGAGGCTGCCTGGGGTGGAGAATAGTCGCCAAGATTTGATCTGTGACAGGGTGTGAGGAGGGTTAAGGAGAGTGAAATGATGTGTGAGGAGGGTGTGCAGAAGCGTGAAGTGTGAGGTGATGTGAGGGGGTGTGAGGAGTTGAGGAGGTTGAGAAGGTTGAGAAGGATGTGAGGAGGGCGTCGTGAGGAGGAGGAGTATGAGGTGGATGTGAAAAGGTGTGAGGGTGTATGAGGAAGTTGAGGAGGGTGTGAAGAAGTCAGGTGGCATGAGGAGGTGAAAGGAGGGTGTGAGGAGACATGAAGAGTATATGAAGGGGTATGAAGAGGATATCGGAAGCAATTGGGAGGGCGTGGGAGGAGATTGAAGAGATGTGTGGTGGTAGAGGAGGGTGTGAGGAGGTAAGAGTATATGAGGAGGGTATGAGGTGTGAGGAGGTATGAGGAGTGTATGGGAGGTATGAGGAGGTGGAAGAATATGTGAGGAGGTAGAGGAGGGTGTGAGGAGGTGTGAGGCATGTGAGGAGTATATGAGGAGTTGTGAGGAAGTTGAGTGAGGAGGTGGAGCAGAGTGTAGGACGTTGAGGAGGGTGTGAGGAGGTGTGAGGAGGGTGTGACAGAGAGTGTTGGTGAAGAAGGGATCTTCTAGTGCAAGGAGTTTGGGCTCTAGATGCCCTTGCTTTGGACGGATGTGGTTAGGGCCATGTGATTAGGGCTGGGTGAGGACACAGCCTAGTGTTTGTGGGGCCGGAAATGGCATCTTGCACAACACAGCGCTCCCTCCTGGGAAAGGGTGGTGTTGACGGCAGGTGCAGTGTCCAGGCGAAGGTGCTGACGCGGCTGGATCCTGAGTTGTTATTTCCAGTTCCCCTGGGTCAGCATTCTTCGATGGGCTCAGCAGGGTCCTGTCCCCCATGCCCCCCAAAAGCTCTGTTCAAGGTCAGGCCTGACCGGACCCCTGGATCGGCCTCCTGCTGGATTGGCCCTGGCACCCGCTGTCGCACAGATGGGGTGAAGGTCCCTCAGCACTAGCCAGGTGGCAGCTGGGACCCTGATTCTTACCTCACCTGGAAGGGGCCAGGGCCAGTCCCCCCACTGAGGGAGGGCCTGGCTGTAGTGGGGGCAGGTCCTGCTGCCCCGGGGCAGCTTCTTGGGGCCTCACACAAATCCCTTACCTCAGTACTTGAGAGAAAGAAAAAAAAAAAAAAAAAAACATCAAAAATGTCAGCTCCCTGATTTTTAAAATGCCTGGAGAAATGCAGAATTCAATTCAAGTCCAGTCAGGTGGGAGAGGAGGCACCTGAGGGAAGGAGAACGGCAATGGCGGAAGCGGCCTGATGCGGGGAGGAGGACGGACCTGACCCCGCAGCCAGCAGCACCCACCTGGTCCCAGCCTCACCCAGCCTCACTTCCGTGGGCCCCTGAGGCACCCCTGGCCCTCCTCCTCTCAGGTGAGCAGCCGGGGGCCTTGAAGGCTGCACGGCGGGGAGGAGCGCCGGGGCCAAGGAACCGCCTCGTGAGGAGACCCAGAGGGCAGAGGTTCCGGGGAGAGATGGCGGGCGCCCTTGGCATTCCACGGCGCAGAGTACTTCCCCTCATGGGGACGCTGCCCAGGGATGACCCATCTGTCACCTGGCCCCTGTCGCTCACCTAACCCATGGTCCTTGCCCAGCCGTCGGCTCTCTCCGGGTAGGCGGCCCCTGCCGAGGGTCCCTCTGGGTCCGGGCACGGCCTCAGAGCTCCCGCTTCCCCAGGGCCCCCGGTCTCCACGTCTCCGGGCTCCTCCCGCCCCGCCTCACTCGCGGAGTCTCACTGTCCCCCTAGGGCTCTGTTGGCCCCGGTTGGCGGACACACACGCAGGGCCTGCCTCGGGAGGATGAGTGAGGAGGTCTGCAGCACATTTACTGAGCGCCAGCTGTATGCGAGACACGGTGCCAAGGACACAGGACACAGATGGTGGCGTCGAGCCTCAGGAGACTGGCAGGTAGGACCCCCCCCTCTCCGGGGGCAGCCCTGGCTTTGAGCCAGGCAGGGCAGCGGTGGGCAGGGCTCAGACACGGGCCCAGGGGACGCCGTGGATGCTCACGCCAGCCCAGGGCACCGCAGACAGAGTGAACCCAAACGGCCTAGTGGAGAGGGTCGGAAGGCCCTAGAGGGGGACCTCAGAGCTGAGCCGACCCTGGGGATCGGCTCACATGCCAAGGTCCTGAGATGGAAACACATCTGCAGGGTCAGGGGCCAGAGTGGCTGCCGAGGCTTGTGCCTGGGAGCTGGTGAGTGGGGAGGTGGGGGGCACCTGGGGACAGCAGAGCAGGCTGTGGGGTCTGGGATGCACAGACCCGGCCACCATCTCTCGCTGTCCCCAGTGCCCCCGGCACCCATGAAGGCCAGCCTGGCTTTGTGACCCGGGGCTTAGTCCTCTGGGGTTCACCCCTCTGGCACATGCTGACACACTCCCTGTCCTGGCCAAAGGAAGAGCTGGGCCATCTGTTGGCCATGTCCCTGGCACTCCCCATGTGACTACCGGCCAGCCCATATCACCGGCCACAGGCCACCGTGGGCAACACCAGGGGCGTGGTGCAGGGTGTCTTCCACCTGTGTCAGACCTGGGGCAGGACTGAGCCAGGGAACAGGCTGTCCCGGGCATGTGGGGGTGGCCGAGGGGGAGAGGGGCAAGGGAGACAGGATGGGCTGACAGGAGGGCCAGGTTGTGGGGACAGGTCACAGATGTGAGCCTGACTCCCTACAGCTTTCTGGCAAAAGCCAAGTCAATGAAGGGGAGACCCGCTTATGGAAGTCAGAAGTGGGAGGGGTGGACTGAGCTGCACCCCCATTCCCGAGTTGGTGACCTTTGCACCACCAGAGCCCAGGGCCGGCCACTGCACAGGTCCACGCCTGCCCGTGCTCAGCAGGGGCTCGTGCTCTTCAGCCCCCCTAGGAACACGGTGGGGGGGGGGTTCCTCTGCTTCTTGTGCTTCTTCACGGGCCTTGTCCCACACGGGGCTCCCCTATACAACCCCCCCTTGCAGGGCACGGAGGCGCTCGCCAGAGGGGAGGGCTGCCCTGGGGCCCCAGCTCCGTGCTAGCCGGCATTTCGCCACCATGTTTCATCCGTTTCCCCAGGCTTTGTCTTGGAGTGTTTTGATGGACTTTTTTGAGGCAGAGGAGGGGCAGAGAGCGAGGGAGAGAGAACCCCAAGCGAACTCTGGGTCCAGTGTGGAGTCTAAGGTTGTGACCTGAGCCGAAATCAAGAGTTGGATGCTCGACCAACTGTGTCTCCCAGGTGCCCCTTTCCTGGAGGGTCTTAAGGCAAAGCGTGGCCCGTCTCAGCACAAGCACTTTTGTCATTGATCACTTTGTGCACGCTGACCAGGGAGTCACCAAGCATCTCTAAGGAACTGCCCGGGGCTTAGAGCGCGGAGGGGCCCTGGAGCCATCAGGTACTCCACCTGGAACACCGGGTGAGGGTGTCACCAGGTCAAGGGTGTGAGGGGTGGGGCCAGTGGGGGTCAGGACAGAGGGGCCAAGGGGGCAGAGAGCGAGGGGTCAGCCTCCAGAGGTTGCAGGCGTGGACTGAGAAAGCAGGGGGTTCCAGCCAGCAAGGGGACCCTCGGGACAGGCCCTTGCTGGTGTCCACCCCACACCAGCCCCTGTCCTCAGCCCCCTTGGCCCGACTGACCAGCAGCACTGGGCACCCCACGTGGGCCAGGGCTGTGGGCATTGGGGGGAGACTGTGGGCAGGAAACCTGAGTGCTGGAAATTTCCATGAGGTCAGGGGCTGTGTGGTGTGTGTCCCGAGTACACATGGGGGTGATTCTGCTCCCCAAGCTTATCCTGCACACTGTCCTTCCCTCGACCTTTCCAGTGGCGGTTCCAGGCCTTGGCTTCTGACCATAAAAGCCACCAAAATTGATGAGGGACCAGTGGCCTCATCATGCCCATGACAGAGCACCCCTGCCTGTCGTCCTGAACATGCCTACCTAAGCCCCAAAGCCAGAGCCGGGAGTGGGCTGTGCGGGGTTGACCCTGCTATGTGAGTTCGCGGGCTGCCTGGCAACACGCGCACAGATCTGCAGTGTAGACGAGAGTGCTGGGTCAGGCTGGTTTTCTGACCTGGTCATCATGTGCGGTCATGCCGGCAACCTCACTTCTGGGAGGCCCACACTGTCCTTTCTGGCATTCGTCACTGTGTGTTGTCCCCAGGAGCCACGGCCGCCCTGGAAAACCCTGGTCCCAAGCAGCTCCAGGGCTGCTGTGCCTCACAGAGCAAACAAGGATGCGTGGTGTCACCCTGGGGCTACGGGATGAACCGTCTCTGTGGCTCTCCTGTGTGTCTCCATTAACAAAAGATGCTGGCCCGGAGCGTCAAGAACCTGGTTTCTGCCTCAAACTCATACGGACAGGCCAGGCGCTGGTGCCGCGTGAGCCCTCAGTCCCTGAGCAGGCGCCTGTGGTTGGGACTGTAGCCCCACGTTGGCCCAGCAGGTGACCCTCACAGGCTGGGGGGGGGGCGGTCTGGGGACGTAATGCAGGGCCCAGGCCCAAGAGGGGAAGAGATGCGTCAGCTTTATTGGTTGTTGGTTTAGAAATGTGGGGGCTCAGGCCCCTGTGGGGGGGCAGGGGCACTGCCCCGTCACTGCTGGTGGAAGGCGTGTACAGGGGCCGTGGCCAGCGGGGGCCAGCAGTCCCCCGTCCCAGGTCAGGAAGCACAGACGCCAAGGGTCCCCAGCGTGGGGCCTCGAAGTCCTCGTTGCGCTGGCAGACGCAGGGGTCTCCTTGTCACTCTGGAAACGTCCTGAGTCCAAGGCCGACTGGGACCCCTTGCCCATATCCTTGGGCTGCTGTGTGTCCGTAGTGACCACCACCCTGCCCCACTTGTCCCCTGGGCCACGCTCCAGGGGAACGGGCAGCTGAGGACAGAGCAGGACATGCATTGGCCTGGGGTGCCCTAGCCATGGGCGGCTAGTCCCAGGACAGTCTAGTGGGGCCTGCCTGGGCTCTTGCGGTTGCCAGGAGTGCCCCCCATAGGGAGGTGGGCCTCAAGGGGGAGGCAGCTCCAGGATCTGGGTAGCTGTGGTCGGGTGCAATCCGGGGGCATCTGCCAAAAAGGGAGAGGAGGGGTGTGAGGGCCTCCAACCCTACTGTGGTTACCAGACTTGAGCCTTGAGGCCACTATGACTCCAGAGGCAGAAGGGCCCAATTCTGATCTGGGCAAGCCTCAGTTTCCCTGCTCGGGTCAGTGTCAGGATTTAAAGGGGGGCCGTGGAGAGCAGAGGCTGGTGGGCTGATGGGCAGGGAGGGTCAGGACTGCATCTGGGGCACACAGTCGGCCATTAATAAACTGCCGGGTCACCATGCCCTGAGCATGGGAGTAGGCTGGCATCTGGAAGGTTCTATGGGGGACAGCTCTGACAATAAACCAGGGCCAGCAGCCAGGTATCGAGTGGTACCCCAGGTGGGGCCAGCAGCCATGGTGTGGGCAGAACAGACACTCCCAGCCAGGCCCAAGCTGGCCCTGCTCAGGATCCTGCCTCGTCACCTGCCGGCCATGCAGGAGCAGTGGGGTGTTCAGGCAGTGTCCCGCCCACTTGGCCGGGGTGCGGGGGGGGGGTTGCTGGCGGGCTGTCTGTTAGCAGCGCCCACCCTCACTTGAGGGCAGGTTCGAGGCCATATGCACCTGTGGTGTGCAGCCCGGGCCAGAGCCCCAGGTGCAGGACACATGCCACGTGCTGTGCCTACAGCACTGGCCCTGGAGATGGCCAGGGGTTCCCCGGCCTCCCTGCAGCTCCTGCTCCAAAGGAGGGCAACCGTGGGTGGGCTCTCACCTCTCTGAGCAAGGACAAGGCATGATCATGGGAGCTACATGGCCAAGAGTGCCCACCCTGTGAGGTCCAGACAGGACAGATGCCAGGCACAGAGGTCCACCCGTGCTGGACAGTGGGGAGCCTGCCCTTCTGCTCACCTGAACCCTACTGCTGGGGAGCCACATCCATCACAGGCTTCTGGACACCAAAGGCCGTGATGAAGATATTGACCACGACAATGATGAAAACCAGGCCGGTGGCCAGGTTGTTGAGGAAGTCCAGCTTGGCGTGCTTGGCTGGATTGTTGAGGTCGTACCTGACTGCGGGCACAAGGGAGCAGACACTGCACTGCGGCCCCGCGACCCTGGGGCTGCAGCCTCATGCGGGGTGAGAGCTGGGCCTGTGGCCTCAGCCCTGCAGCTGTGCTTCCGCCAGCACAGAGCTCGGAGTGGCCCTGCACACCGTGGGAGCAGAGGAACCAGCCCTGGGGACAGGTCTGGACTGTAAGGCACACTGTGCTGAGCTCACTCAGGGAAGCCCCATTCTGAGAGCCCGTGTGCGGTGTCTGGCGATCTTCACATCTCCCCAAGGACCCGTCCTTATGCTCACCTTATGGATGGGGGAACTGAGGCCTGTGTACCTGCCCCAGGTCACAGAGTCAGCAGTGGAGGTGAGCCCTGACCCTCACCTCGGGGTCAGGACCACCAACCATTCCCTGGAGACCGCTGAAGGGCTGCATTTTTCTATATCCTCAGCTTGGGTGGGTGGAAGGACAGAGACATGGGGGATCCTCTGAGGGCCACAGTGGGGAGCCATATCCTGACCACATGGCTGAGTGGGGCCTGTCAGGTAATGAGCACCCTGTCCCGGGGGGTATGCAAGCAGCACCACTTGATCACGGGCAGGGTTGCCCCAGGGCCCACCCCCATGGGGGCCCCAGCCCAGGCTCACACCAAGGAAGATGAGCAGCACGCCCACGCCAATCTGCAGCACGAGGGAGATGGAGATGAGGACCACCAGGGGGACGAAGAAGGCGAAGCTGGGACCCTGCTCGATGACAGCCTTCAGCTGGGAAGCGTTGGCCATCAGCAGTGCGATGTCCAGCATGCTCTCTGCAGCGCTCTTCTTGTTGGCGTAATGGTTCACGTTGATGGGCCGGTTCCGGCCCCAGCGGGATGGCTGCGGGGAGGGGGCAGTCAGCTTGGGACGGGCAGGGCTGTGGGGCTCAGTGGGTCCTGCAGATCTGAGGCCCACACAGGGCTGCGGGACGCCCCTGGGAGTCAGGTCCCGGAGGAGAGTCTCAGCACACAAGCCACTTTGAGACAAGAAGGCCACCGTCCCGCCTTGGGTGGGGCCCTCTGGCGCCTTCCCTGCATGCCTGGTGCCCCTGCCGGCCCTCTAGTGGCAGCAGGCCAGGGCGGGAAGGGATGAGCGGATGGTGCCGGGCCCTGTGCGCTCACCCAGCCATCTACCAATGCAGGGCTACAGTCGAGCTTTGCTACTGCTTTAATTTTTATTTTTACAAACAATTCTAAACCACTTGATTGAGGTGCCATCGCCCCAGGAAAAGCTGGGCACGACGAAGGTGAACACCAACCTGGAACCTCAGCGTGCACACACGTGACACCCTCGCGGCTCCCAGGCCTCCACTCCAGATGCCTCCTCCTGCCTTTTATTCAGTATTTGTGCTGAGGTCTGTCCCCACAGAGCCTCCGGGACTTGGAGCGGGGTGGGGCACTTCCTGCCGGGGCTTCCCAGCACCTCTACCTGGGAACAGGGCCAGGCCTTATGAGCCAGGCCGCTGGCCACGCCTCATGCCCTCCACACCCCGCCCAGAGGTCACAGCCTCCAGGAAGCCCCTCTCTCCTGGGGTGCCAGCTGTGAGGAGGCAGGAGAAGGCCCTCCTCCCTCACTAGGCCTCCCCGTAACCCCTCAGCCCCAGCCCCTCATGCACAGGAGTCCCAGAGCCACCAGGCCCAGCACTGCGGCCTCCCGGGGCACTTGGAGCTCGTGTTTCTACAGTCATAAAAGATGCAGGCCTGGGAGGCAGGCTGCCCTGAGAGAGGCCGACACAGCAGGTGAGAGGTACCCCTCCACTTTCTGTATCTGGAAATCTCACCCCAGAAAATCCTGAACTCCAGAAGCAGGGGCAGGACAGGGTTCGCTCCAGCTGCCTGTCTTGTTAAACTTAAACAAAACGGAGAATAACGTGCCCAGGAGGAAGGGAGAATGGGCGTGCAGAACAGAGGCTGTGGGACCTGCCCCGCCTTTCCTCAGGACCGCGGCTAAGCAGCAAATCCCCTGGGTTTAAAATTCCAGACCCAACAGGGAAAGCCGGCTCCTGGGACCCAAACCCCAGCACTGCTTCTGGAATATTCCACCCACAGCCAAGTCCCACTGGGGTCTCAACTTCACCTCTTCCCATCAAGAGACATCAGGGCACGGCTGCTCCTCCATAGGGTCCCCGCGCAGGCACCTGGGGCCAGTGCTCCCACCGCCTGAGGCTGTCCCTGGCTCTGCTCCTGCACAGCTGCAGAGCTGGCCATGCCTCGTTCCGTGTGGGGCGGGTGTCCGGGGTGCTGGCCTGCACTGGGCATGTGCTCCTAAGGTGCACAAAGCCAGAAGCACCAAGCCTTCCCTCAAGGCCACCACAGTACTCATTCTGGTCCCCAGGCCTGGAGGAAACAGCCAGGTGCACGCACGCACACCCACACAAGCACGGGCACAAAAATACAGTGTATCAGCAAACATAACCGTGTCTGTACGTATACACACGCATGAGCAAGCACATACAGGCACACACAGGCACACATGTACGTACCCAGTACATGCACACACGCACGCACGTCTAGGCTCACTGTGCTGGCCTCTGCGGAGGAGGAGGAAGTCCCTTCCCTCTTGATCCCCTCCAGACCGTTTGAGTCCTTCATAGACACGCACGTTTGAATACAGGACACTCGGTGCCCTGTGTCCCCGCTGTCCTCCGCCCCGCGCGCAGCTGGGTGTCCTCCTCCGTGGTGCGCCCCCCAGTGTGTGTGCCCCCATCCTCACACACACACACTGTGGGTAAACTGAGACTAGCAGGAAGCACCCATCCAAAGCCAAGAGCAAGTGAGGGCTGCACTTGGAATGCAGGCCCGGGGCTCAGAAGCCCCCTGCAGAGGGGGTTGGGGTCAGAGCTGGCCTGTGGGGGCTGTGTACTCGGAGGCACCCCTGGGCTCCAGCTGTGTGACCTCAGGACAGACAGTACCCTCTGAGCCTCAGTCTCCTGTGTGGGCAACAGGGCCAGGAGCACGCAACCCACGAGGTTCTAGTGGGCCTGACCTCTGCCTCGCAGCCCTGGGGGACATGCCAGGGCCGGGGACACACGCCCCTCCTGGTGCAGGGCACTTCCTGCCACAGGACCATCTGCTTCCTGTTGAACCCGTGCAGTGATGGGGGCGCCGGCGGGAGCCCAGTCCTGGCCCTGCGGCCTTGACAACGCGCTTCCCCGTGGCTGGCTTGTCTCCCCGTCCATCGGCCCCAGGCCACACTAGGAAGCTTTGGTGCCCACAGAGTTCCCCACTAATGGAGAGGGAGCACTAACCTCCCTTTCCACAGAGTCGGGGAGCCGCGGTTCAAGGGAGCTGCCCGGGGCAGAGCAGAGCCCCACTGCCGAGGAGGGGCTTGGAACTACAGGGAGACTCTGGGGCCTGGTGATGGCTGAGTCCTAGGGAAGCCCCGGTCCTGGGAAGCCCACCAGGGTGAGGTCGGAAGGTGGCTGGAGCCTTTGGCCTGAACTGACGGACTTCCCAGAGCCGCGCTGGGAACCGCCCCCAGAAGCCTCTGCCTGTGACCTGAGTAGTGCAGGGAACAAACACCCTGGTTAATGTGTTCCCAGGGCCTTCCCCAAACCTCGGTGGTGGTCCCAGGAGCTGGGTGAGCTCTGGATGTGTTCCCCTAAAAACCAGGAAGGCTCCCTGTGGGTAAAGAGCCAGAGGAGAGCAAGGAGGACCCCCTTGTGTGGACAGAAGCCTTGGGGTGGCTCTTCACAAGACCTAGCCCAGGGCCACTGTGCTGTGCGTCCTCAGCTTGGACAGGGAGGGGTTGAAACATATGTGAACCCAGATGTGCACCCGAGTAAGCACTGGGTTCTTGCCCCAACTTAACGGATGCTGTAGTCCAGCGGTCCAGCCCCAGCCTGGATGGAAGGAGCTGGGGTACCCACCCCAGCCTCCTGCTCCCCTGGGAGATGAGAGCTGAGCCCGCGCAGGACCCAGGGGTTTCGGTTATGGATGCTCTCTAACCCTGCCTGCTACTGACCCCAAACCCACATAAGAGTGGGACAGGAACTCCTGCCCAGAGGCACCTTTGCGTTATCAGGACGAGAGACAGAGGCCCCCACCAGATCCACAATGTCCATCAGCTGCCCGGCTAGGAGCTGGCATGGCACTTCCACATGCACCTGTCTCTAGCACCCCTGAATCCCAAACCCGGGTTCTCTGCCTCAGTTCCCTCATCTGCAAAATGGGCAGATGGAACTGACTGCAGGTGCGGAGGCCCCTCCATCTGTAGGAGCACAGCCAGCAGGGGCACACGGCCTCCCAAAACAGCCACACAGATCTGTAACAAAAACTCTGAAACAGGAGAAAGTATAAGCAGAGGAAACGGCAGTGTGAGCTGAGCAGGACCCAGGACCCCAGATCCTGTCTCACCATAGCCCCTCCGCTGGGGCGCAGCACATACCAGTGGGCCTCTGGGGAGGAACCTGAGAACTAGGAGGGTCTGGCAGGGCCTCGGTGTCCATCACCTGACCCAGCAGAGTGGGCATAAGCCTGCCGCTCAGAGCTGGCATGAAGGCCACCAGGCACGTGCCTGCCCTAAGTGGTCTCAGGATCCACGTCAGTGTCCCGGCAGGAAGTCTTGGGGGGGTTTCCCGCAGCAGCTGGGCCGCAGGCTGGGTAGACCTACTTCCTGTGGGCTCAGCACTGGCCAGCAGTGACCCTGCAGCCACGTCAGGGTGGACTTTTAGAACTTGGCCAAGACCCTGCCAGAGCTCTCGAGATCTGCTGGGAAAGCAGAAGTGAGGAAAAGAGTGAACTTCCCCTGGGGAAGCTGAGCTCTGCCCAGCCAAGATGTGACCCAGGAGCCACATTCCAGCTTGTCCAGCTCCCTCCCTGCTGTGACCCCAGTGTCCACAGCAGGGCCAAGGCAGATGTCTCCATGCCAAAACACAGCAGGCATGACACAGCCAAGGGCCATCCTCACAGTAAAATTGATGTTTACTATTTCTCCTGCCTCCAGCCACAAGCCCCACCTGCAGGGAAGCTGGACAGCCTGGTCTCCAAGAAGTCCTGGGGGCACAGGTACAGGTGTGTGTGGGGCACCTGTGGGGTTCATCTGCTGTGGGGCTCTTCCTGGAGCCAGGCTACCCTGGAAGGTGAGCGACCTGCCCCACTGTGGCCCGCAGTGGGAGTCCTGAGACTGACAGCGGTCCTCGACCTGGGCCACCCAGTCAGTCCCCCCCACCTCCAGGGGTGCCCCGGGGATACAGGACTAACCAAACCATCCACCTTGCCATCCAGTGCTCCCACTCTGGGTGGTAAGTCTGAAGACCCCAAGAGTTTCCCCTCACCCCAGCAAGACTTTCTTCCCACCCTGACCCTCACCCCCATCCACAGGGTCCCGCGACAGGGGAAAGTGCTGCCCCAAAGTCCTCTCCAGGAGTGGGTCCTATACGGCGTGCAGTAATGTGATGACTGTGTGCCCAGCACACAGCTTAGCCCATGGGGTCCTCACCATGCTCTCCGAGAAAGACACTGCTATCATCCTAGGTCACTGATAAGAAACTGAGACACAGAGTCACTGACTCAAAAACACAAGACAGGTCCTGAAGGTGGGAAGGGCAAGGCAGAGGCTGGTGATGGTGTCAGGGCCTCCAGGCCCCAGGCAGCCGGAGCAGTGGCCTTGAGGCTGCCCACTCTTCCTGGAGGAAAGTGAATGGAGACACCCCCCTACCACTACACTGGACCAGCATGCCACCCCCACCCCGGCTCTGCAGCACCCAGTGCCAATGTCCTCAAGTGCAGGAAGCCTTCCTGATTCCACTACCAATCTCTCATAGGTGGAATTTAGCACTTTCCATTTGGGCTGATCTCAAAGCTAAGACAGCAGCTCAGTGACAATGTGACAATGGAGCCACATCTCCCCAGGCTGGTCCCAGGGCCAACACAGTGACCCCACCTGACCTTCCTGGGCCCAAGATACACGGGAGCCTGCAGGTGCATGGCCAAAGCGGAGGGGGACAGAACAGGCTTGGAGCCAAAGGCACAGCCACAGGTTGGGAGGTGAGCAGGATCCCTCCTTCCAACCCACCTGCCCTATTTGTTACCTGACTTTCCCAAAGGCAGGCAGAGGCATTTTGTTTTCTCTTTTCAGACGGTGCACAAGAGGCCCAGAGAGGTGAGCCAGCCTCCCCAGGCACACACAGCCCTCGGCTCCAAAGTTCTTACATGCCAGGGCTAGGCTGCATGAGGGCCTCCTCAGTCCTGGGTTTCCCCACCATGAAGTCAGGGACAAGTCCTGTACCACCCGAGGGCTGTCAAGCTTTACTGAAGGGTCAGCACGGAGGCTGAGCCCCAGGAAGCTTCTGCCAAGAACAGGCAAGGATGGACAGGATTGCTGCGTGCGGCCACCTGCACACAGGAGGACCTGTCCCTGCCACCCGTGCCTCACTCACCCCATGTGTCCTCCCACACTCGGGCAGCACTGCCCCAGTCTGGTTCACACAGCTGAGAAACCTGGCATCCCTGCCCCCATCCCCAGGGGGTCAGAAAGTGAAAGAATGCTCAAAGTCAACAAGTCACCAGAGGGCCATGCCCAGGACTGCACCACCAACAGAGGCTCTGGGGAAATGCTGGGCCCCGGGAAGAGGGCATGACACCCCCGGACAGGACTCCGGGGCGAAGGGGCGCAACCCCCTCTCAAGTGGAAGTCGGGACCACTGCCCGGGGGCCTGCGGTGGGGACAAGAGCGGGGGCCACAGCCGCCACAGGTTCCCCACCGGGGCACGGAGCGGATAGTGCAGTCGCGGTGGACACGGCGGGTGACGTAACCGTCTGCCCGCTGCTGGCCTGGGGCCCGGAGGCTGGGATCCTGCGCGCCCGGGCGCGCAGCAGCGGGAGGAGATGCGGGGGCCGAAGTTAGAGCTTCGCGCGGAAGGCGGGGGAAGGTGGCGCCCAGGCCCCTCCACTGCGCGGCTCCGCGTGGACGCCTCCCGGCGGGACCCTCGCCCCTGCCGGGATGGCCGGAGCCCCGGGGCCACCGCTCGGACTGACTGCACGAGGCAAGGGGACCCCGGCACCCCGCAGTGCGGAAGCGCCGCGCAGCCGGCCAGAGCCCCCAAGTGCCCCGGGAGCAGCCTGCGCGGGGCCCAGAGAGGGCGCGCGCCGGCCAAAATCGCACAGCGGCGCGGGCGGAGCGGGGCTTACCGAGGCGTCCGGGGAGCCAGGCGAGCCGGGGCGCAGGTCGCCGTTGAGTTCGTACTCCTCGGGGCCCGACTCCATGGCGCGGCCGCTGGAGCCACCTCGCTCCGGGCCTGAGCGCCGCCCGCGCCTGGGCCGCGGGGACCCGGCTGAGCGCCCGCCCCCGGCCCGCCCCCGGACTCCGCCTCCCGCCCGCCCCACAGACCCCGGACTCCGCCCCCGGCAGAGGCGGGCGGGCGGGCGGGACCCACAGGACACCTCCTTCTCCCGTGAGGACCGCGGGGTGGACGCGGTTTCCCCAGGCCCCGGCCTCGCGCGGGCGGCGGCACGTCAGGCTCTACCGCCGTCGTGAACACTTTTAATCCATGAAACGAGGCCAAGAGCCACCCTTTCCAGAGCCACTTCGCAGACTTCTGGGCGCGCCAGGAAGGGGAGTGCGCCGCTGCCGCGGCATGGGTGTCCTCCCGGCACCGCGAAGCCCGGGCGCCCGGCTCGCACACTGGGCACCCCAGCCTCTGAGCCTGGCGTCTTGCACGCCCGGGAGGGGAGGGGAGGCAGAGGGCGGTCGCCTCGGGTTGGGCCAATTTGGTGTGGGCCCCCGCCCTGTTGGCGCAGCCTCCGTGCCCCCTAGCGGGAGGCAGGACCCTACGCCTGGGGAGGCGCCGGGTGCCCCGACGGGCGGCGGCGGGCGTCCAGAGCGCGTCGGCTTCCCCAGCCCTCGGCTGAGTTAGGCTCTGTTTCCCAGGGCGCCCGGCAAGACGCGGGCCGCTCCCAGACATCCGGAGCCAGGCGGGGGCCGCTGGGGCGGGAGGGGCCGGGCGTTATCTCCCGGCGGTGGTTTGCGAAGATCGCGCCACTGTGTCCTCTGGTCCTGACCTCCGGCCAGGCCCAGCTGTTTTTTACCCTTCCCACTTCTGCCACAGTGTCTACTGATGTGTCCACCCGGGTACCGCTAGTGTGCAGCGCGCACGGCCACGGGCGGCTCTGGGGCATGTCATGGTCCCTCTCACGGCCCTGGAGGGCCAGGTTGCAGGGACTCTATAACCCTGAGCCATGGTAGCTGTGTGGGCTGGGGCAGGTGGCTGGACTTCTCAATTTCGGCTCCCCTGAAGGGGAGTGGTCTTCTTCGGCCCTGCGGGCTGATCTTCCCCCTCCACATAAACTGGCATCAGAGGTCAGCGGCAGTGCCCCAGGTCGGGCAGCAGCAAGTTAGGCGGTAGGGCTGGAGGTTTGCGCGTTCACCCTGACCATCATGGGATGCCTCCTGTAAGCCAGGCCCTCTTCCGGACCCAGGGGGCTGCAGCTGGAGCCCAGCTTGTGTGGCGGCCCTGCCTGGGGCCAGGGACATTACTGTTTGACAGCCTTGGGAAGTGGGCTCTCCCCCATCACCTGGCGAGGGAGGAAACCGAGGCGCAGCTGGGGAGAGGCCCAGGAGGACAAGCTCAGAACCCCTGGGACAGTTGTGGGCCATCCAAACAGCAGACGGGTTGCTCCCCCAGATCTACATGGCCAGCACGTGGGCACTGTGGGGGTGGGGACCCAGGGCCTGCCTTGTTCAGGGTCCTGGCCACACTCCAGGCTGAGACCGCCCCTCCCCCACCGGGCGCCTCACCCCTGCTGGGAGAGCAGTTTTAAGTGAAACCGTAGACATGGAAAATGCAAGTCACCCAGGGGCAGAAAAGGGATCTTCCACTAAACCGGGTCTGGGCCCTCCTGGAGACCTCTCTCCTCCCTGGTGTGGGGAGCGGCAGCGCCCACTGGGTGGCGGCAGCACGTGCGGGCAGCTGTCCCAGAGTGTGCTGGTCTCTGAAGGAGCTGCCCACGGCCCAGTTGGAGGCTGAAGGAACTGAAGCTTGGAGACGTGGTCAGTACCTCCGTCTCTCCCTCTGTCCTGCTTCAGGGGCTGTGAGCGGAGACTCCACAGTGCCGTGGGGGCAGGGCAGGTCTGGGCACAGCACCCGTACCTGACTGCTGACACACAGCTGGAAACCCCGATTTTTAAATTTATTTTTTTATTTTTTTTATGTGACAGAGAGAGAGAGATCACAAGTAGGCAGAGAGGCAGGCAGAGAGAGGGGAAAGCAGGCTCCCGGCTGAGCAGAGAGCCAGAGAGCCAGAGAGCCCGACGTGGGGCTCGATCCCAAGACCCTGAGATCATGACCTGAGCCGAAGGCAGTGGCTTAACCCACTGAGCCACCCAGGCGCCCCGGAAACCCCGATTTTTAAATGTTAGTGCCTTTCACACAGAAGCGGTCCCCCCTCCCACCCAGGGGGCAGAGCTGGCTACTATAGGGGCCAGAGACAGGGCAGCCAGGAGAGAGGGTCCTGAGGGTGCAGGGGAGGCTGGGGGGCCGGAAGAGAGAGAGGAGGGCACCCCCTCAGCAGGTGAGAGGGTCTTGCTGGGCTGTGTCTGGGCTGCAGGCAGAAGGCTGGGCGGCACTGGGTTTCTCCTGTGGGCCCCAGAGTGGCTCAGAGCTGAGGTTCACCATTTGCTCCATCCCCAAGGAGGAAGTTGGGAAGGATTCTGGTGTCACAATTCAGCCTTTACACCTGGGTTTGTACCCCCCACAGTTCACCTTCCTGGGATCAGAATCACAGCCAGCCCTCCCCAGCTGGGGCCCGCCCTCCAGGCCTGCCTCCCTTGAGAATCCCCAGGCAGGGACTTCCAGGCTGTGTTGTGTCATCCTTGCTGGCCTGGGTGCTGTGAGTTTCCCAGACTGTTCCCAGCACAGACGTAAAGGGTTTCAGATCCTCCTGCAGAGACAAGCAGGAGCAGCCAAGGTGGGTTTGGGATGCTGAACAGAGCTGTGGGTCCATGGATGAGTGATGATGGGGTGTGTCCCCGCAGAGGGTGTGGGCCGGGCAAGGGGTGAGCTGGCCAGACTCCCGCAGAGAGACCCTGAGGTGCCCAGGCAGCCCACACCTTCAGACGCACCTGCACACAGCGTCTCCACGGAGTTGTGTGGCTGGGGACATGCTTCTGTCTGACAAACGGGGATGCTGTGAAGATGAAGTGTCCCACTTGACACCAAGGCCAGTGTCCAGCATATAGGGACTGTGGAGCTTCTGTAGCCCTCTGTTACCTGGGGCAGGCCCCAGCGGTGAAACTCAGCTGGGCAGAGCCCAGGCCACCAGAGCAACATCCCTCCTGGTGAGGAGGGACCCCGGTCTTGCCCCCCTGCCCCTGGCCACTCCCAGAGCTGTGTCCCCACATTACCATGGGGAGAGCACAGTGTGTCACTCCGGGGCCCAGGAGGATGTGTGTGCAGACAGGCCATGTTTCCTGAAACGGAGTCTTAGGAAGTCTCAGGCTCTCCGGCCCCTCTGTCTCTAAGAGGCCTGGACCCTGCAGGTGGTGTTTCCATTTTCTGCAGGGAGGGGCCATTGGGGGAAAAGGTGGAATGGCACGCCCCATGCGACCCAGCTGAGTGAACCTGTGCTCCGTCCTGCCCCAGGAGGCGGGCTTTGTGGCCAGCAGCAGCTCCTGTTGCCACCAGGGCCCAGGCCAGCCCACACATGCCTACTGCCAGGGAGAGCCACAGCACCCGGCACACCCCGGAAGCCGGTGGTCCGTTGCCCACCTGGTGGGACTGTGACATGGCAGCGGGTGGGCCCAGGCTCTGTGCCTCTGTCAGTTCCTTGCAGGGACCACAGCCCCCACTGGATGGGGGGTCAGAGCCAGGAGGCGGGAGTGGCCACTCCAAGAAGGACAGAGGAAGGAGGCCAGGCTGGTAAGGAGCTTCTGTGCCATCACGCCCACTTTAAAGACAGGAGAGGCATGTGCCAAGGTCACATAGGCATGCCCTGGCAGGGATGGTAACGGGTCAGGTAGTGTGATGTGGGCACACACGCAGGTGTCTGCACCGCCTCCCACAGTCCCCCAGAGAGATGTGACCCACCGAGGCTACCCAGTAAGATGCAGTGAGCCCCAGAGGACTCTGAACCCCAGAAATAAAGAGAGTGTCCACCATCAAGGAGATACCGAATTACAGCAGTCCGTGTTTAGGAATGTCACATAGCCATTAACAGAGTTAGTGGGTGGCAGTCTGGCTGGCCGGAGGGACCCATCCGGTACAGTGGAGAGAGCAGCGACAGGTGGCTTCCTCCTGAAGCCATGACCCTTCCTGAGAGCAGGGTGGGAATGACTTCACTTGTCGTCTCTGGGCATCTGTATCCAGCAAACCCCTTGTCCTGGGCAGCCAGGGCAAAAGGTGGCAGGATCCGTGGTCACCCCCCACCCCGATGGTTCTTCCCTTCCCCTCTACCACAGACTGCTGATTTTTAGCTCGGCAAATGGCTTCCCAGAAGAGAAGCTGCGATTCCCTGCTCTCCTGCAGCTAGAGATGCCGTGTGGCTAGGTTCTGGCAATGGAAGGGGACGTGCAACATCAGGGAAGGGACCTGAAACGGAGAGGGTGTGCCATTCCTTATTACTTCCTTCTGTCTGCTCAGTGGAATACAGAAGTAATGGCCAGAGCTCCAGCAGCCACACCGGCCCACGAGGGGACCTTGGGCCTGAAAGTCTCACATAGCAGAGCTAAAGAAGGAGCCTGTGTCCCCAGTGCTTGGTGTACAGGTCTTCCCTGGGCTGCCCACCTCAAGACTACTTGGGTGTGAATAAGGAAAAAAAACTATCTCGTTGGGAGAGTCCCATAATTTTTGGGGGGGGGTTGTGATACAATTGATTTAGATCCTATGTTTTTCATTAATAAATAGATTTTTTTCTTTAAACACAGAACATATAACAGATTGAACCGCGTTCCCCACAATCCTATTTTGAAAATGTATATCAGATTATGTCACTGACCAGCTTAAATCCCTTTCTTCTTTTTAAAAAATATTTATTTATTTAAAGAGATAAAACCTGAGAAAGAAAGCGCGAGTCAAGTGGGCAGAGGGATCGGGAGAAGCAGGCTCCCCGCTGAGCAGGGAGCCCGACGGGGGGCTCGATCCCAGGACCTCGGGATCATGACCTGAGCCGAAGGCAGACACTTCACTGACCAAGCCCCCCAGGTGCCCCACCTCTGAAATCTTCTTAAAAAAGCCTAGCTCCTGGGCCCCGAAGACCTGAGATCCCTGTACCACCCCCTTCAGCCTCCCCTCTGCCTTTCTGTTTATTCCATGGACTCTATGCTTGACGGTCTTTGTACTCCCCATTTACCCCACCGATCCTGCCTCCGCGTGGGTGGCTCTTTCCTGTGACCCGATCACAGACCATCTGCAGGCCTTCGGCCCCCCTCACTCCATGCCCTGGGTCAGCTCCTGAAAGCACCTGCTTATTTATGTGCGTGCTGTCAGCCTCCTCCCTCCCAGATGCAACCCCCCCAACCCCACCCCAAACCCTCAGCCCAGCACCCTGCCCTGCTGGGCCCAGGGCGTGCCCTAGTCTTGTCTGCTCTCAGCCTGCAGGCATCCCTCAGCCTAGCTGGCTCGGCCCAGCCCGTGCTCCACAAACCACTAATGACAGAGCTGCTGGGCTCCAAATTCCTGGCCCTGACGTTGACCTCTGACTCAGGCCCTCAAGCTGATGGGCCGCAGGTGACCATGGGAGTGAGGATGACTGTCTGGAGTCCCAGCAGATGGCCTGTGGTCTGGCGAAGAGACATCGCTGGGAGGTCAGGTCTCGTCTGGCTTCCTCCCACCTCTCCTGAAGGTCAGCTCCCGACCCTGGCCAGTCCAGGATGCTGGCTGGGCTGAGGGCCCAACCACAGGCCGAGAGGAGCTCCTCTGGGCAGGCAGTAGCTCCTCCTTAGTAAATCAGGTCAGAGAAGAGCTACTGAGGGACCTGTGAGGCCCAGGCACACCCGGCCCGCAGCCTCCCTTCCCTGCCTCCCCCTGCCTAGGGCCAGAGGCTTCTCATTCTCCAAGTCTGGGGGTCAC
The DNA here is from genome assembly GCF_902655055.1 of Lutra lutra. NCBI lineage: Eukaryota > Metazoa > Chordata > Mammalia > Carnivora > Mustelidae > Lutra > Lutra lutra. The sequence continues at coordinate 4,487,465 of NC_062290.1, read as the reverse complement.
CTCCTCTAGGAAGACTCTGGATATGCCCAGGTCTCTCCTTGTCTCTCCCAGGGACACCCCCCACCCCCACCACACACACACACACACACTGAGGCTCACTGAGGCTCAGGGCAACTTCCATGATGCTCCTGCCATTGGGGTCCATGGCTTGTGACCAGGATCCCACAGGTTATGACCAAGTGGAGACACCAGGAGGCCAAGGATGGAACTAGCAGGAGTTGCTAAGGGACCTGGGCTGGGGCCTTGGTGTACAACACCCATTCTACCATGGGAAACTGAGGCCCCCAGCAGGCAGACTTGAACCCAGGTCTTCTGAGCCTACATCATCCTCCCCCCCAGATGGGTGCTGGGAGGTACCTCGAGGCCATGGTGGGGCACACAGGTGTGCTTGGCTGACTCAGGGCCTTTCCTCTGGCCCACCTCAGACCCCACGCAGACCACAGCTTTGCTCTCCTCAGGGAGACCTCTGCAAATGCCCCAGGAGCTGCAGTGGGGAGGGCCTTTGGACCCAAGAAGCATGGATCCCTCCTGTTCCCGGTCCCTGACCCAAGGCTCCCAAGCCTGCCTGACACGATGAGGTCCCCATGCAAACGGCCATCCTTGTCCTGCCTTTGGTTTGATCAGCATCATGACCACTGAGGGACCCGGCTCTCTGGCCCACTGCCCAGTCCCAGAGAGGCTGCACAGCTGGTCTGGGGACCCCAGTGTGAGCCCCAAGGTGGGGACTTAAGTCATGGATCTGACTGAGGGGCCCTGAAAGGGAGGGCCCCACTTCTGAGCACCTGCCTTGACCTCACACAGGTGCTGTCACACATCACCCCTTAGCACGGGTTGAGTGTCCCTCTGTGTGGGAAAGTTAAGGCTTGTCGGTTGGTGTGCGTCATTTCAGGAGGGTAAAGCAGTTGTCATCAACAAATGGGTGCCTGGAGGACCTTTCTCTAGAAACAACCGCAGAACAGGGGGCCAGGCAGGAGCAGGTTGCCCTTTGCTCTCTGCCGGCCTTCGAAACACCCGGTCTGTGCTTCTCAGTCTGAACATGTTGGGCTCACATGCCCCCTCTTCCAGGCTTCCTTGGGCCCAGCTGGTTGGCTAGTCTTTGCTTCTTTCCTTGTGGTCAGCTGAGGCTGATCAGAAGGGTTACAGAGCTGAGAAATTCCATTTTGATTCCACAGCGGCTCCTTCCTTCCTGAGGAGGGGTACAGAGGTCTGGGGGCAAAGCAGCCTGCACAGGAAGCAGGTGGGAGGCAGGTGTGCCCTGGTGGCTAACTATGGGGACTGCTGGCCCACCCCAAGGGCTCCTCCAAGGGCCACCACTGCTCAGGGGCTGAACCACCAGACAGATGGGGCCCCAGTCACATAGTCAAGGCAGGTCCTAGAACCCAGATGTGCGTGTGGCCTACTAGCCACTCCATGGGGCTGATGGGGCAGCCTGAGGACGTTGTGCGTGCTACAGAGAGGCTGCAGTCTTTGGGGAGGCTCCCCAAAGTGCCACGTGTCCTGTCCCTGGCTCTAGTGGCGTCCAGGCTGGCGGCAGGCCAGGCCCTGGCAGGCCCGTTGCTGGGCAGAGCCCAGGACAGCATGCAGCGGGCTCTCCTTGAGGGCATCTCACAAGTTGATGGAAACCCATCTAGCACAAAGGGGCATTTATCGGACTAGATGCTGTGTCTCCGCCTAAACGCAGGGAGGACAGAAATAGCCTTTCACAGAGCGCCAGCAGAGCTGGGCTCTCGGCTTCGGAGGGTGTCAGTTTCCCAGCTCCTTCTCTGAGCTGGGCAACCTGTCCATATTCATGGTGAGTTACTCACTGTGTCCTGGGCAGGGGACTCTTTGATCCCTCTCCTGCTGAAACTGTTAGGGGGGGGGGGGAGAGAGAGAGAGAAGAGGGGGAGAGGGTTGGGAGGGGAGGGAGAGGGAAGGAAAGGAAGAGAGGGTGGAGAGGGAAGAAGGAAGGCAGGGAGAAGTGGGGAGAGAAGAGGAGGGGTGGGAGGAGGATACAGAAGGGGCAGAGAGGGAGAGGGAGGGAAGGGAGGGGGGAGGGAGGGGCATGGGAAAGGGGAGGAAGAGGAGAGGGAGAGAGAGAGGAGGGAGGGGGAGAGGGAGGAAGATGGAGAAGGCAATGAAGGGGAGAAGGGGAGAGAGGGAAAGGATAGGGGAGAGGAGGAGGAGGAGGAGGGGAGGAGGGAGAGAATGGAAACAGGGAAGTGGTTCAGTCAGGGCCTGTCTCAATGATCCCCTGTGGCATGAACACCCAGAGCTTAGAGCTCACCTGATGCTCTCACTGACAGGCTTTGGTAAGATGATAGCAGGTGGCCTGCAGGAAGAGACTTCTGTGTCCCTGAAAATGGCTATTCTTCCCAGATGTACGGCTTTGCTTGTGCTACTCCTTCTGCCTGTAACGTTTCTGGAAAAACACTCCAGTAAGCATCAAAGTCCCACTTAACACATATAAAGAATTTTAGAAACTTTAATGTGCTAAAACCAATGCTAATAATGTTCTGAAGAAGCTGAGTAGCTCAGATGCTACTAACAGAAATTTCGAAGACTTAACTAATACAGGATTTTTCTCTCACACAAAACAAGCCTGGAATTAGGAAATCGAAGGCTAGGATGACTCCTTCACAGTGTTATTGGGGACTTTTCTTCTCTGCCTTGCGTAATGTGGAATTTCCATCCTCAGAGTAGCCTCATGGCCCAAGATGGCTGCTGGAGATCCCACCATCAGTGCAGGAAGGTGTAGAGGGCAAAAGGGGGCTGGTTTCCAGTTGTCTGTCTCCCCTTAAGGAACTTTTTTTAAAAAAATATTTTATTTATTCATTTGACAGACAGAGATCACAAGTAGGCAGAGAGGCAGGCAGAGAGAAGAGGAAGCAGGCTCCCTGCTGAGCAGAGAGCCCAATGTGGGGCTCGATCCCAGTACCCTGGGATCATGACCTGAGCGGAAGGCAGCATAGGCAGCCTTTTAACAGAAACAGAACACATGAATTCTAGTTTTTTAGCAAGTGAACATTATTTCATGTTTTTTGTTAGGATCACTTGAAAGAAAAAGGGAGAAATTACTTTCTAGTTGTTACTGGCTGGTACAGTACCTCCCTGTGTGTTTCTCTTATTTATTTAGATTATATGAATTTTAAAGGGCTTTTTATATAAGTTGGAAGTCTGTTGTTGAGCATGCGTTCGGTTATCCCGATGCTATGGATTTAATTGCTATGTACTTAGTGTTTTGATTTTCTACAATTTCGGTTCAGTGTATTTTTAGGCTTGTTCATTTTTAAGTCGGTGTTTTATTTTCACTTATAATACCGTTTGACTTGTCTCTATCATGTACCATAAACTGTAATATTTTCAAGGATTATAGATCAAAGATATTTATTTAGAAGTGTACAAGAGACTAAAATTTAGATTCCTTATACTTAAGGCTGATTTTATTAGAGGATTATTTTAATGTTCTATTATAAATTTTAAGAATTTGTATTCAGATGGTATGTAAACTATGTAAAATGTTGACGGTACTATCTCACGTGTTTCTAGAAAAGACATTCACCCAAGTCTGCTGTGCGGGGCATCCCCATCAGAGACAAACCTCTTCTGTTTAACCCTCGTGATTTCTAGTTACAGGAATTTGGTGGTGGGGATTTCTGCCAGTTTTATGTCAAGATAAATCAGAATTTCCCTCCTGTTCACCTCTTTTAGGTCACTATCAAAGTCCTAAATAATCCGTAGCATCACATTTGCCTAAAGGCCACCAGGGCCACCCGTTTCTGAAGCCGAAGACCTCACACTGAAGCACAAGGACTGAGACAGACTACCTGGTTCTCAGGGGCCCAGTTGGGTGTCAGACAAACCATGGGTGTCCTCATGCTTCCCAGGGAGTGTGAGGTAAGCTCAGGAGTGTCTTGGTATCTTGACTTAAAATGAGCATGAAATCTCAACTAGAAAAACTTAGGGCAACTTTAAAAAAAATTTAAGAGTCATTTATTGCATGAATTGGAGTAATTCCATCTGGTGATTTAAAAAAAAAAAAAAAGAAGAAATTGTTATTTCACGCATAAAAAAATCATCCGGTTTTACTACAATGTAATTTTTTCTGCCATTTGAAAGTACTGACAACTATTTGTAACTAATCTTCCCCAAAAACTGTATTTGAGGGTAACAGATCAAGCTTGTAATTTAAAATGGAAAAAAAAAAAAAAAAAAAGCGGAAGGCAGAGGCTTTAACCCACTGAGCCACCCAGGTGCCCCTCCCCTTAAGGAACTTTGCAGGCGAATATCTACGTTCTGTTTCTATTTCACCAGCTCCCACTTGCTCCAGGGTGGGCGGGGCAAACTGCCCCCCAGAATGAAACCAGGGCTCATTTCCTGAGGGATGGGTGGGCCATCTGTACTGTCTGCTTGCGGCCGGCGGGCACCGCCGAGTCCAGCTGGCAGAGCCATGCAGGGGCTGAGCCCTGCTGGAAGGCACACAAGGCGTACCTACTGCGAGGGCGCGGAACGCCCATGGCCTCCACTCTGTCCATGTTTATCACTTTATCTCTGAGAACTCGAGGGGACAAACAACCTTTTGATGCACGAGCACATGCGTTGACCGCGATCAATAAACGTGACGATCGGAAATAAGCTTCTCACAGGGCGACAAGCGAACGCATTCTGTGACAGCCGCGTGCTGGGGCAGCCTGTCCGTGGCGGTAAACGTCACTCATGAAGGACCCGTGGTGACACGGCTTCAGAGGAAGGACAGGATATCAAATACGTGTGATACTGAAGCGGCACGAGACGCCAGCGTCTGAGGCTGGGACCAGCCAGGCTGGCCACAAGGGCAAGATGTTCTTTTAAGATTTAGCAAAAGCTTGTCTCACACACACGTTTTTGATATGAAATAATTTAAGACATTTATATAGATAATGAAACATACAAACACGAGGAGCGTATGTAAATGCTAAAATATATTGTAATAATAGAAACAATACATAGTTAATAAAGTCTATAGATAATAAAATAATGTAATAATTAAGCAACATCACATGAAAGAGAAGTTAGAAAGTGAGGGTAGGAGGAAATCAGAGGTGGGAGGAGAGGTGGGCCCCACTCAGGGGTGTCACCTGTCACAGCCGCCCGGGAGCCCCATGCGGAGTGAGCGTGCGTCTTGCTCCTGCATCTGGGGGCTGGCTGGGGCTCAGCACATGTGCTCTGCATGTCCCGCAGCTGGGACGACCCGCTCCTCGGGGCCTGTCCCCTCTTGTTGGGGGTCCGGGGCTCTCAGTGAGCCCTCCGCAGGCCTCGGGGAGGAACCGGCCCCTGAAGCCGCTGTTGGTCAGTTCCCAGATCCATGCATTGGAGGGAGGAGTGTGACACGTGTCATCTGTAGTGGAAACTACCCCAGACACAGTCTTCTACACCTGTTCTCTGCTTTTATGGGAAGACGTGTTCTTTACCCAACAGAACCATTCTACAAATGTCATATGGGCTTCATTTCATGTTACGAGCACATCTTTCCACGTTGTGAAAGTTCTGCTGCATATGACGCACACATTCTGGTTTGTGGTCCTATCATGAGTTACGCAAGTGTGGCGCACGCGTGTTTTCCTTCTCTTCCCTGTTTCTTAAAGCAATACTGCAATGACCACCCCCTCGTACACCTGTCTTTGCACACTTCTATGACTTATTAAAGAACGCATTTCTACCTGTGAGCTCGCTGGCCCCCAGACGGCCCCGTGCTTACTGTCACTGTCACGCCGCGTGTGCTCTCCCTCACCGGTGGACCAGGCTGGCCTGTGTGAGGGTGACCGGGCCAAGGTCCATACACGGGGGTCCGTCTGGCTCCGTGTCTGACGCGGCCACAGGCTGCGGGTGCTGTGCTCGGGGTCAGCAGCCACCTTGGCAATGCACCCCTCCTCCCCTTAAAAAACGTACCTCTCCCTTGTTCCCCAGATTTGCCTACGGTTTCGACGCCGCTTACTGTCCTGGGAGGCAATTCTCTCTTCTTCGCCAATAACCCCATCTTTGGCTGGTAAAATCACTTGACAGTTCGACATCCAAGGTTACCCACGGCCAGGCGCGCCCACGTTCCTAAGCTCGGCTCCTTTGCCTCAACTTGCCGGAGAGTCGCGGCTGAGAAAGGGGCGTGGGCTGTCTTGGAGGCCTTGTGACAGGAGCTGCAGCCTTCCGCTGGGCAGCTGAGTGGCCCATCATCCCACAGCGCCAGCCCTGACCGTCTTCAGCTTGTCCCCTTGGGTGGTGGTGAGACCACGGCAGGCCCATATCTTGGGCCTGGGCTGTGGCACCAGGGGCCGGGCAGGGCGAGATGGACCTCAGAGGTCAGCCCCCATCCTGAGAATCATATTCATGGACCATCACGAAGGTCAACACTTGGAACAGTGTCGTCCTCTGGAACGTTCTGTTAGGCAAGGCCTCTCCCTCTGCTACAGAGGCCACCATGGTTCAGACTCCTCATGCCTCTTCTAGAATCACAGGAAACAACCTATTCCGTATCCGGCTTCTCTGGCTCACAAAATGTTTTTGGGATTCATCGGTGGTGTTGGTGGGTCAGGAGCTCGTCCCCCCACCCCTGAGGACGCCCGCTGGGGGCTGTGTTCGATGAAGCTGCTGTTCACTCTCGTGTGTGAGGACTCATGGAAACACATGTTCTCACTTCTCCTGGGCAAACAGAGTGGAATTTCTGGTGAGTGCCTGTCCAGTGTGTCAGAGGCTGCCAGACCGCTGGGCAGGGGCCGCCTGCGTTCTTCCAGCGAAGCCGGAGTCCCATTACTCCATGCCCCCCACACTGGGGGTTTCTGCGGATTTCCTGCCCCTCCTGTGGGTTTGCAGAGGCGACTCCCTGAGGTTCAGCAACAGCTCCCCTCGTGATCGGTGGCACTGAGAATACTTGGACGTGCTCATGAACCCCTCGTGGGTCTTTTCTGATGAAGTGTCTATTCAAGTCTTTGGCTCATTCTATCTATCTATCTATCTATCTATCTATGTACTTATTTATTTTTTAGAGAGAGAGGTCTTTGGCTCATTTAAAATTGGGTTATTAAAAAAAAGAAAAAAATAAAATTGGGTTATTCATCTTTTTAGCCTTGATTTTTTAAGGCGTTCTTCTTCTTCTTCTTTTTTTTTAAGATTTTATTTATTTGAGAGACAGACAGAAATAGTGACAAAGAGCATGAGTAGGGAAGAGAGGGAGAAGCAGGTTCTCCATGGAGCAGGGAGCCTGATGCGGGGCTCGATCCCAGGACCCTGGGATCATGACCGGAGCCTAAGGTAGACGCTTAACCAACTGACCCACCCAGGTGCCCCTAAGGCATTCTTTGTGCATTATACATATCTACCTGTTGACCTTAAAATTAAAACGATTATTTTGCCAGAGAAAAAAATGGATTTATTCAGGAATGGCAGAGAATGGCAATCTGGGACCAGCAAGCTGTGGCGAAACCACTGACTTGCCCAACACACTAAGCAGAGGGACATTATTTGTTGATGAGTAAGGGGGATGTTGGGAGGGCGGTTTTGAATCACAGCCCACTGGAGAAAGCGGTTTCTCACAGCTGAGTTGCAGGCTGGTGGGTTTTCTGTAGGAGATTCAGTGAACATCGCCTCCTGTTGGGGCCTGTAGTTGAGGCTTCTCTCCTGCTGAGAGTCCTGGGCCGGGTCTGGTGGGGACACATGGGGACACAGGGCCGTGTGCTGTGAGAGCTCCCCCTGCTGGCGCCTGGGCTCACTTCACTGAATTTCCTTTCCCTAATTTTCACATTTCCCCCTTTAGATCAAGAGTTGTTTTTTGTTTTTTTTGCTTTCTGGAAGCATCACTGATAAAGAGTGAGGTTTTCTGAATTCAGTGGCCTTTGTCCCTTGGCACCAGAAAGGACCTTTCCCGGGTATCATGTCCCATGCTGGAGGGAAACTGTACAGATTGAAGGCCTGTTGAAGTAACAAGGAAGGTCAGGAGGGAGAACTCTCAGGCACTTCTCTCCCACTGTCCACCTTTGTCAAGATCGCAAGCCCTGGAGATCATCATCTCCTTATTGTATATCACTTTTATACAGGTTTGACAGGCAACGAAACACAAAACTCAAAATAATTATACAAAACAAAAGAAGTTACATGACAATTCCAAATCGTGTGTTGGTTCTAAACCAGGAATCCAGGTCTGAAAGGAGCCAACTGATAAACTGATTGGCATTTGTTCCGCCTTAGAGGGGAAAGGGTCTCCTTATGAGGGCAAAGCCAGAGTCCTGTACACCTTCTGAAAGTTTCTGGCAGAAGCAACCCGGAGAGCTGACCGGCGGGTACCACAAGAGCCTGTTGGAAGAATTAACCGAGTACGTTTGGGAAGACACCGCGCAGATATAAGTGTGAAACAACAGATGACGAACTTTTTGCAAAACAGTGCAACTTCGAAGATTTTGTAAAACAGTGTTGTTGTCTCAAAAGAGCTGTTTGGAACCAAATCTGCTACGGAGAATACAGCCAGTAAGCTTGCCAATTCAGAGACCATGAATTTGGGTAAGAACCCGAAGTCAGTTAATAGTTGAGAAGAAAGAAGACTTTTTGTGAATTCTGAACTTTCTAACCGTTTGAAGAAGGCAAGTGAAAGTGGACCCGTCCCGGGACCAGAATGAGGCTCTTTCTAAAAAGACACACTCAGAAGAAGAGGTTCCCCCTTTCATGAGGACTTGGATAAAACAAAAAAGGACACTGTCTTCCCACAAAAGAGAGCAGAACAACAGTGAGAAGAAGGTACGCTGGCCTGGTCCAGGCATTGTGGGAAAGCCGTGTGGTCAGGTGTCACCTGCTTCAGTTCTGGGGAATCTGCACTTCAGGCTCACCAGATGGCGTGCGGGGCAGTCGGGGTTTGCTGGTTTCTCTGCAGGTCTCACGTGAACCCGACAGCCTATTCCCTGGAGTTTGGCGGCACTTTCCAGCAAGGTTGAAGCGAGTCCTTCTGGAAGCATCTTTTCCAACAGATGGAATCTCAGGTTGCAAGGTGTGATGCAGGTCACGTCCCCTGGGAGCACAGCATGGAAAGGTCACTCTGCCAGACCATGGTTTTTTAAATACAAGCAGCTAGGCCTTGAGAGCAGCGAAGTGGATCCCCCTTTATCAGCTGCGGGTTAGAGGAGGCCATGCAGGCCGGATGTCCCGGGACTCTCTGGGAGCGTGAGTCTGGGAGTTCCAAAGACCGTGGATCTGAGACTTAGAAGGACCCACGGCAGTGCTTTCGGCCACGGTGTGCGGAGAGTCTCACAGATGTTGCCAGCGGAGACTCCATGACACCATCAGTGAGTGCGAAGAGCTCTGAGCACCGAGGATGGTGTACACAGGGCAAGTGTCATAGCGCCCGCCGACAGCGCAGATCTGCCAAAGCCCCTGCCCAGTAAAAGGGGTTCTCAGATCGCAGGGACGTTGGAGAGGGGTCCCCAGGTAGGGATTCTCTTTCTCATGGAATTTTAGCCACACAAGAAGAAGTGGCCTGTCTACAAGGGAACGTTTCAGTCCAGTGACCAAACAGAGACCACGACTGAAATGTATATCTATCCCTGAGACAGGGAGGCTGTAGGAGATCCACTTGGCCCAGCAGGCAGTCCAGAGTCTGGGAGCAGAGCAGTTTTCCCTGGACTGGGCTCGGAACGGGTGGGACAAGCAAGGTAGGCACTGTGGATTCCGCCAGTATCTGTTGGAGATTTTGCCCGTAAGGAGGATGGCAATTGATCTAATTGGGACAAATGGTTAGTGTCTTTGGAATCAGGTCCGGTTAGCTCAGAGATGGAGCAAAGAAGAGATGCTGAAGGGGCATTTGATTTACTTCTTTGGCTACTTTGATGGCTCCTGTCAAATTGTAGAGTGATTTCCCCCTTGGGAGAGGTAGAAATTCCAGCATGAAATTTTTCTAAGACGTCTCAGTCCAATAAGGGCTGAATGGGGCAGAGGAACTAAGGAGAAAAGGGCGTGGATCTCTCACAGGGCTGGGACAGAAGGGACTGGGTTCAGGGATGGGCACCTGTTTGGGTTGACCCGAGACCCCACTCTGGGAGCTGTTTTCATGCTCCGAGAACGGGCTGCTTCGTGGCGGTGGGGCTGAGCACTGAGAGTCAACACAGACAGAGAGAGATTCACTCCCAGTCTGGAGGGTGGTTTCTCCGGGTGGATTCAGAGGGAGGATTGGGAAAAGCCAAAAGTTCCTTGGAGCCCCAGCCCTGGGAATTAGGAGGACGTTGGACAAGGTTGACCAGAGGGTCAAAGTTGCCTGGAGCACTTACACTGGTAGCGGTGGTTTCCCCAGTGTCCTGGCCCTTTGCAATAATAGTAAAAACCATGAGGTTTTTGGCTTTGGGGGCCTCCATTTACCACAGTTGAAAATTGAGAATTTTCGTGGTCATTGTTTTAGGCAATTTTCCTAGGATTCGAACAAGCTAGTTTGCCAAATTGACTAAATCCCGGGCGGACGTAGTCTCAGATTCCACGCTGGTCCTTTTAACTAAAAGAGAAAGGTCCAAGTTCGGCCCTTTAGAAAACAGAGTTAAGGGGTGCCTGGGTGGCTCAGTGGGTTAAAGCCGCTGCCTTCGGCTCAGGACATGATCGCAGGGCTCTGGGATCGAGCCCCGCATCGGTCTCTCTGCTCAGTGGGGAGCCTGCTTCCCTTCCTCTCTCTCTGCTTGCCTCTCTGCCTACTTGTGATCTCTGTCTGTCAAATAAATAAATAGAAATCTTAAAAAAAAAAAAAAAAAACCAGTGTTAAGTGCTACTGGGTTGGATTCAATGTCTAAAGGAAGACCAGAAATTTCTTTAAAGAGGATTTGAAATCAGTGAGCATAACCTAACGAACCGACTTGTTGGAACTATGTCATACACCTGAAACTAGGGTAATGTTGTGTGTCAACTCTATTTCAATAAAGCAAACAAACAACAGAAGATTGAAAGATTTTGACTAATAATCTTTCAAACTACCATCTGTCATAAACAAAATAGAAAAACAGCAAATAAGCTGGGGAAAAAGAGTGGAACTACATGACAGTTAAATTGTTTTTAAATATTAAAATTTATTTTGAGTCAATAATATAAAGCCAAATATTCCAAAGAAAATATAGAAGAAAAACACAACAAAAAAGAAAATATAGAAGAAAGAAATGAACAGATAATGCATGAAAGAAAAAAAAACTAATAAAGACTTACAATATAAAAGATATTTTATAGTGATAAGTAAATACTTCTAATCACAGCATCAACTCTATTGGGCATGTTGACTTGGACAATGTATGTTAACTGTCAAGGCCTCAATTTACTAATTTGTGAAACTAGGATTAAAATTAGTAGGGAGGGGCACCTGGTTGGCTCAGTCCTTAAGCGTCTGCCTTCGGCTTAGGTCATGATCCCAGGGTCCCAGGGACGAGTCCTACTTTGGGCTCCCTGCTCAGCGGGGAGTCTGCTTCTCCCTTTGCCCCTCCCCCAGCTTGTGCATGCTCTCTCTGTCAGATAAATAATTAAAATAGTCAAAACAACAACAAAATAAAATCCTGTGGTTTATTTGGTCCATTTAGTTAGAAACGCACAGGTGGCGGGCCTGCGGTGTTCACACATAGGACTGGGCCGGGGGAGAGGGGCAACCTCAAAGCATTTTGATGACTTGGATCCCATTTCTTAGAGGTTTTTCTCTAGAGCAAAGAGAAAAAAATCCCTAAACAGCACACTTTGAACAGGAACAGTCTGTTCCAAAAGAAATCTGACCTAAGCCAGCACATTTCCAGTTAGGAACAGTTTGGTTCCAAAAAGGAGTGGGACCAAAGACCAAACAAGTACTCCCAGAAACAAGACTTAAAACAGATTCTGAACAAAGCCTGGAGGGCTCAGAATGCAGAGCACGTGGAGTGGGACATCCAGGAGACACGCCTGCCTGCCCGTCAAGCCCGAGGGTCCTCAGGAAGCAGGGAGGTCAGCACGCTCCGCGGCCGCTGCCACCTGTAGGCTGGCCAGCCGGGGGAGGGGGTGGGTTGGGGGTCTACTCCGGATCCCACTTCTCTGGCCGCAGGTAGTGTTGACCTGAAAAATAAAATTGCTGGTGATTTTACCAGCAAAAACAGATTCATCTGGGAATAGCAGAGAATTGCAATCTGGGACAAGCAAGCTACTGCAAAACCGCAGCATGGGTTAGGGCAGCAGATGAAAGAGAGGAGCACTGTTTTATGGAGGAGGGTGTGGGGACAGCTGCTTTGCAATCCAGTTGCTGGAGAAAAGCAGGAGGTCCGAGGGATCGCAGTTTTGCCCTGGCTGGGTTACAGGGGTGGTGGGTTTCTCCCAGGAGCGGTGCCCCTTTCCTGGCATTGAGGGTCCTTCCCTACCTGGCATGGGTGGTGGGCACGAGGCCCCCCTGCCTGCCTCCCCATTCCCCTTCGTTAAGTTCCACACGTCCTTTTTGGGACACGGGTCCTGTGGATAGTTTTCCAAGTCTGCACCTTGCCTGTTGTATTCTCGATGGTGTCTTTGGATAAGCAGAAGGTTTTATGAGTATGTGTCTTGGCATCCTGTCCCAGAGGCCTCTTCCCCGCGGTCTCTGAGCTCTGGACACCCTCCACAACCTGCTCTGTGGTGACATTTCTCCTTCACAGCCAGCGCAATGTCAGGCTCTCCAAGTTCAGAGCGATGGGGGTCCTCCGTGTAGGGTGAGGACTTCTGGCACACAGCCGTGGGCCCCTTGTGACCTTGCAGTCTGCAGCCTGTCACTGCCCTTCTGTGGCCTCTCGATCCAGACCCCCCACTCTGGGCTCACCCTGCATCTGGCCGTGAGGCACGACGCCTACGCCGAGGTGGTTGCAGACCAACCCAGGGCACGCAAACCAGCGGACTTCCCCGATGTCCATGCCCTCCCCAGGGAGACCCCATCCCTGCCAAGCTGGCTCCCTTCACCCTCCTGTAGCTTCTTAAATCCTGTCAGCACTTGCTTACTCATGGTCCTGATGTCCCCCTAAACGTCCCTGACTGGATGCAGACTTATGTATAGGTACAGATTAGCCACAGATCAGGTCTTTGTGACCAACATGACGTGACCTACAGCTAAGCTATATCCGCACCAGATCTGATCTATGTGTAGTTATAGGCCTGTTTTATTTTTAACGATTTACTTATTTTATAGAGAGATTGAGGGAGGGGCAGAGAGAGAGAGAATCTCAAGCAGACTCCGTGCTCAGCAGGGAGCCCAACACGGGGCTCGATCCCATGACCCTGAGATCATGACTTGAGTTGAAATCAAGAGTCAGATGCTCAACCGACTGAGCCCTCCAGGCATCCCTCTGCCTATTTTGTAAAAGCATCTTAACCATTGTTATGTGTCCAGTGGCAGTAAGTGTGTTTGCCTGTGGTGCTGCCGTCCTCACTGTCCATCTCCAGAATGTTCCAACTTCACAAAGAGAGACTCCGTTTTCATTAAACACTACCCCCCTACCCTGTAGCCCCTGGTGCCACCATCCACTCTCTGTCTCTGTGATCTGACAACTCCAAGGACTTCACATGGTGTCTGTCCTTCTGGGACGGGCACTCAGCCTTGTGTCCTCAAGTCCATGCTGTGGCAGGCGTCAGGGTGTCCTCCCTCTTGAGGGCTGAGGAATGTTCCACATGTCCGCGAGCTGTATAGGCATCCCCCGCCCCGGGCCTCTGGGGCTGCATCCCCCACTCCCCGGTCCGCTCTGTGAGGACAGCTGCTGCGATCGGGAGTGCGCACATGTGGGACCCAATGTGTGGATGACCGCAGTGGGCATGGATAATGGTGGTTGTGACCAGGCGTTGGCTTTGCGCTGAGCCAGGGAGGTGAGGCTCAGGGGGGCTGCGTGGGACAGTGGGGGCAGAACCCCCAAAGCTCTCAGCTCCTTGGATTCGGGAGACAAACCAAGAAGCGAGCAAGCCAGTATGCCCAGAGGCCTGGGGCCGGTCTGCGCTGTGCTGTCCTCAGAGGGCCCACGAGTGTGTGCACTATCTGCTCCCTTCCCCGCACTGCTAGGCTTCCCTCACACACCTTGTGGCATGTCACACAATTACACCCTCACATGCATGCATATGCTTACCACACAGTTGCACTCAAGCACGCACACGGCACGTGCGCTCACACACAGTTATACACACAGAACTGTGGGAGCTCACACACCCTCCTTCACTCTCCGCTGACCCTCACCTGGTTTTCCGAGCAGTAGGAGATAAGGGTCTGGGCCAGGACTTGGCCCAGAATGGCAGCTCCTGACCCCCCCCCCCCCCCCGCACCTCTGCCCATGGCGTGGCTGCTGGGGCCTCCCCGGGAACGCTGCCACCGGCCGTCTGCTCCTCGCGCATCAGTGGAACCTGTTCAACTCTGGCGGCTTCTCCTCTGGCACTCAGAGGGCTTGCCTGCCACCCAAACAGCAGATGGGCAGGAAATTAAGGCTCACTCCAACACCAGCCAGAGGACAATCTAATTCAATTGGCAAAGCGTATGGTCCGAAAAGCATGTGGGTCGACACATGCCATCTTGTTAGAGGACTGGCCTTCAGAGACGGGGGGCCAACGACCAACAGCTGGCCCAGGGTTGGGGCGCTGGGGTGTGGGTTCTTCTCTGCATCGGCCCCGCTCCCAGGTTTGCAGGCCTGGGCTCCCTTCTCCCCGACCCATTTACAGCCGAGTGTCTGGGTCTAATCCTCAGTGGGACACCAGGGACAGGCCGGGCACTGTGCCCAGTACTTTATATGCTGTGTTGCTCAGAGCTGAGTATGACTAGGAGGGACACAAACCCCAAAGTAACAGTGGCTTAAGCAAAGGAGACATTTCTTTCTTATCTCGTAGAGGCTGCCCTGAGGCAGGCAGGCCAGGCTGGTGTGGTGGCTCTGCTCTGCCTGGAGCTCAGGCTCCTCCTGCCCCAGGCCATGCCATCATCAGTGCACAGCCTCCCCCTCGTGGCCCGAAGTGGCTGCTGGGGTTCCAGCCACTGTGCTTGCATCCCACCCAGCAGGAAGAAGGAGGATAAAAAGAGTACACCCTACGCTCTAAGACACTTCTCAGAAGTGTCTGGATACGCACAGTCACGTCAAAGCCCAAAACTGAGCCACGTGGGTAGAGCTTGATATAAAGGAAGAGAGGTACAGAGTTTCTGTTTCAGGCATCCATGTTCCCAAGCGAAGTTCCAGGGTTCTGTGACCGAGGAGGAAGAGAGCACAGAGTAGAGGACACTTAGCCGTACCTAATTCTGCTACGTTCTGATTCTTTCCAAAGCTTAAACCTTATTTCTATGTTTTGTCAAGTAGCCTGATGATACAATAGGAAATTCAACACACTTTGTGGTGAAACCTCTCCCTTCTGCTCCTGGGCACCCAAGCCCTCTGGGTCCCAGTACTGGTCCAGCCTCACTGGGGATTTTCAGAAATGCAGATTCCAAGGCCCTTGCCCCAGACCCATGAGCCAGATGGTCTAGGGGTGAGGCCAGGAAGCCACGTTTCAGGCTTCCCTCTGGGGTGCTGAAGTCAGAGGCACCCAGCCTGTCTGTGTCCCAGGAAGCCCGGTCTCCACGCTGTCCTTCCCGCTGCCCCCCTGAGCAGCCTTCGGAAGCACGAGCCAGCCCTCCCTGCAGACAGCTTGGTGAGATGCAGCCCACACCCGCACACTTCGCACACTTGAAGTGTGCGTGTCGGTGGATTTTGTGTATTTGGCGCTATGTCTGTCACCGTAATCGGTTCTAGGACACTTTGATCCTTCCTTTTCATTTTTAATCTCAAGTCTTATTCAAGTGACTCAAACATTCTGAGAAAGTGTCCTCTGTACTTACCCCCCCCCCCCCCACTGCCCTCACACCCAGCCAAACGCTGTTTCTTTCCAGGATCTTTCGCTGGGAGGGAGTGAAGTACACTCAGTCCTGTGGATGTTGTCCACACACACAGAGAGGGCCGGGATGCCTCCTCTCGTCCTGTACTCTGACCTTCTCTATCTCTTCTGCTAGTGAGGGTTCCAGCTGGCAGGCCCTGCGGGTCTGCGGGTCACACAAGGAGCAGGACGAAGCCTGCCAGCATCCCCCCTCCCAGGGCTTCTTCTGTCCATGGTCAAGCTGCTGGCTCAGGGACAATGACGTCCCTCCTCCCACACCACAGCCCTCAAACCCTGACACCCACCCCCTCCTCGGGCTTCTGACCTGCACTCCCCGGTGGCATGGATCTCCCCGGAATGAGCGCTCCCCAGGACTCAGCAGGGGTCTCAGGATGTTTGTGGGGTGACTGCTCGAGCCAGCCAGTCCCTTCAGCCCCACCAGTGACTCTGGACCTCGGGCTCACACCCACTCTCCCAGGACCCTCTGTTTTCTTCTCTGGGGAGTTGGGACTGGCCCCTTATAGAGGCGGGGGCAGGACCCAAGGAGAGGTGGCCATGGGGCTGGGGAGGCAGAAATGTCTTCCTCTCCTGCCCTCTCAGAGGAAGAAAATCCGCCCTGAGCTGCAGTGTCCCTCGGCCTCAGCCCTCACGCCTCTCCTCCAGGCAGGAGCTGTGTGGCCGGGTGCCGGCAGGGGGCGCAGGGCATCGGGGTCTAGGAGGGCTGGGGGGAAAGCAGGGGACTGAGCCGGAGGGGGCTCGGCCCAGCTTGGCCAGGGCTGTGTGAGGGATTTACCTGAACATCCTGTTGAGCACAGTCCCCTGAGGGAGACACAGAGTGTCTTCAGCACGATCCCACTTCTGTGGGTCAAAGGGCACTGCCAGGGAATGGGTCAACCTCCAAAATAGTCACAGATGCCCCCACAGTCTAGGGTCCACGGACTAGTGTCCACAGACTACTGTCCACGGACTAGTATACAGAACCCTTAAGGGTCACCAGCAAAAGGACAAACAACCCAACTCAAAAATAGTCAGAAAGGGGGCACCTGGGTGGCTCAGTCGTTAAGCATCTGCCTCTGGCTCAGGTCATGATCCACGGCTCCTGGGATCGAGTCCTGAGTTGGGTTCCCTCTCTCTCTGCCTGCCGCTCCCCATGCTTGTGCTCGACCTCTCTGTCAACTAAATAAATAAAATCTTTAAAGGGGGCACCTGAGTGGCTCAGTGGGTTAAGCCTCTGCCTTCAGCTCAGGTCATGGATCTCAGGGTCTTGGGATTGAGCCCTGCATCGGGCTCTCTGCTCAGCAAAGAGCCTGCTTCCCCCTCTCTCTCTGCCTGCCTCTCTGCCTACTTGTGATCTCTGTCTGTCAAAAAAATAAAAAAATAAAATAAAATAGTCAAAGTGCTTGAACGGCTATTTCTCCCAAGAAGATCCCCAGCTGTTAGGGAGAAGTACACCCAAACCACAGCGAGATGCCTCTTGCCACCCTCCGGGTGGTTAGAATGGGAAATATGGGCCCCGCACAGTGCGAGGTTGTGGAGACATCGGAATCTTGGGCACGGCTGGGGGGACGGGACATGCTGGCCAGTTCAGGGGCCCCTCCCAGGGCTGGGACAGAACGGCCCTGTGGCTCAGAGCCCCACTTAGATGCACAGGAGAATGCGTGGGACTGTTCGTGACGTGATGAGGGCGTGATGCTGTGTGAGAGGGGCTGCGTGTTGCTGGCAGAGCCGGGTCCCCTGGAGGCTGCGCGTCTGTCCTGGATGAGGGTTGTGGCGGCAGCTGCACAGGTCCACTGCTGGGCTGACAACCACTGGGTTGCTCACCTTACAAGGGAATTATGGGAATTATGTCTCCATAGAAACAAAGGACGTACTCGGTGTGAGCCTGTGGTGGCCGGCATCCGTCATGACACGCCCAGCGCGCTGCTCAGCATTTCTACCCAGTTTCCAGACATTTCGGCTCTGTCAAGGTGCTGTTCTCATCCATTTTACCCTGTGGTTCTTTCTTGGGGTAGATGTGGAGGCAACAGAAGTGAGTGCATGGCTGGGATGGGGAGGGTGGCTGTTTGGCCCAGGCGGGTTGTCACCGTCCCCGGACCCTGCCCAGCTGTCCCAGGAAGGCACGGCCGCGCCTTCCCACTCCGGGGAGATCTCCGCAGGGCTGGCAGTCACGCCTCAGGCTGCGGGGAGGGTGTCCTACATCACTTGGGGCTGTCCCCTGGAGGCTGACTGTCTGGGTCACGTGTCATGGGTGCAGCCCCAGAGTTACAGACGGTGTCTCCAAGTAGATTATAATGAGACGTTGTTTTACAATCGGCCCTGCGAAGAAGCCCCCGAAGCTTGGCTGGCCTCGAAGCCTCTGGCCTCTGGATGTCGCTGCAGGCAGGCCTGCAGGGAGGTCAGGGTGAAGCCACACGAGAGCCCCTGGTTGGGGCAAGGATGCCACATGCTTCCCAGCGTGCACAGCCAGGCCCAGAGCCAAAACCGTCCCAGGCCTGGGTTCTAGGGGTAGGGAGCTCAGGATGAGCCCTAGGCCCTGTGCTGCTGTGGGTCAGCAAGATGAGCCCAGAGAGGTCAGCCGGCCTGCCCAGGGTTGCACAGCTGACTGGACGGGGCCGCTTCTGGCCGAAACATGGATTGTCATCCCAGCGATAGGTCTCTTTGCCCTCCTTCCGCCTCTTGTTCCCACCCTCTAGTCCTCTGGACAAGGACTGCCACGTTCGCTCAATGGATGATGGGACACACACAGGCCACGAGTGGTCTAGGGACACGCGAGGCACAGCGGCGGTCAGGCGGGGTGTTGGGGTCACGGGGGATGCCCTCTTCTCTATACTTCCTGTGTCAGCACAAGAGAAAAAGCACACATGTGCTCATGGGGATGAGGTCGCTCACCTCAGAGAGGTCTTGCTACCAGACAAGGCAGGAGGGAGGAACTGTAAAGGTGGCCACCCCAGGCGCCAGGCATGGCAGCGACACCGTGTAGAGCAGAGGGTTGACCACAGGGTCTCAATTGGTGAAAGGGAGGATAATGGCTCTCCTGGCTGACTCCAGGGGCTGGAACGGGCCTCGGTGTGGAATTTGCCCCGTAAGCTGCATTCCCACAAGGGCACAGGTTCCTAGAGAGAACAAAACGCCCACAGCAGAGCTGGGGGAGATAAAACTGGTGCAGCACGCCACTGACCACCACGTGGCCACGTGGATGCAGTGAGGTCCTCTTGCCTCCCAGCCATGGGTGAGCCAGCTGGGAAAGCAGGGACAGCTCCTGGGATGCTGCTGGCCTCTGCCCGAAGGAAGGTTGGATGCTTGGGCAGTGGCGCTCTGAGCAGCCCTCTGCCTGCTCATGCCACCCACAAGGGGGTGCATGTAGCCGTGGTCCTCCTGTGGGCCGGACACACTGGCGCTCTCTGTGGAAGCAGCAGACAGGACTTGGGGTATGGGGTCTACTCCGCACACAGTGAGCAGACTGCAGCGAGGCTCTGGGCCTGTGGGCGCTCCCCAGCCCTGCCCTTCTCCTGGCAAAGCCGGCTGTAGGGCTCAGTCATAGAACAGGGACAAGGAAACCACCTCCGGGCTGTGATTCCCGTGAAGACAGGACAGGAGCACCTCTGGGACGTCGAGATCTGGGGGTGTCACGTGAGTGTGCCTGCTTGTGATTTGCTGAACTGTTTAATGCCTTTTCTGGGAACATGTTGTGTTTTGTAGTAGAAAGTTTCGCGGTATAAACACAAGCCAGTAAATGCCTGGTTTTCAAGAAACGAGGCAGCTGTGTGCCTGGCCCACCGCACTTGGCCAGCCGAAGTGGGGGGAGGGGCTCACGTGCAGAAAACTCCCTGGAAACACAGTGGCTGGACCCCTGTGGTGGCCTGGGGAAACGGGCAGGGAGGCAGCAAGCCTGCCAGGCTGGCAGTCAGTGTCCTTGGGCCAGAAGAGGTAGCATCAGGCTGCGGCCACGAGTGATGTCAGGATGGCGTGCGCAACGCACAGTGAGGACCGGTCAGGGCTGGGGGTGCTGGCAGGTGTCCCTACAGCTGTTCTTGGCTGGCCACTTCCTTGGTGGGGGGGTGACGGTCCCTGTGCTGGCCTTTCTGAACAGTAGGTCCATATGCACCGCTGAGCCTCTGTCCCTTGTCCAGGTGTCACCCTGAGGACACCTGGATTCATAGCCGTTGGCCCAGGGGGCTCGGAGGACCCCAACCTCCCCCAGCAGTGCCTAGAGTGGGCTTTAGGCAGGCCTGAGGGCTGGGGGAGGTGGTTCGGGCCACTGACCCCTGCCTCGTGATGATGAGCCGGCAGGGATTTGACAAGCAGGGACCAGGTGTGGACTCAGCCGTCATTACAGCAGCCATGCTACGGTTGTGGCTGTGGCACAAGCTGCCAGCGGGTCCTGGGACGGGTCTGGCCCCTGCACGATCTGTGGGAGACTGGGGGACACAGGGTCGTAGCTGCCCGGAGCCTCAAGGACTGATCTTCCTTTGCTCCAGCCGGGGCTGCCCACTGCAGGTCTGCAGATGTCCCATCTGTTGTCCTCATGGTGACCTCGGAGTTGATAGTCCCATGACACCGCATACAACTGAGGCCTGGGGGTGTGTTAAGGGGCAGTGCCCACAGATAAGAGGTGGCCTGGGGCAGCCCAGGGGCTGGCTGGCCACCACCCTGGCTCTGTCTTGGGGCAAGACCCCACTGGGTGGGGCCCCGGGAGAGAGAGGCAGGTTCATGTACCCAGTGTAGGGGCCTCCCATCAGCTTAGGCCCTTCATGGGCGAGGCAGGTGCTGGAACGGGGGCGGGGCAGGGCTCAGAAAAGGGGTCCGGGGAGACACGAGCCAGCTTGCAGGCAGGTTGCTGAAAAGAGGTGTTTGGTGGAGCAGCCCGGGACTGTGTGCTCACACACACAAGGAGACACAGAAATTACAGCCTCCCCGTGATACCGCTTCTCTCCTGATGCAAGACTCAATTAACAGGCTCTGCGGGCGAGGCTGCCTCTCTGGTGGGAGTGCAAATTGGTACAACCACTCCGGGATGGTCTGACAACATCTACCACAACTACCCAGGCACACTGCTGACCCAGCCGCTGACCCGGTCCGGCCAAGCGGACACAGTGCACGCACAGCTGTGGGCCCGCTATGGCCTGCTATGGCTGGAAAAACATAGAGGAAAGAAAAGGGAGTTCACCCCAACAGAAGTAGGCGTGGCTGATACCGGGTGCGTTTTCTGACATGAGATCAAGCCTTCATCCGCTGCCTGCACGCTCCTTCCTTGAGCTTCCGTGTGGCCTGGGGCTGTCCCGGGCCAGGTCCCTGGGGCTGAGGCAGGCGCCCAGCGTCTGCCGTGGCCGGGAGCAGGCGGTCTCAGACCCTGTGGTTTCCCAGGCCCACCTGCCAGAACCCAGTGGTTTCCAGTCTTTCTGTAGGTGTTTTTCCGTAACTCTGAGCTAAACAACTACAGGCCCAGGTCTTTGCTTTCCTTAGGGAAATTCCAAGAGTAGGAGTAAGTGAGATTTTGCCAAATTGCTTTCCTGAAAGGCTGGTCCAGTGGACTGGCCCACAGCTCGCTGTCCTGCGGCCAGCATGGGGGCCTAGTTATTCAAACGAGGAGCGGTAAGCTCCGTGTGAAGATGCGGACTTGTCTCGCCTGCCCTGAGACGGCTCCTGGTGAGACCACTCCGTGGTTTCATGTGTCCATGACCTTCTGTCTGAGCTTGGCCTCTGCTCTCCTTTCTTTGAGGAGTTTGGCCTTTTCTAAGCATCCTGACTCACACAAGCTCTTGAATAAAGATTATATTTATTTATTTATTTATTTTAAATATTTTATTTATTTATTTGATAGAGAGAGAGATCACAAGTAGGCAGAGAGGCAAGCAGAGAGAGAGGGGGAAGCAGGCTCCCCTCCGAGCAGAGAGCCCAATGCGGGGCTCGATTCCAGGACCCCGGGATCATGACCCGAGCTGAAGGCAGAGGCTTAACCCACTGAGCCACCCAGGCGCCCTATTTATTTATTTTAAAGAGAGAGGGAGTGTATGCATGCATGTGTGGGGGGAGGAGCAGAGAAGGAGGGTGCAGGAGAGAATCCCAGGCAGACCCCACACTGAGCACGGAGCCTCACTCGGGGCTCGATCTCACCGTCCCGAGATCACGACCCGAGCCAAAAGCAGGAGTTGAAAACTTAACCGATGGTGCCATCCAGGTGCCCCAGAGCTCTTTGTTTGTTAATGATAATACTCCTTAGCTTTCATATCTGTTGCGAACATCTCTCCTCAAGTAAATGCCTGTCTTGTCACTATTCTTGAATATTTTAAAATTCAGTCAGCTTACCTTTGTTTTTAAAACCCGGCTCCCCTGGGCCCCCATTGCCGTTGTGTTTGGAGGCCCATGCACACACGTCTGATGACCGTTTATGGAAAGCTCCCTCTGGGCTGGGAAGGGGCCTCCTTTGAACCTGGTTCTGTGACCTGCTCCCTGGGCACCCTGGTGGCTCCCTTTTCCTCTCTAGGCCTCAGTCAGGTCTGCTGTGCTCTTGCTGGCATCTGCACAGGCCAGAGCCCTCAGCTCCAGGCCCCAGCCCCCCACACCCCCGCACAGAGACACGGGCCAGAGCTGCGGCCAGCCCCATGCAGCACACACCACCGCACGTCCTTACCCCGTGGGCTCTCCAGCTTGTCTTGGCCTGGCCCTCCCAGCGCTACTGACACAGAAATCCCCCAGGAGACTGGGAGTGCCTGCTGGTCCCCTGGGGATACCAGCAGCACCTCAGGTTTCTTTAGCTCAGAAAGCGTCTGGTCATCGGTGCACAATTCTCTTGCAAAATGGCAGTTCTGTCTCTAAGACCACTAAGTGTTGTTTCATCAAAGGGTCAGTGCTGTGGGTTCATGATCAGGGACTTTGTTCCTGGATGAGCAGGTCACACAAAACCTTGCAGAGAAAGACATGCCACCCACCCAACAGGCCGCCAGGGCTGTGACCCACTCCCTTCACAGGTATGTGCAGAGGGCTGGGCCCAGGGGGACAGGGAGCGGTTAGAGAGCGCCTCCTGGGTGCCAGGCTGTCCTTCACTGTGGCCCTGGGCAGGAGGCGGTGAGGAGGCCAGGGTGCACCCCACTGGGGACTCGGCAGGAATGAGCTATGGGGTCTGGTGGATGTCTCCCCTGGGAGCCCTTTGGGGACCCCATTGGGGGCATCTGAGCACATACATCAGCTCCCCCACTTCCGAAAGTCTCAGAGGCTGAGAACCACGGGCCTCACGCCTCAGACATCAGAGGAAGTGAGACGTGGAGGTAATGGGATCAGGCACTGCAGTGAAGGCAGACCCAGGAAAGCCAGCCATATGCAATGACCTGTCTGTCCCTGAGCATGAGTGTATGAAAGCTCAGCTGTGTGTCCCAGAGCAAACTCCTAGGACCAGGTCCTCGTGTCCAGGGCAGCCTGGGGTCCCCATGGCCCCACATCACCCTTGGACTTCCTCAGCAGCCAGCCTGTCTGCGGGAACATGGCATCATAAGGGTCTGGTTGGAGCTGTAATCGCCAATTCTCTTATTGTGGGCAAAGTGGCCCTTTCACCTTTTATGAGGCTTTTGTGTTCTCGTTCTACTACTCACCTCCCTTGTCCATTTTCCTGCCGGGTTATTGGTCTCTCTGATTTGAGGGAGCTTTCCTTTTCTAAGGAAACACATCCTTTGTCTTTCCCTTTATGAGATTTTTGCCAGGCAGAGGCTCATGTGACTAAATTCACCTGTTTTCTCAGCATTCGTGGATTCCGTGTTTGTGAATTTACTACACGCGAAAGTTTATTTCTGACTCATAATTGACAGCTGCCTCACCTCCCAGGTCACTTGTGGGTGTGCACAAATCTGTGAAGGCAGTCGACCCAAGCCGTGTGTGACCCCGGCCACGTGTGACAGGTGACACTCCGCCCCCTGGTCCAGCTCCCTGCCGTGAGCCAGTGTCCTGGTCTCAATCTCCTTTCTGTTAGGTGTTTTTTTGTGTGTGTGTGTGTTGTGTGTTTTTATTTTTGTGCCTTTTGTTGGTGATTTTGCTGATTAAAATGGCCCAAGTGTCCCACTGATGTGCTGTGTGGCATTCCCAAGCGCAAGAGGACACACGCTGGCGACAAGCTTCCCTCAGACTCCAGACGGGGAGCTCGATGGCCAAGCTCGATGTTGGTGAAGCGACAATACATATCTGATAATGCGTCTTAGAAACACATATGCGAAGCTGCTCGTCAGAGAGTTGACAAAAATGTCATATGTGCTGGTTGAGACCCTTGACCATGTCTCTCCCGTGGCTGTGGTGTTGGCAGTGACATTGGAGAACACACGGACTGTGAATAATGCGTCACCTGTGTACCCTAGAGCGAGCTTCCGCACTGCGTACCTCCTGCGTGGAGATCCGTAGAGAAAGATGCCTTTCCATCCTCCTGCTCCGTCTCTGCCTCCCTTGTGATGTGGCCCTTTTCTAGGGGGCACACTGGGCCTGGTGCCTGAAGAACCCTGTCCGGGGTTGGATGCTGCCTCAGGTCACCCGGGTGCCGCCTCTGTCTGAATGCACAGGCCCTCCCGAGGGCCCGCGCTGCTGTGAGTGTGGAGGGTGCTGGAAAACTCTTCAACAGAGAGCCCGAGTTCCTAGCCAGTGGAAAAAGCCTCCTGTGCGTCATGGGCAGTGTGTGCCCCCCACCCCCCGGGCTTGCATGGGGGCTGCAGGGGACCCCTGAGTGCCAAGTGGTGACTCTGGGCAGAAGAGACCCCAGTGAGCTCTGTGACCCCAGTTGGCAGGACAATGTGTCTTGGCCACTGGTCAGAGCCCGGCCTGGACAGTGGGCTCTAGCTGGAGGACCCCTGCCCAGCCTGTCAGGCAGGTGCCACGTTGTGCCTCCCTGGTCTCCACCGTCCTCCTCCTCTCTGCTCCCTCCACGTGCCCCTCCCACCGGCTCCATGACCCCGAGCACCTGGCCAAGACCTCCCGGGCCTCTGCGTCCCCCTATGGAGATGGGGAGCGGGTGGCCCCCCTGAATCAGAGGCTATTCCCCTTTCCACAGGCAGGTCCTGCGGGCAAGGAGACAGATGCACAGGCAGGAGCCGGCCAGAGCGGAGGACAGCCCTTCAGCTCCTTCCTTCAGCATCCCCCACCCCAGCCCCGGGGAGGACTAACACAGAAGCTGCGCTCAGAGCTGTCAACCCGTCAACCCGCGATGGGCTGAAGGTCACCGCCTGTGGGCAGTGCCAGGATTAGAAGGAAGCCCCCCCAGACTCGCTCTGTTCTCCATGGAGCCCTCCTTCATGGCAAGCCTCTGCGGGTCTGGGCACTTTTCCCGAAGTGGCGGCATACGAGAAGGGGAGCTACCTCTCATCCTGCATGCAGGAGAATGCACGGAAGCAGAAGCACCCTTTGCTCCTTCCAGGCCACCCCGTGCTGCATCCCTGGGCCTGACCTCTCATCACTTCCTGGGTCACAGCACGCTAGGAGGAGTCTCTAAGTGGCTTTGTCCTATGTAATTGTGTGGAGCACATTCTAGCTGCCCATTTGCAGCGGGCATTCACAGTCTTCATGACACCTTCCATAAACCATGCGTCAGGGGGCATCTCTGGGCTCCTTTATCTGCACAGCTAGCTGGTCACTTCCTCCCTGTCAGTTGTTGGAAAGGGATTCCGAAGACAATCCATGGCAGGTTCTTCCAACAGAGGGGCTGATGGTGGGTTTGGGTGCCCAGCACCCAGCAGGGGCTCCACAGGGACCCAGGTAGCACTCTCAGGTGGGGATGGAGGAGGCTTGGAGCTTGGAGGGGAGGTAGCTCAGGTGTGCATGACCCCTGGCAGTGAAGGATGCCAGCGGCTCCCCGCAGGAAGGAGAGGTGTGACCGGCTCTGGGGGCCAAAGAAGCCTGATGGAAGCCCGCCTTCACCCTGTCCGGTGGATGCGACGGGAGCCCTTCCAACCTGCCCCCTGCGCATATACCCACAGAGCCTAGCCAAGGGAGGCTGTGGGTCTCTCTGGGCGTGGGCAGAAGTGGGCGGGGGACACAGGCTGCAACAGCAGGGCCTGAGCTCCAGGGCCTCGCAGCAGGAGGTGCTGACAGAGAGGTCACAGGTGGGAGGGTTTTCAATGCCTGTGCGACCCAGCACGTCTAAAGCCTCATTCTCTGGACTGAACTAAACAGGGCATATGACCCAGTGTTTGGTGTTAACCTTCCAGAGGAAAATTAAATAATAGCAACTCTGTTTGGGAGAAAAAGTTTCAAATGGCCATGGGCTCATGGGACGGGCGGCTGCTGAGCATGTCTCGCACGGACAGCTGGCAGGCCACGCTTACTTGGTAGCGCACAGGGATAGTGTAAACTTTTCTATTTTCCTTGCCTTACAAATTCCCCATAATGACTACACGCTCTTCAGAAAATCAATGTCTGTCACCGTGCAATGGAATATTATCTGGCCACGAATGGAGCGGAACACGGATGCACGTTTGACCCACGTGGAGTGAGACGTGCTGAGCGCAAGTGTGCGGTCAGAGATCCTGGCGTTCCATGACTCTGGGGACGTGGGATGTCCCGAACAGGCAAATCCATAGACAGCGGATTTCTGGCTGCCTGGGGTTCACAGATGGGGGTGGGGGGTGACGTCTCGTTCTGGGGGTGAAGATGTGGTGGAACGAGATGGTGGTGGTGTTTACAACATCTGAATATACCAAAGACCCGTGCGTTGTGCACTTTAAAAGAGTAAGTTTTAGGGAGTGTGAATTACATCCCAGTGCAACTACGACTGATTCATTGATTGACTGATTGCACACAGGAGCAGGGGGATGGGAGAGGGAGAGAGAATCTCGAGGAGATTCTACGCTGAGCACCAAGCCTGACACGGGGTTCGATCCCGGATCAGTGGGATCATGACCTGAGCTGAAATCAAGAGCTGGAGGCTCAACGGGCAGGGCTTCCCGGGCATCCCCCAGTGCAAACTATTTTTTTAAACCACGTTTTAAAATTAGGGAGTAAAAGAAATGTTATAGAATTGTATTAATTACAAAAGAAGAAAAACAAAGATTATGTTATAGAACCTCGCATCCCCCATTGAGCAGGGAGGCTTTCCTGAGGGGCTGGGGCAGCAGGCGCTGCTCCTTCTCCTCCCAGCACTTCACAGGGACTGGGAGCCTGAGCTTCAGAGGCCCACGTGACTCCTACCCCCGCCTGTCTGCCCCTAGCACCTACCTTCAGGTCCTGAGAAGCCTGCCCTGCTCCTGTCCCCTCCTACTGCCTCCAGCTGTGGTCCCCCACCCCCACAGGACCTGAGATCCAGACGACCCACTCCGGCCCTGAGGTCTCACCTGGGGATGGGCCCCACAGAAGACCCCTGGTGGTAAGGGGCCACTTCCCTGGGCTGTGGCCTATGTCGGGGGCGGGGGCTTTGGGATGGGCTGGCTGCACTGTGTCTGACGACAAGACCCAGGCTGCTGGAGTCCACTCAGAGGCAGACTCACTCCAAAAGTACCTGGTGACTGGGCTTTTTGGGAGCAAGGCTAGACCCTGCTCCCCCTCACAGAAGTCTTTGCTTACCACCATTATGTCCACCTACAGAAGAGCAGTGTGATGACACAGCTGTGTGGCCTGCTTGGGTCCTGGCCCTGGAAGTGAGCCTCAGGTGTCCACCAGCCTGGCCAGGCAGGAGCACCAGGACAGCCTACACTTGGGGGGACTTAGGGTTCCCTGGCACTGGAGTCTTGGGGAGCCAAGTTGGCAGTGGAGGGGAGGGGCACAGGCTCCTGCTCTGTGGCTTTGAGCAAGCTACTGAAATCGAAAAGTGTCTGTGCTGGGCCTCAGCCTACTCCTCTGTGACACGGAGGTAATCACACTCTTTGGCTGGACAGCCGTGGAGACAAGGGCTCTGGGCAGGGGACAGACTCTGCCAGCACCAGCCAGGGTCAGGCAGTTTGCCGCGTCTGGCAGCCCTGTCTTGTGGGAGCCTCAGGACCACCTGCAGAGCAGATGGGGGTGGGGGGTGATGGCTATCCCCATCAGAGTTGGGGCATGGAGGTTCAGAGGTGCCAAGTGATCTAAGGACAACCATGATCCTGGCAAAGTCCTGGTCCCAAGGTCTGTCCAGGGATCCCTCAGTCTTGCCCTTCCTGGATGCTAGGACCTGCTCTTGAGCCCAGCCCAAGGGTCCTCACAAAAGAGGACTGTGACCTGTCTACTAGGTGCTTAGCCATGGAATCAGCAGAGGGAGTGAGCTCCCTGTCACTGGAGGCATGCCAGCACAGTTGCCTGAAGCCAACCCTAAGGGCTCAGAAAGCATATAGTACTCAGTCAGAGACGGGTTCTCCCCACTCCCCCACAGCGATTTGGGGGTACGCTGCCAAGCTATGCATATATGCCAGCTGGGGATAGACAGAGCCTGCAGGTGACGCTGTGAATGTCCAGCCATCTCCTCTATCACTAGACAGGCATGATGCTTGCTCCCTGCCAGTGTGGCCCAGGAAGAAGGGAGGAGGCCAGATGGCCTCGAGTCTGTCCACAGCACACTTAGCTCTACCTTTTCTCAGTTTTCCCTTGGACAGGCCTGGGTGTGCCCAGTAAGGACAGGCTTGGGACTCTGGGCGTCCTCCAGGACTGAGTCTTGGAGGAACAGGCAATCTTTCCACGTGTGCGAATTAGGATGGCCAAGTAAGTTCTGTGGGGATACTGAGGCTTGCTACAGCAGAACTCACCCAAGGTCATGCAAATGCCAGAGCAAGTTCAGGTGTGTCCAGACTCCAGACAGAAAGATTCTAAGCAGCCCCACCTCGGCCTGGCTGGCCCCCGCCCTCGGAAGTCACACCCAGATCCCTGCCTCGAAGGGCCTCAGGCTAGTGGAGCTGGTGTTGGATGTTGTCCCTTCTTTGGGCTCTGGGCTGGACATAAGGTAGATATGACGACTGCAAGGTATATTCAGAAGGCACGTACCAATTACCCAGCCCAGCGCCAGCATGCCATGAAACCATTCTCCGAGGGGAGAAGCCCTGATCTGTGGCATCTGCCCATTTCCACCATGCAAATGCTCCCAGCACCACAAGGTGTCCCTGGGAAGAGTTGGGAAGGGATGTCAGTGCTGGAGAACCGGTCGTGACAGGTTCCAGCACTTGGGAAGTCCTGAGGCTCTGGGGAACAGGGCTGGGCACACCTCCCCTGTAACTGTGATGGTTTGAATCCCATGAGTTAGTTTGTGCTGGGAGCTTGGAGCCCATGGGCACCCCGTATGTTGGATGGCATGCCAGACCCAAAGGCAGCACCAAGGTGGGAACCGCTGGGCATCTCCCCTGGAGCTGCCTCCCTGTGCCTTTGTCCCCTCACCTCATGGCAGCCACAGGGTCACCACAACTAGATGGAGGAGTTCAGGGGCTTACAGGGCTCAGAAACGAGCAGTAAAGTCTTTCTTTGCCATATGCCATCTCCTGGCAAGAAGGTTCAAGATGCCCAGGAGAAGGTCTTGTTTGTGGTAGTCCAGAGGAGGAAAGGGGAGACGGAGGATGACATAAAGGATCCCAGGGGGAGGGGGCATTTCACAAGGGGCAAAGAACACTGTGGGCCCAGGGCCTCCTGGAAGCCTCTTCAGGGCCCTCTCTGGTGACATCCCAGGGCAGCCTCTGTCTTAGAAGCTCTGGGATTTAGGGGAGATAACTTCTATCTCAGGGTCTCCCTTTGCTCAACTGCAGAGTACGATGATAACGGTACTCCCTCTCCTGGCAGTGAGGTCCCCATGAAATGACAGGGGGAAAGGACACCCCAACCCCTCCAGGCTTGCCTCCGGTTGCTTTTTGAGGGCTGAGAGGACCACCAGCCCTGGGCCCTCACCTTCTACCCGCCCATTTTGCCCTGGCACAGGGCTGAAAGGTCTGACGCGCCTGCTGGGACAGTTGAGGAGGTGATGCTGTGCCCCCTCTCGGGGACCCTCCGCGGCCAGCAGCCTGCGGGTCATTCCTGAGCCTGGGGTCCAGGAGCGCCGCCGCCGCCGCCGCCGCGGGGCCGGGCGGGGAGCCGGAGCTGCGAGCCCGCCCGCAGGTGGCCGCGCGCGCCCACGGCCAGGTGGGCGTGCCAGGCCCCGCCCCGCCGCGCCAGCCGGGGGCGGGCAGCCGAGGCCCCGCCCTCCCCGCGCGCCGGGTCGGAGCCGGTGCCCGAGCGCAGCCGCACGGAGCCCCAGCAGCACGCGGGAGCGCGGCCCCGCAGCGGGCCGGCCGAGGGAGCAGCGCGGCAACCCGGCCCGGAGCGAGGACCCCGGCCCCGAGAGCGACTCGGTCCCCGGCCGCGGACCTCGTCCACCGAAGCGCGGCCTCGCCCGCCTCTCCCGCCCCGGCCGCCGGGCCGCGGGCATGGACGGCGCCCGCTCGCCCTGTGAGTGCCGAGCCCCCCGCCCGCCGTCTTTGTGTGCGCGCCGCGCCGCCGCAGCCCCCTCCCCGCGCGCCCCTCCTGCGCCCCGGGCCGCGTCCTTTGTGGAGCAGCCGCATGTCCAGTGCCTCTCTCTCTCTCCGACCTCCCCGTCCCCTCTGCGAGCCCGCCCCGGGGACCCCAGGGACAGCCCGGCAGGCCCCTTTCCCAGGGCTAGGCTGGGCGCAAGTGCCCCTCCCCCGGCCTCCACCGCATCCCGCCCCCGGAGGGGGGGAACTTAGGGGCAGCCCCAGCAGGCGTCCTCCCCTCCCCTCCCCTCCCCGCCTCTAGGGCCGGTTTGCAGACCCCTCCCCCGGGGCAGTCCCGCAGGCCCCTCCGCGGCGGGGGGCGGGCGGGGCGTGAGCCGGCACGGCGCTGTCTCATCCGCGGCCGGGCAGGTGCGGCGGGCCGGCGCTCACGCGGCCCGGGTGTCCTTGCCTGCAGAGATGGACGGCGATGGCGGCCGCCGGGACGGCCCCCGCGCGCTGACGGAGGCCGGGCGCGGCGCGGGGCCCGCGGGCATGGCGGAGCCGGCGGCGGTGCCGCGGGCCCGGGCGGCGCGGCCCGGGCCGCAGCGCTTCCTGCGGCGCAGCGTGGTGGAGTCGGACCAGGAGGAGCCGCCGGGCCTGGAGGCGGCCGAGGCGCCCAGCGCTCAGCCCCCGCAGCCGCTGCAGCGCCGGGTACTGCTGCTCTGCAAGACGCGCCGCCTCATAGCCGAGCGCGCCCGCGGCCGCCCCGCCGCCCCTGCAGCTCCCGCGGCCGCCGCGCCGCCCGGCGCCCCCGCCGACCCCGGCCCCGAGCCCGCGGGCGCTCAGGAGCCCGGCCCGGACCCCGCGCCCTCGTCCCCCGGAGGCCCCGGCGAGGAGGCGGCGGCGGCTGCTGCTGCTGCTGCGGCCGCGGGGCGGGAGGACGCGGCGGCGCCGGAGGCGAGGCCGGAACCTGGGCGCACACGCCGGGAAGAGCCCGAGGAAGAGGAGGACGACGAGGACGACCTCAAGGCCGTGGCCACCTCCCTGGACGGCCGCTTCCTCAAGTTCGACATCGAACTGGGCCGCGGCTCGTTCAAGACCGTCTACAAGGGCCTGGACACGGAGACCTGGGTGGAGGTGGCCTGGTGTGAGCTGCAGGTGAGGACGCCGGCCGCAGGTGGGCGGTGGGCGAGTGCGTCCTGGCGCAGCCTTGCACCTGTGCGGGGCCGCGCATCCGGCCCTGGGGGGCAGACGCGCGTGTCCTTCTCTGCGTGCGCACGGCCTATGTGGTCGGGGTTGGACCTCCCAGCATGTGGCGGTGGAGTGTGGCACGGTGTGGGTCCCTGCTGAAGAGTGGGCACTTGGAGGGTGTGTCCGTCGGCCTGGCTGTACCCTCCCAGGTGGTCTGCATGGGAAGCGGCAGTGTGGGGGCCCTGTGTTCCAGGCGCTCTGGAGTCTTTAAAGGTGTGGGTGCCCCCGCTGGGGACGCTTAGGAGACGCTTCTGACCCGTGGTCTGTGTGAGGTGGGGCCGCCCCCGGCCTGGATGCGGCAGGGGCCTCTTGGTTTCTCCCAGGGCCCACTGCTTCACAAAATGGTTGTGCGAGAGATCTTAAAACCAAGTCGTACAAAATGCGGGCAGGATTTCTTTCTTTTTTTCTTTCTCTTCCTTCTTTCTTTCCTTCTTCTTCCTCTCTCTCTGTTTTCCTTTCTTTTTTTTGATGCAAAGGCGGTGGACATGCATTTTTCATAACCTTTTGCCCTCACGTTGTCTGTGTCAGCCCCGGCCCTGGAAGATTATATAAACCGTAACCCGAGCTTCCTGGGCCAGCGGTGGAAGCCAGGACAGTGCCTGTCAGAGAGGGTGTTTACGGGGCCTTCCCTCATGGGCGGAGGTGGGGGGGGGGTCAGCTGTCAGGCACGGGGCTGTCCTGTGCTGAGAGCTGGCTGCACGGGTGTAAGCCTCTCCCAGCACCCCTAAAGTTAGCAGGGCCTTCCAGGCCTGGCACAGGGCAGCCCGCCACGCTGCAGGTTGCCTGCCTTTTTTTTTTTTTTTTTTTTAATTTATTTATTTATTTATTTTGCAGACAGAGATCACAAGTAGGCAGAGAGGCAGGCAGAGAGAGAGGGGAAGGGAAGC
The DNA here is from genome assembly GCF_902655055.1 of Lutra lutra. Lineage (NCBI taxonomy): Eukaryota > Metazoa > Chordata > Mammalia > Carnivora > Mustelidae > Lutra > Lutra lutra. Next base: position 4,455,181 of record NC_062290.1, on the reverse strand, counting down.
AGGCTCCCTGCGGAGCAGAGAGCCCGATGCGGGGCTCGATCCCAGAACCCTGAGATCATGACCCGAGCCGAAGGCAGAGGCTTTAACCCACTGAGCCACCCAGGTGCCCCCGGTTGCCTGCCTTTTTGACCCCCAAATTGACTTTGGTTGCTCTATCCTTTGGGCCCCTGCAGTGTGGCCTGCATGTGTGTGAGTCCCCCCACCCCCCGATTTGATGGGTGTCGACCTGTCCTTGGCTTTTCTCCAGAGACAAAGAGCTCCAGAGGCCACCCCTTCCTGCAGTCCTTTGGTTTTGCAGTGGCAGTGTGGAGTTGTCTTGGCAGGCCTGGTTGGCGTCCTGTGGAGCCCTTCAGGAGGGACTGAGCTCTTCTTCCTCATGGCTGTCACTTCTGGGCCCCCTGCGGAGGGGTGACTTTGGGAGTTGTGGTCTTGGGGCCCCGGCATCCACCGTGTGGGTGAGGGAGCGAGCTGGGCATCGCTGCCGCATGGCAAAAGGAGGACCAGAGAGGAGTGGAGGACCCCAGGGTTTGGAGCATGGTCCTGCGCCTTTCCTTCCCACCTTCTCCCTCTCGCCAAGTGACCCTGCGTGGCGCTGTGGGCACCTGCGGGTGCAGGGTGGTGGGCTGGAGCAGGGGAGTGGCTGTAGGCGGGATCCGATGTAGCCCTCAGCAGTGATGAGGCATTGCAGGCGCACGTGACCCTCAGAAAGGTTTTTCGTTCCCATTCCCTGTAAGGCAAGGCAGGCGGCTCTGCCTCTGGCTCCCTGAGCAGAACATAGGCCTGGAGCTTGGCTGGCGTCCAGGCGTCTCTTATGCCTGGACTCTGGGAGGTAGTGGGAAGGCTGGAGAAGGCTTCCCATCCGTCTGGTGGCAGTTCTGGAATAGGAGTTACTGGGAGCCCCCGTTGGCGGGAAACTCTCCTTGTACCTCTCCCAGCGACTGGCAACAAACACTTCCTCTAGTTCCATGGGCAGCATCTGGGGCCAGCTGCCTCTGCAGGGCTGGTCTGAGATGGGGCCTGGAGCAGCAGGACAGTAGCCTCCTGCTGGTGTCCAGCTGCCTCCTCACCAACCAAGAGGCTGATGATTACCCCGTTCAGTGTTGAGGACCCCCAAGGTCACCATCTAGGACACAGGTGGTGTAGCATCATGCGAGGAGGCCTACAGCCTGGCGAGGCCATCCTTGGTGGAGGTGAGGGTTGGGCCTCTGGGACCCCTGTGCACCGAGAAAGGAGCCCTGTTGGCTCTGTGCCAGGGGAGGAGGGGGTTTCCTTCTGCACAGTGTGGAGATGCTCAATCTCCCTCGGCCCCCAGGATTGCTGGGTGTCAGGGACCCCAGTGGAGGGCGGGTCACTGGGAGTGTTGCATGGGGAGCTTTGCAGGATTCTCCTCACCCTTTGACCTCCCCTTCCTCAACCTCACTCAGGAGTGCCTTGGCTGGCAGCTTTGGAATATTCCCAAACTCAGTTTCTTTCTGCCCTCATGATGCTGGGGGGGCATTGGCACCTGCTGGCCTCCGCCGGAATGGAAGGAGGGCTCCCTTACTTTTCTCCCAGGGTGCCCTGCCCAAGGGGGTAAAGGCTGCATCTCTAGACCCAGTAAGTCTGCCTTGCAGGATGAAAGATTTCTGTGACGTCTGATTTTCTTCCATAAATTCGTGTTGGAAGGGCTTTGCAGCAAGACACATCACCTCCTGAATTCTCTAGTCGGCCGGAGCTCGTACTGATTTTCTGGGGAAGCCATTTTAAAGTATCACTTCCCTGTCTTTCTTCTTTTGAATGAACTTTTGTTTCGCCACCAGAACGTGTCCTGATAGCAGAGGGAGTGCTTGCACGCAGAGCTCTGCCCTCGTTCCTGTGCATGTTTCCCTTGTCCCCGTGACTGTCCTCGGCTGGCTTCGGGCCCGTGTGGGCCCGTCCTGGTGTCGGGCCAGGTCTTGACCACCAACATTGTCTCGGGTGTGTGAGGGCACCTTTTTCCCCGCTGTGCCCTTTGAGCCGGCGTGGGCCCCCGAGGAGACCCGGCTGGCATCTGGAGGCCGTGTTGGATGTGGGCTTCTGGCCTTTCCTGGGTCACCCCACTCCTCTGGTGTCTGCCTCAGGATCCTGGAGAGCCTTGGTTTCAGCCCCTTCCTGTCCATGGCCCCCTGCCTTCCGGGAAGATGGGGCCTCCGTGTAGAAGGCTTTGGGAGCTGCTTTTGGGGGGCTGGGCACTGCTTCAGTGTGGGGGGTGGGGAGGGGTAGCGGGGGCCATGTTTCCTGTGCTGGGGTTTAGGCCCGCATGCAGGGTGGGGGTCATCTGCTCAGAGCACTCATGGGGCCCTTGTGGGGCTGGGCGCATCCTAAACAGTATAAAGAGCTACTATGGGGGGCCCCGCCCGCCAGGGCCAGGTTCCCAGACCCAGCAGTGCTGTCCTGCTGCTCTGCTTTGCGCAAAGGTGATTGGGCTCCTGAGGGGCAGGCCCGGCCTGAGGAGTGACTTGCGGACATGGGCACCAGGAGATCTCTGCCATCCCCTTTGTGTGGTCACAGGGTTGCTGTGTGCTCCTGAGAGGCCTGCACCCTGGGAGGTTTGTTGCAGGTGGGTGTGCATGGTCTCCTCGCTGTGCGTGGCCCCGTGGGGTGTCCTGTGGCCGGGCGGCCCGTCTCTGCAGGCGCTGGGCTGGCACATGACCAGGCAGGCGCACCACTGCCGCTCCCAAGACAGGCTGGAGACATATCGGGGTGCTGGGCAGCTTCACATGCAAGGTGCTCAGGTCCTCTCAGGGGCCTTGTCTGCTGTCACGGTGGCCTCAAGCAGCCTGTCCTGGGGGCGGGGGCCCCACGCGGAGGGGACTGTGCTTGCTTGCTGGAGTAAGGTGCATAAAGCTCAGTTTCTGGAGCCGTGTTTCCTGTGCCCCGCCCCTCCTGGTTCTGGTTTGCTTGCCTGAGAGACCCGAGTGGTGGCTCTCTCCCTTTCCCTGCCTTTGCATCAAGGGCGTGCTGTGCTGGCTAGGCCGGCATGGTCGGCCGTGATAGGTGAGCATGCCCAGCTGTGGGTCACCCTTGGGGGCGTCCTGGATGTCGCAGCTTTTTCTTGCTGGAAGCAGGAGTTCCTGCTGCTCAGTGTGTGCCTTTTGGGGCACTCTCTGGGGTCCTGGCATCTGGGGCAGTGGACTGAGCCTGATTTGGGCCAGACTGCCAAGTAATGTGGGCCCCAGGATGAGGACCCCAGACTTACTAGTGTGACGGGCTGGCGGGCTTCCCCCCAATGTCACTTCAATTTGTGCTTACTGAGGTATACGAGGTTTGCAGGTGGGCTGTGAGCCAGAACGTGGAGAGAAGAAAAGGTGCTAAGTGGGTGGGGAGGTATTCCAGAAGGTTCTGGATGCCAGGTCCCCTTGTTAGCGGTGTAGTGCCTTTGTTCAGTGGGTGCCCTGGTTCTGGCCTGGGGTTACCACAGTGAACAGGGCAGACCACATCGCGGTGGGAGAGCCCGGTGTTCCTGGAGGGGGGTGTTTTCTAGAAGCCTGCAGGAGGCAAGGGAGTGAGTGTGTGGAGAGGCCATCCTGCGGTCCTGGGCTGGCGGGGCTGACCTTGTGCCTGTCACTCGCCTTCTAGAATGGCTTGGATTTGTGTTCCCATGCGTGGCCAGAGGCCTCTCTTGGGGCCTGTGGCTCGGGCCAGCGTTAGGCTGAAGCTGGATGATGCCCAGGGTGAGGACATGGAGCTTCAGGTCACCTCTTCGAAGGAACAGAACTTGACCCGGTCTGCAGAGGTTTGGGCTGTGCGCCTGGGTCTCCTTTGCCATCCGCTTGGCTGAGTGAGGAGGTGGAAACTGGCATCTGCCGGAGGTGCTGGGAAGGGGCGTTCAGGAGACTTGCAGCCAGACAGGGCCCCCTGCCCAGTGTGCACGAACACCCCAGAGCAGGGCCCCCACTGCATTTGGACCCCAGACCCACAGCTTCCTGGCGGAGAGGTCTTGGGGAAGACACCTGCCTTTGTGAGCCTTGGTTTACCTGTTGTGCAGTGGGGCTGGTGCTAGCGGACCGTCACGGGGTCGTGGGAACTGTCGACACGTGTTGAGCATTGAGGGCAAAGCAGAGTGATGCTCCCCCTGCACTTACGTGTGGAAAGAGAAGCCGAAGTGGAGAGCCAGCTGGCGCCTGGGGAGCTCGGAGGCCCGCGGGCAGGAGCGGGCCCCCGTGTGTTGGGGGGGCCCCGGGTGCAGGCAGGCGGGGGCCTGTGCTCTGTCCCCGCACCTGTGCCGCCGGCTCATCATCTGAGGGGCCGATGAGAGGAGGTGTGAAGCAGCGGCCGGAGTCTCCGAGAAGCAAGTTAGGAGCTGCCTCAGGCCACAGACAGGCGAGGGGCTGTGTTCTGGGCCGACCGGTCCCGCGAGGGTGGCTCAGGACCGGAAGCTCGGCCTGTCGGAGGCTTGGCTGCAGGTTTTCTCACTTCAAATAGTTTTCAAATCCGGTTCTGTTCCCCAGAGGGATGCATTCTAAGATTTTCCGGACTACATGATCACTGCCTCTAATTTACGTCAGCTTCCTTTAAATACATGTGAAGTTTTTTTGGAAAAGAATAAAAGAAAGGAGATGAGGACAATGCGGTGTTGGCGAGAGTAGACCAGTAGTTCAGTGCGGCAGAGCAGAGAGCCTGGAGACAGACCCACGTAGTGGAGTTCACCGGCCTGTGACGACGGAGCAGAGGCAGCTTGGAGGGGCAGACACAGTCTCTGCGGCAGACGGTGCTGGAGTCACTGGATGTCCCCGCACAGAAAAGTGAATCTACACACAGACCTTACTCTTTCCACAGAAATTAACTCAAAATGGGCCATAGATCTAACTGGAAAGTGCAAAACTTTGAAACTCCTAGAAGGTGACAGAGAATCTAGGTGACCGTGTGCGGGGCTTGGCAATGGCTTATTTTATTTTACTGTTTTATTTTATCTAAATTCCAGTAGTTAGCGTACCGTGTGACATCAGTTTCAGGTATGCAGCACAGTGATTCAGGCCTTCCGTGACCACTCGGTGCTCATCGCGACAAGGGCCCTCCTTCATCCCTGTCACCTGTTTCCCCAACACACCCCCCCCCACCCCGGTACCATCAGTGTGTTCTCTGCAGTCCAGAGTCCATTTCTTGGTTTGTCTCTTTTTTCCCCCTTTGCTCACTTGTTTTGTTTCTTAAATTACACATATGAGCGGGGCGCCTGGGTGGCTCAGTGGGTTAAAGCCTCTGCCTTCAGCTCAGGTCATGATTCCAGGGTCCTGGGATCGAGCCCCGCATCATCGGGCTCTCTGCTCGGCAGGGAGCCCGCTTCCTCCTCTCTCTCTCTGCCTGCCTCGCTGCCTACCTGTGATCTCTATCTGTCAAATAAAAAAAAAAAATCTTTAAAAAAAAAATTACACATATGAGCGAAATCATGTGGTATTTCACTTAGCGTAATACACTCCAGCGCCATCCATGTCACTGCAGATAGCAAGATGCCGTTCTTCTCGATGGCTGGGTAATGTTCCATCGTGTAGCTGTACCACGTCTCCTTTATTCGTTCCTCGGTTGATGGACGCTTGGGCTCTTTTCATAATTTGGCTATTGTAAATAATGCTGCCGTAAACGTCCAGGTACATGTAGCCCTTTGAATCAGTATTTTTGTATTCTTTGGGTAAACACCCAGTAGTGCAATTGCTGGGTCACCGGGCAGCTCTGTTTTTAACTTTTTGAGGATCTTCCGTGCTGTTCTCCACAGTGGCTGCACCAGCTTGCATCCCTCCAACTGTGCACAAGGGCTTCCCTTTCTCTGCATCCTTACCTACACCTCATGTTCCCAGTGTTGTTAGTTTTAGCCATCCTGACAGGTGTGAGGTGGTATCTCATTTAATTTTGATTTGTATTTCCCTGATGAGCAATGTTGAACATTTTTTCATGTGTCTGTTGGCTATCTGGACGTCTTCTCTGGAAGAAAGTCTGTTCGTGCCGTCTGCCCATTTCTTGACTGGATTATTCTTTGGGTGTTATGTTTGATAAGTTCTTTATGTATTTTGGATACTAACCTCTTATTGGATATGTCATTGGCAAACATCTTCTCCCATTTCCATAGACTGCCTTTTAGTTTTGTTGATTATTTCCTTGACTGTAAAGAAACTTTTTATCTTGGTGAAGTCCCACTAGTTCATTTTTGCTGTTGTTTCCCTGGCCGCAGGAGACGTGTCTAGAAAAACATTGCTACCTCCAATGTCAGAGACATTACTGGCTGTGTTCCCTTCTAGGATTTTTATGGCTTCAGGCCTCACATGTAGGTCTTTTATCCATTTTGAATTTATTTTCGTGTGTGATGAAAGAAAGTGGTTCAGTTGCATTCTTGCATGTAGCTGTCCAGTTTTCCCAACACCGTTTGTTGAAGAGACTGTTTTTTATCCCATTGCATATTCTTGGCTCCTTTGAGTAGATGAATCAACCGTATAATTGTGGGTTCATTTTTGTGTTCTCTGCTCCGTTCTTTTGATCTGTGTGTCTTTTTCTGTGCCAGCACCGTACTGTTTGGATCACTACAGTTCTGTAATATAACTTGAAGTGTGGAATTGTGATACTTCCAGCTTCACTTTTTTTTTTTTTTTTCCAAAATTGCTTTGGCTATTTGGGGTCTTTTGTAGTTCCACACAAATTTTAGGGTTGTTTGTTCTATTTCCATGAGAAAAGTTGTTCATATTTTTGTTTAAGTAGTCTCCATACCCATAGTGGATCCCAGTGTGGGGCTTGATCTCACAACCCTAAGATCAAGACCGGAGCTGAGATCAAGAGTTGGACGCTCAGCCAACTGAGCCACCCAGGCATCCCAAATGTTGGTGTTTTGATAGGGATTAAATGTGTAGGTTGCTTTGGGGGCTATAGACATTTTAACAGTATTTGGTCTTCCAATCCACTAGCATGGAACGTCTTTCCATTTCTTTGTGTCTTCTTCAGTTTCCTTCATCAGTGTTCTGTAGATTTCAGAGTACAGGTCTTTCACCTCCTTGGTTAGGTTTATTCCTGGGTATCTTATTTTTGTTGTGATTGTAAATGGGATCGATCCCTCAATTTCTCTTTCTGCTGTTTCATTATTGGTGTATAGAAATGCAACAGATTTCTGTATGTTGATTTTGTATCCTTTGACTTTACTGATTTCATTTATCAGTTTTAGTAGTTTTTTGGTGGAGTTTTTAGGGATTTTACGTGAAATATCATGTCATCTATAAATAGGGAAATTTTTTTTTTCTTCCTTACGGGTTTGGATGCCATTTATTTCTTTTTCTTGTCTGATTGCTGTGGCTAGGACTTCCAGTGCTGTGATGAATGACAGCTGATGAGAGGGGATGTCCTTGTCTTGTTCCTGACCTGAGGGGGAAGAGCTCTCAGTTTTCCCCCATTGAGTATGTTAGCTGTGGGTTTATACACACACGTGTGTTTAGCTGAGGTGTGTTCTCTCTAAACCTCCTGTGTGGAGAGCTTGTATTGCGAATGGATATTGTGCTTTCTCAAATGGTCTTTCTGCATCTGTTAAAATGATCATATTGTTCTTGTTCTTCCTCTTATTGGTGTGATGGGTCATGTTGATGGATTTGCGAATGCTGAACTACTCTTGCATCCCAGGAGTTAATCCCACTTGATGATGGTAAATGATTTTTTAAATGTACTGTTGGATTCAGTTTGCTGGTATTTTATGGAGGATTTTTGCCTCTATGTTCATCTGGGATCTTGGCGTGTAGTTCTCTTTTATTGTGGGGTCTTTGTCTGGTTTTGGTGTCAGGGTGATATTCTTGGCAATGACATTTTAGGTACAAACCAAGGGCATAAGCTATGAAAAAAAAGTTTACTGTGATACAACGTACAAGGAATTCCTAAAACTCAAGAATAAGAGAACAAATAACCTGATTAAAAAACGGACCAAAGATCTTACTTAACAGACACCTCCCCAGAGAAGACATACAGACAGCAGAGAAGTGCATGAGAAGCTCCACATCAGGTGTCATCAGGGCAATGCAGACTCAGATGAGATTCCGTTGCACATCTACTAGAACAGTCGAACTCCAGGGCCCTGACACGACAGTGCTGGCAAGGCTGCCGAGCGGCAGGAGCCCAGTCACCGTTGCAGGGACGCGGACCGTGCTGCGGTGTCACAGGACAGCTTGGCAGCGCCTCATGAAACCAGACACACTCGGGGCGCCTGCGTGGCCCAGCAGGTAAGCATGGCTCAGGTCATGATCCTGGGGTCCCGGGATCGAGTCCCCATCGAGCCTGCTCCCTCTCCCTCTGCCTGCCTCTCCCCCTGCTAATGCGTTCTCTCTCATGCTCTCAAATAAATAAAATCTTTAAAAAGATAACCCAAATGAGCTGAAAACTTAACCGCACCAAATCCTGCACACAGACAGATGCTTACAGCAGCTCCATTCATCATCGCCAAAACTTGGAAGCATCCAAGGCGTCCTTTAGTGGGTGGCGGACATATGAACTGTGGTCCGTCCAGACAAGGAAATATTACTCAGCACCAAAAACAAATGTGCTATGAAGTCCCAAGAAGACAGAAGTGAACCCTAGATGCACATTATTAAGCAAAAGAAGCCATTTGGAAGCCATAAGTCGTGCGTTGGTCCAGCTGTGGGAGTTCTGGAAAAGGCTCAGCTGTGGCGCTGGGAAGGAGGACAGCGGTCACTGCAGGTTGGGTGGGGGGCAGGGCGGGGGCTGGGCAGGATGAACGGGGGAGCTCAGAGCAATTTTAGGCAGAGAAACGACTCCGATGCTCTAACTAGGGTCATCAAAGCCATGTTCAAACCACAGAACTTCCAGTACCTGGAGTGAAGCCGATGTGGACTGAGGCTCCAGGAGATAATAAGGCACGTCAGTTGTCCGTGTACCCAGTGAGCCAAGTCAACAGAGGGAGGCCGTGGGGCTTGGTAGGGAGTACGTGCGAATTCTGCGCTTTCTGCTAAATCTTCCCATAGACCTGGAACCTTTCTAAAAATCGTTAATTTAAAAAAGCGATGATGACGGCTGCCTTAAAGGAGTTTGCAGATAATCCTAATTCCAGCGAGCACAGCCGTTCTTCACAATTCACATGTGGGTGTCCTACAGCCGTAGCTGCAATCACAGGGTGTCCTGGGTTCCATCTACCCATTCATTCATTCATTTATTCATCATCATCATCTTCCTTTTTTTTTTTTTAAGATGATTTATTTATTTATTTGGCAGAGAGAGAGAGATCACAAGTAGGCAGAGCAGCAGGCAGAGGCAGAGGGAGAAGCAGGCTCTCTGCTGTGCAGGGAGCCCGATGTGGGACTCGATCCCAGGACCATGGAATCATGACCTGAGTGGAAGGCCGCCGCTTAACCAACTGAGTCGCCCAGGCACCACATGAGTTAATTTATCTTCTTAGGATTTACTTTAGTTTTAGAGAGAGAGAGAGCATGTGCGTGTAGGGGGAAGGGCAGAGGGAGGGAGAGAGAGAAACCTCAGTGGACATCCCGCTGAGCACGGAACCTGATGGGGGCTCCATCTCACGACCCTGAGGTCATGACTTGAGCCAAAATCAAGAGTTGGATGCTTGATCGACTGAGCCACCCAGGCGCTGTGTCAGGGTGTGACATGTTTTAAAATCTTTTTGTTGGGGGCGCCTGGATGGCTCAGTGGGTTAAGCCACTGCCTTCGGCTCAGGTCATGATCTCAGGGTCCTGGGATCGAGTCCCACATCGGGCTCTCTGCTCAGCAGGGAGCCTGCTTCTCTCTCTCTCTCTCTCTGCCTGCCTCTCTGTCTACTTGTGATCTCTCTCTGTCAAATGAATAAATAAAATCTTTAAAAAAAAATCTTTTTGTTGGTAAAGGATCTTTTAACACTGTTAGCTTTCAAGGAGAGGCTATGGTTAGGGTTTGTTGCCGTCTTTGTGTTTGCTGTTTTAGAAAGTTCTCAGCCATGCTGGCAGTGTGGGGAGAAGCTGGGGCTGGACTGAGTGTTGCAGGCCACAGAGTAGAGGCTCTGGGTTATGGGCTCCCTGAGGGTCCATCCCAGGGGTGTTGGTGCCAGGAGGTCCCAGATGGGTGGTCCCTTTCACACCTGCCTCCCCCTGAGCTGGGCATATCTCTCAAAGTGTTCAGGAGGGAGATCTCTGCACGGTGGCCCCAGAAATAAAGACGTCACGGGATGAGCCCTGCCCGGACACTCGGTCCGAGGAGCCAGTGTGTAGAGGGGGTGCTGGGCAAGGCTTGGTGCCCCTAAGTCCTGATGGTTTATGCAGGCTGCCTTGGCTGGGGGGCCTCCTCCACTGGGAGGTCTGGGCATGGCCGTCAGCTGGCCACAGGCAGGGTGGGGAGGTGGAGGGCTTTTTCAGACTCCTCAAACCCAGTGAGCTCACTGGGTCTTCAGAACCACCATAAGAGATTTTGGGACTCTGCTTTTACAGATGAGGAGGCTTGGCATGGGGTGAGGGGTGGGGCGCTCATGCAGTGGGGCCGTGGCTGGTGGTATGGCCCAGGCTTCTCTTCCCTGCATCGTCATCTCGTATATGTGTTTATTGCTTTGCTGTGCAAAGGGAGTGTCACTAACGGGTTTGGGGAGGGTTGGGTCAGGTAGGCATTGCTGTTTCGGTACTTCTCAGAGCCTTTAAAGTGCCCACTGTGTTGCGAAGCTCTCAAGGGGCCGTTGGAGACCCTGCCCCCTTGCCTTTTCTTTTCCCATTGCTTCATGGGACTGAGATGGGCTCTGGGGAGTGCCCAGTATGTGGCAGCCAAATATTGGTTGGGATGTATATGTCCTGTGGCATGTCTTGGCTCTGTGGCAGTTACCGTGGGGGCTTCTGTCCCATTCGTCAGTGGGGTCATGGTTGTGCTTAGTGCTAGGCATGGGACACTGCCTGAGATTCCCACTGTCTCTGGCTAGATGCTATGGGAAGGAACCCATCCCCCTCTGGTGTCCACTCTTCCCCAGGTTCCCTGCTTTTCACATAAGCTGGGAAAATTCTCAGCTGTGAACTGAGTGCGGCTAAGCAATGCAGAGTTTTCATCATTCCCAGGATGTAGGACCAAGAGGTGGCCAGCCGAGGGCCCTGGTGGCTTAGCAGTGTTGGCAGGGACAGTCGTGTTTTCCTGTTTTTCTTTCCTACTGTTCTTGGCTGTGTTGGATTTGTCCACAGGCCCTTTGCCTCATGGCTGCAAAAAGGCTGCCATAGCATCAGGCATCACAACCACATTTGAAGGCAGGAAGCAAGTGGGTAGATGGGTGCCCATGTTTTAATGCATGAGGGAAACTGTTTACCAGTAAGTGACATTGGTCTCTTGGGTTAGAATGGGGTGGCAAGGTCTGGCCCTGCCACAGGGGATCTGGGGAAGGCTTGCTGCCATGGATGGATTTCAGTCTGTTCTTGGAGCTGGATACAGTGGGTTTTGTTGGCAGGGAGGGGGTCAGGCTGTGTGAGAGTGCCTGCCGGTGTCTCTCCTGGTCACCTCATGTCTCCAAGGCCCTGTGGTGCCTGCGTGTGATGAGGCCCTCCACCCAGGCCTGTCCCGCCAACAGCGCACGCCTACTGTTTCTGGGTGCCTCCTCTGCCTGCCCCCAGGCCTCTGCCGGACTGTCCCTATCCCCTCCTGCTGCGGTAGCCCCACCTGCCTCTCTCCCGCCAGCAGAGCCTCCTCTCTGCCAGGACTCTGTGTCCATTTCCCCACAAACTTTTTTGAGAAACTTAGGGAAGTTGGACTGCCAGGTGTTGACAGCTTTACACATGCTCCTATCCCTGTAGCTCCTCACGCATGTCCCCTGGCCTGTGTCCCTCGCGCCTGGAGTGCCACTCGCGGGCCCACAAATCCACAACTCCATGTCCTGCTCACAGCCACCTTAGATGCCATCTGCCACGCGTCTGATGCGGGCTGTGCCTCCGGGTGGAGCTGATCGTGTTCTCCGGATCCAGGATCCAGTCACAGGAGCCGTGAACTGCATCTGTTTGTCATGGCAGATTTCATCTAGAACAATCGCTCCACTGTTTTTTATCATTGTTTTTGCGTCTTTGTGGTACTGCCTTTTTCTCCCACAGAGGCGGCGTCCCGGGCCGCCAGGCTTCCGCATGGTCACACTCGGGCTGCGTCTCTGTGAGGGGCCCTGTGGTGGCACGGGTCATAGAGATGGGCGCGGGTCACAGATGCGAGGCGGACAGGCGCCTGGTGGGCACGCGGGCTGTGTTCTTTGCGAGGGGCTGCTCTGCCACCCCCATGACCTCTGACCCGTTGAGGGATGCTCCTGGAACCACCCAGACTTGTGGAGAGATCACGGTGGTCCCCTTCCTGGGGGCAGTCAGGAGCGGAGCAGGACCTGAACCAGGCCACTGGGGCTGCTGCCAGGAAGCTGGGCCACGGGCGCGGCGTGAGGCTCAGAGCTGCAGGCCTCCCGCCTTCCCCGTGTGGGCACCCCTGTTTGGGCTGAATGGTTGAATGCTCCGGAGTCCCGGTGGGCCGTGTTCACCCATCCCCTCCCTGTGCCAGCACTGGGCTCCTCCAGGGGGCAAGGGCTGTGAGGACTGAGGAGGCGGCCCCTGCAGGGGTGGGGGCATCTCTAGGGATGTTCCTGGGAAGGTGGTGATGCGACAGATGCTGAAACCCACCCCAAACCTCCTTCCTTGACGTGGCGGCGTTCACTTGGGTCTCTGCCTTTCTTGCCTCTTTTTTATGTTCTTTGGTGTTTTTGCAAAGTCATGATTGTGGCGTCCGAGCTGGCATGTGCAGTGACGGTGAGTCACCTCCCACAGCCTGCAGTCCCCACCTGCCCCAGCTTTGGCGAGAGCCCCCCGTAGCAGCGAGTGCGTCCCTTGGCCTCCCTATCCCCAGGGGCAGTTCAGAAGTCTGTGTGTTCTTGGGTCCTGGGGACACGGGGCACCCCCCAGGCCCTGGTGGCACACGGGGCCCATGACCCGCGTGGGAGCCTCATTAGTATTTGCTGTGGGGTGGTTTGCTCCTCTGATATAGGGTTGCCTTGGCACATGGACTGTGGGGTCCTTGGGGGATGAAAGCTGCCCTTGCGGCAGCCAGCGGCCCGGTCAGACTCCCAGACATTTCCTTAGGAGCATCTAGGCAGACTGTTCCTTTTCTTCCAGCACCCCCCCCCCCGGGACGGGCAGTTTGGGGTCTGGGTGGGGACTCAGAGCCCCGGTATGGGGGCCAGACTGGTCCTGTGTGGGCGCTCAACAGACCTGCTGCAGCCACGTGGGGAAGATGAGGGTGGCCAGGAGTGTGGTTTTGTCACGAGGCAGTGAGAACACTGTGGCCTCCTGTAGCCCAGGTGTGCTCCTGTGAGTGAACTGCAGTCAGAAGAGGTGGGGCAGACCCTGGGGAGGGGTGCACAGAGGACGTGGGGCTCCCCCCAGCCCTGCTGCTATAGCTCTCTGGCCTTGGTGGCCCTGACCATCTGTGGCGGGGGTTCCCGGCCTGTGGGCGTCAGTGGACCACCTACCCCATGTACACCATGTCCTGGCGTGGGTGCAGCCCCATGGAGCTTGTGTGCCCCTCCTGTCCTCCTAGCGGCCGGTGCCAGGTCAGCCTCACGCCTGTCAGATGGCATGCCCGTGGCACCCATGGGGCCGTCTGTCCGGCTGCAGGCCGTTCTGCGGCTGCAGGCCGGTCTGCACAGGTTAAGGGAAGGTCAGAAGGTGTATGATCTCAGTGAGGACTTCAGGGATGAGGTGGGAGTTGAGAGAAATCAGCTAGAGACAAAATGAAGGAAAAGCAGATGAAAATAGGGAAAGTCTTTAAAAAGGAACGGGATGGATGCAATTCTGCACATGCGGAATGACTGAGGGGTGCTCTTTGCTCCGCTGTTTTAGAAATGACATTGCTGGAACGTCGGGGGTAGGTCAGTGTGTCTGGGCCCCACGGAGTGCCGACCCACGTCCCGGTTCAGGCAGCACGCTCACTTTCTGTCCCAGATACCGCGTGCCACCTGAGACTTTCTCATACATGGATCGTGTGGTCTTGTCACCCTGTCTGTCGGCGCTCGGTACCTGCTATACCCGCCAGCCCCCTGGTCCCTGTTCCACCGTGCCTGAAGTTCCCCATCTATGGGTCTGTGTACCTGCTGCTGACACTGGGGCAGCCCAGTTTGGTCTGTTACTGGGGAGCGGCAGGCCGGAGTGGACACGGGACCCAGCTGCCCTCTCCCTTGTCCTGGGCAGCAGAAGGCACCTGCCCACACCCACCTGGGGTGGATGCACACTCACACCAATTGCTCTTGGTCTCCATGGAGGCCCGGCGGCGGAGAGCTGTCCAGCCCCTGCTGGCCCTGGCCTCCTGTCCAGCCAGCAAGGCCCCAGGCTCCAGTGGGCACGGTCTGGCCTGGGGACAGGGGCGGCTTCTCTGCAGGGAACCACGGCTGCCTCCCTGCCTGCTCACCTGCACGGCTGTTTCCCGGGAAGCGCAGGGATTGGCTCTGGGCTGGATTGTGAGCCCCTGTAAATATTTGATGACAGCGAAGACAGCAAACAAAGGTCTGCTCTGTTCCCGGAGGAGTGAGACGGTACACGGGAACGTTTTGGCCCTGCGGGCTGCTTCCTGGAGCGGCTTAGGGATGTGTGTTTGAGGCAGGCCCTTTGTGTCTGAGAGCAGAGCGGGGCCCTTTGGCAGGGTGGAGCGGAGGTTGCCTTGTTAGCTCTCTGCCTGGAACCGGCTGGGCCTCTCTCTCGGCTGCCAGCCTGCCCTCAGGTCACAGAGGGGTCTTGCCCTTCAGACGCCACTTGGGACAAACTTTTAGCCACGGGCTTTGGGGAGAGGCTTAGAGAAGCCAGGGGGGCTGGGCTTAGCTTGGGCGTCTGACAGCCCTGCGGAGGGTTAGCACGTGGCCGGCATCGTGGGGCCCGAGTGGGCTGGGCTGGGCTCCCACATTGCATGCTTGCCCCACGGCCCTCCGTGTTGCCCCAGTGGCTCCCGATCCAGCTTCTCTTCTTGTTGGCTGCTGGGTATGCCGTGAAGACACCCGTCACTGGCCTGGGGGCATACATGTGCCTTCTGTGGGCATTCTGTGGAAGAGGACTGTCTGCCCTGGGGGTGCTTCCACAGGAATGCAGACTGGGGACCTGCTGGCTGGGAGCAGATTCCGAGGGTCCTGGCGGCCCAGCCACAGCCCTGCTGGGCGGGGGAGTTCTGCTCCTTGGGCGGGGCGGGAACTGCCGGAACATACAGGCAGGTGTCCTGTGGCCTTCCGTGGAGGGTTTCTGCTTCCAGTGTTCTCTTTGGGGGAGGAAAGTACTGTGGGAGGGGCTGGGATAGTGTAGTTGGGCAGAGGTCGAATCATGGGGGTTTTCAAAGACCTTGATCTCTGAGTATAATTATTAATGGTTGTAATGACCACTGTGGCAATATTCTGAGAGCTCACAGGAGCCGCTGACCTGCTTCCCTCCGCTCGTGGAGCATTGACCACAGCCCAGGGAGGCCGGCTTATCCTTGGGGTCTTGGGGACTCTGAGGCCCATGAAGGTTGTAATGCTGGAGACGCCCTCCACTGCTCTGGAGCGCCTTTGCTGGGGATCCTGGTGGCAGCAAAGAGCCCCGCCGTGAGGCCTCTGCTGTGCTGTGGGGAAGGCAGGTTGGAGCCCCCGCTGCCCAGGGCTGTGGAGGGGGTCAGCAGTTGACCCCGTGGGGGGATCGGTCAGAAGCCCCTGCTGCCCTGGGCTGTGGGGTGGCCGGCAGTCTGACCGTGTGGGGGGTTCGGTCAGGAGCCCCTGCTACCTGGAGGCTGGGGGGGGGTTCGGCAGTCTGACCCCGTGGGGGGCTCAGTCAGGACCCCCCTCTGCCCGGGGCTGTGGAGGGGCTGGCAGTCTGACCCCATAAGGGGCTCCAGGCCCCAGGATCAGGCAGTTGGGAGAGACATGTAGGAAGCTGGATGGTGGGCCCCGGGCCCCAGCCTGTGGATGTGGTTGCCTTAAGGATCCTGAGATGGGGGATGATCCTGGCTTATCTAGGTAGGCCTGGTGTCACCCTTGGTCCTTCTGACAGGAGGACGTGGTGGCCTCTAGAATGTGGAAAGGCATGGATTTGCCGAGGCATCCGGCCGGAAGTGGCCCTATGTGTGTAGCTCCTTGACTTGGCTGGGTGGCTTCCTCCTCGCTTCTGGGCCCAGAACTGAAGAGCCTCGGTGTGCTATTGGAGCTGTAGCACCTGTTTGCTGAGGCAGCAACAGGAAGACATCTGCCTCCTGGTGGACAGCGTGCGCCCCGGACCTGCAGAGGCCACCCTGGGAGGACAACAGGGGGCCGTGGGTGAGGCTCACTGAGAGCAGAGTGGGGCTGGAGTCTGGGGGCGGGGCCTCCCAGGGTAGGTGGCCTGAGTGCAGGAGAGGGGGGACGTATTAACCCCCTGGCCTGGTTGGTATGGTCATATGAAAATGGTTTAGGGGCAAGGTGACCTCTGGGTGTGAGGCGCCAAGAGCCTTGGGGGCAGCGGGTAGCCGCAGTCCTTCTCTGGGAACCTGTCGCTGCAGGCGGCCTCCTGGCTCATCCCTCCTGGGGACGGGGCGCCTGGTGATGAAGAAAGGCCTGGGGCCGGGCAGCTTTTGTAGGGCAGAGAGGCCTCTGGAGAGAGCCTGGCACCGGGGCCCAAGCGCCACGGGGTGGAACCTCTGGGCAGTGGTGGCTGGCCCCAGCCTGCAGCCCAGGGGGCTCTGGGACGACTCAGTCTCTGAGCCCCGAGGCTCCTGCCCCAGGCTTGGCTTGTGGAGGGGGGTTGCTCATGCCTCGGTCCGCCCGTCACGGAGCCACACACATGCCGGAGGGAGTCCGCAGCCGGTGTTAGGAATCAAGGCTGACTGGGGGACCTGTTGTGTGCAGGTCAGATAAGCACACGTGTCTGTGGAAGATCTCTTTACTGCCTTGCTTTCTGGTGCAAATACTACTTCTGGTTTAGCACGCCCTCCCTGAAGTCTGGATTGCAGACCGGCTTTCCATGGCCAGGCCTGAGGGCCAGGGCTGCCTGGCACTTTGCTGGTACCTTCCTCCTCACCACTGACCAGCCTCTCTCCTGCCCCCATCTCTGTCCCCCTCCCCCATCTCTCTCCCCTTCCCCCATCTCTGCCTTCCTTCCCATCTCTGTCTCCTCCCCATCTCTCTTCCCCTCCCCCATCTCTGCCTCCCTTACCATCTCTCTCCCTCCATCTCTGTGCCTCCTCCCCCATCTCTGTCCCCTCTCCCACATCTCTCTTTCCCCATCTCTGTCCCCCTATCCCCTCTCCCCCATCTCTGTCCTCCCCACCTCTGCCCCCTCCCCAATCTCTGCCCCCTCCCCAATCTCTGTCCCCTTCCCATCTCTGTCCCCTCCCCATCTCTGCCTCCCTCCCCCATCTGTCCCCCCACCCCATCTCTGCCTCCCTCCCCGTTTCTGTCCCCTTGTCATCCCTGTCCCCCCCACCCCCAGCTGGAGCCCTGTATCCATAGCAACAGTTGCTGCTGTGGAAGCTGGCGCCTGCTCCCTCATCCCGCGGGGAGGTATTTTTGGCACTGCGGAGAGATTTTATTTTATCTTTGGTGTTGACTTTTACTCTTTGAGTGAGCGCTGCGCAGACAGAGCTGAGGCCGTGTTCAGGGAGGTCTGAGGGCTGCCCGTGGCTGTGTAGACAGAGTCTGGGACAGCACATCTATGGGTGCACAGGCTAGACGGGGGCTCTGGGAGGTGACTCTGGAGGAGCCTGGAGCTCACGGTGCTGATCAGCCTCAGGGATGAGCTCGTGGCCATAAGAAGAGATCACTGGGAGCTCTGACTTGCTTTTTGGCACAAGCCATAGTGCAGACCCTTTGGGGACCTCACGTGATGAGTTCCCATGCTTTGTCCAGGGCCCTTTGTACAGATAAGGCCACTGAGGCCACCAGGGTCGTCCTGGTGTCTCCTTCTGAGCCGTCTTCCTGCCCCTGCCAGGCCCACATGAATGGCATGATGTCTGGAGTCTGTGTCTTCCTTATTACGTGGGCTCTCTTATTTTTTTGGGGGGGGTCAGGGCTGCCCCCACTCACCCTGGTCCTGGTGGCTGGGAGCACAGGTGACCTCTGCATTTGGCACCCCTCGCTGAGGCACCACCAGTGGGACATCCAGGAGACTCTGGGGCGTCGGCCTGCCTGCCTAGCCCCTGCATACCTGGGTGTGGTGGCTGGGGGGGTGGATTCCCATGTGTCCTTGACCAGGACACCAGGAGCATGGGAGTGGCAGGCCTGGGGAGGGGCAGGTCTGTGCTTGAGGAGTGCTGAGGATGGCCTGTGGTGGACTTGGTGTCCTCAGGGAGGGGAGGCCCTGGGGAGCAGGCCCAGCGGGGCCTGCAGCTGTCAGCCCCTCAGAAGCTTGAGATGCCCTCTCCCAGGCTTCCTTGGGGAATGCACGGTCGAGGCAGGCTGCTGGGTATGCTGAGCTGCTCCCTGACCCTCCATCTCTTCATCTGCCCAGTGGGGGTGAGGGCAGCTTGCAGGGGCCCTGGGGCCAGGCCTGGGGTGTCCAGATCAGAGGCAAGGCCGGCGGAGCTGGAAGCTTACTGAGACCCAGTAGGGTTATTTCTGCCTTGTCATCATGGAAACCCCAAACAGGCCAGGAAGAGCGCCACCGTCCAGCCTCCTCAGTCTCACCATCATTGGCTGTGCTTCGTAGGTTAGTCTTCTTCCCAGACGCTCAGTCTTGCTTGAATACCCAAGTGCAGGCTGGAGGGTGGAAGGGACCTTGGCTGCCACCCCACAGGGCTCTGTCTGCTGCCACTCGGTACACAGTAGGTGCTGTCCACGTGTGTCCTTGAGCCAGAGCCTAGCAGGAGGAGGCGTTCAGGCCTTGTGGGTTTTACAGAACTAGGAATTGTGCTCCAGGGAGGCCAGCTCTGAAGCCATCTAGGGAACAGACACGGGAGGGGGCGCTTGGGGAAGTCTGCACATGGTGCCCTCCCCTCGGGGAGGAAAGTAGCCCAGCACAGGGATGTGGCCGCCTAGCATCATCGTGATCACAGAGAATTGGGACGCAGGGAAGAGGAAGCGGAGCTCCCACGCTTGCCTCCTGAAGGCGGCCCTTCTCATTCATCCTTTGGTCTGCACGTGGGAGTTTTGTTAAATCCCAGCCTGGCCCAGCCTGGTGCTTTTCACCAGCCCGGCCCGGCTCCCCGCTCCCCACTTCCCGCTCCCCGTGGTCTGCCACCGGCTTCTCCATCCCTCTGGCTAGTTCTTAGGCTATAAATAGCCACGCAGTGAAGAATTGCTTGCGGCCACACACCAGGCATCGAGGTTTTGGACGACTTCCCTGACTTCCCTGCCCGGGGGTGGGTGGGTGGGTGGGTGTGTGTGTGTGTGTGTGTGTGTGTGTGTGTGTGTGTCCCTGCTGAGTGCTTCGGCCTTCCGGGCACGTGGGGCTCTTGTAACGACGTCTTTGCAGCCTCCCAAGCCACGGTTCGAAAGCAGTAGAGGAAATGGGTTTTTGTGGAGGAGAGCACCGGTGCTGTCACGGGCGGCCTGCTATGCCCAGGTCCTGTGTGTGCACCGACCTCCACACCCCTATAGTCGGGTGCTCAGAGGCGCGGGGATCTGTGGATTGTGGCATTTTTGGGGAGGCACAGCTCAGCTGTGCCTGACCCAGGGAACAAAACCAGCTTCGGCCTGTGTAGCTTTGGGTGGGCACTGCCTCTCTGGTTAGGGGAGTGTGGTGGGAGCTCTGGGGCTGCCACTGCCCAGGGCCCGATGCAGGACGCCTCCCCTGGGCTTCTTCTTGGATCCAGGATGCATGCCGCATACCGCAATGACGGTGACCCCAGAACAGGAGGCTGTGAGCACAGCGCAGCCTCAGGTAGGAAGCCGATGGCCTGTGGGTACAGGTCACATGCAGCCTGAGCCCCAGCCCCAACCTGGGGAGTCTCGGGTGCCCACGGCACAGGGGGCCTACCTGTGTCCACATGGACAAAGGACATTCAAGGACGCCAATGAGTGAGGCTGGCACTTTTCTCAGTGCCAGTGCAGGGAGGGGGCTGTGCCATGTCGGGGGAGTGGGGCCCTGACCTGCGAGTCGGATGGGCAGGCCCTGTGGGGCGTGGCTGACTGGCTCTCAGGGAGTGGATTCCCACCTTTCCTCCTTAATAAGCACCACCACTGCTAGGCTTTGATTCCACTGCCTGTGGATCTGGGGATGGCCATGGGGTGTGTGAGAGGCTCAGGGGTGAGCAAGGTGGGCTGGGGCTGGGGAGGCCAGGGCCATAGGCTGCTAGGGCCTGTGCTGGGGACTGGGAGTGCTGGGCACGGTGGGGCATCTGCTGTGGTTGGCCCGTGAGCAAACCCTGCTTTGTGCAGAGCTGCCCTGTGGATGGTGAGTGGGAGGGTGAGCTTCGGGAGCTCACCCCACTGTGTGTGCCCAAACCCTGGGTCCCCGCAAGTCTCCCAGCCCGGAGCATGTGCACTCTGCTCTGAGACGGGTTGGCTGTCCGCTACGGCACCACCACGGTCCCAGGATCACATGGCTCGGGTCTCAAGGCCACAGCCTCCTCTTGGGCAGGGCCAGAGGGCTCTGGGATGCCGAGGGGGGGATGGAGGCACTTATCCATCGTTGGCTCATTCGCTTCCTTGCTCTTCTGCTTGCTCTGCTTGGCGGTGGCACTGCCCAGGCCCTGGAGCAGCTACGAGATGGAGGGATTTCATTCCCTTTCTTCCTGGACTGCTCTGGGTTTTGGCAAAGGCAGCCCAGGAAATGAGGAGGTTAGCCATAGGTAGCACAGTGATCCCATTGGTGTTGGTGGGGTCGCAGTGTGAGACGGTGCCCCCCAGCAGGGCTGTGTCCAGAGAGGTTGTCCCTACCCTCATCAGTCTGCTGGACAGAGGCCTGCTTATCCCTGGCTGTGCCACTTCAGCCAGGCCCTCCTAACTCTGACCCCCAAGACTCAGCACTCAGGCCCCCATAGTAGCCTGTAGCCAAGGAACTGGAAGCAGCGGGAGCAGTTGGCTGCGGCTGCGGCCAACCTGCTGGTGGTGAGCCGCTCTGCTCTCTGTGAACTGGACAGCATCAGGGTGGAGACTTGAGGGCAGAGGTCTTGCCCAAGGATACCTTTCTGGGCCTGGCCAGGGCTGTTGGTAAATGTTTGCCTGAAGTGGCATCTCCCTACCTGCCAGGGTGTGAGTGTCAAGGAGGGACTTCCTGACCTCTGCTCAGGGTGTCAGACCTCCAGTTTTTACAACTGGCAGTCAGGGTTGTTCCCACCTGTTGGAGGCGGGAGCAGAGAGTCCCCTGGGGTGCCAGGTGTGGCACCCAGGTGACTGGGGACGTGGCTTGACCATTACCTGGGGAGTGAGCCCACCGCAGGAGGGGAGCCCACTGAGCACTGGCTCCCTGTTGGATTTGGAATTCCATTTTGATTTTGGGAGGGACACGTGTTATCTTCCCAAAGGTCATCAGAGCGATGGGATGGTTGTGCTTCTTTGTGGCCATACCCAGGACACCTGGGCTGTAGGGTAGATGGACAAGGGGGGGCAGGATGGAGGATGGTGTACAGTAGGATGGTGGCCAAAAGCTTATTTCACTTGCCATTTTATTTTACTTGATGTCACTGGGAATTTGTAAGTTTTGGTCATTATTTCACTGCATCCTTGTGTATGTACACAGTGGGACATGGAGCAGCTGAGGTGTGGCATGACGAATCCATCCTGTAGCTGGACGTACCATTATTAGGGCTGTGAATTTGCCTTCAGGAAGTTTGTCGTGCATTTCCCTGTAAGTTTTATTGGTTCCGCCAGAGATAATGATACATCCTTGACATCTCCCACACCCTGGGCATGTAAGGGTCTTAGAACACTCAACTCGGTCTACCCACCCCTGCCTCCTGCCTGCCTTTTGTAATGTTGCTTCTAAGATTTCCTTTATGTGTTTGATTTTTATTTATTTATTCGTTCATTTATTTATTTTTTTTTTAAAGATTTTATTTATTTGAGAGAGAGAGAGTGAGACAGCATGAGAGGGGAGGTCAGAGGGAGAAACAGACTCCTCATGGAGCTGAGAGCCTGATGTGGGACTCGATCCCAGGACTCCAGGATCATGACCTGAGCCGAAGGCAGTTGCTTAACCAACTGAGCCACCCAGGCGCCCCTGATTTTTATTTTTATTTTGCTGTAATACACCTAGTGTGGTTTGTTTTTTTGTATTTAATTTGCTCGTGGCTTATAGCACTGCTTGAATGTATGTCTGGAGGTCTTGCTTCAATTTTGGAAAACTTTGGAGTATTGTTTTATGCATGTTGCTTCTGTCTCATCTTTATGCTCTCTTCTCCTGGAATCCTGTTTACCTGTAGGTTGGAACTCTTCGCTGTGTTCTATGAGCTTTCTATCCTCTTTCCTGTATTTTCCACATGTTTGTGCTTCCATGTTCCAGTCTACCTATGTTCTATGGTCTTATCTTCCAGTTTGCTGATCCCATCTTCAGCTGTGTCTTTTTTTTTTTTTTTTTAAAGATTTTATTTATTTATTTGACAGAGAGAGATCACAAGTAGACGGAGAGGCAGGCAGAGAGAGAGAGAGAGGGAAGCAGGCTCCCTGCTGAGCAGAGAGCCCGATGCGGGACTCGATCCCAGGACCCTGAGATCATGACCTGAGCCGAAGGCAGTGGCTTAACCCACTGAGCCACCCAGGCGCCCTCAGCTGTGTCTTTTTGCTGCTAAGCTTATATATTGGGTTCCCTATTTAATTTCTTAGTTCTAGATTTCTTTTGGTTCTTATTTCATGGATTTTAGTTCTGGTGAATTTTGGTTATCTATCTTCCTTCTTTACCAAATTTTAATTTTTTATGGTTTTATATGTTATAATTCCAGTTAACATACAGCGTTATATTAATTTCAGGTGTACAATATAGTGATTCAGTGCTTCCATACAACACCCATTGCTCATCACAGCAAGTGCCATCCTTCATCCCCATCACCTGTTTTCCCCACCTCCCACCCAACTCCCGTCTGGTACCAGCAGTCTGTTCTCTATAATTAAGAGTCTGTTTCATGATTTCTCTCTCTCTCTCTCAGCTATCTGTCTTCCTGACTCCACTAGTCACAGAAGTGTTAATGTCTGTCTGATACCTACAATATTTGGACCCTTTGGGGGTTTGTTGCTATTGTTTTTTTTTTCCCCTGTTGATTTTCTGTCATTTGGTCTCAGCTCCTAGTTGGCCTGGCCATTTTTGACTGGTGTATTTAAAGCTTATGGAGATATTTGAAATTGTGTGCGATTTTGTTTTCCTCTAGAGAAGATTTACTTTTGTTCCCAGTGGATACTGCAGTAAATAGGGGTAGGTCATGTTAATCCTGTCTGGAATTGAGCACAGCCTTCATGAGCAGTGCTCTTTTCTGTTTTATCCATTCCCCTAACTTCTGAGCCTCTGGAGAAAGTAGACTGAAAGCTGGAGTCTTGCCTGTCAGACTTCGGATGCTCTGCCCCATGGCTTGGCTCCTGGTCTGTAGCCTGGTGCGTACAGGAGGGCAGTGCCGTCCTCTAGGGTTGGAATGTGAGCTACGTGTGTAATGCGTGCAGTAATGGGCACATTGAATATGTAAAAGGAGCAGGTGGAATTATCTTAATAATGTTTTTCTTTTGTTCAGTACATCCAAAATACTTTTTTTCATGGAAAATATGAGAATATTAATGAGGTTTAAATAATTATAAAAAAATGACTATGTCTTACCTGGTGTACAGGTATTATGCTTAGATGACCTCTGTGTTTCGATGAGCTGCTTGTCAAGCCCTCACAGCCATATATGGCTTATGGCTATTGTCCTGGGCTGAATGTGGGGACTCCTGTCTCTCCATTGGAGTCACACCCAGAGCTGGCGACTCATTTCAGGTGTGTGTGCAGTGAGCACCTACTGTCTTGTCTTGATTCTGGCACTAATGCTCTTGCTGTCAACTTGGGAGGAACCAAGGAGTCTGTGCACAACTGTGGGGCCTTTCCTCACCCCAGACTTCCCTCAGCCTCTGTGGATCACACGCACTGGGTCTGTCTGGCAGGGTGCCCCCCACCCCCTGCCCCGCCCCCTGGGGCACTGCCCAGCCTGGAGGGACACCCCCACCCCCTGCCCCGCCCCCCTGGGGCACTGCCCAGCCTGGAGGGACGCTGTAGATGTTCAGGCTTGGGAGCATGTCCACTGAGCAGACACTGGCCTGAGGCCGTTGGTGTCTGAAGCCCCTGCTTCCTGGCCTCTGGGGCCATCTTAGGTCTGCTGGAGGAATCACCCAGGCTAGAAAGAGGAGTGAGGTCCTACCCGCTTCTTTCTAGGGGAGGGCTTTAGAGGGTGTGGCCAGACGCTGCCTTCTGCACTAGGAGGTGTCAGGCCCCCCACCCATGCTGTGGGTTCCTGGGGTTAGAGGTGTGCTGTGCAGAGGGTCTGCTTTCTGGGGAGGGGCCACAACTTTCAGCAGGTTGTTGCAATGACCTTACGCTTCATTGCTACTCTGGTGTCCCGCAGCCCTTGGACCCTCTGCAGGCGGATGGGCTCTGGCCCATCCGGCCTTGAGGTGGAGCAGTATCAAGTGTCCTGCCTCCCCACCCCCATCCCCACAGGTATGTCCTTGGTGGGGGTGTTCATCTCGGCTGATTGTGACCATGGTGTGTCCACATCTGTCATGAGGTGTCCCTGCGGGGAAGCAGCCCAGGGTGGGGCTGGCCCTTCCTGAAAACCAGACATGCAATGTGGTCAGTGCAGGTCCTGGCTGCTGCTGGGCCTCAGGTTACCTCTAAGGCTGACTGTCCCCTTGGGCAGAGGGAGGGGCTGCCTGACGGTGGGCAGGGGTGGACCACTCAGGGCCAGTCCGGCCCAGGGGAGAAGTCACACTAGGCCCCAGTGAGGATCTGGGGTGGGGCCACTGTGGGCAGGGTGACACAGCCCACGGTGTGTCCGTGGAACTGGTGTAGGCTGTCCTAGGGCTGCCAGCTGGCCTGGCAGGACTGCCCTTTGACGTGGCTATAAGTGGCTCCCCGCCCCCTCTGCCCACCGACCTGAGCCCGAGGCCATGGCCTCCATCTTGCCAGTTAGGGTTCCCCCCTGCTGATGGCTGGTGACGGGGCAGGGCTCTCTTGGCTTGTAGGAGGTTCAGTTCCCCCTGCTGTCTGTCCGTGCGGTCAGCTGGGCACCGCGTCCTGTATGGTAACTCAGTCCAGAAGCGTGGCCCTCAGAGCCCACGACCATGGGAAACGAAGAACCCGAAACTCGGGGCTGCATCATTTTAGGGAGGCGATGTGAGGGCAGGTCATCAGGAAGACTCTCGGGAGCACTGTGGTACCTCGGATCTGTGGGGGTGGGAGCGTCAACCCACGCCTCCGCTGAAGGCACTTTTATCCACGTGTTTGCAAAAGGGCCATGGACCTGTTTCAGAATGTTCCCAAAATGCTGGCAGGGATGGCCTTTGTGTTCCCTAAAACTTGTGGGGACAGTTTGGGTCTCTGCCCGCTCTGAGGGCACCCCCGTTTTCCTAGCCCCTGGGGAGTAGGGAGCACCTGGCCAACTGGTGGCACTGCCCATCGGGGAGGGACGGGGGCCCTTATCCGAGCTGCATAAGGACGCATCCTCAGTGCTTGGGGTCCTCTAGAGAGGTGACCCGGCTGAGGAACCCCTCCCGCTGTGTCTGTGTGTCCGCCCGCCGGGGCGGGGGCGGGGGTGTTCTTGTTAACAGCGATGCCTTTATTATAATCAGGAACTGGGAGAAACCTACAGACTTCATTGTTTAGGCTGAGGTCGAGGAGGGTTCTTGTGTTTAGAAAAGTGAGTTTATTTTTAAAACCTCTGCCAGCATGAGAAGGAGCAGGTCACAGCGGGAAGAGTGTGTGCGGTGGGGGGTGGAGCTCAGCTCCGGGAGGGTCAGGACGGCCCCACCGATCTGCGCTCCCCACCTGCGCTCCCCACCGGGCAGGGCCCAGCGTCTGCCTGTGGTCCCCGCGGTCTGGGTGGCCTCTGACCCTGCGCCGGCGGAAACCACAGCGGCCTGCGTGGCTGCGACTATCTACTCACCTGAGTTTCCCCTGGCCTTGGGGACCTGTCCCTTCACCCTGGTTTTCAGACAGTGACTGTATGTACATGCCCCCCCCCCCCCCGCCACCAGTCCTTCCTGCGCACCCATAGCCTCAGTGACCATCTGGTGACTGAGTGAGGCATATGCCGGTGCCCTCTCCATGCGGTCACCACCCCAGGGACGCCCCAGACCTCACACCACCTCCCTGCCTCTGCTGGGGAACACAGCAGCCCAGACGCGGAGCCTGCCACATGGCCTCCAGGTGTGGGAGAGGCCCTCACACAGCGGGGCTAGGGATTACAGAGACCCTCCTGGGTCAGCATCCCTGGAGCCCCGTGCTGGGCCAGTGCCCTAACATGGGGCAGCTCTCAACAGCGGCCCTGGAGGCTTTCTTTCGTTTTGATTTATAACCAGATGGGCTGGAGAGAGGGCACATGCCAGTTAGTGGCCCCAGGACTCTGGCTTTGCTGATTCTGGGCACCGTCTTCTGGCCGCCCACGTCCCCTCTCTGTCCTGTGTGTGGATCCCGCCTTCACCTTCACCTGCCTGAGTGCGGGGTCACCGGGCAGCTCTGCTCCTCATAGGCCTGGTTGGGCTTTGCCTGGCTGAGGAGAGGACTGCAGAAGCCCCTGAGGCCGGGGACTTCCCCTGTTGCCTCTGTGTGGGCAGAGCTGCTGACCCCTGGGCTGTGTGGGAGAGGCTGGTCAGACCCGGGCTGTGACTGCCTGGCTCCCTGCCCTGCTCAGAGGTGGCCATCCCTGACCAGCGTGGCCCTTGTCCTGCAGGAGAGGAGACAGCATCTCCCCAGAAGGTTTCTCTGTTAGCTGACTGGCTCCCACTACTCTGGGACACCTGGTGGGTGGGAAGCTGGTGTGAGCGACCTCTCCTCTGTGTCTAGTGGGGGGAACTGGACCCCACCCGTGCAGGAACAGCCTGACGCCCGCAAGACTGGGGGCTTCCCTCCTGCCCTGGTCCATGAACTCGAGGCCTCCTAGCGTTTCGGTTAGGACTTGATCCCACAAACAGTGGCTCTCCCGCCGTGGAGTTGCTGGTCTGATGGGGCTGACCGGCCCTCAGCACACAGTGACCAGGACCGGGGCCAGCTCTGTGAGGGGCACCGGGCAGCACTCTGAGGACATGCCAGCTGACCTTTTAAATTATCAAGTAGTGTGTCACGCAGTTAAAAATAGCTAGGTGGCTTAGGATATAAATGCGGCCTGTTCTCTGCTGCCTCCCACGTCCAGGCCCAGCCCCCAGTCCGGTCGCCAGAGGCACCAACCTGGAAGTCCGACCACATTCCCGCTGAGTCTTTGGCATCCGAGGGCTGCCCTCCTCTCCCTCTCGGGGCTTGGGGCTTGTTGGTTACGTCGTTTAGAACACAGACTTCTTCTCTGAAAGTCCAGTGAAGTCTTTCCCTTCTGCTGAGGGATGCAGAAACTGCACATGAAGCGTTCTGAGTTGGTGGGGCTGAGGGAGGGGGAGTGCCCCGTGCCCTCCCCTCTCCTCTCCCCCACGAGGCTGGGCCCTGCCGATAGCTTTGCCCAGGCCCCCTTCCCCTGGGTTGTGCTGGAATTTGAGGGCATGCTTGCGGTGAGGGCTGGACTGGGGTGCCCAGAGAAAGCCTTGGTTGTCATGTGGGAGAGAATGGGCCGTGTGGTTCCATGTCGTGTGGCTGGTGTGGAAGTCACAGCAGGTGGGCATTTGGAGGACGCGCTCCCAGCGCCTGTACCTCTGCCCCAGGGGTGAGCCTCCTCAGCCCCAGCCGCCTGCCCGCTCTGCTTTTCCTGGGGTTCGGTGCTGTTCTGGGCCATGCTGCTCTGAACCCCTGTGCCGTCCTGCAGGGGTTCCGGGAGGCCAGAGGTTGGACCTGGAGCAGGGGTGGACCCCACTGGCGCTCCCTTGCACGTCCAGCGGCCGTGTGTCCGAGGCCCTGGCCGCTCCCGGCCACCCAGTGTGTGGAACCAGCCTCCTCTTACTTCGACCTGCCGGTGGGTGTCAGAAAACACTCCGGGCTGGAACTGGCATTTTCCTAGTGACTGAGGATGGCCAGCACCTTGTCACCCGCTTGTTGGGCGTGTCTTCATCTGACTTGTTCACGCCTCTTTTTTTTAAAATAGGATTGTAGGAGTTCTGTGTTCTGGATGGAGTCCCTTGTCAGATACATTATTGAGAATAGTTTTTCCAGTCTGTGGCTTGACTCTTCTTAAATAAACCATAATTTTTGCTGAGTGGAGCATGTTTCCATGTCGGTGACTGGATTAAATGTTGGTGTTTTTGTACCTAGTGTTTCTCTTGATTATAGACCTGACTTTAAAACTGGAGCCTTGGGGCGCCTGGGTGGCTCAGTGGGTTAAGCCGCTGCCTTCGGCTCAGGTCATGATCTCGGGGTCCTGGGATCGAGTCCCGCATCGGGCTCTCTGCTCAGCGGGGAGCCTGCTTCCCTTCCTCTCTCTCTCTGCCTGCCTCTCTGCCTACTTGTGATCTCTCTCTCTCTAATAAATAAATAAAAATCTTTAAAAACCTTTAAAAAAAAAACTGGAGCCTTAATTTGCAAGAGCACTTTCTTGATTGTTCTTTTTTTTTTTTTTTTAAAGATTTTATTTAATTTTTTGACAGACTGTGAGAGAGGAAACACAAGCAGGGGGAGTGGGAGAGGGAGAAGCAGGCTTCTCGCTGAGCAGGGAGCCCGATGTGGGGCTCGATCCCAGGACCCTAGGATCATGACCTGAGCCGAAGGCAGAGGCTTAATGACCGAACCACCCAGGTGCCCCTTTGATTGTTCCTTTTTAAGTAGAATCCTGCTCTTAGCTAATGTGTGTCAGCCTCCTCCATCCCCGTGAGCACATGAACTAGATTTTTTTGAAGTTGCCTCTGGCCCCGAATTCTGTGTTTTCCTGGGGTCAGCTGTGCTATGGTTCTCCTGGTATCTCCTTGCTCTGCCAGGCCCCTCTTGTGCAGCAAGAGGCTGATAAGGGTTTGTGGGGGCAGGGCTGGTGCAGGGCGCAGGTGAGGGGAGACGGCCACCCTGGAGCCCGCAGAGGTGTGGTTCCCTGTGGGACGAGGTTGGAAACCACAGAGCTCATGGGTTTGTTCTGAGTACTGTGTGGTAAGAGCCCACTGGAGGGTATCTGGAAGGACCACTCCAGGCTGCTGGCTGCGGCCGGACGGGCAGGGCTGGGTGGTGGCAGATGGGGGCGGGGGAGCGCTGGCAATGGGAGTCAAACGTGGTGAGGGTGTTGGTGGTCTTCCTCGGGGGCTGTGGCTGGAGCCCCACGCGGGTGGTACTGCGCAGGGACTCCCAGCACCCAGGTGGTGGTGTTGCTGTGTACCGAGTGAACTTACGGTCAGGCTTGGCTGCAGACCCGGGAGGCGTGTCTGCCGTGCCCTGGGACACTGCCAGGCCTGGGAGGGACCCTGGTCTGTCATCGGGTCCCCTGGTTTTCTGGTTCGCATCTGCTCTGGTCGTAAACATGTCCTCGAAGTTGCGTGTGAGTTGGAATTGGACTGATGTCTCTCTTGTGGCAGCATCAGAGTGGGTGTGGAGGACGCGAGGCCGTGGAGATGTTTTCTGGGAGGGGGCGTGTGCGTGCTGCCGTGTGGGTTTTCGAGCTGTCTCTGGCTGCCAGAGATCTTTCTGCTGAGGTCCTGGTGCAGGGGCTCATGCGGGGTCGAGGGTGGGAGGCCGTGGCAGAGTGACTGCTGGATGCCTGGTCCCCTCCCTCCGCCGCGTCCTCACCTGCAGAGCCGCAGGGTGGGCTGGTGGGCTCCCGCCCGGGCCCTCCCACTATGAGGAGAGCGTCCACAGCGGCGGCGGCTGACCCTTGGCCCATGTGTCTCTTCAGGACCGGAAGCTCACCAAGCTGGAGAGGCAGCGGTTCAAAGAGGAGGCTGAGATGCTCAAGGGCCTGCAGCACCCCAACATTGTGCGCTTCTATGACTTCTGGGAGTCCAGCGCCAGGGGGAAGAGGTGCATCGTGCTGGTGACTGAGCTGATGACCTCGGGGACGCTGAAGACGTGAGCACGCCCCCACCCGCTGGCCGGACCCCGGGGACGCGGGGCTTTCCGTCGGGCCAGGGCCGGTCTCAGGAGTGCCCTCGGCCCCCCCCACCCCCCGCAGGTATCTGAAGCGGTTCAAGGTGATGAAGCCCAAGGTGCTCCGCAGCTGGTGCCGGCAGATCCTGAAGGGGCTGCTGTTCCTGCACACCAGGACGCCCCCCATCATCCACCGGGACCTCAAGTGCGACAACATCTTTATCACGGGGCCCACCGGCTCCGTGAAGATCGGCGACTTGGGCCTGGCCACGCTCAAGAGGGCGTCCTTCGCCAAGAGTGTGATCGGTAAGCCGTGGCCCGGGCACTGCCTGGGGGTCCCTGGCTGTGTGGGTCTGGGGCTGAGGCCGCTGGGGTCTGCAGGCCGCGGACACTCGGTGGGAAGGAGGCCTTGATGACAGAGGGACTCAGGATTGGTGTCCAGTGAGGTGGAATGGGCAAGGAGTCTGTTGCCCCGGGCCCTGAGGCTCCCCTGCGGGGAGTCCCTGGGGGTTGTGGGGCCCAGAGTCAGCTTGGGGCCCTGGGGCCAGGGATTTGGTGTGGGTGCCGGTTTGCTAGGCTTGTCTTTCTGTGTTTCTTGTCCTCCTCTGAGAAGCCCCGGTGGCCTTGGTGGGTGTGGCCCTGTTCACAGCTGCTGCACTGTGGTCCCTGTACATGGTGGGCGCTGGCTGGGGGCACTCCAGGGCCTTGCAGAGGGAGTGCTTGGAAGAGCTTCCGGGTGGCCCTTACTGGGGTTTGAAACGTCTGGGGAGCGCCAGCGTGCTGTAGGGCCAGACTGCTCTGGGGCTCCAGAAATCCTGATGGGATGGGCTGGGGTCTGGTGGGACCTGGAGAGGCTCCCCTGTCCTTTGAAGCCCTATGTGGGAACACAGCAGGACAAGAGGGTGATCTCAGGGTTTTGCAAGCTCCTGGTTTTAATGCACATTTGGGGACAGAACTTGGCCTATTTGTGGCAGATGGAACCACTGGGAATCTGGAAACTTCTCTGGCGGGGTTAGTGGATTTGGAATAAGACATCTGGGGCAGGGTGGCCGCTGGGGTGCCCTGTGGACAGGGCCTTCTGGCAGCTCTGGGAAGTTGAGTGCTGGGGTGGGGGCCAACCTAGGCCTTGGTTTGTCTCCCAGTGAGGTGGGTGGGGCTCCTGGCTGGAGGAAGCACACCTCTGAGCAGCCGGCAGTTCCTCAGCAGGATCTGTAGGTCTGACTTTGGGGTAGGGTGCCTGGGGAAGCTCCCTGGGGCTTCTCTGGCTGGTGGAAGTCCGTCTTGGAACTGGGGTATCAGGGTATCGGACACATGCTGGGTGGTCTGATGGGGTGATGTGGCATTTCTAGTAGGTGCATTGGCCCCAAGCCCAGCACAGGGGCCCAGCTCTGGGGTGGGGGGCCCAGAAGCTCCAAACGCGCAGAGAAGGGGAGGCAATTAGCACGTCTCCCCAGGCCCTGGGCAGCGAAGGGCCAGCCACTGAGTGGGGGGCTTTTGGTCGGGTGGGAGGGTCTCCCAAGCCTGTAAATCAGGCTCCCCGCTCTGTGGGACAATTGTTGCCAAGGACCTGCTTTTGGGTGCAGCTCTCGGGGGGGGGGGTTGTTGTGCCCGTGTTTGGGTTTGTACTAAAGATGTGGCCCATGTTGGACGTTGGGCAGTGGTGTCCGAGGACATCTCTCCCTGCTCTGGGGAGGCCCTGTGGCACCAGGCCTGAGGGCTCGTGTTGGCCGATGGGAAGGGAGGTACGGATTGAGTGTGAAGGTGTCATCGTCATAAGCACTATGGCCCCAGCCCCTTGATGGCGTGTGCACACACAACCGTGGGTTACCTGCCCCCTGTGGGGTTGGTTCCGGAGAGCCGTCCGCCTCCGATGGTGTCACTACGCTCTCCCTGTGTCTGCTGGCCAGGTCCTAGGCTGGTGCTGCCTGCAGGTGTTTGTGGCCATGGTGGTGGGAGCACTGGGAATGTGGGGCTAGGGGACCAGGGAGGTACCCTGGGCACATGTGTATGGCTGTGTGAACACACGCATGTTCTTTTTAACACTCAGATTTAAGTGGCCACAGAGTGAGGAGAGAGAAAAAAGGGTGTGTCTGTGGCCCAAGCACATGTGAGCATCCCCACCCCGCTCAGAGCTGGCCCCTCCCCTTCACCCCCACCTCCCTTGCTCCCTCTGAAAGGCAGGCTGTGTGGGACCGTGGGGCGGCTCAGCCGGCTTCTCTCGGTGGGTGCACACAGCCAAGTGCAAAACATTGTCAGCACAGTCATGTGGTTCAGAACCCCCAAAAGATGGAACTAGTCCCAGTGCAAGGTCCCTTGGACTCCTGCTCTCTCCCCACACTGTTCCCATTATTTCTGACTTGGAATCTCCTAGGATTCTTCTTCTTTTTTTAAGATTTTATTTATTTATTTGAGAGAGAGAGAGAGCGAGCGCATGAGTGGGGGAGGAGCCTCAGAGGGAGAAGCAGACTCCCTGCTGAGTAGGGAGCCCGATATGGGACTCAGTCCCAGGACCCTGAGATCATGACCTGAGCCGAAGGCAGATGCTTGACTGACTGAGCCAGAATCTCCTAGAATTCTTTATACACATATCAAGATCCCTGATTTTGCCATTTCTTCCTCAAAATGTTGACTTGTTTCATTAAACATATAATAGGCGTTAAATTGAAATCATGGGGGCATGAGAAAAAGATGCAGCGTTGTGCGACCTTTCTGTGTCCCAGAGAGCCGGGAACACGGCTGATGACCCACACGTGCTTGTGGACGCGGTCTGTGCTGTTCTGTGGCTGCCTTTTAAAGAAACGGGAACCTTTTGAAAGCGTTGAAGTGGAGGAAACCGAGAAGGCGGAGACGTTCTGACGTTCCCCTCTGCTTTGTGTTGGGCTGGACAGGCATTGTTTGGACCTGTTTTGATAAGAGGATTTTGTGATTTTTTAAAGCAGAAGCTTGTCACAGGGGAAAAAAAAAAAAAAAAAAAAAACAAAAACCAGAGCAGCATAACTAAAGGAAAAGTCAGCCGGAATCTCACCCCCCTGATGTGTCCTCATGAGTCTGCCCTCGCTGTTCCGCTGTTCCGTGGGGAGGAGGTCACTGTGCATGAACAGCCAAGGACTTTGTTTTACTCCATCTGTTGAAAAATTCTAAGGAAGCGTCGTTTTGGAATGGCCTGTGCTGGGAACACCTTGCGGGCCCCTGATGCTCCTTTCTGTGCTGACACACCGCCCCATGGTGTCTGTCTGGGGACACCTGGGGCCTTCTGGGTTTTCGCAGTTTAGGTAGCTCTGTGAGGAGCACGAGTCTCTGCTGTGGGTGGTTGGGCCGGGGGCCAGGAGGGTGTGCTCCCCCACGTGCAGCACCTCCTGTGTTTGGGGCACAGGCTGGGGCCCTGGGGAGTAACGGGCTCAGAGCTGGGGGGCTCCTTGTGCTATGTGCTGCTGCCACCTGGAATCAGGAGGGTCTGGGGGAGTTTTCGGGAACCGTCTGCAGGGCAGTCCTTCAGAACCACAGGTTCTGGGCCTGATGGGGAGGGGATCCCTGGCCCCGTGGCCACTGACCCTGCCGCTGACCCCTGTTCCTCCTGGGTACAGGCACCCCTGAGTTTATGGCGCCCGAGATGTACGAGGAGCATTACGACGAGTCTGTGGACGTCTACGCCTTTGGGATGTGCATGCTGGAGATGGCTACCTCGGAGTACCCTTACTCCGAGTGCCAGAATGCCGCCCAGATCTACCGGAAGGTCACCTGTGTGAGTCCACTGGCAACCACGAGAGACCATGCTTAGGGAAGTGCTCACAGCACTGCGTGAGGCAGGGAAGGGTGCTGTCACAGAGGGGAACCAGGCTGTCTAACTCAGCAGTGTGGCCGCCTGTCCCGAGGGCCCCTCCTCTGGGCCATTCCCAGGGCTGCTGGCTTTCCCGTGTCCCGTGTGGGCTTATGCCATCATCAGCTTTAATCAAGTGGCTTCAGCTCTGCAAGCAGGTCACCCCATCCTCCCCCTGTGGCTGTCCTGCCTGGTGAGGCCGTAGCTTTCCTGGGCACCAGGCCCCGCGACCCCCGAGTCCTGGCTGCCTTGCTCTGGCCTGGTGCCCCCCTCTCTTCAGCAGATGCACGAGGAGTAAGGTCCTTGGCAGCCCAGGGCACCTGCCCTCGCCCCACCTTCCACCCTGACTCCCTGCGGGTCTTAGGTCATTTCTCTCCTTCAGTTTTAATGCACTCATCTGAGCCCCTCCTGTGCTGCTGAGGGTGGGAGAGGGGAAGGTGGCTTTTGGCGGGTCCTTGTCAGAGATGCAGAGGGCGGCTCATGGTTCTCTGCTGATACTGGTGGAGAGGGTGGGCTTGTTGGTTGTGGGCAGTGGTCCTCCATGGGGCAGGGGTCATCTGAGGGGGCTAGGACCTCCCTCCCAGGCCATGGAGGGGTGTGGGGGGAGTAGCCTGCCAGCCCTACTTCTTGGGTGCCCACGTGGATGGGGCTGGGGGAGACGGGACTGGTTCCCAGTGGGGTACCCCTCAGCCACCCTGGGTCCCTTATTGAGGCCCCGGGCAGCAGGGCTCCCGTGCGGACCCATGTCACCATGGGCAAAGCAAGGTCAGGCCCCGCCCTTGCTCCCCAAGGAAACCAGACTGGGAGGCTTGTTCACTGACCACGGGCAGGGTTTGCAGTAACACCCGTGGGCCCGCCAGCCCCTCTCGGCACACACAGCCACACTAGTCCAGTCCTGGCATCTGTTCTGACCCCAGGTCCTGCAAGGATTCGGGGTCCCCACTCCCAGCACCCCAACTCCATGCTTCTGAGTCAGGGGGCACGAGCCCCCTCAAAACAGCACTTGTTCCTGTCACACGTTCTTCTGCTCTGGGGGCCTTGGCCCTTCTGAGGTGTGTGTGGGCCACACTTACCTACACTTATAGTTTCTCAGGCTGCCTGCCTCCCGCTGGGACCCTGGCCCTGCCTCCTGTTGTAATTAAACCACTCTTTCTTCGGCTTCTGTGGCCCGGTCCAGTTTCCTCATCTCCAAGGGGAGCCCGCCTGGAGCCCAGTGTCCCAGTCTGTCACTGTGGACTCTGCTGCGTGTGGGCCAACACGACCCCCACTGGTTACGGGCCTGGGGCCTGGGGCACAGCACCCCTTCTGGGCAGCAGGGGTCCCTGGGGGTCCTACACTCCTGGGCCTGCATCTGGGCTGGGAGACCACACATGTCCTGTTCTCTGTGTTCAAAAAACCAAACAAGCCAGCCCAAATGAGACTTTGAAGGCAGAATCTTACTGGAGAATGGGATGGTTGAAGCTCTCCGTGTGCTTAAGATGCTTAAGAATCAGTTGTCCCTCCCCCAAGCCCCTGCACCTGGTCCAACCCCTGCTTCTCCTGAGCAACCCCCCGCGCCTGCAGGGCTACACCCCAGGGTTCGGCTCCCCCGTATCATGGGCTTTACTGGCCGGGCTGCAGCCAACCTTGCCAGCACCCCCCAGGTCTGTGGTCAGTGTGGGTACCCCCGAAAACCGCCCGGCTGCAGAACTCCACGGCATAGACACTTACAAAACCCCAGAGTGACCAGGTCTTGGACGTCAGCCCTGCCCATGGCTGCAGTGGGGCAGAGTGCCTGGGGCCCTCGGCCAGTAGCCGTGACCACACCACGTGTGTGGGTGCTCCTGCCAGGCGGGGGCCGCGTGGGGCTCTTCCCCCACCCTGCTGCTCCTGACAGCCCCTCCTCCCTCAGCATGAGCCTGCATTCCCCAGCTGGCTCGCACCCCTCCTGCCTCCTGCCTTAACTGCCCCCCCTCGCCCCCCCCCAAAGTAGTGCAGCTGAACCAGGTCCTGGCCTGGCCTGCCAGTGACTCTGCCCCTCTGGTCTTACAGGGCATCAAGCCTGCCAGCTTTGAGAAAGTGCATGATCCCGAAATCAAGGAGATTATTGGGGAGTGCATCTGCAAAAACAAGGAGGAAAGGTGAGGCCGGTGGGGCGCTGGGTCCGGGTGTTGCTCACGCTGAAGTCCCCACAGCAGCAGCACACGCTCGCAGAAGACCCGGAGATGGGCTGCTTCAAGCCGGGGTCCCACCTCTGCTGCCCGCAGCACGATCCCTGGCTTTGGGGGCCATCTTGGAGCCTCCTGCTTGGCCAGCTGCTTCTCACCCAGCCAGCCTGGAGCAGGGGCTCCCCATGCCCTCAGACTGCCCCTCCTGTCACCTCCGGTTTGTGAGTTCCATGCACCCACTGCTGACCCCAGAGTGCACAAGTCGGAGCCCTTGAGCTGACCCCGAACCAGCTCCCACCTCCTCAGCGGGTCAGCCAGGAAGCCTCCCACCCCCTCTTGCCCTCCTCCCCTCCTTCTGCTCTCTCCCCTAAGTCCTTCTCTCCCCCTCTTTCCTCCTCTTCCTCTTCCTCCCCTTCCTCTCTCCCTCCTCCTCCCCCCTTCCTCTCCTTCTCCTGTCTTTGCCTCCTCCTCGCAGCCTCCTTCCCTACCTCTTACTACTCCTCTCTCTCCTTACTTTTCTTCCTTCCTTCTTCTCCTTCTTTCTCCCTCCTCCTCCTCTGCCCGCTCCTTTCTTTCCCCTCCCCCCTCTTCACCTTACTCCTCCCTCTCCCTCTTCTTCCTCTCTCCCTCCTCTTTCTCTCTCTCCCTCCTCTCTCCTTCCCCCCACCTCCCCATCTCCCCCTTCCTCCTCTTCCGTTCCCCTCCTCCCTCTTCCTGCTCCTCCTCCCTCCCCCTTTTTCCTCCTTCCTCCCCCCATTCCTCCCTCTCCTTCCACACTCCGACCTCATCTTCTCTCTTTCTTCCTCTCTTCCCACCTTCATCTTCTCCTGCCCTTCCCTCATCTCGTCCCCCATCCCTGCCTCTCCTCTCTCCCCATACCTCTTCCTTGCCCCCTTGTGCGCCCTCCCCACCCACAGGTCTGTCCATCCACAGGTCTGTCCTGTCATAGACCTCACCATGGCCATCCCCTCTCATGCAGGTGCCCCGTTCCGATCCTTGGGCTCTCCTGCCCCTGTAGGTTATCGTTGTCTTATATCTAGAAATCATGAAGTAGAACTCACATCGGAGAAGTAGAAAAGTAACCGCATAGAGCTAAAGAACTCTAAGAGCAGACCCCACAAGACCACCTTCCTGTCCAGGACCGGCAGGGGCCACGACCTCCATCCCCCAGGATTCCCCTCAGGCATGCGTCTGCTCCCCCTTACAAGTGTGGCGAGCATCCACCGGGCCTGGGCTCCACCTGTCACGGACGTAGTAATCAGGGAGGGGCTGCCGGGACAGATAGGACGCTGGGAGGGAGGCCAGGACAGCCCTGGGACTAAGCTCCTGTTCAGGGATGAGGAGTGGCCACTATGAGGACACCCAACAGCCAGGACGCCCAGGGCTCCTGGGTTCAGCCTCACCTGTGACCCCTGGGAGCTCGGTGGCACTTTCGCAGGCCTGTCTGCCTGGTGCAGAGCCAGGTCAGGAAACTTCACTTCCCTGAGTTTCTGGTGATGGGAGGTTCACTTTCTATAACGAGAGAAACCAGTAGCCTTCAGTGCTGTGCAGTAGGCTCTGTGCGGGGGTAATTCTCCCTTCTGCCCGGGAGTGAACTGTCACGGGCTCCCCTTGAGGACAGTGTTGCCTGCTGGGTGGTACTTGGAGAACTTTCTAGAAGGAGCTGGGCGCTCCATCTGGGGCCTCACTGGCTGCCGTGCCCTCACCGTCCCGTCGCCCCTCTTCAGGTATGAGATCAAGGACTTGCTGAGCCACGCCTTCTTTGCGGAGGACACCGGCGTGAGGGTGGAGCTGGCAGAGGAGGACCACGGCAGGAAGCCTGCCATCGCCCTGCGGCTCTGGGTCGAGGACCCCAAGAAACTAAAGGGCAAGCCCAAGGACAACGGAGCCAT
The DNA here is from genome assembly GCF_902655055.1 of Lutra lutra. Taxonomy (NCBI): domain Eukaryota; kingdom Metazoa; phylum Chordata; class Mammalia; order Carnivora; family Mustelidae; genus Lutra; species Lutra lutra. The sequence goes on along the minus strand of NC_062290.1, from coordinate 4,417,338 downwards.
AGAGTTCACCTTTGACCTGGAGAAGGAGACGCCTGATGGTGTGGCGCAGGAGATGGTAACGGGGCGAGGGAGTGGTGGAGGGAGTGGCGGGTCCGTGCGTGCAGGGGTGTGCCTGGAAGGGTGTGGTCTCCAGACTGCTCGGGAGCTCAGGACAGGGGTGTGGCCTTGGGTGAGCGCTCAGCCCTGGTGTGCGGACTCCAGTTGTGGTGTGTGTGTGTGCCTGTGAAGAACGGTGCGGGGGTGGGGGGTAGTCCTGCCGCACAAAAGCCACACCCGCCCTGAGGGGGCGCAGTGAGGGGCTCCGTGGGGTACGCTTGGGCGTGTGGCGAAGGGCCTGGGTCGACCAGAGTCTTATGTGCGCGAACGCGGGCCTTCGGTTTGAGCTCTCGCTCTGCTGCTGAGGCTCTGTGTCCGGGCGCAGGGCGCAGGGTGTTCGGCCTCGTGGAGGGACGGAGGCTCAGGGAAGGAAGGAGACGCTGGTTTTCACTGTAGGAAGTGAGCGCGGGGGAAACCATGCTCGTGGCGGGAGAGGCTGCGCCGTCTCACGGAATGTAGCACACCTCTTAGAACCGGGTGCCGTGCAGCTGGACCTCCTGGCCCCAGCGGGTTCTAATGGGGAGGGTGTGGACTGCGGCCCTAGAGGTGGGACGGGCATCCATGCCGGTCCTCAGGCCCCTGCAGGGATGAGGGAACAGGCTGGCTGGGCCATAGCAGGTGTGGGCCATGGGCCGGGGCTGGCCGCTGTGGGCAGACAGCACCTGGGACGCAGCGGGTGAGGGTCCCAGGACCTTGCGGAGGGTGGTGCCTCAGGGCTGGCAGAGCAGGAGCTGTGTGCAAGGGTGTCCACTTGCCCTGGACGGTGGCCTGTGTCCTGCCTCTGTGATGAGCGGGATGTCTGCTTGTGGCCAGGAGCCATCCATACTTTCCCCACTGCCGGTCACATCCCTGGGCCCAGAAATGGGACACATAGCTCCACGGGGCTTAAGTGCCGTGGTCGTGCGGTTCTGGCTGCAGAAGTTAACACTAGAATATTCCTGAGCCGGGTGACATGAAGGCCGGTGTCCCGGGAGCAAGGGTTGAGTCCCATGGGACCGGGGGACCAGGCCAGGAGCTAGCGCTGTCCCAGGGGCAGCAGGAGGGGAGGTGGGTCCCAGGGGCGGCCATGAGGGCTGCAGAGGCCGATTCAGTGTGGACCCCTCAGGATGCCTGGGTGGCAGCAGCGCTCCAGGCTGTCTGTGAGCCCTGCGGCTGCTCCACGTGCCCAGGGAGGCTTCCTGCCCGAGATGGATTCTGGTGAGAGCCTCGCAGGGTCAAGTGTCACAGCAATGCGTGGGGACGAGGGTACCGCGGCATAGAGGGGCTCCTGTGCCTCTGTCGGACCAGGCATCTTCTCCAGCTCTGGATCGGTTCTTGGTTCCATTGACACGCTCTTCAGCTGTAGGACGTGGAGGTGCTCACACATGACCTGGGACCTTTTTTAGGACCACCCATCCTCCTGAGGGACCCCTCCTTTCTCTGCCTTGATGGCCTCCCCCACACTGTGGCCCCACAGGCCCTGCATCTGTGCCTGGGCCTGCCGCCTCGTCCGTCCTCTGCACGGTACCCTGGCTCTCGGCTGGACTCAGTGGGCAGTGTCCTTGAGTCCTTGGTGGTGCCCCCTGGACCTATGCCTCCCCCGTCGCCGTTCAGGATACCTTCCCATGAGGAGCACCCTCGAGGCAGTGCAGACTCTGTGCAGACGGCACCGTGTTTGACCGAATGACGTGGACCCTCCTCCACTCGTGGACCAGGATGAGGCAGGGATGAGCTGACAGCGGCTCGTTTCCACTGCGAGGTCTCGGCCCTGTGTGAGCACTCCAGCTGGGGTGGCCGTTGCCGCCGGCTGCTGGTGGGTCCAGCCCCTGCCCACCTCGGGGCTGACCCTCTCTCCCCCCCGGGTTCTCTAGGCCGCCGCTGTGCGAGGTGCCCTCATGGGCAGCGTTTCAGGGCCCACTGCCCCCAGCCACTCTGGGCAGTCACTTACTGACAGCTTCCCGTGATCACAGCTGCCTCTTCCAGACGCGGGGCCCAGCACCCGCGAGCCCCTACACCGGTGTTGTCACCTGAAACCACCTCCTAGCAGGTGGCTCCTGGACGGGCACAGGGGACCGATAGAGTGCCGCCAGGGCTGAGAGAAGGGCGGCTTCTCTGGGTATCTGGGCTGGCTTTGACCTGGAGGCGACCCCTGGTGAGGACCCCAGGATGGGGGCTCGCGGCCCGGCCCAGTGTCCCCATGTCCACGCGCCAGCCCTCCTGTCCTCACGGCCTCCGGGTAGTGGACGTTTCGGTGGCAGAGAATGGGGCTAAGCTCTCCCCGTCTGGAAAAAAATAGAAGAAACACCTTCGAGAGGATCGCCAGGGGGTGACCGCGAGGACAGAGACGGAAGGAAAACTGGGCCATGAGCAGAAAATAGAAGCAGCGGCAGGCGCATCTGCGGACGCCTTCCCATCAGCGGTCTCTCCGGTCGGGGCGGGCGGGCGCCATTGACCTCAGCCCTGGCCCCTCGCCTGTGTCCCGGCCGCATGCCGCCGCTTGCACTGCTGCTGCCCGTGCCTGAGTCAGGTGGAGGGCTGGCTGCCGTCCTGTCCCGGGGGGTGGAGAGATTTTGAACAGTCACAAACTTACAGAAAAGTTGCAAACGTGTGACAAAGAACCATTGGAGGGGACATCCAGGCCTGATTCCATGCCACCCGGTGTGGGCCCGTGGCTCTGCCCATAGACAGCAACCTTCTTGCTCAGCTGCCTCAGCCGTCAGAACTGGGCGAGCTGCCCACGGCCTGCCTGGGGTCCTCTGATGTGTGGCGACACCTTCGTAGCAGGAGCTCCTCTGGGCGGCGATTCTCTTCGGTTACCTTGCTGTGCAGGGCTCAGGGCGACTCCCTGGCGGTCACGTCGGCCGTCTACGGGAGCACTTGGCGTGAGGCTGTGTCCTCACCATGGCCAGCCCCGGAGGACACATGTCTGTCTGCCGTCTCCGTGTGGAATGACAAGTAATGACTGTGTCGTGGGGGGGGTGTACTTTGAAACTGTGTAAATGTTCATTTTCACCAAACTTCCCATTTATTTCTATCTCTGTGGACTATGGTTTTGCTGATGGGTTGTCTGTGACCACGGAGTATGTTACCCCAAACACAGTGCCGGACAAGCTTAGTGTCTCACACCGTCCTCATGGTCAGCAATCTGGGAGTAGCCTAGTGGGTCATTCTGGTTCTGGGTCCCCAGTGCTGTGTGGCTGGGTGTTGGCTGGGGCTGACCAGGGCTGAGGGTTGCTCCTGGCAGGAGACTCGATGTTCTGCCAGTGGTTGTTCTGTAGGTCACTCAGGATATAGCTTCCTGTGAGCAAGTGATCCAGGAGCATGAGGGTGTGTGGGCAGGGACATAGATGGCACACCGTGGCATCGTGTGTGGCCTCCTGCCAGGAGGGACAGCTGCATTCCCCTCATGGGCACTTGAGGACACAACCCTCAGACCATCATGGTGTCACTGTGCATTTTGATGCCCAGAATGTCCAAGTTGGGCCTGTGGCATGGGCTCCTGTGTTGGTCTGTGTGTCCCCTCAGTTCTCGGAGTCTGTCCTTGCTTTGAGGCACAGTGAGGTGTCTAAGTGTCTAGGTCCCTTGTCCTCCCCTCCCCCCCAACAGTGGCCAGACTCCGGGCACCACCCCAGGCCTGCCCAGGGTCCTTCACACTTGCACACGTGCTGTGCCACATGCTCATGTCTACATCTAGGTGTATGTATGTCTGTTGTGTGCTGAAAGCCAGGTGCTCCTACAGGTCCTGACCAGAGCTGAAACCTTTGCACTTTTTCCCTTTCTACATGGGGCTGCCGTGGTGACAGTGCAGAGACTGGCCTCTGCTCTTCTGTGGATTTACCAGCGATGTCCTCAGGGAGAGCTGTGACACTCTCCAGAGACTCAGGGCTCCTTCACAAACACTCTCCCAACACTCTCCTGTGTTCAGAGTTTTCTGGGCATGGGTGCCTGCCTACACTACTTCCCTCCGTGCCTTCTTGGGGAATGCCCAGGGCCCGCCTGTGGAAGGCAGCTGGGGTCTCTCCCCTCGCCTCCCTCTGCAGGCACAAGCACCCGCTGCACCCTCACTGTCCCAGGAGCCCAGCTGGGCAGATGCAGAGGGCTTCCTGCAACTGGCCGCTGGTGGGAGTGTCTCTTAATGGGAAGACGAGAGCGTCTCTGAGGGACAGGCTGAGGGCCTGCAGAGGGACTCCTGCAGAGACGCCGTGATCAGGAGGTAGCGGTGCAGATGGTGGGGCCCCAGGAATGACATGGTACCTCCCTTTGCAGATCGAGTCAGGATTCTTCCACGAGAGTGACGTGAAGATTGTGGCCAAGTCCATCCGTGACCGTGTAGCGTTGATCCAGTGGCGGCGGGAAAGGATCTGGCCGGCCTTGCAGCCTCCCGAACAGCGAGACCCTGGCAGCCCCGACAAGGCCAGGGGCCCGCCTGCACCCCTGCAGGTCCAGGTGACCTACCATGCACAGGCCGGGCCCCCGGAGTCCGAGGAACCTGAGGCAGACCAGCACCTCCTCCCCAGCGCGCTGCCGGCCAGCGCCACCTCCCTGGCCTGTGAGTGCCGCCCTCCCGGCTCCCTCTCACCCCATGCGCGCTGCAGGCGTGGGCCACAGGCGTAGGCGAGCCTTCTTCTGGGGGCGGGCACTGGGTGTCCCGGGCTCCCCGAAGCCCAGCTTCTCAGGACAGGTGGGGGCAAATGGGCAGACAGATCCAGAGCCTCCTAGGCCCCAAGCCAACAGGACGGAACGGCTCCATCCAGCCCCTTGTTCCCTGCAGAGGATGTCAGTCCCGTGCCTGGTGGGGGCGTCCCTGCGGGGACACCATTGCCCCGGGGCCACGGATGGCTGTGGTCTCCAGTGGTCATGACACTCTGCGCTGTGACCTTTGCCGCCAGGATGATCTGTCCCCAAGATTACGTCCCTTTTGGTACCCGACCTCTGAAACCTTTACCATGTTTCCCAGAGTGTCCGCGATGGGTCACTGGGAATCACTCTGAATCTCAGAATCTTGGGAGAGAGAATCTGTTTTCTGCACGTCCAGGCAGAACTATGTCCTGCCTTTGCCCTCAGTGGCCTAAATATGCCGCAGGGAGCTGAGGTTCAGGACGCGGTGTTTCCTGTCCGTCCTGTCAATGAGGGCCAAGTAGAACTTAGCCTGCCCAGGCCGCCTTTTTCAGGTAGTTTGTGTCGAAAGACCAAAATAGCCTGTTCGTGTTACTTAATAGGCACCTACTGCATTTATCAGTAAAATTATAGCTCGCATTCTTCACAGTAGGCTATTCAAATTCAGACCAGGCGCTGCCTGTCACTTGGCCGTTCGCTTGCCGTTGGCTTCCTCCCGACCGGCTCAGGTGTGCCTCGGAGAATCAAATCGCTACATCGTCTGTCCAGTTCTCGACATTAATGAGCATAAACTTGGTGTTGGAAAAATTTCCTCGTGATGCCACTGCCCACTTTAAAAATGTAACTGTCGGTGGGACAGTCTATTCCCGCCACACTTGGCTGTGGTCGGGGCTCCCTGCGCAGGCCCGGCTCCCCGTACAGACGCGGACTGTGGGCGGGTTCAGTGTGGCTGGGCGTTCAGTCTGCAGACGTCCTCTTCCTGTCGACTTGCTTCAGCTGCGGCCACGCTCTCGACACGTGTTTCACTCGTTTGTGGTCATTTCTGTGAAGCAGATGTTGCGTAAAATTCAAACGGTACAGAGGGTGTGCGGGAAAGCCCGTTAGCGTGCCCACCCAGCGGCCGCTGATGTTACCTGCACTTGATGGTAACTTCCAGAAAGAAGGTGTCCGTGTGATTTCTCACACATCCACATGCGTGTGCATACACGGACACCTGGACACCCATCTGTGTCCCTCAGTCCTACTACACCTGCACAGACGTCTGCACTGTGCTCTGGTCAGAATACAAGGCAAGGCCTGTGCTCCGTTGTCGCTCTGGCCATGGTGTGTGTGGGTGGCCTGGAAGCTCCGTGCCTTGTAAAGGAGAAATGATGGGACTCCAGGCTGCACACACACATCGCTGGGGAAGGGACCCAATGGGCGGACAGACACGCTTGGGCATGGAGGAAGGTACGGCACATGTCGAGGTAGCGTTCCCCGCCACACGTTGTGTGAGCGGCCTACCTCAGCCTGTACCCGCTCAACGAGAGCGTGTGCACCAGCTCCCAGCAGCTGCAGGAGGTGCAAAGATGGTTTTTTGATTTTTCAGTTTATTTTTAGAGAATGTGCATATCTGGGGAGGGACAAAGGGAGAGAGAGAAAATCCCAAGTAGCACCCCTCTGAGCGCAAAGCCCGACACCCACGACCCTGAGATCGTGACTGCACCTGACATCAAGAGCTGGGTGCTCAGCGGACTGTGCCAATAGGTGCTCCTAAAGATGACTTCTATGTTAAATCCTTTTTTTTAAAGATTTTACTTACTTGGCAGAGACACCGTGAGAGAGAACACGGGTAGTAGGGGAGAGGGAGAAGAAGGCTTTCCCCCAAGCAGGGAGCCTGATGCTGGACTCGATCCCAGGACCCTGGAATCATGACACAAGCTGAAGGCAGACACTTAACAGACTAAGCCCCGAGGCGCTGCATTTAATTTTTATTATAGAAATAGCAAACACATTCCCCTTAAAAATTTACAGTGCTACATGTATGATTAGAGTTGGTTTATGTGAGACTTGTCAACTTTGTACATGTTTCTTTTCTCACACACACAGTTTGTCTGTGTGTTTCTGTGTTTCTCTTTGTCTCTATCTCTGTATTTCTGTGTGTATTTGTCTCTGCATGTCTCGGTTTTTTATCTCTGTGTCTCTGTCTCTGTATTTCTGTTCCTGTGTGTGTATCTCTGTCTCTACATGTCTCTGTATCTCTCAGTCTCTGTCTCTATGTGTCTGTCTTTGCATGTCTCTGTGTCTTTCTCTTTCTCCGTGTGTCTGTCTCCGTCTCTCCTGTGTAGGTGAACTCAACTGCCAGCTGCCTCGTTACCAGTCAGCGCCGCTGGCTGGGTTGGTTCTGTGCAGTCGGACTTTGGCATGCATGCGTCTTCCCAGGCTGAAGTAGGCCCTGATCAGCCCCTGGGAGAAGTTATTTTGATGTAAAGCCAGCAGGATTCCCTTTTACTTCATTTGCTTGAATTATAAATGGACATGGATGCTGGCATCCTGGAAGGCGCCAGTGCCCGGTGTGGGAGTGGCAAGTTGCGGTGTGTGTGTGGTTTCTGGAGATGCCATTTCATGCAGGGTTTTGGTGTCCCTGCTCGCTGGCCTGGTCAAGGGGGCGGCCATCTTCCCAGGTACACCTTGGGGAGGTGAGCCTGTAGCTGTGGGCTATGCCTCGTGTGCACATGGCTCCGTCCACGGTGGCCCACTTTGATGGACTGTGGGCACAGGTTCAGGGGAGGCTGGCCTCTGGGCGGCCTCCTGGGGCTGCAGAGCCTCTGGTTTCCCAGGCCAGCCTCCCTGCGGGGTGGGGGCCTTGTAGCCCCATTCTCCAGCCGGGTTAGACCTAGGCCCGTGGCGTGAGGACCAGGTTTGGACCCAGCTCTTCCTGCTTTGGGCTCTTTGCTGTGGTGGTGAAGGTGGTCAGAGTCCCTCCCTGTGAAATACAGGTGACCCTGGCTTCTGCTGAACTGGGCACACCCGCCGTCAGCCTCCTAAGAGCTCACTGAGCTGTCCCTCCCCAGGCCCGGGTGGGGGCGGGTGAAGGTCCCTGTCTGTGGCCGGGGTGCACACAGCTGGGCTTCCTTCAGAGGACTGTGTGAGGGACCCACCTGGGATTCGTGGCACTTACAGGGGTGGCCCCCAATGCCAGGTGGTGTTGGGGTGGGGCGCCAGGGCGTCTCTGTGTGGGTTACAGTCCCCTCCCCCTGCCATCCTGGGATCTATGGTCTGGAATGACGCGCACTTACGACTCGGGGGGGCCAGGGGACTTGACGTTGGCATTCCTGCGGCCCGTGCAGAGTGCTGTGGGGTTGTCTGCTCTGAACTGTGCCCTTGTGCTCCCCAGCGGACAGCACCTTCGACAGCGGCCAGGGCTCCACGGTGTACTCGGACTCGCAGAGCAGCCAACAGAGTGTGGTGCTGGGCTCGCTGGCAGACGCGGCCACGCCCCCCGTCCAGTGTGTGTGCAGCCCCCCCGTGAGCGTCAGCGTCAGCGATGGCCCTGTCCTGCCCTACAGCCTGCCCTCGCTGGGGACCTACCAGCAGCCTGCCGCGGTGAGTCGGCCTGCCCCCCGGGTCCCACGTCCCACGGGCTGTTTGGGCTGCAGCGGCCTGCGGTCAGGCCCCGAGAGGGCCGTCCTTGTGGGTCACTGCAGGCTGCAGCAGGTAGGAGACCAGGAACGTAGAGCCCAAGGGACAGCCGGGCCTTAGAGCTGTGACAGAGCCAGCAGGGTTTCGTCCTGCGGCCGGGCTGGGGCCGCAGAGGAGCGTCCAGGCCGCGTCCACCCCCGGTAGGTGTTCAGTGTCTCCTGGCCGTTCTCTACCCGATAGCACGTGGCCACTGAATGTTGGAAGCAGGAGAGCATCGGGATTGTGGGAAACGGTTCAGTGACATTTGAAAAACCAGGGGGGTGGTTCGTGAGGAGCAGCCTTGGGGCGGGGGACCCAGGTGGAACTAGGCCGGGGGTTGCGTGCAGGGATCGTGCCTCAGAGCCTGTGCTCATCCCAGAGGAAACATGTTCCCCGTTCCCCGGTCCCAGGAGGCCTGCCGCAGAGCGCCGGCCCTGAGTGAGCGGTGGAGTGTCCAGAGGGACAGTGAGGCCCCCAGGCCCCTTCCCGTCCTGGCGCTGCCCGAGTCCCGTCCCTGTCCCCTGGGGCTGGCCAGTCCCCCAGGAACAACAGCCAGCGCCCTTGCCTCTGCAGGCCGGCCCAGACTCATTTCTAGCCGCTGTTTGTGGCTTTGCTGGTTTCATGAGATGAAACGAGACACAGTTCTAAATGGTGGGAGGAACTCGTTTAGGAAAAGGCAGATTTTCACCCCTGATTGAGGCTGGTTGGCCTTGAGTGGCCAGTCCCAGGGCAGAGAAGGAATGTTTCACTGTCCTTCATTGCTCCTAGGTGCAAGGTCAGGGCTTCCCTGGCCGCTGTGTACCCTCTGCTCAGGTCCTTGCGGTGCTGGGCAGGGGACACTCCACATGGGCGAGACCAGAGTTTACAGGCAGTTCCCTGGGACAGACGGGGGATCGGGTGGGAGGGTTGCCCTGGTGATACCCACCATCCCCTCCCAACCCCGCCGGGGGGGGGGGGTGGGTACCGGTGGAGGTGTCGGCACACCAGCCACTCTGAGGCCTCCGGGCTCCCGAGCTACTGTCTCCCTCTGGGCCTGGGGCTGCGGCTCCTGTGCTGTGGTCTCAGAGAAATGTCCCTCCCTGTGCTGTTCTCGTAGAGCACTTACTGTGAAGAGTGAAGGAGGGGAAGGTCCCAGCTCCCAGAAAACCAGGGACTCCCTGGGTCAGCATGGAGGCCTGGGCCTGCTGCCCCAGATGCCCTCCCCGTGTTCAAACCTGCTTCCTCCGCGGCCGCAGTATTTCCAGGTCTACCCCAGAAAGAGGTCTTGCCTGTAAAGATTTCAGTCTGTATCAGCAGGATCAGGATTCTGGAGAACAGAGCCCGGCCCCCTCATTAACCCCAAAGTGAACACATTGTCAGTCAGTTCCTTGATAGCATCCAACATCCAGTGCTCAGATCGCGGCCTCTTTCTTGCGCTGTGTCCACGCTGCCATGGGCAGCAGGGACTCGTGTCTGCTGCCCAGTCCTCCTGGTAGCCGCACTGCCGGGCATCCCACCTCCGTTCCCCTCTTTGTTCACATTTTTCTGTGTGCTGTTTGTGACGCATCTGCGTGCATGTTTTATCCAGACCTAGAGACGGAAAGCAAGGTCATCTGTATCTCTCTCCCACCGATTGTTGTAACCAGTGTCCCTCCCTGGTTCTGCAAAGTCCCTTAGGCCATTTTTTTAAATGAGTGCATTATATGCCACAGAGCTGAAGTTCCAGAACATTCCTTGGTTGGGAGTAGTGGCCAGTCTCAGGGGCCTCCACATCTCACTTTGTGCCTAGGGAAGAGTCCTTGTTAGGGTGACAGGCATGGGGAATGAGGGACGGGCCCCTGCAGCTGTGGAGCGCAAGCTGGGTGGGGGCCTTCGGGCAGCTGGTAAGCATGGTTGTCCGTCCTCTCTGCAGCCTGGCCTGCCAGTGGCCTCCATCCCACCCCCTGTCCACCCTCCGCTCCCACAGCAGCATTTCCCGGAGCCGGCTATGAGCTTTGCCCCTGTGCCGACGGGCCCAGGCCAGCCTGTGCCCCCTGGCCACCAGGTAAGTGTGGGCTGCCCCTGCCCGGCCCCACCATAGGTGCCTCGGTTTTTCCCCGCTCTGGGTGGGTGGCAAGGTCTGCTGGCCCAGGGTCTGTGGGCCTCCTGGTGGGTCCAGGCCCCCTTTGCCTCTTCTCTGAGGTTCCCTGGGGTGCAGGTGGGAGGTGCAGATGGGAGTGGGGTTCCCAGGTCCATAGCACTTGGAAGGGCACTAGTTGTGCAGAGGGATTCCCCCGGATCTGCGTGTCTCGGGCTCCAGGCTGGGTGTGCGTGTGTGTGTGGGAGTCAATTTTCTCCATCATATCTAAGCACGTGGTAGGAGGGGGTGTCTCAGCAGGATGCTGGTCTGAGAGAAGCCCCCCCTCTCCCCAGCCTCCCCCACTGGCCCAGCCGGCGCCCCTGCCGCCTGTCCTGGCCCCACCATCCATGGGCCCTCTCCCGCCGGTGCCCCCCCACCTGCCTCCCTACCTAGCTCCGACGTCCCAGGTGGTGGCCCCCGCTCAGCTGAAACCCCTCCAGATGCCAGCAGCGTCTCTGCAGCCGCTATCTCAAGTGCCTGCTCAGGTACCTCCCGCCCCGCCCCTCCCCTCTGGCTGGTCCCTCTCCGGCATCTGGGCTGCAGATGCTCCTGGGTCTGTGGGTTGGGACCGCTTCCTGGGGATGGGGTGGCCGTGTCCACCTGCCCTTGGCATCTCCTGGGGATGTCCAGGTCAGGGAGAGGTTTGGTCCAGGGTCAGGGCCAGGGAAGAGCATGGCGCTACGGCCACCGTCTGTCCCGGCATCTGCCAGGCTGTGCTGACCGTCATCCTGGGATGTCTGTGGCTTCAGGTGATGGGTGACACTGTATGGCGTGTGGTACCCGGGAGCCGTCTCCTAGGCTGACGCCATCCATGGCTTTCATCTCATGGGTCCTTCTGATTGTGGACCCTGGCAGGACACAGCCACAACGTGCCACCTCATGTAGGAGATGTGAGTGTCCCTGAAGTTTGTGGACACCACCCAGAAGCTTCCTACCACCGGGCCTCGCCCCATCACAGCCACGTCGGGTTGTGTTCACTGTCTCGCTGAGTCCCTTCTTGCTCTCTGGTACACAGACGTTGGCTCAAGGACCGTGGCTGATTTGTAATTGTGCAAAGGCGCGCGTCTCATGATGACGCTCGTGCGCCGGCCACCAGAAGGGGTTAAAGTGGATTGCTGGAGACTCTGGAATGTCAGACATGCTCCCTCCAGAAATCAGATGCTGGGGGTCTCCAGGATGGAAGACCAGGCACGGAAGGTTCCAGAGCTCCACTGTGGGAGAGGTCTGCTCCCCAGGCCCCGCGCGCGGCACGGGGGCATGGCCTCCACGCATGGGGGCTCAAGGACATGCTTTCCCTGACACAGCCCGCCACTAGATTTGGTCTCTGTGTGTGTGTGTTTGGATCTTTGGGGCCAATCTGCAGGCTCGGATGATCCCGGCTCCCCAAATGAAAACGTGCTAGAGCCACGGAGCTGCTGCTCCCTGCTATGACCATTTAGACTTCAACCACTGGCTGTCATGGTAGCCACCCGTCAGCACAGGGCGGACCGCAGCGTCGTGGCCCTTCCGTGGCACTAGGGGGTGCTCTCCGAGGTCCCATTTGAACTGGGTTTGCGGTCCGGTTCCTTCCGGCAGTGTGGGTGTGCCACGGGTGGGACGGAGCCCTGGGGTTGCTGAGGTGTTCCCGTGTCTTTCAGGTGCCTCCGCTTCCTGTGGGGCCCCCCGTTGTGCCCCCCGTTGCGCCCCCCATTGCACCCCTGGCCTCCATCGACAGCCTCCCTGCAGCTCTCCCTGACCTGCCAGCCGCCAGCGGGCCCACCGTGCCCGCCCCCTCGCAGTATTTCTCTCCCGCCGTCATCTTGCCCAGCCTCCCGCTCGGTGCGGCCGCTGCCCCCCTACCCGCGTCACCAGCCCTGCCTCTGCAGGCCGTCAAGCTGCCCCACCCTGCTGGGGCACCAGTGGCAGTGCCGTGCCGGACCATTGTGCCAAACGTGGCTGCCACCGCCACCGCCATCCCTCTGCTGGCAGTGGCCCCGCAGGGTGTGGCCGCCCTGTCCATTCACCCTGCTGCCGTGGCCCAGCTCCCGGCCCAGCTCCCGGCCCAGCCTGTGTACCCGGCGGCCTTCCCGCAGATGGTGCCCAGCGACATCCCACCATCTCCCCTCCACGTGGCGCAGACCGTGCGGGCCACCCCTCCACAGCCGGCGCCCCCCACCCTGCCACAGCCCCACCAGCCTGGCCTCATCCGCCCTCCTGAGCAGGCTGCTCCGGCCAGTGGGGCGGGAAGCCAGGTAATCCAGCTGCCACGTCGGGCCTGCCCTCTGGGTGCTGGGAGATATCTCTGGCATCTAAGTCTAAGGCGTGAGATCCGGGGGACAGGGGGTGGAGAGAGTAGGCAGCTGTGGTCCTCGGCTGTGGTTTCTCTGGAGCATGTAGGGTGTTGGCCTCCTCCAGAGCTGTGGGAATGGGCGTGACTAAGGGTTCCACCATCGGGCCCTTCCGAGGGTCAGTTGCAGCCACTCGTGATGGTGGGGGGTGCCCGGCCATGGTGGGGGGTGTCCGGCTGTGCAGGGCGTTGCCGCACCGGCCCTCCCTGGGTGGGGGTCTGGCAGCCTCGGCATGGTGTTGTCTGCTCCGGTGTGGGTTCAGCAGCCAGGCAGTGAGGCCGACCGGGCTCTGTGGGGCACAGAGCAGACAAGGACGATGTCCAGGGTCGGGTGGGACTTGGGCTGCTTGTCATGCTGACAGTGACGGGACGAGGGTCACAGGCCCTGCTGGATGGGCAGGCCTCCCCAGGGCTCCACACACCTGTAAGCCCATACATGGTTTCGAGCTCCAGGGCTGTTTCCCAATCTCGTGCAAGGCGAGGAGCTGGAGTGGGGGCCATTCACCTGGACCTATCCCCCACCTTGCAGCCTGTTACTTGGGGCTCCCCTACCTTGCACCCTGTTTTGTAGGGCCTTTCACCTGGGCCCCCCCACCTTGCACTGTGTTTCCTGGGAGCCTCTCACCTAGGGTCCCCCACCTTGCACCCTGTTTCCTGGGAGCCTCTCACCTGGGCCCCCTGTACCTTATAGCCTATTTCCTGGGGCCTGTCACCTGGGACCCCCCCAAGTTGCACCCTGTTTCCTGGGGGCCTCTCACCTGAGGCCCCTTGAACCTTGCAGCCTTGTTCCTGAGGCCTCTTACTTGGGGGTCCCCCCACCTTGCAGCCAGTTTCCTGGAGCCCCCCCCAACTGGCTCTAAGCCTCAGCCACTGTGTGCAAGCAGTAAGCCCTTGGCCCTCTGAGCTCGGACTGCTCTCTTGTGTGGTGGGACCAGTAGCTGCCTTGAGGCTTCGTGGTGGAGAGCCATCCCCAGAGCATGTGGAGGTTCCGGGTGTCATTCTGCACTGATTCCTCTGGATCTGGTCTGGAACAAGACTCCATGTGCTGAGAGCACACGGGCTCTCCGGGCTGTTGACGCTCAGTGTCTAATTCCAGAAGGGATTGGTACTTGGTGAAGGGAGGGGTCGTCTGGGTTGACGACCAGATATGAGGAGGCGCCACGGTCTGGCACGGGGCTGCACAAGCACATGCCAGGTCCGTCACTCGGGCTAGCCTGGGTTAGGTGCACAGGGTCGCTTGCCCAGGCAGCGGCTGGAGGAGGCGTGGTGTACTCAGAGGTTGTTGGTCAGGCCTGGCGGCCTCCCCACCATCTGTGGCTTACTGATACATTGGCCCGGCCGCCTCACTGGCTTCCCTGTGCTGAGAGCAGACGCCCCTGAACACAGCAGCCGGGGGTCCTTCCAGGGCAGATAGGCTGCTGGGCTGCAGCGCCCTGGTGCTGAGCCATCCCCCACAGCAGGGCCGACAGCAGACCTTCCCATTCCTGACCTTGTCCAGAGCTGGGGCGGGATGGAGGCTCCCACTCATCCGCGGGGGACCCGCCTGCCGCCTGTCTCAACCATCCCACCAGGAGCTTTCACAGAAGGGACTGTGAGGAGCCAGCCCACGGAAGGCCAAGGTCCCCGGTCCCTCTCCTATGTGGCTGACAGGGCTGGGAAAGGACGCAGTGTGGGGGTCAGGCCCCTCGGGTGCCAGCGGAGAGCCATATTTGGTGCTAGGTACATGCCAGCTGTAGAGCCCCAGCTGGCCTCAGCTACGGGTTCATTAAAGAAGCGTAGTTTTAGGTTTGCTTGTATGCAGATAGGGACCTGAGAGTTTTTGCTGAGTCCGTGTACCTACACGCTCAGGCTATGGGTAGACTGGAGCGGGACAGCCGGTGTGCTCGCCTGCCTGGTACAGGACCCTTGGCAGAGGCGTGGCTGGCCCTCCAACTTGCATCCCTGTCCCCTGTGCCTCTAGATCCTACTTGGCCACCCACCTCCATATGCTGCTGATGTCACCGCCCAGGTCCCCATGGCGCCTGTGCCGGCCACCGTCCTCTCCCCACCTCTACCAGAAGTGTTGCCGCCTGCTGTCCCTGAGTTGCCTCAGCTCCCCAGCTCCCTGGCCCCTGCAGTGGTGGTGGCATCTCAGAGCCTGCCCGTCCAGACCGCCCCACTCCTGCCACCTGCTACCCAGCCACCGCCGCCCACCGGGCCCGGGCTTGCCAGCCCCTGCCCAACTGTGCAGCTAACGGTGGAGCCAGCGCCAGAGGTGTGTGCCCCTGCCCTCCGGGCTCAGCCCCTGACACCTGACCCTAGTGGCCCCCTGTGTAGTGATATTACAGCTCTAAAAGCCACAGTGCACTCAGGAAGGCAGAAGTGTGTGCCCTGGGACAGCTGTTGTAACTGTTCTCTTCTACCTCACACATTACCCTTTCCTTGAAGGCATCTGGCTGGAGACCACGATGTTTACACGTGGATTTGCAGAGCCTTCCCTTGGGGGCAATGGAAGGCCTGTGGCAAGCCTCCCTGGCCCTGTGTGCTCCCCGCGGGGAAGATCAAAGTGGGGTAGCATATTGGCCAAGAAGAGGGAAGGATCTCGACTTTTAGGACCTGCACGAGATAAAAACCCTTATGCCTGCCTCGTGTGGTTGGCTTTCTGGGCTGGGGACAGCAGCTGTCTGAGGGGGGACAGCAGGCTGGGTGCCGCTGTGCCATGGTAACCCGTCGTCCCATCTACGGTTCTGTTGCAGGAGCAGGCCTCCCAGGACAAGCAGCCCGGCCCCCCGCAGAGCTGTGAGAGGTAACAGCTATTGGTCCCTGTGGACAGTGGAGGTGGCCACAGGCTCACAGTCCGCTCAGCCCGCCCACTGCGACCTCACACAGACCCCGCCCGTCTGCCCCTCATGAGTCAGGCCCTCTAGACGCATTTCCAAGCCTGACTTGGTCCTCTGGGGTCTGGCTGCCATGTGCTCCCTCTGTGTCCTGAGTCCTGGTGCCTGTCTGTGGTGCCCGGGATGTTCTAGAAGGGAGAGGCAGTGGACAAAGAGTTAGCAGGCCTGGGGGCCCGGGGAGACTGGGAGAGCAGGGCAGAATATGGCCCAACCCTCCAGATCCCCAGCACCGTGGCTGCTGGCCACCTGTCCTCTCCTGGTCACAGAACATGTCAGCCGGGGAGGAATTGGATGCAGGAAATGGCTGTGTTTCCCAGTGCACTAGCACCAAATTCGGTGCAAATCCTTCTCAACCCTGCTGTAGTCCCAGGGGGTTGTCAAGTTTTCATTGCTGTTATACAGATGGGGAAACTGAGGCACAGGGGAGTATTTTTCCTGATTTTGTCATTTGCTGCGAGCCCGTGGGGCCTGTGTCACAGGTCAGGATTCAGGCCAAAGGTCCCAGGTCAGACAGTGCTTGCGTTCCCATGACCCCAGTGCCACCCAAGACGGAACAGCAGAAAGGGGTGGGGCCCTGAAGGTGGGGTCAGGGCTGGCTCCAGGCCCTCCAGGTTTTCTGGCTGTTTCCTGAAAAACCACGCTTCCCACATGAGACTGTCTGCAGGTTGCTGTCACGTTCTCTGTTTTCACACAGCTACGGAGGTTCTGATGTCACCTCTGGCAGAGAGATGAGTGACAGCTGTGAGGGTGCGTTTGGCGGGGGGCGGCTGGAAGGCAAGGCCACCCGGAAACATCACCGCCGGTCGACGCGCGCGCGCTCCCGCCAGGAGAGAGCCAGCCGCCCCCGGCTGACCATCCTGAACGTGAGTGGCCTGGCAGGGAGGGCCCGCAGGCGCAGGGCTCCCCAGACGTGGCCTGCTCCCGGTCTCACCACCTGAGTGTCCCGTAGGTGTGCAACACGGGCGACAAGATGGTGGAGTGCCAGCTGGAGACACACAACCACAAGATGGTGACATTCAAGTTTGACCTGGACGGGGATGCGCCCGATGAGATCGCCACCTACATGGTGAGGCCGGGTGTCTTCCTGGGTCAGCAAGGCCGTCTCCCCCTGTCCGTGGGGCACGCGGCTGCCGGCCTTCCCCGGCCTCTGGCCCCTGGCTCTCTGCAGAGCCGGCCCCCCAGCTGGGGCTTCCTCCTCGGGCGGCGCACACGTGAGGCAGACCCGTCAGGGACTCCCTGGCGCATGCCCCTGCCCGTGGTGCGTCCCCCAGCAGGGCTGCCTGTGCTGTTGCAGGTGGAGCACGACTTCATCCTGCAGGCCGAGCGGGAGACGTTCATCGAACAGATGAAAGACGTCATGGACAAGGCAGAGGACATGCTCAGTGAGGACACAGACATTGACCGTGGCTCCGACCCCGGGATGAGCCCGCCGCACCTCAGCACCTGCGGCCTGGGCACCGGGGAGGTGAGTCCCGGGTGTGGGGTCCCAAAAGGGCCAGGGCTTGCTGATGCCCCGGGCCTGCTGGAGGCGGCTGCGGGTCACGCAGAGTCCGGTGAGGTGCCGTGGGGTGGGGCGGTGAGCGCCTTCAGTTCGGTTGGAAACGTCTGAGCTTCAGAGTCTCCTCGGGTGTTTTGAGGCCACAGTGTGTTTGGCAGGAAGTCCTTGTTTCACGTGCTCTGCTGACTTCGGACCCTTTACCTCCGCCAGGAGAGTCGCCAGTCCCAGGCAAACGCCCCTGTGTATCAGCAGAACGGTACGTGTGCCTTCCGGGCCCTGCCTGCCCGCCAGACCCAGCGTGGAGGAGGCATTTCCATCCCCCTTCTTCCCATGTCTCTCAGCAGGCATTCCATCAGACCCCGCTGCGCATGTCGTAAAGGGGTCTGGTCATCACACAGTGTGGGGGGGTTGCTGCACTATGGGGTGAGCATCTCCCCAGGTGTGGGGAGGGCTGCTGTGAGGGGCTGGGTCTGGCGCTGGGGGGGCCGAGCATGCTAGGGACTCCCCGCTGCCTCCTGTTGTCCCGGCTGGCGTTACCCCCTTCGCCGACGGCACTGCAAGCATCCCAGGAGCTCAGCCATGTTTGGGGGTGTTGTGTGAGCCCCAGGCTGCCAGTAGCCCGACTGGGCTGCACAAGGCGCCCCCCCCCAACTGACTTGAGTTCCCCAGGCAGGTCTGGTGCTGATGGTGAGGGGTCCCATTGGCCATGGGAGAAATTCACCGGTCTCTCCTGCTGTTTTGGTCCCGCTCCGTAGTCCTGCACACAGGGAAGAGGTGGTTTATCATCTGCCCAGTGGCTGAGCACCCAGCGGCGGAGGCCCCGGAATCCTCACCTCCCCTTCCTCCGAGCTCCGTGCAGCCAGAAGCCAGCCAAGGTAGGAGCAGCTGGAAGTTCCAAGCCTTTCTCCCCAGTAACTTGGGATGCTGGTGCCCCCAATGCGGTCACCCTGCAGCCCAGAGTAGCCTGTGGACCACATCATGTCTGCATCCGTAGCCTGGTTTTCTACCTAATGAGCCCCGTCAGGGTGGCGCTCCGGCTTGAGCCAGTCCTTACCTTCCTGGTGCAGGTGACACACCCAGGCTGCTCAGGTGTGTGCTGGGAGAGCTCTGCCCTCGCTTTCCGGTTACCGGTGTGGGTGTGTGGCTCCCACATCTCACTCCTTCCCACTCTGTGACCCACCTGTAGCGACCTGATCCTTCTGGCTCTACTTGCTCTGGAGGGTGGGGTGGGAAAGTCCCTTTCAGTGCCAACACTCTGATTTTAGAGGGTCCCTGAGGAAATCCGCCCGATAATGATGTGCCCCCATGTGCACAGACGCTAGCAAGCTTGCCCTTGGGGCTGTCGCTTAAATCCTGATTCTTTGGTCCCTTGGGAGGCTGAAAATAGTTGCTTGAACAGATTCTGGGTTTAATTCCCTGTAAGCTGGCAGGAAAAAGTTGCCAATTATGTAACTTGACCTAATTTCGTGGCACATTTGTGAAAAATATTTGTGAATCATTTTTCATTTCGTATTGTGTGTTTCCCATGATTGCCGTCATGCTTTTAGAGTTTTTTTCTATGGGGAAAGGGTCATCCTAGTAAGAAAATCCCAGCAGAGCCAAGAATAGGTCTGGTGACCTCAGATAAAGGGTCAGGTCCAACCTGGGGGAAAGATCGGGGGCAGCAGCATCGTCTGCAGAGGCTCCGTTTGCAGTAAGCGCACACTCAACGGCTACGCCTTGCCTTTAATGCATACACACACGGTTAACTGAGGGGAGAAAGACCCTTCTAGACATAAAGCTGATTTTTGGTATGCGGCAGGGATTCACGGGACGTGCCCAAGGTAAGCCCTAGTTCCTTCTTCTGTGCACTGATCTCAAGAAACTTTTTGGAATCTGTTTATTAAAAAAAAAAAAAAGGTGGGAGTGGGGAGTTAGCTACTTCCAAGGATGGCAGATCTGTTCATTTGGGTGAACCGTTCGCTGAGGGTGACCAGAGAAGCAGGAATAATTATAAAGATCGTCAGCTTGAAGGTATTTGAGCATCTCAAAACTGTGCAGATCAGGCCAGGGCCCAGGGTGGGATGGAGACCAGGATTCGAGGGAGCCCGATGCTAGTTCTCTTCCCCTGGGGGCAGCTCCCGTTCCTGTAGGGTGACTGAGAGGCTGAGCACTGAAGCTTCTGCAGTTCCCCAGCCCAGAGAAAAGGGGCAGAGTCCTGTTGGCAGAGTGACAAGATAGGCAGAGAGATGCCCGCATTGGGGTGATCTCAGGGTGGCTGCTGTGTGCTCAGGCAGGAGCACTCTGGTCCTTTCTGCAGGAAGACAGCACCGCTCTGGACCTCACAGTTGTACAGCTTTATGAACACACTATTTGACTTGTAATAAAAAATAACTAGGCTGAGAATCCTGGTGCTGGGCAAGACAGAGTGTGCACAGCACACCAGCCCTTCACTTACTGAGCCTAGCTATATGCCGGGCCCCAGGCAGGGCTCAGCTCTCTGAGACTTGGGAAGTAAGTAGCAACAGGAGGATGGGGAAGTGTGCCAGAATGCCAGGGATTCCTGGGCTAATGGTGAGCTTAGCATTTCCCTTCAGTGCCTCCTGACCCGAGGTCAGGGCAGTGTGAAGCCTGGGGGTGAGTGCTGGGTGCAGACAGGGAAGCTCCAGGAGACACCTGCTAGTTTCAGCTTGCAGAGCAGGAAGAAGAAGGAGCTCCTGAAGCTCGGAGCATGGTGTGGGTCCCTCGCTGTTTTCTTTGCCCTTCGCTTGTGCCCGAGCCCACAGACAGTTCTGAGCGGTAGCAGTAGGAACAGGCATCAACACAGTGATAGGGGAGAGCCCTTCTCTCTGCTGGGTGGAGCCAGGGCTCAAAGGGTACAAAACCAAAATCCATTGCTTTTTTCCCCTTTCTGTTCAGCCACTTGGCTCTGCTCAGTTGTGGAAGTGGATGGTTCTCTCTAGGGAGTTGGAAAGGGGAGTCCCACAGGTCAGGGAGATCATGAAAAAGGAAGAGCTTGGGAAAGTAACCCCATAAAGTTGTTGGTGAACTCCTGGGTTCACCCCTGACCTGTGTATGTATGGATCTGATTCTAATTAGCATATAATAAGCTGAGAACTGAGTTGATGGCTAGACTGGCCCCTGAGAGCTACACACGTTTCAGGTCAGATTAGAACAGCACAGGCACTGAAAACCAAACTGACGCTATAGCCACAGAAGATGAGTTGTAACTCACAGCTTAAACCTAAGTAGGTCAGCTGCTTGCTAAAGGAACAATATCAGCCAATCACCACAGGATGTAAAGAGACTGAGTGTCTCATAATATTTAAAATCCAATCCAATCTGATCCAACCAGTGCAATCCAAATACTTATCAAATGAGAAACCATAAAAATGCCAACTTGCATTGGAAAAGGACAGCCAACACTTGGCAGTAGCAAGCTAAAATAGATGTTGGGATGATCCCACAAAGAATTTAAAGAAACTATTGTAAATATGTCTCAGCAAGCAGTTACAAACATTGTTAAAACAAATGTAAAGTGGAAAGTACCCGTGAAGATGTGGGATACAAAGAGGAGAGACATGGAAACTTGAAAACTGAAAACTAAGATACCTGAACTAATCAGAACTTAGAAAAAAATGAACAGAGCTTCACGGGCTGTGGAACAGCCATGGAGATCTAACATTTGTGTCAACAGACCCAGAAGCAGAGGAGAAAGAGTGCAATGCTGAAAAAAATATGAGGAAATAATATGGAAAACTTCCCAAGTTTGGTGAAAGACAAACCTGTATATTGAAGGAGTGGAATGAATCCCCAAAAGTTACAAATCCAAAAAATTCCACACCTGGACACATCGTAAACTGCTGAGAAATAAAGATAAAAAGTGGTGAAAGCAGCCAGAGGAAAATGATGCAGGGCCTAGAGGGAAACAGTGGTTAAATGACTGCAGATTTCTCACCAGAAACCATGTCGTCCAGAAGCAAGTAGCACAGCATTTCTGAAGCATTGAAGGAAAAAAACCTATCAACTCAGAAATCTGTTTTCAGAGATAATATTCCTCAGGAATGAATCAAGAAAAATTCCTAGGTTAACAAAAACAGAATTTGTTCTATAATTTGTAGAATTTGTGCTCTAAAAGAATTGGTAAAGATCTTCAGACTGAAGGGAAATGATAGCAGAAGAGACACTTGGAACACAAGGACTGCAGGAAGAAGAATAGAAATGGTAAATATCTAGATGAAAGTGATAGACTTCTTGAGTTCTTCAAAACAGGTTTGATGCTGGTAACAAAAAATTATAATATTGTCTGACGGAGCTTTTAATGTATGTAAACAGAATAAAGAAACTATGGTAGGAGGGGGTGAAGTGCCTTCGAAGTTGAAAGTATTTCTACATTCCGACTGAAGTGGTAAAATACTGATTCTAAGTACACTGTGGAAAGACTTGCTGATTTTGATACATTTTATTCCCTTTTCTTGTCTGATTGCTATGGTTAGGATTTCCATTACTGTGCTGAATAAAAGTGGTGACATTAGAGATCCTTGTTTTATTCCTGACCTTAGGGGAAACGCTTTCAATTTTTCTCTGTTGAGGATGATGTTGGCTGTAGATTTTTCTTTTCCTTTTTAAAAAAGATTTATTTCTTTATTTTAGAGAGGGGTGCGGGGCAGGGAGAAAGAGAGAGAGAGAATCTCAAGCAGATTCCCTGCTGACTGTGGAGTCTGATGTAGGGCTCAATCTCATGACCCTGAGATCATAACCTGAGCTAAAACCAGGAGGTGGACGTTTAACCAACTGAAACACCCAGGTGCCCAGGCTGTAGATTTTTCATATATGGACTTTATTATGTTGAGGTATGCTCCTTCCAAACTTTATTTTGTTGAAGGTTTTTATGATGACTGGATGTAGTGCTTAGTTTTGTGCTTTTTCTGCATCTACTGAAATGATCATATGGTTCCTACTCTTTGTCTTACTGATGTGTTATGTATCACGTTGATTGATTTCCCAATAT
The DNA here is from genome assembly GCF_902655055.1 of Lutra lutra. Taxonomy (NCBI): domain Eukaryota; kingdom Metazoa; phylum Chordata; class Mammalia; order Carnivora; family Mustelidae; genus Lutra; species Lutra lutra. The sequence goes on along the minus strand of NC_062290.1, from coordinate 4,395,198 downwards.
CGAACCAACTTGTAGCCCAGGAATAAATCCCACTTGATCATGGTGAATGATTTTTTTTTAAAAAATGTACTGTTGGATTCAGTTTGCTAGTATTTTGTTGAGGATTTTTGGATCTGTGTTCTTCAGGGATACTGGCCAATAGTTTTTTTTTGTTTGTTTGTTTTTTGTTTTTGTGTTTTTTTTTTTTAGTGTCTTTTTCTGGCTTTGGTATCAGGATAATGCCAGAATGAATATGGAAGTTTCCCTTCCTATTCTAGTTTTTAGAATAGTTTGAGAAGAATAGGTATCAACTCTTCTTTAAATGTTTGGTAAAATTCACCTGTGCAACTACCTGGTCTTGGGCTTTTGTTGTTGAGACTTCTGTTTGTTGGGAATTTTTTGATTACTGATTGAAATTCTTTGCTGGTAATCTGTCTGTTAAAATTTTCTGTTTCTTCCTGAGTCAGTTGTGGAAGGTTATTTTTCTAGGAATTTATCCATTTCTTCTAGATTGTCTAATTTGTTGACATATAGTTTTTCATAATATTCTTTTATACTTGTTTTTTTCTGTGGTGTTGGTTGTTACTACTCTTCTCTCATTTGGGGTTTATTTATTTGAATCCTTTTTTTCTTGATTAGTTTGGCTACAGGTTTATCAATTTTGATTTTTTTCAAAGAACAGATACTTGTTTCATTGACCTGTTCTACTTTTTAGTTTCTGTATCATTAGTTGCTGCTCTAATTGTTATTATTTCCTCCCTTTTGCTGGTTTTAGGTTTTTTCTTCTAGCTCCTTTAGGTATATGGTTAGGTTGTTTATTTAAGAATTTCCTTCCTGAGGTCAGCCTGTATTGCTATATATACTTCCCTCTTGGAACCACTTTTGCTACATCCCAAAGGTTTTGAAGTGTTGTTTCCATTTTCATTTGTTTTTATCCACTTTAAAATTTCCTCTTTTATTTCTTGCTTGACCCATTCATTGTGTAGTGGCATGTAATTTAACCTCCATGTGTTTGTGGTCTTTCTGTTTTTGTGTTTTTTTTTTTTTTCCTTGTGGTTGACTTCTAGTTTCATAGTATTATGGTTGGAAAAGGTGCATGGTATGACTTTGATCTTTCTGAATTTGTTGAGGCTTGTTTTGTGGCCTAATATGTGATATATTCTGGAGAATGTTCCATTTTCACTTGAATGTGTATTCTGTTTTAGGATGGAATGTTCTGTATGCATCTTTTATGTTCATCTTGTCCAGTATGTCACTCAAAGCCAATGTTTACCTTGTTGATTCTTTTGTTTTGATGATCTGTCCACTGATATAAGTGGGGTGTTAAAGTCCCCTACTATTATTGTGTTATTAGCAATGAGTTCCTTTATGTTTGTTTTTCTTTTCTATGTGTTTGGGTGCTCCTGCATAAATATTTACAATCGTTGTGTCTTGTTGGAGTGTCCTCTTTATTATTATATAGCATCCCTCTTTGTTTCTTGTTGCAGTCTTTGTTTTAAAGTCTGTCTTGTTCAAGGTAAGTACTGTTGCTCCACTTGCTTTTAACATCCATTAACAGGATAAATGTTTCTCCATCCCCTCATTTTCAATCTGCAGGTATCTTTAGGTCTGAAATGAATCCTTTGTAGGCAGTATATATAGCTGGGTCTTGTGAGGTTTTTTTGCTTTTTTTGTTTTTTGTTTTTATCCATTCTGTCACCCCTTGTCTTTTGATTGGAGCGTTTAGTCCTTTTACATTCAAAGTAACTATTGATATATATTCATTGCCATTTTATTGTTTTGTCATTTCTGAAGATTTTCTCTGATCCTTTGTCTTTTTTTCTTTTGTGGTTTGCTGGTTTCTTTAGTGATATATTTGTATTTCTTTCTATGCTTGGCATGTTTATTAGTCATTTTTTACATAGGGTTACCATTAGGTTTGCATGTAGTATCTTCTGCCTACAGCAGTCTATATTGTCAATGATCATTTAAGTTTGGACCTATTCTTTACTCTCCTCTCCACATTTTAGATATATGGTGTCATCCTTTACATCCTTCCATTTTATGTGTTCCTTGACTGCATTTTTACAGAAATACTCATATTTACTGCTTTTGTGTTTCCTACCTTAATACTGTCACTCTTGGTCTTCTTTCTACTTAAAGAGTCCCCTTTAATATTTCTTGCAGGGCTGGCTTAGTGGTCATGAATTCCTTTAGCTTTTGTTTGGGAGGCTTTTTAGCTCTTCTTTTGTTATGAATGATAATCTTGCCAGATAGAGTATTCTTTTTTTTTTTTTTTTAAAGATTTTATTTATTTATTTGACAGAGAGAGAGAGAGACAGTGAGAAAAGGAATATAAGCAGGGGGGCGTGGTAGAGGGAGAAGCAGGCTTCCTGTTGAGCAGGGAGCCCAACGCAGGGCTTGATCTCAAGACACCGAGATCACGACCTGAGCCAAAGGCAGATGCTTAACAGCTGAGCCCCCCAGGCGCCCCTGGAGTATTCTTGGTTGCAGATTTTCCCCATGTAGTACTTTGAATATATCATGTCACTCCATTCTGGCCTGCAAAGTTTCTGCTGTAAAATCCCCTGATAGCCTTATGCAGTTTTCCCTTGCCTATAACTGTCTTCTTTGTCTCACTGCTTTTAATATTTTTTCTTTATCACTATGTTTTGCCATTTTAATTATAATATATCTTGGTGTGGATCTGTTTTTGTTGATTTTGATGGAAGTTCTCCTTGCCTCCTGGATGTGGATGTCTGTTTCCTTCCCCAGATTAGGGAAGTTTTCAGCTATTATTTCTTCAAATAAGTTTGTGCCCCCCTTTTCTCTCTCTTCCTCTTGTGAGATTCATATAATACAAAGTTCTTACATTTGTTGGAGTCACTGAATTCCCTAAGTCTGTTCTCGTTTTCCATTATTCTTTTTTCTCTCCTTTGTTCAGCTTGATTACTTTTCATTATTTTGTCTTCTAGGTCATTAATTCATTCTGCTTCTTCCAGCCTGCTGTTCATTCCATCAAGTATGTTTCTCATATGTTTTTGTTTATGGAACCCTTTTGTCTGCTATGTTATCTCTGTTAAGGGTCTCAGTCATGTCCTCTATTCTTTTCTCAAGTCCACTGAGTAACCTTATGATGACTGCTTTAAATACTCCCTCAAGCATGTTACTGATACCTGTTTCGCTTATGTCTCCATCTGTGGTCTTTACCTGTTCTTTGATTTGGGATAAATTTTTCTGTCTTATTATTTTGTCTACATCTGTGTGCCTGTTTCTCTGTGTTAGGCAAGTCAGCCATGTCTCCTCTTCTTGAGGGTAATGGCTATATGAAGAAGAGGTCCTGTAGTGTCCTGCAGTGCAATGTCCTCTCTTCCCCAGGGTCTGGCACCTCAGGGAGTATCTCCTGTGTATGTTGTGTGGGCTGCGCTATTGTGTCCTGGCTGCTTTATTTTTCAGGCCAGTCAACTTCAGAGGTTCTCTTTGTCTGCTGTGGGCAGTGTTTGGTCCCTGGCCTGAATGTGGAGTGTTTTAATTAGATGTGCTCTTGTCTGCTTGTGAAAGGACACTTGCCACCACTGTTGCTGGAAGAGGCCCTGCAGAACTCCCAAGTTGGGAGATGCAGTGTGGGCAGGGGATTGGGCCAGTCTTCTGGGGGAGGGAGTCCACTGTAGTGGGACTGAGACAGGTGTAACTAGGAAGTGCATTTTTTCTGGTGCATGGTCGAGAGTGGGGCTTGGTGTAAGCAAGTTAGATAGTGACGGTCCACTGGTTCCTGCAGGTGGCCCTATGCTTAAGTGAGGGGGGGGAAGGCAAATGGCGCTGGAGAGTTCCTTTGTTCCTAGAATGGTCTCTCTGTGAATGATGCCTATTTGGGATGTGCTCTGAGATCAGCACACACCCTCCCCACTGTTCAGATCCCTGTTTCCACACTGTCTGAGGGTAGTCTGCCTGCCTTCTCTGTGAGAGCAGCTTAGCACTCTCTGGGCTCTATTCCAGTCAAGCCCACTGACTTTTAAAACAACGGGCTTTAACCCCTGCTGGTTGCAAGAACTCATGAAATTTCGCTCCTCTCACTTTCCAAGCCGGTTGCTATGGGAATTTGTTTTCCTCTTGCACTCTCACTTGTTCTGGTCTGTCTCATCCATCTGTGAGACCACGGTTCCTTTCCTACCACTGCAGCCACTGTGCATTTCTCTCCTGAGTCCCGTCTCTGTGCTTCCTACCTCTTCATGTGGCCTCTTCTCTACCTTTGATTGTGATGTTTGTCCTACCAGTCTTCAGATAGATTTCGGGGGTATTTAGGATGATTTCATAACTAGGTATATTTATGGGATTAGGTGAGCCTGGAGTCCTCCTACTCCACTGCCATCTTTCCATCTTGAATTCTACCAAACATTTTTTTAAAAATTAGTACCTGTCCTTTTTAAACTATTCCATAAAGTTGAAGAGGAATGAATGCGTTCAAACTCTTCCTGTGAGGCCTGCATTACCCTGACACCAAACCAGACAAAGACACTACAAAAACAAACAAACAAATTACAAACCAGTACCTTTGATGCACATACAGCAAACTGAATTCAGCAATACATTATAAGAACCATTCAGCACAATCAAGTAGGAGATGAGAATGGTTCCACATCTATGCTCCATTAACAAAAGAAATGATAATCGTATCAGTAGATGAAGAAAAATCATTTGACAAAATTCAGCATCCATTTATGATAAAAATTCTAAACCAAGTGGGTATAGAAGAAATGTACCTCAACAGATTCAAGGCCACATGTGACAAACCCACAGGTAATGTCATCCTCAGTGGTGAAGAAGTGAAAGCTTTTTATCTAAGATGAAGAATAAGACAAGGATGTCTACTCTCATCACTTCTATTTAACATAGTGTTAGAAGTCATAGTCACAGCTATTAGGCAAGAAAAAGAAATAAAAGGCACCCAAATTAGAAAGGAAAAAGTAGAAGAATCACTATATGCAGATGACCTGATGCCATATCTAGAAAACTATAAAGACTCCAGCAAAAAAACTATTACAGCTAATGCGAGCACACCTCATCTTCTTGTGTGCTTTACTGCATTTCCTGATGCTGTCTTTCTTTGCAGACTGAAGGACTGTGGCAATCCTGTGTCAAGGAAGTCTTTTGGTGCCGTCTTCCTAATGAAATTTGCTCACTTTGTGTCTCTGTCATGTTTTGGTAATTTTTGCAATATTTCAAAGGTGTTCATTATTATTGTATTTGAATTACTGCATTCTCACAATAAAACTTGAATGCATGAGGAGTTACTTTCTATGGATAAGCAAAGAAAAGAAAGTGGTTTCTTGAGGTGGAATCTATACTTGGTGAAGATGCCATGAAGACTGTTGAAATGACAACAAAGGATTTAGGATTTTATTTTATTTTTTATTTTTTAAAGATTTTATTTATTTATTTGACAGACAGATCACGAGTAGGCAGAGAGGCAGGCAGAGAGAGGGAGGGAAGCAGGCTCCCCACTGAGCAGCGCCCGATGTGGGACTCGATCCCAGGACCCTGGGATCATGACCTGAGCCAAAGGCGGAGGCTTTAACCCACTGAGCCACCCAGGCACCTCAGGACTTAGAATTTTATATAAACTTAGTTGATAAGGCAGTGGCAGCATTTGAGAGGATTGATTCCGGTTTTGAAAGAAGGTTAGTGCTATCAAACAGCACTGCATGCTACAGAGAAATTTTTCCTGAAAGGAGGAGTCGGTGTGGCAAACTTCATTGTCTTATTTTAAGAAAATGCCACAACCACCCCAATTTTTCAGCACCATCACCCTGATCAGGCAGCAGCCATCATCATCAAGGCAAGACCGGAAGAATAATTTTGATTCACTGAAAGGTCAGATAATGGTTAGCATTTTTTAGAAATAAGGTATTTTATTTGAGAGAGCGAGTTGGTGGCAGGGGGGTTGGCACAGAGAGGGTGAGAGAGAATCTTAAGGCAGGCTCCGCACCCAGTGCAAAGTCCAGCTTAGGGCTCAATCTCATGACCCTGAGGTCATGACCAGAGCTGAAATCAAGAGACACTTAACTGACTGAGCCACTCACACACCCCAGAAATAACATATTTTTAAGTTAAGGTATATATATATACTCCTTTTTAAAAAAATACATGAAAAATATATTGTTATTGCACACTGAACAGACTGTAGTGTAAACAACTTTTATATACACTGGAAAACCAAAAAATCTTTTGACTCACTTTATTGCAATGCTCATTTATTGCAGTAGTCTGAAATAGCCCACAGTACCTCCAAGTTATGCCTGTAAGTGAGTTCAGTAAAGTTACAGGATACAAAATTGACATACACGACTCTTGCGTTTCTGTACACTAATAATGAATTATCAGAAATTGAGAAAATGATCCCAAATACAGTTGCATCAAGAAGAATGAAATACCTAGGAATAAATTTAACCAAGAAAGGGAAAGGCGTGTACTCTGAAAACTATGACATTGATAAAAGAAATTGACAATTAGAATAAATAGAAAGGTATACCTTGTTTATGGATTGGAAGAATAAATATTGTTAAAATGTCCATGCTACCCAAAGCAATCTACAGATTCAGTGTAATCCTCATCAAAATACCAACAGCATTTTTCATAAAACTGGAACAAAGAGTCCTAAAATTTGTGCAGAACCACAAAAGAACCTAATAGCCAAAGGACCCCAGAGAAGAAAGAACAAAGGTGGAGGTATCATGCTCTCTGATTTCAAACTATATTATAAAGCCATAGTAATCAGGGGTGCCCATGGGGCTCAATCAGTTAAGTGTCTGCCTTTGGCTCAGGTCATGATCTCGGGGTCCTGGGATGGAGCCCCATGTGGGGCTCCCTGCTTTGTGTGGAGCCCGCTTCTCCCTCTCCCTCTGACCCTCCTCCCTGCTTGTGCTCTCTCCCTCTGTCTCAAATAAATAAATAAAATCTTAAAAAAGCCATAGTAATAATAAAAAAAGAAGTATGGTACTGGCATGAAAACAGAGACAGGACCAATGGAATAGACTGGAAAGCCCAGAAATAAACCCATGCATATGTGGTCGGTTCTGTGACAAAGGAGGCAAGAATATACGGGGGGGCGGGGCGGGGGCGGGCGGCGGGGGCGGGGGATCACTTCAATAAATGGTGTTGGGAAGATTGGGCAGCTCTATGCAAAAGAATTAAACTGGGCCATTATCTTACTCACATATAAAAATACATTCAAAATGGATCAAAGACTTGAAACCAAAAGCAACTAGAAGAAAACAGACCATAAGCTGTTTGATACTGATCTTAACAGTATTTTTTTGGACCACCCTTCTTAGGCAAAGGCAACAAAACCCAAAATAAACAAATGGGATTACATCAAACTAAAGAGCTTTTGTACAGTAAAGGAAACCATCAAGAAAATGAAAAGCAACATTTTGGGAGAAGATATTTATAAACCATATATCTGATAAGGGGTTACTATCTAAAATATATAAAGAACTTACACAAGTTAAAATAAAAAACACAACTTGATTAAATGGGCAGAGGACTTGAACAGACATTTATCCAAAGAAGACACCCAGATGCCAACAGACACATGAAAAGATGCTCAACATCACTCATCACCAGGAAACCACAAATCAGAGCCACAAGGAGATACCACCTCACACCTGTCAGGATGGCTAGAATAAAAAGGACAAGAGATAAGTGTTGGTGAGGATATGGAGAAAAGGGAACCTTTGTGCACTGCTTGTGGGAAAAATTGGTTACAGCTACTATAGGAAACAGTATGGAGGTTCCTCAAAAAATTAAGAATCAGAACTGCCATATGTCCCAGCAGTTTCATTTCTGGGTATTTCTCTAAAGAAAATGAAAACACCGATTTGAAGAGATACATGAACTCCTGTCGTCATTGCTGTATTATTCACAATAGACAAGATATGGAAGCAACCTAAGTATCCATCAGTAGATGAATGGATAAAGGAGACGTGAGATACACACAGACACAGACACACACACCACACACACACACGAATATTAGTCATAAAAAAGAGTGAAAGCTTGCGATTTGCAACGACATGGATGAACCTAGAGGATATTATGTTAAGTGAAGTAAGTCTGAGACAAATACCATATTATTTTACCTACATGTGAAGTCTAAAAACGAACAAAAATGAAAAGGACAAATGAACAAAACAGAAACAGACTCATCGATAAAGGAAACAGGCATTTGTTTACCAGAGAAGGGAGGGGCTGGGGGATGAGGGATGTATGGGAGGGGATTAATAAGTACAGACTTCCCGTTTTAAATAAATAAGTCATAGGGATGTTAAGTAGAGTATAGGGAATATAGTCAGTAACATTTTAAGAATTGTGACAAGTGGCAACTTCTTATCGTAGGGGCCATTTGATAACATATAAATATTGAATCAGTATGATCTGAAACTAACAGGATATTGTATGTCAGTTTAAAGAAAAACATAAAAGGGTCAATTCATCAAGATGACAGAACAGTTCTAAATATGAAGGTACCTAACAACGGAGCTTTAACAATGGATCTTCAACAATAGAGCTCCTTTCTTTTGAAAGGAAACATATACAAACCTATAATTAGAGTTGGAGACTTCAACTCTCTTCTCTCAGCAATAGATAAACAAATCTATAAGTCAAAGAAGAAATCTCAAGGAAAATTAGAAACATTTTGAAATGAACAAGAATGAAAATGCAACATATGAAAATTTGTGGAATGCAGCTGATGCAGTAAAGGAAATCTTACAGCACTACATGGTTAGATGAGAAAAGTCTCAATTTAGTCATCCAAGCGTCCATCTTAAGAAATTTTTAAAAACTCAGAAAAAATAAATCCAAAGCAAGCAGAATGAAAGGACTAAAAAGTAGAAATTCAAAATGGAAAAAACAACAGACAAAAACCAATGTAATAAAAAACTCGTTCTTTGAAGAAAATCTCTATTTATGATGAATCTCTGAGTACCTCTATCAGGAATAAAAGAGATATCACCAGAGACCCTGCATAAAAGAATAATAACCAAGGAATCATAGTCATGGAATACTATGAACAAACCTACACATATGAATTTAACAACTTAGATGAAATGGGCTAATTCCACAAAAGCCACAACCTGCTAAAATTCATCCAGGATGGAACAGTTAACCTGAATGCTCCTTACCAGTTAAAAAGATGGAATTTATAGTGAGAAAATCTCCCAAAAATTATTGTCCAGGTCTAGATGGTTTCACTGATGATCTAGCCATTCCATTCCTAGGTACTCATCCAACAAAAATGAGAGCAGATGTCCATATGAGAACCTTCACAGGTGTTTGTAACAACTTGATGTGCAATAGCCCAGAACGCGAATCAGACCACGTATCCATCAGCAGGTACAGATAATCATATTGTGGTTTATCTGTACAGCATAACAATATTCTGCAATAAAAAAGAAATGAACTATTTACTACAGTATGGGTCATTTTCAAAATAGTTATTTTAAATGAAAGAAGCCAGACAGAAGTGCATGTTGTACGGTCCCATATGAAAGACTAGAAAACGGAGACTACAGGGATGGAAAGCAGATCAGTAGTTGTCTGGGAAGGAGGGTGTGGCAGGAAGGGGACGGAGGGATAGATTACAAACATTCACTAACAAACATTCATGAACCATGTTGACTATGGTGATGATTTTGCTTGCAGGTTAAAAAAAAAAAAAACACGGGCCGCCTGAGTGGCTCAGTGGGTTAAGCCTCTGCCTTCGGCTCAGGTCATGATCTCAGAGTCCTGGGATTGAGCCCCGCATCGGATTTTCTGCTTAACAGGGAGCCTGCTTCCGCCGCTCTCTCTGCCTGCCTCTCTGCCTACTGGTGATCTCTCTCTCTGTCAAATAAATAAAAAATAAATCTTTAAAAAAAACCACACACAAAAAAACCTAACTGAACAGAAATTGTAGAGCTAGAAGATACAGTAATTAAAACAAAGACCCACTGGATGGTTTGTACACCACTGGAGAGAGAATTACCAAATTAAAAGGTAACTCAAAAAGTATTCATTTATTTATTTTTTAAAAGATTTTATTTATTTACTTGTCAGAGAGAGAGAGAGAGAGCACGCTCACAAGCAGGCAGAGTGGCAGGCAGAGGCAGAGAGAGAAGCAGCATCCCCGCAGAGCAAGGAGCCCGATGCGGGACTTGATCCCAGGACTCTGGGATCATGACCTGAGTCGAAGGCAGCGTCTCAACCAACTGAGCCACCCAGGCGTCCCTGGAAAAGTTTTTAAAGTAGGGGCGCCTGGGTGGTTCAGTGATTAAGCATCTGCCTTCGGCTCATGTCATGATCCCAGGGTCCTGGGATCAGCCCCGTGTCAGGCTCCCTGCTCAGCGGGAAGCCTGCTTCTCCCTCTCCCACTCCCCCTGCCTGTGTTTCCTTTCTCACTGTCTCTCTGTGTCGAATAAATAAAATCTTTACAAAATATATTTAAAGTGAAAGGAGCTACAAGATACAGGGATTGCAGTGAGGTAGCCAAACATATGATATAATTCGTGCCCCAGAAAGGAAGAGAATGGGACAGAGTCAATTTTGAGGAAATAATGGGGAGAATTGCCAGGCATTAACCACAAATTCAAGAAGTCCTCCAAATTAGGAGAAACTACACTTAACGTATGTTATGGTGAAAGTTAGGAAAAACCAGAGGCAAACAGAACTGAAAGAATGCTTGAGGAAAAAGCAGGTGCCTCTAAGGGCAACAGCGATTTGGATGGCTCCTGTCTCAGCAGATACAGGGATTGCCAGGAGACCGAGAAATGTTGGTACCCTCATGCGATAAAGGAAATAGGTGCCAGCTTTGACCCCTACCTGGTAGCAGGATCCTACCTACAGGAAGGCAGAATAGAGACTGAAGTTGTTCACTACCTTTACATCTCACCGGCAGAAGTACTGGAGGGGATATTTTTAGGCAAAAGAACGGTGACCTCTGTTGGAACGTCAGAAGGCAGGAGGGCATGAAAGTAATGGCATTACAGGTACACGGGCAGACCTAAGTGAATGCTGACTGTAGAAAAGCATAGTGTCTTCCGAGAGTTGAAATATATCTGTCGTGTTAAAATACATGAAAATACAGGCGTATATACTAGAGGAGAGAATTGTACGCACAGGGCTCCTGGGTTCTTGAATTGTCTGGTAAGAGCTAAAATCAAGAATGTGTATTGTCTCTAGAATGCCCCTGTGGGAATTTTAAAGTAGTAGATCACTCATACACTCGTGGTGGGGTGTAGTAGGGAAGAATTCTTAACGAAAGACAAGGAAGGAGAGAAAAAGTAGCATTGACCATGCACAACACATAGAAAAGTCATTAGTAAGGTGGTAGTTTTTACCCAAATAGATCAATAATTAAATATAAATGGACTAAATATCAAAGATTGCCCAATGTGAAAAAAAGAGAACAAACCAATAACAAACTAAGATCGAAGAACACAAAAAGTTAAATGTAAAGAAACGGGGAAAACACGGCACGTGAATACTAAAGAAAGCTAGTAGAGATCTTTTTGTATCACACAAAATAGGCTTTAAGGCAAAGTCATAATGGAGAAGAGTTCAGCTCTCCAGGAAGACAGAATAATTCCATGTTCGTGTGTCTCTAATAACACAGCCTTAACATATATAAAGCAAAAACTAACGGAAGCAAATGAAGAAATAGATCTGGGATTGTTATGTGAGTTTTACAGCCTTTAGACCAGGACGACAAAAATCAGTAAGGATATAATGGATTTTAACATAGAATTAGCATTGTTGGTCTATATGTAGAACAACCAATGGCTGGAGAGTACACATTTGTTTTTAAGTCCACATAGAGTATTTTTAAATTAACTATATGAAGGACACAAAGCAAATCTCAATAAATTCCAAAGGATCAAAATCATTCAATGCATGTTTTCCAACTACATTTGGATATAAGCTGGAATTCAAAAACAAGAGATCCCTAAAAGGTCTCTCTATATTTTCCAGTTAAGAAGTGTGTGTGTGTGTGTGTGTGTGTGTGTGTGTGTATGAAATTCACTTATAAATATTCCATGAAGCAAAGAAGAAATTACAGTGGAAATCAAGAAAATACTCTGAATGGTAAGGACATGAAAATCATGCAAATGAGAATATTACATATCAAAACCTGGGCATGGAGCTAAAGCTATAATTTTGCAGAAATGCATATATTAGAAAGGAGGAAAGGCTAAAAATCAGTGTCTGATACAAAATGGAAAACCAAATAAAGAGGAAATACAACAGATAAGAGCACAGATTAATAAAATCTAAAACAAACATATGAAAGAGTGTTAACAAAGCTTGAAACTGGCTCTTTCAAATGTCTAATAAAATTGGTTGCCCCTGATGAGACTGACTGTGGAAAAGGCATCCTCAGTCTCAGGAATGAGAAGGACGTCACTGCAGTCTAACATTGAGAAGAAGAGGAAAATATACTGTGTGTAATGCAAGCCAGTACATTTCAAAACATGGATGATGTCCTGGAGAAATATAACTTACTTACATAAGAAGATACAGAAAATCTGAAAAGTGCTATAAATATTTCAAAAAACCTAAATGAGTTCATTAAAAACCCTCTCAACTTGCCCCTTGTGATGGCAAGATTGCTGGAAGAGTCAGGGTGTTGTTTTCCGGGGTCAAGTACAGGTTAGAAAAGAGAATTATTTCTGTTCAGGAAGATTCTGAAGTTCTGGACCAGAGCCCGAGTCCGCTCTGCAGGACCCGGAGTTGAACCTGTCTCTAGAACAGTTGTGTGGACAGGCGTCCAGATGCACGGTTCCATGCGTCTCGCTGCAGTCGGAACAGGGACAGCTGTTCTGCCACACAAGGGAGGGGCTGGATGCTGCACTGTCCCAGCCAATAGGTGTTCATCAGAATGAAACAGAGGGATCCAGCCCAGTGTTGGGAAATAGATGACAGTTGTTGAAAAAAAGGGAAAGAACTTGTGAGCATCAGGACAGGTCATTTGAAATTATATAGTCCTAGGAGAAAAAAGAACAATGGCCAAAAAAAGTGAAGAAGGCCTGTGTGAATTACAGGGCACCATCAAGCAACTCCTATTTACATTGTGGGAGTCCCAGAAGAAGAGAGAAAGAAAGGGCAGAAAGCTTATCTAAGAAATTCACAAATCTAGGAAGAGAGGTGTACCTCCAGGCACACGAATCTTACAGGACCCCAGATAGATTCAACCCGAAGACGATTTCACCAAGACACATTAAACTATCAAAAATCAAGACAGAGATAATTTTGAAAGCAGCAAGACATAGGGAAAAAAAAAGAAAACCCACTTCATTTCAAACAAGTGAATACCCACAAGGCTTTCAGCAGATTTCACAGCAGAAACCTTGCAGGCCAGGAGAGAATGGGATGATAGAGTTCAGTGCTGAAAGTAAAAAAACTGACAACTAAGAATATTGGTGAAGCTGTCTTTCAAGAATGAAGGAAAAATAAAGACTTTCTCAGACAAAAGCTGAGAGAGTTCAGCACCACTACACCTGCCTTACAAGAAATGCTAAAGAGAGCTCTTTAAGCTGAAGTGAAAGGATGCTAATTAGTAACATGAAAACACATGAAAGTGTAAAACGTACTGGTAAAAGTACACAGTCATTCAGAATATGATTGTTGTGTGTAAATCACTTAAATTTAGTATAAATGTTAAAAGACAGAAGTATTAAAAATAACTATAGTCACAAGTTTTTTAAAGATTTTATTTATTTATTTCACAGAGAGAGATCACAAGTAGGCATAGAGGCAGGCAGAGAGAGAGATAGAGGAGGAAGCGGGTTCTCCGCCGAGCAGAGAGCCCGATGCGGGACTTGATCCCAGGACCCTGAGATCATGACCTGAGCTGAAGGCAGAGGCTTAACCCACTGAGCCACCCAGGCGCCGTAGTCACAATCATTTTAATGGATACAAAATATAAAAAAGATGTACATTGTGTTATCAAAACATCAAATGGGGGGGAGTATAAGTGTAGAGTTTCAATAAGCAATTGAAGTTATCAGCTTAAAATGGACTGTTATAACCATATTTTTTAATGTAAGATTCACAGTTATCACAAATAGCTCTAATATACAAGGTAAAGAGAAAGGAAACAAAGCATGCCACTACAAAAAGTCATCACATCACAAAGGAAGACAGAAGAGAGGAAGAAAGGAACTATAAAACAGCCAGAAAACATCAAGATGACAATAGTAAGTCCTTACTTATCAATAATTACTTTATATGTACATGGATTAAGTTCACAATTCAAAATATATAGACAGTATAGACTTAAATACCTCACTTTCAACGATGGATAGATCAAACAAAGTCAATAAGGAAATATTGACTGGAATGACATTTAAGAATAAATGGGCTTAACAGGCACATACACAGAATACCTCCTTTCTCCCTCAAACAGTAGCAGAATACACATTCTTCTTAACAAACGTGGAAAATTCTCCAGGATATATCATTTGTTAGATCATGTAACTGGTCTTAACAAATTTAAAAGGATTGAAATCACATGATTATCTTTTTTGACTATCTGGTATGAAACTTTAGAAATCAGTGACAAGAGGGAAGCAGGAAAATGCACAAATACATGGAAACTAAACAACATACTTCTGAATAACAGCGGGTCAAAGAAGAAATCAAAAGGGAAATAATAAAATATCTTGAGACAAATGAAAATTCCAAAACTTAAGGGATGTGGCAAAAGCAGTTTTAAGAGGAAAGTTTATAGCGATAAAAGTTGACATTAAGAAATAACCTAACTTCACGCTTCCAAGAACCAGAAAAAGAAAAGCAAACTAAGCCCAAAGTTTGCAGAAGGAAGGAAACATAAAAGATAAGTGCAGAAATAAATGGGCCAGAAAAACAATACAACATATACATGAAGAGCAAGCTTTTTTGAAAAGGTAAAAAAAATTGACATACTTTTAGCTAGACTAAGAAAAAAAGGACTCAAAACAGAACTGAAAGAGGAGATGTCACAGCTGATTCCATGGGAATTCATGAGGGACTACCATGAACAGTTAGGCTAACGTATTGGATAACCGAGGAAGAATGGATAAATTTCTAGACTGACACAGCCCATGAAGACTGAATCATGAAGAAATAGAAAATCTGAATAGCTGTATAACTGTAAGGAGATTAAATCAGTAATTAGAAATCTCCCAACAGGGACGCCTGGATGGCTCAGTTGGTTAAGCCGCTGCCTTTGGCTCAGGTCATGATCCCAGCGTCCTGGGATCGAGTCCCACATCGGGCTCCTTGTTCTGTGGGGAGCCTGCTTCTCCCTCTGCCTCTGCCTGCCACTCTGTCTGCCTGTGCTCGCTCGCTCTCTCTCTCTGACAAATAAATAAATAAAATCTTAAAAAAAAAAAAAAAGAAAAAAAGAAATCTCCCAACAAATAAAAGTCCAGACCACTGGTGACTTCTCCCAATTTTTTTTTTTTAAAGATTTTATTTATTTATTTGACAGACAGATCACAAGTAGGCAGAGAGGCAGGCAGAGAGAAAGGAAGGGAAGCAGGCTCCCCGCTGAGCAGAGAGCCCGATGTGGGGCTCGATCCCAGGACCCTGGGATCATGACCTGAGCCGAAGGCAGCAGCTTTAACCCACTGAGCCACCCAGGTGCCCCTCTCCCAATTTTTTTTTAAAGATTTTATTTATTTCGTGAAAAGGGAGAGCATGAGTTGGAGGGGAGAGGGAGAAAGAGAATCTGCAGCAGACTCCATGCTGAGTGCAGAGAGCCCAATGCAGGGCTTGATTCCACCACCCCGAGAGCAAAACCTGAGCTGAAATCAAGAGTCAGACTCCGGGGGCACCTGGGTGGCTCAGTCAGCTAAGCATCTGCCTTCAGCTCAGGTCTTGATCCCAGCGTCCTGGAATTGAGCCCCACATCGGGCTCCCTGCTCAGTGGGGAATCTGCTTGTCCCCTCTACCACTTGTGCTCTCTCACTCTCTCAAATAAAATCTTAAAAAAAAAAAAAATGAGATTGCATGTCTGGTCAGCTAATCTATGACAAAGGTGCCAAGTATACACAATGGGGAAAGGATAGTCTTTTCAGCAAATGGTTCTGGGCAACCTGGATGTCTGCATGCAGAAGAATGAAATTGGACCCTCATCTTCCACCACTTATAGAAATCAGCTCAAAATGGATTAAAGACCTGATATCATAAAACTCATAGAAGAAAACAGGAAAAAACTCATTGACAATGACTATGACACTAAAAACACAAGCAACAAGAGCAAAAATTATAACTGGGAGTACATCAAACTAAAAAGCTTTTGCTCAGCAAAAGAAATTAAATGAGAAGGCATCCTACAGAATGAGAAAATATCTGCAAACCATGTATCTGGTAAGGGGCTAATATCTAAAATATGTAAGGAACTCACACAACTCAAAAGCAAAAACAAGGGCGCCTGGGTGGCTCAGTGGGTTAAGCCGCTACCTTCGGCTCAGGTCATGATCCCAGGTCCTGGGTTCGAGCCCCACATCGGGCTTTCTGCTCGGCGGGAAGCCTGCTTCCTCCTCTCTCTCTCTGCCTGCCTCTCTGCCTACTTGTGATTTCTCTCTGTCAAATAAATAAATAAAATCTTTAAAAAAAAAAAAAAAAGCAAAAACAAAAGATGCCTCAAATAATCCAGTTTAAAATAGGTAAAGAATTGGGCACCTGGGTGGCTCAGTGGATTAAGCCGCTGCCTTTGGCTCGGGTCATGATCTCAGGGTCCTGGGATCGAGGCCCGCATCGGGCTCTCTGCTCAGCGGGGAGCCTGCTTCCCTCTCTCTCTCTCTCTCTCTCTGCCTGCCTCTCTGTCTACTTGTGATCTTTCTCTGTCAAATAAATAAATAATATCTTTAAAAAAAAAAAATAGGTAAAGAATCTGAATAGGTACACTTCCAAGGAAGTCATGCAGATAGCCAACAGATACATGAAAAAGTGGTTAACATCACTAATCATCAGGGAACTGCAAATCAAAACCACAATGAGATATTGCCTCACTCCTGTCAGGATGGCTATTTTCAAAAAGACAATAGATGACAATTGTTGGCAAGGACGTGAGGGAAAAGGGAGACCTCGTATACTGCTGGTGGGAATACACACTGGTAAAGCCATTATAGAAAACTGTGTGGAGGTTACTCAAAAAATTAAAATTAGAACTGCCATATGATCCTGCAATCCCACTTCTGGATGTAGAGCTGAAGAAATGAAGTCACTATTTTGAAGAGATATCTGTACCCCTGTGTTCCTTGCAACATTATTACCAATAGCCAAGATCTGAAAACAAGCTACGTGTTAACACTTGAATGAATAAAGAAAATATGGCAAATATATAGAGTGGAATACTATTCAGCCATAAAAACAAGGAGATCTTGCCATTTGTGACAACATGAATAAACATGGAAGTCATCAGGCTAAGTGAAATAAGCCAGAAGGAGAAAAACAAATACAATATGATATCTGGGGTGGTGGGGGGAGTTCATCGAGTCAGAGAGGGGAATGGGGGCTGCCAGAGGTGCATATTAAAGAAGCATGTGATCATCTCAGTAGATGGAAGAAAGCATTTTGTAAGATTCAAAGTCTATCAATGCCTCTGAATAAGAAGATAGGTTGAAAGTGAACT
Source organism: Lutra lutra (assembly GCF_902655055.1). Taxonomy (NCBI): domain Eukaryota; kingdom Metazoa; phylum Chordata; class Mammalia; order Carnivora; family Mustelidae; genus Lutra; species Lutra lutra. Next base: position 4,377,587 of record NC_062290.1, on the reverse strand, counting down.
AGTTAAATTTGATTAAGAATATCTATTTAAAAAGCAACAGTAAGTATCTAACAGTGGTGTGTTGAATGCTTTCCTTTTGAGATGGAGAGCGACAGATTATCACTCATCACCACTTATTTTCTATACCCTCTTGGAGGTCTTAGTGCAATGTTGTGGGGTAAGACATCAGGAAAGAAAGAAGGAGAAGCAAGGAGTGAGGGTGAGGAAGAGGAGAAAGGGAAAAAGAAATAGAGAAAGAAAAGCAGCAGGACTGAAGAAGTGTGCCCCATATGGTAAAATCTGAATTTCCGCAGATGGGAGCCAGTGTCATCGTCTTTGCTCCTCCAAGTGAGTTCAGAACTTGACTGTTTAAGAGCCAGTTCGCTGTCCACTTTTTGTAAATATTTTTGGAGGTGTTATAGTAATGGCACAGTAGCTTTATTTTTCATCTGAAGAACATTCATTCACCTCACAACAAGGTTTTTTGAAGTAAACTTTGGCTTGAGTTGGTACCAATTTAAGGTAGGTTCCCATAATAGATGCTCAGAGCTGAATGATTATTCTGATTTTTTAATGTAATTCCATATTGGTGTTTCATAAAAGGTGATGTTTCTTTTAACATTATTACTTTTTATTGCATGTCTGGTCAGCTAATCTATGACAAAGGTGCCAAGTATACACAATGGGGAAAGGATAGTCTTTTCAGCAAATGGTTCTAAGCCATTTAGGCTTAAGATAATGATCTTTGATGAAGAAGCCCTTGCTATAACATTATTGTTTGGGGCCAAATTATAATTCTTTCTGAAGAATATGTTTGCTAAAACGTTTCCCATTTTGAGGTAGAAATTAATGTGTAGTAATGTTTGTGGTAATAATATATATTTTTTACCTCTGTTTAATGGCCCTTAAATGATTATTTTTAAAAAGCTGTCAAGATTTGAAAGAAATAAATAAATTATCATTATTTGTTGGCAAAGTGACTATATGGCACATAATGTGGAAATTAAAACTTAGAAATTATTAAAATTAAGGGAGTTTAGTGAGGTAGCTAAATGTTATTTTTCTATACCAGCAATAATTAGAAAATTTAGAAAAATTCCATTTGTACTAACAAAATAATACCAAACATCAAATAGAGATGGATCTAAAAAATATAAGTCCTTTATACTCCAAACCTTTAAACATTAAAACTTAAAAAGAAATGAATGAGAAGATACATACCATGTTCATGGATTGGAAGACTCAATATTGTAAGCACATTACTCTTCCTCAAACGGACTTATAGATTCCGTGTGGTCCTAGCTAAAATTGTAACAGTATTTTATGGGCATTGACAAGCTGATTGTATCATATTTGTGGAAAAGCAAAGGCCAGGAAAAGGCAAGAGACTCTCTTAGAGGAAGGAAGTGGTTCTGTCAAGTGTCAGGACTAATTATGTAAACTCACAGACATGGAAACACTGTGACACTGGAGCAGGAGTACATTGAGCTATGGAGTAAAAGCATCTAGAGCTGTACCCACATCTTGACTGACAAGAGCTCTCTGACTGCAGAGCTGTGAGGACAGGATGGTCTTTGAAACGAAGAGGGAGTTGGGGGCACCTGGGTGGCTCAGTTGGATAAGGTTGTGAGCTCAGGGTCTCGAGATCCAGCCCCAAGGTGGGCTGTGCGCTCAGTGGGAGTCTGCTAGTCTCTCCTCTGCCCCCCACCCTCGCTCATGCACTCTCTCTCCCTCTCTCTCTCTAATAACATCTTTAAAAACAGAGTTGGGACAATGGGCTCTCCACACTGGGAGAATAATCCTTGCTTCTAACCTCTTGCTGTAAAACTCGTTACTAGTGGATTGTGAATCTCAATGTAAAAGTGACACAGGAGAACATCTTCACGAAAAGCGCTGAAGGAGAGATGGGCTAAAAGTTGGTTAAATTTGATTACATTAAGATTAGTAAGTACTGTTCACTAAAAGACTACTAATTGGGCAAACAGGCAAATTGCAGCATGAGAGAAGATATTTATAGTATGTTCTTATCCAGCACACATGAAGAACTCTAGCCAATCAAAAGGGAAAGGACAGCTCTATAGAAAAACAGGCAAGGGACGTGGACAGGTGTGGTGTGAAAGCATGTGTCCAGATCAGCCCAAGACATGCTCGGTTTAATTTGTTCCCAGGGGACATGCGAATGAAAGGCAGAGATATCACCGTGCGCCTGTCGGGAGGGCTAATGTAACAAACACAAAGATAAATATTGGTGAGAATACAGAGAAAGGGGAGCCCTCCTGTGCTGTTGGCAGGAATGCAAATTGGTGCGGCCACTCTGGAGAATGGAATGGAGGTTCCTCAGAAAGTTAAAAAGAGCTCCCATATGATGCAGTCATCCTGCCAGCTTCATGGCCACAGGACGACAGAGGTCACTGGCTCTGGGACACCTGCACCGCCACGTTCCCCGCAGCACTATTCACAATGGCCCAGATATGGAAACAGCCTCCGTGTTCCGTGGATGGATGAATGAAACGTGGCAGCTGCTTACAAGGACATCATATTTATCCTTGAAAAAGAAAATCCTGCCGTTTGGGAACAACATGGATGAGCCTCGGGGATGTTATGTCAAGTGAGATCAGTCAGTCACCAAAAGACGGACGCTGCACAGTTCTGCGACGCTGACCAGGGTCCCCGAGAGTTCTGGAATTTGGGAGCAGAGCGGGAGGGCGCCGGGGAGGGTGGGGGGCGTTCAAGGGATGAAGTTTCACTTGCGCAGGATGGAGGAGCCTGCGTGCTGTTGAGCTGCGGACACCAGGACCGAACTACACAAAGTTTTGCCAGGAGGGTTGACCTCGCGCGGAGTGTTCCCGCCACAGTCAACAACAGCTTCACACTAGGTGTGATCCACTCCCCAGGAGGGCGTGCGGAAGGTGGGGGCACAGAGGCTGCTCCGGAAGGGGCGCGGGCACCGTCCTGCGCGCTGCGGCCCCTCTCACCGAGCAGCCCCGCCCGGGCTGGACGCCCAGCAGAGGTGCCCAGGCACACTCACACGCGTGTGTCAGTCGTTCCCAGACCGGCAGCAAGTGGTGCATATCCGCACCTCCGCAGCTCGGGCGTCGCAGGGGCGTCGCGAAGCGAAACTGCAGACGCGCCACGGGCCGCGTTCCCGGGATGCGAGGGCGGGAGAGAGAAGCCGGGTCGGAAGGCGTGAGCAGGACCGGGGACGCGGCGTTCAAACAGGCGGAACTGAGCCCCGGTGTTTAGAGCGGGTGCTTCCAGGGCGGTGCCGCGAGGAAAACCAGATGCGAGTTTTGTGACCTGCGCGGGGAGGGGCAACGGGAGTCCAGGGCACGGGATCCCCGCGGCGCTCTCCCTTCCCGCTTGATCTTTGTAAGCTTTTCGTTTTTGTTGTGTGCAGTGTCAAGTGAAGTAGGTTCAAGAGACAAGTTGGTCCAGGAAACAGGACATCCGGCGTCCTCCGGGTGTTCCCAGGCCCAGGGGTTCCTGGGGGGGAGGCCGAGGACCCACGTTCTATCGCCTGGTTCCCAGGGCTCCCCCCGGAGGACCCCATCCCGGCCCCTAGCAGGGCGCTGGGGTGGCTGCTTCTGAGCTCACCGAAACCTGACCATGGGAAGTTCATGCTCTGGGGCAGGGGAGAGTGCGGGCCTCACCGCATAGATAGCTTCCTTTTTTAAGTTCATTTGGTGACACTGTGGGGTGGGCCCGTGGAAAGGATCACAGAGCCGTGATTCATGTAGCTCCCCTAGCAGGGGGGCTTGGAGAGGCGGCTTGTGCCTGATGGCTGAGGGCTGCAGGGCAAGGCAAGGGGGTGGGCACGCCCGTGGCGCTGAGGGGACAGTGTTGGGGTGGAGGCCTGGAGAGAGAAGCCAGGCTGCAGGACCTCGGAAGGCACCTCCGGCAGGGGCCAGCCCACGCGCGAAGTTGGTGCACTGGACAAGGATGGAAGACCGGTGTGTGGGGCCTGCAGCTCCTAGAAGGCCTCTCTCAGGACCATGGGAGACAGGTACAGAGGCGTTTCTCCTATTTCTTCTAGATCCAGCGCCCTGTAAAGACCAGCTGTCCTTAAAGGAAAAATCCAGCTTCCCAGCCAGTCCGCAGCCTCTGAGCCAAGCAGGCCCCAGGGACACCCCTGGTAGTGCCCCAGCCCCTTTGGTGCCATCCTCCCCTCCTGTGACTGCTCTGCCCCAGGATGCAGCTGCACCAGCTGCCGGCCCCAAGCCAGAGCCAGTAATGGGGCCTGCCGTGCAGGCGGGGGGCCCAGGGACCTCTCAGGGGATGGCCAGTGAGCGCGAGACCCCCCAGCCACTGGCAGAGACTCAAGACACCCAGCTTGCTACACAGCCTCTGGGTGCAGGCGGAGGGCCTTCTGCCCCACCTCTGGAGGCCCCCCGTTACCCCACAGCTTTGGGAGAGCCCACCTCAGCCAAGGAAGCCGCTGCCCACGGTGAGCCCTTGCGGGCTCTGGCCCCGGCACCCAGCGCCCCCAGTGCCCCCATTGGGACCCCTCAGCCTGCCCTGGGCCAGCCCTTACCCCCACTTCCCCCTGTGGTGGGGGCCATCAGCTTGGCCACCCCCCAGCTCCCTAGCCCCCCACTGGGGCCCCCTGTGCCCCCCCAGCTGCCCTCGGCCTTGGAGTCAGATGGGGAGGGGCCGCCCCCTAGGGTGGGCTTTGTGGACAGTACCATCAAGAGCCTGGACGAGAAGCTTCGAACCCTGCTCTACCAGGAGCACATGCCCACCTCCTCAGCCTCAGCTGGGACCCCAGTGGAGCCGGGGGACCGAGACTTGACTCTGGAGCCCCAGCCTCTGGTGAGTCCTGGTCCCACCAGGGTGGCGGGCTCCCAAGGCACGCAGCTGCCTCTTGTGGCCCTGACTGTCCTGTTCTCTGAGGCAGACTCCGGGTGTGTTGCCAGAGTGGCCCATTTGGGGAACTGGGATGTGTGCACAGGTTGGGGGACCTGGCTTAGATGGGCTCTGTTTGGGGTGGCCTGGGGGAGGGGTCCAGCTCTCGTGGGTGAGATCCGCCCGTTGGCTGTGGAGGTCAGCAGGCGACACTTCTGACTCTTCCTGTTTCTTCGTGCAGCCAGGCAAGTCAGAACCGGCTCCTGAGCTGGTGGCTGCGCCAGAGCAGGCTGGGGCCTCACCGATGACAGGTAATGAGCCCCAGGTCCCACGTCCGAACCCCAGTGCCCATGAAGTGCCTTCCTTGCTCCGGACCATGCCGCATCTCTATCCCTCACCCCCATAGCGCCTTGGGTGGGGCTCAGACATAGCAGCGGCTGTCGTGAGGTGTTAGTTAAAGCCCCCTGTGTTCTAACAAACCGTGACATGCTCACGCCCCAAGGTGAGAATGTTCTCCGTGGAAACGGGTAAAAGCCCAGATGGCTGGGCGTCAGGGTGCGAGCAGCTGCCGGCTCCCGTGCTCTCGACGCGCTCTGGCACGTGTCCCCTAGCCCCGTGCTCCTTGAGAAGGTTACAGGGTGTTGAAGGTCATTTTGGCAGAGCGCAGGCTGGGGCCAGGGGCTTCCAGCAGGTCCATGGAAATGGCCAGGCTGGGGCCATCGAGTTTCTGGATCCGGGCTTCCTCTGAGGGTCCTGGGGTGCCTCTCTGTGGGAACACCTGTGTCTCAGCCCAAGGGCGCTGGTCTGATCTTCCAAGGTGTGGGGTTTCTTCTTGGCCTGGAATTCCTCCAGAGATTAGGAAGACAGGGATCCAGCTAACCTTGTAAGAGGCCTCTGGGTATGCGTCCATGGCAGGCGACGCCCCAGTTCGCAGAGTGAGGGGAGCGGGCTGCTGGATCTGGTCGGACTTCTGGACACTGCATTCTTGGGTGTCACGCTGTAGAGAGAGGGGGACAGCTGGCAGTGGGGTCAGAAGCTGTCGCATGTGCCATTTCCCTGGGAAAGTGAGAGTCAGGTGGTAAAGCTGGAATGTGCTGGACGGTACGAGGAGTGCCTGCTCCATCTTCTGACTTCCTTGCACAAGATACTCACTCTGAGCCCTTCCCGTAGCATCGGGGACATCACTGTAGCCAGTCCCAAACCCTGGAGCACCCGGCTGAGGGGGCAACTCTAAGGAAACAGATTCTAGCTTGGAAAAGGTAAACATTTCTGGAGGTCAGAGCTGTCCAGAAAGAGAGGGAGTGTAGTTGACCATGAACCCCGTGCCTGGAGCTGTGCAAAGACAGGCTGGATGGTTCCCGCTGCAGGGATGTGAGAACGGGCGTCAGGCACTGTCCGTGGGTGAGTGGTGTGTGACACTTGGGTCTGGGTATCCCCAGGTCTGTGCAGGGACAGCCCCCCAAACCTTGCCAGAGGCTGTCCCCCCACCCCTGCTACAAGCATGTCAGTCTGGCTACGGACTGGCACACAGCCCCTGCCTGCCTGAGGCTTTCCTTTACTGTGTGCGGGTCTCCGCACAGGCCAGTCCCCCCAGCACACCAGCTCCTTCTGCCCGTCACTCAGCAGCCCTGGGAAAGGTGGTCAGAAATCCCACGCTGTGTCTACCCCGAAGATGGGGAGACAGCCTCAGAGGACACGGTCCTTCCCCAGACACTGGCGCTCTTGACGCAGGGCCTCCTGAGACCTTTCGTCATCGGAGATGTAGAGATAACCTGTGACACAGGCCCACGCTGTCAGGGGTTAGAAGGGACAGGTGGGACAGGTGATGGTCAGCAGGGGTGTAGAGGGCGTGGCTGTACCCAAGGTTCTCGAGTAGGTGCCTCTGGGGACCCAAGTGGTATTAGGCTAAACCCTCTTTTCCCCGAGTTATTGGAGGTCTCCTAAGAAGAAACACTGGTAGGACATCCTGGAATGTTCTGAGTTCTCCCAGTTGCCGAGCACACACACTGTAGGCCCCTTTCCTCTCACTGATCTGGTTCAGCTTGAGGGTGCCTGCTCCTGTCCTTGCCCTCTACACCAGCCTGAGTAATGACTTTGACATTCCTACAGCAGAATCTTCTTTGAGCCAAGTGACAGCCTCAGGCTTGCCCACAGCACCAGGTGCCCCCCAGGTAAGGAGTTCTCTGAGGCGCCCGCTGGTCGGTGGGGTTTCCACCCTGCTGCTGTGTGCTGAGAACCTGCCCTTTCCACGCATTCTCAAGGATGTCCCTGCTTCTGCCTTCTCTGCACATCGGGAGCCCACAGACCGCAGCAGTGGGGTCCCCGGGGAATCCTCAGCTCAGCCCACAACAAGCTGCCTGGGGACACTGATGGAACACAGCCAGGCCAGCCACCCCCAGATGCAGGGCGCTGTGGCCTCAGAGTCCCCCCAGAAGCATCTGGGACAGCAGGACGGCAGCTCACCAGCCAAAACTGTGGGCCGGTTCTCGGTGGTCAGCACGCAGGACGAGTGGACCCTGGGCTCCCCCCACAGCCTGCGGTACTCAGCGCCCCCGGATGTGTACCTGGAGGAGGCCCCCCACAGCCCCGACGTGAAGCTGGCTGTGCGGCGGGCGCAGACGGCCTCATCCATCGAGGTCGGTGCAGGCGAGCCGGTGTCCAGCGACTCTGGGGACGAGTGTCCGCACAGGAGGCCCCCCATGCAGAAGCATGCCTCCCTGCCCAGCAGTGGTGGTGGTGTGGCCAGCGACTTGGTGAAGAAGGCCACCGCCTTCCTGCACAGGTCCTCGCGGGCTGGCTCCCCAGGTCCGGAGACGCCCAGCAGGGTGGGTGTGAAGGTGCCCACCATCAGTGTGACCTCCTTCCACTCCCAGTCGTCCTACATCAGCAGCGACAATGACTCGGAGATCGAGGATGCGGACATCAGGAAGGAGCTGCAGAGTCTTCGGGAGAAGTAGGTCCTGAGACAGTACTTCGGGAGAAGTAGGCACCAGGGGCGGCTCAGGGAAGAATTGTCCACAGCTGAAGCTGGGGGTCCCACCGTGTCCACCTGGGGCTGCCTGTGCTGGGGACAGGGCAGAGGCAGCAGCCCTGCAGCAGGTTGATCTGGTCCCTGGTCTCCTTTGGTGACCCTCACTGGGCTGGCACTTTCCCCTAGCAAGTGTGACTTGCCCCACTGTGTTGGAGACATTGCACAGAAGTGCCATTATTCCTTTTGCCCGCCACCACCCATGCCCAGTCCCGCCTCACCCTCCCCTCCTCCCACCTGCCCCCTCTCAGCCTCGCACCCTCCCCAACTTCACCTCCCCTCTCCCCATCCACACCAGCCCCAGTGCCCTGCCCTCCCTCCCACCTGCCCCAGCCACTATGTCAGGACCAGGCACTTGTAGCCCCTCCTCCTGGTGCCCTGTGCAGCCCAGAGCTGAGCACTGGCCCGGGGCAGCCACTGGACTCGGAGGCAGTCAGGGAGGTGCTCGGTCCGAGGATAGATGTCCTTGCGGGGCTCATCTATATGCTCTCACTCTGGGGTGGTGGTCGCTCTGGGAGCCTGTGGTCCATAGGAACAAGGGGGAGCCAAGAGGGGAGCTGTGGAAGGGCTGGAGGAGGGTTTGGGGGAAGCTGCTGTGGGTTCTGAGGAGGCAGAGCCTGGAGGTGGGGGCAGGGTGAGTTCCAGAGTTGCATCAAAGGGAGGGTTTTGGGGTCTGAGGAAGGGGGATATTAAGTGAGAAGTCTAGGCTCTTGCCTGGTAGAGGGGCCATGGATCCCAGTGGAAAAGGGAAACCATTTAGGAAGGGACAAGAAGTTGATGGCACCTGATAAGAAGGGAGCCTTGCTTGCACCATGGGGGACACTGGTGCCGGGCCACAGGGTGGGGGGCACTTGTGGTTCTTAGAGCCCAGGAGGCCTGCACTTTGAGATGCCTACCGCAGCCCCGGGACGGGAGCCGCAGAGTAGGGGTCTCCCCTAGGTCCTTCTGAGTCAGATGCTCCAGGTAACCTTTCCTCTTCCTCCTCCTTGGCAATTTTACTTCAAAATATCACCCCATCAGAAGCTGATCTGATGCAACAGGCAGTTCGCTGCTTGGAATAATTTTCCTCAAGTCTTGTAGCATTGGAGATAAAAGAGGTGAAACCAGAATTTGCTTTGTGGTCCAGCCACGAGCAACCCGTTTCCCAACCATGCCCTGGTCCGGGCAGTCACGTCTGAGGGGCTGGCATCACCCAGGGCTTTTAGGCGGGCACTCGAGCACAGTGGCTGTGAGATGGGCCAGCGGGTCCCCAAAGGAAGGTCCTTCTCTGGCTTCTAGAAACTTCCCTCGCCCACAGTCAGTAATTGCACCTGGGTCTTCATGGCCGCTTTGCACCCGCGTATCCCGGGGTGGTGCTGCCTGTGCCGGGAGCCCCCCGGGCAGGTAGCACCAGGAACCCCAGGTCCCTGGCTGGTGACTGCTCATGTGGGCATCCCCTCGTCTGCCATGCCCTGTGTCACTGCCATGCCAAGTGTCAGAGGAAGTGACACTTCTTTGCTGGAAGGGCTGAGGCAGCCTCCCAGTTCTGGCAGTTTTTCTCTTCCCGGGGGTTTAGGTATAGGGTGTGTGTTGTGAGCACAGACGTGAGCTTGTTCGTACCCCACTCCCCAACCACTGAAAGTGGCAGCTGCATGAGAACTTGAATCTCCTGAGGCTCTTCCTCGTGCCCTTCCGTGTTGCTGGGTGTGTGCGTGCAGAAGAACCCCCCCAGTGGGGCCCTCTTGGTTCCAATGGAGGCTGAGAGTCTTCAAAGCACCTGCGGCCACTGAGCGGGCCCTGTGGCTGCGCCCCCCACCCCTCACGCCCTTCCTGCCTGCCACGGCTCTCGCGGACACCCTCAGAGATGTAAGCGACCAGGATGCCCACCGCCCGCCCTCCCCTCCTGCAGGCACCTGAAGGAGATCTCGGAGCTGCAGAGCCAGCAGAAGCAGGAGATCGAGGCCCTGTACCGCCGCCTGGGCAAGCCGCTGCCCCCCAACCTGGGCCTGTTCCACACAGCGCCCCCGGCCGGCCGCAGGAGGAAGAGCAAGAGCAAGCTGAAGGCGGGGAAGCTGCTCAACCCGCTGGTGCAGCAGCTCAAGGTCGTGGCCTCCAGCACAGGTCGGTGCCCTCCTGGCCGCCAGCAGGCCTGGCCAGACCGGAGCCCGGCGGGTGGGAGGCGGGCACCCAGCCCCGGGAGAGCGCTGCTTGGCTCCCCTTTCATGGGAGCAGGGAAGCCTTGGCAGGCGTGCGGGTGAGGCGGCCCCTGGGAGTAGGCAGGCCTGCTTGGAGCTCTCCCAGCCGCCTCTGGGCAGCCCGGCTCAGGTCTCTCTCGCTGGCCTGCCTCCCTGCAGGGTACTGCCTGGGTCTGCAGCTGCTTCCTCTGGCTATTTTCCAGGCACCTGTCACCTGCTGAAAGTGGGGAGTAGAGCAGCTCCTTTGGGGAGGGGGAGGGCTGTGGGGTGCGGCGACCCCCACACTCTGGGCCGGAGACCAAGTGAGCTGGAGTCCCCCGGTTCGCCGGGGTGGTTGGGCGGGGGGTGGCGGGAGCCAGCCGTGAGCTGTGAGCCCACCCTCTGCTGTCACAGAGAACCTGCAGGGTACGTGTCTGGGACTGCAAGTTCTGCAGATTGCATGAATTCCAGAATTCCAGAAGGATTCCTAAAGCAAACTGCAAACTATTTAGAGTGAGCAGGTCCGTCACAGGCCTCCTGTGCCCAGGTGTGCCTCTGCAGGTGTGGCGTGCTCCTTGCACACTGGCACACCGTGCACCTGGCGTGGCATGAGCAAGTGGTCTCGCATTTCCTGGCCCCTGCACTCAGGCCACCGGGCCATGCGTCCTTTGCCTGCAGGGACTCCGCTTCCCCAAGGTCACCCAGCAATGAGCAGGGAGGACAGATGCACTCCGCGCTGGCTGGTAGGACCCGCAGCGCCTCACTGTGCCTGTCACCCCTTCTCCCCCCTCCCCCAGGTCACTTGTCAGACTGCAGCAGAGCCCCTCCTGCTAAGGACCCTGCCCAAGCCGGGGCAGGGCCCGCGGCAGCGTCAGACCCGTGTGGGAAGGCAGTTCAGACCCAGCAGCCTTGCTCCGTGCGGGCCTCCCTGTCTGCAGACATCTGCTCCGGCTTAGCCACTGACGGCGGCGGAGCGCACGGCCCAGGTGATTCCCAGCTTGCCGGCTCCGAGCATGTGCTAGCCGCGCCGGGCCCCCGCGGAGTGAGGGGGCGAGAGCGGCAGCACACGCTGCCCGCCGCGTCTGAGCCAAACCGGTAGCTGCAGCCCTTGAGTAAAGGGAGTGGGTGGCCCACCCGACCCCGGGGCCGCTGTGTGAGGCTCAGAGGGAGGCGCCGGGACCGCCGGGTCAGACGAGGCGTCGGCCGCGTGCTCCGCGCCGGTCCCCAGGTCCCCGGTAAACACAGGGCCTTCTGTCCGGAGGGGCGGCTAGGGGGTGTGAGGGCACAGCTCCTGAGCTGGGGGTTTGCCTTGAGGAGGAAACGCTCGTCACCTCTGCCGTGGGCGCGGCAGCCGCGCGAGGAGGTGCTCCGTCCCCACCATCTCTGTCCAGAGAAGCCGTGGTGACCGCTGCCGGCGCCCGCCCCGCACGCCCTCCCAGGGTCCGCTTCTCTCGTGCTCCAGCGGCGCCTCCTTTCCATTACGCGGTCGGCGGCTGTGGTCCTCCGGGCTGGGCTAGGTGCAGCCGTGGATGCTAAGTGACGAGGCTGATGTGGCTGGTGGTGTGTAGCAGCGATCCCAGAGACTGTACTTGATGCCTGTCTCTTTGTTTTCTTCCCTCTATATTCATTTGCAGGCTGGACGGTTTTCCACCCAACGTCTGAGAGACTGACCTATAAGTCTAGTAGCAAACCTCGCGCTCGATTCCTCAGTGGACCCGTGTCTGTGTCCATCTGTCTGTATTTGTTCTTTGTATTTTACCACCTTCTGGCCCTTGGTTTCTCCCCGCCCCTCCCTGTCTTCATCACCTTCCATACATTTCGTAGGGTGCCTCCCCCGCCCACGCCCCGCGCACAGCCCCGCACACACGCCCCCTCCTGGCCCCAGAACGCGCCTGCGCATGCTCTCGGCTCTCGCCCGCCCGGCGCCGGACGCATGTGCAGCGGCTCGCCCACCCCCGCCTCGGGCACCCGCCCCCTCCCAGGCCCCAAAGCGCTTGGCGCTTTTCTCCTCACCTGTTTGTTTAATTTCGTAGTTTTTACGTTGGACGTAGTTTTATTTCTGTTGCAATTGTGGTGCATACACACGTCCGCTGTCCCCAGTTCCAGCAACAACAAAAAGACAGCCCCGGCCTTCTCTAGACGCATGGTGTGTCTCACACGTGTCTGGATTCTGAAGACATGCATGTAGCGAGCTGAGACAGTTCTAGAAGGTCACTGGAGGGTGTGACTTCTGTACAAGGGCCACAGCACTCAGCACCGTTACCCCGCGCCCGCTCCCTGCATGTGGAAAGGCGGAGAGAAGGTGCTCCAGCTAGGAGCCCCACCCCTCCCCACGCTTTGGTCACCTGGGGAACCTCTCGGTGTCCTCCACGCTGGCTCTCCCTCTGGCCCCGGCCCCTCCTGGTCTCCAGCTGGAGCACTTTACTTGGTGAACCGCTCTCACCTCACAGACCTCAGACACGAAGTCAGTCACAGCTCCGAGCTCTGCTCAACCGAACCTCAGCCCTAGTGGCCCTCAGATTCCCGGGATGCCCTGCTGGCACCCAGGACTCCTGTCACAGGAAGGGCGCACATGCTCAGGGCCATCCAAAGTTATTTTCTCCCTCAGAACAATTGGAAAATGAATCCAAAGCTGTGGGGTTTTCAAGGTTTTTGTTTTTTTTTTTTTTTAACACAAAAATTAAGCTCTCAATTGGGTGGAAGTGCTGGTTTGGGGCACGTGGCTTTTTGCTGGTACAATAAAGATACATTGTATTTGTCAGGACCTGAGGCCAAGTCCACCGTGGGCATCCATTCCCATCCGAGTTGCCTTGTCACCCTCCCCCAGGCAGCAGAGGTCAGAGGCACAGAAGCACAGAGATTCCCAGGGACTGTCCCGAGGTCCTCGTCTCCCAGCAGGTGTCCCAACTGAGCTGCTGGTTAGCTGCTGAGCTGGTGGAGAAGTGGGGGCGAGGTCCGAACGCGTTCTGCTTCCTGGGTCACTTGCTGGTCCTCTTTTGCCCGAGTGTGTGTGGCTGTCTCCTGGGGACGACAGGTGCAGGGCAGCTGGGTCTCCAGGCATCTCGTGGTCAGACGGGTGGCTGCGTCGCTGCTGGGAACACCACTGGTCAGGCTCAGGAAGCAGGGTAGTTCGAGCAGGTGGTGCTTTCCCTGGGGTGCGTGCGGTGGAAAGGTGCGCGCGTCAGGCACCACATACTCCTCTGAGGTCGTCCCTGCTCCACGTTTGCACCTGCATGGTTCTGCGTTGTTTTAGGGTTTTCATTTGTTCTACTATTGTTATTCCGAGATTTAAAAAAAAAAATTGGAGGCACCGTAGGGTCAAGTGGTTTAGGTTTCAGTTGTCTCTGGCCAAGAGGAGAGGAACACGTGAGGCCGGGCTCTGTGGCAGACAGGGCGCTGGCCCAGGCAGGGCCAATTCCGGGGGGTGGTGTGTGCTGGCCGGGCGTGCCTCGTCTTCTCCGGTGCTGTGCACCCTGTGACATCACTGTTTCCGTAATAGTCCTTTCCAGGCATGACCTGGCTGTCTTGGCCACAGCGTGGCCCCCACAGGCTCTGAGGTTGCTGGCCGGGAGAGCATGCGGCAGACCGTGGCCCTGAGCCCACTTACCGCAAACGTGTGGCCTAAGGGTGTGTGGAAAGGCGCCCACCAAGGCCCTGTCTCCTGGTACCTGCCCAGCCCGCTGGGTTTCTCTGGGAGCCAGAGCCAACTGCTTCCTTGCTGACAGGGGAGCCCCAAGGCCCAAGGAGACTGCATGGGCACCCGTGAAAGCCCGGTCCCAGCCCTGAGGGCCAAGAGGTGGCAGAAAAAAGGGCATTTAGGTCAGGGTTGCGGGAAGACCCCGAGGTGGGCCTGCTCTGGGCTCTGGGCTAGCGGCGAGGGGAGGGGAGGGCTGCAGCCGTGGGCGTGGGTGCAGCTAGTATGGCCTGCAGCTGAGGAGAAACCCAGAGGTGTTCTGTGCACGGCCTTGCACGGAACAGGAGGCCAGGCTCTGGGAAAACCAAGTGTGTTCAGTTACAAAGTACAGAAAGGAGGCCCCCAGTTCTGTGACGTGCTGAGACCATGAGAGCAACCAGGCCGGGTCAGAGACGAGTGGGGTGGAGCCCAGGCAGTTGCAGGTGGCCAGGAGGGGACCCCACGTGGGAAAGGTGGCCAGGCCTGGGAGGAAGAGCGTGCAGAGAACCAAACCTGGGTGCCTTCCTGGGGTGGGCACCTGGACAGGTCTGCTGCTGGGAGGGCTGGCCGGGGAGAGGGATGGACTCCTCGGAGCCCAGACAGGGTGAAGCCTTGGGCAAAGGCCCCTCCTTGTGGTCGACAGGAGGCTTGGGGAAACTTGGGGACTATGTTTCAGGATTCAGGGGGTATGGTCGAGTTACAGAAGAATCTGGTGGTCAGGAGCTGCTGTCAGACCTCCCCTTGCCTCTGGCTCCAGCACCCGACTAGGTGCAGGTACGATCCCTCTGTGGCGTCTCTGCACACACAGCTTTGGATCTGCTGCTTCTCTCATGCACCCATCAGCCTGCCGTCTGCGCCGCAGCGAGTCTGTCCCTGGGACCCTCCGAGGAGGCTGCCCAGGCCATGCCCTCGCCCTGCAGTGTCCCGGACCCTTCCTGTGGGGACCCACAGCAGCGGGTGTGGGAGAGGGCCTTTGGGCAGCCAGGAAGGCGGCCACCCCCGACGAAGGCCTGTCCAAGCCGGACTGCCCTCGGGGCAGTCACCGCAGAGCGGAGCAGGGAGGCATTCCCATTTCATGCTTCACAGACAAGGGCTGGCACTTTGCTCAGCAGTGTGAAGACCTGGTGGCTCGTTACAAAGAAACCAGTGGCATTTTGGTGCCGGCAGCTTATCTGTCTCCAGTGCCGGAACCGGTGTCTAATGCCGCTGTGCAGGGTGCGACCAAGCAGCTGGAGGCGTGCCTCTCCTTGAGGGACCTGCAAGGAGGCCCCTGGAGCTCCTTGGGAGCCTCCTCAGGAGCGGAAGGCTGGTGCCAGCAGCATGTGTGGCAAAACCATGAGGCCTGGCCCAACTCTCCAGCAGCGTGTCCGTGGCAGAGAACCGTGAATTTGGGTATCTCCCTGGCAGCCAGGCGAGGGTCTGGATGGTGGTGGTGCCTGGCAGGGCTGGCTGTCCGCACCAGAAGCAGCTCGCGTGTCCTGGCCAGAGACCCTTGGCCCTTCCACAGCCTGGGAGAACATTTCCCAACAGCTGGCCATGTGGCTTTCCACCTCCACCCCTGCCCAGGTGGAAGCTTCCCCAAGTAGTTCTGGGCCTCACGCTGTCTCTTCCCAAGGCCTTGGCTAAGAATAGAAGTCCTGCAGGGGAGACCTCCTGCTGCATGTGGGTTTCCTGTGGGTCTTGTGTGTCCCCAGTGCCCTTGCGTTGCTGTCTTGTAGCCCAGTGGCTCAGGCAGGAATGCAAAGTACACGCTGGCGTGGAGGGAGGTGAGTGGGGCTGGGGGAGGCTTATCCATCAGCCGTCGCATGCTGGGTCTCAAGGGCAGGGCACAGGCCCTGGGGAGCCCTGAGGATGGGCAGGGCTGTGGCATGAGTGAGGGCTCATTGCCAGACACACGGTCCATGTAGCTCTGCACTGTACTGGATGGCATGACCTTGGTGTGGAGGTGGCCGGATCACCGAGGGCAGGGAGTGTCTGTGCTCTGGTCACTGTGGGCCGTGCCTAATGAGTGTGTGGAGGCCTCTGTGGGCCAGTGCTGAGCATGGTGGCTGGTGGCCAATGGTCCCACCTCTGGGGCCCTGACCACAGGCCCTGACTTCTCAGTGGTTCCCAGCAGGCAGCACCCGTTGTTCTCGTGGAGAGGATGGTGACCAAAAGAACCCGCTGCTGTCAGGCTGCGGGAACCTGGCTGGCCGGCTGTTTCCATGTCCTTGCGCCATCTGTACGGAGCTGCTGAGACCACAGGGTCGGATGGGGAAGTCTGTGCTGCACATGGTGCCCCGCACAGTCAGAGCCTGGGACCTGTGTGCCATGGAGCCCCCAAAGGGCTCGGTGCTCCCAGTGGGATTCCACGTTAGGACACAGACCAGCAGAGGCCCTGCAGAGCTCCACTGAGAGACGACTGGTCTGGACCACTCCTGCCCAGCCCCTTTGTTTTTACTTATACATCACAGACCCCAACAGAAGATCATCTCCCTTTCCCCAAGTCAGCCTCTGAGCACAGAGAGTATGAAGTTAAAGAGCAATTCATCTGGAGCCTGTGTTGACCGTTGTCCTCGCTCCTCAAACACAGGGATGGCCGCCTGCCTCCCCTGACAAGGGCACAGGGCACCCTCAGGGAGCATGGGTGTGTGGGGGTCCTGTTCTGGCAAGGGGCTAGGGTGGGAGCACCGACCCTCTCTGATAGTGCAGCCTTGCTGAGTGACCTTGGGGACGCCCAAGCCATCCTGGCCTGTCCCACTCTGCCTGCTCAGGCCAGCATGTCTGCCCTCTAGGCAGGCACCGACCATCAGGATGTGCCGGGCGGCACAGACAGCCTCCGGGACTGTAGGGCCTGATGCTTAGTGGTGGAAGAAGGAAGAGCCTCTCCCTGACCTGGTGGGCTTGGGGTACCGGAGGAGGCAGCAGCAGTGCAGGAAATTGGGGCCAGCCCTGCTTCCTACCTCCCATATAGGACCCCTGTACTTTCCCCTCCACAGGCACCACTGGTCTGGTCATGGCAGCCGCCTGGGATCTGGGATGGGCCTCAAACCTGCAAAACAATGTATCTTTTTACACTTGGAAAACAAACCTCCCTTGGGCCTACTGACAGGGCAGAGCCAGCGGCTCCACCAGCCAGCAGCTCCCCTGAGCTCTCCTGGCTGACTTTGGGTTTTTTTGCCTCAATCAATGGGGCTCCAGAAGCCTCTTGTTTGAAAACCAAGTGGTGTGCTTTGCTTTTTCGTTTTGTTTTTCTTTTTCCTTTCTTTTTTCTTTTTCTTTTTTTAAAAAATACGCTTCTAGAGACACACTCACCTCTACCTGAAGCTTGGGGCCTGGCCCTGCACCTCTGCCCCTCGGCGAAGCTCACGCGAACCCGCACACTGACTCGGGGCCACCCGGGTAGCCCAGGTGGCTGGTCCCCTCTCTGAAGCGCTGGCCTTTGCTCCTCCTTGCACACTGATGACTTGTGCTTAGAGTGTGGTGGCTCGTCCCCCGTGTGTGCTGTCCTGCCTAACTCTGTGGTCTTGTGTCGTTTCTTCTTCCCTTGCAGGGTCTGCCCTGAAGCGTCTCTGTCTAGGCAAAGAGCACAGCAGTCGTAATTATCGGGTTTTTTACCCCTTGTCCGCTCTCCATCGCATGGGCTTTCATGTGGCTAGTGCACGTCAGGGTCTCCGCGGCCGGCGGGCGGGTGTGCGTCTGCTCCGCGCCCATCCTCCAAGGGCACCGCTTTGCCTCTGCCTGGAGGGAAAGCCACCCGCGGGTGCCCCTCGCGTCTCCATGGCTCTTAGAGTCTGTGTGTCCTGGCTGGTTGACACACTGACACTCCCCTTCCTGGAACGTCCACACATTACCAATCGTTAATTGGCTCCTTTTCCAAAACCGTAGGAATGAGTATGTCCCTGAAGTGCTAAAGATGAGTGCCCCCGAGGAGAGATGCCGGGATGAAATGGGTATCAGTCCACCTGGGCCGCCCACCACCCTCACCTCACAATTTTTTTTCTCCTCCTCTTTTCTTTTCTGGCTGAAACATGCATGTAGAAATAGCAGTGTGTGTGTATAAAATTCCATCACTAATACCGAACTGTGTGTGTCTGTGCTTTTTCATTGCTAGCCACTCTAGACTACATTTCGCAATGGCTTGTTTGAAGAGATGGTCGTTACGCTATTTTTTTAATGCAGAAACATTTTAATTTGGCTTATTCAAAATTGCTAATCAGAAATTACATGTTGTGGGGGTGGGGAACACAATTTAAAAAGAATTTAAAAGTCCCATGTTGGCCATTTAAAACTAATCTCAGTGACTTTCTTTGTCCAGCTCCGCCTGAACCACAGCCCCCGGGGCCTTCCCGCAGCCTGGCCTCCCGGCTCCTGCTGGTGCAGGCACCCTGTGCCCCACAAACGTCTCCAAGCGTGGGGGCCCACAGCAGAAAGCTTTGGGTGTTTGTACCCTTGATTAATACCTTCCTTACATGCTCTGGTGGGGAGAGACACGATTTTGTGCCTTAAATTTCCAAACCACTAACCCATTAACAGTCAGTCACGGGCAGGCCCACGATGGAGATTTTGAGGCCTTTTCCCTTTGCCGGCCGAACGGCAGTGGCTGCCGTGGGCTGAACGCCCGGCATGGTCACATTCGTTCCCGCTCAGGGTGCAGAGGCCTTGGGATTCGCCCTCAGTTTTCTGAGCTCCCTCACACGTAGGAATCTAGGGTTCCTGGGCAGCGTGGCCATAGGGTTGATGCTGAGTAAGGCTGCCAGTGGCCTCGGTCCTGTCAGCTCGGATGGGGGACAGCTGCCTGGCACAGCCTGGTCCTTATGGCCTGTGGCAGTGTTCCGAAGTGTCTAAGGCTGGCACATGGGCTCCCAAACGCAGACCATCTCCTGAAGCAAGGTGTTGTCAGGCCTCAGCAAGAGCACTGTCCGAATGACCGCAGCTGGCCGGCGGTGCTCCGTGCAGCGTCACCGACCCAGCCTGTGTGTGCTTCCCCAGGGTCCTCCACCAGCAGCCTGGGCCCGGGCCCCGAGCCGGGCCCCCAGCCGCCCCTGCACGTCCAGGCACAGGCCAACAACAGCAACAACAAGAGCGGCACCTTCACGGACGACCTGCACAAGCTGCTGGACGAGTGGACGAGTAAGACGGCGGGGGCCGCCCCGCTGAAGCCCTCGCTCAACCAGCTGAAGCAGACGCAGAGGCTGCGTGGCGTGGAGGTCACGGCGGGCTGGCCCCCCGCCGGCGAGGCGCAGGCTGTAAGTGGGGTGCCGGGGTGCCGGGCTGAAGGGGCGGAGCGGGAGCGGCGCACGGGCGGCGAGTGCCGCGCCGGGGCAGCGCCAGGAGCTGCCGTCTGGGCTCTGGTCCGGCTCCGGTCGCGCGTCCCTGCGATGGCCGATAGGTTCACCGCCTCCCGGGAGGGCGCTCCCTGCTCGTCTTCAGGAGGACTGTGTGTCACGTTGTTACTTGGTCCTGAAATGCTTAGCGGAGGTCCCCGGTGAACCCATCTGGTCTAGGAGTTCTTTCTTGAGTGCGGGAAGGTTCCCTGTGACCTTTTACTTAGAAAAATTTCAAACCTACAGAAATGCTGGAAATCGCACAGTGAACCTGCGTGTGCCCCAGCCTGCACGCTGCGGCTGACACGCGTCTCTCCATCCCCTGAGGGTAAGGTTTTCGTTACAGATTCAGTTTTATACTTTCTGTGCCATTTGGATTTTCTATTTTTTCGTTAAGTCCTGCTTTTCTAACATTTGGTAAATACCTAAATTTATCTAAGTTTTCAAATTAATTGACATAAGCTGCTTATAACATCCTGTCTTCAGCCTGTAGTGACGCTGATTTTCATTTCTGAGGACGGTGGCTTCCGCGCGTGTGCCCCTCCCACCCCTCCTGTGCAGCCTCCTGAGGGGCTCATAAACCTTAGGAGCCTTCTCAGAGAACTCATTTTGGCTCTGATGGTATCTTTATGTGTCATTAGTTTCTCCTTTTGTTATCTCCTTCCTGCTGGGTCTGAGCGGCTTTGCTGTTCTCGAATGTTTAAGATGTGCAGGTCATCGATCTCCAGCCTTTCCAGTTTTATAATACAGGCATTCAATCTATAAAAATCCCTCTCGTGGTTCTATCTGGATCCTAAAGGTTTTGATATATAGCATTTTCTTTAATCTTCGGTTCAAATTACTTTGTAATTTCCGCTGTGGTTTGAAGCAATATAATTATTAATTTCCTCATACTTTTTATTACCGCTTTTGACCTTAACTGCACTATGTAAGAGAACAAACTTTGGGTGTTTTCAGTTCTTTAAAATGTGCTGGGACTGGCTTTTCAGTCCAGCTGTCAATCAGTCTTGTCCACTGCTGATGCTCTCTGCACTCCTGCCATGCACATGGTGCCTGAGCCTTCCTGTGTCCGCCAAGTGACCAGTGATGGCAGCTCCCTTCCAACGGCAGCAGCCCTGGAGTCCTAATGCCTCAAACCCCACTCTGGTATTTTGTGATCAAGTTGAGAGTCTTCAGCAACCCCCCAGCCCTGCAGGATCCTCCCCCTTGGCCCAGGCAGGGGAGTCTCTGCTTCACTGTCTGGACTGCAGCACATGGGACCTCACACCTGCGCAGGCCGTACCCCATCTGACCAGCTTGCTAATCCCATTGTTTGAATGGCAGGGATTCTAAGATTTTTTTTTTTAAGATTTTATTTATTTGACAAACAGAGATCACAAGTAGGCAGAGAGGCAGGCAGAGAGAGGGAGGGAAGTAGGCTCCCCGCCGAGCAGAGAGCCCAATGTGGGGCTCGATCCCAGGACCCTGGGATCATGACCTAAGCCGAAGGCAGAGGCTTTAACCCACTGAGCCACCCAGGTGCCCCTCTAAGATTTTTTAAAATATTTTTTCACTGTAATTCAGCATAGTACTCCGCACATTCACAATGTTGCACAGCTGTCACACCACCCATCTCTAAAACCCTCTTCATCCCAAATAGAAACTTCTAAGAAAAATACTCTCTAGTCCCCATCTCTGGTGCCTCTGCTTATCCAGTCCCTATTAACTTTCATTCTACATTCTATGGATATAAGTGGCATCGTGTAGTGTCTGCCCTGTCCTGTGTTCAGCCTACAGCATACAGCTGGGCTGCAGCTGGGGGATGAGAAGGAAACAGGGAACACAGTAGTACTGTACTACACTTATCATGGTGAGCATTTTGTAACGTGTATGTATCTTAAATCACGATGTTGTAGGTCTTAATTTAGTATTTTATGTCAACCACACTTAAATTAAAATTTAAAAATTACTTTTTTCCAATCTTTTAATTGCAAAATATAGGACATAAAATTTGCCATCCTAGCCATTTCTGAGTGCCGGTTTTAAGTGCATTAAGCATTAATTAATATTGTTCAAGCATTGCTACCATGCATCCCCAGAATTTTTTCATCTTGCAAAACTGAAATTCTGTCCTCGTTGAAAACGACCTTCCCATCCCCCACTCAGTCCCTGGCAACTGTGATTCTACTTTGCAGCTGCAGGGCTCGGACCGCCGGAGGCGCTGTCAGAGGAACCCTACAGTACTTGTCCTTGTGGGGCTCATTTCACTCACTGTAATGTCCTCAAGGTCCACCTACGTTACAGCCTGTGTCCACATGTCCTCCTTTTTAAGGCTAAATGCTATTCTAGCGTATGTACACACCACATTTTATCCATTTATCGACTGAGGGACGCTCGGGTTGTTTCTACCTATGAGCTGTTGTGAGCGATGCTGCCACGAATGGGGTGTGCAGGCATCTCGGAGTCCCTGCTTTCCATTCTTTTGAAAGAGTACCCAGAAGCAGAATCACTGCATCATACAGTAATTCTGTTTTTGTTTTTTTTTTTTAAAGATTATTTATTTATTTGACAGAAATCACAAGTAGGCAGAGAGGCAGACAGAGAGAGAGGAGGAAGCAGGCTCCCCGCCAAGCAGAGAGCCCGATGCGGGACTCGATCCCAGGACCCTGAGATCATGACCTGAGCCAAAGGCAGAGGCTCAACCCCCTGAGCCACCCAGGTTCCCCCAGTAATTGTTTTTAACTGTTTGAGGAATTGCAGACTGTTTTCCACAGTGGCTGCGCCATTTTACATTCCTGCCAGCAGTGAACAGGGTTTGTCTCTTTTCATTCTTGCCAACTTTTTATTTTCTGATTTTTTAAAATAGTAGCCATCCTAATACCACTGTGGTTTTGATTAGTACTCTACTAATGATCAGGGATGTTAGGCCTCTTTTCGTGTGATTACTGGCCATTTGTAGATCTTTAGAGAAACAGCAGTTTAAGTCCTTTGCCTATTTTTATTTTTTGTTTTTTTTTTTAAGATTTTATTTATTTATTTGACAGACAGAGATCACAGTAGGCAGAGAGGCAGGCAGAGAGAGAGGAAGGGAAGCAGGCTCCCTGCTGAGCAGAGAGCCGGATGCGGGACTTGATCCCAGGACCCTGAGATCATGACCTGAGCTGAAGGCAGAGGCTTAACCCACTGAGCCACCCAGGTGCCCCTCTTTGCCTATTTTTCATCAGTTGTTTTGTTTTTATTTTTTGTTATTTTTTTTTTAAGATTTTATTTATTTGACAGAGAGAGATCACAAGCAGACGGAGAGGAAGGCAGAGAGAGAGAGAGGGAAGCAGGCTTCCTGCTGAGCAGAGAGCCCGATGTGGGACTCGATCCCAGGACCCTGAGATCATGACCTGAGCCGAAGGCAGCGGCTTAACCCACTGAGCCACCCAGGCGCCCCAGTTGTTTTGTTTTTATTACTGAGTTTTAGGAGTTCTATCTTCTGGATTTTAATCTCTTATCAGATATGTGATCTGCAAATACTTTTTCCCATTCTATTGAGTGCCTTTTTACTCTGTGGACAGTGTGTTTTTTTTTTTTTTTTTTAGATTTATTTACTTGAGATAGAGCACAAGCAGGGGGAGGGGCAGAGAGAGAGGGTGAAGCAAACTCCCTGCTGAGTAGGGCACCTGACACAGGGCTTGATCCTGGGACTCTAGGATCATGACCTGAACTGAAGGCAGATGCTTAACTGACTGGAGCCACCTAGGTGCCCCTGGACAGTGTCTTCTGATGCACAAAATTTTTTAATTTTCATGAAGACCAATCTACCCGTTTTTTCTTTTGTTGCCCATCTCTTTGGTGTCATAGCCAAGAAATTATGCCAAATCCAATGTTGTGAAACGTCCCCCCTGTTTCTTGCTAAGAGTTTAGTAATTTTAGCTCTTATGTGCAGGCCTTTTATCCAGTTTGATTAATTTCTGTATATGGTATGAGGTAAGGGTGCACATTTCATGCTTTTGCATGTAGATAACCAGTTCTCCTACATCATTTGTTGAAAAGGCTCTCCTTTCCCCCAATGAATGGACTTGGTACTCTTGTTGAATATGAACTGACCATATTTGCACAGGTTTATTTCTTGCTTCTTTGTTTTTTCATTGGTATATATGTCTGTCCTTTTTCCAGTATCACATTGTTTTGATTTCTTTAGCTTTGCAGTAAGTTTTGAAAACAGGAAGTGTGAGTCTTCCAACTTGTTTTGAATTGTTGTGGTTATTCGGGGGTCCCTTCAGGTCCATATGAATTTTAGGATGGGTTTTTTCTATTTCTTGAAAAAATGTCTTTGGGAACTTAACAGTGATGGCAATGAATCTGTAGATCACTTTGGGCAGTACTGACTGTAACCACACACGTCTTCCAATCCATGACCTTTTTTTCTTTCCATTTATTTATGTCTTAATTTCCTTTGGCAGTTGTGTGACTTCCAGTGTGTAAATCTTTAAACCCCTGAAGTTATTCCTAAATATTTTATGGCTTTTCTATTATCTATTATTGTAAATGTAACTTCTTTAATTTCCATTCATTTTTTTTTAAAGATTTTATTTGTTTATTTGATAGAGATCACACGTAGACAGAGAGGCAGGCAGAGAGAGAGAGAGGGAAGCAGGCTCCCCGCTGAGCAGAGAGCCCGACGGGGGACTCGATCCCAGGACCCTGAGATCATGACCTGAGCCGAAGGCAGCGGCTTAACCCACTGAGCCACCCAGGCGCCCTTTAATTTCCATTCAGACTGTTGTTAGTGTATAGAAATGAAACTGATTTTGTAACCTGCAACTTTGCCGACTTCATGGATTAGCTGTGTGAATCCACACAAGCATTCTTTATGGTTATCCACATGTAAGGTTTTGTCATCTCTGACCAGGGATCATTTTACTTCTTCCTTTCCAACTTGGCTGCCTTTTTTCTTCCTCCCTAATTTCTTTGGCTAGAACTTCTAATATTATATTGAATAAAAGTGGCAAATACAGGTAGATTTTCTTGTTCCTGACCTTGAAGGAAATGTTTACAGACTTTCACCACTGAGTATATAATGTTAGCTGTGGGTTTTCATATATGTTCTTTATCATATTGAGGGCGTTCTGTTCTGTTTGCAGTTTGTTGGGTGCATTTATTATGAAAGTCGGATATTGTCACATACTTATTCTGCATTAAATGAGAGGATTGTAGGTTTCTTTATCCCTTCAGTCTTGTTAGTGGTATATTACATTGATTGATTTTCATGTTAAAACACTCTGCTTGGGGCGCCTGGGTGGCTCAGTGGGTTAAGCCGCTCCCTTCGGCTCAGGTCATGATCGCAGGGTCCTGGGATCAAGCCCCGCGTCAGGCTCTCTGCTCAGCAGGGAGCCTGTTTCCTCCTCTTTCTCTGCCTCTCTGCCTGCTTGTGATCTCTCTCTGTCAAATAAATAAATAAAATCTTTAAAAAAACAAAACACTCTGCTTTAATTCCTGGGATAAATCCCACCTGGTCATGGTGTATATACATACTCCAGTTATGCTACTGAATTTTATTGAAGACTCTTGCATAAATATTCATTGGGTATTAGTCTAATTTTCTTGTGATGTATTTATCTGGCTTTGGTAGCAGCTTAATGCTGGCCTCATAGAACGAGTTAGGAATTATTCCTATGTCTTCCAACTCTTGGAAGACTTTGAGAAAGAATGGTGTTAATTCTTCTTAAAAATCTGGCTTCTCTTTGTTGAGACATTTTTTATTACTAATTCAATCTCACTACTTGTTATAGGTCTGATTTTCTGTTTCTTCTTGAGTCCGCTCTGGTAGTTTGAGTGTTTCTAGAGATTGTTCTATTTCATCTAAATTATACAGTTTAGTAGCTAAAACCTTGTCCATTTGTTGATCTCTTCAAAGAACTGACTTCTGGTTTCATTTGTAATTCATTTGCTTTACTTTTTCTTCATGACTTCCTATTTTCTACTTTATTATGGTATGCAGTTAGATTATTGATGTAAGATATTGTTCAATGTAGGCATTTACAGCTATAAATTTCCTTCTGAGAACTTTTGCTTTGTCCCATAAATGTCTATGTATTGTATTATCCTTTTCATTTGTCTCAAGTTACTTTCTAATTTCCCTTGTGATTATTTCTTTGACTCTGGTTGTTTGAGTATTTAGTTTTGTATATATGACAGTTTTCTAGTACTTTTGTTATTGATTTCTAATTTCATTCATTATGTTAGAAAAGATACTTTATACTTTATAGTATTTCAGTCTTTTTAGATATGTATTATATTTATATTGTTTGTGTTTATTTATTGACTTTTTAATGGCCTAATATGGCCTATTCTTTAGAGGTTCCATATGCACTTGAAAGTACAATCTGCTCTTGTTGGGTAGAGTTTTATTAGGGCTAATTGGCTTATTGTACTTTTCAAATCCTCTCCTTATTCATCAGTCTCATTATTCTAACCTTTATTGAAATTAAAGTATTAGAGTCTACAATAGTGTAGAACTGTTTCTCCTTTCGGTCCTATGTTTGCTTCATATAATTTGGGGCTTTGTTTTTAGGTGCATATATAATTGGCAAATTTTGATGTATCAAGTTTTATCAATATATGGTATTCTTCTTTGTCTCTTATAACCTTTTCTGACTTAAAATCAGTTTTGTCTGATAATAAAACAGCCACCCCAGCTCTCTTTTTCCATCTTTTTACTTGCAACTTCTTTGGGTCTTTGTATCTCAAGTCTCTGGTAGCGGCATAGAGACTGGCCATGCTTTAACCTCTCTGCTAACCTCTGCTTATTAGAAAGTTTAATATATTTAAAGTAATTAGGGATAAGGAAGGAATTCTGACTTTTAACTATTTGTTTTCTTACAAGTTTTTATTTCTCAACTCTAGTTAAATTTAGTATAAAATTAGTCTAAAATTTAGTTGTTCTTTTATATTGTATACTTTGTATTCCCTTCTTTACTTTGTTAAATATTTTAGTTATTTTCTAACTGGTCCCCTTACTGATTACAGTTAACATCTGAAAATGACCTAGTTTGAATAATACCAACTTTGTTTCAATAGTATATAAACGCTTTGCTCCTATACATCTCCATCTCTCCCCCTTTGAATTTTTCCCGACTATTCATATACTGTGCGCCCGTTAACAGTTATTATTATGGCATAATGGGTTTGCCCTTTATTTTTTTAAAGATTTTATTTATTTATTTGACAGAGATCACAAGTAGGCAGAGAAGCAGGCAGAGAGAGAGGAGGAAACAGGCTCCCCACTGAGCAGAGAGCCCGATGCGGGGCTCAATCCCAGGATCCAGGATCGTGACCTGAGCCGAAGGCAGAGGCTTTAACCCACTGAGCCACCCAGGTGCCCCTGGATTTGCCCTTTAAATCATATAGGGAAAGAAGGAATTAAAGCCAAAGCACAGTACATTTATCTACATAGTTACCTTCTTTATTTCTTCAAGTGGCTTTTATCCTTCCATTCAGTCTGTAAGACTCTACCATTTCTGGTAAGGCACACCTTTTAGTAACAACTTGTCTTAGATTTGGTTTATCTGGGAGTCTTAGTTTTTCCTTCATTCTTGAAGAATCATTCTGTTGAATACAGAATTCCGACTTGACAGTCTCTTCTCTACTTCAAGTATTTTTTCCTGCACACTCTCTCTTCTCCTGAGACTCCCATAATGTCTATACTGGCCTGCTTAGCCGTATCCCACAGACCCTTCAGGCTCCATACAGGTTTCTTCATTTTTTTCTTTCTGCTCCTCAGACTGGATAATATCAATTGTATGGTCTCAAGTTTGCTGATTATTTATTTGCTGTTCAAATCTGCGGTTGAGTCCCTCTAGCAGATTTTCAAATTTCAGTTCAATTTCTCAGTTCTGATATTTCTATTTGGTTCCTTTTATAATTTGTCTTTTTATTGATGTTCTCATGATGTCCTGCACAGTTGTCCTGGTTTCAATCTGTACATGGTTTCCTCTAGCCCTTTGAGGATTTTAAAGTCTTTAATCCAGGGGTTCCTGGATCGCTCAGTTAGGTGGCCGAGTCTTGGTTTCGGCCCTGGTCATGATCCTGGGGTCCTGGGATTGAGCCATGACTCGGGCTTCACACTCAGCAAGGAGTCTGCTTAAGGATTCTCTTTCCTTCTCCCTCTGTCCTTCCCCTGCCCCAACACATGTGCTCTCACTCTTACTCTAAAAATAAATAAATCTTAAAGTCTTAAGTCCCATGTCTAGCTTTCCTCAGAAACAGTTTCTGTTTCTTGTTGAAAACCAGGCACTTACATATTATAATTAGTAACTGAATCTGATTAGAAATCAGATTCTCCTCTTTCCCAGTATTTGCTGGTTTCGATGAATGCTTAGCTTACATTAGCTTGAGATATCCTTGAATATCAGGAGCTAAAAAAACACCTCTTCCAGTCTTTACAGATTGATTGGCTCAAGGCTAGAGAACTCCTTCAATACTTAGCCAGGCCATTTACAATTTGCCTATGCTTGCAGTGTGATGAGTGGTGAAAGCTTGGTTTTTTTTTTTTTTTTTTTTTT
The DNA here is from genome assembly GCF_902655055.1 of Lutra lutra. NCBI lineage: Eukaryota > Metazoa > Chordata > Mammalia > Carnivora > Mustelidae > Lutra > Lutra lutra. Next base: position 4,350,075 of record NC_062290.1, on the reverse strand, counting down.
TAAGATTTTATTTATTTGACAGAGACACAGAGAGAGAGAGAGGGAACACTAGTAGGGGGAGTGGGAGAGGGAGAAGCAGGCTCCTCGCCGAGCAGGGAGCCCGATGTGGGGCTTGATCCCAGGACCCTGAGATCATGACCTGAGCTGAAGGCAGAGGCTTAATCAACTGAGCCACCCAGGCGCCCCTCTCTTTTTTTTTTTTTTTTTATAGAGAAAGAGATCACAAGTAGGCAGAGAAGCAGGCAGAGAGAGAGAGAGGGGGAAGCAGGCTCCCTGCTGTGCAGAGAGCCCGATGTGGGGCTCGATCCCAGGACCCTGAGATCACGACCTGAGCTGAAGGTAGAGGCTTAACCCACTGAGCCACCCGGGCGCCCAGCTTGGGTTTTTCTCAGGTTTTTTTTTCCTGGCAGTGTACCCTGAATAGAGCATGTGCATGACTTTCTAAACTCCCAGCACACACATACTTTTTAATGCCCTCATTTCCCATAGAAACACTCTACCATGCTTTTCTACTATGGCTTTTAGGAAATCTACCTATATCATGATTTTTATTCTTTGGCCCCAAGCAACTGTGGATTTTTAAATTGCCTTACAATTATGAGTAATGCCTGCCACTCTTCTGCCCTTAGAGAGTTCTAAATATGTACAAACAGCTGTGTGTACCTTGTGTCAGTCCTTCAGGTGGCCCATACATAGGTTAGAATAGACCTACACAATAATTTTTAAGGGGTGCCTGGGTGGTGTAGTTGGTTGGGTGCCTGACTCTTGGTTTCAGCTTGGGTCAGGATCTTAGGGTTGTGGGACTGAGCCCTGCCTCAGGTTCCAGACTCAGCATAGAGTCTCCTTGGAATTCTCTCTCCCTCTCCCTCTGCCCTCCCCATCATGTTCTCTCTCTCTCTCTCAAAAAAGAAAAAAAAAAGAAATCTTTTAAAAATACTTGGCTTCTTGGGGCGCCTGGGTGGCTCAGTGGGTTAAGCCTCTGCCTTCCACTCAGGTCGTGATCTCAGGGTTCTGGGATCGAGTTCCGCATCGGGCTCTCTGCTCGGCAGGGAGCCTTCTTCCTCCTCTCTCTCTCTCTGCTTGCCTCTCTGCCTACTTGTGATCTCTCTGAAAATAAATAAAAAATAAATAAATATAAAAATACTTGGTTTCCTTAAAAAAAATAGTAATAACCTGCAGTAATAGCTCTGCTCCCTCTAGAACCAAGGACCAGGTTCCCACACTGGGAACATAGGCTTCCCTCCTTAAGACGCCTATAAAGCTAGGGATGGGCAGGGCCTGGGGCCAGTAAAAATACCAAAGTGCTTTTCTTTTTTTATAAAGTTTGCCTAGGGGTGCCTGGGTGGCTCAGTTGGTTAAGCATCTGCCTTCAACTCAGGTCATGATCCCAGGGTCCTGTGATCGAGCCCTGCACCAGGCTCCCTGCTCAGAGGGGAGTCTGCCTCTCCCTCTGCCGCTCTCCTACTCGTGCTCTCACTCTCAAAAAAAAAATAATAATAATAATAATAATAATAATCCTTAACAAAAAATTTGCCTTTTTCTTGATTTGTCCTTTACTTCTGTTTGGTTGCTATAAGCCTTTAACTGCTTTCTGGAATTCTGAAAAAGTTGGTTTTGATAGTTTCTGGTTCTTTTCAATGCTTCTGTGGAAGGATGGAAGTTTAAAGGTGCCTACTCCATTTTGCTTATGTATTTGTACTGAGATGTTATATTCGTGAATATTGTATCAATCACTGAAAGAGGAATTTTTATAGTTTCCCACTATGGTTGTGGGCTTGTGTATTTCCTACTGTATTTCTGATTTTTCCTTTATATATTTTGAGGCCATGTTATCAGTTATATTCAAATTGAGATTTATTATTCATCTTCCTTGTGACTTTAAGTACCTCCTAATGACTTTTGCCTCTAAATCTAGTTTCTCTGAAATTATTGTAGCTATGCTAGCTTCTGTTGGGTTATTATTCACATGGTATGGTTTCCTATCCTTTACTTTCAGTACTTCTATATCCTTGTTTTAGATGTATCTTTTGTAAAAAGCACATAACTTGGGTTGTTTTATTCCTTGATTCTACTTTTAAATTTTATCCATTCACACTTAATGTAATTGCATATACAGACCACTGAACAATACAAGGTTTAGGGGTACTCACACCCTGCTCAGTCAAAAATCTGCATATTACTTTTGATTCCCCAAAACTTAGCTACTGCTAGCCTTACCAATAACAGTTGCTTAACACACATTCTATGTTGTATTATATACTGTACTCTTACAGTAAACTAAGAAAAAAGGAAATAGTAAAATAGCAGAAAAAAATTTACAGTAGTGCACTATAAAAAATCTACTTATAAAAGCAGACCTGCACAGTTCAAACCCATTTTCCTCAAGGCAAAGTGTGTATTTTAGCTTAAATCCATTATCTTATCATATATTTTCTGTTTGTCCTATCTGTTCCGTGTTCCTTTTTCTCTCCCGTGTTCTTTAGAATTTGTTAAATTTATTTTCTTACTCTTTTCCTTTCCACTATTAGCTTGGAAATTTTACTTTCTCTCGCTGTTCATTTAATGATTAGATATTCTAAATACTATAGCATACATCCTTACTTTATCACAGTCTAATTTTCTTTAACCTATTTCCCAGGCAGTGGTAAGAACATTAAACACTTCTCATTGCTTTTACTCCCCCTCCTAACATTTATTTTTTTCAATTCTATGTCAACTTTCAGTCTCAGAATACCTCTTTTATACAGTCAATATTCATCTATATCTGCATATTTATTGTGTTTTTTTCATTTCTTCCTGCCTCTAATCTTCCTTCTAGGAGCTTTTTCCTTCAGAATTTCCATTAACATATGTATACCAGTGACTTATACCTCAGTTTTTGTCTAAAAGTTACTTTAAAAAAAGATTCATTTATTTGAGAGAGCAAGCACCCATACACAAGTGGGGGAAGGGGCAGAGGGAGGGGGATAGACACTTAAGCAGACTCCCTGCTGAGCAGAGCCTGACATGAGGCTCCATCTCACAACCCTGATATCATTATCGGAGCTGAAACCAAGAGTTGGACGCTCAACCAGTGGGATCCACCAAGGCACCCCATGAAAAGCTCTTTATTTCATTGTCAGTCTTGAAGGATATTTTTAATGGGTATAGAATTCTAGGTTAGCGATGACTTTCAGCTTTTTGACGCTATTTTTCTCTTGTTAGTTGGCCTCCCTTGTTTTTCTTTTAAGTGAGCTTCCAGTGTGTTACTCTGAATTCTTTTTCTTCTGACTTCTGCTAGTTTCATTTTCAGAAGATTTATCATGAGATGCCTAAAAATATACATTTTTATTCTACATAGACTTCATAGGGCTCCTTGACTCTACAGTTTCATTTCTTGGTCAAATTGGAATGTTTTTCTGCCATTTCCTCATCTTCCCATACTGCTGACCTACTCTCCTGCCCCTATTTTACTCCTGAGACTCCAGTCCATATATAAGGTCTTTTAGTCTATCCTTGGTCTCTTACATGTTTTCTCATTTTTTCTCTCTTGACAGTTTATTCTGGATTATTTCCTTCAGGTCTTTTAGTTCACTAAATTATTCTCTGTGTCTATACTGCTATTAACCCTGTAAATTGAGATTTAAATTTCAGTTACTGTATTTTTTTTAGATTTCTTTGAAAGAGAGAGAGGTGGGGAAGGGGCAAAAGGAGAGGGAGAGAGGAAATATTGAGCAGACTCCCTGTTAAGCGTGGAGCCCAACATGGGGTTTGATCTCACAACCCGAGCTTAAATCAAGCCTGCTGCTTAACCAACCGTAGACACCCAGGCACCCACAGTTACTGCATTTTTACTGTATTTGTTTTCTACACCCCATCCACATCTGCTTTCTGTACTTCAAGTTTTTCTTTTATTTCTTTTTCTTTTCTGACTGCTCTGGCTAGTACCATGTTGAATTAAAGTGGTGAGAGTGAACATCCTTGTCTTGCTCCTGATCTCAGGGAAGAGCTGTCAGTTTCTCCCCACTGAGCATGATGTTTGCCGTGGGTTTTTCATCTGTGGCCTTTATCATCTCCAGGTATGTTAGCTCTAAACCCACTTCGTTGAGGGTTTTTTTGTGATTGGGTGTTGAATTTTGTCAAATGCTTTTTCTGCATCTGTTGAAATGATCATATGGTTCTTGTTCTCTTGTTCTCTGGTTCATACATTCCCTTGTTGATGTGACATGTCACGTGATTTCCAAATACTGAACCACCATTGCAGCCCCAGGAATAAACCCCACTTGATTGTGGTGAATCATGTCTTTGAATGTATTCTTGGATTCGGTGTGCTAGTATTTGTTGAGGAGCCTTGCATCTGTGCTAATAAGAGGTACTGTCCTATAGTTCTCTGTGTGGGGGGTCATTAACCTGGTCCTGGTTTTGGTATCAGGGTAATGGTATCACTCACAGAAAGAGGTTGCAAGTTTCTCTTCCTCCTTTATTTATTTATTTTTTGGAATAGCCGGAGAAGAATAGGTATTAACACTTCTTTAAATGTTTGGTAAAATTCAAACCATGTGAAGCCATCTGGTCCTGAACTTTCATTTTGTTGGGAATATTCTGATTATATCAATGGCGTTTTCATTGTTGGGGATCAGTCTGTTCAGATTTTCTCTTTTTTCCTGATTTGGTTTTGGGAGGTGGCTTCTTTTTCTAGGAATTTATCGATTTCTTCTAGGTTGTCCAAACTGTTGGCATGTCATTTCCCATACTACTTTTATGTGGTCCTTTGCATTTCCATGCTATTGGCTGTTACTGCTCCTTTCTCAGGTCTGACTGTGAGCCCTCTCTCTCGTCTGTCTGCCTCTCGATGAGTCCAGCTAAGGGTTTATCAATTTGTTGATCTTTTCAAGGAACAAGCTTTTGGTTTTATTGATCTGTTCTGTTGGGTTTTTCTCAGTTTTCACTTATTTCTACTCTAATCTTTATTATTACTTCCTTCCTTCGAGTGGTTTGGGGTTTTATTCCTCTTTTCTAGCTCCCTCCAGTGTAAGGCTAGGTTGTTTGAGATTTTCTTGCCCCTTGTGGTAGGCCTGTAGTGCTTGCTCTACGCTTCCCTCTTCCAACAGCTTTTGCTGCATCCCGGTGATTTTGGACCGATGTGTTTTCGTTTTCACTCATTTGTGGCCATGTACTTTTTTTTTTTTTAAATATATTTATTTATTTGACAGAGAGAGGGATCACAAGTAGGCAGAGAGGCAGGCCGAGAGAGAGGGAAAGCAGGCTCCCTACTGGGCTGGGAGCCCCATGTGGGGCTCGATCCCAGGACCCTGAGATCATGACCCGAGCTGAAGGCAGAGGCTTAATCCACTGAGCCACCCAGGTGCCCTTTTGTACTTTTTGATATCCTCTGATTTCTTGGTTAACCCACTATTTCACTGTTTAGTAGCATGTTATTTTTAGTCTCTACATATTTGTGTTCTTTCCAGATTTTTTATTTCTGGTTGATGATTACTTTCATACTGTTTTAGTCCAAAAAGATTCATGGCATGACTTCAGCCTTCCTTAACTTGTTTGAGACTTGTTGTGTGGCCTACTATGTGATCTGTTCTGGAGAAGGCTCCATGTGCACTAGAAAAGAATGCGTACGCTGCTGTCTGGGGATGGAGTGTTTTGAATCTATCTGTTAGATCCATCTGGTCCAGTGTGTCATTCAAAGCCACTGATTCCTTGTTGACCTTCTGTGTGGCTGATCTCTCCACTGATGTCAGTAGAGTACTTGAGTCCAACCAGACCAGATGTCTGCTCCTAGTCCCGGGCTGGGGCCATGACTGGACTGTTGTGTGTGGTTATCGTCCCCTCTCCCTGGGCTGATGCTGGCCTCTGTTGGCGCTGCTTGCATTCTGTCAGGGTTCTGGTGCTGCTTTGGATGGTTCCGGCCAGGTGTGTCGGGCCAGGTGTGTCCCAGAGGGGCAGGTCTGCAGGAGAATGCAGGGGAGGGGCAGGCTGTGCAGGTCAGCTGTAGGAGGGGATCAGAGGAGCTCAAAACCATGCAGATGTTGCCCAGGTTGGAGGGGGGCACCTGCAGCTGGGTGCAGGCTGGTGCCACTATTAGCAGGAAGAAAGTAAAATGTTCCTGCTGCCCTGGTTCCCAGAGGTATCCATGTATCTAGGGAGGGGAATAGTACCTATGACCTTTTTTGTTCTTGGAAAGTCATCTAAACGTCCCTGCCCCTGTGGCACTCACTGTGAAATTAGTGAGTGTTCTCGTAGAAGCAAATGTTCTTCAGACCATTGCTCCAAGGCTGTCGCAGCAGGGCCATTTGTTGTGCTGCCTCTTCAAGGCCAGGAATCCGTTTCCTCTCCCTCCAGGCTCTCCAAAGCTGGGCTGGCTAATTTTTGAAGTTCCCATGTTATGCCCTGCTGATTCTAAGACCTGGCATAATTCTACCCGCCCCCATTTTCATGCGGATTCTCTGTGCCTGGGTCTGTTTCCCTCCTTTCTCTGTCCCTGAGGCGTCCTCCCTCCTGCAGACAGTCCTCAGTCTGTTTGGAACCAAACAGCATCTCTATCCTTCTGACCTGCTTTGATGAGGCCTCTTCTCTGCATTTTGCTGTGGAGAGTCTGTTCTGCCAGTCTTCAGGTCACTTTCTGGGTTATTTACACTGATGTAGGTGTTATCCAGGTGTACCTGGGATGAGGTGAGCTCAGAATCCTCCTGGCCCACCATCTTCCCTGGAAGTCTGTTATATCCTTTTTTGTAAGTTCCTCGTTCTCTGCCAAAATTCTCAATCTTGTCTTTCTTTCACATAGTATTTTACAGTTTGTTTTCTATTTCACCTTGTTTTCCTTTATATTGCCTTATCTTTTAAAATTTTAAGTTATATGAGATGTTTTATATGAAAATTTACCTGTAAAACAAAATGGAGGCCTAGAAATTGCTCTTATATCGTTTCCATTGGTCTTTGAGTGCCGTTTCACATTCTTACTGGCTTTCTTTTGTAAAGAGCCTGGTCAGCGATCTTTACCTTTTAAAAGTTGAATTATCTCTTGATTATTGATTTGTGGGAGTTCATTGTATGTTCTTTCACATATGTACACATCATGGATATGTTCTATCGGTCTGTGGCTTGTCTTTAATGGTGAAAATGACATGGCAGACATTTTAGTATTGTTGGGGTCCAGTTCATCCCATGACTTAATTTTTCTGTCCTATATTAGGGATTTTTGCGTCTCTCAAATTTGGATATTCTCTATGTTCCTGGGTTTTTCCCTAGAAGCGTCACTGTTTTGGCTGCTGCACTGAGGCCTGAAAGCCTATGGTCTGATGGAGGTGTCAGGATCCCCGCATCCCGTATGCACATCTGGCTGTTACAATGCCTTCTTTCCCACACTGCATCGCACAGACATGGGTCACGTGGTCCTATATGTGTAACTGAACTGTCACATCAATCTGTTCTTTCATAATTTTAACAGTACCACCCCCCGATGCACCGCAGCTTGTAGTATATTTAGTATCGAGGAGGGTACAAACTCCAATGTCCATCTTCTTCAAGAATTTGATTTTTCAGGGCACCAGGGTGGCCCAGTCGTTCAGCGTCTGCCTTCGGCTCAGGTCACGATCCCAGGGTCCTGGGATCGAGCCCCTCATCGGGCTCTCTGCTCAGCTGGAAGCCTGCTTCTCCCTCTCCCACTCCTTTTGTTTCCTCTTTCACACTCTCGCTCTCAAATAAAATCTTTAAAAATAAGTAAATAGATTGTATTTTCTTAAATTTCATTTTCCAGTTGTATATTGCTAGTATATAGAACTTTGTATTTTGTATCCTGCCATCTTGCTACATTTGCTTGTTCTAGAAATCTGTTTTTATAGTGTTTTTTCTCCAAGCACAACCTTGTCCTCTGCAAATGAGGATGGTTTTCCTTTTTCTTTTCTAATCTCTGGCTCTATTCTTTTTCTTGCCTTGGCTGGGACTTCCCACACAGCGTGGACTAGGAGCAGGGCAAGCTATAGGGGAAGTGCATTTGGCATTTCACAGCAGCGTAGGTTTGGCCGCAGGTTCCAGAGAAGCCCTCACAGATGGAGGAAGCATCCTCCGGCCTTGGCTGCTGTGCCTTCTGTGAAGGAGCGTGGAACTTCTCAGCTGCTCTCCCTGCATCTGCAGGGAGCATCACCCAGGCTTCTTCCTTACGGTATAACTGGGGCAAGAGGCAGCAATATTCCCTGGGAAGAGCACCCTTGCATTTCTGGGGCTGACTCCACTTGGCTGTGCTCTTTTCACGGCTGCTTTCTTCGAGCTGCCTGGACTTCGGGCACTGAAGGCTACTGGTCTGTAATCTCTGTGGGCTCAGTTTTCTGTATCATGGTTATGTTGGTCTCACCACCCATCTTTACTCACTCTCCCATCCTTGTGCTGCTCCTTCCTTTGGGGTGTGGAAAGAGGTGGGCCTGCCCTGCCATGAGTTCCTGGGCTCAGGCCCTTCCATAAAGACCCTGACCGGTCAAATAGGAAGCCCTGGGGTGGGGTGTGCAGTTCCTCACTGTACCCACAGGGTCCACTTTGGCCCACGGACAGCCGGGCCATGAGGTGGCCAGGCTGCGGCTTTGGGGAGACTGCTTCTTCGCCCCATGCTGTCACTTTGGTATCAGCCATTAGAAGACACCCCGTAGCAGGTCCTGAAACTACTCTCTGCTGAGGAGAGAGCACCTGTGGGGATCCCTGGGGAGGCCAGCTTTTGGCAGCCACATGTGCCTTCCTCTTCTTGTCTTGTAGATGAACGCCCCTCGAGCAGCAGTGGGGACACCATGTCTGGCCCCAGCGCCCAGCCCTCTAGCCACCGCGGCCATTCCTGGAACCGCCCCAGCCCTGCCCATGCCAGGTACTGCCCTTTCCGGCCTACCAGCCCCACCCCGTGCCCAGACTCTGGGCCAGTACGGAATACTATTCCCACCTCCAGTGTCCTGGGGGCCCTGGGCAGCCCAGGTGGGCGGCCCAAACCCCAACCCCAGGCTGGGCTTGGGGGCAGCAGATGTGCCTGCACTGCCTGCATTCTTGCAGTCGCCTGTGGTCAGCGCACCGGGCCCTAGACTGCGAATCACATAGCTCTCTCTTACCACCTGTCAGCTGGAATGCGTGGAACTGAGCAGTCTGGAGGAGCCAGGTTGCGGCTTAGCCTCCGAGTCCTGCCCCGCCTGCCCGTGGGTGCCTGGCGAGGGGGCCGGTGCGTGGGCAACGCTTGCTTCCTTGACTGCCGCAGACCCTGTTCCCTCTTATGTATCCGTGGTCTACACCTACAGCCTTTGCACCCACTTCCTGTACTTGAATCGATGGTTAGAACGTTGTAATCACCCTGCAGAAGTCCAGTGCCTTGAATTCCAGCTTTTCTGTTCCCTGATGAAGAGAGATGTTTAAAAAAAAAAAAAAATCATATGTTGAAAAAATTGTATTTCATTTTGGTAATTGGCTTGTGCTTTGATATCTTGCCCATTTTCAGTTGCAGAGATAGTTTATAAATCTGAAGCTAAAGCCTGACTTTAGATCTCTCGTGTAAATGAGGTCTCTTTGGGCTCCTCTGGTCCCTGAGAGCAGACAGACGGACACCCCCCGCGCCCGGCCTCCAGCAGCAGTAGTGCTCTGGGTGCAGCCAGCAGGCTCCCCGGGGATGTGTGCTTCCTGGGGGAGCGTGCTGCTGGCAGCAGCAGGTCTCTTGGTAAGGAATATGAGCAGCTATGTTTGGCTGTGCAGAACCTGCTAGAAAATGCTAGATGAGCAGGCACACCCTCTTGACCCAAAGCCGGTGGGCGGCAGGCAGGCCACCTACCCTGCAGAAGACCGCACAGTCCCCTCAGCTCTGGGGTTCTGCCGACCCTCCTGCTAGCTGTGCTTCCTCTTCTATCACTTGCACGGAGGCCTGGGTCTCACTCTGCTGTGTGCGTGCAGGTTGCCTTGCCAGGGCCAGGAGGACCCTTTCCCTGAAGGTTTTAGTGGGACTCCTCCCAGATGGGCACCACACAGCCCCAGGAGGGAGCTGAAGTCCCTGCTCATGGCCAAGACATTTTCACTTCCCCTCAGAAGGCAGCTTGGGCCGCCTTGCTGTGAACTGTATTGTTCTGCCGTACTGTGGGACCTCACAAGAATGGGCTGAATGATTTTACATGGATTATTCCATCAATTCAGTTAGAATTGAGTTTTCTAGGTGATTACGCAGTCTTCTGCCAGGGCACAATGATGTAATAAGAGATTTCTGTTCTCTGTAATGTGCCCTGGGTCCCTTGGTGTAGAATTTCATGTATCTGGTTCCTGAGGGGGGGTGGAAGCTGCCTTCTCCTGCTCTCCCTAACTCCCTGCTGCACCAGAGGTGAGATCTGGGGTCTGGCCTCGTACATGTATGGTCAGTGGCACGGAATCCCCAAGAGATTGTACATATAAAGGAGAAAAATAAACATTTTTGCTTGAAAACAGTGTGGAACAACATCTTTTCCTTTCCCTCTGCCCATGTCAAAGCAGCCAGGCTCCTAGGTTGTCCTGGGCACAGCCTTACACTCCGCTGCCAGAGGCCAGGGTGGCTGTAAGGAGACGTTGGATTGAATGGTGGGGTCCAGGTCCCCAGCAGGAGCCACATCTGGTGTGTGCTCAGCTGGCTCGGGATCCAAGTGGGCTGTTAGGTGGACTCACCACCACCACCCCCGGCCATTTTCGGCACATGGTGCTTGCCAGGTGTGGCCTGGGATCTGAGGACCCAGGTCTGCTACCTCCAGGCCTATCTGCTGGGCTTTCTGCCACTCTGGACATACAGTGGGCTCTACCCCATGGAGAGTGTGACTCATGGGCAACTAACTGGTGCCTCTGACCCCTGTCCACATGGACTGACTTGCACAAAGCAGGCTGGCAGAGCTGGAGGGAGGTGAGCTCCTTTGTACCTTCTCCTGGATCTGCACTGGGCTTGCAGGCTTGGAGAGGACATGAAGGTTGGAGCATGTGTAAGTTTGGTTGGAGCATGGCACTTGGTACCTGTCTGCAGCCGACCCACCCTCGATGGCATCACACTCAGTGGTCTGCGCTCCTGCCCATGCCCTGTACACACTCACGCTGAGGTTTACAGTGCCTCCTGGCCCAGCCAGCTAAGAGGTAGTCAGGCCCTATGCCCATGCTGTTGGAGGGAGGGGACCCCCTTTTCAGAACCAGTGCAGATCCCACAGCCCCATCTGCTGCCTCATCTGACACCGGCCTGGGCAGAGCTGGGGCATCTCAGGGCTGTGGCTTCTCTCACTGCACCCAAGGAGCTTGGCACTGCAAACACGCAGGTGCCAGCAGGCCCTGTCTGGTCCTGGGCAGTGGCTCCATGCAGAAGCTGGCCCAATGGCAGAAGCTGCCTGGGGTCTGCCTGCACAGTGTGGGGGTCAGAGACCACCAGTTCCCCCATGGGAGTATGACCGTCTGGCCACGCTGTTCCACCTTCCAGGGCCTTGTGTGACGAGTTGGGCCTGTAATGAGCTGTGGCGGTTTTGTTTTCTAGATTCTGAGAGTGAGAAGCCCGACTGAGCCCAGGCAGGCCAGCCCGACCCCGACGCCAGGCCCCGTGTCGTCACACGTGGAGAAGGCGAGTCCACGCCTCGTGTCCAGTTCACGCTGTTTTGTAACCACTTTCTAAGCATTTTTTATTCACAACTGGAAACACAGACGTAATGCAAGAATAAAGAATATTTTGGGGGAAAAGGGACTTTGGTTTTTCAAGCTCTGTCCTATCTAGTGGCCTGAGACCATAGGAAGTGAGTAAGGGGTGCTGGAACATGTCCTGGGACGATGCAGCAGGACAAGGTCTGGGGGCGCCTTTGACCAAGGGGTTCCTGGTGTGGTGGGGAACTTGCATGTTTACGTAGCACTTTATAGTGCACCTGCTAGCCCAGGGTCCTCAGGCTGGGACAGCAACTGGCACAAGCCAGAGAGGTGATGAGGTCCCACCTTGCTCAGAAGCAGCCAAGGATGAGGATCGTTTTCAGGACCCTCCCCATCATGCCAGGGTGACCGCGGTCTCTGGCAGCAACGGGCCCTAGGAGACCAAGCAGCAGCACCCATTACATTCGGCCCTTGGCGCACACAGCTCCACTCATTTTGCTGACCTGGGGGCTCCCCTGCTCTGTCTCAGAAGCTCAACACTCGCGCTTGGGGCACAGCGTGGGCATCCACAGCAGCCTGAGACCTGTAGCCACAGCGGATGGCAGGGCTAGGGCTGCACCCCCAAAAGAAAAATGGGAAGCCTGCAAGCAGCCTCACAGCGTCCTGCAGTGGAGGGGCTGCAGCGTGGCCTGGCCTGGGGGGATGGGGCTCACGCTGGAGCCCAGCTCAGGGGTCCCACTCATCAGGATGAGGAACTGCAGCTTTGCTGTCATTCCTCTTGGATGACAACTTAGTGCTTCCTTCAGTGGTGACTGTAGGGCAGGGCCACCAGCACCTGGGGCGAGCTGCTGCCGGAGCCCCAGATGCTGCAGGGCATGTGCAGTTGTCACGGGGGATCTGTGTTCATCACGACAAAACATCAGCTGAGACGAGACTCCTGACCAGCTGGCTGATGAAAGCAGAGCAGCATGGACTTTGCAGGGGACGTGTGCATGTGGTTTGGGGACACTCATGAGGACTGTCCACCCCAGCTCTCTCCAGCTCTGCATGCCCCTGCTCATGTCAGCTTGCCCTGGCCTAGCTCGCATCTGGGCCTCAGTCCCTGCTCTTGTCTGTGAGGGAGCAGAGCAGGCAAGCACGCAGCTGGACGGAACAACATCCAGTGTTTTCCTCGGGTTCTCTTTGTCCCTGTCATGGCTGGTCCTAGGTTCCTACTGCACTAGTAATGTACAATTTACCTTTTCATCTTTTTAAGCAAGTAACATCATAGGTGCTAATGGTAAACATGACGAGGGCAGAAGGCTGGAGGCCCAGCAGGCGCTCATTCCCAACAGTACTTGGACACAAGGACCTGGGAGACCCAAGGGTTCCTTAAGAATTTGAGGAGGCAGCACCCAGATTCCTTTCTTGTGGGGGAGGATTCTGGACAAGGGAGATTTTGGGATGGAACACCTGTTCACACCACAGCTCAGGTGAGGGTTTACCCACTTTCCCTAACTGGCAACCCCTAGTTCCTGGGACCCCAAGAAGCAGTACCTGCCCTATTCCCACTCTAGGAGCAGCAGGGTCCACCCTGCAAAGGGGACTACCCTCTAGAAGCAGCTCTTGATCGCCATACTGCTGAGCACAGGTGGGGTGACAGGCTGGTGATGGCCATGAGCAAGCTGCCACCCCAGGGGGTCCTGCACACCCAGGTCTCTGGAACTCCCAGGGTAAGCCCCAGTCCCCCATCTCAGGTCTGAGATTCCCTGTGCTGGCCTCCTCTCAGATGTGCCCTGCACGTGGCTGCCTGGGCGCCTCTGCCCCCTGGGGCTGCCCGGGCGCCTCTGCCCCCTGGGGCTGCCCACCCTCATTCTCCTGCTGCTCCAGGACTCCTCTCTGGCCCTCTCAAACCCTCAGGATCTCCCCCGCACTTAGTTCTGTCACAAGGCTGGTGGGAACCGCTCACCAGACCCCACAAGGGTCCTATGTATACATCTCACTTGTCACACTTGGCTTCAAGCCTCTCAAGGGAGAACTCAGGCGCATCCCAGAACCATCCTCAATAAGCACAGTGGTTGCACGGTGAGCTGTGGGCAGAAGCCTGTGGCTGCGGCTGCTCATCGTTACTTACAGGGTTTCTGAAATGGAACAGACCTGCCCCCAACCTGGTGCCTTCCCAGAGCCCCTGGGCCCAGCCCAGACTGCTCCAGGACAGGAATGGCACCATTGTCCAGGTTCACCCAAGCTCTTCCCACAGGTCTAGGTGCTGAGCTGCAGACTCTGCTCCCAATTCTCATTCTTCCCCAGAGAGCTCCCCGTCCCACTCTCCTGCAGCGCCTGCCATGGTCTGTGTGCATCTGCTCTGGGCTGACGAGCTTAAGTTCTGAAATGTGCATCTTATTAAAAGGCTAGGTAATTCTCTGTGACGTGGGAAAACCCAGTAAAACAGAAGAAAGCATCCCCAGGGTTCTGAGCACCCCGGCTATGCCATGTTAGCACTATGTTTCTAGATCATAAATAATTCTGCAGTCTATCCTGGGAGTCCAGCCTTGACTTAATGTTTTTTTGGAAAATAGTGTGTCTCAGACTGCCATCCCAGGATACCAGATGGGGCAGCTTAAACAACATACATGCATTTCCCCCAGTTCTGGAGGCTGGAGTCTAAGACCAGGTGTGGGCAGGGCTGGTTTCTCCTGAGTCTTCCTCTCTTGGTATGTGTCTGCCCTCTTGTTCTGTGTTCATCTGGCCTCTCTGTGTGCACCTGGCAAAAGTGTGTAAGCTCTGCTCTCTCCTTCTAATAAGGGCACTGATCTGTCAGATCAGGGCCCCACCCATGAAGCCCCACTGGACCTTAATTACTTCGATAAAGGCCCTATCCCCAATGCAGCCAGCAACATATGAATACTGGAAACAAACATTCAGTTGGGGACACATGGCTTATTAAATTGGTTTTTTTTTAATATAAAGATTTTATTTATCTGACAGAGAGATCACAAGTAGATGGAGAGGCAGGCAGAGAGAGAGAAGGAGGGAAGCAGGCTCCCTGCTGAGCAAAGAGCCCGATGCGGGACTCGATCCCAGGACCCTGAGATCATGACCTGAGCCAAAGGCAGCGGCCTAACCCACTGAGCCACCCAGGCGCCCTTAAATTGTTTTGATATACAAGCCATTTGTACAATGGAAACTATACTCATCTCTACTTGCATACACACATATCTTAAAACTAGGTGAATACCAAATGGGTGCACATGCACACATACACGCACAGAAGGAAGAATGGGATTAAGACCTATTTCTGGCAAAAAACTGAAAGGAATCACCCACTGCTCCCTTTGCTGGCTCCTACATGAGGTCATGGGGAGATGGGGGTCAGCATCCCTCCCTGACCCTAAAGCACCACTGACAGTGGTCAGGGGTGAACACAAAAGGTCATCTGTGTGGGGCTGGTCAGCACACCCACATTGAGGACCACAAAGCTCTTGGTTTAGACCTCAAACACACAGAACCACAGAAGACAGGAGAAAGGGGAACAAAGAACAGATGAGAAATAAAAATCAAATTGCAAGATGAGATGTCCAACCCTATCTACAGACATATTTTGTAATGGTATGTAAGTGGTCTGATCACTTTAATAGAAGAAACTGTCAGACTGAATTAACAAACCAACCAATGTTGCACACAACAAACCTATTCATACATAAAGGCACACAGCTAAGGTAAAAGAATTGCCCAAATACACCATCCTAACATCAGTCAGTGGAGTGACTGTTAATATCCAACAATGTAAATTTCAGAGCAAACCTTATTATGAGGAAAAAGATCATTTCATAAATAAAAAGGGCTCAACTCATCAAGAAAACATAAAATTCAAAATATGCTCATAACGAGTTTCAAAATATACGAGGAAAACACAACTGCAAGGAGAAATGGACAAATTGGCGATCACACTCTGATATTTCAGTGTCCCTCTCTCAACTGATAGAATAAAAAACCACAATAAAGTCTGATCCCACTTTGATGTATGACTGTTGACAACTTTTAAGCCCTGTCCTCCCTCTTTCCCTTCTGGGCACGTCTGGACAGCAGATGAGCAGCTCAGGTGCTCCCTCCCCTGGCACCATGGGAAAGTCACACCAGGAGTGGAATCCCTCATTCTGACCTTACCCCAAACCACCATCAAAATCCCAAGCCAGAGTTCCAAGGAAGATGACAGAGTATCCTAGGATACACCAAGATAACACTCACATGAGTGTAAATAATAACCCAGAAAATCACCTGAAGACAAGCAGAAAAGACTCACCACAGCTAAATGCAGAGAAGAGGCCACAGTGAAGGGGTAGGAAGGGCAGAGATGTGGTCAGGAGCCAGAAGGACACACTTACTGTACCACAGATGAAGGGATGTCTTGGGAGGGAAAAGGAGCAGATCCTCCACTGGGCACCCCAGGCATGGGGGATCCACACAAAGAAGATAAATCCCCAAAACATTGGCTTAGAAACCCAGAGGGGACTGACTTTAAGTTCTTACAATCAGTGGGTCTTAACACCTGGAAATTTAAAGATCAGCAAGATCAGCTCTGGAAGAGCCAGAGGGCAACATGTGCACTATCCCTGCATTCCCCTGGGGTCCTGCCCCGCTGGGACACACCTGGCCCGGACACACCTGGCCGGAACCATCCAAAGCAGCACCAGAACCCTGACAGAATGCAAGCAGCGCCAACAGAGGCCAGCATCAGCCCAGGGAGAGGGGATGATAACCACACACAACAGTCCAGTTATGGCCCCAGCCCGGGACTAGGAGCAGACATCTGGTCTGGTTGGACTCGAGCACCCTACTGACATCAGTGGAGAGATCAGCCACACAGAAGGTCAACAAGGAATCAGTGGCTTTGAATGACACACTGGACCAGATGGATCTAACAGATAGATTCAAAACACTCCATCCCCAGACAGCAGCATATGCATTCTTTTCTAGTGCACATGGAGCCTTCTCCAGAACAGATCACATAGTAGGCCACACAACAAGTCTCAAACAAGTTAAGGAAGGCTGAAGTCATGCCATGAATCTTTTTGGACTAAAACAGTATGAAAGTAGACATCAACCAGAAGTAAAAAATCTGGAAAGAACACAAATATGTAGAGACTAAAAATAACATGCTACTAAACAGTGAATGAGTGGGTCTACCAAGAAATCAGAGGAAATCAAGAAGTACATGGCCACAAATGAGTGAAAACGAAAACACATCGGTCCAAAATCACCGGATGCAGCAAAAGCTGTTGGAAGAGGGAAGCGTAGAGCACTACAGGCCGACCACAAGGAGCAAGAAAATCTCAAACAACCTAGCCTTACACTGGAGGGAGCTAGAAAAGAGGAATAAAACCCCAAACCACTCGAAGGAAGGAAGTAATAATAAAGATTAGAGTAGAAATAAGTGAAAACTGAGAAAAACCCAACAGAACAGATCAATAAAACCAAAAGCTTGTTCCTTGAAAAGATCAACAAATTGATAAACCCTTAGCTGGACTCATCGAGAGGCAGACAGACGAGAGAGAGGGCTCACAGTCAGACCTGAGAAAGGAGCAGTAACAGCCAATAGCATGGAAATGCAAAGGACCACATAAAAGTAGTATGGGAAATGACATGCCAACAGTTTGGACAACCTAGAAGAAATCGATAAATTCCTAGAAAAAGAAGCCACCTCCCAAAACCAAATCAGGAAAAAAGAGAAAATCTGAACAGACTGATCCCCAACAATGAAAACGCCATTGATATAATCAGAATATTCCCAACAAAATGAAAGTTCAGGACCAGATGGCTTCACATGGTTTGAATTTTACCAAACATTTAAAGAAGTGTTAATACCTATTCTTCTCCGGCTATTCCAAAAAATAAATAAATAAAGGAGGAAGAGAAACTTGCAACCTCTTTCTGTGAGTGATACCATTACCCTGATACCAAAACCAGGACCAGGTTAATGACCCCCCACACAGAGAACTATAGGACAGTACCTCTTATTAGCACAGATGCAAGGCTCCTCAACAAATACTAGCACACCGAATCCAAGAATACATTCAAAGACATGATTCACCACAATCAAGTGGGGTTTATTCCTGGGGCTGCAATGGTGGTTCAGTATTTGGAAATCACGTGACATGTCACATCAACAAGGGAATGTATGAACCAGAGAACAAGAGAACAAGAACCATATGATCATTTCAACAGATGCAGAAAAAGCATTTGACAAAATTCAACACCCAATCACAAAAAAACCCTCAACGAAGTGGGTTTAGAGCTAACATACCTGGAGATGATAAAGGCCACAGATGAAAAACCCACGGCAAACATCATGCTCAGTGGGGAAAAACTGACAGCTCTTCCCTGAGATCAGGAGCAAGACAAGGATGTTCACTCTCACCACTTTAATTCAACATGGTACTAGCCAGAGCAGTCAGAGAAGAAAAAGAAATAAAGGGCATCTAAATTGGTAAGGAAGAAAATGACATACTGTATACAGAAAACCCTGAAGACTCCACCAAAACACACACAAAACCTACTAAAACTGATAAACCAATTAAGTCTCAGGATACAAAATCAATCTACAGAAATCTGTTGCATTTCTACACAATAACAAGGCAGCATAAAAAGCAATTAAGAAAACAGCCTGGGGGGGCGCCTGGGTGGCTCAGTGGGTTAAGCCGCTGCCTTTGGCTCAGGTCATGATCTCGGAGTCCTGGGATGGAGCCCCGCATCGGGCTCTCTGCTCAGCGGGGAGCCTGCTTCCTCCTCTCTCTCTGCCTGCTTGTGATCTATCTGTCAAATAAATAAAAATAAAATCTTTAAAAAAAAAAAAAAAAAGAAAACAGCCTGGGGCGCCTGGGTGGCTCAGTGGGTTAAGCCGCTGCCTTCGGCTCAGGTCATGATCCCAGGGTCCTGGGATCGAGTCCCGCATCAGGCTCGCTGCTCAGCAGGAAGCCTGCTTCCCTTCCTCTCTCTCTGCCTGCCTCTCTGCCTACTTGTGATCTCTCTCTGTCAAATAAATAAATAAAATCTTAAAAAAAAAAAGAAAAGAAAACAGCCTGTCTACAACTGCACCAAGAAGAATAAAATACCTAGGAATAAACTAAACCATGGAGGTGAAAAACCTGTACTCTGAGAAAAATGGAAGATTGATAAAAGAGACTGAAGATGACTCAAACAAATGGAAAGACATTCCATGCTCATGGGTTGAAAGAACAAATGATGTTAAAATGTCCATACTGCCCCAAGCACTCTACAGATTAACGCAATTGCTATCAAAAACACCAATAGCATTTTTCACAGAATTAGAGCAAATAAAATCGTATTATTTGTATGGAACCACAGAAGACCCCAAATAGCCAAAGGAATCTTGAAAAAGAAGGATTGGCAGTATCACAATTCCAGACATCAAGTTGAACCACAAAGGTATAGTAATCAAAACAGTATGGTACGGGCATAAAAACGGACATACTGATCCGTGGTACAGAAGAGAAACCCAGAAATAATTTCACAATTATATGGTCAACTAATCTTTGACAAAGGAGGCAAGAAACTGCAATGAGAAAAAGACAGTCTTCTCAACAAATGGTGTCATGAAAACTACATGCAGTGGTGCTGGGACAGCTACATGCAGAAGAATGAAACTGGACCACTTTCTCACACATTACACAAAAGTAACTGAAAATGGATGAAAGGCCTAAATGTGAGACCTGAAACCAGAAACATCCGATAAGAGAATATAGGTAGAAATGTCTCTGATGTTGGCGATAGCAACATTTTTCTAGGTACATTTCCTGAGGCAAGGGAAACAGAAGCAAAAGTAAACTACTGGGACTACATCAAAATAGAAAGCTTCCTCACAGCAAAGGAAACAATAAAACTAAAAGACAACTTACCAGAATCAGAGAAAATGTTTGCAAATGACATATCCAATAAAGGACTGGTCTCCAAAATATACAAAGGACTTATAAAACTCAGCACCAGAAAGCAAATAATCCCACTGAAAATTGGCAGAAGGTATGAAGAGACATTTCTCCAAAGGAGAGACACAGATGGCCAACACACACATTTAAAAGATGGTCACCATCATTAATTGTCAGGGAACTGCAAATCAAAACCACAATGAGCCATCACCTCGCACATGTCCAAGTGGCTAAAATAAAAAACACAAGAAACGAGTGTTGGTGAGGATGTAGGAAAAAAGGTAACCTTTGTGCTGTTGGTAGAAATGCAAACTGGTTCAGCCACAGTGGAAAACAGGACAGAGGTTTCTCAAAAAACTGCAAGTAGAATTGCCCTATGACCCAGTAGGAGTATTTACTACTGGGTATTTACCCAAAGAATATGAAAATACTAATTCAAAAACATAAATGCACCCCTGTGTTTACCACAGCATTATTTACAGTAGACAAATTGTGGAAACATTCTTAATGTCCACTGATAGACAAATGGATAAAGAAGATGTGGTATATACACAAAATGGACTATCACTCAGCCTAAAAATGAATGAAATCTTGCCTTTTGCAATAACATGGCTGGATCTAAAGAGTATAATGCTAAGTGAAAGAAGTCAGAGAAGAACAGATACCATATGATTTCAGTTCATGTTCAGTTTTCATTTAAAAAAACAAAGCAAAGGAAAAAAGAGCAACAAACCAAAAAACAGACTCTTAACTGTGAAGAACTGATGGTTACCAGAGTGGAGATGGTTGGGGGCGGGGGAAATGGGTGAAACAGGTAAAGAGTATACTTATCATTATAAGCCCTGCATAATATATAGAATTACTGAATCACTATACTGTATCGCTGAAAACAGTAACACTATACGTTAACTATACTTGAATTAAAAAAAAAACAAAGCCAAACCCTAATCCAGTCCTCCTTCGATGCTCTCTCAGTCCATTTTGGACCTGAAAGCCTCATTATGTGAGTAACAACCTTTTCATCTTCTCCTAATGGGTAGATTGTGTATGTATATGTGGGTGTGCACATGCTTGTGCACACACGCACGTATGCATCATCTGTTTCAACATCTGAACCAAATTTGGGGTGGAGGTGCCTCCTGTTTCTGCAGAATGACCATAATAATCAGCAAGAACATAGAAGACATGAACACCCTTTTCAATCAGCTTGGTCTGACAGACATTCCTAAAACATCCCACCCACTCGAGAATACACACACTTTTCTTATGCGTACATCATCTATGTTATGAAGATGGGCCATATGCTATGCAAAAAAATTAGTGACAATAAATTCTAAAGTATTCAAGTCATACAAATGATGTTCTCTAACTACAATTGAATTAAAATTAGAAATCAAGAACATATCTCTGGAAAATACCCATATATTAGGAAATGAGATAACATACTTCTAAATAACCCATGGATAGAAGAAGAAATCAGAGAGAAAGTCAGAAAAAAAATTTTACTTCATGAAAATGAAAATACAACATAACAAAATTGGTGGGATACTGCTAAACCGGGACTTGGGAGGAAACTGAGAGCACTAAGCCTCTATTAGAAAAAAAGAAAAAAAGGAAGATCAAGTGATTCATCTTCTACCTAACTAACAGAAGAAAAAATTAAAAGTAAGCATAAGACTGTAATAAAAATCAATAAAATAGAAAACAGGGAAACAATAAAGAATATCAAAGTAACTAAAGCCTGATATGTGAGAAACTCTAACACTGAAAAACTACTAGCTAGTCTGATCAGGAAAAAAGACATAAATTACCACTATCAGAAATGGAAGGTGACAACAAGACTAGTTATAGATATTAAAAGCATTATAAAAGACTATAATAAATACCTTTATGCCAATAAATTTGACAATTTAGATGAAATGGACAAATTACTTGAAAGACATGTATCACCAAAGCTTACTTAAGAAGAAATAGATAACCTGAATAGCCCTATATCTATGAAATAAATCCACTTCATGGTTGAAAACCTTCCCATAAACAAAAAAACAATAAGCACCACGAATTCTGGGCACAGATGGCATCACTGGTGAACTCTCCTAGATATTTAAGGAAAAAATAATGCTAATTCTACACAAATTCTTCCTACACAAATTCTTCCCGATAATTCTGCTGCTCACATTCTATGACAAAGGCATATTAAAACTGTACAAAACCTAGAGTGAATATCCCTCCTGAACAAAGACATAAAAAATCTAAATAAGATATTAGCAAAGTGAAAGCAGCACTATATGACTAAGTAGAATTTGTCCCAGTAATTCATGGACAGTTCAACTTTCAAAAATTAATCAGTATTACATTACCAGAAATAATAACACCAAAACCTATGAAATATTTAGGGATAAATCTGACAAAAGATGTGAAAGCCCTATATAACTAACGTTAAGTTGAAAGATAAAGCTTCAACAAAAAACTCTAACAAATGAGAAACATCCTCGGGCGCCTGGGTGGCTCAGAGGGTTAAGCCTCTGCCTTCGGCTCAGGTCATGATCTCAGGGTCTTGGGATCGAGCCCCACATCAGGCTCTCTGCTCAGCAGGGAGCCTGCTTCCTCCTCTCTCTCTGCCTGCCTCTCTGCCTACTTGTGATCTCTGTCTGTCAAATAAATAAATAAAATCTTTAAAAAAAAAAAATGAGAAACATCCTGAGTTCATGGTTATAAGACTCAATGTTGTTAAAATGCTAATTCTTTCCAAATTGATCTACAGATTCAATGCAATCCCAACCAAACTCCCATTAAGCTTTTATGCAGAAATTAAAAAGGTGATTCTAAAATTCATGTAGGAATGTGCAAAGGACCTAGAACAGCCGAAGCAACTCTGAAGCAGAGCAAAGCTGGAGGATTAACACTACTGGATTTTAAAACATATCATGAGTCTACAACACTAATGGCAGCAAGAGAATAAACCAATGGAGCAAAGCAAGGAATTCAGAAACAGACCTGTACATGGATGACATAAGTCACAAAGGCAATTCAGTGAAGAAAGGATAAATTTTTCAATAAATAGTACTGGATTAGTTGGATACCCACATGTAAAAAAATAAAACTTCGATCCATACTTGACCAAGTACAAAAATCAAGTCAGAATGGATCAGTTCCAAATATAAAATCTGAAAGTGTCAGACTTTAAAAGAAATGAGAAGCCAGGCAAAGATTTATTAAATATGGCAAATTAAAAAAAAAAAACAAACTGATGACCTGGAATATCAAAGTTAAACATTTCAAAGCAGACTGGCATGTGAATTCTAAAAATGCAACAAGTAGAACATAAACCAATTTTTTTAAATGAGAAAAGAATTTAAAGTGATACTTCACCAAAGATACAAATGGCAAACAAGCACATAAAAATGTTTCTCAACCAATACTCATCACTGAAATGCAGATAAAAACCCAGTAAGATACCAAAGCACACCACTGCAATGGCTTAAAAGCAGAACACTGGCCACACCACGTTTGGAAGCATGTAAAGGAGGTGGGGGGCTCTCACACCGCAGGGGGCAGCGCAGAGCGCAGCAGCTAGGAAATGATCTGCCGCTAATGAAAGAGCTATTTACCGTGTGACCCAGCCAGTCAATGCCTGAGCAGTCCCCCTAAGAGAAATGCAAGCATCAATCTGCACGGCGACTTGATTACCACTGTTCACACCAGCTTTCTCTCAATTAGCCAGGACCGGGAAGACCGACAGCCACCCGCAGGTGAGGTCACAGACGAAGGGCACCAACCCAGCAGCCGGGCCGACTCACCCACTGCTGTGCCCAGCACCATGGACACATCTCACGGTGTGCAGAGCGAGGCCGCTGGACCGCAGAGCAGCGGCTGGTGCTTCCCTGCATCCAGGACTCAGGCAAACACGAACCGATGGTGATGGGGAGCCCAGTGGCAGCTGCCTACGGTGGGGGCAGGAGATGGCAGGGGGGCAAGAAGGTACTGCTGGTGGTGAGGGAGGAGTCCCTCTCTTAGTAGCGCTGCTGCCCATGTGTGTGTGTCTCTGTGAACACACCACACTGCGCGCTCTTAATGTGGATGGTGGGAGTCGTGTCACTTCTCACCTGATCCCATCCAGGGCCCACCTTCCCCACTCAGGGAAGCCCAGGCCCTCGGTCTGGCACGAGCCACAACAAGCCCCACAGAATACTGGAACCCTTTAAAAACACCACAGGTAAGAAAAAAAATCACAAAGTTTGTGATGTGCTTCAGAAACACCCTCAAGGGCACAGGTGACAGCAGAGACCATGTCAGTCAGCTTGAGCTGTCAAAACAAAACTACAGATGGGGCATTTTAAAAAATGGACATGTATTTCTCACAGTTCCACAGTCTAGAAGCCTCAGATCCAGGGGTGAACAGGGCTGGTATCCCCTGAAACCTCTCTCCTGGCCTTATAGACAGTTGTGCTCTCCCCGTGTCCTCACCTGGTCATCCCTCTGTGAGTGTCTGTGTCCTCATCTCTTCTTACAAGGACACCGGTCACACTGCATTAGGGCCCACACGTATGGCCTCATGTTACCTTAATCACCTCAGTAAAGGCCCCATCTCCACAGAAAGTCACATTCTGGAGTTTTGGGGGTCAGCACTTCAGCAAACGGATTTTGAGAGAATGCAGGTCAGCCTGAAGCAGGTGGTAAAACAGGCCATTAGCTGGTCATTGTGGAGCTGATCATGAGTCCGTGGGGCTCATCATTATACTGTACTCTCTCCCCTTTACAGATATCTGAACATTTCCTCCAAACAAACAAAGACTTTGTTCCAGCCTGTTTGCAGACTGGAGGCTGGCCTGGGCCACAAGCTTCACCCTGTGACCTCAGCAACAAGGCTATCGTGTTCACTGTGGAAGCCAGCCAGGTCTTTACCCTGCCAAACCTTCTGATGAGAAATCTGAGGGTCCTCTTGCTTGCTTCCCTTGGCCTGGGAAAGAGATATCACTCACCCACATGGAAAACTAAAAAAGTCTTTGTTCCCTGTGTGTGACATGAAGGCCAACCCATCATAACCAGCAGACAAATGCCCGTGCCTGCCCAGCTTAGAGGGGCCAGGACTGTAGGCAGTAGAAGGCCATGCTCCGGATTCCCTTGAGGGCTGGGGAGCCTTTGTGGGGAGGGTGAGCCCTGTTTTTAATGGGTATCACTTAGAACTGTAACAAATATATCCTCTGGTTCTGATGTCTTTTCTTTCCAAAAGTGTTTGGCAAACTCTGAAAATAACTTCAGAGTGTATTTTGAAAACTTCTTAGGTGCTGAGCTCAAAAGAAGGAATGGGCCTCCAACTGTCCTGTTCTCACAGGCTCTTGTTCCTTCTGTGCAATTATGTGGTCATCAGAAGAAAATTACATGCTTCCGTCTGTACCACAATGGAGCCCTTATCCACATCTCAATGTGAAGTCTTAGGAAAATCAGAGGTGGGACCTGGGATGGGCTTTTAAGCACCCAGAACCTCAGCTGATCCTCTGACCCTATAAGGACAGCACTCACAGCATACCTGTTTCATTTTACCACAGGGGAAACTGAGTCAGGGATTCCCCACTATTCCAGGTTCCACTATGCAATAGAACATTCCTGTATACAGCTTTTTTTATATTTTCTTTTTATAAGCAGTGGGAGCTATCAGTGCTGAGCAGAAGGGCTACCACTGTTAGAAAAGAAGTGGGGTGCCAGGCTCTCTCTGGCACCTAAGGGTGCAAAGTGTTCCCACACTCTCAGCAACGACCCCAGGAGGTACACCAGGAATGTCCCAAGATGAGTTCATGCAAATCAAAACTAAGGCTCCTGACATCAAGTCCTCAGGCCTTTGGTTTGAGTGGGAAAGAGGGGACCTGTTGAGTCCCCAGCACACACATCCCTCCCTTCCTCCTCTCAGGACACACACATCCACAATCCTCCCCTCAGGACACCACATCCACCTCTCCCTTCAGGACATACTCATCCCCCCTCCTTCCCTCAGGACACACACATCACTGACCCTTGCTCCGCCCAGGACAGACACAGGCCTCTCTTCCAGCAAAACCTCTCTGTTGCCTTTGGGCAGGGAGGCATAATAGATGTACTGGCACTAGCCCCAGGTTATTTCTTCCTTGGTTCCTATTTCTGCTCAACAATATTCCAACTAGCATATGTGATGCACGATGGCGGGGCCACTCTGGAAAGTAGTTATGAGCTTCCTCTAAACAATCAAAGAGCCGCTACCATACAACCCAGCCATGGAGTCCCTGAATTTTTCTCACAGCAGGGAAGACTGGTGTTCACCCAGAAGCCTGCACACCAACATTTGTATCAGGTTTGCTTGTATCAGCCGGCAGCTGGGGGACAAAGTCCCAGAGGTGCTCCAGGGGGTGAATGACTCAGACCGTGCCACACCCGAGGCACAGAGCAGTGTGCAGACACTAGGAGGAGCACACCGCGGTTCACACACAGCGTGGACCAATCGCCACAGAATTACAGAGTGAAACAAGCCAATCCGAAAGATCACTCAGAGTAGGATTCCATTTATATGACATTCCTCAAAGGACAAAGTTAGACAAATGGAGAACAGTGGCTTTCGGGAGTGCGGGATGGGCTGGGGACAGGGTAAGTGGTGTAGCTCTGAAAGATCCTGATGGATCCTTATAAGACTGGAAATGGATCCTGACTGTGGGAATGCCCTCCTCCTGGTTGTGCTGTTGTGGTATAGTTTTGGAGGTGTGGCTGGAATCGAGTTTACACGGGACCTCAGTAAATAACACATTCTTAACGCTGCATGTGACTCTATAGTTTATCTCGGAATCAAGATGCTCATTAAAAATTTCTATGTTCTCGTTGGATCTGCGGCCAGTGGCTGGGAACAATAAAGCCGGTAGCAATGAGCATAGGTACTGCCCTCACTGAGGACGCTAAGTAGCACTTCCCTCCAAAGAAACCAGACATCCTTCAGGAAGAAGTGGCCATGCTCTGTTGGGGGAAGGAAGTGTGTGTCGTGATCCTGGAGCATCTTCCTATAACCAAAAATAAGGAAGCAACAGGGACTACTTGTGAGCGCACGTGGGAAGGACCCAGGGGCCAATGAGGTGGTGATTCCACTTGCCAGATATGGGATCACTGGAACAATGATAACTGCAATGGTCTGAAACACCTCCGATATCTGAAAGATGAGTATTTTGAAATATTAACCCAAAACCCCACTAGCTGCTTTTGGAGGATGCTGGGTGTTACGGACTGACTGCCCACCCCCAAAACCTACAATGAATCCTAGACCCCCGTATGGTCTTGTCAGGAGGTAAGGCCTTTTGGGGGTCAGCAGGGTCACGAGGTGAAGCCCTCATGAAACAGATGAGTGCCTTCAAGAAAGGGACCCCAGAAAACTTCTCTCTCTCTCTCTCCCGGTCACGAGGTGCAAGGAGAAGGCACCACCTGCAGCCTGGGAAGGGGCCTCCCCAGCAGCCGACCGTGCTGGCTCCACGATCTGGGACTTCCAGCCTCCAGAACTGGAAGTAATTGCTGTTGTCGAAGCAGCCCTTCTCGGATGCTCTGTTACAGCAGCGGGAATGAACTCAGACACTAGGGACCCGACTGATGGCTGCACGACTGGTGGACAAATGGAAGGAGTCAGGCACGAGCCACACCTCAAGAGCTGCCAGTGAAGGGAACGTTCTCTGCAGAACGGCTGCATCTGACGGGAACACCCTGTTTTGTCCCCTCAGTCTACAACCAGCCCCTCAGACCGATCCTGTGAAAGGTCAGATCACTCCTCAAAGGAGGAGTTGGAGCTGCCATTCCAGAACTTCTGGAACCTTCCCTGTTTGGAATGTGGTCTTTCACACAACAGACTGTCTCCACTTCGGGCCAGTGATTTCATCTCCACTTCTCTTTCTTCGGGGCTGACTTGGTATTTTGGATTACTGTCATCTCCTCCGCCCGTTTCTGATCCCCTTCAAGGATGAAGCAGTTGCGTTTGGACAGTCAGGCTCTACTACCCTGAAGGGGGAGGGTGACGTCCCTGCTGACCCCACCCCACAGTCTCTCCCATGGGGGATATGAGAGAGTCAGAGGACTCTGCAGTCACCTTCTCTAGAGTGATATCTCAAGGTCATGGAGAGGTCAGGGGTCGGGTTCAGTTCTGGGCATGTCCTCTGGGTCAGCTGTAGTGGACCAGTCCAGGGGTCAGAGACCCAAAGTTTGGGTGACGGGGGTCAGAGGACATGGTACGAGGAGGAGCCAGGAATGGGGACAAGAGGTTTTTTTCCCACTCCCAGGAAAAGACAGTGCTGGGTGCTGCCATGATGTCCCTGAGGGCGAGCCTTGCCCAGGATAGGGACTGAACTAGATCATGTCAGTTAGGGTTCGCCACTAACTTTGCACACTGAATTGCTCCTCTGGGCCACAAAGTTTACTCTGGTGGTGGCAATGGGTTCCAGTGAAGTGTTTAGAAGGACTGTGAATGCGCATCATTGCAGAGTCTCCTGGAAACCACACATACAATGTGCAGCCTCGGAGGGAGCACACAAAGTAGGACCTGTGGGGGAAAAGGCCTCTGAGACTTTCCCGCGGGTGCTCCCTGGAATATGGGTTTGCAAATAGAACTCCCTGTCCAAAAGGACCTGCCGGTCGCTGCGGAACATGTCTCTGGGCATGCCGGCCAGACCCATTGGCAGGTTTCAGCCCTGGTAAGGACCAAGGGAGACTCAATAGCAAAGACCTCAGGAGCAAAAGCGCCCAGGAGGGCAAGGCGTGCTGGGTTCTCCTGCTCTCTGTCTGCGTCTGTGGTGAACAACCTCAGAGGGAAGTCAAGATAATAAAGGCAGCCTGACTCCTCCCCGGGAAAATGTGAATCTCATGGTTACATCTATTTGCCTCTGCGCCTCTATCCCTAACCCTGCCTGCCTTTTTTTTTTTTTTTTAAGATTTTTATTTATTTATTTGACAGACAGAGATCACAAGTAGGCAGAGAGGTAGGTGGCGGGGGGGGGGGGAGCAGGCTCCCCGCTGAGCAGAGAGCCCGACGCGGGGCTCAATCCCAGGACCCTGAGATCATGACCCGAGCCGAAGGCAGAGGCTTTAACCCACTAAGCCACCCAGGTGCCCGCTAACCCTGCCTGCCTTATAGGCACTGAGACACTGAGACAAGGCACACTAAAAGTCAAGGCAAGCAGTTCAAAGAGAGAACAAGCATCAGAAGCAGATTTGTATACGACAAAGATTTTGGATTTCTGATTGGGAACTTAAACAATATGGTAAATATGCTACAGGCTCTAGTGAATCAATCATGCAGAAGCTACAAGAAGGGATGGACGATGTGGGGGGAGATGTGGAAACTCCACAGGGTGTCACAGGGAAATGCTGGAAAGAGAAACAATGTCTGTGTGTGCGTGCGTGCGTGCGTGTGTGTGTGTGTATTTTCAGGTTGGGGTTTGGGGTTAAGGCATGTGCCTGGTATTCTGCAGTTCGGAGAGCTCTCCAGAGAATAAACCCTAGACATCAGCTAGGGTGAAAACAGACATGACTGCCATCTACTGAGCTGAGGCAAGAAGGGGATTTGGGGGACGCCTGGGTGGCTCAGTTGGTTAAGCAGCTGCCTTCGGCTCAGGTCATGATCCTAGCGTCCTGGGATCGAGTCCCACATCGGGCTCCTTGCTCAGCGGGAGCCTGCTTCTCCATCTGCCTCTGCCTGCCACTCTGTCTCCCTGTGCTCACTCTGAAAAATAAATAAAATCTTTAAAAAAAAAAAAAAAAGAAGGGGATTTGGGGCTCTAAATACTCTTTAAATAGATATTGGACCTTCTGTTTTTATAAGAAATGAAGAGCATCTTTGATGGGTTCACCAGAAGACTGGTCACACCATGGAGAGAGGAGAGTATCTACAAACGGGGGAGTACTATGACATAAATGTGACGACAACAACAGAAGGAAGAAAGAGAAAGAAAACAGATAAAATATTTGAAAAATAAGGATTGAGAATTTTCCAAAATTAATCAGAGACCCAGGTAGCCAAGAAAACACCAAGTAGGGCTGATATAAAATAAGGTATATCTAGACATATCACATTCAAACTGCCAGAAATCAAGGACACAGATAAAATACCGAACAGATCAAGGGAAGGAAGGTATCACCTACAGAGAACAAGGCTCAGACTTCATCAGACTTGTCTTGAGAAAACTGTGGAAGCAAGAAGAGAGTAAAATGGACTATATAACATTGAAAGAAATAATCTACAAGTGGATGTTGCATCCTGTGAAATTATCTTTAAAAGTGAGGGACAAAGAGACTTTCTCAGACAAACAGATGATGGCAATTGTCCCCAGTAGACTAGTCTTGCATGAATTGGTGAAAGCTTTTCTTCCCATGAAGGAAAAGGCTGTGCATCAGAGACTCAGATCTGTCTAAAAGAGCACTAGGAAGATGCATGCAATCAAAACCTTTCATTGACCTAACAGATGACTCGCCCCCAACTGAGGTACTGGTGGTCACAGCTTACACACAAGTGAACTGAATGACCACAGCGCTGTAAGAACAGGTAGGGAGGAGAGGATGCCCCACTCAATGGCATTTGCACCATCCATGGACGGGTACAGCGTTATCGGGAAGTAGACTGGGTCAGTGGTTAACTACAGGGACTGCAAAGAAATGTTCTCAAATGAAATATAATGACTGGGCTAAGAGGGGAGATATAAACAGGATTCTTGTGAAATGTTGAACTCAAGCACACAAGGAAAGAAACTGGTGGGACTTGGGGCGCCTGGGTGGCTCAGTGGGTTAAAGCCTCTGCCTTCGGCTTGGGTCATGATCCCAGGGTCCTGGATCATGATCCCAGGGTCCTGGATCGAGCCCCGCATCAGGCTCTCTGCCCAGCAGGGAGCCTGCTTCCTTTCCTTTCTCTCTGCCTGCCTCTCTGCATACTTGTGATCTCTGTCAAAGAAATAAATAAAAATCTTAAAAAAAAAAAAAAAAAGTGGTGGGACCCAGAATAAGAAGCAAAGGACAAAGACACCTCATAGGAAAAATTGAAAATATAGTAGGTATTCACACAAACAGACCAATAATTAGTGTACCCATCAACATTCTAAACACAAGAATTAAAAGAAAGGAGATGTCAGTGAGGACCAGAAAACAAGAGTCAACAATTTGTTATCTGGAAGAAACCCACTTTAACACAAAGACACAGTTAAAGGGAAGGTACAGGGGCAGAGAGAGCTCTGCCATGCTCACACCAACCCAGAGAATGCTGCAGGGGCTGCGTCATCATCAGCTCAAGCCTCCCCAACAAGGAGAGGGTCGGGGTGCAGAAGACAGAGCAGGGAAGAAGCAGCGCAGCACCAGGCTTGTTCCAGGCAGTGAACCTTTTCCCCGATGTCCTCGCTGCGCACAAACATGTCACATTTCTGTCAAGCTCCCTGCACTGCACGACACAAGCGGCAAACCCCGCCGCACAGACAGCGGGATGCGAGCTAATGCCGCTGTCGGGGCTGGAGTACTCCAGTGCAAGGCGTCCCACGGTCTGAGGGACACCTTGGTCTCAGGTGGTCTCATGGTCTGAGGAAGCGCAGCGTTAGATGGCAACACTGCACTTCCCCCTCCGTTCGCATTCACAGCTAAAGCTGCTGTTAAGAACAGTCCTCTGACACAAAAGGGGAGAAACACCTCTCCCTTTGGCTCTGCCCTCCTCCCCTGGCCCCATGAGCAGACCCTCTTCTCGTGCACGCACCCACACGGCCTCAGCGAGGGCCTCTCTCGTTTCGTCTGCAGTCAGGGTTCTGGGGATGAGACACTCACAGCAGAGTCCCGGGGATGGGTCAGGAGGCTCTGAGCCTGGGTCCGCCTTAGAGACAGGAGCACAGGGAGAGGTGATTGAATCAAACGAGAGGCGGCAAATTTAGGCAAAGAGGGCCCGGGTCCTGCACAGACGCCACCTGGAAGATGACTCGGTGAACTGAGACTATCCCCAGGGACACCTGAAAAAGAACGAGTTGAAGACAGCAGGGCCACAGTCAAGAAAGAGGGTGGATCACTGTGTCACCTCCAGAAGAGCAGATCACCCCCTCCCAGAACACTTGGATTCAATGTGCACCGAACAAACATCCACAAAATTCTCCAACCCTGCTGGTCCCACTGTTGTCTTGTGTGTTGTTATATCTGAAAATCTACATTCTTGGTTGGTACCTCTGGGGACACCCTTCCGTCCAGAGCGCCAGCTCCCCCAGCATCCACCAAAGACAAGGACAGACAGAGCCTCAGAGGGGGGAGACCCCTGGGACCTCTGTAGCAGGACCAAGCTTCTGTGAATGGGGGATTGAGCCTCACCCAGGAACAGGTCCACTGAGCCTGACACACATGGGCAGAGGAGGGGAATGGCCAAGAGTGCCCTGAGCTCCAGGCTGCAACCAGCCTAGTCCATGTCCCCCACGCACTGTGTAAGTGGTCTCCCTTTCTGTCTGTGCAGCGAGCAGAGCC
This sequence comes from Lutra lutra, assembly GCF_902655055.1. NCBI lineage: Eukaryota > Metazoa > Chordata > Mammalia > Carnivora > Mustelidae > Lutra > Lutra lutra. Next base: position 4,318,108 of record NC_062290.1, on the reverse strand, counting down.
AGGGCAGGCGGCGGGGTCTTGTAGCACCAGGCTGTCCACTCCCCTTGCCCAGCTGAGTCAGCCCCAGTTGCAGACATGGACTCTCCACGATGTTAGGATGATTATGGTGCAGGAGTGGGTTAAAAATGAAGCGAGCAGGGACATTTCTGGCAGGAGTCACCGTACAGGCAGAGACACAATGTCACAAACAACCTTGTCGAGGGGTCAGGTGCCTAGTGTGTGCAATTCCTGTCTGGAGCCCAGGACTCAGGTGAGAGGGCAGAGCCACAAGCAGAACCCATGAAGTGTTGACCTCCAAGAGGTTCCCATAACTTCAGCTTTCTTTGTGTTCAACTGCTGGGGAAGCCAGGACAAGGGTGAGGGAAGGCATAGGACTCAGGACATTTATCTTCTGGCTCTTTCCTGATGGGATCACCTCAAGCTGGCTCCATCCATGGGCTTTAGGCCATGCTTCTCTTCAGGGCTGAGTCTACACAGTATCTCCCTGGGGTTCCTCCACCAAACATACCCTGTATCCCTTCAGGATAGGACATGTAATGTCTGGACCACCACCAGCCCTGGGTTAATTCTTATGTTTGGTTCTTATTTCTTGCTGTAAAATACTCCAACAAACCTGGTAGCTGAAATTCATTGTCGTCTTAGAGAACACAATTCCTATGTCATTCTCACTGAGAAAGTCATGTGGCAGCAGGGATGCATCTTTTTAGGGCTGTTCCTTTCCAACTTCTAGAGCTTCCAACATTGCTCATCTGAATACCCTTCCTCCATAAGGACCATAAACACCATCCTGTCTCCCCTATGATCTCTGCTTCTGTCATCACATCTCCTTCTTCACTGTCCTTCCTCCCTCCTACAAGGACACTGGGCTCACTCAGGTAACCCCTATAATCTCCCCATTTCAGAATCCTTTCCAGAATTTAATCACATCTGCAAAATCTCTTTTTCGATATATAATGGCAGATTCACAGACTCTGTGGATTAGGATATGGACATTGTTGGGGGCTGTGTTACTCTGTCTACTACACAAGGCCTTATGCACTGCATTTCCCCCAGCTATAAGTTTCTAAAAAGTCCCTAAATATGAAGCCTCATAAAAGCAACCCATTTCCAATGTGCTATGTCTCCCTGACCATGTCTGTCATCCTCAGCTCTTATTTCAGTGCTGGATTGAGAAGGTAAACTAATTTAACACTTTAACAAACACCTTCCTCCCCAAAATAAATACATTATAGTATTTTATTGACAACATAAAGTATCCTACCCTATGGAAATATCCAAAGTGAAAATGAGAATCTTGGTGGCTTTTTGACAAATTCCCTCACCAGGCCCCCAACACACACACAAAAGAAGCCAGGCTCAGAGAATACCAAGCAGGAAAAATGTCTACAAAAAAAAAAAAAAAAAAAAAAAAAAAAAAAAAAAAAAAAAATCAAAATCAAAAAGAGTGGCAGAGCTACGCATGTTCTCTTCACACTTTAGGGCAGCAAAGACGGGGATCCTCTGAGAACAGAGGCAATGGTTGGGGTATTGGGAATGGACTGGCCGGCTCAGTGCAACAGAGTCAGAAAGACTCTCAGCACCTGAATTTTCCCTGGGGAGGGAAAGATGGCACTGAAGCATCCATTCTATGCTCAGAACTGTGCAGGGGCTACTTGAGACACCAGCTCCTCTCAAGCCTGTCAGAGTGTTAACAGGACCAGGTACAATCTGGATGTCTAAAGGCCACTGAGAACAACACAAGGAAAGGTCTGGGCAGTATGCCCTTGCTTGAGGACCTGCACTACAGCTACCAAACACCAGAGGGAGCAAGTGGGCACAGCCTCCTTTAGTGAAGGTCTTCCAAATTAAGAAGCCAGTCTATAAGGGCCAGACTGGCAACTTTTATTAAATGCACTGACACCAACGCAAAGTGTCCAAAAAATCTGGAAAAGCAGACCAACAAAGCCCAAAGGAACAAAATTAATCTTCACCAACGGACACAAGGAAAATGGTGACATATGGACTTAACAAATAATTCAGAATAACCATCATAAAAGTGCTATAATTTCAACAAACTGACACACAATGGGGTATTTAAAAGATCAAAAAAATACTTAAAACAGAATTTTAGCTAAGGAATACAGTAAGTTAATTGAAAATTTTTACCAGAACAGCCCAGCAATAGACACAATGAAGCAGAAAAAAAACAAGTGGACTCACGCAGGTCATATAAAATTATATAGTCACAGAAGCAAAATGAAAAGGAACTTTACAGTGAAAAAAACGTAAGGCACTTACAGAATTCTTATCAAACTGACTGCTATATGAACTTAACAGGCGTTCCAAAAGGGGAAAAAGGAATGGCCCCAAACTTCCCAAATCTGGGAAAGAATTGTACATTCAGGTTCTAGAAGCCCAAAGGCTCCAAAGTGGATGAACCCAAAAGAAGTCACAACAAACACATTATAATCAATGTGACAGAAGTCAAAGAAAAGAGTTTTCAAAACAGCAAAAGAAAGTGACTGCCACATACTAGGGAATTCCATGAAGACTACAAGGAGATTTCTCAGCAGGAACTGTGCAGGCCCAGAGACAGTGAGATGATATACAAGTGTGACAGAAAAACTGCCAAGAAGAATGTTTTTAATTTTTTTTAATTTTATTTATTTATTTGTCAGAGAGAGCGAGCACAGGCAGACAGAGTGGCAGGCAGAGGCAGAGGGAGAAGCAGGCTCCCCGCCGAGCAAGGAGCCCGATGTGGGACTCGATCCCAGGACGCTGGGATCATGACCTGAGCCGAAGGCAGCTGCTTAACCAACTGAGCCACCCAGGCGTCCCAAGAAGAATGTTTTAAATAGCCAAGTGTCCTTCAAAATAAAGGAGAAAACAGGAAGATCCCAAAGCTGAGGGCATTTACCACCCTTAGACCTGACTTTCAAAAAACGCTAAAGGGTGTCCTTCAAGAAACAATGAAAGGATGTGAAATCCCAGCACAAAAGCATAAGAAAGATAAAGCTCGCTGGTAGAGTGAGGGATTTAAACAAATACAAAATACCATAATTCCATAACGGTGTTATAAATCTTCTGTTAATTCTGACATAGAAACTAGAACACAAAGGTATAAGTAGTACCCATAAGTGGAACATGGTAAAAGATAGAAGGACGAAATTTGAGGGATGCCTGGGGGCAGCTGCTGAAGAGTCCAACTCTTGGTTTTGGCACAGGGTCACGATCTCAGGGTCATAAGCTTGAGCTCTGTACTCAGTGCAGAGTCTACTTAAGTTTTTTCTGTCCCTTTGCCTCTCCCACATCCCCCACTCTCTCTATAAAATAAATAAATATTTTTAAAAAGGATGTGATTTGTGACATCAATAACATAAAGTGTGGGAAGGAAGCAGTACAAGTGTAAGGTTTTTGTGTGATCAAATTAAAGTTGCTTTTAATATAAATTGCTATGACTAGTTCATCTTATATGTAAACCCAGTGACAACCACAAAAATGGCCACACAAGACACACACACACACACACACACACACACACAAACATGAGAAAGCAACCAAAATATCTCATTCAAAAATCAGCAGAACACACAAAAGCAGACAGCGAGAGGATGAGTCAAGAAAAGCTGTAAGTGGAAACAAGGGAAAAAGAGAAAAAGCAAGGCAATAGAGCAAAGATACTCTTTCATCAAATGGTGTTGAAACAATTGGACACTCACATGCAAAAAAAAGTTAAACTACACATGGACTTTACACCTGTCACAAAAATTCAACTCAAACTGGATCACAAACCGAAATGCAAAGTGCAAAACCACAGAAGTCTAAGGGAGGAGCAAGACAGCAGAGGAGTAGGAGACCTAAGTTTCAAGTGGTCCCAGGAATTCAGCTAGACAGATCAAACCATTCTAAACTCCTACAAATTCAACAGGAGATCGAAAAAAAGAATAGCAGCAATTCTATGAACAGAAAAGTGACCACTTTCTGGAAGATAGGACGTGCAGAGAAGTAAATCTGAGCCAACATACTGGAAGACAGACCACAGTGGGGAGGGAGCCTGTCAGCCAGCTACTGGCAAGTGAGACAGCAGCACAGCACAAAATCTTAACTTTTAGAAGTTTGCTCCATTGAGGGACCTCGCTCCAGTGGCTAAGTGGGGAGTGGAATCCCTGCTGGGACAGTGTGGTCTCAGGACCGTTGGGGTCACAGAAAGACCAGGGATGCCTGAGAGTGCAGCAGAGCTCCCAGGTATTGCAGTGGGGAAGTAGCTGCAGAGACAGAGCTGAGGAGTGGTCTGTCAGCTCGGTTGCCATAAACCGAGATCCAAGGCACAGTCGGGCCACTGCTCTTCGAGCAGCCCCAGGAGTGGCAGATCTGGGGAGACTCCCTTCCTCCCTGGGAAGGAGCAGCACACCGCAGGAGTCTGCTGGGTTTGAAGACTCCAAATGGGGTCATGTGCCAGGCATAGAAAAGCTCGGTCACAGGCCAGGTGAGCATGGAGTGTGGCTGGAGACCAAGGAGACGGGAGGGACTGACTGCTTTTCTCCGAGGGCTCACTGAGGAGTGGGGCCCCAAGCTCTCGGCTCCTCCAGGCTGGAGACTGGGAGACCGCCACTTTCATTCCAGTCTTCCAGAGCTCTATGGAAAGCATTCAGGAAACAAAAGCTCCCGAGAGCAAACTAGAGCAGATTGCTTAGCCTGGTCCCTGGCAAGGGTGGTGCACTTCCGCCTCAGGCAAAGACATTTGAGAATCTCTGCAACAGCGACCTCAGCCAGAAGATCGCCAAAAACATCCAGCCAGGACCAAGTTTACCAATCAATAAGAACTGCAAAACTCCCATGGTAGGGGAATATGGCACACTGAATTCACAGCTTTTTTCCTATGATTCGTTAGTCTTTTGAAGTTAATTTTTTAAATTTTCCTTATTTTTTCTTTTTCTTCAATTTTTCTTCTTTCCTATTTTTCTATTTCTTATTTCTTATTTCTTTCCTATTTTCCTATTTCTTATTTCCTAACATCTTATTGATTCCTTTCTAAAACTCTTTTAGTTTTAATTTTTACAGTCCCATTCTATGCAGTCATTATACTTAACCTTAGTTTTTTGTGGGTGTGTGTATGTATGTACGTGTGTGTGTGTGTGTATACACACTTTTTCTTTAAAATTTTGAGATACAGTTTCTTCTAACAGACCAGAATATATCCTAAATCTAGTGTATGACTTTGTTCTAGTCTCCTGCCTGATGACATTCTGTCCCCTTGCCATTTTTTAAATTTGTTTCTTTCTTTTTTCAAACAACTTCTTATCATTTCCTTTTTTATTTTTTTTAAAGATTTATTTATTTGACAGAGAGAGAGAGATCACAAGCAGGCAGGGAGGCAGGCAAAGAGAGGAGGAAGCAGGCTCTCCGCAGAGCAGAGAGCCCGATGCGGGGCTCGATCCCAGGACTCCGAGATCATGACCCGAGCCGAAGGCAGAGGCTTTAACCCACCGAGCCACCCAGGTGCCCCTCATTTCCTTTTTTAAAATCTTTTTTAATTTTCATATTTACCCTCATTTTTGTATATAGGTTTTTCTTTCTTTAAAACTTTGGGATGCAGTTTCTTCTATCAGACCGAAATACACCAAAAATCTAGTGTGTGACTCTGTTCTAGTCACCAGCCTGATCATATTCTTTTCTTTCTTTTCCTTCTCCCCCAGGTTTCAAGTCTCTTCTGACTTGTTTTGTGTGTATTTTTCTGGGGTCACTGTTACCCTTTTAGCATTTTGTTCTCCCATTCACCTATGTATCTCTGTACAAAATGACAAAACAGAAAAAAACTCACCTCAAAAAACAAGAGGCAGTACCAACTGCCAGGGACCTAATCAATACAGACATTAGTAAGATGTCAGAGCTAGAGTTCAGAATGACAATTATACGCTGGACTTGAAAAAAGCATAGAAGATACTAGAGAATCCCTTTCTGGAGAAATAAAAGAACTAAACTCTAACCAAGCTGAAATCAAAACGGCTATTAATGAGGTGCAATAAAAAATGGAGGCTCTTACCGCTAGGATAAATGAGGAAGAAGAGACAAATATTAATACAGAAGACCAAATGTTGGAGAATAAAGAAGCTGAGAAAAAAAGGTAAACAACTGCTGGATCACAGGGGAGAATTCGAGAAATAAGTGATACCATAAGACGAAACAGTATTAGAATAATTGGGATCCCAGAAGAAGAGAGAGGAGAAAGTATACTGGAGCAAACTATAGTGGGGAACTTCCTTAATTTGGGGAAGAAAACAGGCATCAAAATCCAGGCGCACAGAGACACTGAGAACTACCATCAAAATCAATAAAAACAGGTCAACACCCTGCCATCTAATAGTAAAACTTACAAGTCTCAGAGACAAAGAGAAAATTCTGAAAGAAGCTCGGGACAAGAGGTCTGTAATTTACAACAGAAGAAATATTAAATTGGCAGACCTATCCACAGAGACCTGGCATGCCAGAAAGAACTGGCATGATATATTCAGAGCACTAAATGAGAAAAATATGCAGCCAAGAATACTATATCCAGCTAGGCTGTCATTGAAAATAGGAGAGATTAAAAAGCTTCCAGGACAAACAAAAACTAAAAGATTTCGCAAACACCAAACCAGCCATACAGCAAATATTAAAAGGGGTCCTCTAAGCAAAGAGACAGCCTAAAAGCAGTAGACCAGAAAGGAACAGAGACAATATACAGTAACAGACACCTTACAGCCAATACAATGGCGCTAAATTCCTATCTTTCAATAGTTCAGTTCAACTTCAATAGTTGAGTTCAATTTCAATAGTTCAGTTAGCCTGAATGTATATGGGCTAAATGCTCCAATTAAAAGATACAGGGTATCAGAATGGATAAAAAACAAGACCCATCAATAAGCTGTCTGCAAGAGACTCATTTTAGACCCAAAGACTCCTCCAGATTTAAAGTGAGGGAGTAGAAAACCATTTACCATGCTAATGGACATCAAAAAGAAAGCTGAGGGGCACCTGGGTGACTCAGTGGGTTAAGCCACTGCCTTCGGTTCAGGTCGTGGTTCCGGGGTCCTGGGATTGAGCCCCAGGTCAGGCTCTCTGCTCAGCGGGGAGCCTGCTTCTCTGCCTACTTGTGATCTCTGTCTGTCAAATAAATAAATAAAATCTTAGGGAAAAAAAAAGGCTGGGGTGGCAATTTCTATATCAGACAAATTGGATTTTAAAATAAAGACTATAGGGGCACCTGGGTGGCTCAGTGGGTTAAGCCGCTGCCTTTGGCTCAGGTCATGATCCCAGGTCCTGGGTTCGAGCCCCACGTCGGGCTCTCTGCTTAGCAGGGAGCCTGCTTCCTCCTCTCTCTCTGCCTGCCTCTCTGCTTACTTGTGATTTCTCTCTGTCAAATAAATAAATAAAATCTTTAAAAAAATAAAATAAAGACTATAATAAAGAGATGAGGAAGGACACTATCTCATACTTAAAGGGGCTGTCCAACAAGAAAATCTAACAATTTTAAATACCTATGTCCCTAACATGGAAGTGGCCAAATATATAAACCCATAAATAACAAAATCAGAGAAACGCATCAACAATAATACAGTAATAGTAGGAGACTTTAACACCCCCCTCACAGAAATGGAGAGATCATCTAAGCAAAAGATCAACAAGGAAATAAAGGCTTTAAATGACACACTGGATCAGATGGACATCACAGATATATTCAGAACATTCCATCCCAAAGCAATAGAATACACATTTTTCTCTAGTGTGCATGAAACATTCTCCAGAATAGATCACATCCTGGGTCACAAATCAGGTCTCAACTGGTACCAAAAGATTGGGATCATTCCCTGCATGACCAGAGCATGACCGCGATGCTCTGAAGTGAGCACTCAATCACAAGAGAAAAGCTGCAAATAACTCAAACACAGGGAAGATAAAGAGTACACTACTAAAGAATGAATGGCTCAACCGGGAAATTAAAAAAAGTTTTTTTTTAATTCATGTAAATAAATGAAAATGAAAATATAACTGTTTAAAATCTTTGGGATGCAGCAAAGGTGGTCATAATAGGAAAATACATAGCAATACAAGCCTTTCTCAAGAAACAAGAAGGGTCTCAAATATACATCCTAACCCTACACCCAAAGGAGCTGGAGAAAGAACAGCAAATAAAGCCTAAACCCAGAAGGAGATGAGAAAATCATAAAGATCAGAGCAGAAATCAATGTAATAGAAACCAAAAGAGCAGTAGAACAGATCAACAAAGTAGGAGCTGGTTATTTGAAAGAATTAATAAGACTGAAAAACCCCTGGCCAGGGAGAAAGGTCCTGAATTAATAAAATCATGAATGAAAAATAAGAGAGCACAACCAACACCAAAGAAATTCAAACAATTACAAGAATATCTTAAGAGCAATTATATGCCAGCAAATTAGATAATCTGAAAGAAATGGATGCATTCCTGGAGGCTTACAAACTACCAAAACTGAACCAGGAAGAAACAGAAAAACCAGAACAGACCTATAACCAGTAAGCAAATTGAAGCAGTAATCAAAAATCTTCCAACAAACAAGAGCCCAGGGCCAGATGGCGTCCCCAAATTCTTTGGTAGGACTTGGAATTCTACCAAATATTTAAAGAAGAATTAATACATATTCTTCTGAAGCTGTTCCAAAAATTGAAATGGAAGGAAACATTTAAACTCTATGAGGCCAGCATTACCTTGATCCCAAAACTAGACAAAGACCCCACCAAAAAGGAGAATTACAGACCAATATCCCTGGATGAACATGGATGCAAAAATTCTCATAGAGATACTAGCCAACAGGATCCAACAGTACATTAAAAGGATTATGTACCACGACCAAGTGGGATTTATTCCTGGGCCGCAAGGGTGATTGAATATCTGTAAGTCAATCAGTGTGATATACTACATTAATAAAAGAAAGGACAAGAGCCATACAATCCTCTCGATAGATGCAGAAAAAGCATTTGACAAAGTACAGCATCCTTTCTTGATAAAAACTCTTCACAACATGGGGATAGAGGAAATATACCTCAGTATCATAAAAGCCATCTATGAAAAGCCCACAGCGAATGTCATTCTTAGTGAGTTAAAGCCCTCAATTTTTCAGGAAGGTCAGGAACATGACAAGGATGTCCCCTCTCACCACTGTTGTTCACCACAGTACTAGAAATCCTAGCCTCAGCAATTAAATAAAAGAAATAAAAAGCATCTGAATCGGGAAAGAAGTCAAATTCTCATTCTTTGCAGATGACATGATATTCTGTGGATAACCCAAAAGACTCCACCTCAAAATTGCTAGAACTCACACAGGAATTCAGCAAAGTGGCAGGACATAAATACAATGCACTGAAATCAGTTACATTTCTATACTCCAATGAGACAGAAAAAAAGAGAAACTAAGGAGTCAGTCCCATTTACAATTGCACGCAAAACCATAAGATACTTAGGAATTAAACCTAACCAAAGATGCAAAAGACCTGTACTCAGAAAACTATAGAACACTCTTCAAAGAAATTGAGGAAGACAAAAATAATAAAAAAAAACATTCCATGCTCATGGATTGGAAGAATAAATATTGCGAAAATGTCTATAGAACACTCTTCAAAGAAATTGAGGAAGACAAAAATAATAAAAAAACATTCCATGCTCATGGATTGGAAGAATAAATATTGTGAAAATGTCTATGTTACCTAGAGCAAGCTACACATTCAATGCAATCCTTATCAAAATACCATCAACTTTTTTACATAGAGCTGGAACAAATAATCCTAACATTTGTATGGAACCAAAAAAGACCCTGAATAGCCAGAAGAATGTTGAAAAGGAAAACCAAAGCTGGTAGCATCACAATTCCGGACTTCAGTCTCTACTACAAAGCTGTAATCATCAAGACAGTATAGTACTGGCACAAAAATAGACATATAGATCAATGGAACAGAATAGAAAACCTCGAAATGGACCCTCAAATTATGATCAACTAATATATGACAAAGCAGGAAAGAATATCTAATGGAAAAAAGTGTCTCAACAAATGGTGTTGGGAAAATTGGACAGCCACATGCAGGATGAAACTGGACCAATTTCTTATACCATACACAAGGACAGACTCAAAATGGATGAAAGAGCTAAATGTGTGAAAGAAATCCATCAAAATCCTAGAGGAGAACACAGGCAGCAACCTCTGAGATCTTAACCACAGCACTTCTCGCTATATGTGTCTCCAAAGGCAAGGGAAACAAAGGCAAAAATGAACAATTGCAACTTCATCAAGATAAAAAGCTTTTGCACAGCAAAGATTCAACAAAACTAAAAGACAACTGACAGAATAGAAGAAAATATTTGCAAAAGTTTTACCAAATAAACGGCTAATAACTATAAAGAGTATCCATAAAGAATAATATCTAATATCTATAAAGATATCAAACTCAACACACAAAAAACAAATAATCCAGTCAAGATATGGGCAGAAAACATGAATAGACATTTCTCCAAAGATGAAATACAACTGACCAACAGACACATGAAAAACTGCTCAACACACTTGGCTTCAGGGAAATACAAATCAAAACCACAATGAGGGATGCCCAGGTGGTTCAGTCAGTTAAGCATCTTCCTTTGGGTCAGGTCATAATCCTAGGGTCCTGGGATCCAGTCCTGCATCAGGCTCCTTGGCACTTGGCACCAGGCTCCCTCTGCCTGCCACTCCCTCTGCTTGTGTGCTTGTGCACTCTGACAAATAAAATCTTAAAAAAAAAAATACAATGAGATACCATCTCACACCAGTCAGAGAGGCAAAAATTAAGAAGTCAGGAAATGACAGATGTTGATGAGAATGCGGAACGGGAACCCTCTTACCCTATAGGTGGGAATGCAAACTGTTCCAGCCACTCTGGAAACCACTGTGGAGGTTCCTCAAGAAGTTGAAAACAGACCTAACCTATAACCTAGTAATTGCACTACCTTGTATTTACCCCAAGGTTACAAATGTAATGATCTGAAGGGGCACCTGCACCACAATGTTTAGAGCAGCAATGTCCACAATAGCCAAATTCTGGAATGAGCCCAGATGTGATGAATGGATAAAGATATGATATACACAACGGAATATTACTCAGCCATCAAAAAAATGAAACTTGCCATTTGTAACAATATGAATGGAACCAGAGGATATATGCTAAGCAAAGTTAAGTCATTCAGAGAAAGACAATTATCTATAGTCTCACTCATGTGGAATTTAAGAAACAAAACAGGATCATAGGGGAAGGGAGGTAAAAATAAAACAAGAAAAATCAGAGGGAGACAAGTCATAAGAGACTCTTAACTATAGGAAAACAAACTGAGGGCTGCTGGAAGGATTGGGGGTGGGGGAAGGGGTAACTGGGTGATGAACATTAAGGAGGGTACATGATATAATGAGCATTGCATATTATATAAGGCTGATGAATTACCGAACTCCACCTCTGAAACAAATAATACAATCTTTGTTAATTGAATTTAAATAAAAAATTATTTTAAAAAGAAAAATGAATTTTAAAAAATAATAAAAATAAAAAACATCTCAATCCCAATTTACATTCAAAAAGCTGAAAGAAAAAAGTCATCCCAATGTTATAAAAAGAAGAAAATTACAAAAACTAAAGTACAAGGGGTGCCTGGGTGGCTCAGTGGGTTAAGCCTCTGCCTTTGGCTCAGGTCATGATCCCAGGGTTCTGGGATTGAGCCCCGCATCGGGCTCTCTGCTCGGCAGGGAGCCTGCTTCCTCCTCTCTCTCTCTGCCTGCTTCTCTGCCTACTTGTGATCTCTGTCAAAAAGATAAATAAAATCTTCAAAAAAAAAAAATTAAAGCACAAAATCATTACCCATCCATACCCATAATATCCTACAGAAGACTCACTTCAGATGTCAAGACACACACAAACTGAAAAAATATATTCCATGCAACCAGAAACCAAGACAAAGCTCAGATAGCAATACTTCTATCAGACAATTACTCTTTAAGACAATGACTATATGTAATAAGAAACAAAGAAGGTCAATATGCAGTGACAAAGTGGTCAATCCAACATAAGGATATAATATTTGTAAATAGTTATGCACCCAACAGAAGAGCACCTAAATATACAAAAAGAATATTAAAAGGCCTAAAGGGAGAAATAAAATAATAAACATAAACAATACAATGTAAACAATAAAATAAATAAAACAATAAAATAATAGAAGGGTACTTCAATATCCCACTTTCATCAATGGATACATCATCCAGACAGAAAAATCAGTAAGGAAACAGGAGACCTAAATGACACTTCAGACCAAATGGGCCTTTCTAGACATACACAGATCATTCCATCAAGAAGCAAGAGAAGACACAATCTTCTCAATCGTACATGAAACATCTTCCAGGACAGATCACGTTGGCCACAAAACAAAAATTAACAAAATTAAGAGGACTGAAATCACATCAAGAATCTTTTCCAACCACAATGGCATGAAACTAGAAATCAATTACAAGAAAACTGGAAAATTCGCAGGTAACTGCTGATTAGATAACATGCTACTGAACAACCACTGGGTCAAAGAAGAAATCAAAAGAGGTCAAAGAAAATACCTGGAGATGATCAATAAAGAAAACACAACAAAACAAAACTTACGGGATGCAGCAAAAGCAGCTCTAAGAAGAATAGTAATAAAGATAAATGCTTGTCACAAAACCAGGAAAAATCTCAATCTAACACTGCACCACAAGAACTAGAAAAAGGAGAACAAAGCCCAGAGTTAGTAAAAGGAAGGAAATGATACAGATCACAGTGGAAAGAAATAAAACAGCAACCAAAAAGACAACAGAAAAAAAAAATCAAGAAACTAAACAAAATACAAGAATAAGTAATACTTCTGAACTCATTTTCTGAGACCCTGATGCCAAATCTAGGCAAAGATGCCAGAAAAGAAAATTACAGACCAATATCCATAAAGAAAGTCGATGCCAAAATCCTCAACAAAATTTGGTAAACTGATTCAACAATATATTAAAGGGACCATAACACCTGATTAAGAAGGATTTATTTTAGGGATGCAAGGAAGATTTAACATCCAAAAAATGTCAATGAGATACACCATGTTAACAACATAAACCACATTAACTACATTATACGAGGTGATCTTCTCAATAAATGCAGAAAAAGCATCTGACAAAATTCAACAACCATTTATGATTAAAAAAAAAAAAAAGGTCACAAAGTGTGTACAGAGAGAACTTAACTCAATAACAAAGTCACTGAATGACAATCCAACAAAGAAGTGGAGTTTTTTCTGCAAGATCAGAAACAAGACAAGGATGCCCAATCTTGACACTTTTATTTAATATAGTACTAGAAGTTCTAGTCAGAGAAGTTAGACAAGAAAAAGAAATGAGGCATACAAATAAAAAAGAAAGTGGCAAACTGTATTTCCAAATTACATGATATACATAGAAAACCCTAACAATGCCACTAAAAAACTACTACGATGAAGAAAGGAATTCAAAATTGCAGCAAAGTCAATATATAAAAATCTACTGTGTTTTTATATACTAATAATGAACTATCAAAGAAAAAGACCAAGAAAGTGATCCCATTTATGACTGCATCAGAAAGAATAAAATACATAAGAATAAATTTTACCAAGGAGAGAACAGACCTGTATCCGGCAAATTGTTAAGACATCAGTGAAAGTAATTGAAGAAAACAAATAAATGGAAAGATATCATGAGCTCATAGACTGGAAGAATTGACATTTATTAAATATCCCCACTACCAAAGTAATCTACAGATTCCATGAATCTCTATCAAAATTCCAATGGCACTGTCCACAAAAATAGAACAATCTTAAAATTTGTATGGAACTACAAAAGACTCTAAACAGCCAGATCAAACTCGAGAAAGAAGTCTTTTTTCCCCTCCAATTTTTAAAAAAGATGGGGTACCTGGGTGGCTCAGTGGGTTAAGCCTCTGCCTTTGGCTCAGATCATGGTATCAGGGTCCTGGGATCGAGCCCCACATAGGGCTCTCTGGTCAGCAGGGAGCCTCCTTCCCCGCCTCTCTCTGCCTGCCTCTCTACTTGTGATCTCTCTCTCTGTCAAATAAGTAAATAAAAATCTTTAAAATAAAAAAAGGATTTATTTATTTTTGTGAGAGAGAGAGCTCACGTAAACAAGAACAAGGCACGGGGAGCAGCAGAAAGAACAGCGGACTCCCTGCTAAGCAGGGAGCCTGATGTGGGGCGGATCCCAGGACCCTGGGATCATGATTTGAGCCAAAGGCAGACACTTAACCAACTGAGCCACCCAGGCACCCCAGATTATCACAAGTGATAAACCTTTAGCTATACCAAGTAAGAAAAAAAGACAAGATTCAAATAAAATCAGAAATGTACAACTAGATATTAAAACCGATGACACACAAATATAAAGGATCACAAGAGACCATTACAAAAATTACATGGATAACCTAGATAAAATAGATAAATTCCAAAAATAATGTAAAATATACCCAAGTGGAATAATGAAGAAATACAAATTTGACCAGATCTATAACTAACATGAAGACTGAATCCCGCATCAAATACCTCTGAACTGGGGAAATCCAGCTCCCGATGGCTTCCCTTGTGAATCTTACCTATCACTTAAGAAAGAATTAACACCGGGCGCCTGGGTGGCTCAGTGGGTTGAACCGCTGCCTTCGGCTCAGGTCATGATCTCAGGGTCCTGGGATCGAGTCCCGCATCGGGCTCTCTGCTCGGCAAGAAGCCTGCTTCCCTCTCTCTCTCTGCCTGCCTCTCCGTCTACTTGTGATCTCTCTCTGTCAAATAAATAAATAAAATCTTAAAAAAAAAAAAGAAAGAATTAACACCAATCCTTCTCTAACTCTTCCAAAGAAAACTGAAGGTGAGCACACTTCCAGACTCATTTTATGATGTCAGCATTACCTTGATACCAAAACCAAAAACACTACAAAGAAATCTACAGGCTGATATCCTAGGTGGACATAAATGGAAAATCCTGAACAAAATACTAGCAAACAGAATTCAACAGCACATTAAAGGATCATACACCAGCATCATGTGGGATTTGTCCCTGGGGTGTGAAGACAGTTCAACATATGAAGAGCCATCAATGTGACCACTGGCCATTTACAGAATGAAGGATAAAAATTCATATGATCATCTTGACAGATGAAGAAAAAGCTTTGGCAAATTTCAGCATATCTGATGATACAAATTCTAAACAAAGAACAGAAAGGAATTACCTCGATATAAGAAAGTTTATGGGTGAAAATCCCACATTAAACATCACACTCACTTATGAAAAACTGAAAACTTTTTCTCTCATCAGGAATAAGGCAAGGTCACTCATTTCCACCACTTATATTCAACATAGTACTCCAAACACTAGCCAGAAAAATAACATATGAAACAGCTATACAATATTCACATTGAGAAGGAAAACAAAAACTTTTCTGCATTGACAATGAGCACCTTTTAAATAAAACACCCTAATGAGGCCAGGAAAAGCACCAGCAACAGCACCAGCAACAATCTGAACAAATAAACAACATCAGTAAAGAAGCAGGAGATAAAAATAAAATCAGTTTGGATTCTACACACTGTCAATAAACTATCCTAAAAAGCAATTCAGAAAATAATCCCATTCACAAGAGCATCCAATAAAATTAAATACTTAGGAGTAAACTTAACCGAGGGGGAGAAAGACTCATCCACTGAAAAGTATAAAACATTGGTGAAAGAGAGCAGAGAAGACACATAAGTGGAAAGATAGCCAATGTTCATGGATCAGAGACTTACTATTATTAAAATGTCAAAGCTATCCAAAGCAGTCCAGAGAGTCTATGCAGTCCCTATCAAAATCCCAATGGCACTTGTACAGAAATAGAGAAAACAACCCTGAAAATCATACAGAACTACACAGAACCCTGAAGATCCCAAACTATATTGACAAAGAAAAACAAAGCTAAAGGCCTCACGCTTTTTTAATTTTAAAAATTATCATAAACTTACAGTAGTTAAAACAGTATGGTACTAGCGTAAAAACAGACACCTAGACCAATGGAACACAACAGATCAGAAATAAACCAAAACATTTACAGTTAGCTCATCTTCAACACGGAGGCCACCAACACACAATTGGGAAAAGGAAGATCTGTTCAATAAATTGATGCTGGGAAAACCTGATCTTTAAATGGAAAAAAATGAGAAAGGAACCCTCTCTGATGCCACACATAGAAATCAACTAAAAATGAACTGAAGTTATAAAAAAAAAAAGACCTGAAACCATACATCTCCTGGATGGGAATATAGGTGAAAAGCTGCATGATAGTGGTCTTGGCAATGATTTCTTGGATATGACACAAAAAGCACACAACAAAAACAAAAATGGTAAGTGGGACTACATCAAACTACAAAGCAGAGGAAACAACCAACAGGGAGTACTGGCAACCTATGGAGTGGGAAAAACATTTTTGAACCAGGAACCAGGTATCTGATAAGGGATTAAAACCTTAAAAACAGGGGCGCCTGGGTGGCTCAGTGGGTTAAAGCCTCTGCCTTCAGCTCGGGTCATGATATCAGGATCCTGGGATCGAGCCCCACATTGGGCTCTCTGCTCAGCAAGAGACCTGCTTCCTCCTCTCTCTCTCTGCCTGCCTCTCTGCCTACTTGTGATCTCTGTCAAATAAATAAATAAAAAATCTTTAAAAACAAAAAAAACCTTAAAAACATATAAACACAGACAACTGAACTGCAAACACACACACACACAAAACAAACAAAACAACCCACCCAATTTGAAAATGGCCAAAGACTTTGAATGGACATGTTTCCAAAAAAGACAAATATTCAACACATAAACACATACATGAAAAGATGCTCTATACCTCTAATCATCAGGAAAATGCAAATGAAAAGCACAATGAGGTATCATCTCCCACATTGTAGAATGGCCATCATAATATAACCATTGTTGACGAGGATGTGAGGAAACTGGAATCTTTGTGCACCGTTGTGGAGACAGGTGTATCCACCATGGAAAAGAGTATGGATCATGGGGGAAGGGAGGGAAAACTGTATGGGAAGTCAACAGAGAGGGAGAAAAACCGTAAGAGACTCTTAATTATAGGAAACAAACAGGGTTGCTGGAGGGAAGGTGGGGGAGGGAAGGAGTAATTGGGTGACAGACAATACAGAGGGCACGTGATGTGATGAGCACTGGGTGTTATACACAACTAATTACTGAACTCTACATCTGAAACAAATGATGTATTATACGTTGGCTAATTGAATTTAAACAAGAAACTAACAGTAATAGAGGTGCCTGTGCGGATCAGGCAGTTAAGCATCTGCCTTCAGCTCAGGTCATGATCCCAGGGTCATGAGATTGAGCCCCACATAGCAGAGGTCCTTGCTCAGCGGGGAGCCTGCTTCTCCTCCTCCCTGCTATTCACTTTGTTTGTGCGTGCTTGTACACATCCCCCGCCCCAGTGTCAAATAAACAAAATCTTTAAAAATAAATAAATAAAAAGAAAAACAACAAAAAATAGAGGGTGCCCAGGTGCCTCAGTTGGTTGGGTGGCTGCCTTCAGCTCAGATAGTGATTTCCAGGTCCAGGGACAGAGCTCCATATCAGGTTTCCTGCTAAACAGGGAGTCTGCCTCTCTCTCTCTCTCTCTCTCTCTCTCCCAATCTGCCCTGCCCCACCACTCATTCTCTCCCTCTCTCTCAAATAAATAAATAAAACCTTTTAAAAAATAACAAAAAGTAAATGTTGGAAAAAAACAGTATGAAAAAAAAAACAGTATGGAGGTCCCCCCAAATTAAAATCATAATTACCATATGATCCAGCAGTCCCAAATCAAAGTAATTATCCAAGAATTGAAATCAGGATCTCAAAGAAACATCTGCTCTCTTGCATTCATTGTAGTATTATTCACAACAGGCAAGATGGGGAGATAATCTAAAAGCCTGCTGGCAGATGCATGGATAAAAAGAATGTGGCATTTACACACAATGGAATATTACTCAGCCTTGAAAGGGAAGAAATCATGGCATTTTCAACAAGAGATGAGCCTGAGGGACATTATGCTCAAACTAAGTCACAAAAGGAGGACTACTGCATGATTCCACTTGCATGAGGGGATCTCAATTAGTCAATCTCCTAGAAGCAGAAGGTAGAATGTTGGTGGCAGGGGCTGGGGAGGGGAAAATGAAGAGTTGCTGTCAACAGAAAGTTTTGGTTACACAACATGAAGTTCAAGAACCGCTGTACATCATTTTTGCTTACGGTTAACTAATACTGCACTATACACTTCAAAAATTTTCTGACAAGAGTAGATCTCAGCTTATGTGATCACCCACAATAAAAAACAACTAAAAACACAATCTTATAAAATCTGAACATACATCTCACCTAAAAAGACATACAGCGGCGCCTGGGTAGCTCAGTGGGTTAAGGTCATGATCTCAGGGTTCTGGGATCGAGTCCCACATCAGGCTCTCTGCTCAGCGGGGAGCCTGCTTCCCTTCCTCTCTCTCTGCCTGCCTCTCTGCCTACTTGTGATCTGTCTGTCACATAAATAAATAAAACTTAAAAAAAAATAAAAGACATACAAATAATAAGCATATAAACTATGATCAGTTTTACCGGTCTTTAGGGAATTGCAAACTGAAACAACAATAACTACTACCACGCATCTACCTACCAATGCAACCGCAAAAATACAAAACATTGATCGCACAAACTGACAGGATGGAGAGTAACTAACTCTCATTCACTGCTGGTATCAATGCACAACACTACAACCTCAAGGGAAGGCAATATGGCAGTTTCTTATCAAATTAAATGTACTCTTAATCATACAACCCTGCAATCACACTTCTTGGTAGTCACACACAACTCCAAAACTTAAGTCCATACAAAAACCTGCACCCAGGTGTCTACAGCAGCTTTACCGCCAAGAACCATCCAAAGCATCAGTCAGTAAATGAATGAATGAACAAGCTGACAAATCCGTACAATGGCATGTCATTCATTGGCCCCCCTCCAAAAAAGGAGGGAGGGTGCCTGGATGGGTCAGTCAGTTAAGCGTCTACCTTTGGCTCAGGTCATAATTTCGGGATCCTGTGATCAGGTTCCCTGACAGGCTCCCTGCTCAAGTCTGCTTCTCTCTCTTCCTCTGTCCCCCTTGTTGGGTCCATGGTCAAAGGAGCAAGACTGATACAAAGCGAAGGTCAAGCAAAGCTTTTTTTTTTTTTTTTAAAGATTTTATTTATTATTTATTTTGACAGAGAAAGATCACAAGTAGACAGAGAGGCAGGCAGGCGGGGGGAGGGGGAGAGAGAGAGAGAGAGAGAAGCAGGCTCCCTGTCGAGCAGAGAGCCCGATGCGGGGCTTGATCCCAGGACCCTGAGATCATGACCTGAGCCGAAGGCAGCGGCTTAACCCACTGAGCCACCCAGGCGCCCCAAGCAAAGCTTTATTTCGCACCAAGCATCAAGAATCAAACTGACCGGCCAGGGCTGTCTCTTGCAAAGAGGCGATAACCCTCTGCCTTACAGACTAGCTTTTAAGGGCAAAGGCCATGTGGTTGGGCCTGGCCACGCACAGGTGGCCAATGAGATTGTAACACAGAGAAAGCTGCACAGTCCTGCTAGGTCACACATAAGTGACCAATTACAATTTACCCTATAGTAGACATTTGAACTAGCCTATCACCTTGGTCAGAATGGGTGCCCAAAAGGCACCCAAAGGATGGGGCCCATACTCCTTGGTAGCTAGGAGACCGTATGCGCCCCCACTGATTGAATACCTCCACCTGGCCTGACCCACCCTTGTATTTGGGCTTTGTTACCTGGGACTGGTTTCCAGGACTTGTTTCTAAGTAAGTTCCCTGAAGCGGGGGGGGGGGGGGGGGGGGGGGGGGGGGCAGGGTCAGGATGGAGCTGCTCTGGCTAAATAGGCCCTTACACCCACCACCCCGCCCCCGTTCTCTTTCACATGCTCTCCCTCAAATAAATAAAATCTCCAAAAAAAAAAAAAAAAGTAGCTCTATTTTTAACTTTTTGAGGATCCTCCATACAGTTTTCCAGAGTGGCTGTACCAGTTTGCATTTCCACCAAGAGTGTAAGAGAGTTTCCCTTTCTCCACATCCCTACCAACATCTGTTGTTTCCTGAGTAGCTAGTTTTAGGCATTGTGACTGGTGTGAGGTGGTATCTCACTGTTGGTTTTGATTTGTATTTCCCTGATGAAAAGTGATGTTGAGCAGTTTTTCACGTGTCTGTTGGCTGTTTCTATGTGTTCTTTGGAGAAATATCTGTTCATGTCTTCTGACCATTTTTGACTAGATTATTTGTTTTTTGGGGATTGAGTTTCCTTATAGATTTTGGATACTTGCCTTTTATCTGATAAGACTACCCTATGATCCAGCAAGTGTACTACTAAGTATTTATCCAAAGGATACAAGTGTGTTCCAAGGGGCAAAAGCACCCCAATGTTTATAGCACCAATATCCACAACAGCCAAAACATGGAAAGAATCCAGATGTCCATCCACAAATGAAGAGATAAAGATGTGGTATATAAATGTGAAAGTTAATATTACACAGCCAACAATAAGAATAAAATACTTGCCATTTGCAAGAACATGGATGGAACTAGAAAGTATTATGCTAAGTGAAGCAAGTCAGAGAAAAACAAATATATGATTTCACTCATATGGGGAATTTAAGAAACAAAATAGATGAACATAGGGAAAGGGAAGGAAAAATAAGACGAAATCAGAGAGGGACACAATCCATAAAAGCCTCTTAACTATAAAAAACAAACTGAGGGTTGCTGGAGGGGATACAGGTGAGGGGATGGGGTAACTGGGCGATGGGCATTAAGAACGGCACATGTATGAGGGAGAGGAGATGCAACATGGGGGGTTGAGGGGGTAGGAGAAGAGTAAATGAAACAAGATGGGATTGGGAGGGAGACAAACCATAAGTGACTCTTAATCTCACAAAACAAACTGAGGGTTGATGGGGGGAGGGGGTTGGGAGAGGGGGTGGGGTTATGGATATTGGGGAGGGTATGTGCTATGGTGAGTGTTGTGAAGTGTGTAAACCTGGCGATTCGCAGACCTGTACCCCTGGGGATAAAAATATATGTTTATAAAGCTGTAAAAAAAAAAAAAAAAAAAAAAGAAAGGATGAATACCCAAGTTTTGTAGCAACATGGACGGGACTGGAAGAGATTATGCTGAGTGAAATAAGTCAAGCAGAGAGAGTTAATTATCATATGGTTTCACTTATTTGTGGAGCATAACAAATAGCATGGAGGACAAGGGGAGATGGAGAGGAGAAGGGAGTTGAGGGAAATTGGAAGGGGAGGTGAACCATGAGAGACTATGGACTCTGAAAAACGATCTGAGAATTTTGAAGGGGTGGGGGGTGGGAGGTTGGGGGCACCAGGTGGTGGGTATTGTAGAGGGCACAGATTGCATGGAGCACTGGGTGTGGTGCAAAAATAATGAATACTGTTATGCTGAAAAAATAAAAAAATTAAAAAAAAAAAAAGAACGGCACATGATGTAATGAGCACTCTGTGTTATATGCAACTGATGAATCACTAAGCTCTATCTATGAAACTAAAACAAGTAAATAATGTTTTTTAAAGGGGGGAATATCAAGCCATGACAAGACATGGAGTGATTTTAAATGCATATTACTAAGTGAAAGAAGCCCATCTGAGAAGGTTCCATTTCCTCTGATTCCAACTGTACAACATCCCAGAAAAGGCAAAACTACGGAGAGAGTGGTTGCCTTGGGTTACAGGAGAGGGAGGGAAGGATAATAAAAATAATATAAATAGCTCAACAACTATTGCAAATGTATTCCATAACTTTGAAAATTCAAAAAAAAAGGCCCTTACTCTCTAAAGGTCTCACTGGAAAACTGCACCAAAAGTTTAAAGAATCATCAGGGGCACCTGAGTGGCTCAGTCGGTCAAGTGTCCGATTCTTGGTTTCTGCTCAGGTCTGATCTCAGGGTTGTGGGATGGAGTCCCGGGTCAGGCTCCCTGCTCAAAGCAGAGTCTACTTAAGAGATGCTCAATCTCCCTCTCCCTCCCCCTTTGCCCTTCACCCCCGCCCAACCCCCGCCTCCACTGATGTTCTGGCTACCGGTGCTCTCTCTCTCAAGATCTTAAAAACAACTTTTTAAAAATAATCAATGCCAATGTATATATACTTTTTCCAAAACAACAACAATAAAACACTTCTCAAAGTACTTGATGCTAATGTAACCTTGAAATACTAAAACCTGACGAAGACTGTACCTCAAAAATTCTGTAGGCCAAGAGACCTAATACAGACTCAAACATCCTCCACAAAATCTGAGTAAACACAATCCACCAATAAATAAAAAGGATTACAGGGCATGAACAGATGGAGTTTGTTCCGGGTTGCGAGACTTGTTTCCTAAGTGAAATTCAATGTATTTCATCACCTCCTAAGAAACAGCCGCGCCTGGGTGGCTCAGTGGGTTAAAGCCTCTGCCTTCGGCTCGGGTCATGTTCCCAGGGTCCTGGGATCGAGCCCCGCATTGGGCTCTCTGCTCAGCACGGAGCCTGCTTCCCTTCCTCTCTCTCTCTCTGCCTGCCTCTCTACTTGTGATCTCTGTCAAATAAATAAATAAAATCTTAAAAAAAAAAAAAAAGAAAGAAAGAAACAGCCTAAGAAGAGTACATGACTGCATTCATCCATGCAGGAAATTCATTTAACAAAACTCAATACCCATTCACGACAAACCACGCCCCCTCAGCAACATAAGAGTAGAAGGAACTTTCTAGACTTGATAAAATTCATCCGTAAGAAGGCCTAATTCACCTAGTAGGTGAGACAGAATGCTTTTCCCCCGAGAAATGGAATAAGGTATCTGCTCTCACCACCGGACTTCAACATGGCCAATAAAATCAATCAAGAAAAGAAAATACAAACACGTGAAATGAACGGGAAAAAAAATCAAACTATTATTTGCAGACGGTGTGACTGACTATGTAGAAAAAAAAACAAGAACCTACCAAACAATCCAAAACAAAACAAAAAACACCCAAAGCAACAACAACGCCAAACCCTTAGATGCAAATAGAGTTCTGCAAAGTCGCATGATACAAGATTGACATAAAAAAGGAAAAAATATGAGGTGCTCGGTGGCTCAGTCGGTGAAGCGTATGCCTTCAGCTCAAGTCATGATCCTGGGGTCCTGGGATCACGTTCAGCACCCGGGCTCTCCGCTCACTGAGGAGCCTGCTTCTCCCTCTCCGCCTCCCACCGCTCCTATACGCACTTTCTCAAATACATAAAATCTTAAAAAACAAAAAACACGCACTGCTGCAGACAGCAGTGAACAACTCACGAACATGTTAGTTACACATACGGCATCATTTATAATTTTTCAAAACCTGGAATGTGAGCTCTCCGTCTCATAAAACACTCAAAGGACTTGTATCCTGAGAACTACGGAACGCAGGTGAATGACATCAACCAGCATCAAAAGAAACGCAAAGACACACCTGGTGCGTGGGTGAGAAGATGCCAATCAAGCTGGAACGGATGCACGTCTTTCCTGCAGTTCCCGGCGCGCATCCCAGGGAGGCTCCTCCGCAGACAGGGACACGACGACGCTCCCCACGTTCGCCAGCGCCGCCTGTGGCGAGAAGCGCCGCATTCACAGACGGGATGGCAGCGCGGGGCTCCCACGGCTCTCCTCCCCACGGGCGCTGCCGACGCGTTTCCAAGTCCGCAACCCAAAGGCCGTCCCCGCACCAACGCTCGGCCCGTTCAAGGAACTCCGAGTACCAGGCCGCTGTCCACGGAAGGAGCGAAACTTGCGGCGAGGCTCCTACTAGACACTTGTTGGGACCGCGGGGCAGGCCAATAGTGTGCGGGGGATGCCAGCGGTGCACCCCGAAACAACCCCGGACGGCCTTCAGGGCCCGCTGCGCGCCCGCGGGAACACCCAACCGCGGACGGGCAGCTCTAGACTCGCCACACATCCAAACCCGACGGGACCCGCGCTAACGGGGCTCGGGAAGGCCGGCGGCATGGGTGGGGATACTCCAGCGCAGCGGTCCAGAACCGCGCAGAAACCCTCGGCTCGCCTCTACAGACGCCGGCCAGGACTCGAAGACGCTGGGCTGGGGCTCCTACAAAAACGTCGTCGTGGGGCGGGGCCTCCACAAACAACGTCGAGAACCCGTAGACGCTCCGCGGGCCTCCTACAAGAACGCCATTGTGGGGCGGGGTTTTCACCGACGCCATCTGGAAACGCTCAGACGCTGGACGGGGTCTCCTCCACGAGCACCGGCATAGGGGGGCTTCCACAAGCGTTGTCCAGAGCCCCATAAACGATGGGCGGGGGGTGCTCCTCCAAAGACGTTGTCCTTGCACGGGGCTTCCACAGACGCCAACCAGGAGCTTGGAGACGCTAGGCGGACCTCCTCCAAGAACGTCATCATGGGGCTGGGCTTCCACAAGCGCCATCCAGGACTCCATAGACGACGGGCCTGAACTCCCTCCAGGAGGCAATGGACCCTGGGTGGGAATTCCTCAGGCACCGCCCCAGACAAAAGGAGGTCGCCATGTGGCGGGGCTTCCTCAGCCGCCAACAAGGATGAGGGAAAAGATGGTGGGGGAAACCCATCTAAAAGGACGTCACCGTGGGGCGGGACTTCCTGAGGCGTGGTCGAGGAAGCCGTGGATTCTGGGCGAGGCCTCCAAGGACCTCATCCAGGGGCAGGTGGGAGTCGTCATCCAACAGGCCACAGACACTGATTGCGGCCTCCAAGGACATCGTCTGGGACGCAGGTGCCATTCAAGGCGCAGGTGACGATGGGCGGGGCTTCCGCAAGCGCATTATAGGGCCCTCCAGACGCTCCGAGGGGCTTCCAGCATGCCTAGCTCCCAGGGGCGAGGATTCCTCTAGCGCCTTTGTCGTGGGAGGGTCCTTCGCAGGCACCCTCCAAGGATGTCGTCAAGGGGCTAGAGGCACCAGGCGCCCTCCAGGACGCCTCACACGCTGAGCAGAGCATCAGCAGGCACCCTCCAGGATATTGTAGAGGTCAGGCAGGGATTCCACAGGCTTCATCCAGGACGCAGTGGATGCTGGATTCTCCTCTAAGATTTCGTCGTAGGGGGAAGTGGCCTCAGTCGCAGTCTGGGAAGCCACGGACGCAGGGCGGGGCCACGGAGGGCGCGGTCCAGGAATCTGTACTCCGGGCGGCACTTCTGCAGACATCCTCCAGGAGGCCGTAGACTGGGCAGCTGCCACAGGTGCCCTACAGGGCACAGAGGATGTGGGGAGGGACCTCGGCCAATGACATTGTTGTGGGGCTGGGTGGCCGCAGGTGCTTTCCAGGACTCCGCAACCGCTGTCGGGTTTTCCACAGGGGCCATCAAGGAGGCAAAGGAAGCTGGGTGGAGATCTCCAGCGCCAGACCCGGATGCAGTGGACCCTGGGCGAGAGTTCTGGGATGCACCTGTCCACTGCAGACGATGTCCATGGTGTACTGGGGACTGAGCGGGTACTTCCCGGACTCGTGCACCACCTTCCAGGGTGCAGATTAATGGTCAGCTGCCATCAGGTGAGGGCAGCCCGCCTGGTCTAAAAAGGCTCCACCTGCGCTCCAGGGCTACAGGAACCTGCCGACCCAGTCTCCACAGGAAAACCAAAGAAACCAGCAAAAGACCAGAAAATGTGCAGAGATGGGAAGTGAGCAAGCACACGGAAGAATGTCCACACCATTAGCTATTGCATAATGAAAGTTAAATTCCTTAGGTACTCTCACCACACGCCTGTCAGAATGGCTGAACGAGAAAATGCTGACAATGGCACAGGGAACAAAGGCATGCAGAAATGTATTGTTCCTTCACTACTCCTATAGATGCAAGATGGTGGGGCCACAGTGGAAAGTAGTTCTGCCCTTCCTTTAACTCTCAAAGAGCTGCTACTGTACAACCCAACCATGGAGTCCTGGGCATTTATCACAGCAGGAAAGACTGGTGTTCACCCAGAAGCCGGTACACCAACGTTTGTAGCAGGTTTGCTTGTATCAGCCAGCAGCTGTGGGACAAAGTCCCAGAGGTGCTCCAGGGGGTGAATGACTCAGACCGTGCCACACCCGAGGCACAGAGCAGTGTGCAGACACTAGGAGGAGCACACCGCGGTTCACACACAGCGTGGACCAATCGCCACAGAATTACAGAGTGAAACAAGCCAATCCGAAAGATCACTCAGAGTAGGATTCCATTTATATGACATTCCTCAAAGGACAAAGTTAGACAAATGGAGAACAGTGGCTTTCGGGAGTGCGGGATGGGCTGGGGACAGGGTAAGTGGTGTAGCTCTGAAAGATCCTGACGGATCCTTATAAGACTGGAAATGGATCCTGACTGTGGGAATGCCCTCCTCCTGGTTGTGCTGTTGTAGTATAGTTTCGGAGGTGTGGCTGGAATCGAGTTTACACGGGACCTCAGTAAATAACACATTCTTAACGCTGCATGTGACTATAGTTTATCTCGGAATCAAGATGCTCATTAAAAATTTCTATGTTCTCGTTGGATCTGCGGCCAGTGGCTGGGAACAATAAAGCCAGTAGCAATGAGCATAGGTACTGTCCTCACTGAGGACGCTAAGTAGCACTTCCCTCCAAAGAAACCAGACATCCTTCAGAAAGAAGTGGCCATGCTCTGTTGGGGGAAGGAAGTGTGTGTCGTGATCCTGGAGTATCTTCCTATAAACAAAAGTAAGGAAGCGACAGGGACTACTTGTGGGCGCACGTGGGAAGGACCCAGGGGCCAATGAGGTGGCACTTCCACTTGCCAGATATGGGATCACTGGAACAACGATAACTGCAATGGTCTGAAATACCTCCGATATCTGAAAGGTGAGTATTTTGAAATATTAACCCAAAACCCCACTAGCTGCTTTTGGAGGATGCTGGGTGTTACGGACTGACTGCCCACCCCCAAAACCTACAATGAATCCTAGACCCCCGTATGGTCTTGTCAGGAGGTAAGGCCTTTTGGGGGTCAGCAGGGTCACGAGGTGAAGCCCTCATGAAACAGATGAGTGCCTTCAAGAAAGGGACCCCAGAAAACTTCTCTCTCTCTCTCTCCCGGTCACGAGGTGCAAGGAGAAGGCACCACCTGCAGCCTGGGAAGGGGCCTCCCCAGCAGCCGACCGTGCTGGCTCCACGATCTGGGACTTCCAGCCTCCAGAACTGGAAGTAATTGCTGTTGTCGAAGCAGCCCTTCTCGGATGCTCTGTTACAGCAGCGGGAATGAACTCAGACACTAGGGACCCGACTGATGGCTGCACGACTGGTGGACAAATGGAAGGAGTCAGGCACGAGCCACACCTCAAGAGCTGCCAGTGAAGGGAACGTTCTCTGCAGAACGGCTGCATCTGACGGGAACACCCTGTTTTGTCCCCTCAGTCTACAACCAGCCCCTCAGACCGATCCTGTGAAAGGTCAGATCACTCCTCAAAGGAGGAGTTGGAGCTGCCATTCCAGAACTTCTGGAACCCTCCCTGTTTGGAATGTGGTCTTTCACACAACAGACTGTCTCCACTTCGGGCCAGTGATTTCATCTCCACTTCTCTTTCTTCAGGGCTGACTTGGTATTTTGGATTACTGTCATCTCCTCTGCCCGTTTCTGATCCCCTTCAAGGATGAAGCAGTTGCGTTTGGACAGTCAGGCTCTACTACCTGAAGGGGGAGGGTGACGTCCCTGCTGACCCCACCCCACAGTCTCTCCCATGGGGGATATGAGAGAGTCAGAGGACTCTGCAGTCACCTTCTCTAGAGTGATATCTCAAGGTCATGGAGAGGTCAGGGGTCGGGTTCAGTTCTGGGCATGTCCTCTGGGTCAGCTGTAGTGGACCAGTCCAGGGGTCAGAGACCCAAAGTTTGGGTGACGGGGGTCAGAGGACATGGTACGAGGAGGAGCCAGGAATGGGGACAAGAGGTTTTTTCCCACTCCCAGGAAAAGACAGTGCTGGGTGCTGCCATGATGTCCCTGAGGGCGAGCCTTGCCCAGGATAGGGACTGAACTAGATCATGTCAGTTAGGGTTCGCCACTAACTTTGCACACTGAATTGCTCCTCTGGGCCACAAAGTTTATTCTGGTGGTGGCAATGGGTTCCAGTGAAGTGTTTAGAAGGACTGTGAATGCGCATCATTGCAGAGTCTCCTGGAAACCACACATACAATGTGCAGCCTCGGAGGGAGCACACAAAGTAGGACCTGTGGGGGGAAAGGCCCCTGAGAGTTTCCCACGGGTGCTCCCTGGAATATGGGTTTGCAAATAGAACTCCCTGTCCAAAAGGACCTGCCGGTCGCTGCGGAACATGTCTCTGGGCATGCCGGCCAGACCCATCGGCAGGTTTCAGCCCTGGTGAGGACCAAGGGAGACTCAGGAGCAAAGACCTCAGGAGCAAAAGCGCCCAGGAGGGCAAGGCGTGCTGGCACTCTCCTGCTCTCTGTCTGTGTCTGTGGTGAACATCCTCAGAGGGAAGTCAAGATAATAAAGGCAGCCTGACTCCTCCCTGGGAAAACATGAATCTCATGGTGACATCTATTTGCCTCCGCGCCTCTATCGCTAACCCTGCCCGCCTTATAGGCACTGAGACACTGAGACAAGGCACACTAAAGGTCAAGGCAAGCAGTTCAAAGAGAACAAGCATCAGAAGCAGATTTCTATAGGACAAAGATTTTGGGATTCTGATTGGGAACTCAAACAATACGGTAAATCTGCTACAGGCTTTAGTGAATCCATCATACAGAAGCTACGAGAAGGGATGGACGATGTGGGGGATATGTGGAAACTCTATAGGGTGTCACAGGGAAATGCTGGAAAGAGAAACAGTCTCTGTGTGTGTGCTCAGGTTGGTGTTTGAGGTTAAGGTATGTGCCTGGTATCCTGCAGTTCAAAGACTTTTCCAGAGGGTTATTGTTAGGGTTAGGGATTAGGGGTTAAAGTATGTATTTGGTATCCTGCAAATCAATGAATATGATACATCGCATCAAATTAGAAAAGGCCCAAAAACCATATGATTGCTTCAATAGATGCAGAAAAAGCATTTGACAAAGTATAACATGCATTCATGGTAAAAAAAAAAAAAAAATCCTCAGCAAAGTAGGTCTAGAGGGAATAAACCTCAAGATAATTTAGGCCATATATGAAAAACCCACATCTAACATACTCAATGAAGAAAAGCTAAGAGCTTTTCTACTAAAGTTAGTAACAAATCAAAGATATCCACTCTCATCATTTGGCTCAACATTGTACTGGAAGTCAATAACCACAGCAATCAAATAACAACAAAATAAATACAAAGCATCCAAATTGGTAAGGAAGAAGTAAAACTTCCACTATTTGCATATGACATGATACTATATAAAGAACACCCTAAAGACTCCACAAAAAATACCAGAACTGATAAATGAATTCAGTAAAATCACAGGATATAAAATCAATGTACTGAAATCTGTTGCATTTCTATGCACTAATAATGAATCAGGAGAAAGAGAAATTAAGAGTATCCCATTTATAACTGCACACACACAAACCCACCTAGGAATAAACTTAACCAAAGTAGTGAAAAACCTATACTCTGAAAACAATGAAACACTGGTGAACAAAATTGAAGATGACTCAAGAAAGGAATGACATTCGATGCTCATGGATTAGAATAACAAATATTGTTAAAATGTCTATGCTGCCCAAAGCAATCTACAAATTTAATGCAATTCCTATCAAAATACCTACAACATTTTTCAAAGAAATAGAATAAATAGGCTTAAGTTTGTATGGAACAACAAAAGGCCCTAC
This sequence comes from Lutra lutra, assembly GCF_902655055.1. Lineage (NCBI taxonomy): Eukaryota > Metazoa > Chordata > Mammalia > Carnivora > Mustelidae > Lutra > Lutra lutra. The sequence continues at coordinate 4,288,182 of NC_062290.1, read as the reverse complement.
ATACCCAAAGCATCTTGAAATAGAAAAACAAAGATAGGGGCGCCTGGGTGGCTCAGTGGGTTAAAGCCTCTGCCTTCGGCTCAGGTCATGATCCCAGGGTCCTGGGATCGAGCTCCGCATCGGGCTCTCTCTCAGCGGGGAGCCTGCTTCCCCCTCTCGCTCTGCCTGCCTCTCTGCCTACTTGTGACCTCTGTCTGTCAAATAAATAAAATAAATCTTAAAAAAAAAAGAAAAAGGTAGAGTTATCATAATTCCAGACTTCAAGTTATATTACAAAACTGTAGAAATCAAAACAGTAGATTAACTGGCACTAAGTAGACACATAGATCAATGAAACAAAATAGAAAGCCCAGAAGTAAACCCACAATTATATGGTCAATTAATTTCAACAAAAGAGGAAAGAATATGCAATGGGAAAAATATAGTCTCTTAAGCACATGCTATTTTGAAAACTGTACAGTTACATGGAAAAGAATCAACTAGATGACTTTCTTACATCATATACAAAAATAATCTCAAAAGGAATTAAAGACCTAAATGTGAAACCTGAAAACATAAAAATCCTATAGGAGAGCACAAACAATAATGTCCTTGACACCAGCAGTAGCAACATTTTTCTAGATCTGTCTCCTGAGGCAAGGGAAATAAAAGCAAAAATAATCTATTAGGACTACATTAAAATAATAAGCTTCTGCACAGTGAAGGAAACCATCAAAACAATGAACAAAAACAAGAGGCAACCTCAGTGGGAGAAGATATTTGCAAACGATGTATCTGATAAGGGGTTAGTATCCAAACCGTATAAAGAACTGATACAACTCAATACACACACATGCATGCACACACGCATGCACACACACACACACACATTCCAATTATAAAATGAGCAGAAGACATGAACAGACATTTCTCAAAGAAGACAACTAGATGGCCAACAGATACATAAAAGATGCTCAATATCACTCATCATCAGGGAAATGCTAATCAAAACTACAATGAGATGCCATCTCATGCCTGTCTGAATGGCTGAAAGTGTTGTCAAGGATGTGGAGAAAAAGGAATCTCAGTGTGGTGGGAATGCACCCACTGTGGAAAACAGTATGGAGTTTCCCCAAAAAATTAAAAACGGAACTACCTTTTGATTCAGTAATTGAGCTACAGGGTATTTATCCCCAAATACAAAAAACACACAAACAAACAAACAAAAAACCTGGGCCACCTGAATGGTTCAGTTGGTTGGGTGTTCGGCTCTTCGTTTTGGCTCAGGTGATGATCTCAGCATCTAGAGATTGAGCCCTGTGTCATGCTCCATTCTCACTGGGAGTCTGCTTGAGATTTTCTCTCCCTCTCCCATCCTGGCACCACCCTGCCTGTGCTCTCTCTCTGAAATAGATAAATAAATCTTTTAAAAAATACAAAAACACTAATTCAAAAATATACATGCACCCCTATGTTTATAGCAACATTATTTACAATAGCCAAATTTTGGAAGCAATCGAAGTGTTCATTGATAGAAGAATGGATAAAGACCAAGTGATATATCTGAGCTGCAATATATATTAATAGAAACTTTACAACTCACAAGGAAACAGAAACAAAATGAAAAATATGGAAGAGAATACCTAAGTGTCATGTTAATACCAGAAAGAGAAGAATGAGAAAAGGCAGCAAAAGATAAATTTAAAGAAATAATGACTGATATTTGTCTCAAATTGATGTCAGATGTTAAACCACAGATTCAGGAGAATCAGAGTATACCAAGGAGGATAAATTCCAAAAAAAAAAATAAAAGAAAGAATTGAGCAAAAAAAGTTATTTTAAAGATGTATTTATTTTGGAGAAGGGGAGAGAGAGTGGGGGGGGGGGAGGGGGAAAGGGAGAGAGAGAAAGAGGGACAGGATTTCAAGTAGACTCCCCAGTGAGCATGGAGCCTGACACAGGGCTCGATCCCACCACCCTGAGTTCATGACCTGAGCAGACATGAAGAGTTGGACACTTAACTGACTGAGCCACCCAGGCACCCTGAATTAAAATTTTTCCAAAAAATTGAACAGTGCCAGCAGTATCTGGGACACAATCAAGTGGACAAATATATCCATGTGGGAGTTCCAGAAGAAGAAAAGATAGAAAAGGAGGCAGTGAGATTATTTGAAAAATTAATGGCCAATTATTTCCCAAATTTAATGGATGATATGAATTTATAAACCCATGACAATAAATGAAATATAAATAGGATAAACTCCAAGAGATATACACCAAGATACATTATAGTCAAATTATCAATAGGCAAAGACAAAGAATCTTGAAAGCAGCAGAACAGAAGGGATTCATTACATATGAGAAATACACAGTAAGACTATAAGCAGAATTCTCATCAGAAATCTTGGAGGCTGGAGGACAGTAGGTTGATATCCTCAAAATGCTGACAGAAAAAAGGCTCAGCCAAGAATTCTGTATCCACCAAAACCTATTAAAAATGAGTGATAGGGGCGCCTGGGTAGCTCAGTGGGTTATAGCCTCTGCCTTCAGCTCAGGTCATGATTCCAGGGTTTTGGGATCGAGCCCCACATCGGGCTCTCTGCTCAGTGGGGAGCCTGCCTCCCTTCCTCTCTCTGCCTGCCTCTCTGACTACTTGTGATCTCTGTCAAATAAATAAATAAAATCTTTTTTTTTAAAGTGATACATTAAGATGTTTTCAGATTAAAAACCAATAAATTAAAACAGAGATCATGCAAAGAATCTTCTCCCACCACAGGAAAATGAACTTAGAAATCAATAACAGAGGGAAAATGGAAACCGAACCAATTTGTGGAAAGTAAACAACACATTCTTTTTTTTTTTTTTTTAAGGTTTTGAATGCCTTGGTAGATGAGGCCTTTATTGTACCTTTGTTAACTTTCAGTTCTGGCAAGTTTATGCCTGATCCAGTCAAATGTACCAACTACAGCAAGCTTTCTTCATTACACATAATTTTTTAAAAAATACAAGGTGATGTTGAAGGCAACAAGAAAAATAGCATATTTGGGGGGAATTTCATGGAGCTAAGAAACAAAAATGAAGGTTCAGCTCTGTCTTCTGCACCTCCAGCCATGTGTCTTCACTGCAATGAGTCCTCCACTTATATCTGAGAGAATGTAGAAGAAGGGGAGGAGGGGAGGGGAGCAAGAGAGAAGAGCCTTGGTGGCTCAGTTTAAACAACACATTCTTAAATAACCAATGGGTCAAAGAAGAAATGATGAGGAAATTAGAGGGTATTTCAAATAAATGAAAATGAACCTGTGATACACAGTGAAAGCAGTGCAAGGAGGGGAATTTATAGTTATAAATGTCTACATTTTTATTTTTTTTAAAGATTTTATTTATTTATTTGACAGAGAGAGATCACAAGTAGACGGAGAGGCAGGCAGAGAGAGAGAGAGGGAAGCAGGCTTCTTGCTGAGCAGAGAGCCCGATGCGGGACTCGATCCCAGGACCCTGAGATCATGACCTGAGCCGAAGGCAGCGGCTTAACCCACTGAGCCACCCAGGCGCCCCGATAAATGTCTACATTTTTAAAACAAACGATCTCAAGTCAACCTATCTTTATAATTTCAGGAACTACTAGGAAAAGAAGAAAGAGGCATCTGAATGGCTCAGTGGGTTAAGCATATGCCCTTAGGTCAAGTCATGATCCCAGGGTCCTGGGATAGAGCCCTGCATCAAGCTCCCTGCTCAGTGGAGAGCCTGCTTCTCCCTCTCCTTCTGCTTCTCCCCCCGACTCATGCTTTCTCACTCTCTATCTCAATAAATAAAATCTTTCAAAAAGAAATGGTAAATGTGTTGATAAATATATACATTTTTAAAAAAAGAAGATAAACTAAATTAAATCTAGCAGAAGGAAGGAAATAATACAAGCCAGAGCAGGGATAAATAAAATAGAGACTAGAAAAAGTAATAGAGAAAATCAACAAACCAAAATTTGTTGATTTGAAAAGATCCACAAAATTTGCAAATGATAGCCAAGACTGACAAAGAAAAAAAGAAGACTCAAATTACTAAAATAAAAGAAGTGGTGACATTACTAATGATTCTACAAAAATGAAAATTGTTATCACTACAAGAAAAATTATGTGCCTAAAAATTGAAATCTATATGAAATGGACCAATTCTTAGAAGCACAAAATGTACCAAGACTGAATCATGAAAAAATGGAAGAACTGAATAGACCTATACCTAGTTAGGAGATTGAATCAGTATAAAAAACAACAAAACAAGAAAAAAAAACCTCAGAAAAAAGGAAAAGACTGGATGATTTCACTGATGAATTCTACCAAACATGTAAAGAAGAACTAACACAAATCCTTATTAAATCCTTCTAGAAAATTGGAGAGAAAAGAACACTTAAGTTATGCTATTATGCCATCATTACCCTGATACCAAAGCCAGGCAAAGATATTAAAAGAAAACTATGCAGGGGCGCCTGGGTGGCTCAGTGGGTTAAAGCCTTTGCCTTCGGCTCAGGTCATGATCCCAGGGTCCTGGGATCGAGCCCCACATCGGGCTCTCTGCTCGGCAGGGAACCCGCTTCCTCCTCTCTCTCTCTGCCTGCCTCGCTGCCTACCTGTGATCTCTATCTGTCAAATAAATAAATAAATAAATAATCTTTAAAAAAAAAATAAAATAAAATAAAATAAAACTATGCAACAAGATCCCTTTATGAAAAGTAATGCAGAGATTCTTCACATAATACTAGGAAAAGAAATTCAGTAATGTATTAGAAAGATTATACACCATGACCAAAGGAAGTTTATTCTTGGAATGCAGGGATGGTTTAACATAGGAAAAGTGACCAATATACCACATTAACAGAATAAAAGAAAAAGACCCATGTAATCATCTCAGGTGATGCAGAGAAGACATTTGACACAATTCAACACCCTTTTATAATAATAATAAAAAAAAAAACCAACATTCAACAAACTAGGAATAGAAGGAATGTACCTGAACATATTAAAGGCTATATGTGAAAAACTCATAACTAACATCATCCCTCATTCTTAGGGACAGAAAGTAAAGCAAAGGTTACAGGAATGTAGGGTAGGAAATAATGGGGAGTTATTCCATTTGGGGTGGTGAAAAGTTCTGGAGATGGATAGCAGTAATGTTTGCACAACAGTACAGTAGTATGAATGCACTTAATGTCATTTACCTGTACACTTGTGATTAAATTTTTACATTATGATAATTATAAGTTTTACATTATATATATCTTGCCACACTTAAAAAATTCTGTGACCAGGGGCACCTGGGTGGCTCAGTGGGTTGGGCCACTGTCTTTGGCTCGGGTCGTGATCCCGGGTCCTGGGATTGAGCCCCGCATTGGGCCCTCTCCTCTGCGGGGAGCCTGCTTCCTCCTCTCTCTCTCTGCCTGCCTCTCGCTGACTTGTGATCTCTGTCTGTCAAATAAATAAATTAAATAAATCTTAAAAAAAAATTCTGTGACCAGATAATCATTTAAAAAATATGTTTGGTTTTTCTCTAATACATTTCTTTAGACATGACCTTCTAACCAGCAGAGACACCAGTTAAAGGACAATTTCCAAAGCAAGTTAAAATTATGATTCTCATACAGACTTAAATTGACACATGTGGTGTCCCTGGGTGCCTCAGTTGGTTAAGCATCTGCCTTTGGCCCAGGTCATGATCCTGAGGTCCTGGGATTGAGCCCTGTGTTGGGCTCCCTGATCAGCAGGGAGTCTGCTTCTCCCTCTTCTTCTGCCACTCCCTCCTATTCTCTCTCCCTCTGTCAAATAAGTAAAATATTTAAAGAAAAACATAACAAGCACATTTGCAAGATAATAAATAGCAGAATGAAGAACTTCAGGCTTGAGCGGTGAGAGTGATGAATTCAATAGTGGATCTGTAGCATATTTGGGCTCGAAATGACCCTCGGAAGCAGGAGGACTTAGAAGGATGTCTAACTGTCCTAAAGTCACCTGACAGGGGACCTGGAGGCAAACTCAGAGTTAAAAACCCAAACACAGGCTGAGTCTCCAGGTCAAACCTTTAGTTGGCATCATCTTCCCAGGGCCAAGGAGAAGTGAAGCACTTCTTTCCTGCACCATGACTCTCTGGGAGAGTCAGACCACATTCTGTTGCTCTCCTCAGGCTCTGTGCATACCTGAGGTGTTTCTCCCCGAGGAGATTTTGTACAACTTAAGGCCCAATATGTGGTGACAGACTGAGGTAGGTCACCATTGACACTTCTTGTGGCACTGTTGACAAAGGGCACCTAATGAGGGCTGTGGCCATAAACAGGCCTATTGAAGTTGTCCACTGGAATCTGCACGGTCCATAGACATCTTCTCTTATCTAGCAGGTTCACTCCCCAATGACCCTTTACACTTACAGCTGCAGCTGTGGTTGCTCCTCTGAGCTCCAGACCTGGCTCCCAGCCAGTCCTTACCCCACCACCCCCTCGCCCACTTCAGAACCGCCACCCGTTGTATCTTTCATTCTACAGAACTCTTCCTGAGGTGCCCTCACTGTTTATGTGACTCTCCACTCAGAGAGGCCTTCCCTGACTTTACAGAGTCTCCTGACCCACCCCCATCATTCCCCACCCACCTGTTTTTTCAACTCCAGAACCCATATTATCAGGTGACATGTCATCTCTGCTATTTAATTTCCTTAACATCTGCATTTCCTCTGAAGCTGCCAGCTCCAGGAGGCCATAGGCCTCTTCACTGCTCTTTCTCTAGGCCCAAGCAGGGGCTTCTTTACCAATTGTGAGAAGAGACCATCCAGCTTCTCACAATGCTGCCCCTGTCACATGCCTCCTGTGACTTCCCAGCCACCAGTCATAAATTGTCTCTAGTTACTCCTCTTCCACCATAATAGCTGTTAGTTTGTGCTCATCTCTTGGTGAGGGGGGACATCACCTGTGATGAAAACTATTAGTTGTGGGGACCCCACCTTAATTATGTGGGAGAGAAGCCCCTGAAATATCTATCAGCTTTCTAATGAGGAGGGTGACCTCATGTAGTGATGTGGAGCTTCCCAAAATTGTTCCCAAGGAATTCCTTTTTGGTCAGAAAACTCACTGAAATATTCCTGCAGGGAAAGAAAGCCATTGTGCAATTTATCAATGTTGTCTTATTTCAATATTTAGCCATTATTACATTAAGATATAAATATTGAATAATATAAATAAATATAAATATAAATATTAAATAATATAAATTTTTTAAGCATACCATTTAAAGTATGCTTAAAGTAGACCTCCCCAAAGACATCTATTATTTTTTTTAAAGATTTTTCTATTTATTTGACAGAGAGTTAGAGAGAACCAAAGAGCACAAGCAGTGTGGGGGTGGGTGGATGGCAGAGGCAGAAGGAGAAGCAGCCTCCCCTCTCCCTGCTGATCAGGGGCTCATTCCAGAACCCTGTGATCATGACCTGAGCAGAAGGCAGACACTTAATCGACTGATCCACCCAGGTGCCCTTATTATCATTTTTTAAAAAGATTTTACTTATTCATTTGAGAGAGAGCATAAACAAGGGGAGCAGCAGAGGAGAGGGAGAAGCAGGCTCCCTGCTGAGCAGGGACCATGATGCAGGACTCCGTGCCGGGACCTGGGATCAGGACCTGAACTGAAGGCAGATGCTTAACCAACTGAACCACCCACTTGCCACAAGACACTTATTATCTTTAAAAAATTATAACAGGGTTGCCAGGGTGGCTCAGTCCCTCTGTGCTCCCTCTGTGCTCTCTCTCTCTCTCTCAGATAAATAAATAAAATATTTTTAAAAATACATAAAAACAAATGAAAATGAAAACACAATGGTCCAAAACCTTGGGATGCAGCAAAAGCAGTTCTAAAAGGGAAGTATATAGCAATACAAACCTACCTCAAGAAACAAGAAAAATCTCAAATACACAACCTAACCTTATACCTAAAGGATCTAGAAAAAGAACAACAAATGATGCTAAAGCCAGCAGAAGGGAAATAGTAAAGATTGGAGCAGAAATAAACAATACAGAAACAAACAAACAAGAAAACCCCAGTAGAACAGATCCATGAAACCAGGAGCTTGTTCTTTGAAAAAATTAATAAAATAGATAACCCCTTAGCCAAACTTACAAGAAAAAAGGGAAGAGACCCAAATAAATAAAATCATGAATGAGAGAGGAGAGATCAGAGCCAACACCATGGATATATAAAAATTTATAAGAGAATATAAAAAAAACTATATGCAAACAAATTGGGCAATCTGGAAGAAATGGATAAATTCCTAGAAACCCACAAACTTCCAAACTGAAACAGGAAGTGGAAAACTTGAATAGACTGTAACCTGCAAAGAAATTGAATGAGTAATAAAATAGCTCCCAACAAATGAAAGTCCAGGACCAGGTGGCTTCCCAGGGGAATTCTACCAAAGATTTAAAGAGGAGTTGATGCCTATTCTTCTTAAACTGCTCCCCAAAAATTGAAATGTAAAGAAAACTTCCAAATTCATTCTACAAGGCCAGCATAACCCTAAACCAAAACCAACAAAGACTCCACTTAAAAAAAGAACTATAGGCCAATATCTCTGATGATCATGGATGCAAAAGTTCTCAACAAAACACTAACAAATCAAATCCAACGGTACATCAAATCATTTACCATGATCATGTGGGATTTACTTCTGGGTTGCCAGTGTGGTCCAATATTTGCAAATCAATCAATGTGATTGATGATACACCACATTAAAAAAAGAAAGGATAAGAACCATATGATCCTAAACAAAAATAACAAAACCATATGATCCTCTCAATAGATGCAGAAAAAAACATTTTACAAAGCACACCATCTATTCTTTATAAACCCTCAACAAAGTAGGTTTAGAAGGAACATACCTTAATATAACAAAGGCCATATATGAAAGACCTATGGTTAATTTCAACCTCAGTGAAGAAGAACTGAGAGCTTTCCCTCTATGGTCAGGAAAAACACAATGATATCCACTCTCACTGGTGTAATTGTTTTACTATTTGCAAATGACATGATACCCTATATAGACAACCCAAAAGACTCTACCAAAAATTGCCAGAACTGATATATGTATTCAGTAAAGTCACAGGGTACAAAATCAACAAACAGAAATCTGTCACATTTCCATATATCAATAATGAAATAACAGGAAGAGAAATCAAGGAATTGATCCCATTTACAATTGCACCAAACCCCATAAGATACCTAGGAATAAATGGCATTTATTATGTTGAGGTATGTTCCCTCTAAATTCGCATTGTTGATAGTTTTTGTCATGAACAAATGTTGAATTTTGTGAAATGCTTTTTCTGCATTTACTGAGGAGAGGAAAATTGTTTTTATCCTTCATTTTGTTAATGTGGTGTACCACATTAATTGATTTGTGGATATTGAACAATTTTTGCATCCCTGGAATAAATATCACTTGATCATGGTGAATGAGCCTTTTAATCAATTAGTAAATTTGGTTTGCTAATATTTTATTGAGGATTTTACATCTATGTTCATTAGGGATATTGGCCTTTTACTTTTTTTTGGTGAAGTCTTTATCTGGTTTTGGTAGCAAGGTAATGCTGATCTAATAGGATGAATTTGGAAGATTTTCTTCCTATTCTATTTTTGGGACTTATTTGAGAAAAATAAGGATTAATTCTTCTTTAAATGTTTGGTAGAATTCTCTTGTGAAGCCATCTGATCCTGGCTTTTTGTTGGGAGTTTTTTGATTAATGATTAATTTTGTTACTATTAATCAGTTCAAATTTTCTATTTCTCTGTTTTTTACTTTTTATTTTTAAAGATGGAATCATGACCTGAGCTGAAGGCAGAGGTTTTAACCCACTGAGCCACCCAGGCACCCCATCTATTTCTGTTTTTTTAAAGATTTTATTTATTTATTTGAGAGAAAGAAAGAGAGAGAGCATGAGTTGGGGGAAGGGCAGAGAGAGGGGAGAAGCAGACTCCTTGCTGAACACGGAATCCAATGCAGGGCTTGATCCCAGGACCCTGAAATCATGACCTGAGCCAAAGGCAGACTCTTAACTGACTGAGCCACCCACATGGCCCACACTTTTTTTTCTATTTCTTTTTAATTTATTCTTATAAATTGTATGCTTCTGGAATTTATCTGTTTCTTCTAGGTTGTCCAATTTGTTAGCATTCAATTTTTCATAGCAGTCTCTTATAATCCTTAGGTTTTTGTGGTGTCAGTTCTTACTATTTCCTTTCTAATTTTATTTATTTATGTCATCTTTTTTTTTTCTTGATGAGTCTGTTTATTTTTTTTAAGATTTTATTTATTTATTTGACAGACAGAGATCACAAGTAGGCAGAGAAGCAGGCAGAGGGAGAGATGGAGAAGCAGGCTCCCTGCTGAGCAGAGAGCCCGATGTGGGGCTCGATCCCAGGACCCTGGAATCATGACCTGAACCGAAGGCAGAGGCTTTAACCCACTGAGCCACCCAGGTGCCCCTTGATGAGTCTGTTTAAAGGTCTGTCATTGTTGTTGATCTTTTCAAAGAACCAATTCTTGGTTTCACTGATCTTTTCTAATTTTTAATCCCTATTTCATTCATTTTCCCTTTGACTTTTATAATTTCCTCCCTTCTACTAGCTTTGGGTTTTGTTTGTTCTTCTTTTTGTTCTTCTTGTTTGTTCCTTTGGGTGTAGATTGTTTATTTGAGGTTTTTCTTGTTTCTTGAGGTAAGCCTGCATTGCTATAACCTTCCCTCTTAAAAGGACTATTGCTATGTCTCAAATATATTTAACTATTTCATTTTCATTTTTTGCCAGGTGTTTTTTTTTAAATTTCCTCTATTAATTTCTTCTTGATCCATTATTAGGTTAGTAGCATATTATATAACCTCCATGTATTTTTTTAAAAGATTTTATTTATTTATTTGACAGAGAGAGAAAAATCACAAGCAGGCAGAGAGGCAGGCACAGAGAGAGGGGGAAGCAGGCTCCCTGCTGAGCAGAGAGCCCAATGTGGGTCTCGATCCCAGGACCCTGAGATCATGACCCGAGCCGAAGGCAGATGCTTAACCCACTGAGCCACCCAGGTGCCCCAACCTCCATGTATTTTGATTGGAGCATTTAGTTCATACATATTTAAAGTAATTGGTGATAGGCATGTACATATTGTCATTTTGTTACTTGCTTTATGGTTGTTTTTATAGTTCTTCTCTTGCTCTCATCCCTTGTGGTTTGAGGGATTTTTCTTGTGATATGTTTGGATTCCTTTCTCTTAATATTTTTGTATGTCTACTACAGGTTTTTGATTTGTGGTTGCCATTTGGTTCATATATAACACTGTATGCATATACCAGTCTATATTAAGTTGATGGTAGCTTAAGTTTGAACCCATTCTAAAAGCACTACATTTTTACTGTTCCCCCATCCACATTTTATGTATATGATGTCCTACTTTAGATCCTTTGATTTTGTGAGTCATTTGTCTGATTTTTATACATATAATTGATTCTACTACTCTTATGCTATAACCTCTGTACTAGTTTTATAAGTGATTAATCTAGTACATTTATTATGTTTGTATCTATTTTGTGACTTTTTTCCCTTACATAATTTTCTTTACTCCTGATTACTCCTGATTATGGCCTTTTTTTGCACTCAAATAATTCTTTTTAATGTTTCTCATAAAATTGGTGGTGAGGAACTCCTTTAATTTTTGTTTGGGAAATTCTTTACCTCTCCTTCTACTCTGAATGATAGCCTTGCTAGACAGAGTATTCTTGGTTGCACTTTAAATATATTATGCCACTCTCTTCTGGCCTGCAAATTTTCTGCTAAAAATCAGATGATAGCCTTATGGATTTCTCTTGTATGTAACTGCCTTCTTTTCTCTTGCTGCTTTAAAAAGTCTCTCTTTATAACATCCATTAAATACCTAGGAATAAACCTAACCAAAGAAATAAAAGATCTGTACTCTGAAAACTATAAAATACTAATGAAATAAATGAAGAGGACACAAAGAAATGCAGACAATCTGTGTTCATTTATTGAAAGAACAAATATTATGTAAATGTCTATACTACTCAAAGCAATCTACATATGTAATGCAATACCTATCAAAATACCAAGAGCATTTTGCACAGAATTAGAACAAACCATTCTAAAATTTGTATGGAACCACAAAAGACCCTGAATATCCAAAGCAATCTTGAAAAAGAAAAGCAAACCTGGAGGCATCACAATTCTGGATTTCAAGCTATATTACAAAGCTGTAGTGATCAAGATAGTATGGTACTGGCACAAAACAGACACATAGGTCAGTGGAAGAGAATAGAAAACCCAGAAAAGAATCCACAACTATATGGTCAATTAATATTTGACAAAGCAAGAACAAAAATCCAAAGGGAAAAAGTCACTCTTTTCAACAAATGATGTTTTGAAAACTGGACAGCTATATGCAAAGGAATAAAGCTGGACCACTTCCTTACACCATAAAAGAAATAAATTCAAAATGGATTAAAGACCTAAATGTGAAACAGGAAACCATCAGAATCTTAGAGGAGAACACAGGCAGTAACTTCTTTGACATTGGCCATAGCAGCTTCTTACTAGATTTGTCTCTTGAGGGAAGGGAAACAAAAGAAAAAATAAACTATTGGGACTTCATCAAAATAAAAAGCACAGTGAAGGAAATAATCAACAAAAGTAAAAGGCAACCTAGTAAATGGGAGAAGATATTTGCAAATGACTTATCTGATAAAGGGTTAGTATCCAAAATCTATAAAGAACTTATCAAACTCAATACCTAAAAAATAAATAATCCAGTTAAGAAATGGCAGAAGGCATGAATAGACACTCTTCCAAAGAAGATATCCAGATGGCTAACAGACACAGGATGCTCAATGTCACTTATCTTCAGGGAAATACAAATCAAAACTACATGAGGTATGTAGAAACAACATACAACAACTGTCAGAAACAACAGGTGTTGGTGAGGATGTGGAGAAAAGGAAAATCTCTTGCACTGTTGGCAGGAATGCAAACTGATCCATTCACTGAGGAAAACAATATGGAGGTTCCTCAAAAAGTTAAAAATGAAACTATGCTAAAATCCAACAATTGAATTACTAGGTATTTACCCAAAGGATAATATAAAAATATTGATTCAAATGGATACATGCACCACAAATCAGTCCATTGACTAATAAATGGATAAAGAAGATGTGGGAGATCATATATATGTATATATATACATATATATATATATAAAATACCCACAAAAATGTATAAATGCACACCCCACATCATATATATGTATACATACATATATATGTGCAAACCCTATATATACACACACACATATATGTACATACAGAATGTATGGAGCATATATATATTATATATATTTGCCATTTATATATACCATATATATACCATATATATGCCATATATATATATGCCATATATATATACCATTTATATGCACACACACACACGCATATATAATGGAATATTCCTCAGACATGAAAAAGAGTGAAATCTTGCCATTTGCAATGATATGGCTGAAGCTAAGGAGTATTATGCTAAATGAAATAAGTCAGTCAGAGAAAGACAAATACCATATGATTTCACTCATATGCTGAATTTCAGATACAAAACAAATGAATATGGGGAAAAAGAGGGGCAAACCAAGAAACAGAGTTTTAACTAATAGAGAACAAACTGATGGTTACTGGAGGAGAGTTGGACAGGCGGATGGATGGGCAATGGGTATTAGGGAGGGCACTTGCTGTGATGAGCACTAGGTGTTGTATATAAGTGATGAATCACTAAGTTCTACACCTAAAACTAATATTGCACCATATGTTAATTAGCTGGGATTTAAATTAAAAACTTGGAAAAAAATGAAAAGTAATTATTGTAGTATTCATTATTGAATCCACATCTATACATTCCAATATAATTTGCAAAATAATCTGTAATTATATTTAGTACATTATACAAAAACCAATACAATATGAAATTTTTCAGCACAATTATTTAATGGAGAAATAATTGATGAGTATGTCTTCTTTGAAAGACAGATATAGGGGCGCCTGGGTGGCTCAGTGGGTTAAGCCGCTGCCTTCGGCTCAGGTCATGATCCTGGGGTCCTGGGATCGAGTCCTGTGTCGGGCTCTCTGCTCAGCAGGGAGCCTGCTTCCCTTCCTCTCTCTCTGCCTGCCTCTCTGCCTACTTGTGATCTCTCTCTGTCAAATAAATAAATAAAATCTTTTTTAAAAAAAAAGAGAGAGACAGATATAACCAATATCAAAAAAACTAATAGAACTGATTATTTTCCCCTCATAATTGATAATGTAATTTGGTTCATTGTGCTTTCTGGGATTTTTTTTCTACATTTAAAAAATATAAATGAAAAATTTTAGCTTTCTCTTATGAAAAATTAAATAACATGTTATTTTATTTATATCATTTATTTACTATTTTATTTATTTTATTTTTATGTAATAATTAAATCCTTTTATGTACTAATTAAATCCTTTTTATATTCTTGTCAATCTTCATTAAACAGAGGGTATACTCTTGTAGGATTTAGAAGAGAATTTCAGGGCTTATTTAGTGAGGGGTGGTGAGTGCTACATGAAAAAATTTAAAAAGGATGTTGAGGGACTCAGGGACTAATAAGAGTACAAAGCTGTTACCAAACCAAGCCCAAAAGGACAAGGGTGGAAAGTGATGTTATTGGCCAGTGAGTGCTAGGGCTATTGGGAAGAGTTACTATCTGAGTGGGATTCAGTCCCTGATAGATAGGGAAGGAGGGGAGCCTGACCCTGCCATCTCTTCCCTCTTTCCCTTTGACTTTTTTTTTTTTAACAAAATCCAACCAAAGCAAAGAAGTAAAGCCATGCAATGCAGTCCACAAAGGTCAGCCCTAGGTGCACCGAGTAAAGTAGAGAAGGACAGATGATGAATGGAGCAGGGAGAGACAAAAGGAGTATAGTAAGCAATGTTACAATACATAGTTATTTCTGTGTGCTTGATACGAGAGATTTTGAAAATTATTAGGTGGATATTACCAAGATGGTGTCCTAGGCAGCTCCTGATTATTCCTCCTCCCTTGAAGCACCAAATACATACAAAGAAATTCCCTTTAGGAGAAATTCAGAAACTAGCTGACTGACTCATACATATCAAGTGATTGAGAAAATATCCACATTGAAATGGGTAGGAAAAGATGAGACACACTCTTGCCATGAACCCTACTCCTAACACAGTGCCTTATAGTCGGGATGGAACCCACAACTCCCAGCATCTACCTGAGGAGTGAAGAGTTTGGATCACACTTTAAGTACCCAACTTTAAAGGTTACCACCTAAGATACGGGCCATCAAATCACCTAGCTCTGATACCCAACACGGCTTGCATTCATGAATCCCACAGGACCATAGAAGACAAAGAAGATTGTTGCTGTTGTTGAGCTCTACCTGACATATAAGATCATATCAGTTTCAGATGTAAATAAAAGCTTTTATTTATTTTTTAAAATTAAAAAAATATTTTATCTATTTATTTATTTGACACAGAGAGAGACACAGTTAGAGAGGGAACACAAGCAGGGTGAGTGGGAGAGGGAGAAGCAGGCTTCCTGCAGAGCAGGGAGCCCAATGCAGGGTGTGGTGACCTGAGCTGAAGGCAGATGCTTAACAACTGAGCCACCTAGGCACTCCAAGAAGTAGTTTTTAAATGGGCCTGGGAGTACTCCCTGCACCTGTAACTGTGGGCTCAGTGCAGAGGGAACTGACAAAAATGTTCATCTCCCTTTTTCTCCCTGGAAGGGAATTGACTGTATACTATTTAAGCTGCCGACTGAGGATCAGGCTTCTGATCTGCCTGTGTGTGGAGCTCCCTCAGATCACTTAGGAAACTGAGAGAACTGGTGGTCAACCTCATCTTCTCCTGGCTCATCCCAACAGTAAAACCAAGCCTCCAGCTTCTCCCTAGAAAACGCTTGTCCATGCATCTAGCACCCAACGTGTTATGGCTGCTATCTAAATGAAGAAACAAAATGGGGGTGCCTGGGTGGCTCAGTTGGTTGAGCAACTGCATTCGGCTCAGGCCATGATCCTGGAGTCCTGGGACAGAGTCCCGCATCAGGCTCCCTGATCCATGGGGAGTCTGCTTCTCCCTCTGACCGTCTCCCCTCTCATGCTTTCTAACTCTCTCTCTCTCAGATAAATAAATAAAATCTTAAAAAATAAAGAAACAAAATGAGTATGTTATAAATAATAGAGTAAGAAAATATCTAAAAACTGACCTTGATGAAATGGAGATAAGTAGTTTACCTAACAGAGTTTAAGTCAACAGTCGTAAAGATGCTCATCAAGGTAAGGAGAACAGTGCCTAAACAAAGTGAGAATTTAAACAAAGAGATAGAAAATATTAAAAAGTACCAACAGAAACTATAGAGCTAAAGGATAAAAACTACATTGAAAAATTCAATAGAGGGCTGCCTGCGTGGCTCAGTGGGTTAAGCCTCTGCCTTGGGCTTAGGTCATGATCTCAGGGTCCTGGGATCAAGCCCCGTGTCAGGCTCTCTGCTCAGCAGGGAGCTTGCTTCCCCCTCTCTCTCTGCCTGCCTCTCTGCCTACTTGTAACCTCTCTCTCTCTCTCTGTCAAATAAATAAATAAAATCTTTTTAAAAATTCAGTAGATGTTCAACAGCAGATTAGATCAAGTTGAAGAAAGGGTCAGTGGACTCAAAGATAACCCAATGGCAATCACTCATCAAGGAGGGGAGGAAAAAGAAAGAAAAAAAATAAAAAGTCAAGAAAGTATCTTAAGGGACTTATGGAACACTATGAAATGGACCAGTACATGCATGACATGTGTCCCAGAAGGAGAAGATGAAGAGAAAGCAGCAGGGAGCTTATTCAAAGAAATAATGGCTAAAAACTTTCTAAACCAAGGAGAAAAAATAGACATTTAGATTTAAGAAGCCCAAAGACAATAAAATTAATATCAATTCTTCTCAAACTCTTCCAAAAACTTGAGGAGGGAAGCACTTCTGATGTCATTTTATGAGGTCAGCATTACCCTGATACCAAACTAGACAAGGACACTACAAGAAAGAAAATCATAAATTTCTGTTGAACATAGTTGCAAAAAAAACCTTCAATAGTATACTAAGAAACCAAATCCAACAATACATTTAAAGAATTATACACCATGATCAGGTGGGATTTAACCCTGGGATGTAAGGATGGTTCAACATATGTAAATCAATAAAAGTAACAAAATAAGGAATAAAAATCAGATGATTGTCTCAATAGATGCAGATAAGGCATTTGACAAAATGCAACATTCTTTAATGATAAAAACTCAGTACATTAGGTAGATGGAATGTATTGCAAGATAATAAAGGTCGTATATGAGAAGCCTACAGCTTGGTGAAAAGCTAAAGACATTTCTTCTAAGACCAGGAACAAGACAAGGACACCCCCTCTTACTACTTCTATTCAACATATTATTGGAAGTTCTAGCCAGAGTAGTTAGGGAAGAAAAATAAAAGGCATCCAAATCTAAAAGGAAGAAGTAAAATTGTCTCTGATTGCATAAGACATAATTTTGTATATAGAGAACTCTAAAGACTCCACCAAAAACCTGTTAGAACTAATAAACTCCATAATGTTGCAAGATAGAAGATCAATATACAAAAATCAGTTGTGTTTCTATACACTAACAACAAACTATTAGAGAGAGAAATTAAAATAATCCCACTTACAGTGGCAATAAAAGCAATATAAAACTAAGGAGGTGAAAGATCTGTACACTGAAGCTATAAAATGCCAATGAAAGAAATTGAAGAAGACACAAAGAAATGGAATGATATTCTGTATTTGTGGATTGGAAGAATTAATATTGTTAAAATATCCATACCATTGAAAGCAATCTATAATCCCTAACAAAAGAAATAAATTCCCATTCTTATCAAAGAAATCCTTATCAAAATTCCAATGGCATTTTCTATAGAAATAAAAACAAATCTAAAATTCATATGAAACCAGGAAAGACCCCAGACATTTGAAGTAATCTTGAGAAGAAGAGCAGAGCTGAAGCGCCATTCTTTCTACTTCAAGGTATATCGCAAAGCTACAGTAATCAAAACAGTTTTGTATTTGCGTAAAAACAGAAGCAAAAATCAGTGAAACACAATAGAGAGCCCAGAAGTAAACTCATAAATATAGGGTCAATTAATTTTCAAAAAAGGCACTAAGAGTACACATAGGCAAAGAATAGCTTCTTCAGTAAATGGTGTTGGGAAAACTGGATATCCATATGCAAAACAATAGCACTAAATCCCTATCTTATAAAAAGTCAAGTCAAAAATGGATTAAAAATTTGAATGTAAAAATTGAAACCATGAAAATCTTATGTTTATAGGGGATAAGATTTTGACATTGGTCTTGGCAATGAGTTTCTGGATTTGACACCAAAACCACAAGCAACAAAAGCAAAAATAAACAAGTGAACTACATCAAATTAAACGGCTTCTGTACAGCAAAGGAAGCAACAAAATAAAAAGGCAACCCATGGAATGGGGGAAAATATTTGCAAACCTCATACCTGATATGGAGTTAATATCCAAAATATAAAATAAACTCACACCACTCGATAGTAATCACCATCATCATCATCATCATCATCATCCAATTAAAACAGGCAAAGAACCTAAACAGACATTTTTCCAAGGAAGACTTACACATGGCCAATGCGTACATGAAAATGTGCTCAACTGCACTAATCAGTGAAATGCAAATCAAAAGGAGATATCAATTCACATTTGTTAGGTGGTCTATCATCACAAAGACAAGAGATCAATCCTGGTGAGGATGCAGAGAACAGGAAACCCTTGTACACTCTTGGTAGGAATGTCAACCAATACACTGCCAAAGAAAACAGTATGGAAGGGGTGCCTGGGTGGCTTAGTTGGTGGAGTTTCCAAGTCATGATTTCAGCTCTGGTCACGATCTCATGGTTCATGAGATTGAGCCCAACATTGGGCTCTGTGCTCAGCGGGAAGTCTGCTTGAAATTCTCTCTCTCCCTCTGCCCCTCCCCTCACTCATGCTCTCTCTTGCTCTCTCTCTCTCAAATAAATAATAAATAAAATCTTTTTTTTTTTTTTAAAGAAAACAGTATGGCGTTTCCTCAAGAAAATAAAAATAAAACTACCGCATTTTCCAGGATTCCCACTTTGGGATATATATCCAAGGGAAACAAAATTAATACCTTAAAGAGATATCAGTACTTCCATGTCCACTACAGCATTATTATAATAGTCAAGGTATAGAAACAAGTGTCCATCAAGAATTGAAATGGACGGGCGCCTGGGTGGCTCAGTGGGTTAAAACCTCTGCCTTCCGCTTGGGTCATGATCCGAGGGTCCTAGAATCAGCCCTGCGTCGGGCTCTCCGCTTTTGTTTATTTATTTGACAGAGATCACAAGTTGGCAGAGAGGCAGGCAGAGAGAGAGGAGGAAGCAGACTCCCCACTGGGCAGAGAGCTCGATGAGGGGCTCGATCCCAGGACTCTGGGATCATGACCCAAGCCGAAGGCAGAGGCATTAACCCACTGAGCCACCCAGGCGCCCCTAAACAAAATCTTAAAAAAAAAAAAAAAAGAATTGAAATGGACAAAGGAAATGTGAGATGTTATGCAGCCAAGGATGAAACTAGAGGGCAGTATGTTAGGTGAAATGAGCCAGACAGAGAAAGACAAATACTGTATGGCATCACCTATATGTGGAATCTTAAAAAAAAAAAAAAAAGAAGTTGAACTCAAAGAAACAGAATGGAATGGTGATTGTCAAGGACTAAGAGGTAGGGAAGTTGGAGAAGTTGGTAAAGGATATAAATATTAGTTAGGAGATGAGTAAATCCTGAGGATTTAGTGTAGAGCATGATGACTATAGCTAATGATACTGTATTATATATGTGAAATTTGCTCAGAAGGTAGACCTTAAGCATTGTCTCACATACACAAAAAGGGAGCTATATGAGGTGATGGATATGATTGTGGGAATCCTTTGACAATGTATATGTATATCAAACCATCCCATTGAATATTTTAAAAATATTACAATTTTATGTGTCAATTTTTCCTCAATAATGTTAGAAAAAATATTTAAAATAAAACTATAAAACTAAATAAAAGAAAAGAAAATTCCTTGGTTGTCACTGGACTTGGGATAATGGTGTTTCCCATTCCAACTATTCTTCTGGCTTTTAATTCAATATTTTCTTTAGGTTTAGAAAGGCTGTGGGCCAAAGCTATGTGTTGGTTCCACCTATAAAGAATCTATATTTACATCTATATTTAAGATTTCCTAAAAAGAGCTAGAACTTTTAATGAACTTTTAATCTCTTCACAACTGAGATAAAACAGGATTATTTTTCTTTAAACACTTTTCTCTATAGCAATTTAAAGAAAAGTCTAATTCTTTAAATCTATAAGAATACTAACCTTACCATTCAATTTTGCTGAATCCTTTGTGCTTCATATCTGAAACTTAACAATCTATTAGTAAAATTATAGTGTTACTTTCTTTTACTACATATGAAAGGTGACATTTTTAGCAAAATGCCTTAGATGTGTTAATAAAAAATTGTCTTCATTATTGTTTTTTACTTTGAGTTCATTGAACTATGTGGAAGTTAATCTTTTGGCCCTTACACATGCAGAACTCCTTAGGGTTCAGTGTGTGTTTTGTGCATGGAAGAACTAGAGAATTGGGCTTTTGGTTTATTTGTCCAATATTCACTTGAATTGCCTTTGCTTAGTTTTCAAAAAGTGGTTTCCTGGATCTCTATTCACTTGTATACTCAACCTCTCTTTCTCTTTGTGAAATTGGACAATTCATACCCCTACCCTGTCTTCGGTTTCCACAAGTTCTGGTCTAGGAAGCATTGTTGCTTAGCAACAGGTGAACGAGCTCCTCTTTTCTATGCCACACTACAAAAGAGTTGATCAGAACCTCCACACACTTACTCATCAAACGACCACAGATATCGTTTCTTATGCTGTATTACTGATGAATTGTATAATTTCGTCTATCTTTTAACTGCAGCAAGATAGAAAATGTATGTTTTAAAATCAAATGTTTCCTTTTACGTAACTTGTTTGACTCAAGTTTAAAACAGTCTGTGCTTAAAAAGATTCCTTTTCATTGAAATAAGCTAAATCTTTTCTCTCTATATCTAAACCAACGAAAGCAGACATGATTTTAAGCTGATTACAAAAACTCTCCCAGGATACCTTTTCTTACCAAAGTTTGCTTCATATAAACAGCATTTTGAATAAATAGAGTAGCGACAAATTACTCCTCGTATGTCTTACTTTGAATTTAAATATACAGCAGAAGCCAGTTAGGGACTTGGAAATGCAGTACACGATACTTCGTACTTTTCCAAAACTTTTCAGAAGCATCTTTAGGAAATGCTAAGTTAAGTTCAACTGAGCTGGGGAGCAAAGGAAGCAAAGGGAAAGTTTGGTATTCTCTCATTTAGTAATAAAATATAACAACATTGAGGATTCACTTGCCAGACAAAGTGTTCTAAAAATCCCTGTTGCTAGGGAAGGACGTAAAAAAGAATGCTGAAGCCACTTGGAAAAAATACTTGATTATCTAAAAAATAATAAGCTAAAGCTTAAATTTTGTAAGAGCTAAAGAGTTTTGCAACTTCTTGTGCTGGCCAAGATAGTGTAAGCACAATACAGTGTATTTCTCCCACTCATTAGAATTAATTTCTGGACAAAAGTCAACTGCCAGTGGACTCTGAGAAGTAAATAATGACAGGAAAATCAGGCAGTGTGAATCAAAAATCAAGAAGAAACATCCTGTACAGGAATGAGTTTCCCAATATTGTTAACTCTTCTAGCTTTGAAATGAAAGTGGCTCCAGTAACAGAACTACCCCCAGTTGACATGTGTTGCAAGAACTCCAATAAAATCCCTGTCTTTCTGGCTGGAGGACCAGGAAACTGGCTTTTCTGTGGGCCAGAGATTTCAGGGGGAAATCCCTGAGTGTTCTCTCTCCCCCTACCCCTCTCCCTTCAATAGGTAGGTAGGTAGACACAGATAGATGGACATACAGGTAGATATAGTTATAGATTAGATTAGAGATGGAGGGGCGCCTGGGTGGCTCAGTGGGTTAAGCCGCTGCCTTCAGCTCAGGTCATGATCTCAGAGTCCTGGGATCGAGCCCCGCATCGGGCTCTCTGCTCAGCAGGGAGCCTGCTTCCTCCTCTCTCTCTGCCTGCCTCTCTGCCTGCTTGTGATCTCTCTGTCAAATAAATAAATAAAATCTTAAAAAAAATAGATTAGAGATGGAGATAAAGGTAGAGATTAGATAGCTTGCTCTTGTTTCTCTCAGCCCTGCTTGAGGGAGCCCTCAGTCCTGGAACTATGAAAAGACATGGTGGGCACCAAAAACTCCAAAAAGTTCCTGTGATTCAAACAGTGTATGTTGGGGAATTAGGGAAGAGAGCTAGAGAAGAGGAGCCCTCAATGCTGCACATGAACTGGTGCAAGTCTTGGGCTCAGACCTAAGCTGGACATGCATGGACAGACCCAAAGACATAAGTGAAGGTTTTGAAACCAGAGCTGCCATTGGAGCTACCATCCAGGGAAGGAGAGACATAATTTTCAGCCTGTATCTACCTGGGTTAATTGCCTGCTTAAAATCAATATTCTCTAGAGGATTATAACAGGTTATAGAGTCTCACAACACAGTATTCAAAACGTCCAAGATATAATACAAAACTCCTGGACACACAAGGAACCAGGCATAGATCACTTACTTATTCATAAGGGAAAAGACAATACATATCAAGTCAAAAACAATCCAGATGTTGGATTATCAGATAAAAACTTGAAAGCAGCTATTATAATTACAATATTATAAGTTCTTAAGGTAAATAAGAAGAATTCTTGGCAGAGACATAGATATTACAAGTGGAAATTTTAGAACTGAAAAATGTAATTTCTGAAATTAAAAAAATGTAATAGATGGGTTTCACAGCAGAATGGATGTAACACAAGAGAGAGTCATGAATTCAAGACAGATCGATACAAATTAACCAATCTGAGAAACACAGAAAAAAAGATAAGACGAAATGAACAGAGCTTCAGGATCTGTGAGAATTATCAAAAGCCTAGAGTTTAAGAAACAAAACAGATGAACATGGGGAAGGGAAGGAAAAATGAACTAATTTAAAGACAGAGGGGAAGACAAGCCATAAAAGACTCTTAACTCTAGGGAACAAACTGAGGATTCCTAGAGGAGGGTGGGTGGGGGCATGGGGTAACTGGGTAATGAGCATTAAGGAGGACACTCAACGTAGTGAGCACTGGGTATTATATGCAACTGTTAAATCGCTGAATTCTACCCCTGGAATTAATACTACGTGTGAACTAACTTCAATTTAAATAAAATCTTGAAGAAAAAATTCTAATATTGTTGTCATTTGAGTCTCAGAAAGAGATGATGCAGAAAAAAATATTTTGAAGAAGGGGCACCTGGGTGGCTCAGTCGGTTGGGTGTCTGCCTTTGGCTCTGGTCATGATCCCAGGGTCCTGGGATTGAGCCCCACATCAGGCTCCCTGCTCAGCAGGAAGCATGCTTCTCCCTCTCCCTCTGTGCTTTCTCTCTCTCTCTCTCTCTCTCAAATAAATAAAATCTTTAAAAAAAATATTTTGAAAAGGGGCGCCTGGGTGGCTCAGTGGGTTAAAGTCTCTGCCTTCGGCTCAGGTCATGGTCCCAGGGTCCTGGGATCGAGCCCCGCATCCGGCTCTCTGCTCAGCAGGGAGCCTGCTTCCTCCTCTCTCTCTCTGTCTGCCTCTCTGCCTACTTGTGATCTCTGTCTGTCAAATAAACAAATAAAAATCTTTAAGAAAAAAATAAAAAAATATTTTGAAGAAATAATTGCTGAAAAGTTAAAATCTGGTGAACAAAATAAATATACAGGTTCAAGAGACTCAGCAAAATGCCCAATATGTCATAATCTAATTGATAAAAACCAAAGATTAAAAAGTCCTGAATATAACCAGAAAAACAAAAGAACATATTCAATACAGGGATATTTAATAAAAAAATCAGGTACTATAGAACACAATGAAACAATATCTTTAGAGTATTAGTAGAAAAAACATCAATCCAGAATTTTACATGTCGTGAAAATATATTTTAGGAATATGGTGGTTCTAAAAGTACATCCACAGGTCCCTTACCTTGCAGCCTAATTCCCACCCCCTTGGGAGAAATCCAGTACTAGTGATTCATATCTCATGAGTATTATATGGTAGAAGTGACACTTTGTGAAGTGTTAGTTACCACCCTTTAGCTGGCAGTAGTACCCCAAGTTCACGGTTCAAGTTTCAGTTACCACCAAGTATTAACTGAGTAACTACATAAAATGCAAGCTTGCTGCAAGCTGCTCTAGCTCCTCATGAAACCACTTAAAAGCATGAAGTTAAACAAAAACCAAAATAGCTGCACTAAAGCTTCACTGAAGCTTGATTTCAAACTAAGCAACCTTCTCCCTCTCTTCTGAAAACCTCCCCATCTCCCTTCATAGACTTTTGTTGCAGGAACCACCCTGGAGACGGGATGCATGAGGCTGTCAACAAGTACACAATTCCTGTCAAAAACAGCTAGACTGTATTTCCCAGTAAAACCCTGTAGCCCCTTCCTCCAGGCAGGCTTCCAGTTTTGAAGGCCTGAAACTGCCTATAGCCTGCTTTGCTGACAAAGCAATAATGCTATTGTTTCTCTTCATTTTAAACTCTGTCTTTGTGCTGTATTTGGGCTCTGAAGAACAGAGGTCAGTTTTTTTTTTAAGATTTTATTTATTTATTTGACACAGCGAGATCACAAGTAGGCAGAGAGGCAGGCAGAGAGAGAGGAGGAGGAAGCAGGCTCCCTGCCAAGCAGAGAGCCCGATGCGGGACTCGATCCCAGGACCCTGAGGTCATGACCTGAGCCGAAGGCAGAGGCTTAACCCACTGAGCCACCCAGGCGCCCCAGAGGTCAGTTTTTGACAACATTCAGTCCACCAGTCACTGTGTAAATAATAGATGGCGTCATGCTCAGTGACCAGTGGTGTCACTTCTTGCAGAGTCTGTTGGTGGCTGGTCACTGCACAGCTCAGTTCACGCACAGACAGCAAAGTATGTAGCTGTGTTGCCTCCTTGTCTCCAGTGGTTAATACACATGACAGTTTACAAAGTGGACCGGTGAACGCAGGACTTGCAATCCAACATAAATTGGGTCATTGAAGAAGTACCTTACTGCAACATGTTAGCATGCTGTACTGCAGACTCTCAGATGTGCAGTCAGAAGCATCCAGTCAAGGTGGGTTTATCAAATGTGCTGTGATGACAAGGATGAAGATGTCCCAGAGGAAAGGGAACCAGCAAAAACACAGTCAAGGCACTTAGAGATATTTCATGACATTAAAAGCACAAAGGAGAAAATGTTGAACGTTGATCCAGACTTAGAAAGTTTTATGACAAGTTGTCAAATAAGCCCTACAACTTAAGAAAAAGGCAAGTACTGCTCAAAAGACTTTTTTTTCAAGATGCTTGATATACTTTTTACAAAGATGAAAAGCACTTTAATTCTCTGTGTTGCTAATATTTACAATTGTGGGGTACAAGATAAATATTAATTTTATTATTTTGTTCATTTCCTTATACACTTGTAACTGAGTATATGTTTTTAAGGTTTTCATGAAAATTTCTAGAAATCACCGAAAGCCATAATTTTACTCACTGATAAAAGATTGTATGACAGTTTTAGCATACCTGCCTGGTCATTTTTATAGTTTTATACTGCTGTGCAAAGCAAAAACTGTCTGCTTCAAGTTGGGAGACTCTATGTGCTAGAAGTCTAAACAATTCTCTGGAGGATGTGGCTATTTTCATTTTAACAGGCAATCACTAGGTTAGCCTCACACCATACAAACCTGTCTTGCCCTCTCTTGGTGGTGGCTGCAGTGTCACTTAATTTTCAAAGTGCTGCTCCTTTGCCTCCACATGTGCAGCTCTGGGCTGAACGTGGACATGTGTCTGCTCATACACAGAATTGGAGACGCCCCTTTCCAGCTCTGTCCTCTCCAGGATGTCACCCAGACTGTCTGGCTCCCAGGGACCGTTTTCCTCGTGCTCTGGCTATAAAGATGGGTTTCTCTCTGATTATTACCTGCCAACATGCCCCACGATTTTGCCAAAAGGAACAGCTCTCAGACAAAAATAAGAGAAAACAGAAAAAAATAAGCATACATTTCCTCCACATTCTTCAGACCACAAGGTCATTTTTCCTTGCTTCCAGGCTAAAGAGACAGGGTTTTTCTCAGGGTTGACCTTACTGCTATCTCTTTGGTCTCTGCAGTTTCACCACAACTAGGGTAAAGTTCAGGTCAGGACTGAGAGAGAAAAAATATTAGGAAAAAAAAAAACAGGGATTACTGACACACTCTCTGACTTATAGGGGCCTCATTACCATACTTTTTAAAGACAGTTCCAGACTATTTTCATATCAACAGTGTGAGAGTCCCTGTTCCTCCACACCCTCATCAGCACTTGGGAATAAGCACTCTTAATTTTAGCCATTCTAATAGGTGTGTGTGGTAGAATCTCCTTGTGGTTTTTAAAAGGCTTTATTGAACATAATTCACATATGATTCATCCACTTACAGCTTGAAATGTAATGGTTTTGGTACATTACAATATAACTTTTTAAAATTGTGGTATGTTGGGGCACCTGGGTGGCTCAGTTGGTTAAGCAACTGCCTTTGGCTCAGGTCATGATCCTGGAGTCTGAGGATCGAGTCCCGCATCGGGTTCCCTTGCTCATCAGGGAGTCTGCTTCTCCTGCTGACCTCTCTCCTCTCATGCTCTCTCTCTCTCTCAAATAAATGGATAAAATCTTTAAAAAAATTAAATTGTGGTATGGTAAAATACGTATCATATACCATTTTTCATTTAACCATTTTTAAGTGTACAGTTGGCCAGCTTTAATTACATGCATGGTAACTACAGCCATCACCATTGTCTGCTTCTAAGACTTTCATCACCCCAAAAAGAAACTGCACTATTAAGCAATAACATCCAATTCCTCCATTTCCCACCTCCTGGTAACCTCTGATTTAATTTCTATATATGATCATTCTTTATACTTCATATAAGAGGAATTTAAACTATCCGTTTATATCTCCCTACTTTCACTTAGCATAATGTTTTCTAGGTTTATCTCTATTGTAGTGCATTTCCATACTTCATTCCTTTTTATAGCAGAATAATATTCCATTGTATTTATTTACCACATTTTATCAATCCTTTCACTTGTTGATGGACACTTGTATTATTTCCACCTTTTATCTCTTATGAATGATGCTATTGTGAACATTGGCATATCTGTTTGAGTTCATGCTTTGAATTCTTTTGGGTAAATACATAGAAGTGGAATGCTGAGTCATATGGTAATTCTATTTTTACCTTTTTAAGGAGCCAACAACTGTTTTCCATTGTGGCTGCAACATTTAGATTCCCACCAGGTATATACGAGAGTTCCGATTTCCCTACATTCACATCAACATGTAATATTTTCCATTCTTAAAAATTGTAACCATTCTAGTGTGGTTATCTCAATGTGGTTTTGGATTGCATTTCCATAATGACAAGTAACGTGGTATCTTTTCATGCTTATTTTCCATTTGTACATCTTCTTTGGAGAAAATCTAGTCAAATCATTTTTAACTTTTGAATTGTGTTTGGGTGTTTTGTTGTTGAGTTGTAGGAGGCTTTTTTTTTTTAGTTTTTATTTACATTCCAGTTAGTTCACATACAGTGTAATATTAGTTTTGGATGTACGACATAGTGATCCAACACTTCCATACATCACCTGGTGCTCATCGCCAGTGCACTCTTTAATCCCATTTGATCCCCTATTTCCCCCACTCCCCCACCACCTCTCCTCTGGTAATCAGTTAAGTGTCTGTTTCCTGGTTTGTCTCTCTCTTTTTCCTTTGCTTTTTGTTTTGTTCCTTAAATGCCACATATGAGTGAAATCCTATGGTATTTGTCTTTCTCTGACTGACTTATTTCACTTGAATAATACTCTCTAGCTCCATCTGTGTCATTGCAAATGGCAAGATTTCATTCTTATTTTTAAATTTTTTTAAAGATTTTGTTTATTTGAAGGATTTCATTCTTTTTTTTTTTTTTTTAGATTTTATTTATTTATTTGTCAGAGAGAGAGAGGGAGAGAGAGTGAGCACAGGCAGACAGAGTGGCAGGCAGAGGCAGAGGGAGAAGCAGGCTCCCTGCCGAGCAAGGAGCCCGACGCGGGACTCGATCCCAGGACGCCGGGATCATGACCTGAGCCGAAGGCAGCTGCTTAACCAACTGAGCCACCCAGGCGTCCCGGATTTCATTCTTTTTGATGGCATAATCAAATCACACACAATTTGATCACATACACACACATATCTCACATCTTCTTTATCCATTCACCAATTGATGAACACTTGGGCTGTTTCCATAGTTTGGGTATTGTAGAAAATGCTGCTATAAATATCAGGGTGCATGTACTCTTCTGAATCTGTATTTTTACATCCTTTGGGTAAATACCTAGTAGTGCAATAGCTGGATTACAGGGTAGTTCCATTTTTAACTTTTTGAAAAAAAGATTTTATTTATTTACTTGACAGAGAGAGATCACAAGTAGGCAGAGAGGCAGGCAGAGAGAGGCGGGGAAGCAGGCTCCCCACTAAGCAGAGAGCCCGATGTAGGGCTTGATCCCAGGACCCTGAGATCATGGCCTGAGCCAAAGGCAGAGGCTTAACCCATTGAGCCACCCAGGCACCCCCATTTTTAACTTTTTGAGGAAACTCCATACTGTTTTCCGGAGTGGCTGCTCCAGTTTGCATTCCCTCCAACAGTACACGAGGGTTCCCCTTTCTCCATATCCTCACCTATACTTGTTGTTTCTTGTGTTTTTTGATTCTAGTCATTCTGAGAGGTGTGAGGCAGTATCTCATAGGGGTTTTGATTTGTATTTCCCTGATGATCAGTGATATTGAGCATCTTTTCATGTGTCTGTTGGTCATATATATGTCTTTATTGGAAAAATGTCTATTCGTGTCTTCTGCCCATTTCTTTTTTTTTTTTTTTTAAGATTTTGCTTATTTATTTGACAGAGATTACAAGTAGGCAGAGAGGCAGGCAGAGAGGCAGGCAGAGAGGGCGGGGGAAACAGGCTCCCTGCTGAGCAGGGAGGCCAATGCGGGACTCAATTCCAGGACCCCGGGATCATGACCTCAGCCGGAGGCAGTCGCTTAACCAACTGAGCCACCCAGGTGCCCCTCTTCTGCCATTTCTTAACTGGATTATTTATTTTGGGGATGTTGAGTTTGATAAGTTCTTTATAGATTTTGGACACTAACCCTTTATCAGATATGTCATTTGCAAATATTTCCTCCCATTTACCAGATTGACTTTTAGTTTTGTTCATTGTTTCTTTCATTGTGGGGAAGCTTTTTATTTTGATGTAGTCCCAATAGTATATTTTTGCTTTTGTTTCCCTTCCTTCAAGAGACATATCTAGTAAGAAGTTGCTATGGCTAATGTCAAAGAAGTTCCTGCCTGTGTCCTCTTCTAGAATATTTGTGGCTTCATGTCTCACATTTAGGTCTTTAATCCATTTTGAGTTTATTTTTGTATATGGTGTAAGAAAGTGGTCCAGTTTCATTCTTTTGCATGTGGCTGTCCAGTTTTTCCAGCACTGTTTGTTGAGGAGGCTGTCTTTTTCCCACTGGATTTTCTTTCTTGCTTCGTCAAAGATAGACCATATAGTTGTGGGTTTATTTTTGGGTTTTCTATTCTCTTCCATTGATTCATGTGTCTGTTTTTGTGCCAGCACCATACTACCTCAATCACTACAGCTTTGTAATATAACTGTAAGTCTGGAATTGTGATGTCTCCAGCTTTGCTTTTCTTTTTCAAGATTGCTTTGGATATCCAGGGTCTTTTGTGGTTCCACACAAATTTTAGAATTGTTTGTTCTAGTTCTGCGCAAAATGCTGTTTGTATTTTGATAGGGATTGCATTAAATGTGTAGATTGTTTTGGGTGGTATACATATTCTAATAATAACCGTTCTTCTTATTCATGAGCATGGAATGTTTTTCCATTCCTTGCGTCACCTTCAATTCCTTTCATTAGTATTTTATAGTTTTCAGAGTACAAGTCTTTCATTTCTTTGGTTAGGTTTATTCCAAAGTATTTTATTATCT
The DNA here is from genome assembly GCF_902655055.1 of Lutra lutra. Lineage (NCBI taxonomy): Eukaryota > Metazoa > Chordata > Mammalia > Carnivora > Mustelidae > Lutra > Lutra lutra. The sequence continues at coordinate 4,257,847 of NC_062290.1, read as the reverse complement.
TTGGTGTAATTGTAAATAGGATTGTTTTCTTTTTTATTTCAAGTTTTTATTGAAATGTTAGTGAGTTAACATATAGTGTAATATTAGTTTCAAAGTAGAATTTAGTGATTCATCACTTATATATAACACCCAGTGCTCATCACAATAAGTGCTCTCCTTAAAACCCATCACTCATTTAGCTCATCTCCCCCGCCACTCACCTCCATCCATCAACCTTTGGTTTGTTCTCTGTGGTTAATAGACTCTTATGGTTTGCCTCCCTCTGAATGTTGTGAATTTTAACTAGGTGTGCTCTGGTCTTTTTGTGAAATGAGACCTGACTACCTCTACCAGAACTGAGGCCCTACAGAACTGTTTGGTTGGAGGAGAGATGTGGGCAGGGGTTTGCGCTGGTTTTCGGGGGGAGGAGTCTGCCACACTGGGGCTGAGGCAAGCTTGACCAAGAAGGGCAGTCCTGCCAGAGCACAGGTGGGTGGGACTTGATGTAAGCCAGTTAGGCAGCCAGGGTTGGCACCGAAGTGCTTCCCACTGGTGGTTCTGTGTTTATGCTGAGAGGTGGGGGAGGAAAATGGTGCCAGTCTTCCCCTTTGTTCACGGAGAGGCATCTCTGTGTATACTAACTCTCAGGGAAACATTCCAAGAAGAGTGAATAATCTCCCCAGTGTGTGCCCCAGGTGCTTTTCAGATGCTGTTTCCATGCTATCTGCTCCTGGGTTGTTGTTTGCCTTCCTTCCAGGAGCAGTCCATTGCCCTCAGGGATCTATCTCATCCAAGCTCACTGACCTTTAAAACTCCAGGCTTTAAGCCCCACTGGTTCCAAGAACACATGAAATCCATAACCTTCCAAGTTAATGGTTTTGGGGAAATGTTCTCTTGTGCATTCCCCTCTGTGTTCCTCTCTCCCTTGCCCTTCTCTCCATGACCAGAGCTCCCTCCTCTCCTCTCTGGAGCATCTGCTATCTGTTTCTCCCTTAAACCACATCTCCATGCTTCTTACCTTCTGTGATGTGGCCTCTTCTCTCCCTTTAGTTGTAGAGTTTGTTCTTTCAGGGTTCAGCTGGATTTCTGGGGTACTTAGGATGATTTGATAGTTATCTGGTTATGTTTGTGGGAGGAGGCAAGCCTAGGGTCATCCTACTACATCACCATCTTCCTCTGCTGAGACTACTCTTGATTTTCCTAATTTTGTAATTCATTTCTTTCTTTCTTTCTTTTTAAAGTAGACTCCATACCCACTAAAGAGCACAATGCAGGGTTTAAACTCATGAGTGTGAGATCAAGACCTTAGATGAGATCAAGAGCTGGACACTTAGCCAATTGAGCAACCCAGGTGACCCTATATTTTCTAATTCCTTAATACCATTTTTGTTGTGTCCCATAAGTATCAGTGTGTTGTGTTTTCATTTATATTACTCTCTAAACATCTCTTAATTTCCCTTGTGACTTCTTTGATCCATTGTTTGCTGACAAGTGTGTTGTTGTGTTTATATAATCCACATTTTGTGAATTTTCCAATTTTCCTTATACAATTGATTTACACCTCTAACCTGTTGTGGTTGGAGAAGATACTTTGCATGATATTTATCTTCTAAAATCTACTGAGACTTAATTTATGGCCTAATTTATCGTCTGTCCTGGAAAATGTCTTGAGAAGAATGTGTGTATTCTTCTTGTTGGGTGGAGTATTCTGTGTTTGTTAGATCTATTTGATACATTGTATTAAGTCCTCTATTTTCTTACTTATTTTCTGTCTGGTTATTCTGTCCCTTCTTGTGAGTGGGATATTGGCGTCTCCACTCATTACCATAGAATTCTCTATTTCTCCTTTCATTTCTGTGAATTTTTTCTTCATAGATATTGATGATCTGTTATTAGGTACATAAATATATCTTCTCATTATATTGAAACTTTTATTAGCATATAATCTATCTATCTTTCTTTCTTTCATCTTTCATCTAAATTTTACTTAGTCAACATACATTCCAATGCTAGCTTCTGGAGTAGAATTCAGTGATTCATCACTTACATGCAACACCCAGTACTCATCAAAACAAGTGGCCTCCTTAATACCCTTCACCCATCTAACCCATCCTCCCCTTCCATCAACCCTCAGTTTCTTCTCTATTAAGAGTCTCTTATGGTTTATTTCCTTCTGTTCTTCCCCCCACCCTTCCCATATGTTCATCTGTTTTCTTTCTTAAATTCCACATATGAGCAAGATCATGTAGTATTTTTCTTTCTCTGACTTATTTCACTTAACATAATAGTCTCTAGCTCCATCCATGTCATTGCAAATGGCAAGATTTCATTCTTTTTTTATGGCTGAAATAATACTCCTTTGTGTGTATATATCACACCTTTTTAACCCATTCATCACTTGATGGACATTTGGTCTCATTCCATAATTTGGCTATTGTTGATAATGTTTTTTTAAAACACGGGGGTGCATATGTCTCTCAGCATCAGTATTTTTGTATCCTTTGGTTAAAGACCTAGTAGTGCAATTGGTGGGTAATTCTATTTTTAACTTTTTGAGGAATCTCCATACTGTTCTCCAGAGTGGCTGCACCACTTTGCATTCCCATGAACAGTGTAAGAAAGTTCTCTTTCTCTACATCCTCACCAACACCTGTTGTTTCTTGTGCTGTTACTATGAGCCATTCTGGGGCACCTGGGTGGCTCAGTTGGCTGAGTGTTTGCTTTCAGCTCAGGTCATGATCTTGAGGTCCTGAGATTGAGCCCCACATCAGCATCCCTGCTCAGCAGGGAGTCTGCTTCTCTCTTGCTCCTCTATGGTGCTCGTTCTCTCTTTCTCTCAAATAAATAAATCTTTAAAAAAAATTTTTAGCCATTCTAACAGGTGTATGTTGTTTTGATTTGTATTTCCCTGAAGGTAAGTGATATTGGGCTTCTTTTCTTTTCTTTCTCTCTTTTTTTTTAAAGATCTTATTTATTTATTTGACAGAGACAGAGATCACAAGTAGACAGAGAGGCAGGCAGAGAGAGAGGAGGAAGCAGGCTCCCTGCTGAGCAGAGAGCCTGATGCGGGGCTTGATCCCAGGACCCTGAGATCATGACCTGAGCTGAAGGCAGAGGCTTTAACCCACTGAGCCACCCAGGCTCCCCTTGGGCATCTTTTCATGTGTCTGTTAGCCATCTGGATGTCTTCTTTGGAAAAGTGTCTATTCATGTCTTCTGCCCATTTCTTAACTGGATTATTTGTTTTTTTTGGATGTTGAGTCTGAGAAGTTCTTTATAGATTTTGGATACTAACTCTTTAACTGATATGTCATTTGCAAATACCTTCTCCGGTTCCATAGGCTACCTTTAAATTTTGTTGATTGTTTACTTCACTGAGCAGAAGATTTTAACTGGATGAAGTCCCAGTAGTTCATTTTTGCTTTTGTTTCCCTTGCCTCTGATGATGTTTCTAGTAAGAAGTTGCTATTGCCAAGGTCCAAAGGTTTCTGCCTGTATTCTCCTCTAGGATTTTGATGGATTCCTGTCTCACATTTAGATCTTTGATCCATTTTGAGTTTATTTTGTGTATGGTATAAGAAAGTGGTCCAGTTTCATTTTGTTTCTGTCCAGTTTGCTCAACACCATTTGGTCTTTTTTTTTTTTTTTAGATTTTATTTATTTGAGAGAGACAGAGAGAGCACAAGTTGCAGGGGCTGAACAGAGAGATGGGGAGAAGGAGACTTCCTACTGAACAGGGAGCCCAATGTGGGGCTCAATCCCAGGACCCTGAACCTGAGTTGAAGGCAGATGCTTAACTGCCTGAGCCACACAGGTGCCTTAAACCCAACACCATTTGTTGAAGAGACTGTCTTTTTCTATGCACCAATAATGAAGCAGCAGAAAAAGAAATCAAGGAATTTATCCCATTTGCAATTGCACCAAAATCAATAAGATGTCTAGGAATAAATCTAACTAAAGAGGTAAAAGATCTGTACTCTGAAAACTATAGAACACTTATGAAAGAAACTGAAGAGGGTAAGAAATGGAGAAGCATTCCATGCTCATGGATTGGAAGAATAAACATCATTAAAATGTCTATACTACCCAAAGCAACACACACATTTAATGCAATCCCTATCAGAAAAACACCAGCAATTTTCACAGAGCTAGAACAAATAATTCTAAAATTTGTATGGAACTACAAAAGACCCCAAATAGCCAATGTAATCCTGAAAAAGAAAAACAAAACTGTTGGCATCATGAGTCCAGATTTCAAGCCATATTACAAAGCCATAGTCATCAAGAGAGTATGATAGTGGCACAAAAATAGACACAAATCAATGGAACAGTAGAGAACCCAGAACTGGACCCACAACTATATGGTCAACTAATCTTTGACAAAGCAGGAAAGTATACCTTTTGATTAAAAGTCTATTTTGTCTGCTATTTGTATAGCCACTGCTGCTCTCTTTTCATTACTGTTTGCATGTACTATCTTTTCCACTTTTTCACTTCCAAGCTGTGTCTTTGGCTCTCAAGTGAGTCTTTTGTAGAAGCATATAGTTAGAACATGTGTTTTTATCATTTTTCTAATCTCTGGTGTATGGAGACTTTAATCCATTTACATTTAAAGTAATTATTGATAGCGAGGCCCTTAACTTCTTTCATTATGATACCTGTTTTGTATATGCTCTATAGGGTTGGACTTTTTTTTTGTCATTTTCTGCATTACTTCCTTCTTCTGTGTTTTGGATTTTTGTTGTTGTAAAATTCTTGAATTCTGTATTTCTTTTTGTGCAGTTACCATGGAGATTACATTCCCAATCCTAAAGTCGTGACTTTCTAATTGTAGTTTATAACAGTTTAACTCCAATAAAAATCTCTGCTCTTTTAAAACTTCAGCCTCATTTAGTTGTTGATGTCACAAAATTACATCTTCATACATTGCCTGCCCCAAAACATAATTCTTTTAAATGCATTACTTTCCTCAATCATATGGAAAAGATTATGTGGAGTTGCAAATCAATGGTACAGTATAGTACTAGCTTTTACATTAAAAACTTTTTTATTTTAATGCATCAGTCTCTTAACTAATGTAGGAAACAAAAATTACAGTTACAAACCATTCTTACAATAGCACTACTTTTTTTTTTTAAAGATTTTATTTATTTATTCATGAGAGAGAGAAAGAGAGGCAGAGGAAGAAGCAGTCTCCCCACTGAACAGGGAGCTCGATGCAGAACTTGATCAGGACCCCAGGATTGTGACCTGAGCTGAAGGCAGACACTGAACCATCTGAGCCACCCAGGAGCCCAATAACACTACCTTTTAAAGATGCCCTTATATTTACTTTTATTGAGATCTTTATTTCTCCATATGGCTTTGAGTTACAGTCTAATATCATTTTGTTTCACTTTGCAGGATACCTTCGAGCAGTACTTGAAGGGCAGGACTAGTGCTCTTGAACCCCCCTCAGCTTTTGCTTATCTCAGAATGTCTTGATTTCTCCCTCATTTTTAAAGAACAGTTTTGCTGAATATAGGATTCTTGGTTGATATTATTTTTCTTTGAGTACTTTGAATATGTTGGCCCACTATCCAATGGCCTCTATGGTTTCTGGTAAGAAATCTGTAGATAATCTTATTGAGGATCCCTTGTATGTGATGATTTGCTTCTCTCTTGCTGCTTTCTTTTATTATTTAAATTCAATTGGCCAACATATAGTACAACATTAGTTTCAGATGTAGTGTTCAATAATTCATCAGTTGTGTGTAGCCCAGTGCTCATCACATCTTGCTGCTTTCAATATTTGTTGCCTTTGTCCTTTGAAAGTTCAAATGTCTCAGCATGGGTCTGTTACTTCATCTTACTTCGAGTTTGTTGAGCTTCTTGGATGTTTATATTCATGTCTTTCATCAAATTTGAGAAGTTTTCAGCCACTATTCAAACGTTCTCTCTGCTTCTTTCTCTTCCGCTTCTGGGACTCCCATGATGAGTATGTGGGTACATTTTGTGTTGTCCCGTATTTCCCTTAGGTTCCATTCCTTTCCTTCAGTCTTTTTTCTTTCTGCAGCCTGGATAATTTCCATTTGTTCTATCTTCAAGTTCACTGATTATTTCTCTTGCCTGCTGAAATTGGCTTTTGAATATCTCTAGTGAATTTTAAAATTTTAGTTATTGTATTTTTCAGCTTCAGAATTTGTCTCTTTCTTAGGTTTTCTTTTTATTGATACTCCTATTTTGTTCATACCTTGTTTTCTTGACTTTCCCTACATCTTCCTCTAGTTCTCTGGACACATTAAGACAGTTGTTTTAAAGTATTTGTTTCATATATCTTTTATTAAGTTTATTTCAGGGGATGATTCTGTTGAATGGTTTTACCTTTGAATGGGCCATACTTCTCCAATTCTTCTTGTGCTTTGTGTGGTTTTTGGTTGAACACTGGAATTTTAAATCTAATAATGTGGTAAGTCTGGCAACCAGGTTCTCCCCACCTCCAACGTTTTTTGGGTTTCTTTTCTTTTCTTTTTTTTTTTTTTTGTATTTGTTTTGTTTGTTCGAGGTTTTCTCAAACAACCAGAGATTAGCCCAAGGTGTAAACATAATGTCTTCTTAGGTCTTTTCTGAGACTTTCCTTGGGAAAGTGCAGTCACTTTTAAATTTTCTCTGTACATGCAGCTGTTTTTGAATACCCATCCTTTAATGTCTGGCTTATGAAAGGGGAAAGGTGAAAAATGAAGGGGTGAGAAAAAGACACTTCCCTATACATTTCCTGGAAGTCAGATCAGTGGAGGTGGGGGTTAGGAGGGGTTTGCAATGGGAGAAGTTTCAACAATAATGGCTACCCATGACTTTGCACCTCTGTGATCAGAAGCAGCAATCAGCAGTGAGAGCACAGATCACCAATATTTGGCAGACAGTGTCCTTTTTTCCTAGCCTTGCTCCTGGAGACTTTATGTAAACAGCTCAAGGATCATGTGTACAGCTACCTGCCATGGTGCTGGGAGTGGGGATGCGTAGTTGCTGCTGTGTTAAGAGCTGACCAAAATTAACAAAAATTTACCATCCAAGCCTTCCTCTGGAAGTTGCAATGCTTCAACACATTCCAAAGTTCCAAAATAGTTACATCAGACAGATTCTGCCAGTGCCATTTTTGTCTAAATGGGAGACAGATTCCTGGTGCTTCCTACTCCAGCATCTTCCCAGAATCCTTGTCTAGGTTAATTTTATCTAACTATTGAGGGAAGACCTTTTTTAGTACTCTAGCTGATGACTTTTTGAATGATGTGATTTTCCAATCTGTTGGAAATGGGCACTGTACCATCTCATCCTTTCCAAATGTTTTTTCCTCTGCCTTGGGTAGCTTGCTCACATGCATGCACTAATCAGTTCTCAGGTGAATATTTCAGGAGGATCATCTGCAGATCTCTCTTTACAGAATTCCTCTCTCCAGTACTCTGCCCTACAAATTCTAGCCACTTTGTCCAACTCAGATTCCCAGTTCCATTCCCTCGACTTGAGGAGGCTACCAGGCCTTCCTCACATCATGGCCCTGAAACTTCTACCAGGCAGTGAGCTGGGTCAGTTGTAGGGTTCACTCCCTTTGTTTCCCATCTTTCAAAAATCTCTGTTCATCATTGACTGATCTTCAATGTTTAAGAAACATTGTCCCATTTAATTAATTATTTAGTTAATTTTTTAGAGTGCTAGGGTGTGCAGGAGAAGGGGCAGACAGAGAGAGAGAGAGAGAATCTTAAGCAGGCTCCACAACCAGTGTGGAGCCCAACACAGTGCTCAGTCTCAGGTTGTCTCACTTATTTTTTTATTTTTTTTTTAAATACTTTTTTTTTTATTTGACAGAGAGATCACAAGCAGGCAGAGAGAGAGGAGGAAGCAGGCTCCCCGAGAGAGCAGAGAGCCCGATGCGGGGCTCGATCCCAGAACTCCGAGATCATGACCCGAGCCGAAGGCAGCGGCTTAACCCACTGAGCCACCCAGGTGCCCCTGTCTCACTTATTTTGTCTCTTTGTTGTTGTTGTTTCAGGCGGGAGGGTGGTCAGTCCCTGTCAGTATATCTTGGCTGACAGTGAGGCTGAAGCTCCACTTTAAAATTAGTGTCTTTCTCACATGAATGTACTAATGGTACTAATTGGTACTAATCAGTATCTTTCTTGGTAATACAAGTTATCTCTATCTTTTCTTAGTAGACTAGGAGAAGAAGATATAAATCTGAGTACCAATAGGTACTTGACAAAATTAAAAATATGAGTGCTTAATAAGTATCTAATGGATTAAAATATTAAAGGTTAACCTTATTTATCATAAGATTGCTAGAGTTATAGGTCATGGAAATGTCATGGAAATATAGCATATGTTGATAGCTCTAAGGAGTTCCATGATGTTTCTTAGGAGAACTTTTGTGATAAAATACAGGTCTTAGTTTCTTAGTTAATTAAGTGAATTTGTGGTGAGTTAAATACATTTTAAAAAAAGACAGATGGATCAAATTAGAACTGGCCAGTTCTTCAGACATGTGGCTCAGTGGTGATTCAGTATATAATCACTGGCTTAAGGTTTAGAAGGCATGATTTTATAGTATCTGTGTCCTTTAAGGACAGTGTATAGGAAGGGTCTTATCAAGTATATCATGGAAACATGTCTATTTTGGACATTCAGCATTCCTTTTCCCTTCCTAAAGGCACATAGATATCCTTCTCAAAAGTTGTATATGGTTTTGGTGAGGTGATCAATCCAGGTACATGTTGCTTCATAATAAAACTGAAAGAGCCATATTCTTTTCATTGTGAGACTGGAGATATTTTATTTAAGCTTAGTCTATTCCACACTTTTTTTTTCTATAACTTTGAATTTTAAGCAAGTGACCACAGGACAAGGGAATATTGCTATTCCTTATGTCATCATCAGCACCCCAGAGGTATTTTTAAATGTACTAGTGCCTGGCCTCCCTCATTTCTGCCCACTTCTAATCCTGGTTCCTCAACTTTTGTTGATTTATGAGTTCCTAACATCCTTATAATATATGCCATTTTGCTTATATAAGAGAGAGTTGTATCTTCTGCTTGTGACATAAGAGCCAAAACCCATACAGTGTAACATGCTATCTTGCCTGTCAGGGCTAGGGTTTTAGACAGTCTTTTCAGTTGACCAGGCTGTGCAGTTGGTTATAAGTCAATGTGAGCAATGTGAGAGGGGTCTGCTACAATGGTTAACACAGGCTTGGGCTGCACTCGCAGACCTACTCAGACCTCAGGAAGCTGGTCTTGAAGTATACTGAGCTGATCAGGCAATAAACTGGGTATGGCATCTGGTGTGAACAAAGTATTCCTAAGACTGCACACTGGAAAGGCATCTCTTGTATATGTCCTAGGTGGTAAGAACTCTACAAACGATGTGATAGAATTTGTGTGTGCTGGGAAATTAAAACTCCAGGGTAGGACCCTTATCTTATAATTTCTATACTTTTGCAAGTAGCTAGCTATCCATCAGAGCTGAAGAGAGTTTTAAAAAATTTTATTTATTTATTTGACACACAGAGAGACAGCAAGAGAGAGAACACAAGCATGGGTGTGGGAGAGGGAGAAGCAGGCTTCCCACTAGAGAGCCCAAAGCAGGGCTTGATCCCAGGACCCTGGGATCATGACCTGAGCCGAAGGCAGACACTTAACTGACTGAGCACCCAGCTGCTCCTGAAAAGACTTTTTTGAGAAGGCCCTTTATAAACTATAAAGCACTGAACAAATGTGATGTTAAATTGAAGTGTTATAAAGTAATCTACTGAATAAATTTCATTAAATGTAAGCCAATATGAGGCAAGGGTGATGCAATTGCTCAGCTCTTTAGGAATTAAGATCTTTTGATATAGTAGCCACTAGCCACATGCAGCTATTTAAGGAAAACTAAATGAAATAAAAAATTTAGTTCCTCAGTTGTATACATTAAGTGCTCAATAGCTACATATAGCTAGCAGCTACCATAGTGGATGGCACAGCTCAGTTTTCCTCCGTCACAGAAAGTTCTACTGAACAGTGCATCTCAAGAAAAGTAAATGCTAGGATAAGATTACTCAGTCTGGGGCGCCTGGGTAGCTTAGTTGGTTAAAGTGTCCAACTCTTGATTTCAGCTCAGGTCATGATCTCGGGATTGTGAAATCAAGCCCTATGTTGGGTTCTGCACTAAGCATGGAGCCTGCTTAAGAATCTCTCTTTCTCTCCCTCTGCCCCTCCCCTCCTTCCTGCTTGTGCATGCTTGCTCTCTCTCTCTCTTTTAAAATAAAAAAAAAAAAGATTACTGAATCTATAATCTTTTCTATTTTTTTTTTTTTTTTTTTAAAGATTTTATTTATTTATTTATTTGACAGACAGAGATCATAAGCAGGCATAGAGGCAGGCAGAGAGAGAGGAGGAAGCAGGCTCCCTGCTGAGCAGAGAGCCCGATGTGGGGCTCGATCCCAGGACCCTGAGATCATGACCTGAGCCGAAGGCAGCGGCTCAACCCACTGAGCCACCCAGGCGCCCCCTAATCTTTTCTATTTTTAAAAAGATTTTATTTATTTGTCAGAAAGAGAGAGAGAGAGTGCAAAAGTGGGGGGAACAGCAGGCAGAGAAAGAAGCAGGCTTCTGGCTGAGCAGGGAGCCCAATGCGGGACTCCCTCAGATCATGACCAGAGAGCTGAGGGCGCACACTTAACCGAATGAGCCACCCAGGCATCCCTAATCTTTTATTTTGTTTATTTTATTTCTGTTTATTTTGATATATGGGGTTTCCTAGTTTAACAAAACAAATCTGTGCTGAAATCCTTACTCCCAGTTGCACTGATGAGGAGACGGATGCACTAGCCAGCCCCTCAGCTAGGGCTGGTGCTGTCTGCACCCCCATCTAGGACCTGCTGCAGGGAGGGATGGGAGCAGGCAGAGGTGAGCAGAGAAGGAGCAGCTGTTTTTTGCTTCTAGCTCTTTCCCAAGCTCAGGCTATTGCTCCACCCTGAGGACATCTGCATTTAAGGCAGAACTTTCTCCCTGCCTTCCCAAGGCACTTGTGCTCCTATAGCTCCTCAGGCAACTCTGATCTCTTCCCTAGACAGCAGAGTCCATGTGGGGAACCGCAAATCACTTGCCAAAGGATGACTGTGTGTTTCTGTGTTTGAGGCTACAGCGTCCCTGGAGGAGGTGAGGTTCGTGTGCGCTAGACTGGTCAGGCCTGGGTGCTCCTCCTATGCTGTTATGAGAGAAGTGTTCCTTCCAGAAACATTTTTTATGGTTTGCACAAATGTAACAGACCATTTGATGATAACTAGACTCTAAATAATTAAATCTTAAAATGGTTTTTACTGTGAATGGGAATTGGATTCATATCATATTGAGAAATAAAATTTAGTTTACCAGGGGTGCCTGGGTGGCTCAGTGGGTTAAAGCCTTTGCCTTCGGCTCAGGTCATGATCCCAGAGTCCTGGGATCGAGCCCCGCATAGGGCTCTCTGCTCAGCAGGGAGCCTGCTTCCTACTCTCTCTCTCTGCCTGCCTCCCTGCCTACTTGTGGTCCCTGTCTGTCAAATAAATAAATAAAATCTTAAAAAAAAAATTTTAGTTTACCAAAAAAAAAAAAAGAATTTTGAAGATTCCATCAGGCAGTATTTAAGGGATGACTATGAAGGTGTTTTATACAAATAAGAGAGACTATATGCCGACTGAGTATTGTCTTCCAAAGCATCCCTTGGATGTTTGTCTCCTCCTCCTCAGCAGCTCCCAGTGGTGAGGTGGGAGTGAAGACAGAGTGTGATGCTTGAGTGTCTTACGTTAGTAAGTACAAATGTCGGGAGAAAGAGGCCTTAGATGCCCAGGAAGTGTGAGGAAGATGGGCACGCATTTCCACAAGTGGTGGGGAGGGGACACAGGCAGTCAGTCCTTTGCAGACTTCAGAAAGAAGACCCTAACAACTGTTGTAGATAGGGAAGGGAAAAGTATGGCGATTAAGAGTGCAGTAGCCGTTCAGCAGAGATGGTCATCAACTATTTAAAATGTCGCCATGCATGTGGGAACTCCTGCTAAACTTGAAGACTGCCAGAAATGTGAATTTATAGAAATCTGCTTATACTTTCCCAGTGAGTTATGATTTAAAACTATAACTGTATATTTGTTCATAAAAGTTATGGTTGAAAGAGAAAATAAATCCACAGCTGTGAAGGAAAAGGACTTTTAATCCACATGACTAAAAACGAAAGCACTTTCTAATTCCAGAATAACACAATAGCAATAACAAAATCTTCAAGACTACAGAGATATCTGTGTGCTCTCCCAGGTTATTTAAGTTGACAATTAATCAGACTAGAGCCTAGTGCAAAGTAAACATTATAGGTTCAAATCCCAAGCAGGGATTAATCTATTATTTTCTTCTCAGGTCACAGATTCCATGCTTAGCTGTTCCAGCCTACTGTTCACCCAATATATGCTAGTGATAACAGGGGTGGGAGCAGAGCTCCCTTTTACCTTCCTTGAAGCAGAAGCCTCAACTAAGTAGAATATTAATTAAAGGTGTTATTCTACTATAAAGCACTTTACTTTGGAAGGGTCATGTAAATTACACAATATTTTCCTACTTTGAGTTATAGATGAATTGATCAATAACAGATTGGTTGAAATGTAAAAGAGCTGAAAATAGTATTTCTGTGATCAGTTTTCTACCTATTGATAATTTTTGCATACCATGGGCTGGTTCTCTTTGTGTATTAATGACAACATTTTTCCTGAGATTTCATTTTGTAATTTTTGTGAAGTGTAGGACCATGTCCTCTTTAGCATTTTTAAAAATTTTTTCCTCACTTGTGTGGCAATCTCTTGGTGAAATTAAAAGTTTTATCATACATGGGGCGCCTGGGTGGCTCAGTGGGTTAAGCCGCTGCCTTCGGCTCGGGTCATGATCTCAGGGTCCTGGGATCGAGCCCCGCATCGGGCTCTCTGCTCAGCAGGGAGCCTGCTTCCTCCTCTCTCTCTGCCTGCTTGTGCTCTCTCTCTGTCAAATAAATAAATAAATAAATCTTTAAAAAAAAAAAAAAAGTTTTATCATACATTCTAAGTGAATTGTCCAAGGTTAAAGTTGCTGGAAATGAAAGTCCCCAATCATTAGTTGTCACGTGCTGTGAACCCAAGTTATATTTATAACTTTTTACAGAATTTTAATTACAGATATTTACTGTAAAAGTAATATTTTTATTTTTTATTTTTATTTTATTAATTTATTTGACAGAGAGCGATCACAAGTAGGCAGAGAGGCAGGGAGCGAGAGAAGGGGAAGCAGGCTCTCCACTGAGCAGAGAACCCAATGCGGGGCTCAATCCCGGGACCCTGAGACCATGACCTGAGCCGAAAGCAGCGGCTTAACCCACCGAGCCACCCAGGTGTCCCAAAAGTAATGATATTTTTAAAAATTTTAACTTCAACTGAATTTGAGCTGAGGTTGCATAAAATATTGGTCAGCCAAATATCTTGGCAGCCATTAATAATATCAGTACATTAGTCAACAGTACATGGTGAATGTAAATATATGGAATGCAATGCTATAAATGAAAATACAATGAGTGATTAAAACTATTCTTCTTCTTAATCTTGTGAGCCTACAGTGGGTTAACGAGGAAATGTGGATATTTCTGGAGTGTCAGCATTTAATGTGGCCTTAAATGGCTAATTGCATTTCTAGGTAACACATAATCCTTGCTTTTTTACTCATTTTGTGCATGGGTAAGCGGCTCAACTTGCTACAGTCTGTTTAAAAAATTAAACATACTTATCAAAATACCAAGAACATTTTATTTATATATGTATCACACTGGCTTGTATTTGAGGTGAAGTTATAAGAAAAGACATTCAACTTGCCTTTTCAGGGACAGAGAGTATGGGGGCTTCTTGGAGCCGGCTTGGGCGCAGGCTCCATCTGCTCTGCACCTGCTGTCCGGGCGCGCTCCTCCATAGAGGTTTCTTCAGAAAAAGAACAGATGGGAGGGCTGGAGGTAAGTAAAAATGCCACTTTCAAACTCTTAAGAGTTCTGAGTTTCTGAATGCTTCATTCTGCAACACATTAATCTGTTTTTTAAAAATGTCTTATTGAAGCATAATATACGTACAGGATTAACCTCATTTTGAAAGCAACTGCGGCAAAGCCACCAAAGCAGATGCCACCAAAGCAGCAAGGCTGAACTGGCTGTCCCCAGGGGGGGCTGCCCGGCCCCGGGAAAGCCAGACAGGGCGGCTCACGGTTGGAGCTAACTAGAATGGGCGCTGCGAGGGGCCCGCGGTCCTTCCAGGGTGCGCAGCGGCCCCTGACAGGATGGCCAGGGCGGCCGGCGGGTCTGCGTGGAAGCAGGCTCGGCGTGGGATGGGCTGCGTGGCGGTGCCTGTGGCGAAGACTTGGGCCCCACGCCGCTCTCCCGAGGGCCGGGGGCCTGGGCTCGGGCCGGGCCACCCCCATCCGCTGCCCACACCTGGGACCCCAGTCCTGGGACGCCCGGAGTCTGGAGGGGCTGTGTCCCTTGCTAACAGAAGTGCCAGCACTCTGGTAGCCACCCCAATGACACGCGGCAGTGCACGGACCAGTGCCATCTGCCGCCCCTCCCTCCCAGACGCACCCCCACTTCCGAGATCCCGACCAGCCTGCCCCCTTTCCCTCTGCGGGCTGACCGGCTTCGGGGTCGGGACGCGCGGCCTTTTCCGGATAGTGGGACCCCAGGGACGTGGGCTCCTCGGGGTGACGCGAACCACGGATGGGGGATGAGGACCGATCTCCTCAGCTTAACAGGCTCCAGGGGGCGGGGTCTCTTCGGGGTGACGAGACCCGTGGATGGGGGACAGGTCTTCTCGGGTTGACGGGACCCGGGGACGGGGACTGGTCTCCTCGGGGTGATGAGACCCGTGGACGGGTCGGGGTCGCCTCGGGGTGACTGGACCTGGGAACCGGGGACGGGGACGGGGACTCCTAAGGATGACGGGACCCGAGGACGGGACGGGGTCTCCTCGGGGTGACGGGACCCGAGAACAGGGGACGGGGTCTCCCAGGGATGACGGGACCCGGACACGAGGACGGATCTCCTCAGCCTGACCGGCTCCCGGGGACAGGGTCTTCCTGTGGTGACGGGACCCGCGGACGGGGACGGTGTCTTCTCGGGGTGACGGGAACCACGGATGGAGGATGAGGACAGATCTCCTCAGCCTGACAGACTCCAGCGGACGAGAACGGGGTCTTCCCCGCGGTGACGCCACCCGCGGAAGAGGACGAGGTCTCTCGGCGGTGACGGGACCCGCGGACCGGACTGGGTCTCTTCGGGGTGATAGGACCCGCGCATGGGGCGGGGTCTCCTCGGGGTGACGGGACCCGCGGACGGGACGGGGTCTCCACAGGTAACGGGACCCGCGGACGGGACCGGGTCTCCTCAGGTGACTGGACCCGCGGACGGGGACGAGGACGGATCTCCTCAGTCTGAGCGCGTCCCGGGGACGGGGTCTCCCCGCGGTGACGGGATCCGCAGCCAGCACCGCGAGCCCCCCACCCTCACTACCCGGCGCTCCCTCCCTCCGGCCGGCCGCGCTGCCTCTACCGGCCGGTGGGCTTCTCTGCCGGGGCCGGGATCCCGGCTGGGTGCGGGCCCGGCAGGCCGCGGCGCCGCCTCTTCCGCCCTCCGCCGGCCCGCGTGCGTCAGCCTGCGCCGCCCCGCCCCGCCGCCGCCGCCGCCGCCCGCGCGAGGCCGCCTCAGCCTGGCCCGGGCCTCGAGCGGCGCACGGCGCAGGTCCCTCCCGCCATGGCCATGGGAGGCGGCAGCACATGGCGGCCGCAGCGGCCATGAGCGCGCCCGCGGCCCGCCCCGGCCCCCCCTAGAGCCCGCCGCCGCCCCGGCCGCGCCACGGCCCCGCCGCCCCCGGCCCCGCCGCCCCCGGCCCCGCCGCCCCGCCGCCCCGCGCCCGCCGCCGCCGCCGCCATGGGCGTGCAGGGCTTCCAGGACTACATCGAGAAGCACTGCCCGAGCGCCGTGGTGCCGGTGGAGCTGCAGAAGCTGGCCCGGGGCAGCCTGGTGGGCGGCGGGCGGCAGCGGCCCCCGCACACGCCGCTGCGCCTGCTGGTGGACGCCGACAACTGCCTGCACCGCCTCTACGGCGGCTTCTACACCGACTGGGTGAGCGGCGGCCAGTGGAACCACATGCTCGGCTACCTGGCCGCGCTGGCCAAGGCCTGCTTCGGCGGCAACATCGAGCTCTTCGTCTTCTTCAACGGCGCGCTCGAGAAGGCGCGGCTGCACGAGTGGGTCAAGCGGCAGGGCAACGAGCGCCAGACGGCGCAGCAGATCGTCAGCCATGTCCAGAACAAGGGCACCCCGCCGCCCAAGGTCTGGTTCCTGCCGCCCGTCTGCATGGCGCACTGCATCCGCCTGGCGCTCATCCGCTTCCACGTCAAGGTGCGGTCGGCGGGGGCCGGGGTGGGGGGTAGGGGTGGGCGCGGGCTGGGCCCGGCCCCGGGCCCGGGCCCGTCGGATCCGGGAGCCGGGGGTCAGAGGGCGCGGGGGCGGGGGGCGCCGGGGCGAGGGCCACAAGATGGACGCGCGGCCTGGAGCCCCGGCAGGCCTGGAGCCCCGGGCGCGCACCGGGCTGGCCCGGGGCGTGCAGGGCGCGGCGCCCCCGCCCCGGCATCGCGCGGGTGCCCTCCCCCTCCGAGGCGGGCAGGTCACCGGCCTGAACTTGCACCGGATACTCCCTGCCCCTGTGGCAGTGCTCGCACAGCAACAGGTTTTCCGTGCAAGCGAGTGGGCTGCATAGCGACGGGAAGGGGTCCCGAGCGGGGGTGACGGCAACTGTGCGCTGCTGTCACCACGTCCCAGCCGGGGGGACCAGCTGCCCAAGGCCTGCCGAGGTGGCCCGCCTTTTGAGAACACAGGGCTGTGTCCAGGTTCCCTCTAAGATGACAGTGTTTAGAGAAATTGTCCGATTTTTGTGTGAGTTAGAATTTCCAGAATTGCAAGATTTGACATGACGGAATTTTGTTAGTTCTGTGACTTCAAGTGTCTGCTGTGAAAGGTGTAGCTCAGAGTCAGGGCAGAGGGGAAAGTGAATCTGAGTTTTCGCGATTGATGTCTCTGCACAGGGAGGACGCCGCCGCTTCAGGCTGTGCACCCAGGTAATCAGAGCTTTTGCTGCCGGCCTGTCGGCTGTCCCCTTGGCAGAGGGCTCCTCGCTGAGCTGGGGCCAAGGACAGCTTCAGGACCCAGCAGCCACTGCAGAGATAACATGCAAATCAATGATCCTCGACTTAAGTTTTGATTGCTTCTTTTTTCACTGTTTTTTTGGTTAAAAATTTAGGGGGCTGTTTTGGTTTTCTGGCTCTTGCCACTGTGACTTCCAGCTTGTTGGCCGTTCCTTTATTTCTGCTTGAAAGTGCTTGAGCCCAAAGTTTGTGAAATTCACTCTTCTGCCTGCCTGAGCTGAGATGGTGGTGGGTAAGCCTAATGTGATAGCGGAAGTCCCACCCCAATCCTGTTGTAATTGGTGACAGGCCTTCTAAGTCTGCCGGTCGTGTTGGCTGGGAGAGCGGGGATTGGTCTGTGAGCCTGGCACAGGCACAGCAAGCGTCCCCTGGGAGTTTGTGTGAGAGCCTGGAGCTGCTGGCATTTTCTGCCCTGGAGCCCGGGCTCTCTGGGAAGTAAGGCAGTGTTGGTTTCCAGCGCCTATCCACCTCCAGAATATTTTGAAAAGGTATTCAGGGGTGGACACTAGCACTGACAAGACAGGATGAGCTTTCTGGTCAGATGACTTTCAAAGGAACACTAAATATTATAAAGGATTAGACTCAGTGTGTACACAGTCTTTGTATCTTTTGAACTGCAGAATTCTTTTCTGACTATAAAGAGGTGTCTTTATGTTTATCTCTGCGCCTCTCTGGATGTGTGGCTTACGTACTAGGTGCTCAGGATTTTGACCAACGTGTGAGTGTTTGGATTTAAGATGATTTCTGCCACTTAGGTTTCCAGACACAAGATGATTGTTCGTAGGGCTGTTTTGCTTTAGGTAGGCTTTAACCCCTGGTGTAGAGGCATAGCATAGTGCTAGTTGCACAGATTAATACAGTAATGGCTCAGTTACCTAGTGCTCACTTAACCTGGCATCCTCACCTTTTTGGAAAACATCTAAGAAATTTAGCTACTGGACGTTTTCTCAGGAGCCAAACGAGAGGTCAGGAAGTTTTGGTACAGTGACCTGAAAAGAAAAAAAAACAAAAGCTTTCTTTTTCCTCACTGGAGAATCAAATCCTCTGCTTCTCACATTTGGTTCTGAGAGGCTCGGTAATGCATTTCTAAACTCAGCGTGAGAAAAGGGTGCAGGGGAAAGTCAGCCAGAGGCAGGAACGCCATTAATAGCAAGAAGCGACACTTTGTAAGGGAGAAGATAAAAACAAACTGTAAAAACCAGACATAATTCTGGGGCCTATCAGAAAGAATCAGGAAGACAATCCTATGTATTTGAGTAGCCCCTGAGGGTGGCACAGTGTTTATTCTACAAGGATGATTTTGAGTCAGAGATTTATGGTCAGCATTCCCTAAGGGAATGAGGCGGTGTGTACCATTTTAAAAAGATGTTCATTAAAATGATAAAGTAAATTAAAACCATGATAATATATCACTGTATACCTGTTAGAATGGCTAAAACAAGCACTACCAGCAATGCTAAGTGCTGGCAAGAATGCTGAGCAGCCGGAAGCGGGCCACGTGGCTGGTGGGAATGCAGGCTGGCCCACGGCGTTAAGTATGCATTTACCACGTGCTCTGGCAGTGCTGCTCCTGGGTAATTACCTAATGAAACTTTTGTTCACACAAAGACTGTACTTCAGTGTGCACAGCGGTTGTATTCATAACAGCTAGAACTGGAAACAGCTGAAATATCCTTTAGGAGGTGACTAAACAAACGGGTTTGTCCCTACCCTGTCGTCCTACCCCTTAGTATCAGGGAGGAAGTACTGGTCCAGGCAACTAGGGGGATGAATCTCTAAGGTTTTATGTTGAGTGAAAGAAGCCAGGCTCAAAGGTGTGATTCTCTTTCTGTGACATTCCCGTGACCAGGTCAGTGGTTGCCAAAGGACAGGGGTCTGGGGAGGGCCTGGGGATGGAGCTTTTTGGGGTGATGGAACTGTTATGTACTCTGATGGCCATGGTGGGAATGCAGTTTTAGAACCTTAGAACTGCACAGCAGAAATAAATAAAAGTTAATTTTACTGTATGATAATCAGTAGGTTTTTTTCCTACAGTATTATATAAAATTGACAAAGGAATTGACAAAATGGACATGAAATGTCACTATATGTTATGTTGGGTCCATGAGGCATGTGTCTTATAAAAATCTGCCATCTTGTTGACCTTCTCTAGGCTTCTGTAAACTGGCAGAAAGTCTTACTTTTCTGTGAGCTTGGGTTGGAGAAATCTTTTTTGACTTAGAAGAATGTGTCTTTGGTAGAGTGATAATTGTAACTTTTTTGTTACAGTAATAATTATATTTTTTTAACCATTAGAAGTTGGCCCATGAATCGGCTAATTTTGTTCAGGTCACTGAACTGCCTGGCCTGAGCTTGGCCTCTGCCAGATACTGGGAGTGTTTCCTCTTGTGTGCTTTGAGTCATCACAACCTTTGAAACTTCAGGGAGGGACTGATATTTATTTAAA
Source organism: Lutra lutra (assembly GCF_902655055.1). Lineage (NCBI taxonomy): Eukaryota > Metazoa > Chordata > Mammalia > Carnivora > Mustelidae > Lutra > Lutra lutra. Next base: position 4,238,185 of record NC_062290.1, on the reverse strand, counting down.
AATCTTCGTGGCATTAAATCCCTGGAGCTTTCCTAAGTGTTCCTGCCACAAGAGTTGAGTCGGTGTGTGGGTTTATAATGAAGATCTTCAGATCTTTTTTTTTTTTTTTTAAGATTTTATTTATTTTTATTTGAGAGGGAGAGTGAGAGAGCACGAGAGGGTTGGTCAGAGGGACAAGCAGACTCCCCATGGAGCTGGGAGCCTGATGCGGAACTTGATCCCGGGACTCTGGGATCATGACCTGAGCTGAAGGCAGCTGCTTAACCAACTGAGCCACCCAGGTGCCCCAAGACCTTCAGATCTTACCCTGAGTTGGTGCTCTGGCATAGTTGCTTAGTTCTGATATAGTAAAGCCGTTGTCCTGCTTTATGTCACTGGAAGTCTGTGAGATTTGGCTGTGGCTTTAGATTTTGGGATGATGATGTGTACCTGATGGGGCAGGGACTGACTTATGGGGTGCCTGCCCTTGCTGGGTCCTTTCACAGCTTTGTCTCATTTGGCTGGCATGGGGTTTTGTTACCCATTTTGTATGGGACAAGACAGGATTGCTGAGTGGGCAACATCTGGGAACAAGTAACCAGTAACCTTCTCAAGAGCGAAGTGGCAAGCTGAAGGCAAAGTTCAGTTGCTTTGTGTAAGAATACCTCAGGGGTGTGCCTACCTGCCCTTCACTCCCAGGTCAGATCCGGGTAGCACACTGCCTCTGCTGTGTTTTCCAGCTACAGTGGGCGTGGCACGGTTTCTGTCCAGGAGAGGCCGAAAACTAGTAGTTAACACCTTGTCCTTTAAGCCCTAGAATTCACCAGGGAATACTTAGGTTCAAAATTGACCACATTAAAACCAAAGCCAGCCATCCATTTAAAATACTTATTTTAAAATACTTATTTTCTTGCAGTGTACCAATTTTTGACTGGCTTTCTCAGCCTGATGTCTTCAAGGTTCATCCATGTTGTGACATTGTGTCAGTTTCCCTCCTTTTTAAGGCTGCATAAAATTCCACGGACCACATTTGGTTTATCCCTCCATCTGTCCATAGATGCTTGGGTTGCTTCCCCTTCTCTCTGTTGTGAATAATGAATCATGCTGCTATGAACTTGGGTGTGCTCTGTTCGAGCCCAAGTTATAGTTCTTTTGGAGATGTTTGGAAGTGGAATTGGTGAATCATATTGTAATTCCGTGGTTAATTTCTCAAGGAATTGCCATGCTGTTTTCTGTAGCAGCTGCCTACATATGTTTTGTAAGATACATTACAGAATATATTATATACTATCACAATATGGTTTTAATTTTTAACATTAATGTGATCACACAATGCATTATTCAGCAATTTGCTTTTTTAAGTAAGAATGTAAAAAAACTTTTTATGTTTATATAATTCTAATTCTTTATAATGCCTGCATAGTGTTCCATAGTTTATCCAACCCCCTGCTAATGGTGCACACACAAACGTGGTAGATCCAAGAGTGTGCATGTTTTAAAAACCTTACAGGACTACAGAGCCATCATTACCAGTCTTCACATTTTTCAAGAAAGCCAGAAATCCAGATTTTTATTTGAAATTATCCCATTGAAAAGATACTATTTAAGCCAAACAAAATAAGTTGTGGGTTGGATTCCGTTCTAGAGCCTCCAATTTGTGATTTCCACACTGATTTCTGTAACACTCATCACCTTATCTAAATTTCTTCCCTTTTCTTGAAGTTAGAATGATCAAAGCCAGCCTTTCTCCTTCATCTGCCTTGTTGAACCCTTTTCCATGATTAGAGTGCTTCCATTTCCTGGAGCTACTGAAATAAGACTTCGCATCATTGCCACTGTTCTCCACAATGCTCTCTCCCTTCTTATAATCCCAGGATCACCTCTTTGAAGTTACTGCTGTCCACATGTGCGCACAGCTTCTGACCAGTCCCACAGCCTGCCTGCAGAAGCTTGACGGGCTGCTGGTGTTCCGTGCTTGACACCATGTCTGCTGATCCCTTATTTAGCACACAGCTGACCACTCAGCACTGCCCTGCCTCCTCCTGTCCCTCACACCAAGTGGCCATTGTGTTTGTGCTTCTCCACCCCAGAGCGAGACCCTGTAATTAGCGGGAAACTTCACTGTTAAGACTTTCAAATGTCTCCCCTCTATAGCCCAACCCCTTCTGAGCTGGTCTTCATTCTCTGTTTCCGTTCCATCCTCTGTGCACATCCCTTATAGCCCTCACTGGTTTGAGCCTTGTCATCTACTTCAGGGTTACACTCCCTGGCCCCATAGTGTCGTTGTGTTGCCCCCCGCCCCCCACATATATCACCCAGCCTGCCGGTCCCTCTGCAAGGTCCTTCTGCAAGCCCAGTCTCCCATGTGCCCTTCCTTACTCTAGTACCCATCATGTAAACTCACCAGAGTGGAGCCAATAGGCCTAACAAGGGGTCGTGCAAACCTGTTGGTGGTTGTGAAACCAAATTATGGGTATTTACCGGCATTTAGAAAAAATGATATAGAATAATAAACTAGAGTGAAAAGTACACTGCTAGACTTAACCAAGGGTACCAATTGTTCACCAGTGCCTGAGTGTGGGCCACCGCCAGAATTGTTTCTGCATCTGCCTGCGCCGCACACCTGCTTCCTCACTGGTGGAACTCTTCTGCACACCTTGTCGGTGCACCCTGCAGGCTCCTCGGTTAGACATTCCTGCCAGCAGCTTGAACAAAACCATGAATCCATGCTCTGTTGGGGCTCAGACCCCCCTGATGTGCGCTCCCTCTGCCCGGCTGCGTGGCGCACCGTTCTGCTGTACCTGGTCAGCGCTTCAGCCCTTCCACTCCCTGCTCCCCCACTCTGTTGCTCCTTCTTGTTGAACTACCACTTCTGCGGGTCAGAATTTTGCTCACACTTTAAAGTCCATCTCAGGCGCCGGCTTCCTCCATGGAGCTCTTTTTTTTTTTTTTTTTTTTTTTTTTTTTTTAAATTTTATTGATTTATTTGAGAGAGAGCAAACGAGTGGGGGTGGGGGCAGAGGAAGAAGGAGAAGCAGACTCCCCGTTGAGCAGGGAGCCCAATGTGGGGCTTGATCCCAGGACCCTGAGATCATGACCTGAGCCAAAGGCAGATGCTCCACTGGCTGAGCCAGACAGGTGGCCCAGATGGAGCTTCTTCTGACGATCCCGCAGGTGGACCAGGGATCCACACGGTGCGCCTGTTCGTCAGTGCTTCCTGCGTTCCACTTTGTTCTAGCTGCCGGGGTGTGCACCCCCAGCTAACTGGAAGCTGCTGGAGGCCAGGGACTCAGTTTACTCCTCCTGCATGTGTGTCGTATAGGTGCTGAGTTTTTTAGTCAGATATTTGCTTTGTTCTACTTATATAGACAGACACATTTAATTATTTTTCTTTCAATACCTGGATCAGTGGCCATTATGTAAGATTTATTTTATCACCTTAAATTCCTGATGCTGTCTTTTCTGACTGGTTCCCAGCGATGACCCATCCTCCCTTTAGCAAAAATTGAGTACGGGTTACTGTCCAGGCATGGAGGAGTGAATGTAACAGGAAAGCGTGGAATCCTCCAAGGAACTCAGTCTAGTGAGGACAAGGGGCTTGTTCCCTGAAGACTTGGCAGGTGTCGCCATCTTGAAATAAATTAGATCAATCTGAGATTCAACTTCATAAATTCTGAAACTTAAATTTTGATGTATTGTGTTTTATAATTAGATTTCTAACGGGCAGCATTGCTCAGAATTAGCGAAGTATGAGGAGAGTAATATAGTAGGCTAACTAGACACTGAGGGGAGGACAAATGATGCTGGTTTTTCCTTCTTTTCTTTTGTCATTTCTTTAATTTTTCAAGTTAATAAAGTTTAATTTGCATTTTGTTATGTTATCCACTCGTTTATTTTTTATTTTCAAAGATTATTTTATTAGAGAGAGAGAGCGAGAGCGAGAGAGAGAGCGAGCGTGCATGTGGGGAGGTGCCAAGAGAGGAGAGAATATCAAGCAGACTCCCTACTGAGTGTGGAGCCCATCTCAGGGCTCCATCCCATAGCCCTGAGGTCATGGCCTGAGCTGAAACCAAGAGTTGGACACCCAAACTGCACCACCCAGATGCCCCCCTCATTTGTTTTTTGAGTGGAGAAAGAAAATTGTTTTATTATTGAATAACCAATGGCATTAAGGCAATCTATTAAAGAGATTGCAAAGAAAAAAGAAGTCTCAGCCTGTTATATAGCCTGGCGGCCACAGTCTGTGCTAATTATGTGCACTAATGTCATCATCTGAGGGACAAAGTAAAACCTCTGTCTTTTGACAAGTAGGAAGTTACCTCTTCGAGCCAAGCGCTTAGGCTTCCTAAGAAGACAGGGAGATGGGGCACAACCTTCTTTTTATTATTATATAGTCTTAATTTTATTTTTTTTAAATTGTGGTAAACTATAACACCAATTTTACTGTTTTAACCGTTGTTAAGTGTACAGTGCAGTGGCATTAAGTACATTCATACTGTTGTGCAGCCGTCCCCACCATCTGTTTCCAGAACTTTCTCACCTTCCCAAACTGAAACTATCTCTGCTAAACTCTAACCTGCGCCCCACCCCAGCCACTGATGCCCACTACCTACTCAGTCTCAGAATTTCACTGCTGTAGGGACTTCATATAAGTGGAATCGTACGATATTTGTCCTTTTGTGACCACCTTATTTCACTTAGTATAGTGTCCTCAAGGTTCATTCATGTTGTATAACAGGATTGTATTCTTTTTCAAGGCTGAGTAATATTCTACTATGTCTATACATATATTTTTTTTAAGATTTTATTTATTTATTTGACAAAGATCACAAGTAGGTTGAGAGGCAGGCAGAGAGAGAGAGAGAGAGAGAGAGGAAGCAGGCTCCCTGCTGAGCAGAAAGCCCAATGTGGGGCTTGATTCCAGGACCCTGAGATCATGACCCGAGCCGAAGGCAGACGCTTTAACCCACTGGGCCACCCAGGTGCCCCTACACATACTTTCTTTATCCATTCATCTGTTGATGGTTGCTTCCACTTTTTGGCTGTTGTGAATAATATTACTATGAAAATGGGTGTATAAATATCTATTTGAGTTTCTTTCAGTTCTTTTGGTATATATTTGGAAGTAGAATCGCTAGATCACAGGGTAGTTCTCTGGGTAATTTTTTGAGGAATGGTCGTACTGTTTGCCATAGCATCTACACCCTTTTACATTCCTGCCACCGATGTAGGAGGCTCCAATTCCTTCACATCCTTGCCAGCACCTGCTTATTGATGTTTATTTGTTGTTGTTTTTTTTATAGTAGCCATCCTTACGGGTATTGAATGTTACCTCATTGTGGTTTTGATTTGCATTTCCTTTATGATTAATGAAGTCAAGAATCTCCCTTAATTAATTAATTTTAAATATTTTTATTTATTTGATAGAGAGGGAACACAAGCAGGGGGAGTGGGAGAAGGAGAACCAGGCTCTCTGCCCAGCAGGGAGCCTGATGTGGGGCTCAGTCCTGGGATCCCAGAATCATGACCTGAGCCGAAGGCAGATGCCCAATGAGTGAGCCACCCAGGTGCCCCATCTACTCCTTTATTATTATTATTTTTTAAGATTTTATTTATTTATTTGACAGAGAGAGATCACAAGTAGAGAGGCAGGCAGAGAGAGGGGGAAGCAGGTTCCCTGGTGAGCAGAAAGCCTGATTCGCGGCTCGATCCCAGGACCCTGAGATCATGACCTGAGCCAAAGGCAGAGGCTTAACCCACTGAGCCACCCAGGTGCTCCTCCGCTCCCTTATTTTAAAATAAATTATTTTTCCTTGCTTTTAAGACCACAGTAACCAATTTTTAAAGACTAGGCAAGAGATGTGTAAGGTAAGAAGCTATTTAGCTCTGATTCCAGATTTCCTGAGGGGGAGAGGCTTAGTTTTTAGAGACATAGCTAAAATATGTCCTAACTTTAAATTGCCCTTTTAAAGTCAACAACAACAAGAAAAATCTTCCACCAGAGTGGAGTTGACTTTTATGTCCTCATTCCTTTGTTGGACTAGAGCAGGGGTGAGTAGCCTGCCTAATCTCACCCACCCAGGACCTGGCAACTAGAGTTCAAGATCAAGGTGTCCCTTAAAAAAAAAGAAAAAAGGAGTTTAGGTCAACTCCTGTCCTCTTTTGTTCAGGTTAACTAACATCTTTTAAATCTCATGGCTGGCTGGCGGGCGTGTCATATCATTCCCTGAGCTGGTGTAAAACTGTTCTAAAGAAAAACCTCACACAATATTTTTTTCTTGATGTTGGAAGATCTATTTATGACAACTCATAGTGTTTCAGGTCCCATATGTTTGAAAAGTATGAAGAAGCAGATCCTTTCTCATGCAGTGTTCTTAAAGACAAATGGTGGCCGACATTTATTACTGATGGACTAAGCCGTTGACGTGCAGCAGCTCACTAAGCGTTCCGGCCGCCCTGTGAGGTAGGGATGGCGTTATTTTTGCAGGGGAAGAAGTGGAAGTTCAGAAAGTGTTAAAGTGGGCAGTGGGGTTCACCTATCTGGCACCCGAGACAGAAACCTTCCTGTGCTAGTGCCTTGCCCCTGGAGACTGGGGTAACAGTATGGCCTTGTCATCTGACAGGACTGTCCCCATAACAGTTGTCAGCATTAATAAGTGGCCATACTTGCACAGTAAGCTTGGGGAATTTTTAGTCACTATTCCTCGTGAAAATACTGCCTGAAATTTTCAGTGACACTCATGCATGTGTGAGCTGAGAAGAGTCAGCAGGGGTCTGGAGCGGCACGCAGTAGCAGACAGTCACCGAGGCTCCCTGCGGTTTCCCCGCTGCCAAGGCCTTTCCATGCCGGCGGCATGTGTTTCTGGGACCAGGTGGGTATGGAGGCAGGCGAGGTGTTTCCTGCTGTGTGGTGTGGTCATGGGTCCTGCAGCCAGGAGCCAGAGGTGGCTCTCAGGCTGTGTGTGGGGGGGCGCTCGGGCACACCCCTGCATCTGCTGAGCAATGGTAGCCGCGGGGAGACTGCGAAGGCCCAGCGCCTCTATGGTGGCCGTGGTCTCTGGGATCCAGCCCATGGTTCTCCTTACTGAGGCCGTGCAGAATTCTAGGTTTGGCTCTTTGGGGAGGGAGGCTTTACCCCTCTACTACAGCTGGTAGGAAGGTAGGTCTCAGGGCTTCACATTTTTAGCTTGAAATAATCATCCCAGTATCATATGTCATAGTTTTTCCTCACTTCTAAAATTAGAATTAAGAACCAGGGGTACCGATTTTGTTGTATTGTGCCCAGTTTGGACCTGGAGCTGGAGGCCAGGGAATCGGAGAAGGAGGGTGCTGTCCTCGGGCAGGTTAGGTGGGAGACGAGCCCTGGAGTAGAGGGCTTACTGTCCCGGAGAGCAGATGCTCAAAAGAGAAGGATGGCCAGCGCTTGTCAGACCCTTTTTCCCTGGCGCTTAACTCTGACATTTAATTTTTATCTTGAATAACTGCTTTTCAAGTCCTGTTTTGAGGCAACCTAGACCCTTCTCCTGTTCCCTAGCAGAACCTTGTGCAAACCCAGTCCCAGCACCTGCTCTTTGAGTAGGCTCTGTAGTGCTCGTCTTGAGGCTTTGTCCCTGGGCCCTCTGGCAAGCGGAACTGGTTCATTTATTCACAGGTCTGTAGGGACCCGTCTCACCTGCAGTGGGCTCTCCTATTTCCCGAAGCCCCATGATCTGCGGAGAGATGTGTTTTCATATAATAGGGTCTTAGACTGTGCTGTTCATGCCCATTAATGCTGTGTTCACCTGGTGAAGTAGCTTAAAATAGTCTTCCAGCTGGTGTCTTGTAGACTGTTGACTTTTTTCTTTTTAAAATAAACTTCTTACTGTGGAATAATTTTAGGTTTATAGAAAAGTTGCCAAGATGGTACAGAGGGTTCCTGAATATCCTTCACTCCGCTTCCGTGCACGGTGACAGCTTGTGAGCGAGCACAGTTATCAAAACTAAGAAGCTCGCACTGGTGCAGTGTCGTGAGCCTCACTGTGTTCTTCTTCATTTCTCATCCCTCCTTCCACTGGCGTTCTTTTCGGCTCCGGGCCTGATCTCCGGGCTCTGTGGCTTCAGGTGTCTCATCTCCTCAGTCCCCTCTGGTCCAGGACAGCTCCTCAGCCTCTGCTTCTTTGCTGACCTTGGCACTTTGGATTACTGAGCAGGTATTTTGTAGACTGGCCTCCAGTTTGGGCTGCCTGATGGTTTCTTGTGTTTTGGGTGCAGTGCCCTTTGCCATACCGTATGGTGTTGGAGTCTCCTGGTGTCTGCTCCATGGCACAACTTCATCCTGTTGCTGGTTTCCTTCGGAAGTGGTCCTTTAGGCTCGCGCCTGTTGTGGGGGTCTCCGGTGGTGAGGTTCAGCTCCTGGGAGGGATTTCACGTTATTGTTGGAATTCTTGTGTAGGGCAGACTGTGTTTATGTAATCATTTGTTTAGACTTATATGGGCTCAGGTATTTGTTTCATACTTTGGGTGATACCCTGATATGATGTTCTTTATTTTGTTGCATAAATTGTTCCAGCTTTGTCCATTGGGAGTCTCTCGAGGGGTTCCTGTGTCCTGACACACCCCTCCTTCATTTTGTGGGCACCTTCTTCCTTTCTGGCACTACAGAGACATGCTCAAGGGCTGTCTTGGATTTCCCTGCCTTGGCATCACCCATTTTTCTCAAGGGCCCTGGTTCCATTGGTGGAGAACGGAATTTAGAGACCACATTGGGGTGCAGGTGTTCTTGCTTCTGGGGTGTCGCTGCTTTTCAGCTGTCTGTTGACAGCGGGGAGGTGTGTGTGTGCACATGTCACCTCTGATGATTTCTGTGCCTGTGTTGTTACCTACACATCAGTTCATAGGATGTCTCCATGGCTAAGCTGGTACCAAAAGTTTGTTCCAGCTTCGTCCCTTTGCCCATGTGTAACCCTGTTCTCTGACAGTGAGACACCTGGCTTGTCCACCACTCATGAAGTGGTCTCGGTGCTGTCACCTGCACCCCTCCACCCTCAGGATACACATTACCAGGAGAGGTCAGCATCTGCGTGGTGCCTGTCCTCGGGAGTCTGAGCTGCCACTCAAAACATTGTTCTCCAAAGTTACTTAGGGCAGCAGACCCCACCCTACTCAGAGGTCATTTCAGACTTTTCTAGTACAGTTCTGTACCTTAGCCAGTCTGCATTCATTCCTGGTTCCCCTGGTGTCCTGGCTGATTTGTTTTTAATTTGCATACATTAAAGTTCATTCTCCGTGTGAGACATGCAGTTGAGTGAGTTTGGACAGTGTGTCGAGTCATGTGTGTCTACCACGTAGACCCCCAGCTCCGAACTCTGGCCTCAGGCTTTTGTGGTACTACCCCACCCCACTTCTATTACCTGCGTGCGGGGGAGGGTTGTGTCTCTGTCACCTTACGGTTTTAAGGCCATGTTGCCTTTCCTCTGGTAAAGGTGGGAGAGAATACTGGACATTTGGAAGTTGAAGGAAACTGAAAGACCCATGAATTGTACAGTCCTGGCTGGGCAGGTGGGCGTCAAGCCAGAATGGGGACTTAGGTGTTCTGGTTCTGTCCCCTTTGCTGGCACTGAGGTGGGAAGGACGAGTAGGACAGGGGCTCGGGTCAGCCCACCTTGCCTCTAGGCTTGAAGTCCATGCTCACGGGGCTCGCTTCCTCCATCTTTTGTTTTCAGGCGTTAATTCTAGGCAGCAGCTGTTTAATGCTGGGTGTGCTCTGAGAGGATTAAGGTATTGTTAATCATTTGCAAATTAGTGTTTTAGTGGATTAATATAAGTTCATTCACTTTGCTTTTTTTTTTTTTAAAGATTTTATTTATTTATTTGACAGAGAGATCATAAGCAGGCAGAGAGGCAGGCAGAGAGAGAGGAGGAAGCAGGCTCCCTGCTGAGCAGAGAGCCTGATGCGGGGCTCGATCCCAGGACCCTGAGATCATGACCTGAGCCGAAGGCAGCGGCTTAACCCACTGAGCCACCCAGGCGCCCCTTCACTTTGCTTTTTTTTTTTTTTTTAAGATTTTATTTATTTATTTGACAGAGAGAAATCACAAGTAGGCAGAGAGGCAGGCAGAGAGAGAGGAGGAAGCAGGCTCCCTGCTGAGCAGAAAGCCCAATGTGGGGCTCGAACCCAGGACCTGGGATCATGACCTGAGCCGAAGGCAGCAGCTCAACCCACTGAGCCACCCAGGCGCCCCTTCACTTTGCTTTTTAATGCCAACTGAAACCAGGTGTTCTGAAAGAACAGGGAACTGTTATTTGGGATGGCGGAAGGAGGCGATGGTGGAGAGCCCCACGTCTGCCCTCTGTGAGGCCCTCTGCCTGCCGACTTCTGCGGGATAGAGTAGATCTCACCTGTCGGTGCGGGTAGCTTCAAGACTCCTGGAGCTCTGTAATGGGGCCCCCAGTGTTCTCTCTTTTGGAGTTTACCATGTGCCAGATGCCAGGCTAGACCCTTGGTTGGCAGGTGAGTAAGTGCGTGCCTTGTCATCCTTGCGGAAGGAAGAGCATCTGTCCCCAGTGTGGTGACACTGAGGGGCCAGTGTGGGTGTGGCTTGTCCTAGTGCTGCTTCAGCTTTTTTATTCATTTTTCGTTAAGCATAATTGCACCATCCTGACACAACTCTTGGCATTTGCTTTGTCCCTTTCAGTGTTTCCCCACAGATGCAGCTTTGCGAGGCTCTGTGTGCAGGGAATTGATTCTGAGCAGTTTGCTTAGTGTTATATTGAAAGCTTTCCCCACGTTTCTGTACATCACTGCGGGCTGCTGTGTCTACCCAGCTCCTGGATGTTAGCTTACGTTCTCCCCCAGGAGCCTGCTCTGACCCTTCTGACGCCCTAGCATTTGTTACCGGTGCCCTGGTTTCTTAGGCTTCATTTCCTGGAGTGAGATCACCCGGTCAAAGAGCACGAACGTTTTACAGTTCTGGAAGTACAGCGCTGATTGTTGAAGGACACCAAAGCCTTCCTTGAGAACTGCCAGATGAGACCCTGTCCCTGCTTCCTCTGAGTCTACCATGGCACCTCTCCTCCGTGCTCACCTTGGGCCTGTGCCCTGTGCTTCCCCTAGGGCCCTTGTGGGCGATGGTGCAGGGCTGGCCTAGCTCCCCTGTCTGGGGGCCTGGGAGGCGTGCAGCCCAGTGACTGGCACGGGGGCGCTCAGGGAGGATGATAGCATTGACATCAGTGTCCTCGGAGAGTGGTTTAATAAACTCTCACAAAGTATACAGACTGAGTGTACAGTGTGCAGCTCCTACACTTAATTCTGCCCCATCTCCGCAGGACGCCTGGCTCTGGAGCAAGTGGCCATGCTGCCTTTTCTGGAACTCCTTGGAGGTGTGGGGAGTGAAGGGTGGTTACTCACGGTCTCCTCTTATTTCAGGGCTTTTGGGGAGATATTGCAGATTTATGATTAAGGATGTCTAGATGACAGCCAGGGGTTTTTGGAGATTTAGAAATGCTTTAAGATGTTGCTGTCATTATGAAGTTCAGTGTTCTGAAGTGGGAGGCTGGGGACTTGGGCTGGGAGAAATGGAGCTGGCCTCATTTCAGAATTTTCTTAAACTATACTTTGCTATTTTAGTGAAGGGTACAGTGTTTTTAGACTAAGGGATGAAAGTGCATTCTTCTATTCTAAGAAGTAGAAATAAATTGACTAAATGTTTATATTTTTCTTATGAAGTAGAATGTTTTTATAAAAATATCAAGAGAATGCAGGAAGTTACTTTCCCTTTAAATATGCATCTTCAAAAGGATTGCCTTGTTTCTACGTGAGCTTTCATTATAACTAACTTTCCAACAAAATATGGTGTCCACTTGGCCTGTGAAATTCTGCAAGAAATGGGAGCAACTCCACAGTGTGCCCCACTGGTGACCCCAGAACACTCGTACTTACTGTTGGGATGTGATTTAGTTTTTATTTCAATTCAACAGAGCCGCACATTGGGCAGTATAGGTCTAGACGCTTACGTTTAAGGGCATGTGTTTTTCAACCTCAGGGCTCTTCGGGGGTTAACTTTCCACCGTTAGTTGAGTCACCTGACTTAGTTTTAAAATTCTGTTTTCTCAAATACCTTACCCATTGTAGAAACAGAAAATCTGCCAGATTTCAGTTGGTTGAATGAGTTTGGGAAACAGCAGAAGAATCAATTGTCCCTGACTTTATATATTTTAGGAAAGTGTTTTTCACATGCCTCGTGTGTTTTGGAAGTAGATTCCCAGAGCCTTTTACCTCTCCGCGGGTATTGCTCACTGCCTGCCCTTAGGTTGCTACAGTCCCCGAGATCCCTTGGTCTCCGGGATACCTGCAGCGGTTCACTCATGCTGGGAGAGCTGGGACGAGGAAGAAAGCTGCGGCTTGTCGTCTTCATCACTAAGCAGGCACTGAGTTTGGGCCTGGTCCCTGCGGTGGTCCTAAGCCTGGGGCTGCACCAGCATGGCTGGTCCTTTGCACAGGATAACCATGTGACAGTGATGTTTGGGGTAAACGTTCACCCTTACTACTTTCCCCATATGCTAAGTGCTTAGGAGATCTGTGGATGAAAGGTAACGCTTGGCCCTTGTGTAAAAAAAAAATCCTTTTGATTATTTTACCTATTTGACATATTTCTACTTGGAAGAAATTACCTGGTTTACCAGCGCGGCCGGCTCCTGTCTCCTGCTTTGACACTTGTTTCTTTTCCTCTTCTGTCCCCGGTTCCGCTCCTTCTTTTCCCTCAGAACACTTTCGGGGATCAGCTGACATTGTGTATTTTTAGGCAGGGCGATCTTTGGATTTGACAAGAAACGGGCAGTTAATTTGTAGTCTGGATGGGATTATAGTCACTGCCCTGGAGATGGCTCCCATAGAGCTCGCTCACGGAGCGGTGTGCCACACCCATGTTATGGTTCTTTGATTCTTTGGCTCTTTTGGGTGTTTCTTCATCTGGGATTTGCAGGGTCCCCACAGAGGCGTCTGCATGGGTGCCATGGCTCTGACCACATGCTCCTCTCGCTTGCACAGGTGGCGCAGAGCATTGAGGACCATCATCAGGAGGTGATCGGTTTCTGCAGAGAGAACGGCTTCCATGGCTTGGTCGCCTACGACTCCGACTACGCGCTGTGCAACATCCCTTACTACTTCAGTGCCCATGCCCTCAAATTGAGCCGGAACGGGAAAAGTCTCACCACGAGCCAGTATCTGATGCATGAGGTCGCCAAGCAGCTGGACCTGAACCCAAACCGCTTCCCTATCTTTGCTGCTCTGTTAGGTAGGTGGGCAGTGTGAAAACTGCTTCGTTTGATAGGGTTCCACGCTGGGAACACACTGGTATTTTTAAATGTCAGTGTTGGAGTGTTGTGGAGTGTGCCCCTCCTCGGTGGTGTTCTTACCCAGTATTATTTTTTGGTGTGGCTGATAATGTGCTGCTTTTATTCATAAGTACTCGTTTATGTGTTGTTTCATCCGGCGCGGAAAACTAATTTTGTGAATAAATTCACTAATACTGTGGGGGAAATTATATTTTAAAATCACAAATGTTAATCACATCCTTACTATGAAAATTAGACAGTTAATCCTTTGTCATAAGTCGTGTTTGTTAGAGAAGAAAATGTGTTGTGAACTTGGCTCTGTCATAGGTTCTTACATGTTGGGGACACTCACTGCTTGGAAAGAAAAACAACGAACAGAGCTCACCACCAGTACCTGCATTTTAAATGTCTTTAGAAACTCCCTTGGAGGAATTCCTCATGCTGGATTCCTAGAAAAGATGAAATCTTGTTTTGATGGAAGTTTTATATTTTAATTCATTTCATGTAAAAATGGCTTTCCAATAGTTATATATTCATCTATCACTTTAATATGCATTTTGCAGTTTTTTCTTTCTTTTCTGTCCATTCCTGGTGTTCTGCTCATAGCGTGCACATTTAAAGCTGCTGAGACCCCCAGCTCTAGTGGCTGGTTTTGTAAGAATTGTGCCCACAGCGTGAATGGGCATTCTCCAAGCCGAGCCCTCCTGGGATCACAGCCTAGTGGCCGCAGTGACAGGTGGGAGGCTGCTAGGGACACGCAGGCCGTTTGAATGCTCCGTGGTCTCCGGAGAGTGAGTGAGATCTTACCATGTTCTCCATTTGTCTTCTCTGGAGTGTGCAGGATGGCAGTCATATTGTGGGCTGTGTTTAGAAGTTTCTACTTACCAGATTTTACAAGCATTCCAAAAAGTTTTACACAGTAATTACACTGAGGGAGTCACAGTTTTCCTGTGTTGTATTTGGTGATAGCATTTCACACCACGTAACCACCAGTCGGTCAACAGTTCTCATTTTGCAAATTATCCTTGTTTGAATCACATCTCAACTCTATGTTATTCAGCATGTGGCTGTTTTCTGTCCATTTTCTCAGGGAACTCTTATGACTTGGGATTTGGAGAATTAAAACCAATTTTCTAAATATACTTTCATATTTTCAAATATTAAAAAATGTACTTTCTCTGAAGTGATTATGTAAATGGGATATTGTGAAAAGTTTGCTATTTACTTAAACGTTACACAAAATGGCTTTGGCATATTAATTGACCTTAAATGAACTGGAAAATTGTATGCTTTCAGAATATTGGGATTCCCCAGCTAATCTGAGATATGGAGGATATTTGGTTACTGTATTTAAGAAATATTGAATCCGTTTCTTAGGAGATAGTGTAAACTCTATACTCTTGTAGCTAAATTACCCCGTGAAGTCTTAAAATGAGTGAAAAACAATAGTAACGAATTTAGGGCTTAGAACTTCTTTAAGAAGTCTTAATTGGACGGACATTTTTATTTTAGATTTAGTGTAAAAGTTTCAGTGTCCTCAAATGAGAAAGATTATTTTTCTTTTCCTTTTTGTAATGGGACTGTAGCTATATGAGTTATTTTGTTTTAGAGAGGTTGGGTAGAATATTCAATTATGTATGTGACCCAAATTTTAACAGACTATTACTGATGTTGGAATTGGCTTCATATTTTTTCAGATAGAAGCTTCAAAAAAAAATCTAAGATGCATCATACCTCACAGTAAAGTTCTGTGCAGTCTGTGATCTCAGGAAGGCAGCGCAAAGCTCAGTAAGACCGCGAGGACATAACTTTGCTCCTCCAGACGTCAAGGCAATTCAGTGTTCACATGTTGAGTACTTCCATGTTTAGAATATTAAGATTAATCAATTAGTTACTAAGAACTCACCGTTTTTTGTTTTTTGTTTTTTTTAAGATTTTATTTGAGAGCGAGCGCATCTACAAGCAGGGGAGAGGGACAGAGGGGAGAGGGAAAAGCAGACTGTCTGCTGAGCCAGGAGCCCGACATGGGGCTCGATCCCAGGACCCCGAATCATGACCCAAACCGAAGGCAAACGCTTAACCAACTGAGCCACCCAGGTGCCCTGAACTCACCTTGTTTTGCTTTCTCTTAGTAGCTAATTAATGAACCTGCCTTCTCAGTGTGGAGGGGACTAAATCATGATATAAAAATCAGAGAATTATTCAGGAAGTTGACACTTTTAATTTGCATCGAGAGAACTGACCCATTGAAGTTGTTGGTATGTTGGTATCCAAGCTCTGCAGAAGGGAGAGTGTTCCCCAAAACACAGTTTCTCAGCCGAGTGCAGTTCTTACTGTTGATGCAACCCTGGTGACAGGGCGTCCAGCCAAGTGGCATTCCTGGTACTGGTGTGGCCTGTGCTTCGTCGTCTGTGGGTGACGGTGGAAGTGACAGGAGAGGTGTGACCCATGTCACAAGTTACGTAACCTTGCTTAGAGAGATCTGGAAGTGCGCGGTCTGGTCTGCCTCTGCTGTGGAACCTAGTTGACAGGGTGCAGTTTGAAGCCTAGGGTCTTGTGAGCAAACGAAAGCTTGTGTCCCGAAACCCCAGCATTGTCAGACCGACCTTAACACTGCCCAGTGATGTCACTTGTCTCATGCAGATGGTTCAGTTGGAATGCTGTTGGAACTGTCCAGGAAATGCGTGTCGTACTGAGGCGGCGGCAAGAGGCCTGCCTGCTCTGTGTGGCTTTATATGAAAAGATGAAGAGGTATTTTCAGTTTTTGTGTGGAAGTTCTATGTGGTGTGTGAAATGAGGCGGTCCTGAGTTACACAGAGTCTCAAACGAAGCCCCTCGAGAGCCCGCGGATGATGACGTGCAGTGTTGTCAGTGCGCCTGTGTCACCGACGTGATATTTCTCACCATGCCATGTCTGTGTTGCAGGGAATCACATTCTGCCTGACGAAGACCTGGCTTCCTTCCACTGGAGCTTACTTGGTCCAGAGCATCCACTAGCCTCACTGAAGGTACAAGTTCGTTTCATCTCCAACACTGGTGACCATCAGCTGTTAAGTTTGCTGTTTCTTTAATAATGTGAATGATGTTCCATTGTTGTAGAAGGAAATAGGCCACAGAGTTAGGGGTACCGTGCTTCCCCTGACTTTAGGATCAGCACTGCCTTGAAAAACCCACAGACCTGCCTCATCTTGTTCCCAACACTTATGCTTTAGGGAGATACGTGAATGCCCTTTAAAGTTTCCTTAGAGGAATTCAGGCTGTGTACCTAGGTAGGTGGAAATCTTTTAGCTAAAGGTTTTTTATGTTGTTTTACAAATGTATTTTCAAGAGGTAATATAGTCAGCTGTTGCTTGGATCATGACTTAGCATACTTTGATAAATTTCATAATGTCCTATAATTTTCTAAAATTATTGAAGTCTAATTAATAATTAAGGTTTTAGTGTTTGGGTGATGGAGGGGACCCAACCAAGTTCATTAGAGAAATGTTCCCTTTGTACTGGTTTATTAACACTTGATATTTTTTTTATCTTTCTTGCCTTCCTGTTATGAAAGTGAGGAGCGTCAGAAACATGCACGGTTTTCTAAAGTGGGAGGGCCGTGGGGACGCCTGGTGTGTACTGGCCAGCAGCCTTCTGGGACTTCGAGTCCCCTTTGCTGTGACCACAGTCACCCTCGTTGGGGGCAGGTGGGAAGCCAGTTGGGCAGCCTAGGCCTCAGTTCCTGTAGTGAAGGGGCTGCTCCAAATGGTTCCCAGAGGCATTTCTGTGAAATTCTGTCTCCTGTCAGATTGACCCTCCTGCTGTAAACCATCTTCCGTGGTGGTTAGTTTCGGAGTTGATTTTGTGTGTGACTTTGAGTGAGCTCTGGGGAAGCCGGGTCATTTAAGCACATCTCTTTCCTACTTCTTTCCTCCGGCTCCTTGCCGCCCGTCCCTCCGGCTCCTTGCTGCCCGTCCCTCCTGGCATGCTGGCCGGTGGGAAGCTGTCCTGGTTGTTCTAACAGTTCTTGGGCCTGGGGTTTTCAGCTTCTCCTCTCATTAGGAACTAGTTGTTTTCTTCACGTTTTTCATCCTTGAAGGAGAGAAACTTTCTTCCTGCTGTTGGCCTTGGTGTCATTCCTGTGTCCTCGCAGATGAAGTGCTGCGGTTTATGGTCCTGTGGTCCCCTTGCGGACGTGCAGCCTGGAGGCAGGTGCACTTGGATGGGGTGTTGTGCTCATCAGGGTTGCCTGGCAGTGAGCTTCTGTAGGTGGAGACGAAGGGAAGGCTGGCTTCTTACAAGGTTCAGGCAGTTTTGGATAGCAGTGGAGAGGCTCCTGGGACCCCAGACCACACGTGCGCTTCAGCCGAGCTAGCCTTGGTCAGTGTCAGACGTTAGACAGCAGCACTGTTTGTGGGCTTAGTGGGAGCCAGCTCAGTCTCGCAGGTCACTGACGTCATTAGCATGTGTATTTCCTAACTTTGTTTGTTTGTTTATTTATTTATTTATTTTTAAAGATTTTATTTATTTGACAGAGACACAGCGAGAGAGGGAACACAAGCATGGGGAGTGGGAGAGGGAGAAGCAAGTTCCCCGCTGATCAGGGAACCCAGTGCAGGGCTTGATCCTAGGACCCTGAGATCATGACCCGAGCCGAAGGCAGACGCTTAAAGACTGTGCCACCCAGGTGCCTCCTGACTTGGTTTTAAGAAAAATATTAAGTACGTGAAAAGTTGAAATAGACAGTGTCCATCCATGTATCTGCTTGATTCTACAGTTACCATTTTGCCATAAGGTATATTTACATCTACTTTTTTTTTTTTTAAGATTTTTATTTATTTGACAGAGAGCACAAACGGGGAGCGGCTGACAGATAGAGAGGGAGAAGCAGGCTCCCTCCTGAGCGGGGAGCCCAATGTGGGGTTCAGTCCCAGGACCCTGGGATCATGACCTGAGCCGAAGGTGGGCGCTTAATGATTGAGCCACCTAGGCACCCCATCTTTGTTTTTTAACTCCACTATTTGGAATTAAATTGCAGATATCCTAACACTTCACCTGTGAAAACTTCAGTTTATATCCCGATTCCCTAACAATAAGGCTGATTTCTTTCTTACTTATCCTACTATTAGCATAGCAACTACGTCAGCCGTAGTTCCTAACGTTCTGTAAGGCCAAGTTCATACTCACATTTTTCACTTGATCCTGCAAGTCATTTATGCTGTATGTGTTTTTTGTTTGTTTGTTTTTTAAGTCAGGATCTAATCAGGTTTTTCGTATTATCATCATGTGTATTGTAAATATCAGCTGGGGGTTTTTGTGGTATGACGGAGAAGCAATCTGCAATAATTTTTCAATGACTTTGTAAGTTCTAGGTGTTTCAAAGTCACGTTCTAAAAAGCAGGCACATCTGGCTTTGGGTTCAGATGTGGCACAGTGTTTATGTTTTGGCCTTTTGTGCACATGCCCTGTGTGCAGCGACATTTCAGTATCGTGGCAGATGTGGGGAAGTTGGATGTGATGGGGTCCTTTCTCATGAACATCCCTGCTGTTTTGCACTGTTCTTTTTTTTTTTTTTTAACCCCCTGAGCCACCCAGGCGCCCCCCTTGCACTGTTCTTAATCCTGTGTGCTTCTCCCCGCTCATAAAAGTAACCACATGTTTTAAAAATTTGATTAGTTGTTGTGTTTGACACTTTCTTATGATTTTTGACAGTCTATAGTATACACAGCTTTCACGCATCTGATTCATGTCCCCAAGTGCAGATGTTCCTGGCCTTTTCTTGTCCTACTGTGTTGCGTTTTTCCAAAGTCATTCCCAGTGGATTGCTGTTTCCAGAAGGTGGGTATTCTGTGAACTCCTAACCTGATGAGCCCAGAGTACCCTTTGCTGTGGAGCACCATCGTCTTCACCTCCGTGGCGACCTCCTTGTCCACAGCTCTGCGTGTGCTAGGAGAGTGCGTCGGGGCTGGGCCTGTGGGTGTAGAACAGTGCAGGCCACCATTTCGAGGGGTGATACCTGCAGACAGTGGGCTGGGAGGGGAACAGACTCCATGTGCCATATTGTTCATCAGGGATGCGCCCACTGGGGTGGGAGGGCAGTGCTGGACACACTTAGAACCTAGAATCTCACAAGGGTGGCAGAAAAGAGGAGGTGAGGTAGCCAGGGAGGTGTTGAGCTTTTTAGTTCTTCAGTTTCCATGCAAAGAGGTGCCGGTAAGGTGGCATCAAATGTCTTAGGTTTGATTTGGAAGTAAAAAATACTTCATATTGTTCAGGACAGCATGTTATGTGACAGAAAATTCTAGTACTAGGGCAGGGTCTTCGGGACATGGGGTGGTCAGCCACCGTGGGAGTACCTCCTGGCCATAAGCACATGCTGAGTGCGCTTTTTTTTGGATTTTTACTGCTGTATGATTTTGAGTCCTAGTAAGTGGTAGAATTTTTATTTTGGGTAAGCATTTAGTTATTTGTTTGTTTGTTTTTAATGATTTATTTATTTATTTATTTGACAGATCAAAAGTAGGCAGAGAGAGAGGAAGGGAAGCAGGCTCTCCGCTGAGCAGAGAGCCTGATGCAGGGCTTGATCCCAGGACCCTGAGATCATGACCTGAGCTGAAGGCAGAGGCTTTAACCCACTGAGCCACCCAGGTACCCCGAGTTTTAATTTTAAAAAATGTTTTTAAGTTGGACCATTAGTTATAGGTCTTTGTATTCATTTAAATGGTTTTTGTGTTTAGTTTCATGCATTTGGAGTTTTTATCCCCATTAGGTGTTGTGACCACCAAGCATCTCCTGCTACAGAGTCCCTTGTCCACCTCTTGCTTGGGTGTGCCCCCTTGCAAGTCTTTGCCAGCCTTTCCTGTCCCCAGACCTCCTGCACGCATTGGTCTCCCACATGACTGGTGGATCTCTGTTATGTGCTCCGTGCCATGCCCCTGTTGTGAGCAGGCAGAGTGCCAGTGTTCCCTGACCCCCACTCCGTGGATGGCTGTTGGCACACCCCCAGAGCTCCTCGGCTTCTGCCTCTTCTCAGAGCTCCCTCCAGGTTAGCCTGTGCACACCTCCCTTTCTGATTCATATTTCCTTGTGTTTGTAACCCCACCTACCTTTCATCAGCAGTACCTGTCACTGAGGTGGCTGGACACCATGATGATGTGTCAGGTCACACCAGGAACACCCAGTTTTAAAATGTACGTAGAATTTTCCTCAGTTATCTCTAACTTCATATTTTTTATGTGTCACTGTCTGCCACCAAAAGTCACCAAGTAACCCTTTGTACAGGGTCTTTAAGGAGAGGGTGAAGCAGTCGACCGCAGGCAGGTGGGAGTCTGGTTCTGGAAGAGTGGCCGGGAGAGGTCTCCCAGATCATGGGGTGGATGGAGGGGCTGTCTGTGTCTCACCATGCAGTGCGCACGACTGCAGCGCTCCCGAGGCTGGGGCACAGCGGGGCTTGTGGCAGGCCCCTCGGGATGAAGTGTGGCTCCGCAGTTCTCCCCATCCTGGCTTCCTTGCTCAAGCCCCGGGAGGCCAGGTGTCTGGCCAGCCTGGGCCCTCTCGGCGCGGTGCCCGGCCCCGTGTGGGTTTCACGCCGGTTGTGGAGCAGCAGCGTTTCAGGCCTGGTGAGGTTTTATGGTGCAGCTAACATACTCTGCAACCTTATTGGAACAAGGTTGGCAATCAGGTCCTTTTTGAAATCATTTTTTTTTTTTAAAGATTTATTTATTTATTTATTTGACAGAGACCACAAGTAGGCAGAGAGGCAGGCAGAGAGAGGGGGAAGCAGGCTCCCCGCTGAGCAGAGAGCCCGATGTGGGGCTTGGTCCCAGGACCCTGAGATCATGACCTGAGCCGAAGGCAGAGGCTTTAACCCACTGAGCCACCCAGGCGCCCCTGAAATCATTTTTAAAGTAGGTTGGGTATAAATTCTACATAAATAGAAGGTTGGGCTTGTTTACTCTGAATTTCACCTTGAGAGGCATTACAGGGGAGGGCAGTTTGGGCGTGGCGGGCCTTTCAGAGAAGGAGTTCTGTTCGCACCTTCACAGTAACTTAAGTTAACTTATGAAGAAGTCATCCTAGGGTTCTGAGAAGTAATCATTGGCTCTGGAGAAAATCACATCAGGCGCCTGAGGTTTGAAAGCATCACCCATCGTGGCATGGATGGGGGAGCTGCTTGCAGCCCTGTTCCAGGGGGATGGCCCCTCTTGGCAGGCTGGTACTAGGTCTTCCAGGATTTACAAGTGTATCCTGCTCACATCATGGTCATCTGCATGGGAGCAGCATGTGTGCAGCTGTCCATGCGGAACTTGCGTGCACAGTCACCATGCTGGGCACCCTGCTTGTAGGTCATCAAAACCTGCTGTGGCCAGAAGTTCTCTTCTTTGCTCAACTTCAGTCTGTGTGGAATCCTTACAGGGAAAACGCAAAATCAAACTTGGAAGGTATGTGCTTGTTTATATCTTTATGTTAGAACCCATGAGTGCGGGCGTGTGTGCAAGCACACAACCCTGCCACCCATGCATGTGTACACACACCCTGTGTCCTGCGTGTGCGCGCACACATACGCACACCCTGTGCCCCGCCGGCGACCTCTGCGCGGCTGGCGCTGTAAGCTGCTCAACCAGAGACCTCTCCCTTCCTGAGACCAGCTGAGTGCGGGACCAGAGAGATCCGTGATGAAGCCAGGATTTGCCCTGCAGTTACTCCATGAGTGCCACTTGCTTAGAAAGCTTGTTTTTCTTTTTGTAACAGTTTTACTGAGTTATAATTCATATGTCATAAAATCTGTGTTTTCAAAGTATACAGTTCAGTGATTTTTAGCTTTCACAGAGTTGTGCAACTGTCTAATTTTGGAATATTTTCATCACCCCAAAAGAAACCCAGTGGTTGGGGGCGCCTGAGTGGCTCAGTGGGTTAAGCCTCTGCCTTCAGCTTAGGTCATGATCTCGGGGTCCTGGGATCAAGCCCCACATCGGGCTCTGCTCAGCAGGGAGCCTGCTTCCCCTTCTCTCCCTGCCTACTTGTGATCTCTCTCTCTGTCAAATAAATAAATAAAAAATCTTAAAAAAAAAAGGAAACCCAGTGCTCATTGGTAGTCACTGCCCGCTTTTCCATCTCCCTGCCCAAGGCAACCACTGATCTACATCCGTCTCTGGACGTACCTCTTCTAGACACTTGATATAAGTAGATGTACATATCCTTTTGTGTCTGGCTTCTCTCACTGAGTGTAACTCTGCACGGTTCATCCATGGGGGAGCAGCTGTTGGCGCTCACTCCTCTCCTGCCAGGAGGACACTGTTTGCCGGGGCGGGGGGGACTCATCAGCTGGTGGACATTCAGTATATGTGCTGCCGAAACGAGCACCTGGTGGACATTCAGGTTGTGCCTACTGTTCAGTTGCCGTGAGCATCTGCGCCCATGTCTGTGCGGACATACTTTCCTTGCTCTCCAACAGATGCCTAGGGCCAGAGTTGCTCCTGCTCTCCTTGAGGAGCGACCAGAAGGCTTCCTGTGGTGGCTGCACCGTTCACACTCCCAGCAGAACCCTGGGAGGGTTCTGATTTCCTCACATCCTCGCCAGCACTTGCTGTTGTCCGTTGGATTTTCAGTTGTCCCAGTGGGTGTGAGGTGGTTTGGATTTGCATTTCTCTGATGAGTGATGATGTTGTGAGCATCTTTTCCTGTACTCGCTGACCATTCGTTTAGCTTCTTTGGAGAGATGTCTGTTCAAGTTCTTCGTCCATTTTTAAGTTGGGTGATTTGTCTCTTTATTATTGAGTTGTAAGGGCTTTTTTTTGTGTGTGTGTGTGTGTGTGTGTGTGTGTGTGTTTTTGTTCTATATTCCAGATTCTGTCTCTTAGCAGACACACGCTCTGCAAATACTCTCCCCCATTCTGTGGGCTGTGCTTTTCTTTCCTGATCTGGCTCTTTGGTAACTCTTTGAAGAGTCAAGCCATCGAAATACCACCTCTTACTGCTCCTAGTGGCTGTACTCAGTTAGTTTTTGTCACTTGGGAATGCCTTGGGGACCTTGCCAATCTTCCCCTTTACCTTCCAGAGCCCTCATGAGCTCAGCGCACTGGGGCTACTGGACAGCTTGGCTGCACGTCCTTCACCTCCAGTCAGGTGTGCGGTTGGTCCAGCTGGACCACGGCCTCCTGGGCCCAGAGGCCTGCCCTGGGTGTCCTCCCAGAAGAGCTCTATCTCCGCTCGTAAACTTTAAACTTCACTACTCCTCACCCTTTGTCACTACCACCTTCTGCCGGTGCTAGTTCTCAGTGTGGACACTTGCTGCTGGGCCTCCGGGGGCTCTCTGCTCCCCTCCTCTGAGTATCTCCCTTCTGGGGTGCCCTCTCAAGCTGGTCATGCTAGCACCAGCTGCCTCAGGCTTCACGTCCACCCCTGCCTAGCAAACCCTCTCCCCTTGATGGTGCTGCGCCATCTCTTCTGCCCGCCTGGGAACTGCCCACCTGAGCAGGCGGTGAGTTTACAGTTGTGGTCAAAGAAGGACCTAGATGGCTAGATGGAAAGAAGCACTGCGTTCGTGGATTAAAAGACTTACTTAGATTTTATTACCTCCCTATCAGAACACTAGCACTAGCACAGAACACTAGCTTTTTTTTTTTTTTTAAGTAATTGAAAACTGTTTTAAAATTCATGTGGAACTATAAAGGACCTAGAATAACAACAAGAATGTGGAGAAGGAAGAACAGAGTCGGAGGGCTTTCGTGTAGAAACCCCAATAAAATGGGGAAGGGATAGTTTTTATAGTAATGGGATATCCATGAGCAAAAATGAAAAGAATATTAAAATCAAGTCTAGAAAAAACATAAGAAATCTTTACGACCTTGATTGAGGCAAAGATTTCTTAGTGAAAAGAATGAAAAACAAGTGGCTGAGGGAAGGGGTCAGAGTGTATTTCTGGTAACAGACCCATGTCCGGAATTTATAAAGGAAGGCACAGTAAGAAGATAGGACCCAGCAAAAAAGGGATGGGGACGGTTTGAACAGGCATTTTCTGGACTGTTTAGTAGGTGCGCAGAGGCCCTCCACATCCTTAGGGAATGCCAGCCATAGCCCAGCCATAGCCAGGGGAGGCGGCAGGATGGCACAGCCTGTCGCTCTCCAGGTGGCTTCCACGGGATTGTGCCCGAGTGGCTACCTGGACAGCAGCCCGGCAGCTTCTCACAACACTGAACATACAACTCCCTTGTGAGCTGCGTTCCCACTTGGCGGCACTCACCCCAAATGAAGCTGTGTGTTCACCCACACTTAGGCCTCAGTATCCCTGTGGCTTTATGTGGGGCCTCAGAACCACCCCTTGGCCGGCCGGTGAATGATGGGTGGAATGGAGTCGCACGGGAAGGCCTGGGAGTGGGGAGGGAACAAACTTCTCTTGAGTGAGATCTCAGACACAAGGGAGATCTCCGAGCCCGCCTCTGGGTAGCTCCCAGGGAGGGCAGAACTCGAGAGAGGGCGCGGTGTGCAGCTGCTGCCTGCGCTGGCTGGGAAGCGACACTGGGGACCGGGGGCGTCTTGGGCTCTGTTCCCCATGGCAGTGCTGGCTCTGCTAAGGTGTGCCTTCCTCAGAACTCAGTGATTGTGTGCCTGAGGTTGATGGGTTTCACTGCGTATAAAATGCTTCCGTAAAGCAGATTTAAACATTAGGCTCCCCATCATGAACCGGGCTGCCCATGCCCGCAGGTAAAATTCCTCCTCCTGAACGTGTCATGAACATTCATCTCTGTCTTCTGGGCTCTCCTGGTCTCACACTGCTCCCACTTACAGACCCTTTGTCCCAGCACTGGGGCTCCTCTCCCCGCGGCCCCCTCCCCACTGCCTCTTCTCCCTGGCCAGACCCATTGCCACTGCCTTCTCTGGTCTGAGACCGGTCTGTGCTGTGTTCTTGAGCTGAGCTATTGTCACCAGATGCATGTGGGCCCTGCACACCTGGCGCTGTCACCCCTGTGCTCTCATAGCCCTCAGTTTGTAAATGTGCTTTCGTCTTTCCCACATTCCCCAGCCCCACTGCTCCTCTGTAGATCTCCGGAGGGTGGCCTCTAGTGACGTGCCCAGCGGCTTGACCCTGCGGTGAATTTGAGCCACCACGGTGGGTGTGTGTTCCCTGTGGTCCATTCACATCTTGCTGCGGCCTCGGGCTTTCCGACACATCTCATCTGCTCTTAGGGTTTCAGCTGCCATTGCTGTGTTGAGCTCTGTCCAGTATAGCTCAACCATGAGACCCCTTCCCTGACTGCAGGGTGTAGCCCTCCATCTGCCAGGGCATCTCCACCGGGACGCTCCACCTGCACACTGGATATGGTGTTCCTGCTTCTCTGAGTGCGTTTACTGCCCTGTATCCTCATTCTCAGAAACAGCCGTCCCTGCTGACATCTCCACCCTAGGAGCGGTGTCACTTAGAAGGTGGGAGTATGGTCTGCCTTGGGGCGGTGGGCACGCTGCTCACCTGGGTGGTCCTACAAGTAAGCACCTTAGTAGGGCCCTCTGTCCCCTTGGGATGTCCAGAGTGGACCACACGGTGGTGGCATGAGGGTAAAACGCAGCGATGTTCTTCTACACGGCCCTCCAAGGGGCCCTCCTGGGTTAGCAGTTTGTCTCCAAAAAGAACGCGAGTCTCTGACATCCCGTGTTCATGCGCGAGTGAATGAGTGTTGGCGAAGTGGCTTTCTGGTTTCCTTCCCTGTCACTTCCAGAATTCAGACTTGCTGCCTTCACATCTTGTGGCTTTCCTAATGGTGATGGAGGGGTCAGGTTCTGCTTCAGCAGAGCCGTTGTGTGGAACTTGTGTTTTGTTCACCCGTGTTCCGGTGAGCGGCTGGGAGGCCGTGTGGGAGCAGCAGCACCAAGCCCCAGAATCCTGGTTTTGTGGTGTGTTGGTTCAGTTAGCGGGGAGTCCTGTAGAGAGCCATGTGGGTCTCAGAGCTCAAGCCAGATGTGCTGACGACCGGCCTGAGGGGGACTGAGTGGCCGTGACAGTTGCGCTGTCCCAGTCATTGACGTGAGAGTGGTGCGCGTTCCAGCTTGCTCATAGCCTCGCGCTGAGCAGTTCATTAGACGAGAGGATAAAGAGTGGAAGAGCCCTGTGCTCACAGAAATTTCCATGATGGGTGGATAGCATTTATGCAAAGTTTGGATACAAGCTGGAAGAGATCGTAAGGGTTTTTTGTTCTTACCTTTTTTCACTTAGTCAAAATTTATTTCAGACTAACCAAAATAGTAGCACTGTAATCTCCTATGTAAAAACTTCCTATAAAATGTTTTGAAAATGTTGATATTATTATTTAATCCCTAAGAGTGTACTATAAGATTTTTAAAAGCAAAATAAGATACCAGTGAACTTGGAGGTACTTAAGATGACATAATTATCAGCAGAATTAAAATACAACTGCAGTGGTTTTCAGACAAAACCAATGTGAGTCTGTTACACTTTGCATCTTATTTTTAACTTTGCTTCATTTTAAAGCATTTGGATTTCTAACATTTCTATTTCCTAAGTATCTTTATAAAGAAAATACTTCAAGTCACAAACTGTATTGTTTACCATAAACTGATGTGCTGTGAAGTCAGACATGGTCTGGCTCTGTACATCTGTCTTCCCTTCCAGTGTCAGCTTTATAAATGTTGTCACTGAAGTCAGGCGTGCAGCTCCTTCATGCAGGTGGGAGTGTGGTGGACGGCGGGTCCTGTGTGTGTCCCCACACGGTTGCTACTGCAGGGGCCCCATTTACGTCTTCCCGAGCTTCTGAGGATTTCAGATTCCTGTCCACATGAAGAAAAAGACTTAAGTGGCCCTAGATGATCTATTCTGTATGAAGAAAATGCACAGGAGAAAGATCACTTAACGGCAGGTGAAACTTCACTGTGGGCTCCCTTCCCCAGGCTTGGAGCCCCGCCTGGCCAATGTCCCTTTGCGTGTGCGTGCCCGTCCAAATGCAGTTTACCCGGCTTTTGACTGGCTGGTTCCCTGAGTGTGTGTGAGGGCTGAATTTTTGTTTTAAGGAACTGGTGTATGTAAATATGTTCAGCTAAATTGTGTGTCAGTATCCTGATGCTCTTTTCCTAAAGATGCAACATGTAAGATCTTTATAAAAAAGTTGAGTGGGGGGCCTGGGTGGCCACCTGGTTCAGTCGGTGAAGCATCTGCCTTTGGCTCAGGTCGTGATCCCAGGGTTCTGGGATTGAGTCCTGCATCAGGCTCCCTGCTCGGGCGGAGCCTGCTTCTCCCTCTGCCCCTTCCTTTGCTTGTGATCTCTCTCTCTCAAATAAATAAAATCTTAAAAAAAAAAAAAAAGGCAACGCAGATGCACTTGCTGGGTGCTGTTCATGGGGCGGCAGGCATGAAACACTGTGGACGTGTTCCGGTTGTTGTCAGTGCCCCGGCCTGAGGCTTAAGGAGGAGGGTACTGAAGTGAAGACAAATTCTCAGTGAGAATATCTGTTCTTTAAAAAGGAGGTAAAAAGTCATATAACATAAAAATGTAACCTATTGATTTGGAGAACACCCATTTTTTTGTCTTAAAAAGCCAGAAAAAATGTTGAGAATGGAATTGATACCACTTAGAGCTGGAACAGAGCTGTTCAGAAGTGGAACGTGTGCCAGTGCTTTGACCTCACGGAAGAAATGACTTCCATGTGCACAGCCAGCTTCCCCTGGGTTCCGTGGCTGTGCCACTGTGTCCGTGTGGGACGCCCCGGGTCTGCGAGGCCAACGCTTCCCTGCATTCGTGGCTCACAGGATGCTCCCCGGCCAGGGCGTCATTGCCTCGGGAAGGGAGTTGCTGTTTCAGTAGAAACATTTTATTCCATCATGTGAACATTAAGACCCTGTCAAATTATCCTTTTTTGTGGCACATTTTAGAAAGCTTTAGAAGGGCCTTTGATGTAGTCTCCATACTGTCTGGAGAGAATCTTGGATTTTAGTGGCATCCTTTGCTGCTGTGGCATCGTGGGTTTAACAGTTAAAATGTCATGTGGTAATTGCATTGTGCCATTTAAATTAATTTGTGGACAAGTCTTTGATTTTTGAAATGGAGCCAAGGTAAGGTAACAGAATCACGGAAGTAGTGGAATACTGGAACCTGGTAGCTGCAAGTTGATTCTGTGGCAGGACTCTCATTATTTCACCTTTAGGGGTGGGAAGAGATAGTCTCCTTGGGGAGACAGACGTGAACTTGTGTTGTGGCCCTTGAATTGCTAGGTATGGATGGGAATGGGGTCCTAAAGAGTGGGAGCCTGTTGCTGCTTGTGGTGGCTGGTGCTGGCTGTGCTGGGGCTTTCATGGACCTGGTCGCATCCCTGCAGAGTGGGTTTGTCCTGTGCTCACACCACCGAGTTCATGACAGCTCCAGCAGTGGGCCAGGGTGCAGAAGAAAATACAAGGTAAAGGGTGTCAAGAGAGGCACATGGAACGGGATTATCGTGGCTAGCAAAATGGGGGGGGGCACCTGCTGGGTTGTGGGTCTGAGGGGTCCCAGAGGGGAAGCCAGAGGGTACAGGAAGGGCCATCATGGGGGCCACCTGGCTTAGTGCCTTTTGCACCCACCACCTGCCCATGACCCACAGGAGACAGCAACACATGGTATTCAGTAGGAAATGAGACCTTGGGGCAGGATGGGGTTCTGTGCTGAGGGCCTCGTCTGAGGCTCTGCCTGCCAGCTCCCGCCAGGTTGTGTCTATCTGCCACCAGTTGTCCTGTATGCACACTGGGATGCTGCACACACTGGGAGGTCCTCTCCACTTACAGGTTTTGTCTTTTTGCTTGCAAAGTGTGTAACTAACAATTATTGCAATTGTTACAAAGTGCTCCAAAAAGGCAGATGATCGCAAACATTTGGTTTTTAATTAAACAGAATTTACATTCTATCCTTGGAGACAAAAAGTACATTTTTCCAACTTTAACTTAGATATATTGCAATTTAAGTTTTGTTTTTTTCTCCTAAGGTTAAGCTTTGGGCTAAAATAAAAGTACAGTTGCTCAAAGAAAAGAAAAAAAGGAGAAGTAGGACTTCCAGAAAATGACTTTGAAGCCTCTCTCCAAGGAGCAAGTTTGAGTTGGGGTTTGAATGTGATTTTGTTTTTTTGAGTGGACAGGGAGGGATTGCTGTAAGTTCCCTGCAGTCTCTTCTGTGGCTGGGGGTGGGAGGGTGTCGCCGTGCTCTTCCAGCATGTTCGGGAGGATTTAGCGCTTTTTGAGGGACAGCAAGTCATCATTTTGTACCAGCGGAGAGTCGGCAGAGAAACTCCTTTGTGTGGTGTGTGTGGAGGAGGGCCATGGGCCATGTTCGAGGTGGCTGGAATCTTCGGGGATTATTGGCTTTCTCCGCCGGATTTTCGCTCTCAGCTCTGTTTCTCAGACCATAGGAATACGCGATTCCTCCCCAGTGCAGCGCGCGGCAAGGTTTTAAAGAAAGTACAAATTAAAAGTTGTTAGGAACGTCAGAAGTTTAATAAATTGGTTGTTTGCAGATATAGGCATATTTGAACGTACCAGGAATCTTTCTCATGAAAGGAATACTATGGTAAATAGTTGTGAAACATGTATAATCTTTTGCCAAATGTTTCGAGGTTATAACAGTGCCATCTGAGTTGTAGAAATTACGTTGTGTACTCTTTCTTCCTGAGTTAAAGCCTCTTGTGTGCACTGAGGCCCTCAGGATGTGCCCCGAGCTATGAGTGCGCTTAGGCTGTCCCCTGGACTTGGCCACTGTCCCGGGTTTCTCACCGAGGTGGTTTGGGAGGCTTGATTCTTTTTTTTTTTTTTTTTTTTTAAGATTTTATTTATTTATTTGACAGAGAGAGAGCTCACAAGTAGACAGAGAGGCAGGCAGAGAGAGAGGAGGGGAAGCAGGCTCCCTGCTGAACAGAGAGCCTGATGCGGGGCTCCATCCCAGGCCCCTGGGATCATGACCTGAGCCGAAGGCAGAGGCTTTAACCCACTGAGCCACCCAGGTGCCCCGTGGGAGGCTTGATTCTAAATGAAGCTGCAGGGCCAGGGGCGGCTGGTGTGAGGAAGTCAGGGCCCTGGGGACTTCTGTGCCATTCGGGGCTGGGGGCTGGCGCTCAAGAGCATTCACTGGTAGTGTCCTTTTCCTTCAAAGCTTGTTCAGCATAGCACTTAGGGTGGGAGTGAAGCAGGGATGTCCACGGGAACGAAAGTGACAGATGGTCGTTTTCACTCAAGGCGGGACAGACCCTGAGTGACTACCCATCATCGGCAGAGTCCCAGTGGCAGTGTGTGCACCCCAGGAGAGGTTCTCCCCCTATTAGCTCCCCGCCCTGGGGGATAGCCCTTTTCAAACTTGGCCATTTTATATCCTATAGGTTCTGTTCTCACCATGTTGTCATCACTCTGTTCTGTATCTAAACTCCTCGTACAACAGCCAGCCTTGCCAGTATGGCGTGAAACCTTGAGGACCTCATAAGCTCTTAGGGAGCCAGGGGCACACCTGGTCAGCCAGGCCCATGCTGCTGAGGCCAGGAGTCGAGGCCCTGGACCCTCAGGCACAGCTGTCCCCGGCCCCGTCCCTGTTCCATGAGGACAGCACAGGGTTTTTGTTCTGACTCTTCCCTCCTGGGCTGCCACCAGCTGGCCCTGCTCCTGCCCGGCCATGGGACCAGACGCCCCAGAAGGGGGAGCACAGATGGGACTTGAGTTCCTCCCAGACTGACTGGCACATGCTGTTTGCCAGGCTTCGTCCCCATGGAGCGTGTGCCCCCGTGGGCTTTTGTCTTCATGGGGGAGTTGGGTTTCTGGGCCTGAGCTTGGGATGTGTGTGCATAGACGTGTGTGGCTCTCTAGAGGCCTCATGATGGGGTGTCCTTTCATGAGCACTAATGACTGGCACACAGGGCCTGAGAACTGCGACTCGGACTTGAGGAATGGTGCTTCAAGAAAATCTGTTCCCGGGGTGCCTGGGTGGTTCATTGGGTTAATAAACCTCTGCCTTCGGTTCAGGTCATGATCTCGGGGTCCTGGATGAGCTCCGCTTTGGGCTGGGTGCTCAGCAAGGAGCCTGCTTCCCCTTACTCTCTGCCTACCTCTCTGCCTACTTGTGATCTCTGTCTGTCAAATAAATAAATAAAATCTTTAAAAAGAAAAAGAAAGAAAGAAAGAAAATCTGTTTCTTCTGTGAAAAGAGAGTGAATGTAGTCTACACATCTGAAAATCTTCTTGATGGTGACTTAGAAGTGTCAGTGTCTGTTTTCTGGTGGGTCTTCCATGTCATATGCTCAGGCTCAGGTTTTCTGATTTTCTTCTTTTGTTTTTCTCTGTCTTTGTGCATGTGTGTGCATGTCTTAAAACAACTCAGATTATGGGGCACCTGGGTGGCTCAGTGGGTTGGGCCTCTGCCTTCGGCTCGGATCATGATCTTGGGGTCCTGGGATCAAGCCCCGCGTCGGGCTCTCTGCTCGGCAGAGGGCCTGCTCCCCTCTCTCTCTCTGCCTGCCTCTCTGCCTACTTGTGCTCCTTCTTTCTCTGTCAAATAAATAAATAAAAATCTTAAAAAAAAAATCCAACTCAGATTTATCATCGTAACGTTGTAAAAGCCACAGTCCTTCTGGAAGCTCTGGAAGGATGTTTCCTGCCTCTTCCAGATTCGGGGGTCACTGCAGTCCGTGGCTTCTGACCCCTCCTCACTCCTCATCTCTGAAGCCAGCTCCCCTGCTCCCCATTCACCCCGGAGGACCCTGAGGTGACACTGGGCCTACCTGGACAGTCACAGGGTGGAGGGCAGGAGCAGACAGCTCTGGAGGCAGAGGGGTTTTTGGGGTCTGTGCCCTGTTTTCTTTGTGACCTTTGTGGCTATGTGGGAAATAGAGATTATTTTTTGCTATCATTTGACTTTTTTTAATTGCTAAAAACAAACTTATGCCTGATTCATTGTTGTTTCTAAGAGAAGAGCAAAACTCTAGTTACGGCTGAAATTATATCTTTTTTTTTCATAGTGTTTTAGTTTTTATTAAAGAGCATAAAACCTTTTTTTTTTTTTAAATCTGTTTACTTACCTTTTCGTGGAGTCAGCTATTCTGGGACAGTGAAGTACTCCGACACTTACTCCATGGATCTTCACCAGCCACGACCCTCAGCATCAGCAGTCAGGGACCCATCTTTTCTTTCCGTTCAGAGCTGACTTGGCTTTCTTGGCACTCTGGTGCCTGGGCTGCGTCCACCTGTCACGCCTTCTGTTGGCTGGCACAGGAAGAGTGGGAGTGCGTCCGGCCCGTGGCTAGTGCGTCCGGCCCGTGGCTTCTTGTGCCACGTTTGCTGCTGTGGGGCACGGGGTTTGCAGTCCAGGACTGACGGTGAGCAGGCTGCAGACGGGTCAGAAGTGACGCAGGACTGCCAGGCGCTCCGTGACCTAGGTCAGTGGAAGTGGCTGAGCTGTACTTAATACCCATGGGGAGCCTGGGCTTGAGCCCCAGCCCCAGAGTCTTGGGGCCAGGACCTACAGAGGGGTCATGATGGGGCATGCAGCTTCTGGGCCCTGCCCTTGGGACTCACCTACTGACCTGTACACTTGTTTCTCAGGTCCGGGCCCACCAGCTAGTCCTGCCGCCATGCGATGTGGTGATCAAGGCTGTGGCTGACTACGTCCGCAACATCCAGGACCCCTCGGACTTGGACGCCGTAGCTAAAGACGTGTTCCAGCATTCTCAGGTACGGCGCAGGCTTGGAGACTCTGCACAGTGGGGGTGGGGGTGGCCCGGGCCCGGCACCTGGCTCCCAGCCTCCCCTGCGGCTGCACCAGGAGGGCTTGAGGTAGATGCCTGGGAGGTCTGCACTCCTCCGTTGTCCATCATGATCGATACCGTTTCTCCTGAGAAGACAGACCTATCACATGGGCCAAGGGGAATTGTGAACATGACTTATCCATCCCTTCAGGTGATGGTCAGGGATTTCTTCTTCCTTTTGTTTTGTAAAGTAGGGAATGTGAGCAGGTCGGGGTTAATAGAGGACATGAGGTTGGTGTGACCTCCCATGTCTCTCTGGAAAGCTGAAACCACTGTCCTGCTTGCTGGAGACAGGACAGAAAACTTCCCCAGGCAGCACCAGGGATGTGGCCCAGAGAAGGCTGGGATTTCTCGTGGGGGCCAGTCTGTGTTACCCACGTCACTCTGAGAGGATTAGTGTCTGATGTGTTGGTTTTCCCGGAAGATAATTTTTTAAAATAAAGTTTGTTTGTTTATTTATTTGTTAAAGATTTTATTTATTTATTTGAGAGAGAGAGTGAGAGAGCACGAGGAGGGGGAGGGTCAGAGGGAGAAGCAGGCTGTCTGTTGAGCAGGGAGCCTGAAGCAGGGCTTGATCCCGGGACTCTGGGATCATGACCTGAGCTGAAGGCAATCACCCAACCAACTGAGCCACCCAGGCACCATTGCTGAAAGATTTTAATGTCACTCTAAACTCTTCTCTAATTTGAAAAGCTGTAGATGATACATGTGCTGAATTGTGAAAGTATGTTCATGCACACGACCAGTGGCATGCAATTTACAAAGGTTTTCCTACGTTTATTTCAGTCTAGAACAGATGACAAAGTTATTCGATTTAAGAGAGCAATTGGATATTACTCAGCGACTAGTAAGCCTATGGCATTTCACCCAGCACATTACTTAGGTAAGTAAATCCAAGCCTCTGTGATGGACGCTGACCATGCAGTCACCAGAGAGATGAAAACGTGGGCCCAGTGGTCATGTAGTTTTATTCATCTGAAGTGAGGTTTCTGCAGCCGGCACGAGCATGTGGAGCTGTGCCTCCTGGGCAGACTCGCAGTAGCCCTTGAAAGGGTTGAGGAGCAGGACAAACCGACCTTCTGGGAGTTGGGGGCGGGCCAGGGATGTCCACGGGATGCTCTGCGGGGAGGCCTCTGGACCTGCAGACCCCTTTGTAAATCCAACTCAGAAAGGTGAATAGGTGTCTTCTCCTTTGCTACTTTTTTTTTTTTTTTTGTATTTTGTTTGCAAAAGACCAAATTTAACTCAGAGATTTGAAATTGGGGAATAAAAATAATTATAAACTGTTTGCTTGAAGCCTGTCTGGTGGCGCTCTCGTGGGAGGCTGTGAAGCCCTGAGCCTACCTACGTGCCAGACTTCTCCCTGAGCCCGATCGCCTCTCTGGGTCCAGAGCCATGAAGCTCAGAGATCGTGCTGCCCACTGTTGTTTCTGTTGTGTCTGCTTCCTTGTTCCTGGTGTGGCTAGAGAGCACCACTTTGTACTGGTTTCAGAAGGTTAGTCCCAGGTTTGAA
Organism: Lutra lutra; assembly: GCF_902655055.1. Taxonomy (NCBI): domain Eukaryota; kingdom Metazoa; phylum Chordata; class Mammalia; order Carnivora; family Mustelidae; genus Lutra; species Lutra lutra. The sequence goes on along the minus strand of NC_062290.1, from coordinate 4,203,651 downwards.
ATGTCCCAGAGAGTTGTCCCTCACGTGGTATGTTCATCAGCTCACTCAGACATAGAGCTGCAGTGTGTTGGGGGGCCCCACAGGTCATGGAGGAGTGCTGGCTGCTGGTGGTGGTCTCTGCGGGTGCCCAGTGCCCAAGGAGGGCCGGGCTGCAGGCATGGTGGCTTCACTGGCCTGTCCGTTGGGACCCACAGTCGGGGCTTCTGACGGGTTGGGGCTCACAGCTGGTACTCTGGCCCCCCACAGCCACAGTGCTGTTGAAAACTACTTGGCATGTGCAGTCTGTTCATGCTTGGACAAACTCTGAACCGTGCCCCTGCTTTCCCCATGGCTTGGTCCTGTAGCCTCGGCCCTATATTGTCCAGGCCTTGCTGACTTCCACCGGGGATGTGCCGGGCTAGCTCCTGTCTTAGGGCCTCAGCGCCCTACGCCAAGAGTGATTCCTGACCTCCTGTGCCTGGGACACTCCAGTTCCTGAGGTCCTGGCTTTGCTGTCACCTCTCTGAGGCCATCAGCCACCGGCCATCATGTGTCAGCACCTGGCTTTAATTCTCTGTACACTGCCTCCCACCCCTCCCCCAGGAATGTCAGGTCTTGGGCAACCAGGGCCCCAACTGCCACCGTCACCCTTGTGCCCCTCTGGGAAAAGTATTTGACTAAGTGACTTGATCTAGAAAAAGCTATTAAACTAGGACTGTGAGATCTTGATTTGGGGTCACTGTGCTGGACAGAGGGACATGTGGCAGTGCAGGTCAAGTTTGTTGCTTTATTTCTATGGCAGGGGCACCCAGTGGACACTGTCAAGACAGGTGACAGGCAAGGTCTGACACCAGGGGAGGACATCCTGACCCTATGGCCTCTGGCCTCAGACTTCCTGGTTATGGAGATGGGTGTATGTGACATGCTCTATGACCACTTGTCATAGGGCAGACATTGTCTTTGTTCTTGGAGCGGGGCTGGGAAAGGCAAGGAATAGCTTGTAGCCACAGAGCCTGGCAGGAGCTCCCAGAAGGACATCTTTGCCCCTTGTGTGTCTGAGGTGACACCTGGTCCTTGTGTGACATGGTAGTTGAAATAGTCACTGTAGTGCACTGGGGACTAGAACTTTTGCTCAGGAGGAGGCAAGCAGGAAGGTCAGGGTGGAAAGGAACATGAGGCTGTGTTTGGCACTGGTCTGAGCTGCTAACAGGGTTGGTAATATGTTGAAGAGATGAGATGGGCTTTAAATGTACTTTTAAATTTGAGTTGCTGCTGCCATTTTTTTTTTTTTTTTTTTTTGACGATTTTATTTGAGGGGGGAGAGAGAGAGAACACACAAGCAGGGGGAGGGGCAGAGGGAGAAGCAGATTCCCTGCTGAGCAGGAGCCTGATGGGAATCTCAATCCCAGGATCCTGAGATCATAACCTGAGCCGAAGGCAGACACTCAACCGACCAAGCCACCCAGGCACCCCTAAATTTGAGCTTCTTAAAACCTTGTAATGTTGTACAAAGTGGTCTTGTGTTCTTACGTTGTCAAACAACATGTGAGGGAAGTATTTTATGGATGGAGGTGACACTCCTGGAATTTAGTTTCACTTCCTGTCTGTGGGTTTTGGGGGACGGTGTTGCGTTGGGGAAGAATTTTTGGTGTTTGGGGCAGTATTTTTAAGCAGATCCATATGGGCGATAACTACCGTGTGTTGCATTAAAGCCTTTTCTGCAGGGTCTCCTGGGGCTGCTGACTGTGGTGGAGACCTGAGCCTTTGGGCACAGAGTTTGGGGCAGCTGGAATTGCAGGCCGACCGCTGTGTGGCCTGGAATATGGGGTGACCTGGGTCAGAGTTTGGGTCAAGACTGGGAAGAAGGTGTATTTCAAGTTACAGATACACAATTTGGAGCCAGCAGAAAGAGATTCATGTAAAATCGCTTTCGTTATTTTCCTGACAAGTATAAAGAAACAGATGAATGTGGAGATGGTGGCCATCCCTCTTGCCTGTATGTGCTGTTGCGCTCCCACCATGGCGCTGAGCGGGCAATGGAGAGCCTAGATGGAGCAAAGTGGAATTGGGGAGAGGCTTTCTTGGCATCCCATGTGAGAACCTCAGACACATTTCCCGTAAAAATGTTTTTGTGAGCAGTAGGTAGGTCCTAAGTGGTCTTTTCTGACTTTGGTCCGTTATGTTGCCTTCTGGGAAGATGCATTCAGCATTTGACAGCCAGAGTTGGAACATACTTTCTCGTTCATTAGAACTTGTCTTATGAATCGTTTTAGAAACTGAAGTATGTGTAGTTTTAAAGGCATTTAAAGCATCGTATTAACCCCATGAAGCCTTTTGGGAGTAAAAATGGGGAGAGTTGACTCTAATCAGGGGTTTCTTTTTTTTTTTTTTTCTAGATTTTATTTATTTCTTTGACACAGAGAGAGACAGATCACAAGTAGGCAGAGAGAGAGAGGGAGAAGCAGGCTCCCCGCTGAGCAGAGAGCCTGATGTGGGGCTCGATCCCAGGACCCCGAGATCACGACCTGAGCTGAAGGCGAGGCTTAAACCACTGAGCCACCCAGGTGCCCCTAATCAGGGGTTTCTAAACCTGAATGGAGCCGAGGTTCTAGGCGGAACTGTTATCTCCGGGTCTTCCCTGGGCCTCAGGAATCTGTGTCTTCCAGAGGAGCGCCTTCCTGGCCTGGTCTGGGACTGGCCCTGGCGGGGCTCCTCGGTGGGTGCATCTTCTGAGCCCCTGGGCCTCTGCGGCTCCGAGGGAGCCTCTGCTCCCCGCACCGATGTGGAGGGTGTGGAAGTGACCTATACCTGTCTGCCCTGTTGCTCCGCGGCGCTGGGAGGCCTGGTCTGCACGGTGCATGGTCTTATTCAGGGTGAAGAATGGGTGCCAGTCCCTCCTGTCTTTGCACAATGGACCCCAGAAGTGACCTGTTTTGAGATGGGTTTTTAAAATCAGTTGCAGGTGAGATTAGTATTCACTGGGAAAGCATTTACTGCATCAGAAACACCGTGTTGGGACCGGGGACCTAGAGACAGTTATAATTCTGTGCTTTCTGTCCCAGCACACGGTGCCTCCCACATCCACAGAGTCCCAGTCTGAAGGGAGGCACACATAAGAAGGGGCAGAATGGAAAATTGTCAGCTGTATGTGGCTCCCGGGTACTGGAGGCCCACCTCAGGCCAGTGAATGGAGACAGCAGGCTTGAGCTCACCCTGGTGTACTTGTTAAAAGCTGCCCAGGTGAAACTGAGGCCCAGTGACTCTGAAGGTGCATACGCTGTCTTCTCGGCCTCTGCGGTGAGAAGTAGCCAAGCTCCCACAGCACGCTTGTCAGAACAGCCAGCATCCGGAATGCCGACACCACCGGCTGCTGGCGAGGACCAGAGCAGCGGGGGCGTGCAGTCTCGGCTGTGGGGAGCACAGACCGGCGCTGCCGCTGCAGGAGACAGTGTGATGGTGTCTCAGAAAACACAACAGGATCTTCCCATGTGCTCCAGCAACCACGCTCCTCCGTGTTTACCCCGAGGAATTAAAAACTTACGTCCACACAGAACTCTGCACGGGATGCTTACAGCAGCTTTATTCATCATTGCCAAAATGTGGAAGCGTCCAAGATGTCCTTCAGTGGGTGATGGACAAGTAAACTGTGGTCCATCCAGGCAATGACATATTATTCAGTGCTTTAATAAAAAGGGTTATCAACTTATGAAGACCTCGAATACATTCAGTGAGAGAAGCCACTCTGCCAGGCCTCCATACTCTGTCATTCAAACCGCATGATGTTCTGGAAAAAGCACAACCATGGGGCCAGCGGAAAGTCAGTGGAGAGATGAATATAGGCAGAGCATAGAGGATTTTTAGGGCCATGAAACTATTTTGTGTGACACTATAGTGGTGGATATGTGTCCTTACAAATTCGTCCAAACCCAGAGAATGAGCACCAAGAGGAATCCTGTTGGGAACTGTGGGCTCTTGTTCACAATCGTCATGTCGCAGAATTAGGCCACTGGTTGAACATGTATCCTACGAATGCAAGGGGTGTGCTTTCTGCATAGGTTTTCTACAGACTTAAAACTGCTCAGAAAACAACATTTATTAGTTAAAAAACCCAAAAACCTTTCTGTGTCCGGCCCGTGCCAGCACCTGCCAGGTTCTGGACGGTGTGGCAGAGCAGACGTGTCGTCCTGGGCCTTGCACGTGACTAAGACGTGGACTTGTACGGCTGGTGAGGGCAGATCCAGGGAGACGGGACACGGAGCTGGTACTGATTAAATCAGGACTTGGTGCTGCCTGACTGAATTAATTTTTTTTTTTTTTTTTTTAAAGATTTATTTATTTATTTGACGGAGAGAGAGAGATCACAAGCAGGCAGAGAGGCAGGCAGAGAGAGAGGGGGAGAAGCAGGCTCCCCGCTGAGCAGAGAGCCCGACGCAGGGCTTGATCCCAGGACCCTGAGATCATGACCCGAGCCGAAGGCAGAGGCTCAACCCACTGAGCCACCCAGGCGCCCCTGAATTAATGTTTGAGCTGAGGCCTGAGGGTAGAGCAGGAGTTGAGCGAGGTGACGATGGGGAGGAAGTCTGTTCCACATGGAGGAGACCCCGAGGTGGCCGCTCTGGCCGTGGAAGGAGTGGAAGGGAGTGGCTGGAGACCAGGATGCAGGGGAGGGCAGGGGTGCTGGTGTGGCTGTGGGCAGTGGCATCCGAACACAGCCTGAGGCTTCAGATTTACTCTAGGGGCTCTGGAAGCTCACTGGAGGATTTATAGTGTTAGAAGTTGTTACTTGGTAACTTTTGCACACCCAGGGCGTGTGGAACATGACCAATGGCCTGTGTACAATTAATGAAGCCAGCCTCAGTGGAACATAACCAGTAGCCCTCTCCACATCTCCCCCTCAGGTTTCCCTGCCCACCAGCTCCCTGAATTCTGTGTCAGTTGTCCCCTTTTCTTTATCGTGTCTGTACCCCTAATTCTAAGTGGAGATGTGGAAGTAGGCGGGCTTCTCTCATGGCTTGGTTGGAGAGGAGGTGGAGGCAGGAGTGAGGTCAGGGTGGGAGCAGGAGCAGTGTGGCAGGAACGTCTGTCACACCTTGGATGGTGAGGAGGGGACGTCTCTGGCTCCTGTGGCTGCATGGTCCTCAGCGAGGTGCAGGGAATCCGAGGAGAGACAGTTTTTAGCGCTGCAGCTGCTGCCGCCCCTACAGGCACAGAACAGGGTGGGATGGGGGTTGGTGGCAGCCTACTTCTGTGGCTTTCGTGAAGGGTAGGGTGTAAAGCAGGAGGGATTGACTGGGCTTGCACTGTCAGAAATAGGGGTCTGGAGGTGCCTGGCACACATGTGGGGACTTTGGTAAGGCACTGAGAGAGCTTAGAGGGTTTCAGAATACACAGGGCCCCAGAGCGTGTAGGCTGGGGAGGAACCTGCAGGAACAGGCCGGTGAACAGGTTTCCTGGGGACGGGAGCTGCTCCCAGGAAGCCAAGACCAGACCGACAGTGACCATAGGAAGGGGCCCCTGCGTGCCTGCATCCTCACTGGTCCCCTTCTCCCAAACCGGGTCACAGGAGAGCATACTGGATTGCTGTCTCACCTGGAAGGAGGACCCTGTCACTGGCCTTCTGTACCCAGCTGTCAGGGCCAGGGCTCAGGAAGGTGTAGGTGTAAACTCGAGGAGGGATGAGGGTTGGTCTGTGTTCCCTGGTTTTGGGCTGTGGGCTGTGCTGGCAGGCGTCCCTTTCTGCTGACTAAAGGGGAGCCTGTGGCCTCACAGCCTGTGTTGCTCATGTCACCAGACTGTCCTATCAATTGTCGCTGGGGTTTCTAGGTTAACAGGCTCTTTGGAAATACAGCTCTGCCTCCCCACAGGGTGCCTTCCAGCCTATCAGGGCATATCATCAGGTGTCACCCCGAAAATGGAGACACTGCCTGGGAGGAAGGACGCAGCTCCTGCGAAGCTGCTTCGGCTGACAGGGCAGGGCCATCTCCAGGAGAACAGGGTTGCCCACGTGGGACCCCGCGGGTGCAGTGGTCGCACAGCCTGCCCGGAGCAGAGGGTGATGACAGGTTCGTGGATGCCAGGCAAGCGAGCTCAAGTGAGGACCAGCACTGCCTGTGCTGCTCCGTCCTGCTCTGACTGTGCTGACTCCGCGGAAGCTTGGCGGGACAGCCGCACACACGCTGCCCACAGCCTGCCTGCTACCACTCGGCTCCCGCGCCGGAGGCCCATCACCATCCTCGCCCTATCGAGTTTGCCGCGGGCCACAGTGTAGGTGCTGCGCCATCCTGGCTGCTGCCCGTGCCCATCGTCTGCGGTGTTCCCGCTCTTCGGCCGTTACGATGATAGCTTTTTACGTTGTTGGTCCAGATACTCCACATTATACTGCTGTTGCATGTTATTAGGAGGTTTTTGAAATTTGGCATTTAAAGTGTACGTGGTGTTCGGCCTTACAGATCCGCTTACTAAAGCCACCATTTCCATGGTTTCTGTTTAAGCTTTTTTATTGTGGAAAAACACAATATAACCATCAGTATAGGGAGCAGTGCCACAAGCAGCAGTGTGCCCACGGAACAGGGTCAGCAAACGGCAGTGTTTGTTTCACATCTTTCTTCGTTTAAAGAAAGACATTAGACTTTTCTGAGGTCCCATTTGTCCCCTCAAATAGGTCTGTGTTTTCTTACCTCATATGTGTGCAGTAATCAGTGGTGGTGGTCTCATTTCTCATGAGAGGCTGTGTTATACACATCATTCTGCCCTTGCTGGTTTTGGAGATGTGTCTCTGTGTCCGTCTGTCCCCATTTTTATCTCAAGCTGGTGCACATGGTAGTGATGTCAGGCCCCCAGGGGGAAGCCACGGCGCTCTCATGTGGAGCCTTCTCTCCTTCCTTCCGATTCCTGAGCGTCATCCTCAGGCTCGACATCTGTTCCCATGACCTTTCATTCAGATTTTTGTGAGTTTATTTCAGTCCTTGTACTATGAAGTGATACAGGCTGTCTGGTCTCACGGCTTTTAGAAAGGTCATTTTCTAAAAAAAAACCATGAGCAGTCATTTCGGGGTAACTCAGGAGCCATTCGACAAGGTGTGTCTTTGCGAGATGACCAGCTCATGGTCAGATCTGCTGGCGGTTTCTCAGGGTGTGGTGACAGAAGGGCACGGCCACTTTAGTTGGCGGGGACCGTCCCTGCAGGTTGTGCATTTCTGAAATCCGTGGCGGACAGAGACTGGTTTGCTGTGTTGGGCTCCTGAAGCCATGTGGGCAGCCCGGTGAGGCACTGGTGCTCCTTCCTGCCCCCCATCTCTGCCAGCCCATGTGCGCAGCAGCCTTGGCTGTGGGACCCCACCATTCTAGCTTGGAGTGGGTGAGTGGGGAGTTGGACAGATTTGCATACAACTTGGACACACTCGTCACTTATCAGACTCCTGCTCTTGAAGACTCAGACGCTTTGTGGGTTTGAGTGATGCCATACCGTGAGGTCCACGTGCGCTGCCCAGACCCCGGGGCAACAGAGGGGCTGGGGAGCGGCCCGCTGGCTCCCGGCCATGCAATGCTGTCTGCCCACAGTCCCGTGATCAGGAAGACTGTCCTCGCCGCAGTGAACTGCCCCAGTTCCCGGAGTTCTTACTCCTGCTGGCGTGAGTGTGCTTCCTGGGGGTCTGTGGTTCGTTCAGGTACCTGCTTGCTTGATTCTCAGCCCTGCCTTTCGCCTGCCCATGCTTCTCTGTCCAGACGGTGGCTCCTGGCTCCTCTCAGGGGGCCTGACTGTGTGTCCCAGCTCTGGGAGCCCCTGGGAGCTGGTGCTCTTGGAAAGCGACTGGGTTCAGTCCCTCAGAGCTGGCAAACTTCCACTCATCCTGCCTCTGCCCTCACGGTCTTTGGCCTGTGGCCTGCCTTTCAGAAGCTACTCATCTGGAAAACGATGGAAGCAAGTGACATAAAATTCTCCATGTGGCTTTCTGTCTTAACTTCTGTAGAATATCAGTGCTGAATAAATACATCCATTTCAATACGGTTAATGTCATTGGAAAATTTGATCTTTTTTGTAGGTATTCAAGATTAGTATTGGTGGTAGGGAACATACTGACTTATCTTCGAATCTGAATTGTCAGAGCTGTTTTTTGTGCTTGAAATCATGTATCCCTTGGCATTAGAGAATTTTAAGAGTTCATGATTTTGTCGTTTCTTTGGTTGGCCTAACGTCTCTGCAGTGCCATGCCTGGTGGTCGATGAGTCTGTGCTAGGCGGGCCGGGCCACCGGTAGGCTGACTGGCTCTAAGCGGGCCTTCTTGGTCAACACCATCCTTCGTTAACATGTGTCTTCTCTTGCTTCAGGGAGTGGCTGAACAGCTCTGCCCGGGGCACAGGGGTACGGGTGCAGCTCGCCCACAGCACTGCTCACTTAGTATAGCTGTCAGACCGCGTTGTATGTGTGCTTTTCTCCTCGTGCACAAAGAAGTCTTTGAAAAATTTTTTAATTGTGGAAATATTTTTCATATAGTATTTAAACACTGTTTCCACTTGTCTGTCTCCGTCTGCGTAGTCTGCTGACAGCCCTTCTCTCTTAGTAGAGTGTCTGCGAAAGAAGAGTGACAGGCTGGAGGTGTTAACCTCCACGCACGAGCTGGGGTCGGTCCCGAGAAAGGCGGCCTTGTCACGGGACTGTGCTCTGCGTACTGGCTCGGGGGCGCTGCTGACCAGAACTCCTGCACAAGAATGCATGCCACATCCTGAGGCAGGCCTGGTTCACTGGGCCATCCTCTAGCCTTCCCAGAAGTGTAGAGAGATTAATTCACTTACTGGACCAGGTTCTGATAGATTAGCAAGTAGCTTTGTAGGATCTTAAAGGTTTGTTTGAGGTCAGTGATTATAATGTGATTTTAGAAACTGTCTTTACTTTGGGAATCTTTGCTTTTAAGTTATAGTTTATTTTTGTTTTTAAGGAAAGTTTGTGCTTTTCAGGAAGTTGGTAGCACGTAATGGCCAAAAATAGAGACAAAAGGATCCCCTTCCCTGGAATGCTGGGAATTGGCATGGCCGACTTTCTGTGCAGTTACTCAGAAGTTACGTGGGTCAGGTCAGCCACAAGAGGTTGTAAATTGTGCTTCTCACGGTGATTAAATTGTAGTATTAGAGCTTGAATGGAGTTCATGGTGTTCTGGCCATGATTCAGAATCTCCTGAGAAGGCACACAACCAGTGTCTTGTGTCTCACACTCGGAGGTTCCAATCCCCTGGGTTAGAAATGTTTGATCAGGAATGTTTCCTTATGTTTGCATGTGCATACATGTGTGTGTGTGTGTGGGGTGTGTTTCTGTGTGCGTGTGGTAAACGTGTGCAGGTATATTTGGGGTGAATGCACATATGTGTGCAGTAGACACGTGCACATGTATGGGTGAGTGCATGTTTGTGGTGAACATGCACGTGCGACTGTGTGTACATGTGTGTATAGTGTGTGTGTGCACGTGTGTGTGGTGAGCATGTGTGTCTATGGGGTGAGTATGGTGAATGTAGTGAAAACGCGTGTATGCACATGTATGTGTGGCCAGTGTGCATGCATGTGCATGTGAGTGCATGTTTGTGTGTGGTGAGCATGCATGCATGTGTGGGGTGAGCGTGTGAGTGCATGTGCACAAGTGCCGGCGTCATCATTCCCAGCTACTTGTCCCACAGTTGCGGAAGTTGTGCCCCCGGCTTCTTGGTACTGGCTGTGTGCGGGGCACTCGGAGATGGGCTTGTGCAGCGGGCTGTGGCTTCCAGGCACATGGGTCCTCTTGGGTGGGGAGAAGTGAGCTGTGGCCCTTCTCTCCCTGCTCCACCAGGACTGAGTGGCTCTCGGAGCTCAGATTATATACCAGTGGGAGTTTTCTTTCAGAGAATGAGAGGGAGGATTTGGGTTTTGGGATGCTTTATTATTATTATTTTTAATTTAAATGTGTTTATCTTGGCAAGTTGGTGGGGTGAGAGGTGGTGGTCTGTGGGCTCCTTGTTTGGCTTGGAGTTGCCCAGATTCTGAAGTTGGAGGAACACCCTTCCTGGTAAAGGATGTTGGCGTTCAGGGGCATCTAGGCTTGGTTTTGTTCACTCTCTAAAAGAAGCCTAAGGAGGAGATCGTGTAGCTTGGTGGCCCCCAGGTCTGCTATCTGTTCCCGCCATTTGGGTTGTGGGAACATTTGGGGCTCAGGTGCTCCAGGCCTGGCCTTGCAGCTTGACCTCACAGGCGCCCCGTACCTGACTGTTCAATGGAGGAGCAAAGCTGCAAAGGGTCTCATTCCCATTTTTATTGCATTAGTAATTAGTTCATGGTGTTTGGAAGTGTTCTGATGTTGAGGCCACAGTCCCCAGTACCACCTGTCAGTCACCACATGTTGTGCCAGGTGACGGCACTGAGGTCTTGGGCGTGCAGGTGTGCAGGTCCGTGGGCTGAGCTGATGGCTGTGTGTCCCGACTTAGTACTTAGCCCAGTCCTGACGTGTGTCCACAGCCGCTTCTCCACACGCTTCTGTTCTGGCTGCTCTGGCTCCCATCAGCACGGGGCAGCAGAGTGAGCACAGTGTACATCAGAGCAGACTTAGGGAGTCATGTTCTCAGAGCACAGAGAGCCAGGTGACTGGCCCTGGAACACACATTGGTTGGTACATGCAGCCCCATCACGGTTTTGCTTAGCAGTGGAAAACTGAAAGGTTCCGGCTGCAACTTCCACAGTTCACTGTTTCTGTTTAATAGCCAAGAACTGAGTTTTAGTCTCAGTAGGCAGATTCCCTTGCCTCACTTACATGAGGGGAAGTGTCTGTCCCTGCTTTGTCCCTACATCGCAGTCTTAGGGCTTTGAGAAGCGGACAGGGTCAGAGAGAGAGGGTGGCCCAGATGCCTGGAAGTTAAAATCCTAGCCCCAGTATATAAAGTTGATCACCATAAAATGAAGTATTTTTCATGTGAAACATGAAATTTTGAAGGTAGGGATCAGTGGTGTGTTGTCACCTGAGGGGGGTACAGGGCAGATGGGGGCATGTGCTGGCCACTGTGGTGTCCCGGGGCATGTCCTCTGCTAACCAGTGTACCGCTTTCTTTCCTTGTCGACGAAACAGCCAGACCAAATCCGTTCGGAATGCCTGGGATCGTGCCACCGTATGTCCCCCCCCAGATGCTCAACATTCCACAGACCCCTCTGCAAGCCAAGCCTGTGGTAAGACCCTCCCCCACCTCCTGCAGCGGGTCTCCCTGCGTGGTTGTGGGGGTGGGTAGTGCACACATCAGATTTTAGCAAAAGCTAAAATAATTTCTTAAGCTATTGAGCTGATATGTAAAGCAGATGCCAGTGTTCCTTGAGTTACAACCAGGTAGCACCGACGGGAGCTGGGCCTATAGGCCTCAAGTGTATGCATAACACCTGCCCTCTGTTTCAGGCCCCACAGGTGCCCAGCCCAGGTGCCTCGGGCCAGGGTCCACACCCTTACAGCCTCGCTGAGCCGGCCCTCACTTTGGAAACGAGTGGAAAGAGTCTGACTGAGCACAGCACCTACAGCAACATTCCTCACGAAGGAAAGCATACCCCGCTGTATGAACGGTCGTCCCCAATCCACCCAGCTCCAGGCGGCAGCCCCAACCACGTGGACTCAGCGTACTTTCCAGGGTCTTCTACGTCGTCGTCTTCTGACAACGATGAGGGCAGTGGAGCAGCTGCAAAGTGAGTGGGGTGCGGTGTAACTGGCACTTCCATATTTGTATTGGCGACTCCAGGCCCATCAGGTAGCTCGGTCCCCTGGGAAGCTGCCTTCTGTCCTCCCACGGCCGAGGGTTGTGTGCAGAGGTGTCGTTTGTTGTAGGAAGGGGACCGTCACTGTGCACAGACTAGGGCTTCTTGGAAATGGAGGAGTGAAGGTTATACGCCTCCTTGGGGCTTCCCAGGCTGAAAATCTGCACTGTTCCAGCTGTGCCCTTGGGCCGCTCCTCTGCTGGGGTGGAGTTTTGGTTTATGTGACCCTTAGATGTGGTGAAGTTACCTGGTCAAGTGCTGACGACCCTTACTGTCCCCTGGGCTGTGAGACCCCATCCCACCCTCGGAAAGCATTTTGTTACACGCTGGTGCCTTTCTGTCTTGGCTCGTGGATTGAGGGAAACTCTGGATCTCCTCCTCTCCTGAATTGAATCTGGCAAGTCACATCTCAGCTCAGCAGCCTGTGAGGTTCCTGAAATCACGCCGTTCACCTGGCCAGAGTGGAGAAAGCGGCCGTCTGGGCTGGAACTTTCACTGGAGAGCAGCATTTTAAATGTGTGTCCCTGAGTAAATGAATGTTCAGATACGTGATTTGTTAGAATCTGATCAAGAAAGTCTTAAATGCACTGTCTTCCTCCTCCCCTCAAATACCGACCGTTATGTTTTAAGAAACCTGATTCACAAACGGAAGAAACGGCCTACCGTTCTGCTGCTGTCCTCTTCCTCGTCGTTCTCTGGCTCATGACTGGATGGCCGGGGCCCCTGGCTGCTCTGTCAATGGAGGTGGTTTCTCGTCTTCCGCAAATTCTCATTGGGCGTGAAGCCTGAGGCGGGACGTCCCCTCTCTTCATCTGTGGAGTGGGCGCAAGTGTCCGCTGACCTTGGGCGGCAGCTATGGAGGGCTTCGCTGCCGTGCATGGCGTATGTGTTCTGTGCAGTAGTGGAGCATAACTCTGGATGTAAATGCTTATTGCGGTCTTGCAAGTCTAAAATCCTGAGGTGAATAACAAGTTCTGCCTTTACATTTACACTTCCAAGTTTACCTTCTGGAAAGGGAGTAGAGTGAAGATCTGCTGAGTGTGACGAGCCCAGGCTCGTGTGTGTGCAAATGAGAACAGCTGGTCATGTCTCGGAAGCTCTTCCCCTCTGGAATTCGAAGGCACTGAATGTTTTCTGTGGAAAATCACCTCACACCAGCACGACGACTATGTCTGTATGGCACACGCTTGGTCTTGCGAGAGACGCTTTTCCTAGAGAGCTGGGAGCAAGGACCAAAGCAGGAGGGGCTGTACTGTGTGCCTGGGCCCTGAGCTGCCTGCGGGGGTCCCCCACCTAGCTTGGCTCTGTGGGGGTGGTAGTTGCTGGAGGGCCCTTTGCTTCCCTTGTGTGCCCTCAGCTCTGCCCTGTTCCCAAAGGTTCAGACCTCATCGCCTTTCTGGCTCTGCCCCACCTCGGTGTTTTCGCGGTACTCCCTGGAGGAACTGCTGGAAGGTGGGCTCGCATGTGGGGTGATGTGAGGCGTGGTGAAGAGGACCGAGCACCCCCAGCCTTGCATCCAGACCTCGGGTAGCCTTATGGGCCTATCAACACTTTAGTGTTCTTCACTTCCCAGTTACCATGATCAATAGATGTGTGAAAACGGGGGAGGGGTAGGGAGAGGCTTTGGGGCCAGCCCTTGTGACGACTCTGGCCCGTGTTCTACGGTTTCCTGGGTGTGGACTCCAGCCAGCTGAGTGTGCTGTGTGCGTGCACTCACTGTGCCCGGGGCAGGGTGTCATCCTGCTGGCCCAAACACTGGGTTGGAGCAGGAAGCTGTGACCTGCTTTACCTTGGTTTGGACTTGAGTCGGGAGCTCTGGACCTGCATCTGCTCTCAGGATGCTCTGAAGGGAAGGCCGTGCATTTAACCAGGCACCCCCCGAGCACTTGCCATGAGCACAGCAGCCCGCAGCACAGACCAGGTGTGGGGTCAGGCTGGCGTGGCCTGTGTTGGTGGCATGTTTTTAAAGGATGGTGCTGATAGGAGACAGAATGATTACTGAATGAAGTGGTCTCTCCCCTCCCCCAAAGCATCCTGCAAATGAAAAAGACAAGTATTTTAAGTAACATAAACATGCAGTTCACGAAAGAAACACAGATGGTCAGGAAACATAAAAGGATGTTCACCCTCACTTTAGAAAAAAAGGAGTATTAAGACTTAACATTTTTATGAAACAAAGTTGGAAAACATATATTTTTATTTTTTATTTATTTATTTTTTAAGATTTTATTTATTCATTTGAGAGAGAGAGCATAAGCAGGCAGAGGGAGAAGCAAACTCCCCACTGAGCAGGGAGCCCCAGTGCAGGACTTATCCCAGGACCGAGATCATGACCTGAGCTGAAGGCAGACGCTTCACCAACTGAGCCACCCAGGCTCTGTTTAAGGATAAAGTTCAGTAGACGTAAGATTTTGGCTCTCTTGGCACGTTCCCCAGGGTGCAGCTCCCTGCTCTGAGGTGGGTTTGAGGTGTGGTCTGTGTCCTGAATGTGGACAGCGGGGAGAGCAGGAGCCCTGCGAGCACACGCTCACAGGAGAGGGTGTCTCGGGAGTCCTGAGGCAGGAACATGTCTCCTGGTGATGCTCAGCTTCACGTGGCAGCACACGCACCGTGTACACGTATGTGTGTGATGCCAGACATGCTCGGAGGGCCTGCCCCATCAACCCTGCTTGAGTACTTCAGCGGCCTTTTGGCCCTGGGGCTGGAGTGGGAGTCCGGTACTGTTGCTTACCCAGCTCCTCATGACCCCGCCAGTCTGAGTCTCTGCCGGCCCTGGAGTCCTGGGGCCACCGAGGGTGCCGTGCACACTGTGGCACCGGGCATCTCCACTGGGCGTGGCCAGCGCCGTGGCTGTCCTGGCTGCTGCTCCCACTCCCTTGGCTGCAGACTCTCAGCTTTGTCTGGCTGTGGCCCTGCGTCTGTCAGAGGACGGAGGCCGGTGCCTGTAGCAGTTATTCCAGACCCTGACAATCATTCTCAAGTGACCAAAGAAAGAAGTGTACTGCTTTCTATCCGCATGCTCTCCCTCCTGCTTTCTGCTCTCTTAGAGTATCATTAGTGTGTCCTTTTGCTCTCTTCTTGGTGCAAATCTTTATGAAACAGTAATGCACCTGTTTTCCGTCTTTCCTGGCCTTTGTCAGATCTTTGTAATGTTATTTTGGTTGAATTTAGAAATACAACTGAATCCTTATGGAGTGTTAATCTTACACTATTTTCATAGATTCATCAGCTTTTGGATCCTGAATCTGATCTGAGTTTGCTAGCTAATTTAAAGTTTTTAGTTTTTCGTTGTGTACGTATTTCTAATTTCCATCTCAGTGCAAAGTTAGAGAACTGACACATCAGAAAAAAAGGTCCAGGGAGCCTGTTGTGAGCCCTCTGGACAGACAACACTCTACAAAGATGGGCGAAGATGTTCCAGGGTGTGTCCTGACACAGCTCCCTGCTCGCGGGACCTGGTCTCAGGGACAGCGGCTCGTCCTTCTTCCTCTGCTTTGTGTACACACAGCATGCTTACATGAGGGTGTGTATGCACCTGTGTGCCTGTGTGTGCTCCCTCCACATGTCACCTCAGTGTTTGGCTATAATCACTGATGTTTTTAAATGGATGTCTGGAAGTCCATTGGGAGAGAACAAGAATGTAATTTCTTTGCTGTATGGAGTCGTTGGTGTGTGGGGGATTGCTGTTCCGTGTTCCTGTGCACGTGTTCCTTTGACCCCACTTACCAGGTCAAAACAGCATCTGTCGGGTGAGCTTGCTGGCCCGCTCTGGACCCTGTGGGACCAGGTCTGGACTGTGGAAGGTCCCTGTGGTGCCGGGAGCCTGTGCACCAGGGTAGGACTCAGGCGCGGACCTCCTGTGGCAGGTCATGCTGGGCCGGGCGTGGGTGGGAGGTATCTGGGTTGTTTGTGAACCACATCAGCTGGTGTGTAAGTGCAGTGAGTGATAGACAGTGTCCCTGCTAGGGCACTGAGTCCATGTCTGTGAAATGCTGAAGAAACCAGTGGCGCATGTCCTTCAGGGCACCTTTGGCCACGAAGTGGTAGTGCTCTTGGGCTGTTCGTCGTCGTCTTTTTTGGGCGGGTGGGGGGCTGCTGTGTCCTCTCAGGCTCTTTCCCTAAGACATGGGTGGTTCATAGTCACACAGGCTGACTGTGGCTGCGGTTCTTCCTTCTGGAGCCTTGTGCTCTGTGTTGTGCCCGATGGGGTAGCATACCTTCTCTCTCCTTGTGGAAACCAATCTGAGGTACTTTTCCACGTCGGTAAGATTTAGTAATCCTCTGTGCCATCAGCGGAGGGGGTCTGCACATGTCCTGGCCATGCAAAGACCCGGGTGGGCATTCTGTTTGGCGCTCGTCTGCCTCTGTTGGTGTCGGAGCCCTCCCTCATGGGGGAGAGGTGTGAGCAGTCCTGGCAAGTGCATGAGAGGCGCACACGGATGCCAGCGCCGTCTCACTGCTGCGTAGGAATTGGACCACCACTTCCTCTGTTCCCAACTTCTTGTGAGAAAACCTGAATGTGTGACAGGAGTTTAAATTGGAGCATAGGGAGACTGCGCCTGCGGCAGTGTCTTGGGTCCGACTCGTGGGTCCCCTGTTGTAGAGCCCTGCCCTCCATGCTTTGCGGTGGGAGTCCCTGGCCTTGGGCTTCCTCAGAGCTCTGCAGGTCCGGATGGGGACAGGTGCGCATCCAGAATCCTTCCACCCGGAACTGGGGAGCTCACAGACGTGAAAATGGGCTATGCGTGCTTGCTGCAGGCCGACTGCACTCGGGGACCCCATCTGTGACTTCCCGCGCACACTGGGTATTTCTTCGGGGGGTTTGATCTCTCACTTTTCTCTGTTTCGTTGCTTCCCGCGTGGTTTCATTTGCCCTTGCTCTTTCTTTCTGTTGACAAGTCAGTCAGCTCGTGGTCAGTGTCCCATCCGCACAGCCTGTGCCCGTGCAGTGGAGGTGTGAGTGAGAAGTCAGTGTGGTGGGCCCACTGCCCTCACCCGCGCTGTGCGCACGCACCCCAGTACCCCCACCCCACTGACTAGACCTGCGTGTAGGAGGGAGCACAGTGGGAAGAGCGCTTTGCCGTCTCCCTCTAGCTCTGGTTCAGAATAGCCCCAAGTGTCCAGCTGGAGTGAGGGCCACAGAGCCCTGGCGTGCGGTGCCGGCCTTCGTCCTCGCCACCGTTCTGGGTGCGTGGTTGGCCCGCTGCAGCTCGGCCTGTGTGCAGCACCTGTGCCATGCATGGGTCCCTTCTCCCTGAGACCGACTCTTGTCAGCAGGATTTGGCATGAGCATGCAGGCCTCCTGTGGCCTGTGTAGGTGCCAACAGGTCTTTGCAGGGCATGGCCTGCGATAGGGTGCCGTTCTGAGCACCAACTGCGTGTTCTTCAAGGCAAGGCATCTATCATATGTCAAGAGTTTGATTTAAGTTGTAAAGGGACATAGTCATTCTAGTGAAGTGTTCAGGACTTCAGAAAAACTGGCTATTGTCAAGATGCTTTTCAGGCAGAATTTCAGGTTTATGGTATGATTATTAGGAGGCCGTGAGGTCGTCTAGATTATGACATTACCATTACTCTGGTTATTATCCATATACAATAAAACCAGTGTCTGTAAATGTAGGTTCTGTGTGGTCTTTGGTGGGCATGGTCTCCCCGCCACTCTGCCCGGGTGCTCGCTGGCCTGGGACCCATCGTGAGGTTCCCGTGCTTATGGGGCTGTATGCCTAACGAGTCCCCGTGTTGAGCTTTGTGTCGCATGGAGAAGTCCGGTTTATGCTGTCTTCTCCACATACCTTTAGGGTGCGGTTATGTGATTCATTCCTTTAGCTGCTGGGCTCCCGCTCGGCGGTGGCTCTGAGCGCTTATCTTCATGGAATGTATTATTGAGTGATGGAGATGGACAGGAATTCGGTGCCAATGTGGCACATGCCAGGAGGGACATAGCCATGAGAAGAGCAGGGACCAGGTGGCTAGAGAAGCCTGTGCTGTGGTGACGCTGCCACTAAGGCCTGCGAGACGAGACGTCACAAACAAGGACCTGTTTATCGCGAAGAGAAGGGCTGGAAGTCCACCAGAACGCAAGACTCCACTGCCTCAGTGAGGACTGGGGTCCACAATGAAGGACTGCCTAGAAGTCTGTAAGAAGAGCATTTTGCACACTGTCTGCAGTGGGGACAAAGTATGTGCATTATTTGTACAAGTAGCGGCGAGAGAAGACATCACACGTGGAGAAGCGTTCATCTCCGTTGTCGTCAGGGAAACGCAAACCAGACCGTGTGGGGTTGGCACATCCGGAGAAGGGCTGTGGCGGGCGCTGCAGGAGACCCTGCGTGTCCAGGGCGGGAGCTCCCAGGGTGTTTGGGGGGCTGGACTGGAGACCTGACGGTGGCTTGCTGTCCCAGAATGCGTCCAGCAGGGGGGCTGAACAGCACGGCGGGCAGGAACGTGGTTGAGCCCAAACCGCTGGGCAGTTGCACGGTTCTGTTTCTGTGGTGTTCGAGGCCCAGGGAAGGCCATGTTTGCTGTTAGAGGTCTCACAGCCATTGTCCTCGGGGAGGAAGTTGGAGTGGGGCCAGGAGGGGCCTCCTGGGGTGTTAGCCCTGTCTCAGTGGGGCTGCCCGCATGTGCACTCAGAATGTGGACGTCCATTAAGCCGTTCACTTGTAACTTGGATGTGTTTTTACAGGTGTGTTGTACTTAATTATTTAAAATTGTAATTAATAGATGTTATATCTCTTTATGAAACTTTTAAGGATTTAAATAACTTGTTCCAAAGTTTCACTAAACAAAGGTCACTGACTTTTTAGTGAAAAATTGCATGAGCTGCTCTTCTCGCGCTGCGTCCTAGACCACTTGAGTGCTGCCAGCCTTCCCTTCCCAGTGCTTGGGAGTGCACGTGCTAGACATGTGTGGTGGGACCGTCCCCTCCGACTCCCACTCAGGTGTCAGTTTTGTGGGCTCACCCCATGCCGTGGCTGCCTTGGTCTCAAATTGAAACAGAATGATCGTTATGCTCTTGGACTGCTTGCATGTACCGTGGTGCTGTCTCCTCATCACTAGGGCTCCTGGTGGTTTGGCAGAGCTGTGGTCAGAGAGGGTGCAGGGGGGGAGCAGACCTGGACAGAGCGGCGCTTTGAGTCCTCTCAGATGACCTGGAACCCACACACTGGGCAGCATCCCGGGGCCCCGTCCCATGCTGGGACTGAGGAGCCGAATGGGCTCCTAGAGGAACAACGTGGGGCACGACTCTTGGCTTATGATGGGCAGCCTGCTCCTCATCTCTCCTTTTTGCATTGTTTTGTTTTGGTAATGACTAAAATGAGGAAGATAGGAAAATAGTGGGTCCTTTTTTTTTTTTTTTCAAGATTTATTTATTTGACTGAGAGATCATGCACACGAGTGGAGTGGAGGGGGGCAGAGAGAGACACAGGCACCTTGCTAACTGCAGAGCTGATAAGGGGCTCCATCCTAGGACCCTGAGATTATGACTTGAGCCAAAATCAAAAGTTGGACGTTTAACCGACTAAGCCGCCGAGGCATCCCAGGAGAATTATGGGTCTTGACAACTCTCCATCTGTCCCATGGGTCAGTTAGAAAGGCAAGTCCAGTAAAAGCAGTCTTCCTTGGCAGACCTTATGGCTAGCACTGGCTTTAGAAACTGGTTTTGGTGTGGGGGAAGGATGACGGAAAGCCCCTGTCTGCAGGGCTGTGCCTCAGGCGCCTCCAGACTCCCAGCTCCCTCCAGGGTAGCGCTTTTCATGAGGTTGCCCCGGGACCACAGTGAACTTCGGTGCTGTGGTCTATGATAACAAGTGGAAAAATAATGTATGAGATAATGCCATGTGTCTCACATTTACTGCATTCTGTTCCATTTTAAAATGTTTTAAAAAATGCTGGTTAGGGGTGCCTGGGTGACTCAGTGAAGCGTCTGCCTTTGGCTTAAGTCATGATCCCAGGGTCCTGAGATCGAGCCCTGCATTGGGCTCCCTGTGCAGCAGGGAACTTGCTTCTCGTTCTGCCTGCCACTCCCCCTGCTTGTGTGCTTGCTCTTTCTTGCCGTCTTGCTCTCTCTGACAAATAAATAAAATCTAAAATAGTGCTGGTTAAGCCCGTTGAATTGTTTTAACTGAGCTGTTAACGGGTCACAACCTACAGTGTTTTCCAGCTGCAGATTGATGGGTCTGGCCCGTGAGCCCCTCCTGCTCTTCCCCATCCCTTCCCACACCCTCGTTACCACTTTGTCACTTGAGGCCATTCCCAGAGAAGTTTGTGCCGTCCATCTGTTCTCTGAACCCACCTCTGCCTTTCCTGATGAGTCACCCTCGCCTGCGCTCCGGCAGCCTCTCCAAGAATAGGCTGAGCGCCCCGTGTACCGTCTCTCGGCACCCTGTAGCTGACACGTCTGTATGAATTATGAGTAACACTTGGTCCGCATAACACTGAGTCCTCCCCTGCCTGATAGCCGTCAGCTCAGCGGGCTTGTTTTATCCTGTTTCCTCATGACGGCTGGGCCTGCTGCTAGGCAGGGCTGCATCAGTCCCCTCTGTGGCCATCCCTGGCCATCTTTGGTTCCTGTGCTGGCTTAGTGCTCTGTGTTTCTCTTCTGGAGTGTGATGTCACTGCTGGCCTGAGCAGGCAGAATGTGCTCCCAGTGCGGGGCTCTCTCTGGAGGTGGTTTGTTGGGGGCGGCCAGGTCGAGAAAGCGGAGTCTGTGGGCTCAGCGCAGGCCGGCTTGTCAGGGCTGGTGTGGGGGAAAGCAGATGCTAATCTGACCGTGTTTCTTTTGTTTATGTTCAGCCATATCAGTGGGAACAAAATAGGCTGGGAGAAGACGGGAAGCCACTCAGAGCCGCAAGCGCGGGGAGACCCAGGAGACCAAACAAAGGTAGTAGGTCGGCTTTTATTCTTCAGATATTGACTCTTTGGGCATGTAATGTTAGGAATTTGTTCAAAGCAAAGTGCTGTTTTTTTAAAGCATGTTATGAGTAATAGACACGGGGAGGGTGGGAAGGGAAGGGGGTGTCACACACTTTGGGAATGGGAAGGAAAGGGGGTCACATATTGGCAGGGGAGGGGTGTTGAGGATGTTGGCGGGGAGATGGGTCCCAGACATTGGTGTAGGGGAGGGAGTCCCAGATGCACGGGGAGGGGAAGGAGACAACTCATGTCTTCCACAGTCTGGGTGGAACCTTCTGGAAAGCCTCCCGCCTGCGGGCACAGACTCTGCAGGATTGAATAAGGAATCACTTCAAATTGTACACATTAAAAATGAAAATAAAGTACATTCCATTCCCCCTTTTATCTGCCTCTCCCTGTTACTAGTGATCCCTCGAAATACCTTTCACCTGTAGAGCCTGTCCCCTGCGTGTGGTTCCTTAGGACGCACCACATCTCTAGCTAGAAGAGGGCTTGTCTCTACATAAGGGGACACCATGTTGGAAATTCATTTAAGATTCTGGAATACTCCTTCTTTTGAAGGGTTGTTTTGTGAAGAAGTAACACATGCTTTATGGTTGTCTATTCTTTGCAAAGTACCTTCCAAAATTTTTAGCTGCTTATGTCTATATTCTGTGAATGGAGAGTATAGAAAACACTTGTGGATTATTCTTGAGTTTTTTTTTAAGATCAGTTTTGGTACTTTGTGTTTTAAAGGGTAAAATTAAGCACTTAAGTACATACCACTGTAAAGAACATGTCTTGTTTCAGAACAGAGAAATGTATGTTCCCTAGATTGGCATGAAATTAAGTAATGGGGAATTATTATTTCCAGCATTTGTCATGAGAAAGAATAAAACCGTTTATTGTGCAAATAATAACTGATCTCAGTAAACACTTCAGACTTTGCTAAAATTCATAAAGAGGAGGTAAAGGTTATCCCTCTGCCTTCCCTTTCCCCAGTCTGCTGCCTGCAACTTTCCATCCCTGAGCCCCACATGGGGACCACTCCTCCTCTGCAGCTCGTACATGTTCTGTGTTTTGGTGATTGGTTGTTACAGGATGGGTATTTTTCACTTAATGCTATTCTCCGTACATATTTCTATGTCATCATATATAGATCTGATCATCAATTTCAATGGAATTAGCTTGTTTCTTGCTTTAATTTTTGGTAAGCATTTCTCTGTGTGTACTTAATTTGGGGCTTTTTGATGAAGAGAGGGAATGCCTGAGTTTGGGTCTCTGTTCTCCAAATGCCAGCAGTGGTGGTGAGGAGGGGTGTGAGCCTCTGTGCTGCGAGTTCCTAGGCAGTGACACAGCCTCTCTGAGCATCCCCTCCCATTTCCACACAGAGAGCAGAGGGCACACGGTGGCTTCCTGGGGGGCCAGCAAGCATCGAATGCCATTCCTGCCCACTACTCCCCCCGGGGAGTAGTCGTGGTGAGGCCCACCCTCACACAGGCTCAGGGGGCCACTGCCACTCCCTGTCTTTGGGGAGGGTCCTCTGCATGGGACACACAGCGAAAGGACTGTGTGGAAACATGACCTGACCTGTTCTCCCCTCTTACCCGTGGCTCTGCAGACGGAAGGCTCATCCACTGCCTCCTCAGGCAGCCAGCTTGCTGAAGGAAAGGGAAGCCAGCTGGGCACTGTGCAGCCGATCCCTTGCCTCCTGTCCATGCCCACCCGCAACCACATGGACATCACCACACCGCCCTTGCCCCCGGTGGCACCTGAGGTACTGAGAGTGGCGGAGCACCGGCACAAGAAGGGGCTGATGTACCCCTATATCTTCCACGTCCTGACGAAGGTATGGGTGGCTGTTTTCTGTCTGACCAGGCACCTGAAATGGAGTGCATTTCCGCCTTCGTAAACATTGGGAGAAAAGGCGAAAATGCATACATGTAAATGCAGTAAGAGAAGAACATGGGAAAGTCTTATTTTCCCCTTCAGTTTGATAGAAAATAGTTTTGAGATTTCTAGTTAATGGCACATCATGTTAATTTTCTGACTTGTGATTTTATTTTATTTTATATTTTCTAATTTTAAAATTTCTTGTACCATGTTTATGCCATACTCTCAGGCTTAATGAGCTGTCACGTGCCCTGCCCGTCTTCTCTGTCCTCTGTCCTAGAGTGCCCCTGTGGAGTGGCAGACAGCGCTCGGCATCCTTGGACTTATCGAGTACGGCTCTTAGAGCCCTTCAGCAGAAAATCGAATACAGGACTGTGTGACATGCTAACAGTCAGAAAATGTGTTTACGTAGTGTCAGGATTTCACTTTATTAGTGTCTTACCAAACGTATGCTTCAGTGGACAGCCAGTGTGGCATTGTTTTTGAAAATTGGTGTCTTGAATGGATCTATGTGTCCATTTAAACTTCCTCAGTGACTTGGAGTCTTTCTGTTGATGTTTATGGCCCTATACCCAAGATTTAAGATGTAACTTCGGTGACCAGATTTCTCATGTGGATGGGTTTATTGCCATCATGTATTTTTAACATGTTTTCATCAGTGTCTGCACCACCACAGATAATCAGACATTTTTTTCTCTGCTTCTGCAATTCATCTGTGGTTTGTACGGTGGGGTCAGTAAGTACACAAGCCCCATACCCCACAGAACCCCGAGCCGGACAGCGACCGTTAGCTGGCTAACCCGAGCATCGCTCCCTCGTGTCAGTCCAAGGGCACCATGAGTTTTATGTTTAAACCGCAGTCGCCTCCAGGTGTCATGCACTATGTGATATGGGTCTGCACGTATGCTATCACTTTTCAGATTACGGTTGTGAGGTAAACATTTTATTTTTCAGCGGCATCGCATGTTATAAGTAAGGGTAAGTGGAAAGTTCCTCTCACAGGAGAAGGATTTGCTGAGTTTAAAGGAACCCAGGTTCGGGGGAGGTTGCACCTTTCCCCTGTGGGGTTGTGTGGGCTGCGAGGTCCTAGACCCCTGTGCTTCTTCCTTGCCCACTGTGGTCTGCTCAGTGGCGAGCTGAGCAACAGATGGCCTGTCCTCCTCCACCACTCCCTCATCTCAAGGGCAAATACTGGTAAAGTGACTGTGGTTGAGAAGAGTAAATGGTTATCTCTTCAATTTAAAAATGCTTCTACTATTTTTCTGTACGTTAGGGAAAGCGTAGAGTGTCAGGCATGCTGTTTGCTGTGAGCTACGTGCCTCTGGTGTTATATTGTCAGGCCGACACGCCTCGGTGAGGCGAGGCTTCACACTCATGCAGGCAGCCGGCCAAGCCAGGGCCCGGGAGAGAGTTCCCACTGCACTCTCTCTCACATAGATCTATGAAGAAAGAGCACATGCCATGGAGTTATTGAAAGAGTAAGTAGTGATAAATTTAACAGACATTGAAGGTCATATGTATACTCTTATGTCATGAACATCCCTAAGTAAAGTTCCGTGCAAAATCTCTTGAGATGCACCTTGATGCCATAGAATGTCTGAGACGGGGCCCCAGAGGTCTTGCCACCGCCTCAGGTGCGGACGCGCAGCCCCTTGTCTTGGGCCATGTTGGCCGTGGAATGTGAGCAGAGTGGGGCTTCCTTCGAGGGCCACCCCAACGGCTGTGCGTGCCCCTCATTCAGGAGTCACGCCCCCCCCACCCCCCCGAGTCCTGGCACGTGCTGAAACCGTGCAGAATGAGGGGCGCTGCAGGGCGTGCTCTTCGGGAGACCGTGTATGCACGTGCTCATGTTTTATGGAAGAGCTTGGTAAAGACAATTTGACCATTTTGTTTTCAGGACACCCATTTCTTGGATTTCACATAGGTCATTAAAATTTATGAATTTCATTGCATATGACCATCTTGACTCTTAAGTAAAATTTGCAAGTTCTCAGCATTTTCTAGTCTATTTGTTGTCTGCTGTTACCTGTCCAGATTGTTTCAAAGACTTTGGGGTCGTCTATGTGGTTTCCTTATACTCTTGGTTCCAATTTAAAGATGAAACCATGTAGATTTTATTTTGACTCTTTGAGCATATGTTTTGACAGCCCACTAAATAAATTCGCCCTGACACCCCACTGCACGCAAGTGGTTAAGCAATTGATTTGGAATAGAATTGCAATGTCATTAACTGGAGATAATGCAGTATATTTCTGTGAGTTTGTTGTAAATTCAACATGAAAAATGTGCAATATTATTCTGCTTTCTTCCATGCAAAGGGTGAAATCAAAATTGCTGTTTCTATTGAAGATGAAGCCAGCAAAGACCTGCCTCCCGCCGCCCTGCTCTATAGGCCAGTTCGCCAGTATGTTTACGGAGTGCTGTTTAGCTTGGCAGAAAGCAGAAAGAAAACTGAGAGACTTGCTTTTAGAAAGAACAGACTTCCACCAGAATGTATGTACTGTGAAATCCATTGTTTGTTTTCCTCAGTACCTCGTAACCTCTTGTGCATTTTCCAAAGCCTTAGAGGATCGTGACTGAATCTGACCCGAGTGTCCCCACGCGAGATGGCGGGCTTCACGGGGCCCTTAGGACAGGAGGACCAGCCATGGGCTGTTTTCCTCAGTAACATTCCAGTCATGCTGTGTATTTGGTAAAACGTGTGCACTTTAAACTGGATGTTGATCTGGAAATGGTCCGGATGGGCACCCTCTCCTGTGGCAAGTGCGTCCCAGGCAGGGCGACAGCGGCGTCTGCTCCGGTGTCCGCGAGTGCATCTGCGCTGCAAAATCTGTGTTCCTGGGGAGGCCCTCCCTGCGTGTGGCTTTGTCTGTGCAGGTGGCGTGTGCGTGCACACGGCCTGCAGCAGACAGGGCCCTGGTCACCATCCCCCTCGAGGACTCCAGCCGATCGACCCTGGGGTGGAGGGGAAGTGGAAAGACAGAAGAAGGTGCTGTTTGACATGTTGGCAAAAGCTGAGGTCAGAGCATGCATTTCCATCTTCCAATGGCCAGCATAATATTTGGGGAGAACCAAATATTTTTTGGTTTGAGAACCAAATGTCTTTTTGTTTCAGGTTATTTTATCTACTAATGTGGGAAATGTAAAAGTCACTGTATATCTATTAGGAAATACAGAAAAGTTTCCCAAAACATACAGTTTAAAATAAGAATATCCTGAACTGTGGATATCGTAGACCAGATTATCCCCTCAAATAAGACTGTTTAGGGACAGATCCCCTGCGTGTACAGTGGCTTGGTGCAGGCGTGGTGGCTCAGGGACACATATGACAGTAGGTCTTATCTTTGGACTCTGAACTAGAGAGATTCTAGCAATTCTAAAAGCTTTTTCCATAGGTTCTGATATTTTCTGTTTCTGATTACGTGGTCGGTAAGCTTTATTCTAAAGAATGAAGTGTCTGCCAGTGCCCTGGCTTGAGGGTGGCCACTGAACTCTGAAGCTGCCTCTAGCTGATTGTCGGCCACCTTGACTGGGTCTGGAGGCTCCATGGAAACACTCTTGTCGGTGGACGCTGCAAGGCCAGGACGTTCCTGGTGGACACATCCTCTTTCTCACTTTACACAGGGTCAGCCAGTCTTCGGCACTGGCTGGCCCGGGCCTGCAGCTGTGACCTCCCTTCCAGGGCCATGGCCCCTTGCTTCTGCCTTGGCCTAGACTGCCAGGTGCCACAGAGCTCTGGGCAGCCCCACTTTCTGCCGTGTCCTCGGCTCTGGAGCACCATTTTGGCTTTTGCGGTGAAGGCTGTTCTTTTTCTCATTTGGTTATATTCCAGAAACAGTTATCTTTACTTAGCACGCTCCTGGGAGTTTTCCAGGATGGGTCCCGTCTGCAGCATCCACAGCTTTGTAGAGCCGTCCGGGTGGGCTGTGCTCGGTGCACACTGCCAGTGGTGGGCAGTGTGTGCTCCTCTCATCTAGGGAGTTCTGCGTCACAGGTGAGCTGCGGGTGCCAGGGACAACCGGAAGTAAGCGTTGGTCTCTGCCCTGCTGCAGGTGTGCGGTGCCCCCGCGGCACACGGCATGCTCACCCTCTCGGTGCTTGTTCCGTACCTGGGCGGTGCAGATGTCCAGCTGGCCCCTGAGCAGGCAGTAGGGGATGCAGGGGGCATGGGATGGCACTCACTGCACAAACCAGCACCCTCGGGGCATAAACAAGAGAGCAGCGCACTGCGGTTCCAGGCCGGGCGTGCGCATGTGCCACGCTGTGGGGCTTGGCGCTTGCCGAGAGAGTACAGGTGGGGTAGCGTAGGAACAAGATGGTGAAGAGGAAGAGAGGAGTGGCGCAGACAGACTCCAAGCTTTTCTAAAGCTCTTTATTTATTTTGAGAGAGAGGGAGCTGGGGAGGTGAGGCAGAAGGAGAGAGAGAATCTTGAGTAGGCTGTGCACTAAGCACAGAGCCTGATGCGGGGCTCGATCTCGCAACCCTCAGATCATGTCCTGAGGCTAAACCAAGAGTTGAACACTTAACTGAATGCGCCACCCACTTGCCCCCTGGCTGAGTTTCTGGAGGAGGATGGTGCTGCGCATTGGTCTTTTTGCTCAGGTGATGGAAGAAAGTGGGTTCTGACTTCTCGGTCCGTCACGGGGAAACCACTGAAGGGTGGGGGAGGGTGGGACATTTCTGTTCAGGGGAGTGAGTTGAGTAGGGACAGGCAGCTGAACTGAGACAGAGGGAAAGGAGCTGTGAACCAGCCCTGGGACGTCAGTGGCACCTAGAGAAGTGTGTGATTCACGGGCATTACAGGTAACGGTGAACCTCTAGGTGGAAAGATGTGTCCCTTTGACCTCTGAGTCCATGGGTTAAGAGACTGTGGTTAGCTCTGTAATGAGTGGCTTTAGAATCCAGGTCTGTTTGGTCTTCTTGGGGACCTGATACGCTTGAATTTGTTTCATGCATTGGTTGTCTTAATGAGGGGAAAACAGCATTAGAAAAGGTTTTTAGGTCAGTAATGCCTGCCCTTAGTTGCTGACTATCATGGTAACCAAGCTCCTGCTTCCTACAGGGGGAGTTATGTCCTTAGGCACTGTTGGGAGCCTAGAGCCGGAACACCGGCAGCTTTCCTAGAGCAAACCTTGTGTGAGGGAGGAACGTGCGCACTGGTGACCTTACACCTCTCACGAACAGTGCATTACGGTGGTTCCCCAAGGACTGCTCGCTGAGGCCCACTCTTAGATCCCAGCTGACTCTCGGTGCTAATGTGAGATGCCCCTGCCATGGGTTTCCTGCCTGAACCAGGTCGTAAGTGATGGTGCATTTCAGTGCTCTTAGGGAGGAAGCCCTTGGGGCTGTGGATGAGGTGAGGATGACGGTAGTCGTGCTCACAGCAGTTGCTCCAGAGTTCCTGGTCGGCAGGGTTTGAGAGTTGAGTTTGCAAAAACCTGGATTTACCCCCTGGCCACTCTTAAGACCATCTGTGGATGGAATGAAGTCAGTGGCACTTAGCACGAGAGTCAGAAAGCACTGACCGTGCACCATGAGCTCTTTGGGGCAGGTTTGTTTCTCAGATGCCAACTGGCCCCGCGGTCTGCGCCATGCATCCCAGGTGAGCCAGCTGTCTGAAGCAGGTGAGGCTTCGGGCCCAGCACAGTGTCAGCATGCTGGGTGTACAGACGCAGGTTTGACGTGCTCACTGTGACAGCTGGGGGATCCCTGGGAGGGCTTTGTTGTCAGAGAGAAACAGAGGGCACATGGAAGTCTAAGGGATTGTTTAAAAATATTGAACTCTCACCACATTGAAGACATGTACCCATTTGGAAATGTAGTCTCTCTCTTTCTCTCTTTTTTTAAGGAGGCTTTGGGCCCAGTGTGGAGTCCAATGCAGGGCCTGAACCCATGACCCTGAGATCAAGACCTAAGCCAAGATCAAGAGTCAGACACTTAACTGACTGAGCCACCCAGCCACCCCGGAAATGTAGTCTCTTGATCAAGACACAGGATAAAACGTTTCATAGTCTATAATGAGTGCTCCAGTGCTTGTGTGATTTAGCAAAGGTTCATTTTTAAAGTCATGTGGTTAAAGCGGGATATCCACCCTCAGATCCTTAAAAACTCTGGCCTGTGAAAGTCCTACTGAATTATGTGTTGGCAGACTGTTTTCCATGCGTCCATCCCTGGATTCCATTGTTTTGCTGTTAGGAGATCCATCAGAAGCTTGTTTTATAGGACAATAAGATGCTCAAAGTCACCAACAGGAGGCCCATGCGGAAGTCTGCAGACCTGGCACAAGCGATTAGCCCCGGGTTCTGCATGGGGACAGAGGCAGTTGCTTTGGGGTGAGGTGGGTGCAGAGATCTGTCTTTGTCATTGCCAACACTTGGGCGGGGTCCAGGGACAGTCGCCAGGCCGGAGGTTTGGAGCATGAAGCTCCCACCCTGCTGGTGTCTCCAGCCTTGCTGCCCCTCGGGGGTGCCCTCGGGTGCCCTTCAACCCCCCCAGGGCCAGCAGGAGGGGCAGGAAGAAAGGGGGCCTGGTTCCAGAAGGACTGCAGGGTAACAAGGCTCCTCAGCCACTGGAGAAGAGGTAGAAGTCCAGGAGATAAAGCTCAGTGATGGGCGTGTTTTCTAGTTATTGTTCCCTTATGAAAACTGGCCTCTGTTTTCTTCAATAAGACTCCCCAGGACCTCAAAATTAGGTAAGAGAAACAGGCTTATACACGGTGAAGGGACATAAGGTATAGACAAAAGATGAAAATCTCCACTTTCTAAATAGTCAAGAAAAGCCAAGAGAATATAGATTTTTTTCGTGGTCCAGTTTGCTTTTTGCTTTAGAAATTTTGTTTGTGCCAAGTAATTGGTTCTGCTAATTAGAAAGGAGTAAAATTAAATTGTTTCACTATGGACTATATTATAAAACAGAATAACATGACCCATATTAGTGCGTTGTTTTAATATGTGTGAAATTTGGTTGTCATACACATTTCCCCTGTGATTTTGTGAAGGCTGTTTATGTTTATCTGAATTTCCTTACTCTACAAAGCGTTCCATGAGTAGCCTTGGCTACTGCCTTTTCCTCACCAGCCTTCGAGCAGCTGAGCCTGAGGGGCAGCTGCACAGGCGGACAGCTCCATGCGGCAGTCTGTGGGCCTCCTTCATGTGCATCGCAGGTCCTTGCCCTCCTGGGTTCTGATGTGTTGGGAGCACCAGGCTCTGGAGCCTGCAGGGAGGGCACCACACACGGCGTTCATACAGGGGAGTGGAGAGCCGGCTGGACCCCGCCGCCGCCTCATGCGTCGGCTTCCTGTGGGAAGGAAGGCCCAGCTGCCGTTGTGCCCAGTGTTCTGTTTCTGTGTAGATACCGAAGAACCAGATTTTGTTTTCACTTGTGTGGTTGTGTTGTTTTTCTCTACTGTGAGGCTCAGCAAATGTAGCATTCCTCCTCCCGACGTGCGCACTTGCACACATGTCTGCTCACAGGCCATAGGCCCAGTGGGCCGTGTCGTGGGAGCGGCTTGTGTCCATCTTCTCCTTCAGCCGTACCCGTGATGTGTGCTTGCCCCCCTCGCACACTCAGCCTGTAGCGGGCATGGCTGGTGCCATGGCTGGGCTTAGGTGTTCTTCATCACGCAGCT
Source organism: Lutra lutra (assembly GCF_902655055.1). NCBI lineage: Eukaryota > Metazoa > Chordata > Mammalia > Carnivora > Mustelidae > Lutra > Lutra lutra. The sequence goes on along the minus strand of NC_062290.1, from coordinate 4,173,508 downwards.
CTGTCAGCAGCCACCTCCGGTTGGTTGGAATTGGCTTACGAAATGAACCATTTTCATTATTCCTGGTCAGGGATGGATCCCAGTCAGTTACAGCAGATTTGCAAGGTAGCTGGCCGCCCTGTGTTTCCATGTGACGCCAAAGACGATGACTCCCATCAGGCACTTTGGTAAAGACGGTGCATCATAAACGTAGCCTCTAGCAGTACAGAAAACAACACGCTGGAGTTGTTTTTGCCAATATAAATGTTACTTTAACGCAGGAGAAGGAAGATAGTCTCCTGTTCAGTGCTTTCAGGTCTGCCTGAAAGGGTGAGTTTTTCTGTTGGTGGAAAAGCTGAGTTGAGTGTTTGCTGACGGCACAGCTGGGTCTGTTGACCTCTGGGCATGAGGTCATGTCTTACCACATGGACTTGTCATGGCCATGCTCTTGTCTGAGTTCTACATGTGTGTGTTCAAGGGGTGTGTAATACCGCAGCTTCCCCATGGGTGATCCCCACGTAACCAGTGCTTTTCACAAACACAGGAGCCCAGTGGATGTGCTGTTGGCTCCTCTGCCTCTGTTTGTCCCTGCGAGTGGAGTCACAGAGCCTGAACCCTCTGTCCTCCCGGGCAGGGGTGTGTACGCGTATATGCACATGGGCTGTCACATGTCACCCTGGAAACTGACATCCCTGGGGTCCTTTATCAACATTAGGCTTTCAACGAGTTAACTGTGGTCGACCTCACACGCTTGCAGCCTGTAGCCATGTAACAGGCAGGAGGTGCCTATGTTTCCTTCCCAAGATTGCGTTCCAGTAAGTCCTCAGCCCCTTTCCGTGGTACCTGGTCCCAGGGCTGGGCCTCAGGGTTTAAGGATACCCTGGGTGTGACATGGCACGTGGGGATTGGCCCCTGAGGACCCCCAGCCTCCCCAGCTCCCCCCACCCTGCCTGGTACATAGAAGGTGCTCAGTAAATGCATATGAGGTGATTGGCTGTAGGTTCTAGCACTATTAAGTGGTATGCAGAAAGATTTCCAGAACCAGATACATACATGTTTTTTTGTTTGTTTGTTTTTGTTTTTTTGACAGAGAGAAATCACAAGTAGGCAGAGAGGCAGGCAGAGAGAGAGAGGAGGAAGCAGGCTCCCCGCTGAGCAGAAAGCCCGATGCGGGGCTCGAACCCAGGACCTGGGATCATGACCTGAGCCGAAGGCAGCGGCTTAACCCACTGAGCCACCCAGGCGCCCCCCAGATACACACATGTTAAAGATAAAACAAGTTGGGAGCTGCTTTATTCTCGGAACAAAGTTTTGTGTTCCTGCACTTGCATTTCCTAAATTAGATTTGAGCTGTTCATGAGTAGTAGAGATGGGCAACAAAAATACTTAGAACGACAAGAGGAAGTGAATACACGGGACCCCTCTTTCATAGGGAGCACAGCCCCTCCCCGCCTCGCTCCTCGAGAGTGCAGAGTGTGTCCCCAGCAGTGTCTCCAGGCAGTTCCCAGCAGCCGCTGCCAGCTGGAAGGATGTGCGCACAGCAGCTCTCCTGGAAATTGGGACACATGTGGGACCCTCTGAGCCCGCTGTGCACACCGCGGTCTTGGAGCCTAGGGGATGAGGTGGGGACAGGTGGGAATGAGAGCTGGCTCCGTGTCCCCCACCTGCCTTCCATGTGGGGCCTGGGCCTCAAGAACAAGAGTGTGCTACCCAAACCTATTTCCAGATGAAAGCAAGACACGATAAAGTAAAATGACCTTGGTAGGTGTTAGTGAGCAGCGGGGTCAGAAGTGGAGATGGACTTAGTGGGGACGCCTCCCAGAGTGGACTCAGATCAGAGACCTGGCGCCGGGCAGCCACCTCGTGTGAGCATGCGTGCATGTGTGTAGGTGTGCATGTACATTGGGGAGAAAGTGAAAGAACCTAGATGAGCTAATCCTACAACCAAAGATAAAATCTAACCAGTACCTTTAATACTTTGCCGCCAAAATGAACATGTTAATATATATTCGTGCGTTTTTGCATTTTTGGCATGGAAATGTACTTGTGGATTAACCAGTAGACACACATAGCAGCCTGCTGGTTGAGGGCTTGTTCTGTGACCAGCCTTGGCCTGCTTATCCGGGGCTGACGACTGCCAGCCTCTGATACTCATTGGGCCGAGGGCGCCTTGTGGTGACACTGCCCGGTGTGCGTGCTGCATGTGCCGAGACTTGGCAGGCGTGGAGCTAGATTGTGAGTCCAAGGACAGGGACTGTGTGGGTGCGTGTCTGGCGTCTCAAAACACGGATGACTACAAAGATGCATGTGTTTATATATATGTGTGTATCTGTTTGCACTTGATGGACTTTAAGTATTTTATGCGTTTTAGGTTTTTTTAGCACTTAAATGTTAAGATACTCAAATGTGAATGAAAGGGATTTCCCCAGTGACAAAACAGTAACTTTTTTGGAAGAAGACAGTTCTGGGGAGCTATCTCGACCTGTACCCTGCTCCAGCAGCCTGCTCCTGGGGGTGGGGTCTCAGGGCTCCACAGCAGCACACCTTTCCCTGCCTTGTCTGCGGCTGGGTGTGCGGAGCTGGCTGTCCTGTTGCTGATGTCCTGTGTGTCCGGATGTCTGGCTGCCCACATTCTCCCGGACCTTGTGCAGATGGGACGGGGTGGAGCTGCAGGTGGTCCTTCGGTCATTCCACCAGTCGGAATGTGGGCCTTCAGTCTCCTGTCTGCCTTGGGAGGAGGTACTTTTGGGAAAGTGAACCCATCTGGGCTGCTGTCATTTGGGTAGAAGGAGCCTGTGGGAGAGGACAGTGGAGTTCTAGTGCCATCTTGGTTCTGGTTGGGCTCCATCTGTGCTCCGGTGCTCTTGGGCCCAAGTGAGCTGGCATTGCCTAGGAAATGCACACCCAGAGCCCGGCATCGGCCTGTCCCGTCAGTGCCGCGAGGAGACAATGGAACGCAGTCCCTGTGGTGGCGTGCCGTGTCTTCACTGCAACTCCCCCATCACACTTTATCTTACTGGATTCAAACTTGCATGGGAAGAGGTGCTTGTTGGTGCTTTAGGAATTAACAGACTCGAATAGTGGTAAGACGGCTGAGGAGAAGAGGCCGTAGTTTTGTATTAGATTAGCGTGGACCCTCTTGCCTTTTTGGAGGTGAAATGGGGAATTTTATTCTTTGTCTTCAGTCCTGAATAGAATTATCGTGTGCTGATATCACCTGGGATTTCAAAACACCGAATCTTGCCTCATTTTGCCGCCTTACTGGGCTTTTGGGGTCTCACTGCAGGAAGCTTGTTCTTGCTCATCTCAAAACACAGTTTAACAGGGGCGCCTGAGGGTGCCCTCAGCAGACTGGCACCAAGTGCAGGTTATTTCTCAAATCTGATTAGTGAAGATATCTGTGTAGAAAAGATTAGCTATCTCAATTGGATTTCCTTTGGATTTCCATGATAATCACACACTTCTGTGAATTTTAGCAGTTATTATTTTTTTTTTTAAAGATTTTATTTATTTGAGAGAGAGAGAGAGACAGAGTGAGAGAGCATGAGAGGAGAGGTCAGAGGGAGAAGCGGACTGCCCATGGAGCTGGGAGCCCGATGTGGGACTCGATCCCGGGACTCCAGGATCATGACCTGAGCCGAAGGCAGTTGCTTAACCAACTGAGCCACCCAGGCGCCCAGCAGTTATTATTAAAACTTAACAGACTTCATGTTTTCCAGTATCCTTGATTTATACATACTAGTTACATGGGGAAATCGAATCATGATTTGACTGAGGAGAAACTTACTGGTGGCCTGAATGGAAATCTGATTGAACCATGAAAGTGCGTCGGGGACAGAACGTTCTAGACCTGAGGACTGGTGGCCCGTGGCTTGCTGATGAGAGAGTGTGTGGTGTGAGCGGTGGCATCTTCAGACTGTATTTATCAGAGGGTTGGGTTTGTTTCGGCTTCCGGTGGCTGAGCTGGTCGTAAATGGTTCTCCTTGCTCTTCCCTCCTCCAGTTCCACCTGTGATCATTAAAGAGTGGGCAGCTTACAAAGGGAAGTCTCCACAGACGCCGGAACTGGTGGAAGCGCTTGCCTTCAGGGAGTGGACCTGCCCCAACCTGAAGAGGCTGTGGCTGGGGAAGGCAGTGGAGGACAAGAACCGCAGGATGAGGGCCTTCCTGGCCTGCATGAGGTCAGACACGCCAGCCATGCTCAACCCGGCCAGCGTGCCCACCCACCTCACGGTGCTGTGCTGCGTCCTACGGTAGGTGCGGCTGGGCGTCCCCAGATGACTTCCGTGTGGCACATGCACAGCCGTGTCCGATGAGTTGTCTTTGTTCTGTAGTCACGTCTGTGATGGAAATGCACGTGCATTTGGGTTGATTCTGCGTGGAATATTTACGGAATGGGTGCATTTGGTGAATGTCTTGTGTGTGAATATCATACTGATTTTAAACATGATCTGTCCTTTAAATATTAGCAATTTTGAAGGCTGTACATATTATGTGATATTTAGAGTTCTGTAGGGAGAATGTACCTCTTTTATCATGTACAGATTGGTATGGACTTGTGTTATTGGTTTTATTCCTGACGTGTCCTTGTTTATTTGGTGGCTCAGATTGTTCCAGCTCAGGCATTGGGGGCGCATTCAGTGGGCCCTTGTGTCCCTTCTCCCCCAGCACACTCTTGCTTTCTAGCACCACAACATGCCGGGGCTTGTTCTCTATCTTCCCTGTTTTGCCCCAGATCCTGTCCTCTCCAGGGGGCTGGCTCCTGCCCTTGGAGAGGGATCGAAAACCTGGATCTGGGCGCTGCGTGCTGCCGTGCCCTCAGCTGACAGGCCCCATTTGGGTACCATTGGTGCTGGGAGTGAAGTTGTGTTGGCATCACCTCAGTTCGCTTCATTACTTTTTTGAGGGGTTTTTTTGAACCAATTTCCAACTTGGGAGAAAGTTGCAAGTACTGTATAAAGAGCTTTCTTTGTTTAAGAGTTTAATTTTTTTTAAAGATTTTATTTATTTGACAGAGAGAGATCACAAGTAGGCAGAGAGGCAGGCAGAGAGAGGGAAGCAGGGTCCCTGCCGAACAGAGAGCCTGACATGGGGCTGGATCCCAGGGCTCTGAGATCATGACCTGAGCCGAAGGCAGAGGCTCAACCCACTGAGCCACCCAGGCGTCCCAAGAGTTTTAATTTTTTTTTAAATTGAATTATATAATATGCATTATATTAGTTTCATTTGTACAGTATATTGATACAATAGTCACGTGCATTTCCAGTGCTCACCACACACACAGACTCCCCAGTACAGAGTAGAAACTGGTGGTTGCAGAGTGGGAGGTGATGGGGGGTAGGCAAAAATAGAGCCTTTTTTATTTTTTTATTTTTTTTATTTTTTTAATTTTTTAAAAGATTTTATTTATTTATTTGACAGAGAGAGATCACAAGTAGAGAGGCAGGCAGAAAGAGGGAGGGAAGCAGGCTCCCCGCTGAGCAGAGAGCCCGATGCGGGACTCGATCCCAGGACCCTGAGATCATGACCCGAGCCGAAGGCAGCGGCTTAACACACTGAGCCACCCAGGCACCCCAATAGAGCCTTTTTTAAACCCACACATTGGAGTGTGGTTTTCGAACAAACAAGGACATTTGCTGATAGAAGCACAATGTAATCACCAGAATCAATCAACATCATGCCTTATTTCTGTCTTAACTTCAGAATCCATTTAAGACTCTCTCTTTGTGTTTGGAGGTAAAGTCCTGTTGGTTTTTCTGCCGAACGCCGGGAGGTCCAGCTGCCCCTCTGTTGCTGTGGTCTCTTGCGGGCTGTGTGCCTGCGCCCCAACCATGAGGCGGGGTGGGTGTCGGCAGGCCTCTGCGGTGGGGCCTTTGTTTCATGCGAGGCTGTTTGTGTCAACACTCCACCCTTCCTCAGACCTCCACGGACTCCCAGCTTCTGCCTTCTTCAGTGGCCCCCAGGCTACTCCTGCCATCGCTAAGTCTGGTGCTTTGTTGTCACCGGCTGGGGCTGTGTCAGGCTGGGCTGTGTGTTCTCCTGACGGGTCTCCATCATCCTGGGAGCACCTTCCTTCTTCTCTTTCTCCAGGCAGCCCTGCTTCCTATGGGTACAGACGGTCAGGTCTCCCAGGCCCTCCCACACCACATGGCGGCCTCTCAGCCTGTGGGGCCCAGCCCTGTGTGTCCCTCCTGCCTCGCCCCCGACTCCCCTGTTTCTCCCCCTGGGCTGAGCACGGGACAGAGCTTCAGTCGAGTGTTCGGTTCCCGACATTTCTTACATTCATCATAGGCTTTAAGGTCAGTGACTCATGTAGAAGCCTCTGCTTCACCAGACTGAGGTCGGCTGACACAGGCGTATTGAGGATTGCTTTGTGGGAGAGACTAGATCTTTGTTTCAAATCTCCTTTTTTCCTTGAATGGAAAATTCATTTATGGACCTCTTTTTATCAGTGATGATTTTGGATGTTCTGAGATCAAATTAGCAAGAATAAATTAAGTTGATTGTGTTTCTCTCTTCTGAGTTTAAATCGGTGTGTGGCCTTTGACCCCAGCGGACTGCTGAGTGTCCGCCATCCTGGAGAGAGGCTCTCTTGCCGCCTGCTGCACCCGAGGCCACCCTCCTCACCTGGTCTCCATCCTTGTCCCCGTGGCCCCTCCTTGGCCATCACTCTTAGGCCTTTGTAAAGTCTTCCAGATTTTAGGATTGTCCTGGTCCCCGTTTTTAAGACAGTCTTTATGGTTGATTTTTTTGTGTGGTTGTTTGTAGAAAATATACTCATTTTAGAACTTGGGAAGATTATTAAATGTGACTGTCATGAGAGGCTCTAGCACTCTGGTGAGAGGCAGGTGACCTGCTTGGCTGTGGAAATGGGCGGACACCTGAGGTTTCTGGTGCAGAGAGCCTCTCACAGTTTCAGGTCCTGAGGTGGTGGAGCTGGTTGGGGAGACAGTCAGGGAGAGGTGAGGGACTGTGGTTCACAGGGCAAGTACCTGGGGGCTTGGGGGCTGGACACCAGTAAACAGGCTGGTCCACTCCCACTAAGAGAGTCTGTTCTACCTTCTGCATTTTAGGCTTGGGGACAAGCAGGTGATAGGCACACTGCACAGCCCCCTTTGGCTCCATGGCACGACCTCAGGTCATGGGGATAGGCTGAGTCGGAGGTCTCACATTTTGGAGGGGGTGGTGCATGGAGGGGCCAGGAGGAGAGGTCAGGGTTGATGTGTGCCTCTGAGGCCCTGGGGTCGGGCTTAGGTCCCGGGAGGGGAGGCAGTGAGGCCCTGTGGGTGCCCAGCAGATGACTGTTGCCGGATAGAATCAGTTCCTACCTCAGGTTTGGCGGCTCATCTCTTGAAAATCAACACTCGAAAGACAGGTGAGGGTGGGAAGTGAGAGGTTGCTTTATTCAGGAAGCCGGCAACTGGGGAAGAGGGTCGACTAATGTCTGGATGGCCACCGTCCCTGTCCAGGCCTAGCAGGAGGGTGTTGGAGGGGGAGGTACGGGAAATGGGGAGGGGGCTGCGAGTGGGGGACGCGGTGCCCAGGCGTTTGGCTCTGTGTCCATGGGACCCTTACGGACTTGCTGGCCTCTGTGGCAGGTGTTTTCAAATGTGGTCAGGCCTTATCTCCAGGGAGTCTGGTCCTTCACTCTCAAGGCCAATGGTCTGCAAATCCAAGGAGAGAGGGTTAGTTTGCCGTGGGCGGGGACGTAGGGCAGTGAGCAGGAGCTGGTAGGCGTGAGGCCAGCTCACTGCCAAGGCCGCGGGAGTGCGGCTGCTGACCCCCTGGCTGTGGTGGCTGCGGTGGCTGCGCGGGGCAGGGCTGGTGGTCAGCCACGGGGTTTCCCTTTCCTTAGCTTTCTTTTTTCTTTGTCTTTACTTTTTGGATTTTGTTTGTTTTGCATAACTTCAGACTTGAACAGATTGGGAGAGGAGTTCGAGGACTCTGTGGAGATCCTTCACCCAGACTCCCGACATGCTCGTTTTATTGCAGCAGATTTTTCTTGTTCTGTCCGTGTGTCCTGGCCCTTGAGTGGAAGTTGTGGGCCTGTACCCCTGAGCTCTTGGGTGTGTGTTTCTAAAAACAAAGACATTGTCAAAATCAGAAAACTCCTCTTAGTACAGCTCATGTATATGTTTTTCTGAGATTTTGCCAGTTGTCCCAGGGATGTCCTGCATCAGCAACAGGTGACCTCAACTCGTGCTGGCATTCAGCTGCCAAGTCTCTCCCAGTCCTCGAAGCTTCCAGGCTTCCTCCGGGTTGATGCGGAGCGAACACTGGTTTGTCTGCAGATAGTCCATCTTGTAGAGGGCACATGAAGTAACGGGGCGGCAGCCCCAGGAAGCTGTCCGTACAAACAGGCTCCCAGACCCTGGCTGCTGCTTGTCTGCCCCTGACTGGACTGTTTCTCGGTTTCGTGTGTACCAGTGTCTCTTTGCAGTGAGGTCTGTTCCTGTCTCTGGGCAGGTGGTCTGACAGTGTGGTGGTGGTTGTGGTCTTGATGCCTGTGTCCCTTCTGGGGCAGTCAACACTGTGACAGCAGCGGTGAGTGGGAGGATAGCAGCCAGATCTCTAGAACCATCCTTGCAAGGGGGGGTAGGGTGGAGGTGGGATGCAGACCTGAGCCGAGGTTCAGTGTGGGGGTGGAATGGGTGTCCAGAATAGGGCAGTAGGCGGCCTTCCCAGTCTACAGCTGAGACAGACGGCCCTCATCCCAAGGAGCTCATGTTCTGAGCCCCAGGCTGGATTCAGTCCTGGTGGGACTCAGGTCAGTAGGTAGATAAGGGGATGGAGGGCTTAAGCCCTGGAGCGAGACGCAGGCAGTTGGTGGTACTTGTGCCCGCACCCTGGGGAGCACAGCCTTCCCGGGGGGTGTCGCACTGGGACCTGCCCTTGCCTGGCCTTGCAGATGGCCTCCTACTGTCTGTGTGGGTGGAGCAGTGTGGCAGGTAGGGGGGCAGGCCAGGCCACTGCCCGTCACGTTCACTTTTGACCACGATGCCGTGGGGATGGCCTGTGTGGTGTGGTTTAGTCCAACCTTTCCGCTCATGCGTCGCACCCTTGTGCATCCAGAAAGAGGTGAACGGTGGTTTTGTGTAAAGGGGACTAGAAAGCCAAATGGAGGAGATACGGGTATTCTAACCAAAAACACTGTTGTTCAGCTAAACTGACTCCTAGGAGTCTTTGCTGCCAACAAAACCAGCCTGCCCCGGGGATGGCGTTTTTTCTCATTCATCATTTTAAAAGGAACATGGGAGGGTGTGCCGGGGAGGCATTCATGTCTTGTGGGCGTGCAGGGTGACACCGGAAGGCCGCACGGCACCAAGCACGTCCTGAGCCAGTGCTGTCCTCGCGCATGTGTTCGAGATAGCCGCTCTCGCGTTCTGCGCATTTCGTCACCGTCCAGGTGCGGCCCGATGTGCAGGAAGAGGCCATACCCAGACCCCAGTGTTTCCCACAGCCACTGTTGTTGGACGGGGGGCCATGTTCACACTTGCTGTGTCTCACATTAAGCCCTGACTCAGACTGTTGTCCCTACAGCTGTATGGGTGCTGCCTTTGTCACTGTGGCCATCGACAGTTCCATGAAGTGATACATGTCTGTTAAAGACACCCCACTAACCTGAGTTCCCACAGATGCAGCGTCTACCACTCATTTGCCTGGACATTACCCGTACTTCCTCCTCGCACCACGTCCTGTTCCTGAGAACGTGGAAGCTTTGCCGCGGGTCCCCGTCTCTGAGGTGGGGCAGGGTGGCCCCTGGCCTGGGGTTGCCGGGGCCATGGGGCTGGGAGGTGGGATGTGCCCGTGTAGACTGGTGCCTGGCACCTGCCGAGAACTTACGGTGTTCTCTTGAGGTTTTCATTGAAAATACTTCTCCTGATCCACTGGACAGAACCTCCTGCTTTGCCTGTTCATGCACATTCCCGTGGACGAATATTGATTATTACTGACACAGGGCTCCACACCAACTTGCTCCTGCTTTTACTGACTTAGATTTTTAGCTTGGAGAGAACTTCCTCAGCAGACAGGCCTGGGAAGGGCTTTGTGCATGTCGTGGCTCTTGCAGCTGTGTTTTAACTGCCCATCAGAGGTCACAGAGGGGTCTGTCACCCCAGGTTATTTTTAGCGACCAGCAGCAGCTTGACTGAGTCATCCTTCAGGAGACTTGGGCTGGGGCCATGGCAGCCATGCCTTGGCTCGGTGGCCTGGGGTTGACACGGAGGCAGGGCATGTGGCGAGGCAAGTAAGGAGGAAGACCGTGGATGCTGGTGGATCCCAGGCAGATGGCACGGATGGATGTTTCAGATTTGAAAGTCAATTTCACCCCAGCTGCTCACACCAGGGCTGCCCCCCAGATGCCAGGGTATCCAAGGGTTGTATGCTCTGGTGGTGGAGGCCGTGACATCAGTTCCGGTCCCTTGGGCCCCTTCCTGTCCCTTCCTCTGGTGTCCACATGCCAGGGCCCGAGCCTCTTCTGTGTACGTGTCTCACATACACTCGCTCCTCACTGGGAGCTGTGTCTTTTTTATTTGTACCTAAAGTCTGCCTCCCAGGTGTCTGGTCTTGAATTGAAATAAATAAATTGTGTAAACTAGTGCTTGAAATGTATTTTCAGGGTTTGAATACCGAAGAGAAGCCGTGTCAGAAATCCCCGAGCAGTGGCTTTGCAGCACGTGCATATGTGCTGTGCTGTTTTAATCACTCTGAAAGCAAACATTGTGTCAAGCCCAGGTGCCTTACACGAATTTGTAGCTGGTGTCCTGCAGTGCACATAGATGCTGGGGGAGAACTCTTGGTGGTACCCCCCACAGTGCGCGCCATCTGAGAGTCCTTAGAACCTGGGCGCCAGGTTGTACGTGTGCCCAGTGACTGCTCCATCCTGACACCAGACCCTCTCTGTCCACCTGTAGGTATATGGTGCAGTGGCCTGGAGCACGGATCCTGCGTCGCCAGGAGCTGGACGCCTTCCTGGCTCAGGCGCTGTCCCCCAAACTCTATGAGCCTGACCAGCTGCAGGAGCTTAAGGTAATGGACAAGCCTCATTCCTTGTGTTGGGAAGTGTTGCTTTGGAGTTCTGTGATGAGGGCTGACCTCACCGGGCAGAGCTGCTGAGAGCGCTAGACTGGAAAACCGAGCCGCGGACTTGGGAGCCTTCAGGGCAAAGGCAGTATCCTTCCTGGTGATGGAAACAGTCAAGTCTACTTCTGTCCAATAGAGGTTTTCCCTTATCACCAGGGGGTGTTTACTCTTATTTTCACATCAGGAAGTGAACTTGCTTGTTTGAGGTGGGGACCCTGAACCCTGGGGAGGGCTTGGTCTTCAGGATTGTCTCACATCTGGCCAGGATTCTTTTCTCATTTCGTTCTGTTGTTCCTAATAACAGCATTCATTTTCTCTAAAAAGTAGTCTTGGCCCTCCTCAATTGTAAACCCCTTTAAAAGCCACTTGAAGAACAGTGTTACACCATCATCCCTGCACCCCTTTTACTTAGCGTTTAACATCGTAATCCTTTTAATTTTTCCTTCCAGTAACTCCTTTTGTTCCTTATTGTTTTGGCAATGTTAATTTTCTCCAAGTGGTCCCCTGATTTTTCGGGGTGCTTATCTTTTCAGTGCACTTGGGTTAGTCGCTGTGTTCGCACGGCTGTACTTGCTTTCTGTAATGTCTGGGCTAAACTTTAGAAAGTTTAAGACTTTCCAGAGTTAGCTTAATCAGTTGATCTGCCTTTATTTTTAATGTACAGGGTTTGTTTTTCCTTTGACATAGTTTTTTGTTTTGTTTTGCTTTTTGTTTTTTAAATATTTGATTTGTAATCCGATAATCTCTTTTGACAAATTGCCTTCACTTTTAGATCTTTTTGCCATTCTTTATGAAGGCATTCTTTCCCTGGAGGGGTGTTCAAGGCTCACTGTATAGATTTTCAGTATTCCACAATTGGGGCCCAATCAATGTCTGGTTCCCATGAATTATTGAGTTAAATTCAGTAATTTGGTGTTGAGTAGCCCTCGACCATGCAGAGCCCAGGTCACATGTGGTCGCCCTAAGCTTCTCATGACTTCAGCACAAGCTAAATGAGACAACAAAACTTAGAACCCACCCCAAATTATATTCTTTACTTTGCAGATCAAGCTTTTCTGTTTGTTAGACAGAAATTATTTTCATTTGTAATGTTTTCGAATTTAAGTTTTCGTTCTAGAGTATTTGGCTGGGTGTCCCCGAAAAGCTGGCCCTCAGCGCAGGCTCTCGCTCCCGTGCCCCCGGCTGGTGGTGCCATCAGCTCTGTCTTCGTCCCCAGCCTGTGCTCAGGGGTGTTGTGAATACTTTGACTAGCGTGTGCTGCCATCCCTCTACCTCTACTTCCTGTTTCTCTTATTTAGATTATTACATCAGTATTGACATCCCAGTTCTGAAAATCAGACCGCCAGGTATCAGGTATGCCCACCAAGCCTTACTCACCATCAAGTTGCTTTTCCTCAAAGTTCATCTTCTCTCCCATATCCTTTTCATTTTGGATCAACACACAGGGTGTAACTTTTGAAAGACAACCACACTCTAAGCTTTCATTTTGGTTCTTTTGAGATCTTAGTGCTTTCATGGTTTTCTCCTGATCCTTCCTCTGAAGCCAGGTGTTTCGAGAGCTGTGTTTAGAAAGATCGATTTTATGTGCAGTGACTTGAGGCCTGCCACTGTCCCTTTGGCTCTTGCTGGTCTGGAGGTTCGCCTTCCCTTCGAGGATGGCCCGCACCTCTGGTAGTTCATTCACAAGCAGCCCAGATTCCGGAGAGCTAGAAGGGGGAAACAGCATTCACGGGGGCGGGGCGGGGGGCTAGGTAGGTGTTTATTTTATTTTATTTTATTTTATTTTATTTTAAGATTGAGGATTCTCTCAGCTATCAGATTGAGAACTGGTAGGAATAGACATTATTTAAATGCTACAGAAATCCCTAGGCAGAGCTGAGAGTCCCAAAATGCAGTGACAGAAAAGTAAATTTTAAACTGCTTTTTCATTTAACATTAAATTTTTTATATATATCAAAAGCAAGGATGATGCTTTTCTATGAAATGTCATTTCACTGTTTGGGATATAGTCAACTCTTGATTTTGGTGGTTGTCTTAGGGGCCTTTGTCCAGTTTGTGGATTGCCCAGACCCTATTTTTCTTCTCTCATTTTTGTCCATTCTGTGCTTTTTAGAATAAAGAGGAAAAGAAAAGAGCAAGACCCAATTCTGACTTGGCCTCTCGTTGGGTTTTCTGATGGGAGGTGTGGCGGGGAAAGACGTTGAAAGCGTTAATTCAGAATGACTTGGAAGAGGCGTCTTGTCCGTGTGCGCTCCATCTGCCCGCCGTGACCATGAACAGCTGCGTGTCAGGCGTGGCTCATCGCAGAAATGACAGGGATCCATGGCCCTTGTTTTCCCTGCTGTATTTTTTAGGGGGTTCTCCTAGGCTACCTGCATGAAGGTCGTGGTGAAGGTTAATCAGCACCGACCACGTGTCTGGAGGAAAGCAAGGAAAGGGTCAGGAGAAGGACGTTTGTATAGGCTCAATATTTGTCTAGTTCCTCTCTCCTCTGCTCTTGACGTCCCTATAATTGCTTTAAAGTCTTCTAACAGTTTCACCTAATCAGTGCACAATATAAAAGATGGAGGAGGAGGAACTCTAAGACCCTGTCAGGGCTCTGTGGCTCCTGAAAGCGTCAGGATGTGTGCAGGTGAGCGTGGTCAGTCAGAGGAGGGGTCACCGGCCCAGCGGAGAGATGCTGGGCAGGCAGCCTCCCCGGCATTTGGCTCTTGAGCTAATTGGACAGAGAGTGAATTCCATATTTGTAGTTCCTAGAAAGTCAGAGAACTGTGTCACTTTCTCTAGTTGAAGGACTTTCGATACTGCGGATGATTTTCTCTCTCTGGGTCAGAGAGTGAGGCTGGGATACAAGTATCACAGCCACACCCGCAAGCAGGGGCTCAGACTCCGGTGCTGCTGGTGACCAGTGTTAAGACCCTGAACGCTCTGTGACTGTGTGTCCCCCTCTATGAAGTGGAGTGCTAGGAGCAGCATGTGTGTCGCACAGTGATCGAGATGTAAACAAGGTAATGCACATGAAAGGGCACGCAGCGGCACGCAGTACATGGGTGTCACGGTCCCTGTGGGTGTTGCGTAGCGTTATTTGTGTAATTAGCGTATAGGGAAAGAAATAGAAAACACTCTGTGAGGTAGTTTAGAAATTGTTTGGGTGAGGCAAGATCCACTCGCCAGTTGAGATTTTATTTACGTTATTTGAACAGCTTTTGTTTTGGGAATTTTTTCTGTGAAATTATGGTAGTTGTCATTAGTAAAACTATATGACTCGATAATAATTTGAAACCCATACAAATGGTTCCTTCACTGATGTTGAGTCCATTTAGAACAGGTGGATGTGTGTGCGGGTGAGGCCGACTTCCCTACGCCTCCCGATAGCTCCCTGGGAGAGTGCTCCACGTCTGCCCACCTGCGCGCGGGGGGCTCCGTCTTCCACGTGAGGCTGGCGTGGGAAGCCAGGCGCTGGCAGCAGCTTCCCCAGAAGGCACTGCCGGGCTGCAGGATGGCACTGGGTGATGGAGCAGCATCCGCACCACCCCTGGCGTCCCCTTGGCCTGCTCCATGCGAGGCCACGTTCCCAGGGTCAGCTTTCTAGGAGAAGGCATGTGAGACTCTCTGAGAAGAAGAGACCTTTCACTTCAAGTGAATTCTTTCTCCATTTTTTCCCTCTTTTTCCCTGTTTTCTTCTCATAAGGAAATGTTCCTGGTCCCATCCCGCAGCCCCGCCTGCCCTCAGCCCAGCACAGTGTCCGTCCCAGTGAGGCTGAAGGCTCACAGAAGCGGCGCCCAAGGCACAGGCTGGGCTGTGAGCGGGGACAGGCTTTTCCAGGTTTGGAAAAATCCAAAAAACAGAGGTTGGAGAACAGTGTTAGCTGACTGTGGGATGTTGGCACCGAGCGCAAAATAGCAGATGCTCACACCATTCATCAGTATCTGGCACGGAATGACCTCTTTCCTTTTTCATGCAAAGCCAGGGCACCTGCCACATTAGGCATTGCTTAGGTGGGTGCCCCGTGAAGACTGCATTCTTGGGACACCATCACCTTCAAAAGTACATGCGCAGGGTGGGCAGACAGAAGCCAGGCAGTGAGAACTCGGTTCCGGATAATCCACAAACCAGGTCCTTCGTAGAGAGACAATCAAGAGTTGACTGTATCTGTCAGTGTTCCTTGCCCAGCGCACCAGGTGCGAGCAGAGAGGGCTGTGTGTGGGTATAGGAGGGCGGCAGCGCCAGCGGGGGGAGCCAGGAGAGATAGTCTGCATGGCCCAGACACAGTGTTTTTGTTGTTGTGTTCTCCATTTATAAGCTCCATTTCTCCCGAAACATTCGACAGTCTCATTAATGAGTTGCTATCTAAAACATTAACGTATAAAATGATGTAAACATGAAGTACAGGTTTTAGAATGAAATTGTAAGGAGTGCTTTTTAATATAACGACTTGGAAAATGCAAAATCTTACTAGAATTGCTCCTTGTTATGATCTTTCTGTTCCTTCATTACCAGCTTGTAGAATCTGTTTTCATGCGTGAGTTGTGGCCTTCCTGAGTGCTAAGGAGACTCCCAGTAATCTGTTACTGGGTCATGTGAGCTGCAACGTGGTGTCTCTGTGCTTGTACAACACTCTACAGATTCCACGTTGAAATAGGCAGTTTCTTAAATGTTAATCTGTTAAGGAACATAAAACGTCTGTGTTCAGATAGCCCAGTGCCAGGTTCACTATGAGGTAGTAACAGGTGTACTTAGGGGGCATTTGGTGGAGGGGTGTCCACATTAACTGTGGAGAGCTGTAGTCAGATGTTCTGAGAAGCAGGTACTGTGGTGCTCTTACTCCATGGAAATCACTCTTTTCCATTTTAAGATCGAGAACCTCGACCCCCGAGGCATTCAGCTGTCAGCTCTCTTCATGAGTGGTGTGGACATGGCCCTGTTTGCGAACGACGCGTGTGGCCAGCCGGTGCCCTGGGAGCACTGCTGCCCTTGGATGTATTTTGACGGGAAGCTCTTCCAGTCCAAACTCCTCAAAGCAAGCCGGGAAAAGACCCCACTCATCGACCTCTGTGATGGTCAGGTCAGTATAGGAGCAGCAGGGGGCAGGGAGGAGCGGCTGGCCGCCTCGGAGCGGGATTCAGGAACGTGTGCTGGCTAGTGAGCCTGGGCCCGACCCCACGTGTGCACAAGTGTCCATGCCGGCTGCGGGCGCCGAGCTGCACTCACCCGAGCGCTAAGTCACCGCACACTGAAGCTTGCTCCTGGGGGACATATGGGGCTGGGTTCCTCCCGGCGTCTGGCCACACCTTTCTCAGCAGCTCAGTACCCTGCCTTGTGTGTTTCTGGCACAACATCTCCATGGACACACATTATTCACTTACTCACATTGTCCTCGCGGCCAGCAGCATGGTAACAGCCTGAACATGCACGTGGCACACTAGCTTTCTCCACAAGGCGCATCCCACAGCCTGGCACTTAGGGATATGAGCCAGCACCCGGCACAATGCTCAGGCCCATTTCCAACAGCAGAATCACCCACAGAAACATGAAAATGTGGCACTAAGTAGATGGGGAACAGGACACTTGTTTACAGTGTAAAGTCTGAAACAGGACGGCAGAGCCTTGGTGGCGACTCCCACCTCACCCCACTCCTGCACGGGTCTGCGGAGCGCCGCGAGAATGCCATGAGCACTTACATGGGGTTACGGGATACATTTCAGCAATAGGTGACTCCACAAACGTGCAGCTCCTGAATGTGGAGGGACCATGCTTGTTGGAAATCCTGGTGAAGTCAGCTGTCAGGTGATCATGTCCCATTGCGTGAAAGAGCGTCCATTCGCTTCAGGCTTCTAACTACATGTTCCCCCGGAGCTGCTGTAGCTCCCAAGTCAGGCTCAGTCTGAAGACGGATTGATGGGATACATGGGTTTTCAGATTCTCGGATTAAAAATTAGTGTTGTTTTATGTCTTTTCGTATTTATTAACAAAAGACACTCCAGATGAACGTTATAGGTGTTTTCTCACAGTGGATTTGATGTGCATGGGCAGTGTGGTGTGCATCTGTGCGGGTAGCTGTCGCCTTCTTTGTCACGTGCAGCACACGCCGGGCCAAGCGCTCGGTCCGCGGGCATCGTCTGAGCTGTTTGGACTCAAACACTGGTTTCCAGGACCAAAACTACACTTTCAGTTAAGATCTCCTATAGGAAACGGTTCTCACCTGGAGATAAGCCAGCAAAGCTGGGCTTTAAGTTTTTAAGTTGATGTTTGTCTGGGGTTAAGGTCGTGGGAGTGAGGGGGATCTATTCGTTGTTTGCGTTTTCCGTCTTGCCTTCTGTACCAAGCGTGGCTCCACAGACCAGGACTGTGACTTGGGAGAAAGTGTGGAGACGCATCCTGGCCATCGGTGTGTCTCACTTTGTCCTGTCCATTCCAACTCGAGCAAAGCCTCATGAACCACATTTTCACTTGCTGGCACTTGACTTGCAGGCCGAGCAAGCTGCCAAGGTGGAGAAGATGCGGCAGAGCATCCTGGAAGGGCTGAACCTCTCCCGGCAGAGCCACCCACTTCCCTTCCCGCCACCCACGGCGCTGCCCTTCTACCCTGCCTCTGTGTACCCCCGGCACTTCGGGCCCGTCCCCCCAGCTCAGGGCCGAGGGCGGGGCTTTGCAGGTGAGTGTGCAGGCACTGTCGGGAGGGACTGGCGGTGTGAGGGGACAGGCACACGTGCCACAGGCACCCGTGTAGCCCTGGTCCACATCTTGCTGCACTGGGACCTTGTAATTAATCATCAGGCTTACATGACGTTTGCAGCATCAGCTTTTCAGGATAGACAGGGTGCAGACGCGACTCCCGAAGCTGTGATGGGGAAGGGAGAGAGGGAAATACAGAGGCAGCTGGAGAGACTAGGTGTTAACAGTTGGTCGGCTCAAGTCTGGGGGCCAGAGGAGTCCTCTCCGCCAAGACTGCCCCCACCACCCCCTAGGCCAGTGGCTGAGCCCCCATGGTTGACACTTCAGAGTTGTTCATTGCTGGCAAGAGGGGCTGGGAGACCCCTCCCTGGCAGCTGATGGTATGGAAGCAGCAGCTGAAGGAGACAGGGTCACTCTGCCCAGAGGCCCACCGGTGGCTCCCTCCGAACCCGCTCCTCATGGCTTCTCCGTCTCTCTCCACCCGGGTCCCACAGGAGTCTGTGGCTTTGGAGGCCCCTATGGGGAGACTGTAGCAACAGGCGCTTACCGTGCCTTCCGAGTGGCAACGGCAGCGGGACACTGCGGAGCCTTCTCCGGCGGTGACAGCAGCAGGACTAGCAAGTCGCAGGGTGGTAATTATGCTGTGCCTTCTCCTAGAGCTTCGCTGCCCCACCTGGTTCCCCTCTGCTGTCCTGGCCCAACACTGCATCCTTTCTGCTAGGCCCGCTCCCAGCCCCGTCTGCCCCCAGGTCTCGGCCTGGCAGTGGGGCCATCGGGTGTCCACGCGGCCATGTGTGCCTGGCCCCAGTGTCACCTCCTGTGCTGGGACAGGCTGCCTGGCAGTGCCTGTTGGTGGGCTACTCCCCTGACAAGAGGGGATGAGCTGGCATAGAAAGTTCTGAGGTCGTAGCAGAACTCTTGGCATAAAAACTTTCCACAGACTGTTCCGTAGGAAACGTTTTTAAAGAAAGTTCTAATAACCACATACATAGATATATTTATTTTAAATTCCCTTTGCTTCTCTTCTTGTATGTGTTAGCCTTACAAGAGAGAAAAAAGTCTTAACATTTAGTTTTGAAATAATGTCTTGTGATTTTGCTGTAATTAGAGCCTGTGACTCGTAGCTATGTCACATGTCCTGTATTTTGGGACTGCAGAGTTAGGCCTGGCCATCCCATCCACGTCACAGGGCCCTTCAGATACATTTTCAAGTAACTTCAGGATAGGCAAGTCTTCCTCTCCCGCCCAGGAATGTTTTTCAGCTCAGCTCCTTGGGGCTGGGGGGAAACCTCTTCTGGAGCAGTAAAGACTCGCAGGCCAGTGCAGACCCCACACCCCCCAACCCCCAGAGGGGCTCTGGGACCATTTCTCCCCCTCACCAACCCTGCATGCCCCTCTCCTGCCTCCCACCAGCGCTTTTCTTCCTGCCCACGCCATGCAACGTGCAGTGACGCGTGCTCGGTGCTTCGCCACTGGCTTCAGCTCCTTGCACCCCTTGTCTGGACACTCACATCAGTGTGCAGTTGGGATACAGCTCTGGGTGGGGTGGTGGCTGTGGACACTGTGGGGTCAGAAGCAGTTTCTTGGGTTGAAATGGCAAGAGGAACCTGTTCCTAACTACTCCCAAATTGTGTCTGGAGCTCAGCTCTGCACTGTCCAGCGGAGTGACCGGCAGCCACTGTGCTCTTGAGCGCTTGACCTGAGCTTGTCCAATCTGAGCTGGGCCCGAAACACAAAACACACATCCAGTTTTAGACCTCATATGGAAAAAGGAATACAAGATAGCTAATTAATAGTTTTTATATTGGTTCCATATTGAAATAATAGTGTTTTGATATATTGGGTCAAATAAAACATTATCAAAACCTATTTCATCTGTTGTATTTTTTCAGTGTGGCTATTCGGAACACGAGGCTTGTCATAGATGTTCTAGCTGGGCAGTGCTGGCTGGCAGCTAATTGTTGTGTTGAAAACCTGGATCATAGAGAGTGTATTAGGGTCCATTCCATCTGCCAGGAAATAAGAAGCTTGAGGTTCTGTTTGGTTTTTACCAGAAGTTTTGCTCTCAGTTAACTGAGAATTTTCTTAGTTTAGTCAGAAAACCTTAGAAAATGCAAGCTATAAACAGCTAATAGAAGTTAGTGAATACAGTGGATGTTTGTGACCCCACATGAGGGAATTCTGATTTAACAGTACAGTGAGAAATAAAGCCACATTTCCTGGTTAGCTTCCGTAATGTTTGGTGAAGGCAGGAAGCCTGGAAGCAGTTACTCAAAGAGAAAACACTCTGAGTTTGCAGGTGTCCACCTCTGCGGTGGAGGCAGCGTGCGGGGACCGCCCAGCGGCAGCGGTTTCCTGAACCTAGGTCCGTCTAAAAGCCTCGCACAGTTTGCATCTGTAACTCGTTTCAGTTGTTAGTTCTGTGTAGCCAGCACGTTTGCTTACTCTCAGGTGTATTTTTAACAACAGTTAAAACTATTAAAATCAAATGATGTGCGCATTTATACTTTATGTCATAAATAAGTCTTCCCAAAGCAAGGGAAGGGGCCTTTCTATGAAATATAAGCCACAGTTGAAAAGAAAGTGCTTGCTTGTTCCTTCTTGCGATTTTTAGTTATGTGATTGTCAAGATTTGTTCTATTTTTTGTGCAGGACTGCAGCCTATACCTTCTCAGGGAGGGAAGCTAGAAATAGCCGGCACCGTGGTCGGCCACTGGGCTGGGAGCAGACGGGGCCGCGGGGGCCGTGGGCCTTTCCCCCTGCAAGTGGTTTCTGTTGGAGGACCAGCACGGGGGTAAGTTCTGAAAGTGTGTTTGTATTAATAGAAAACAGCCTCTTTATTCTTTCTTTCTTTTTTTTTTTTTTTTTTTTGTAAGATTTTATTTATTCACTTGACAGAGAGGAATCACAAGTAGGCAGAGAGGCAGGCGGGGCGGGGGCGGGGGGCGGGGGAAGCAGGTTCCCTGTTGAGCAGAGAGCCCGATGTGGGGCTTGATCCCAGGACCTTGAGACCATGACCCGAGCCGAAGGCAGAGACTCAATCACTGAGCCACCCAGGTGCCCCTAGCCTCTTCTTTCAATTAGGACTTTCCTAGGAACATTTTTATATCATTAGATACATCTTCTTTGATGTCACTGTTTGTGGTTACATAGGATTCCATTATATATGGTATTAGGTAGTTTTTCAACCATTATTAAGTAATTATCAACACATTATTTAATTAACCATTAATTTAAAAGTATTTAAAAAGTAGCATTTTTGAAGTGTATGGTTTTTCAAATCTAATACACTGGTTATGGACCCAAACAGTTGATATCTTGGAATGTTAGAATTAGTCTGTGGTGTGACCATGATTTACTAGACAGTGCTACTGCAGTAGAGCGACATCATTTTACGCGTTTTAGATGTCTTCAGCAGACTCAAAGCCTGTGTGCTTCTGTCCTCTTCTCTCTGTTCAGGCGTCCAAGGGGAGTGATTTCCACCCCGGTGATCAGAACGTTTGGAAGAGGTGGACGGTACTACGGCAGAGGCTATAAAAACCAGGGTGTGATTCAGGTAATCCGCAGCGCGGGGCGGTGGCGCACTCTGAGGGCCCGGGCTTCCGGGCTAGTCCTTCGGAGCCTGCGTCCAGACAGGGGGTGCCAGTGGGGGGGTTCTGCAGCTGCCGAGCGCGTGAGGTGCCCGCCAGCTGTGACTCTTCAGCCCAGTTGGGCCAGCAGCTGCCACGGTGCTGAAGAGTATGGTTTCCTGGTCACAGCTGCGTGGAGAACGTTCCCAGGGTGTTAGCGGCATTTATGTTATAAAACGTTTAGGTAAATAGCAGCTAGGTTTTTAAAAAGAAAGCTGGTATCTTTTTCTTCTCCTGGACCGTCTTGACTAGCTCTTCCCTGAGAGGCTCAGCCTGTGAGAGGGGCCAGGGTCATGAACATGTCTCCAGGAAAGAGCTGGGGTTTCTTCCTGCTTTGGATACTACCACTTTAGAACCTAGATCCTGATGAATTTCCCCTTCAGAAGGATCTTTTAGAAATGCCAGTCAGCCTACTTCTTGAGTTACGACATTCAATCAAAGTGTGCTTTTCTGTCCATGCTATGCATGCAAACCTTAGGACTCTCCAGTGACTCATGCACCAATAACCACACGCGGAAATTTAATTGGCCAGAAGAAACTAAAACGCCTGCCTTTACCGGCTGACCTCAGCATCGTAAAAACTGCTGTTTTTTTGTTTGTTTGTTTGTTTTTTAAAGATTTATTTATTTATTTATTTATTTATTTGACAGACAGATCACAAGCAGGCAGAGAGGTAGGCAGAGGGAGAGAGGAGGAGGAGGCAGGCTCCCTGCTGAGCAGAGAGCACGATGCGGGACTCGATCCCAGGACCCTGAGACCATGACCTGAGCCGAAGGCAGAGGCTTTAACCACTGAGCCACCCAGGCACCCCTCTCTTTGTTTTTCCTAAGGTTCATTTTATTTTGGGGGGGCAGAGAGAGAATCTCAAGCAGACTCCTTGCTGAGCACAGAGCCCAACACGGGGCTTGATCTCGAGATGCTGCATGAGATGCTGTGTGAGATCATGACCTGAGCTGAAACCAAGATGTTCAACCAACTACACCAACAGGAATTTGTTTTGGTGAAATACATCTAGTAAGTCAGATACAAAGGCAGCCCCTCCCTAGAAGCAGGGTTCAGGTAGCCCGTCTGCAGCGCAGTGTCCCCCGGGGTGGGGAGTGTGCTCTGCTCACTTTGGCCCTCCCAGGTCCACCCCAACCTTCCTGTCTTCAGAGACGCCCTTCTGAACGGAAAGCACTCAGCCTCTGGACAGGTTTACGAGAGGCAGGGGAACCCGGCCTTGCTGTGCTCCAACCCAGAGCCTGTCCTGTGCAGAGAGCCCTCATGGGGCCTTCAGCCCTATTGGTTATGGGGCCTTTGATATAAAACACAGACACCAAAGCCATACAAGACAGCTGTGTGGCATAGCCTCTTCCTTGTCTCCATGGTGTGCTGAATCCACCGGCTTCCCTCCCTCCCTGCCTATTTCCTTCACTTTTTGAAGGAGGGACGATGCAGTGTGTCACCCACAGACTCTGCGTCTGGCCAGGTGTGTTCTGAGGGGCTGGCTCCCAATGACCCGACCTCTTCTTCTTGCATCCTGGTAGTGGGTCTGGGTGCCCTGCCAGTCGTGGGTCTCTGTCTCTGTGACAAGACTGAGGTGGACCCATGCGCTTCTGTCAGGGGCACACATGTCTGCGTGTTAGGACCTATTGTACTGATGCACCACTGACTGGATCCATTTATTCACTGGAAAATGCAAAAGGAAGATGGTCTCACTCCATCATTTCTTTTTTCATTGTTTATTGGGGAATTTGTATAAAGAGATGCTTCTTCCCCTTGCCTCCTATTTGGCACCTGAGTATGACAGTCCTGGCAGGACAGACACGTTGCCTGCCTTGGCCATGGGCCTTTGGTGGCTTCCTTTGAGGGCATCACCTGGCCCAGCACCACATTTCTCTTAGTTCCTTGGGCTCTTTAGTGGGAAATGGCATTTGACCTAAATTTTACTGTTGGTATCGGTATGTCTCTTCTTCCACCCCGAGAACCCAGGGTTGATAAGTTAGATGGCCTTGGACTTGTCACTGATTTTGTCCCAGCTGTGTGCACAGTGGCTCAGTCCCCCAGCTCTCACATTTCTGATGGTAGCTGGGCTGTTACCACCGACTAGGTCATCCCAGCACACATCCTTGACCTGCCACCCCACCTGTGCCTCATTTGCCCAGCTTCTGTGGAAGCGTGTCCTCTGCCTGCCAGCCTTGTCCCTCGAGGCTCTCCTCAGCAGACCACAGAGGGGACCCCATGGAGATGAGGGGACGTTTGAAAGCACTTTGCTTTCCTAACAATCAAAAGCAGTGGTTCTTACCTCCCACTCAGGTGTCTCACGGGCGTTCTCTCATTTTCTTCTTTCATAAAGCTTTGTGTTGAAGACTGACAAGAAAAGAATCGTCTTTCCCTTGGAAGTTGTTTGCGGTTTTGGCGCAAAGGCCCAAACTGTTTTTGTTTCTCTGCCAAGGTTTAGTGATGCAGCCCCGTTGCTGGTCGTTCTGGGTTGGTGTGCTCAGCACACACTATGCTCTTTTCCAAACGTGGTTTCAGATCGTGTCTTACATCAGAAAGTTTTCTTGGATTCCTGTTTTTTCATTTCTGTTGTTTGTCCTTGCTTGGTTTTCATCTCTGGCGCTCCTGCTGAGCTTGTCCTGGGTCCAGCGTCAGCGTTTGGCATGTTCTCCACTCCCTTTGAGGTCTTCTTTGAGACAGAACTCACCTGCTTCAGGTGGACAGTGCAATCTGTTCTTACTGTTGTGCAGCAACATCGCTGATTCCAGAACATTCACCACCCAAGAAGAACCCCCTTACAAAGGAGCAGCCACCTCCCAGCCCCTGACGTCCACGAATCTGGTTTCCATGGCTGTGGCCTTGCTCTGTGTGCATGTTACGGTGCGCACCATCTCGTCTCTCCCTTCTGTCGCTTCCCGATGCTCCACTGTGGGGACAGGACACATTTTGTGTATCCGTTTACCAGCTGATGGACATGGAGGCTCTTACCCAGCTTTATTGAGATGTAATCAGCGTGTAGCATTGTATCAGTCACATTGTATCTGTCCAGAGTGCGATTTGATGCTTGTATATACTGCACAGTGGTCACCACAGTAAGTCTAGGTGACCTGCATTACCTCAGATAGTTACAAAAATGGATTTTCTTGTGATGAGAACTTTTGAGATCCTTCTTAGCAGCTTTCAGATACGCAGCAGTATAATTCATTACAGGCCTTGCCTTCACATGTTTGTGCAGATACACATTTCATTCCTCTAGGAGTGAATTCCTGGGTCCCGTGGTCGTTCTACATTCATGCCCTTGAGGAACAGCCAGACTCACAGCGGCTGCCCGGTTTTCCCCTCCCGCTCGTGGTGCGTGAGGCTGTGGATTTCCCCGAGCCCTCGCCAGCTCCTCTTATTGTCTGTTTTTGAAGTTAACTTTCTGGCTGGGTATCTCAGTGTGGTTTGATCTGCGTTTCCCTATCTTTGTTTCTTTCTGATTTTTTTTTAACGTTTTATTTATTTATTTGACAGATCACAAGTAGGCAGAGAGTCAGGCAGAGAGGGGGTTAGCAGGCTCCCTGCTGAGCAGAGAACCCGATGCGGGGCTCGATCCCAGGACCCCAAGACCATGACCCGAGTTGAAGGGAGAGGCCTAATCCTCTGAGCCACCTAGGCGCCCCTTCTTTCTGATTTTAAGCTTTTCTTTCTCTTCACCACCTTCATGTTTGACGATGTCCATGTGCTACTGTGTCTCTCTAGTTGGGTCTCCGTTTCTGGAACAGCCTTTGCTTCTGTTTTGGATCCTCTGCCTGTTTCCCACCTCACCTCCGGGCTTTTCTTGGTCTGCTCTGTGCTGGAGCCAGAGGACAGGTCTTGGTCTTCTGGGGACGTGCCCTTGGCACCTTCTGCTGCCCACAGGGGTGTGGTTCCTTCCCTGATCTTCTTACAGTGCGCTCCGTGTGGCTCTACCTCGTGCTTCCTGTTGCTCGTTTTTAGGCGACATCTGTGTTCTTGCCCCGTGAGAGGCCCGGATAGTGAAGGGCAGCTGGCCTCCGGAGAGTTTCTGGCCCATCTCTCTGGTTGGTGTTGCTGCTGCCCGGAAGGGTCGAGTGTCAGTGAGGCAGGGGAGGCAGTGCTGCCCTGTGCTCGGGGTGCCCTTCGTGACGGCATGGGTGGGAGGGGCTCGTAGTGGCCAAGGCTTATGGGAAGAATTGGCTGTGTAGAGAGCAGATGTCTATTTCTGAACAGGTACAGTCCGCTTTCATGTTCCCTCGCCAGCATCCTCTGTTCCTGCCCCCACGGTCTCCAGAGAGGGACTGTGGTGGCTTTCCCAACACGCAGACCCCTGCTGGGGCCCCTGCTGTGGGGTGGTGCCTCTGCCAGCCCCTGCGACACTGCTGGAGGTGTTTGTTTAGTGGCAAGTGGACATTTCCCTCAGAGAGTGAGCCCTTGGAGGTTTGAAAGCACGTACTTGGAAATCTTTGATGTTACCTTTTTCCCCGCTTCACCCTCTTACATTTTTGTATAATTTTTCTCAAGGTTCTAACAAAATGACAGTGGTATTGAGTTGTGGAAAAGCTCACATTCATATTTCTGAATCTGGGACTGAACACTAAAGTAAGAAGACCCATGGGATTTGATCCCAGAGGGGAACCAACACTAGAAGCACTGGTGGAGGCGAGGGCGACAGGCGCCGCCAGCCCTGCTTGGCTGAGTGGGGCGGGGGGCTTTCTTTTCAACCAGGCAGACATGGTTTTCAGAGTGGGAAAGACTGGAGACCAGACACACTGCCATCGGGGGTTGAAAGGGAAGGAATGCACAGCTGGAAGTTCTGTAGGCGGCTTTCTGGTTCTGGGTCTCCTGTTCTTCACTGAAAAATGACCGTTCAAAGGCAAAGACCATTAAGGTTTTCTTCATCAAGGAGTCTGCCTCTGACAGTGGTTCTCGGCCCTGATGATGTGCCCCCCTCACCCAGCTTGGTTTGCAAGTGCTTCTGGCTTCTGATGGTCAGAGGCCAGCGATGCCCACCACTCTGCAGCACACAAGATGGCCCGTGGCAGTACGATCAGGTCCAAAATGTCACAGTGCCAGGCTGAGAAACTGCGATTTAAGATGTAAGCACCTGGAAGATTTCGGCTGTCTTCCTTGTCTCTGACCAAGAGGTCTTGTCTTTCAGGACATGAGCTGAATCACTCTAAAAGTACATATTCTTCCAGAATTACTTTTAAATCTGTTAAGAGGAGCAGAGAGGCCCGTTCAGTAGAGACAAGTCACAAACCTTTGTGGCGATTATCAGCTTAGACTCACTTCTTGTGGGCTTGTCCTTGAGAGGACTTAGATTTGCCTCCATTTCCCGGTAGAAGCGGGCCTCCCCCAGACTGTGACAGGCGGACATGTGAGTTGGTAAACATGGAGGGAGTCGTAGTCTGAAACTTCAGCTGGATTTATAGGGGTGGTGTTAAGGTGCAGCTGGTACTATCCAGAATGATTGGGAAGAGCTCCTCTGGTGGGGGTCTCCTGCAGGTCAGGATATTACCTACAGAGATGTAGAGGGAAGAGGCCCCAGGATGAACCTGCCGAGACAAGCGTCTCCCAGCAGCAGGTCAGGCAGAAGCAAGACAGAGTGTATTAGAGTGTGGACTGTAGAGGCCACAGACTCGAGAGAGTATGGAGTGTAGACGGTACAGACTCTACGGTATGGAATGTGCACTACTGGAGTGTACACGGGGAGCCTGCGGCCGGAGTATGCGGGTGTGTGGAACAGATCCTCCGGCAGGCTGTGGAGAGCACTGGGGCGGATGGAGGGAAGAGTAGAGCGAGGGCGGATGGAGGGAAGAGTAGAGCGAGTGCGGACGGCGCAGCCGGCAGAGCGCAGGAGAGCAGAGTGCACGCTCCATGAGGAGCCCACGCGCCGGTGCGGGGTGCGCCCGTGCAGGGTGTGCCGCGCTGATCTGAAGCTCGCGCTGTCTGGGCTCGGTGGGCGTTCCTCCTCTCCCGCTGTTGATCAACGCTGCTCTCTTGCTTGTTGTCCTTGATTTTGACCAGGGCAAGCCTCCCTATGCTACTTCAGCAGAGGAGGTGGCTAAAGAACTGAAGTCAAGATCCGGGGACTCAAAGTCGTCCGCCGTGTCTTCAGATGGGTCCCTGGCTGAAAACGGAGCGGTGGCTGAGGAGAAGCCTGCTCCCCAGATGAACGGGAGCGCGGGCGACGCCAGGGCCCCCAGCCACTCGGAAAGTGCCTTGAACAATGACTCTAAGACGTGCAATACAAATCCTCACTTAAATGCACTAAGTACAGACAGTGCTTGCCGCAGGGCTGACGCTCTGGATGCTGCTGTCTTAAAGAAAGAAGAGTAAACTTATTTTTATAGAGGGTGAAGGATGCTGGAAGGGTAGGATTCAGGAATATCTGGAGAGAAAGAGAGCCTACAGTTATGTACATTTTTTCCTTTCCGTAAGAGAAAAATGAGGACTTTGGAAATTCGGATCCCTCTTTGATATCAGAGATTTAAACAACACATTTTTAGTTTTAACCAGTTGTAGTCAAAATGCTACAATAAAACAAAAAGAGAGAAAGAAAATGAAGAGCATTTGACTCCCACACTTAAAATGAAGTACACACAAAGTTTAAACTGGTTATGACAAAAGCCTATAGTTGTGTTTCTTGAACTATAAAGAAAACAAATTTTGGCAGTCTTTAAGTATATATAGCTTAAAATATCATTTTTAGCATTTGGCACCATATGTATGCCATTATCTTTGATTTTGCATTACTGTTCACAAGAAAGCTTTGTCTAAGGCTTTGATTTTATGATTATGAAAGAAATAAGGCACACCACGGTTTTTCTTTCTTACTTAAATCTCATCACTGTTGATGTGGTTCTTTTGTGTTAAAAAAAAAGTGCAACTATCAAAACTAAAAAATTATAGAGTAATATTGCCGTTCTGCTGATTTTAAATATGCAGTACATCATACTTACTTTACAAGCAAGTTAAATGGAGATAAAGTTGAAATCATAGAAGATGCAAATGACCTTTCAAAATCAACACAATGTGTTCTGAAACTTTTCGTGACTTAATACCATGCATCTGTGATCAATGAACTATGTGGTTTTGATCGGACGTAGACCATTAGTGCTACTACTTGAGCTAACCTTCTGCATGGTTCATAATTTTTAAAGTGTGTAGTTAATATTATGCATGTTATTGTCCTTCCATTCTTACCAGTATGTGCCCATTTGCAAAACAAAATGCTAATAATCAGTAATAGTCCTATAAAAGATGTTAACTCTGTTTAGTCATTGACTGATCTTGCTCTAACCTTAAAATTTTGTGATTATTGACCTCTGTTGCATTTATTCTAAAAACTCCCCAAAAATTATCTAGCTGTTTCAAATACCAACATTACCCTGGTGTATTCACTGCTGTATGCATTATTGTTCTTTGTTGCTGTTTTATGCCTTCATATTAGCAAAATATGAAATTCTGTGAAAAACAAAAAAAAAAAAATCCCTTTGATCTTTAAAAAAAAAAAACAAAAAAAAAAAACAACCCCCCCTTCTGTAGCAGGAAACAAATTGCTTGTTCTTGAGAACTTTCCCATCAAGAATTTAGTAGAAGCAGGTATACTTATATCATTTTGATGTTTTTGTTACTGTTTCCAAACAATGTACTTTGAAATCAGAATCACTTCTTATTCGTTTTCATATAATTCTCCTGATGCTCTTCATCACACATTAGTGATCAGAAATGAGATGTAATTCCCCAATCCCTGCCCGCGAGACCTGAGTAGGATCTTACTGTAAGTTGAAGGGAGTTCTGCCCTAACTCATGGATTGTGCAAGAATGAACTGCTGTTGGGTCTGACTGATTGTAGGTGGGTTGTGGCGTGCTGTACCGAAGGCTATTGAATGCAACTTACAATGCTTAATAAAAATCTTTATTCTTTTAGTATAAACGCAGCGTGGCTTCCAGATTCAGCCGGCGGCCGGGGTGGGATGTCCGAGCCCCACGGACAACACACACACCCGGGGTGGTCGTCGGACCGCAGGCTGGGGGGCGCCCAGGGTGCGGGGTTGGTGGGGGTCCGAGCCCAGCCGACAACACACACCGGGCTGGTCCTCGGACCGCAGGCTCGCGAGCACCCGGGACTCCGAGCGGGTGGGGATCCGAGCCCCGCGAACCACAGACACGCGGGCCGATGGTCGGACCGCAGGCTCGAGACCAAAGACAGCGCACTGAGTGCTGCTGCTGCTACTATTGCCCACGTCAGCCATCATCGGGGCTCCCCCGCGGCTCTGCCCATCCGCTGCTGTGGCCGCTCCAGGGTCGCTCAGCCGGCAGCGCTGAGGACAAACCCGAACCGGCGCTTAGGTAAACGCCGGCCACAACACTGGCTATTCGCGGAGGGACGACCCGTTCCCTTCCGGCCTGTGCGCTGGGGCGGGGCCTGAGCTGCTTCCGGTCTGTGTGCGGGGCGGGGCCTGAGCTGCTTCCGGCCTGTACTTAGGGCTGGGCCGCAAGCACTTCCGGCCTATGGTCTGGACGACGCAGGGCGGGGCCACGGGCACTTCCGGCCTGTGCTCGAGGCGGGTCAGTGGGCGCTTCCGGCCTGTGCTCGGGGCGGGGCGGCGAGCACTTCCGGCCTGTGCTCGGGACGGCGCGGGGCCGGAGCTCTTCCGGCCTGTGCTCGGGGCGGGGCGGGGCCATGAGCGCTTCCGGCCTGTGCCCGGGGTGGAGCCGGCACCGCCCCACTCGCACGGGCGCTGCGCGCGCATCGTACCCGCCCCGCGGCCGCCTGGGCCGAGCGCCCCAGCGGGCACCGGCGCCGGTGTGGGTGAGGACGGTCTCTGCGGCCTAGCCGCTGCTCTGGGGCAGGTCAAACACTTGTTTTTCTTTGTTAAAAGAGCTTTTGTTGATCATGTTTGCTTGTCTCAAAAGTAATACGTTTATTGTAGTAACTTCCGAGAGTGCAGCTAGACAGAAAGGAACAGAAATCAGTCGCGATGTTCGCCTCCTGGCGCACCTGCATCTGTCCCTCTCCGCAGCCCACAGACGTCTGTGGGAACTTTACAGCGGACTCCAGCCCCCAAGCACGCTTGGTGAGGGGTCTGCGTGCGGGGCACCGCGCCCAGCACCATTGCGCCCAGGACCACTGCCCCCAGCACCACTGCGCCCAGGTCCACCGCCATCAGCACCACTGAGCCTAGCACTGAGCCCAGCGCCACTGCCCAGCATTGTACCTAGCACCACCAAGCCCAGCACCATTGCGCCCAGAACCACCCAGCACCACCGCAGTGTCTTCCCGCCACTATGTTCTGCTGTGACGCAGGCCCCACACAGTGGTTGTACCAGTGTTCAGATTTAGACTTAGTACCAGACTTAGAGGGCGGCAAGGGCCAGCTCTTCATGGCACTTTCGGTCCAGGGTGCAGTCCAGGGGTGTGTATGTGAGGCTGTATCAGGTAAGAACACAAAGAGCATACAGGGCAAGGGCGTGTGGCAGGGAGGGCTGCTGGGGTTGGGGACGAATGTTGTCTGCAGAGCAAGGTTGGGCTTAGGTTCAGGGCAGGCATCAGTGGAGAGAGAAGCCACAGGTGAAGGGAGAAGCCACTGCACAGGGTTCTTGGGTGCTGCTGGCACCTGGGAGATGGGGAGCAGTCTCCAGGTGGGCGCACACACCCCGTGGGGGATTAGCCTCTCACTGGAAGGAAAGCCAAGGGGAGTGAAGGGCGTGTTGGTCCTCAGCGCTGATTAGCCCCGCTCTTGGCCAGTGGTTCAGGAAAGTGGGTTTCTGGTTTTCACCTGCATTGCTTCAGTTGTCCGTGAGGGTGACATTTCCATTTGTACATTAATGTGCCCTCAGTCTGTCCATGCTCCAGTCAACAGATTGTTAATATCCTGGCTTTTTAAATTCTAAAAACCCAGGCCAGGGCACACATCCCTCTCAGCAACCTCTGTGGGTGGGCACAAGGACACCAGCTCTCTCCTCCTGCCATCTTATTCTGCCGTGAATTCTTTGGACAATGCCTGATTCACTCCCCTTTCCCCTTTGCTCCTTATTCCCCACTTGGTGGAGTGAGCCTTGCAGAGGTTGCTTTGCCCTCCCCACGGGGGGCCTCTGGCTGCTGAGGACTGGGCCTCTACTCACTCCTCTCCTCACAGCTTCCCCAGCAGAGCCAGGGACCCCATGGACCTGCACCAGGCGCTTCACCCTGTGCTGTGCGCTGGACTGTGCAGGTGATGTCTCGCGGACTCCAGGAGGGACAACCTGGGGACTGGGTGGAAATGACCCAGGATGGCCTCGGTCCATTGTGCCCAGCGGGCCCCAGCAGCTCATGAAGCAAGCCGCTGGTGGTACCGCAGCAGACCGACCCAGGTCTCATCCCACTGCGGCCAGCCCTGGCATTTGTGCCAGCTCCTCAGACCTAACTGATCCAGGTGTGGGTTGTGTAAGTATCACCTGAGGCTGGCTCTCCCAGAGTAGCCCGTTTGCCCCATGTTGCTGTTTTATGAACAGCCCTCCTCTGGACGATAAATTAGATAGTCACTGGGCTGAGAACCTCTTATCTACAAGCTCACTGCTTCCAAACATCACAGGGCCATCCTAGAGAGGCTCAGCAAGAAGGGCACTCTCATACAGTATCGGGAAAACCCAGAAGGTTTCCAAAGTGCCCATGGGTCACTGTTCATTTCACTGGGTTCTGGAGCAGATCAGTTTGGTCCAGGTCTCCCAAGGGCCTGCTCTTAGAACTCTCTTGGCATTCACCAGATGGCTTCCTGTGTTATAAGAGCACACACCCAACCCCAGACTAGTACCTCCTTCCTGACTTCTCCCACCCTCCAGACCGTTCTCATCTGTCATCTGTTCTGGCACACGAGCTCATCAGCGGTGGGATGTGTCTGCCTGGTTCCTGGCCATAAGACCTGCACTGGTTGCGCACTGACACGCTGGACAGCCTAGGTGGAAAGGGCAAACCCCTTGACACACACAACCCACAAAGCTGAATTATGAAGAAACGGGACATCTCACAGACTTGCAGCTATTACCGTGACTGAATCGATAACCAAAAGCCTCCCAATAAAGAAAAGCTTCGCTGGTGAATTCTACCATGGATTTAGAGAAAAATGAATACCAATCCTTAAATTCTTCCCCATTGTTGAGGAGGAGGGAGCAGTGTTGAAGCCAGCATTGCCCTGATACCAGAGCCAGACAAAGACTCTACAAGAAAAGTGAACTATGGAAACAAGAACTCTCAAGACCCCGATGTGACTTTCTCAGCAAAATACTGGGAAACTGCATGCACCTGTGAGTTAGAAAGATGGTACACCATGACCGAGTGGGATTAGTTCCTGGAATGCAAGGATAGTTCTGTCTCAAGATCAAGCCCTGTGAGATGCCGCCCTAACAATGAAGGGCGGAAAACCCACAGGATCATCTCGACTGATGCAGAGAAAGCACCTCATAAAGTTTAACACACTTTCATGATAAAAATAACAAGGAATAGAAAGATACTTTTTCAGCATAGTAAGGCCACATATAAAAAGTCCAAAGCAAACATCATACTCAATGGTGGAAAAGTTCAAAACAAAACAAGATCAGAAACGAGAAAGATTCCACGTTTACCACTTCTACTCAACACGGTATTGAAGTTCCAGCCAGAGAAATTGGACATGCATAAAAAACAAACAGCATCTAAATTAGACAGAAAGAAGTAAAGTTATCTGTTCACCAGTGGCATGCTTTTATGTACAATCTCAAGACTTACACACTCTAAAGATTCCACAAAATACTGTTAAAAGTAATAAATTCGCAAAGTTGCAGAATACTAAATCAACACACAGAAATCAGTTTTGTTTCCATACACTAAGAAAAAACAATCCCAAAAGGAAATCAGGAACACGATTCCACTTAAAATAACATTTAAAAAAAAAAACAAAACAACTTAGGAATACACTTCATCGAGGGGACAAAAGACTCGTGAGCTGAAAACTGAAACATCGCTGAAGGCAACAAGACACAAAGAAGTGGAAACACCTCCCATGTTCGTGGATCAGAAAATTAACATTGCTAAGATGGCAATAGTACCTGAAATGACCTACACATTCAATGCAATCCTGTCGAAATGATCTTAGCCCTTTTTGCAGAAATGGAGAAGCCAATTACCAAATTCATATATAGTTGTAAGGGGCCTAGAAGAACTGAGATGATCCTGAAAAAAGGAGAGTTGGAGGCCTCACACTTCCTGATTCTGAAATTTACTACAAAGCTACAGAAATCAACACAGTGTGGCATAAACCTAGACATACTGACCAATGAAAGAAATAAAAAGCCCGGAAATAAACCCTTGCCCACTTGGTCAAATGATTTCGACGAGGGTGCCATGACCATTTAATGGGGGAAAGAATTGTGCTTTCAACACGTGGCACTGGGAAAACTGCATGTCCACATGCGAAAGCAGGACCCTGAGCCTTACTAACACCAAATACAAAAATTAACTCAAAATGGATCAAAAGCCCAAACCTAAAACACAGGGTGAAAGCTTCATGACACTAGATTTGGTAATGACTTCTTGGATATGACATCAAAATGCACAGGCAAGAAAAGAAGAAAAAAAGAGTTGAACTGGATTTCCTCAAAATTAAAAATGTTCGTGCATCAAAGGACACAACTGATCAACAGAGTGCAGAGACAACTGCTGGAACGCAAGGAAACATTTGCAAATCGTCTCTTTGATTAGGGATTAATATCCAGAATATATAAAGACCACCTACAAGTCAACAACAAAAAAAACCCAGCCCAAATAAAAAATGAGGAAAGTCCTCAAATGGACATTGCTCCAAGGAAAACATACAGATGGCCCAACATTTAAAATGCAAATCAAACCCATAATGATCAGGGAGTGGCACTGAAAACAAGTTTTTGCCATCAAAAGCTAGCATTATATTGAATCAAAATAAAAATCTTTACTTCAAAATTAAAAAAAAAAAAAAACCCACAGTGAGCCCCACATTAGGACAGCTACAATGAACACGCACATACACAACCAGAAAACAACAAGGTTGGTGAGGATATGGCGAAACTGTTGGTGGGAAAGCAAACCGGTGCAGCCACTCTGGAAAACAGTGTGGAGGGTTCTCAAAATGTTAGAAATACAGCTACCCCATGGTTCACCGATCCCAGTTCTGCGTATACACACAGAAGTAAAAGCAGGGACATGAACAGATATTTGCACACCCACATTCATAGCAGCATTACTCACAACAGCCGAAAGGTGGGAACAAATCAAGAGTCCTCCGGCAAAGAATGGACAAATCAGACGTGGGTTATACACGGAATGGAACAGTACTGAGTCTTTCAAAGCAAGGAATCCTGACACCTGTTACAGCACGGCTGAACCTGGAGGACACTGTGCCAGGTGAAGTAAGCCAGTCACAGAGGGCCCAACTCCGCAGGAGTCCACCGACATGCAGGTCCCTAGAACAGTCCAGCTCACGAAGACAGGAAGTAGAACGGTGGGCACCAGGAGCTGGGGGAGGGGCGATGGGGGGCTCTCCTCTACTGGGGCCAGGATTGCAGAGGTGCACCATGATGGCTGCACAACAGCGTGAACATACTTAATGCCACAGAGCTGTGCTCTTAGAGTTGGGCAAAACAGTAAAGGTTATCTTGTGTATGTTGCTGCCATTAAAAGAAAAGTCTGTGCTAGCCTTCAGTGTACTTTGTGGAGAGGGAGGGAATCGGCGTGACCTGAAACATGCTGTGTGTCCACTGGGCAGCAAGGAGAATGAAACAAGGCAAATAAAACAGGTCCCGCCCTTGAGGCTAGCTGCGGGGGGTGTGCTGCTGGGAGCCCCCCTCTCGGCCGTGCCACAGGCCCGGCCACGCGGGCAGGTGGGGAGCTCTTGACGCTTACATGGACTGCGCCCCCAGGAATGGCGTGGACTCGGTGGGCACTGAGGCCCAGGGCAGACAGCATGGAAGGGGCGGAGTGTGGGTGGGCAGCCAGAAGGGACACCGGCATCTTAAGGCCACTGGCCCCTACTTCCTGGGTCCATGAGTCTGGCCCTGTGCACGTCCCCTCTCTGCATGGCCTCTGAGCCCAGGTCGCTTTAAAGGGCCCTTGTTCCTTCCCACCCATCCCCACCTGCTGCCTGGTCTCCCCAGGGCACTGTGGGGCATGTGTCACTATCTCCCTTACAGCAAGGGGAGCTGCGACAGAGCACATAGCAGGTGCTCAGTGCACACCTAAGGAAATGAAGGAGAGGGAGGAGGAAAAGGTGGGCTTTCTGGAGGGTGACCACAGGGAGAATTTGGGACCCACAGGATGCTTACTTTAGTCTGTAGTCAGCCCGCAGCCTCAGAAGAGCTTTGGGTAACAGGAAAGCATGTCTGTGGACACTTCCAGGTGCAGTGGACACATGCAGATGGGGAGGGCAGAGCAGGCGGAATGGCCTCAAGTCCCCGGAAGTCTGAGCTCCCGGCCTGCTCCTCTCTCCCGCCAGCCGGCCAGCTCCTCGGGAGGGACCGAGCGGCTTCCGCCTGGGTGTTCCGGAGAATGGCACCCATCTGGGTACCTGTCTGTGGAGCAGGGGGCCGCTGGCCGTCCAGGGCTGATGCTGAGTGCTTCCCAGGCAGCACGGGGCAGGCGGGTGCAGGGGGCTGCTGCTGGGGCCTGTGAGGAACTAAGCCAGCCCCTGGTGAGCTAAATGCTGGGGTGCTGTCCTTGTTTGGAGGGCTGTAGTACAGGGCCGGCCTCGCTGGACCGCGAGGGGGTGGAGGTGGGCAGTGAGCCCCATAGCACTGCTGCGGGGCGGCTGTCACTCAGCAGTGCCAGGCTGGTGCCCTGGGCCCCCCTGCAGCGCTAGCACCATTCATCTGCACTAACTCTAGCACCATTCATCTGCACTAACTCACACTAGGGTGTTAATGGTGGACGGTGCTTCCCAGAGCCTTTGGCACCAGGTCTGGGGAGGAGGACTCCAGAGGGGAGGGTGACAGCTGCAATTCAGGTAGGAAGGCACTGAGCTGCTGCACAGGGGCTGGGGGATGGGAGCTTATCCCTCCTCCCCCCTCCCGCATCACCCAGTGTCTTTTCCACTCTCACTCCTCATGCTGGAGCCTTCCAGCTAAGGCCCTGCCGCTGGCACCGCTGAGCTGTGGTCCAGGGGTCATCTGCTGGGGAAGGGCGGCTGGCCACGCTGGGCCGGGTTTTGGCTCAAGAGCGGGGAGCACCTCCACTGAGCTGCCTGCAGGCGGGAAAGGTGGCCTTGAGAGGCTGCGGCCTCAGGTGAGCACCTGCCTGTCAGGGCGGCTGCTGCTAGGCAGCCTGGACCAGGCTTTCTGTCCAGGCTGGACTTCTGGGCTTCGGGTGGCCAGCCTCCCCCAGGAGGAGGGGGCAGAGCACAGGAACACATGCAGTCTCCCTACTGCACATCAGGAGCCCCTCTGCTCCGGCACCCCCAGAGGAGCATGCAGGCTGCTGGGAGGGGGCAGGGGACAGGTGGGTGGAAGGAGCCCTCAGAGGCCCCCACCCCCCAGACCCTGACCACCCGGCTGAGGCTGCAGGGCTCAGAGCAAGGCAGCAGCACCTCCCGCCCACCCCTCTACTCCGGCCGCCCAGTAGCCACATTCCCGACATGGACGGGAGGCCTGAGGCTCTGACCAGGGATGGGGGCGGGGCTCCAACTCCACATAATCACTCTGTCTTTATGAGCTGACCTGTGCCAGCGCACTCCTGGCTCCCCTGAATTCTGTCCTCCTCTGGGGGCTGAGTGTCAGGAGAGTCAAGGATCCTGTTCAGGATGGTTGGCTGTACCCAGCCCAAAAAGGAGGAGGGAGGAAAAGCAAGAGAAAACCCCAGCTGCCCCCTGTTCCTCTGCTGGGTAAGAAGACAGTTGGAGCCAAGTAGTTGTTCCCTGGCCGTCTGAATGGGAAGGACATCCTGAGGGTCTCATCCCACACCCAGGGGTCTCCAGGGCCTGCCTACCCCTGTATCCTCAAATCACTTTCTTTCGTGGTGCCCCCCCCTTCCCTTGCATTCCCCCTTTCCCTGAACCACCTTGTGCTGACTTGGTTCCTCATCCATCCTCCCCCACAGGGGGTCTCCCTGGCCCACTTACTCCTGGCAGAGGTCCTGGTCGCCTTCTCCCCTGCGGGTCCCCCAGGCCACGTTCTCCCCCAAGGGATCCCTCTGCCCACCTTCTCCCTGGCAGGTCCCGCAGACTACCTCTTCCTCCAGAGGGGTGTCCCAGCCCATCTCCCCCACGGGAGACCCCCCTGCCCTCCTCCCTGGCCCACATTCCCCGAGAGGGATCCCCCGGGGCCGCCTTCTCCCCCATTGGGGTCCCCTAGCCCTCCCCGACAGGTGCCCCCAGCCCTCCTTCTCCCCCCGGGGGTCCCCCGGCCCTCCTTCTCCCACAGAGGGGTCCCCCGGCCCACCTTCTCCCCGGAAGGTCCCCCGGCCCGCCTTCTCCCCGCGGTCCCCGGCCCGCCTTCCCTCGGCGGGAGCGGCGGCCCAGGCCGGCGGGCGGAGGCGGCGCCACCCGGGGCGCTGACGTAGAGGCCGCTCGGCGGCCGGGGGTCCCTTCGGTGGGGCCGCGGCTCCCCGCCCGCCGCCCCCGCGCGTCCATTCCCTTTTGTGTCCCGCGCGCGGCCCGGCCCCGCGCACACTCGCGCCCGCGCCCCGGGGCCGGCGGGCGGCTCCCGGCGCGGCCCTGCTCCGCGCGCCCCGCTTTGTGTGGACGCGCCGGCCGGGTGCGCGCGGGCTGTCGTGCGCCCCCGGCCCCGTCCCGGCCCCGGCCCGGCGCGGCCCCCCGCCCGGCCCGCCCGGCCCGCCCGGCCCGACCCGGAGCGCAGCGCGGGCCGAGGGCGGGCGGGCGGCGCGCGAACATGGCGACGGTGCCCGTGTACTGCGTGTGCCGGCTCCCCTACGACGTTACCCGCTTCATGATCGAGTGCGACGCCTGCAAGGACTGGTTCCACGGCAGGTGAGCGCGCGGCCCGCCGGCCCCGGCCCCGGCCCCCGGCCGCCCCCCGGCCGCCCGGCGGCTCCCTCCCCCCGCCAGCCCTGCCCCGGCCCTGGCCCCGGTGCGCGCCCGCCGCAGGCCCCCGCCGCCGCCGCCGCCGCCTGCCTCCCGCCGGCCGCGCGCCCTTTTGTGCCCGGGGCGGGGGCCGGGGCCGGGGCGGGCGCCCCTCGCGCGGCGCACAAAGCGGGCCCGGGGGCCGCGCGGGGAAGTTGGGGCGCCGCGGGCCGGGCGGCTGACAGCGGGGGCCGCGGGGAGGCCGGCTCCAGGCCCAGGCCCGGCCCGCCGCCTCCCCCGCGAAGTTGCAGGAACTTTCCCCGCGCGGGCCCCGGGAGGCGCGAGCGGCGGCCCGGACGCCGGCGGGCCCGGCCAGGGGGGCGACCGGCTAGCCCACCCTCCGTCGCGGCCCCCGAGCCCCGGGACGCGGTCAGGGCCGGGTGGGGTGGGGGGACCCCGGCCGGTTCCCCCCCACCCCGAACCTCCCCTCCCCTCTCTCTCCGCCCCGCGGGGGTGGGTGACAGAACGGCGTCGGTGGGGGTGGGGGTGTTGGGGCTCCGCCGCCTCCTCCCCGACCGGCATGGTGCCCCGTTCCCCCCTTCTCTGCTCCAGACAGGGACGCCCCGGGTTTGACTTGACCTTATGCTCTCTGGGGGCCGTGGGGTGGGGGGAGGTAGAGTTGGGCCTTGGCCCGTGGCCGTGACCTGGCCCTGTGCCTAGTTTTCAAAAGCGAGGCCCCTTCCCACCCAGAAGTAAATGGGGAGGAGGAAGAGGAGGTGCCCGTGGTGCCCAAACTGCTCCAACAGGTTCTCACGTGTTTGGGCCTGGACAGGACAGGGTCCGGGGGCTGGCCAGGGGCTGGCCAGTGCTGTGTGCCCTCCGTGGTTGCCCCCTTGGACCCAAAGCCAGAGGTGCTGGGGGCGGAAGGGCCCTGTGTGCTGGTGGGTGTTCCCCGAGTCCCCAGAGGAGAACCTACTGCTTGTTTAAAGGGTAGATGGGCCGGTGGCCCTGCCAGTTCCCATGTTGGGGAACCAGGCAGCCAGATGTGACAGGAACTGCTCAGCTGGGTCAGCGCCAGGCCCGGGTCCCAGCTCAGTGCCTATGACAGGGACCGGGTGAGGAGGGGTTGGGACTGTTCCCAGCAGGGACAACTCCTGAAATCCCCTGGGCCTAACGGGCTGCCTTCCTGCCTGTGGATGCCCAGGGCTGCAGAGCCCCCAGCGCCTGAACATGGGACTCTCCGGAACTGTGCTGCTGTGCACCCACCAGCTGGTATCCCCTCAAAGTTCATGGCCGGACCAAGGGTGAAAACTGCCATCTGATCCTTCAGGGCTGCTCTGTTCCAGAGATGCTGGGAAGCTGACCCTGAACGCCCTGCATGGGGCGGTGGGGGGGGGGGGGGAGTCCTCCCTCTCTTCCCCCACCTCACCTGGAGCCTGCTGAGCTCCCTACCTGCCCAGGTCTGGGGAGGGCCTGGGAGGACCTTGGGCTGCCCAGGGGCCCACTCCACTGGGTTGGGAAGGCAGGCGAGGTCTGAGCTAGACTTTGAGATTGGGTGTTGGGGGGTACCCATTAGTGAAGGGCAGGCAGGGGAGAGGGGCTGAGGGCTGGTGCCTGGTGGGTGGCATTTGCTGGACAGGCTGAGACAGAGTTGGGGAGACGTACATTTGGGGAGGCCTTACTCCCTTATTTCTCAGTTCTCAGTGGAGGTCTTTGATTTGATCCAACGTAGGCACAGGCCATTTCATCAGCTCAGATTCATTTCCATCCACGTGGAGTGGGCCCTGGGGTCTGCAAGGGGCTGTGTTTTTCCCCTTCCCATGGGCATGTTTTCTGGGCATCTAATCAAGGGCCCCTTGCAGGAGGGAGCCCTGAGGCTGTAGCTTTCCCAGGTAGCTCAGGGCAGGTGCCCAGGTGGGGGACGAGGGGTCGAGGTCAGCCCTGGGCACCCTCCCTCCCCGTCCCTGCATGGACCCTTCTTCTGTAACAGGAAGGTGTGCGATGTGATGATCCCTGTGCTGTCCCATCTGCAGGTAGTCCTGGCTGACCCAGACTTTTTTAGATCCACGTCCCACTTTGTGGAGGACTTTGTGTTCAACAGCTTGACTATTTGATTTTGTTTTATTTATCTTACTTCATTTTTTTGAGAGAGGGAGGAGGTGGGGGGAATCCTAAGTAGGCTCCATGCCCAGGGTGGAGCCCGACACAGGGCTTGAACTCATGACCTGAGCCGAAATCAAGACTCGGACACTTAGCCGACTGAGCCACCCAGGTGCCCCTTGACTCTTTTTTTTTTTTTTAAGTTTAAATACTTTATAACTTTTTATTTTAGAGAATTTTGGACTTACAGAGTTACAGAAATGGTTCAGTGTCCTTATACATGTCACGATGCCTCCTCTGAAGGCAGCACCTGCCCGGACCACGCTACAAGTAGGGCAACTGAGGCAGAGACAGGCGTGGGGCCGTTAAGCAAAGCGCAGGCCCTAGCAGGTCATTGGGACAGGTTTTCCCTGTGCTGTCCTTTTCCTGTTCCAGGACCCCAAGGTGCATTTCAGTCTCCTGAATATTTCTTTTAGAACGAAACTTCGTATCATTCCCTGAAATAGCACATTAGTGGAACTTGCCGTAGACAGTACCTGTAAAAGTAAACATAACTGTTAAAAATAACAGGCTCAGTCTTGTCCCACCTGTGATCCTTCACATCTCTCCAGGGCACCTTATTTTGGGAGGACTGGGAAGGGTCTCTGTGGTTACCCACCCTCCCAGTGGCCCAGTCTTTGCTGGGAGGGCTCCAGCAGTGTCCCCAGGCCAGGGTGTGGTTGGGGCAGCCCCATTCTAGAGGTAGAGCCTGCTCCCAGAGTGCATTTGCCTCTGCAGGAAGCCCGAGGCACCCTGAGCCACCATCCTACTGGTCCCTAGGGGGGCCTCTCTGCTGGGCTGGGCTGGGCTGGGCTGGAAGCACGGTCCGCCAGGAAGGCAGGAGCCGGGGTGGCACCCCATCCCCTGGGGCTGGAGCACATTGTCAGCCCCGCCGGTCTTCACCTGCACCGACTGGCGTTCCCTGGGAAGCTGGCTTTGACTAGGGAGGGATGGAGTTGTGGCCAGCCACCTTCTGAACTGTCTCGTCTGTGTGTCTGATGGGCTGGTGTGGCACCCATGGGCACTGGGGACTGTCCTTCTCCTGGGTGGGGCAGGCACCTGGGTGGCCTGTGTCTTCCACCAGACCCCTGTGTCCTCCACCCCGGCCTGCAGCAAGGCATGTGGGTGCCGGGGCTGGTCGCTATAGGGACCGGCATCTCCCCTTGTCACCACCTGGGTGCAGAGAGTCCTGGTCTGCAACAGGAATGATTCTGTTGAAGTGTCAGGCATCCCAAAGCTTTCTGGTGCTCTTTCAGTCACCTGTTCTGTTGATTCCAAGGGGCTTTGGAGGCAGTCAGTAAAATTGATTTTAAGGAGCTCGGAGGCTGGAGGTACAGTGCGAGCCCTTTGGTGACAGAAGTTTCCCTGATTTCTTGATAAATGTTTCTGGGTGCGTGTTCTGTGTGGGCTGGAGAGGTTCCTGGGCTTGCAAGGCAGATCTGTCTCCTCTTGGGATTCTTTCGACCAGAGTCAGACTTGCACATGACGAGCTCCGTGGCAGCCTGGGGTGCCCTGTCCAGTCCTGAGGAAGCCCCGTGGGGGCAAGAGCAGGCACGGGGCAAGGAGGCCGCATCAGGGATGGCCTCCGGTATATCCGGAAGGGGGAGCCCGTTGAGTCTCTGAGCCCAGGAGTGGAGGGTGAATTTGATAGGGTTCCTCTGGCTGTCATGGAGACACAGGGTGTGTGGGGGGGTGTTGGGGGGATAGGGAGACGAGGAGGGGGGACAACGGCAGAGGGGCCAGGAGCCAGTCCCCAGATGGGAGATGGTGGGTACAGCAGGGGTGGGGCTGGGGTGCGTTCTGGTGTGGATTCCCTC
Source organism: Lutra lutra (assembly GCF_902655055.1). Classification (NCBI taxonomy): domain Eukaryota; kingdom Metazoa; phylum Chordata; class Mammalia; order Carnivora; family Mustelidae; genus Lutra; species Lutra lutra. Next base: position 4,131,205 of record NC_062290.1, on the reverse strand, counting down.
TGTCTGGGCTCCTCGTCACAGGAGGAGCCTGTCTCTGGGCTCCCCTTCCCAGGGCTGGTTGGCTTTTGTGGGGTCTTGCTATGCCCCCCATCCCACCCAGCCATAAGCTTCTTGGGGCAGAGCCGCGTCCGGGTCCTCGGCCCCCGTGGGTGCCAGGTGACACTGAGCAGAGCTCCAGGCTGGCCCTCTTGGCCCATGGAGTATGTGTCCTTGGAGGGAAGGAAGGCCCATGAGGGCCAGTGCACAACCGGAGGGGGCTGTTAAGTCCTTGAACCAGATTCCTGAATATGGGAGGAGGTGGAAGCGAGGTGTGTTTGGTGGGTTTGCAGGGAAAACGATGGATTAGAACAAGAAATTCTCTGTGCGTGAGTTTAAGAAGCGCTGAGCAGGTTGGGGAGACCTCCTGGGTCTAGAGGGCAGAGAGGAGGACCGTCCCTTGGTCCGAGGCTTGGAGTTGGGCTCACTGAGATGGCCAGAATGTTTGCTTTTAACTGGAAGCAGTAGCCGGAAGCGTGCTGGGTGTGAGCCTCGGTCCTGCGGCTGGCGCCGGTCGGGGTCTCCCGGGCTCGGGCCTGGCTGCGGACGGCACCTTGGCACCCCATCCTCTGGGGCCATCCCCTTGCCTCTGCACTCACGGCGCCTGGCCATGTGGCAGGGTTGTATCCCAAAAGAATGAGGGGACTGAGCGTCAGTGTGCCAGGAAATGGGGGTGTGCTGGAAGAATCCAGCTCCTAAAACACCTGCTGTGGGAAGAGCGAAGCCCCCAGTTGGCTTCTAACTGGCCGATGTGGCTGCAGGGCCCCCCTTGGGCTGCTCTCTGGCATGGGGCTTCCTTCTCCTCCTTTGTTCCCGCGGTGGCCTGGCTGGTTGTGGGGCCGGCCCCCTTGTCCTCTCACTTCAAGCAGAGGGGACTTGGCTCCTCTCGACCAGCAGGTGCACACGTTCAGTTTGGGTTCCTCTGGCTCAAGGGCCGGAACCACCACCAGGCACCGACAACCCCATTCATGTCCACGGTTTCGCAGACCCGCATGGAAGGAAATGCCTTTGAGGCCGGGACTCACTCGTGGCACGAGGTGGGCAAGCTGGGCTCTTCCTGGCAGCCCCCCACCCCAACCAAGTCCCAGGCGTGCCCGTTGCCCCACCGCCCTGCTCAGAGCCGCTTCTCTGCCTCTGCCCCTCTCCTTTTCGCTCCATCTTTTTTTTTTTTTTTTTAAGATTTTATTTATTTGTCAGAGAGAGTACACACAAGCAGGCAGAGAGGCAGGCAGAGAGAGAGGAGAAAGCAGGCTCCCTGCCAAGCAAGGAGCCCGATGCGGGACTCGATCCCAGGACCCCAGGATCATGACCTGAGCTGAAGGCAGCGGCTTAACCAACTGAGCCACCCAGGCGTCCCTCGCTCCATCTTCTTTCCTATCCGCCTTGGTCCTCAGCTCCTTGGCTTGGTGTGGGAGAGCCTCACCGTGCTGTAGAGTCTGTCCGCTTCCCCCCAGTGCGCGTGGTCATCTGCGAGAAGACACGGGATTCCAGCCAGTGGCTGGCTGTGATCGCAGAACATAAGGACTGAAGGTCCTTGTGGTGTTCGTCCAGGCGAGTGGAGAACTAGTCTTTTATCTTTTTTTCTTTTAAATTGGGAGTGAAAGTCACACGTCGTGACCGTGAGTATTTTAAAGTGCGTGGGTTATGGTATCTAGTGTTGCTTCGGTCTGGTTCCCAAACATTTTCATCACCCCGGAAGAAAACTCCGAACCCTTTAATCAGCAGCTCCGCACCCCCCGCATGCCTCCGCAGCCCTGGACAGCCGTCCCCGTGTTTGCTCTGCCCCGGTGGATTTCACTGTTCTGGATGTTTCCAACAAATGTTGGAAACATCCTACAGTGTGGAACCTGTGTGTGTGGCTTCTAACACGTAGCGTGGTTTTTAGGGCCCTCCGTGTTGTGGCGGGTGTCCGAACTTCACGGATGTTGCTGGGGCCGAGTGAGTACTCCACGGGGCAGGTGGACCACGTTTCTGTACCCAGGAGCCTGGCGATGGACTTGGGGTTTTCCCGTGGCCATTGTCAGCAGTGCTGCCGTGAGCACTCGTGTACGGATATTTGTTTGAAGACCTCTTTTTGTCTCTTTGGGGAATTACTGTGTCCTGTGGTTATTCTCTGTTTAACTGTTGACGTGCCTACGACTGGCTTCACAGCGGCTGCCCTGTTCCACGAGCCGCCGCCGACGTGGGAGCCGTCTGATACGGCTTCATCCTTGCTAACACCTGTTTTTTTCCCACTCTTTAAGTCACAGGCCTCCGCGTGGCTGTGAAGTTGAATCTCATTATCATTTTGATACACATTTTCCTAATGGGTGACGATGTCGATTGTGGGTTCATGTACTCGTCGTCCCTTTGTCTGCTTTCATGGGAGAAAGGCCTGTTGAGACACTTTGCCCATATTTAAATTCGGGTATTTGTCTTTTTATTATTGAATTGTAAGAGTGTTTTATATGTTTTGGACACTTATCAGATACATGATTTGCCAGTATTTTCCCGTTCTGGGAGGTGTCTTTTCACTTCTGTGTTTGTGTCCGTGGATCCACCAAAGTTTTAATCTCGGTGACATCCAACTTACCCTTTTTCTTCTGTTGCCTGCGCTTTTGGCGTCGTATCTAAGAATCCAGTGTCAAATCCAAGGTCACAAAGATTGGCCCCTTTGATTTCTTCTAAGACTTTAAGAATTTTAGCTCTCCTGTTTGGTTTCTGATTTAGTTCATTTCTGTGTGATCTGGGGCAGGGATCACCTGCGCTTGTTTGCAAGTGCACATCCAGTCACCCCAGTACCTCTTGCTTAGAAACCATTCTTTCCCTGTTGAAAGTCGGTAGCCTTAGTGAAAAGCATTTGACCTCGCACACGGGTATTTCTTTCTGGACCCTATTCCTTTCCGTGGTCCGTGTGTCTTTCCTTAAGGTCAGAGCCGTGCTGTGTCGGGGACGGCAGCTTTGTGGTGGCTTTTGAAACCAGGAGGTGTGAGACCTCCAGCTTTGTTCTTTTTATTTTTTTATTTATTTTTTTTTTAAAGATTTTATTTATTTTATTTGACAGACAGAGATCACAAGCAGGCAGAGAGGCAGGCAGAGAGAGAAAGGAGGAAGCAGGCTCCCTGCTGAACAGAGAGTCGGATGCTGGGCTCGATCCCAGGACCCTGGGATCACGACCTGAGCGGAAGGCAGAGGCTTTAACCCACTGAGCCACCCAGGCGCCCCTTGTTCTTTTTAAAATACTATTTCAGCTTCTCGGGATGCCTTGCTATTCCATAGGGATTTAAGGATCTGCCCCTGTTTCTTGGGAAGGGGCTGGTGGGGTTTTGGCGGGGACTGCCCTGAATCTGTAGATTCCGGCCGTAGGTAGTGCTGACATCTGAATGACGTTGCGTGTTCTGATCCCTGAGCTTGGAGTGTTTTTCCATTTACTTAGAGTCAGGTCTTTGATTTCTTCGGTGGTATTTTGTAAATCCTTCATCCCTTTGTTAAGCTTATTGCTACGTATTTTATTCCTCTGGGTGCAGTGGTAAGTGGGACCATTTCTGGAACTTACTTTTTGGATCATTCATTGCTGGTACTTTTACACCCTTTTTAAAGAAATCACCTTTTAGCGGCTGAATGTTCAGAATGAGGCGTGTGCAGGGCGCAGGTGTTCGTGGGTGTGCTGGGGCACGCACACACGTAGCGGTGCGCCTGGGGACGTCTTGTGCCCATGTGTCCACACACATGGGGTGGGGTGCTCTCTTTTGTAACCGTGGTCGTTGGGCCTTGCCTCTGTAACATCCTGGCATTTTTCATACACTTGTTGCCGGGGGAGGGAGGGGCGCACGCGCAGGTCTCTACCTCCTTTGGCCTCCCCTTTGAGGAAACCGTGGTGGGGCAGGCGAGGCCTGCTGCTGGGTCCGTGTTGCACGCGGCCTTGCTGATCTTCCGAGTGCCCCCAGAGTGGTGGTGATGGGCAGTGCTGACTGGGAGGGAAGCCAACCGAGGCATGAGAGACCAGCTCGCTGAGGCTGACACCACAATGTGATGGGTAGGACAGCAGTGCTGTGCCCCCAGAGACGGGGGTGCTGCCCAGGACCCCAGAAGGCAGGCAGGCCCATGCCTGCGGCATGGCTCCGCTCTGCTCCCTGGGTGGAGTGGGGCATGAGGACAGTGAGGGAGCCCCTGGGACGGTAGCCTGGGCTGTTGACTGAACCATGAGTTTGTGCTGGGGTGTCCAGCATCCCCAGGAAGCTGTGGCCATGGTCTCTGGCCTTGTGCCCTAGGACTGGGTCCTCCGAGTGGGGTACCGTTTTCTGCTTTACACGGAGATAAATGGTGGCCCTCATTCCTTCTTGTGCCTAACATAATGTGGACAAATGTGAGTGTCCAGATGGTGCCTGGAGAGTGCCCTGGGGCTAGTCTGCGGCTCAGGGACCCTCCACCCCCACTGTGGCCAGCAGTCCCAGACCACAGTGCACCTAGCCTGATGACAGGAACTCCGGATACCTGGGAGCTCTTCTTGTCACTTGCCTGCTTTGGCCCTCATTTTGCTTCCCCTTGGACACCCTGTCAAGAGCTAGTCTGGGTTTGGATATCAGGAAGCTGGGCTGAGCAGGGGGTCTCAAGATAGTGTTTCCAGGGAATGGTAGCATATCCCTGGAGACACAGGACCATTCCTGTCCAGGCCCCACTCACCATCTTCCTGGGCTGACCTGCCACCAGCTGGAGAGAGGACACGGATTTGGGGGTTCAGGTCCCATCTCCCTGCAGGAGTGACTAAGGCTGGGGGTCCTGCAGCATGACACTTGACATCCTGGAAAAATCCAGAAACTGTAGCCTGATGTAGTCTGCCTCCTGGATGAACAGGCCTGGGGAGGGAGTGGTGGGGCTTCCTGAGAGCTCCCAGACCTTTGGGGAGGGGCATGCCACATGGGGCCACGTTGGAACCTTCTGTTGGAGTCTGGAAGCTCCAGGGTTGGTTCCTATTGGCGTTTGTGGAGTGTCTTTCCCAACTGTCTGGCACCCTGTGCCAATCTCCCCAACTGTTTTGAAGAGGCTTGTGACAACAGGGACACCTGGGAGGTGAGGGCGTTTCCTGCCACTGGTTTGTACCCAGCCCTGGGCACTTCCTGACTGTGGTCCCTTGTTCTCCCAGTGACTCCCAGCGACTCCTGAGGACCCAGGTCTGCTTAGGAGAATCTGGCTGGGAGAGGGCCCGCGTCCATGGGTCACCCAGCCCCCTCTCCACTCCAGCCAGTGAAAGCCATACTAGTTTTGTGCTGCAGGCAGCAAGGATTCCCCAGATTTCAGACACTGGAGGCGATGGGCGTTGGGCTAGCTCCTCGCCTGCCAAGTGAGGCAGCGGTCGGGTCAAAAGTGGCCACCTCAGGCCCCGGGCTCGTTCTAGGCCCTGCAGGCAGTGCTGGGCACCCTTATGCGGGGCAGCCTGCTTCTGGTCAGAGGGCACCCAGAGTACCCTGTCTGGGAGAGGATATGGGTGGGGAGGCACCCTGGGATGTGGGCCAGGGATGGGAGTTCCCATTTTATTCTCAACTCAGTGGGATCAGGACAGAGCGGGATGTTCTCTAGTGTCCATCTAGTTAACCAGATCCTGTCCTAGTGCTGCAGGCTGTGGATGGAGGGGCAAGATGGGGAGAGATCAGAGACCAGCTGCAGGGATGGGGGAAACACTGGTGGGGAGGGTGAGTGCAGAGGTTGGAGCCCTGCGGGGAGGAAGTGGGGAGTTGGGGGTGAGGTCCTGGGGGAAGATGGGGGTCCTTTGTGGAGGGAAGGGGGCTCTGGGGGAAGAATGGGGGAGGGGTGGTGACCCTTGGATCCCAGTCTGGATGCTCTTGGAGCAGGCCCCAGCTTGCTGCCGGTGCATGGGAGAGCTCTCCAGCTCCCCTGCGGCTGGGGTCCCCGCCATCTGCGCTGCCATCTGCGCTGCGTGCTGCCCCTGCTGGGATAGGTGTGTGTGTTTGGGGCCCAGGATGTGGAGGTGGATGTGTGAGTGACCCGATCGGGGCCCAGGGGTGTGTGAGACAGAGGGGTGACCGTGCGCCTACAGGCCGTGCCTTATCTCAGCAGTTGGGTGCGGGACTAGAGTTCGGAGGGCCCCTCACCTGCCTCCCCCCCTCAAAGGAGAGCCGCTTTGTGCCCGACCTCGGCCAGCAGGCGAGCGCTGTGTCCCCTCCTGTCTCCTCCTACCTCATTGTAAAATGTCTGGGGGGCCCTCAGGGCAATGCCAGCAGTGGCTGGCAGGGTTCACTTCAGGGGGCCCCTCTGGCTGGTAGTCTGGAGTGGGGTGCGGCCCACGGCATGGGGCTGCCCGCCTGCCTGCCTGGTCCACCCCATGTTACCCCCCCGCTCCAGTGCGTTCTCCCTCCTCCATGGCTACCTCGAGCTCCTCCAGACTGGTCGGTGGGAGTTGGTGGGAAGGGAGGGCGCCCTGTGGTCCCCACCTTGACTGTTGGCTGAAGGCTTGGGACAGGAGGCAGGCAGAGCTGGGGTCAGGCTGAGGAAAGACCCTAAATACTTGAGACTGACCCAAGACAAGACACCTCGGGAGAGACCGCGTCTGCCGGGGCAGGGCTGCCTGGCCGTGCTCTGAGCGCGGGGCAGGGTGGGGTCGGGGGCTCGGGGAGCCCTGTGCGGAGCAGCACTCTGGCCTCTGCTCCCATCCTGGGGTGCCCGCCTCGAGGTGTGGGAACACGCTGGGGTCACAGGCCTGGGGGCTCCGCCAGCTGAACTTCGTCAGGCGGGAAACGGATTTCTGACCCTGCTGAGGGGTAACGGCCTCTATTCGTTCCGGACGGGTTGAGGGGATGGATTTGCAGACGCAGCACTAGCACGTGGTGTTTCGAAGCGGAGAGTGGGTCGTGAAAAGCTTGCCTTCTCCCTGGAACCAGCCTGGTTCCAGCTTCTTGAGAACATGAGAGAGACTCCTGTTGTGCAGGATGTACGGCCACTGCCCGCCCCTTAGTCCATAGGCGCCTGGGGACGCTGCTGTCCCAGGACACCGCTTGTCGTGCTCTGCCGGAATGGGCTCATCCTGCCCCTCGGGGCTTCGTGCCCGGGTCCCGGCTGCAGGCCTCCTGGTTGACATTCAGCTGGCTTCTCACCCTGAGCTCCCCAGCTTCGCTCAGGGACTGTCCTGGGGTCTACGGTTACCTGCCTGGGAGCAGCCGTGTATGTCGGACAAGTTCCGTGACTGACGTGCGTGAGCCGGAGCCTGCAGGCGGGGCTGTAGGTTGCAAAACCGGCAGGTGGGCTGTGCTGGTCCTGGTCCCCCTGCTCGCTGGGCCGCTGTTTCCTGAGCCTTTTTGTCACGGTGGGTTTGGTCTGGAAGGCCGTGCGCCCCGCTCCAATGTGGAGGGTGGGGTTGTCGTGTGTGTGTGTGGGGGTGTTCTCCCACTGTCCCCTCGGTCTGCCGCTGCCCGTTCTGGAGCCCGTGGCCCCAGAGCCTTTCCTGCCTGCCACGGTGGGGTTTCCGACGAAGCCAGAGAGAGCAGGACCTGAGAAGTGAAGTGACAGGCAGCCTCCCCCAGATGGCTGGGGCGTTCCGACCCTCCCACCTCCTGCCCCGTGGCCCTGAGCCCCCCAGACCTCCAGGGCTGGCAGTGGTTGGAAGGCTGTCTGTTTACTGACTATCCCCTCTTCCTGCCGTTTGAGGACTGTTGTGAGGTCAGGCCTCATTTGCTTTTTTTCCCCCTGTAAACTTATTTCTTTTAGACTTGTTTTAGGTTTACAGAAAAACTGCAGACATGATAGAGTTTGCACGTACCCCTGGCTCCGTTTCCCTGACTGTCACCACCACGTGTCACCACCGTGCCCTGGTCACAGCTCCCTCAGCAGCCACTCTCTGTCCTGGTCCTCCCCACCTGCCCACCATCCAGCCTCCTCAGCCTCCTGGTCCCAAGCTGGCTTCTCAGACCGACCCCTTTGTGCTGTGATCCTGACACCAAAGATCCTTTGTGGTTTGTGCCCCACTGAGGAGCTGTGCCTTCACTCTCGTGTGCTCCCCAGGCACCTTCACACCACCAGCTGTGCCCTCACCCAGACACGGGCAGCCTGATGGTGGCGGTTCCTGGGCCACGGTTGTGGGCACACTGCACCTGGCCCTCATTACATGGGCTACTGCAGACGGTCGTGGTGCTTCCCCTTCAAGGATTCTTCCAGATCCCAAACTCATGTTGTTTATTAGATTTCAGTCTGCTGTTTGGAAAAGAAGGATGTAATTAGACTGGTCTTTGGAACGTCCTCAGAAATGCCAACAAGAGAGCAGCCCGGGCCCGAGGCTCTGCCTCGGAGCAGGTGCCACTGCCCTAGAGTGGGGTTTGTGAGCGGTCCCTGGGGAGCACCAGCCCGAAGGCCCCTCTTTCCTTCGGGAGAGGGAGGCTGCACAGCTGTCTGCCCCTCTCTTAGCCAGCGCTGTTTCCAGACCTTGGGGCGCCCTCACAGAAGGGCTGGAACCCCCGTAGTTGGTGCTGACCTTGAGAAAGGCCCCTGAGTCCCAAGCAGCACATGTCTAAGTGCGGGCAGCCTTGAGCCCCACTTGGGACACCTCCCATGTGGCGGATATCTGTCTGCAGCGGGCCACTGTGACAGCTGGGCAGGAGGATGCAGTCGGATGGCTGTCCGGGTTATCTGTCCAGGCCCTCTCCACGGGCCCTCTGAATGACCCAGGGATCTGGCCGGCCCGCAGAGGCCAGTATTGCCAGCCTCTCCGGGAGCTGGTGGCCTCCAGAGACCCAAGGGGGAGGGGAGGCAGCGCCTGGCAGCCTGTCCCCTTGCCTGGGCTTCCCTCTTGACACTCTGGGGTTCGGGGATTTGGGTTCATTTTTAAGGTCCTGTGGGATACCTGTTGTGCAAGAGGGTCCCGTCCCTGGGGAGTGTGCAGCTGCCACCTGCATCAGAGCACTGCTAATTAGAGGAGGAAGAGCCTCCTACAGAAAGGCCCCACGGCATGTGGCACCTGCCCTTAGCATCGCTTGGAGAGAGCCCTTCAGGGCTGGATGCATGCTGTGTGCGCCGGAAGTCACAGGCGTGCATGTGTGCGCCTGCTTCTCTGCTTGCTGGTGTCCCTCAGTGTGAGTTCCATGGGTCCAGCATGCTCTACGTGGCGACAACTGTGGTCTGTGTGCGTCTCCTCTCACTCTCGGGGCCGCTCTGTGAGTCAGGCAGGGTCCCCGAGTTACAGACGGACACTGATGCTCAGTGTTCCAAACACAGTGCTGGGCTGAAGGTGGCTGAGTGCGGCCCCTGTCTTTCCCTGAGCTCATGGCCGCCAGCCACACTGGCCACCAGCCACTCTGGCCACCAGCCACTCTGGCCGCTGCTGAGATATCTCAGCGTGCCTGCTCCACGCGCCACACCCACAGTCGTGGCTGCTGGGGGTTCAGGGTGGGGGGGTAAGGCCCTCCAGGTTCCCATATCCCAATCTTCGCTTTTCTTGTCACGTATGGTTAAAAATGAATGGCAAAGAACAGATCCTAGAATGTTGCAGCGGGACAGGCCCTCCAGGTGCACCTGTGTCTCCTACAGGCCCAGCTGCCCTGAGGACCAAGCTGCCTGTCACTTGAGGGCTGCTCCCTGCAGTCAAGCACAGAGCTGGCCACTGGGGCCACCCCACACACCCTCCAGGCTGATGCCCCCGGTGGTGCCGTGGGAACTGAGGACCGGGCCTTCCCTCCCTTGCTCTGGAGTCCTATTTCTGTTAATATGTCCCTGACTGCTTTTGCTGTCAGCCTTATCTTCCCAGCCCCCTTGTGGGTCTCCGAGGGCTTCAGGGTACAGAGGGCTGCAGTTCCGGGAGCTCCCGACAGAGGCATCTGCTCTGCATCTGCACGAGGCTGTTTCCCTAGAAACTGCTGGAGTAGACTCTCCAAAACCTGCTTCTGATGCTTAAAGGGACCGCGCACCCTTTATCTGGAACGTCTGTTAAAAATCCACTGGAGCAGGTTTTAGAAACATAGACGTTTTGAATATTGATGTAACATATGAAGGACCCCAGGCGTCTGGCGAGTGTGTCGGGGGATGGTGAAGTGGACCGCAGTGACACGCAGGAAGCGTGTTCAGGGGAAAGGGTTTCCGCTGTGACAGACGAGGGAAGGAAAGCGCAAGTCAGAGCTGGTGTGCACTAGTGAAAACAGAAGAACACACCTGAAGGAAACCTGCCAGTGTGTGGACACGGTTGAGAGGAGCTGTGTGTCCTCCAGCTGTCCTGCACAGGCCCCCCTTGAGGCTGGCTCGTGGTGGGGGGGTAAGGTCACTTACCTAGGTCACTGCGTGGCTTGTCGGGTGCTTGGGTGTCAGGCTCGTCTCACCATCCCCATGCTGGCCCAGATGGCCTCCCAGGACGTTGCTGCAGGTGCGCTCTGGTGTTTGGGTCACTCGGCCACCCAGGGCAGAGTCCGTGCATGGGCTTTAGGGTCGCCTCCGGGTGATGCAGGAGGGCACGTCTCTGGGAATCTATATCTAGTGCTGTCCCCTTGGCCTCGCCCTGCCCCCACAGTACTGGGGGTTCCACACGAGCCCCCCCACCTTTGCTGTGTGTTCGCACCTGTGCCCTTGGAAACTGGCTTTACTCTGTGTGTTCTTTGTGCGTGTTGTTGTGTGGCCCGTTCGCCCCTCAGCATAGGCCTCAGTGAACTGACCCGCTGGACACCTTCCAGCGCCTTCACCTCCCGGTGCCAGGGATGGGCGGTGGTCAGACGGCACTGGCCTGCCCTTAGTGGCCATGCGTCCCCAGAGCAGGCCCCTCCTAGCAGTGTACCCTGTGGGACCCAGGTTGGTCCAGACTAATTGCAAGTGACCAAGCTGTGATGGGGCAAGGGGAGTGGTGCTGGGGGCCTGCAGCGGTGGGGTCCACAGCCCAGCAAGGGGAGCTCTGGGCTCCTGGTTTGAGGGCAGCCGATGGTCAGCCCAGGCTCGCCTCTCACCTTGCTTGCGCTGCACCCATTCGAGCACCGCTGCGGGGGTGGGGGGTGGGGGGGTGGGTTGGGAGTGTTGGGGGGTGGGGTGGGGGCTGCCCGTCACCCCTCACTGCTCCCGCACACAGAGGGTCTGGTGTTTCTTTCAGGGTTTGATGTGGTAAAGGAGACAGTAGCCAATTAGGAATGGACAAAGTCAGTGTTTGGGATTGCTTGGCACTAGGGAGGGGTAGCTGCATGCTGGCAGGAGGGTCTGCCTGGTCCCCCAGAGGACTCAGAGGGTGGGACCTTGCGTGCCCAGGGAGGACATGAGCAAGGCCTGTGCGCTGCTTCTTGGGGAGGGGGTGTGGGAGAGGTGGGGGGAGTGGGGGGAGAGGGTTGAGAATTGTGCATCCTGGCCATCCAGGCACTGGGCTCTCCCGTGGTGGGAGATGCACCCAGCGTCTCTGGCTACCTCGGCGTCCTGCCCAGCCTGCACCTCCCAGAGTGAGCTGGCCTCGGCTAGCACTTTACCTTGTGCTCAGAGTGCATTCCCGAAGACTCTGGTCCACCCTGTCTGAATGGCAATATTAAAGAACGGCAGTATTAAACAAATGTGTCTAATTTGTTGCTTAAAGTGTTCGTGGAGTTTTAGATTTTAGTGTCTTAGTTCATTTCCAAAAGTTCTTGTGTTTGCAGGTTTGTCTGGTCATTTCTTCCGCTGAGCTGAGTGTGAGTGCCCCGCCTTTGCCCCCGCAGGCATTTAAAAGGACTTTGTGTTCCCTATGAGGTGGCTCTGTGACATGCTGAGGGCTTAGTCCTGCTTTCCCTCAGGGTAGATCATCTCCTGAGTTTGGAAATTTGAGCTGGGGAGTGCGATCTGTGGCACACCTGCCCCTCAGTGTCACTTCCTGGGGGCGGGGCGGGCCACCTCTGGGCGGGCCCCCCAGGGCTCCCCCACTCCTCTGCTGGCCTGGCTCCTCCCCTGTGCCTGGCAGAGGAGGTCTTCTAGGGGACTGGCCCTTGGCTGCGGGGGGCGGGGGGGGGGTGTCTGTGAGGCTTCCGTCAGGTGAGCCAGCCTCCCCCAGTCCCAGTCGAGCCCCATAGGGCACCCATCCCAAGGGCTGCTTGGACCCAGAAACAGATCCCAGGCTGCGATCATTTCCTATTTCCCCCTGGCCTCCGATTACCAGGATGTGCTCGTTGGTGGCAGCACCTCTCAGGCCTCCTGTGTGGGACAGTGGGGACCTAGAAGCACTGGGAAACACCGTCCTATGTTCTTGGGAGCATGTGTTTGGGGCAGAGTCAGCAGAGGGGGTTTGGGTCCCAGGCTCAATGTACAGTCCCTCCCGTGGTATTGCTCAAGGGCGGCTGTAGTGCTGGGATAGACTGCTGGACCCCGGGGAGACAGAGCCTTCTAGTTGCCCCAGAGCCTGGGCTTCTTCATCAGGGAGGGGACCCCTGTGTTTTCTGGACTGGTGGGGAGCACAGATGTGGGAAAGGAGCAAGGAGTGGATACAGGTGTCCAGGCCTGCTGCTGCCCCCGCGGCCCCTGGGCTGGCTGATGGCACTGGTACCCTGGGTCACACGGCATGGGGCGGGGGGCACAGCCCAGCTCTGTGTACCGCCCCCCCCACCACAAGCCCGTCAGTGGTTGGCTGGCCAGTGAAGGGCAGGGACACTTGGCTCCTGGCTGGGGTGGGCATTTCCAGCCACAGAGCACAGGGCATTCGCAGGCAGGGAATACAGCCTGTCCGGTAGCTGTTTTTGAGGGGCCACGACCCCCCCCGAATGCTGCTGATGCTGGATTCTTCTTGTCCACACAGCTGAGGTCATGGACGGTCAGTTCAGCTTCCCCAGGCCAGCCGTCACTTGAGCTTCTGGTGACAACGCCAGCTTGCAGGGCCCTCCTCAGGGGGCCTGGGATGCCCCGTAATCTGCAGACTCAAGTGGAAACCTGCAGCCTGAGTTGGGGCATGCGGGGTCTTCCCTAAGTCCTTGCTGGCCCGTCTTGGGCCAGGCCCCCGCTCCTTTGTCCAGCCTGCCCTGACCTGCACACCGCACGGAGCAGGCAGCCTTCCCTGCCCTCAGGCTGGCCTTCTCCTGGAGCTTGGCCTGGTCCTGCAGGAAGGCCTCTCAGGCGGCCTCCCCAGGGGGTTTGCGTGGGTCCAGCACATGCACCCACTTTGAGCCCAGATCCAGTCACCTCGTTAGTCAGCACCGGCAGGCCACAGGCTGGCCACCTCTGGGTCCCCAGCCCTCAGCTGGTTGTGGTCCTGATGGGCCCCAGCAACACGTGGCCGGGTCCAGGGTGGGCCGGCCACATGCGCGGGACTCCTAGGACACTGCCTGGCTCTTCATGGTCCATCTGGACACCCGCTGGCCAAGGGGACATTTCTGCTGACTGGGAGGACCCCCCTCCAGCCCTGATCTGGGGAGCAGATGCCAGGGCACGGGAGCCCCGAGGGGAAGACGTTGAGATGAGGAGAGCCCTCTGAGGTGGGAGAAGGCAGGTGGTGCTCCGGGGATCAGACCAGCAGGTGGATGGTGGGTGGCGGTGGGCGGCTGAGGGCCTGAGGCCCTGATGCCACCCCTGGTGTCTGGGAATCCTGGGGCGGGCCGGGCTTGTGGGGAGCAAGAGTCCTTACTTCCCGAGTGCCAGCGTTTTCCTGGGTCTGTGAGCTTCTGAAGTGGAGCGGCCTGGAGCCTCCTGACCCCGTCACTGGGCCTCTCATGCCTGCCTCTCCGTGTGCTCGTCGTGTGCTTGCTTCGAGTGGTTTCTGCGACAGATGTCGTTGCCACCGGCGTTCTTCGTGTTCCCATCACATGGTTTTCCTGTTGTGGCCGCTTTTCTCCAGCACAAGAACCCTCGTGATTCTCAAAGCCGTGTGGAACTTTTCCTTTCTGATTAAAAGAAAATAGACTTTATTTTTAGAGTGGTTTTAGATTACAGGAAGATGGAGATGAACGTGCAGAGGGTCCTCACGTAGCCCTTTAGTGCCCACAAGCCTCGCCGGGCATGGTACGTTGGCTACAAGTGATGAACCGGGCTGGATGCGCTGTCCTTTCTGCCAAGTCCACAGTCGGCTTCGGGCTTCACCATCGCTGTGTGTATCCTGTGGGTTTTGCAAATGTGCTGTGGTATCTTACAGCGTCCTTTCACCCCCTAGAAATCCTCTGTGCTGTGCTGTGCCTCCTCGTCCCTCCCTGTCCCCCAGTTGTCTTTCCCAGCATGTCGTACGTACGGCTGGAATCATGCAGCCTTTTCAGCCTGGCTTTTTCCCCTTAGTGATGAGCATTTAAGTTCCTTCCATGACTTCTCGTGACTTCACAGCGCGTTTGTTTTTAGTGCTGAGTAATATTTCCTCGTGTGGACAGACCACAGTTCATTTGTTCACCCACTGAAGGATGCCTTGGATCTTTCCAAGTTTTGGCGATGATGAATGGAGCTGCTGTAAGCATCCGTGGGCAGGATTTGGTGCGGTTAAGTTTTCAGCTCATTTCGATCAACACCTAGGGTTTGCCTAGGTGGATCGACTGGTAAGAGTGTTTCGTTTTTTCCTTTTAAAGATTTTATTTATTTATTTGAGAGCATGAGAGAGAGTGCGTGAGCAGGGGGAGCGGCAGGCAGAGGGAGAGGGAGCAGCCTTGATGGGGACTCGATCCCGGGACCCCAGGATCATGACCTGAGCCACGCTTCACCGGCTGGGCCATGCAGCTGCCCCGAGTGTGTCTGGTTTCCTAAGGCGCTGCCAAGCTGTACTGTGACGCTGCGGCGCGGTCCTTGTCCCTGCAGCCGTCACTGGGCTCCTGCCGCTCAGCAGCCTCGCTAGCACTGTGATGTCAGGGCCCTGGAGTTCGGCTGTTCTAGTAGGTGTGCAGCAGAATCTCGTCTGAATCTGCATTGCCCTGATGACACGTGATGTGGAGCTTCTCACGCACTTCTCTGCCATCCGTATGTCTTCTCTGGGGAGGTGTCTGTAGTAGATCCTTTGCCCATTTTTAAACTGGGTTGTTAATTTTCTTATTACTGTGTGTTGAAGAGTTATATATTTTGGATACTAGTCGTTTACCAGGTATATGTTTTGCCAAGATTTTCACTTAGTCTGTGGCTTATCTTTTCATCCCCTTAAAAGTGTCTTTCACGGAGAAGTTCAAAAAAATTTCAATCAAGTTCAGGTTATCAGTTTTTTTCCTTCATGGATCATGTCTTTGGTGTTTGTACCTAAAAAGGCATCAGCACTCTCTGATTTTCTCCTGTGTCATCTTCTAGGAGATTTATCGTTCTGCTTTTTACATTTAGGTCTAGGATTCATTTTGAGTTAATTTTTGTAAGCTGTTAAATCTATGTTTTCATTCTTTGTGTGTGTATGCGTGCATACATATATCCGGTTGTTCCAGTTTTGGTGTATGAGTGTGTGTTTGTGTGCACATGTGCATGTGTGTGCACATGTGCACACGTGTGTGGGTGTCTGGTTGTTTCAGTATGTGTGTGCATGTGTGGATGTCCGGATTTTCCAGCACCGTCCTCCTCCGTGACACTGCCTCCGCTCCTTTGTCAGAGGTCAGTTGGCTGTATCTATGGGGCCTATTTCTGTGCTCTCCATTCTTTCCCATTGATCTCTTTCTCTGTTCTCTCATCAAAAGCCCACTGTCTTCATTACTGCAGCTTTCTTCTTTTAAGATTTTATTTATTTATTTATTTGACAGACACAGCGAGAGAGGGAGAGCACAAGCAGGGGGAGTGGGAGAGAGAGAGAAGCAGGCTTCCTGCTGAGCAGAGAGCCTGATGCAGGGCTCGATCCCAGGACCCCGGGATCACAACCTGGGCCAAAAACAGACGCTTAAGCACTGAGCCACCCAGGCGCCCCTGCTGTAGCTTTCTAGTAAGTCTTGAAGTTGGGTAGTGCCAGTCCTCTAGCTTTGTTCTTTTCCTTCAACATTGTGTTGGCTGTTCTGGGTCTTTATCTCTCCATATAAATTTCAGAATCAATTTGTTGATATCCATGAAAGAACTTGATTGGGATTTTATTTATTTTTATTTTATTTTTTTAAAGATTTTATTTATTTATTTGACAGAGAGACAGAGGGAGAGTGCACCCAAGCAGGGGGAGCAGGCAGAGGCAGAGGGAGAAGCAGGCTCCCCACTGAGCAGGGAGCCAGATGGGGGCTCAGTCTCAGGACCCTGGGATCATGACCTGAGCCGAAGGCAGACGCTTGACCAACCGAGCCACCTAGGTGCCACGATTTCCTAATATTTTTTTAAAGGTTTTATTTATTCATTTGACAGAGAGAGACACAGTGAGAGAGGGAACACAAGCAGAGGGAGTGGGGAGGGAGAAGCAGGCTTCCCTCTGAGCAGGGAGCCTGATGGCTGACGCCCAACGACTGAGCCACCCAGGCGCCCCAATTTCCTAATGTTTTGTAGAAGACCTTTTTGCTTCTATGTCTATGAGAGATATTGGTTTACAGTTTTCCTTTCTTACAATACCTTTGTTTGGCTTTGGTATTAAGGTAATACTGGCCTCATAGAATGAGTTAGGAAGTATTTCCTCTACTTTTAATTCCTGGTAGAGATTATAGAACTGGTAATATCTTTTTTAAGGGTTTGGTAAAATTCATCAGTGAATCCATTGGGCCTGGTATTTTCTGTTTTGGAAACTTAATTATTGGTTCAGTTTCTTTTATAGAGGCAGATTAGATTATTTATTTTTCCTTGTGTGAGTTTTCAGTAGATTGAATCCTTCAAGGAATAGATTTTTTTTCACCTAGGTCATTAAATATGTGGGCATAGAGTTCATAATATTTCTTTACTGTGCTTTTAATGTTTGTGGGGTCTGTAGTGATGGCTTCTCTCTCATTTCTGATATTAGTAACTTATATTTTTATCTTTTTCTGTTAACTTGGATAGAGTCATGTCACTGTACTGACTTTTTCAAAGAATCATCTTTTGCTTCCCTTGACTTTTCTCTATTTATTTGCTGTCTTCAATTTCACTGATTTCTGCTCTCATCTTTATTATGCATTCTGCTTACTTTGGATTTTCTTTTCTTTTTCTAGTTTCCTCAGGTGGAAGTGGAGATGATTAGTTTTAGATGTTGTTTTGTAACATATGCATTCAGTGCTGTAAATCACGCTCCAAGCACTGCTTTCAGTGAGCCCAATAAATCTGGATAAGTATTTCATTTCCATTTTAGTTAGAAATATTTAAAAATTTCTCCTCAAACTTCTTTCACTCTTTGTTATTTAGAAGTGTATTATTTAATCTCCAAGTGTTTTAGAGTTTTCCAAATATCTTTTTGTTATTGATTTCTAGTGTAATTCCATTGTGGTGTGACGGTATCCTTTGCACAATTTCTTTTTAATTTGTTAAGGTAAGGTATGGGCTCAGAATGTGATCTTTCTTGGGCAAATGTTCTCCGTGAGCTTGAGAGGAATGTTTATTCTGCTTTTGTTGGATGAAGTATTCTATAAATATCAATTAGATTTAGTTGATTGATGGTGTTGTTCAGGTCAACTATGTCCTTACTGATTTTTGTCTGTTGAATCTGTTAATTGTTGATAAAGGATGTAGAAATTGCCATTAGTAGTGTCTTTGTCTATTCCTCTTTGTGGTTCTATTAGTTTTTCCCTTATGTAGTTTGATGCTCTGTTATTAGGTGCATATGCATTAAGGATTTTGATGTCTTCTTAGAAATCAACTCCTTTATGATTATGTAATTCCCCTCTTTATCCCAGTTATTTTTCTTGCCTCAAAGTTTACTTGGTCTGAAATTAATATGGTTACTTGGCTTTCTTTTGATTAGCGTAAGCATGGTATAACTTTCTTCATCCCGTTTTTCCCCCCCAGATAAAAACTTTTTATTCCTATTTATTTTTTTTAACAGACCTTTTTTTTTTTTAAACAGTTTTATGTTCACAGCAGAATTGTGTAGAAAGTGCAGTGTAGAAAGAATTTCCCTTCCCCTTCCCCCACACTGTGCCTTTATTTTTAGTTTGGTTATTTTTTTATATTTAAAGCAGGTTTTAGTCTATATATTTTTATATTTAAAGCAGGTTTTTAATAGACAGTATATGCTAGGGTCTTGGTTTTATTCTCTATCTTAGAGTCTCTGTCTTTTAATTTGTATTTGAGACCACTAGTGTTTAAGGCGATCACTGATATGCTGGGTGAATGTCTACCATGTTTGTCTCTGTTTTCTCTTTGCTGCTCCTTTCTTTGTTTCAGTTGTTATCTTCTGCAATTTTTCTGCCTTCTCTGGTTTTAATCGAGCATTTTGCATGATTTCATTTTTTTTCTCCTTTTCTAGCATATCAATAGTACTGCTTTTTAAACTGTTTATTTATTTGTTTGTTTGTTTTTAACAGTTGCCCTTGCATTTGCAATATACATACTTATGGCTAAGCCAGACCCACTTGCAAGTATGCTATTGAGGACCGTGCAAGCTCCTCACAGCATTCCCAGATCCTTCCTCTGTCCCTTATACAAGTGCTGCCATTCATGTCATTTATCCGAAGTTATAATCAAGTACATTGTTGCTATTTTGTTTTGCACAAGCTATTATCTGTTATATCAGTAAAAATAAGAAAAATATTTCATGTTTTCTTAATTTAATTTCTCTAACATTCTTCTTTTCTTTATGAAGATCCAAATTTGTGACCTATATTCTTTCCTTCTCTCTGAAGGTATTTCTTTAACATTTCTTCCAAGGCTGTGCTACTGGTGACAAATTCCCTCGGTTGTTTGTCTGAGAAAGCCTTTGTTTCTTTTTTACTTCCAAAGGATAATTTTTTAGGATACAAAATTCTAGGTTGGTTTTTTTTTTCTTTCAAAGCTATAAATGTTTCACTCCATTCTTCCTGTTTGCGTGGTCTCTAAGGAGAAGTTTGGTTCTCCTACAGATGAGCTACAGACAAGGGTAGTTTCTTTCTGTGTCAGCAGCTCCCACCTTAGAGGCTGTGCCAGTGTGTTCCGCTGAGGACACATGAGGATGCTTGTCTGTGCATCAGGCTAAGTTCCCTGCAGCCCCTAGGCTATATGACTGATGGGTGGAAATCTTCTTCTTCTTCTTCTTCTTTTTTTTTTTTTTTTTAGATTTTATTTATTTATTTACTTGACAGAGAGAGAGATCACAAGTAGGCAGAGAGGTAGGCGGGGGGATGGGGAAGCAGGCTCCGATCCCAGGACCCCAAGACCATGACCTGAGCCGAAGGCAGAGGCTTAACCTACTGAGCCATGCAGGCAGCTGGGTGGAAACCTTCTTAAAGTTGGGTTTCATGTCTTATTGCAAGTGCTTCTTCTCCTTCCATGTTTAAAAGCCAGTTATGTTTTGTCTGTAGCATCTACTGAAAGTCATGACTTAAATCACTGGTCAAGTAGACATAGTTTAGTGTTTTTCCCCCAACCACCACTCCCCTCCCGCATCTTCTTACTGTGTACTATATCCTTGACATGCAGTCCACATGTGGACTGAGGTTTCCCTGAGGTGCATAGGACACTGCGGAAAGCAGTCATTGGTTTGGTACTTGCTATTTTTCACTCCTGGGGCTGCTCTTCATTGTTTGGAATTATTTGGATCCTTGCCCCATGAGGCTGGTGGCAGAGCACCCTCAGAGAGCCATGGGGAGGTGTTCCACTGGGTGTATCTCTGCATGGTGTGAAAAGGGCCAGGTTCCCTTGGGGCCCAGAGGCAGCCCTGAGGAGACCTTGGTTGATTAGAACCATGAGCCTGTGTGGCCTACTTGCTTCTCTCCACCAAACACCTAGCTAAACTAGACCTGCGGGTGTGGTTTTGTGCTTTTAAATGCTTTAGGAGTAAGGTTTTAAGAAGGCAACCCTTAGGAGTTTCAGTTAAGTTCACATGAGGGACTTGGGTCCTTGGGCGACGATGATAACTGGATCGTGATGGTGATGTGGTGATGGTGATGATGCTGATAAGGATGGTGATGATGATGAGGGTGATGCTGATGATGGTGGTGATGGCAAGGATGGTGATGGTGATGATGACAGTGATGAGGTGACCAGGATGGTGGTGATGACGATGATGATGGTGACGAGGGTGGTAGTGATGGTGGTGAAGATGACGAGGATGGTGTTGATGGTGATGGTGATGGTGACAGTGATGATGAAGGTGATAAGGTGACAAGAATGGTGATGGCGGTGATGGTGACAATGATGGTGATGATGGTGGTGATAGTGATGAGGATGGGGTTGATGGTGGTGACGATGATGGTGATGGTGACAGTGATGATGACGATGATGAGGTGACAAGCATGGTGGTGATGGCAGTGATGGTGACAATGATGGTGATGACGATGATGGTGATGAGGATGGTGGTGATAATTACAATGGTGGTGTTGAGGTTGAGGGGTGATGATGACAATGATGGTGATGAGGATAGTGGCTATGACAGGCAGGAAGCTGTCCTCAAAAGACCATCCTGTGTGCCCGACACGGTGCTGTGGTTATGCTTGCAGCCCCTCTGGAACTCACCTGCCCCGCCAGAAGGGCTGGGAGAACAGTTGCTCTTGTTTCAGAGCCTGTTTTCATCTCTTCTGAGCATGCAGTTCCTCCTTGGAATCCTGGTTATCTGTGGGTGTGTAACAGTCACCCCAAAGCCTAGTGGCTTCTGATAATAATCACATTTTTTCCTATGAATCTGTACGTTGGACTCAGCAGACAGACTTTACCTTGGTCCCCAGAGGCCCATCATTGCTCTGTGGCCAGATCCTCACAAGAGCCAGGTGGGAGCTACACAGTCTGTGTGACCCCTGGGGGTCCCAGGGTACCAGGTCCCCAGACTGGCAACCCTACAGGGGGGAGTGAGGCCCGGGCCATGGCCAGTGTCCCATCACCCTGTGCACATGTGCACGGGACAGGCTCTCCTGGCTGGGTCAGGCCCGCCGTTCCCCCTGTTTTCTTTCCAGTCCTCTTTGTGACTCATTCTCTGGGAGCCCAGGTGCATCAGGGGTCTTGTCCTCTCTGTATCCCACCTCGTCATTGTGCCTCCTCTGCCCCCCTGCATGGTGGGTGGCAGCTGCAGAGGCTCTGGGGCCTGGTGTGCCCATCCCCACCCACTTCCCGTGGGGTCCTGGCAAGCTCTCGGGTCCTCTCTGGGCCTCTGTCTCCCTTGCACTTGGGGCCTGAGGCTCTCAGGGTGGAATCAGCAAACTGGACGGACGGTGGCTCACCAGCAGAATCCTGAGTGGGCCCACATGTGTCACCTGTGCCCGTGCTCCGGAAGGGCTGCTCCCTGTGTGTGACCTGGGGCATATTACTTCCAATACTGTGGCTTTTCCCGTTGCATGGAGAAGCTCACGTGGTGCCTGGGCCAGTGGCTGGTACTCAGGGATTTAGCTGTTGGTGGCACAGTTAGGGTCTCAGGGACCTTCTTGAGTCTGACACGTGGCCAGTGACTGCATTGAAGCTGAGTGATGACCACGCTGTCCCCATGTGTCCCCATGGCTGCTTCATGTGAAGCGTGTCAACCACTGGTGTCTGGGCGTCCTCCAGAGACCAGCTGGGCTAGAATGGGGGGAGTGGGGCAGCCCGAAGGCAGGGGTGAGGTTGGCGAGGGAGAGGGCGGAAAGAGGGAGGGAATCACCATGGCCAGTGATTGGCGAGGAGGGCACCCCCACTATTCCTTCTGTGCTCCCTGGCCACTCGGACTAGCATCTGCCTGCCCCTGCTGCCCCTGTTGCCAGCCCGGCCTCCCCTGTAGCAGGCTCCCTGCAGGGTGGACAGCTCAGGCCGCCTTCTCCATGGGGCACCAGGACCTGGGAAAGATGGGAGGAGGTGAGCTAAGGAGGGGCACTTGGAAGCCACCTTGACCTTCCGAAGAAAGCAGGACTTTGGGCCTTATATGAAGGGAAGACTCGCTGGTTTCCGGTGGCTTAGTAAGGCACAGAGGAGAGGAGAGAGGAAACTCACGTGGGGCTCGGCCCGGGGTGTGGCTGGTGTGTGTGGGCCTTAGCGTCAAGACTCGAACATGCGTACCACCCGGGGTTCATGGCAGCAGGACATTCTGCTGTGGGAGAGCTGCAGGGCCCGGGTGTCCAACCTCCTGGTGGGAGAGGTCGCTTCTCCTGAGTTTTGCTCTCTCAAGTCATCAGGGATGGCTCCCTGTGCACATCAAGCTTGTGAATGTTCCTACACTTTGCCTTACAGTAGGTGTGCAACAGGTGTGGAACTCCTGCCCTGAGAACAGCTCGAGGCACTTGTGGAGCAGTCTGGAGGTGGTGGCCACGGGTCCTGCTGCTGTGACAGACCGGCTGTCGCCACTGAGCTCCTGGGACTTCGGAGGGCAGGCGGTGCCCGTCCCTCCCCTCTGCAAGGGGTCACTTCCTTTTTTATTTTTTTCTGAGGTTCCTCCTAAAACTTCAAACATAAGTAAATGTCAGAACAGGGTTACAGAAGTTGTAGTTTATGTTAAATCCATGCTCTTGACAATAATAATTCCCCCCTTCCCCTTCCCCCCCCAGTGCCTCGTGCTACAGTCCCCCCCTTCAGGTCCCTCATGCTGTGGTCCCCCCACCCCTGCCCCTACCCCTTCAGGTGCCTCCTGCTTGGCCAGTTTCTGTGATGTTTTGTCCCTCGCCACTCCACCTGCTGTCTTTCTACTTGGCTCATGGCACTTACATCAGCTGTAATGTTTGTGGGGTTGGCTCAGTGCTGGATGCCACGTCATTGCGGGCTCAGACCAGCCTAGCCCCCAGCCCCACTGGCCATGTGCTCCTGAAAACATGACCTCTCCCTACAGGTCTCACCTTCCAGCCGTCGAAGGAGCTCAGACAGGAGCACAGGCACACATGCACGCACACACTCATGCACGCACGTGTGGCACACACGCACACACTCATGCTCACGCACGCAGGCATGCACAGTACGTGTGCACACGCTGGTGCATGCACACATGTGCACGCAGGTCCATGAGCAGTACACAGCGCAGGTTTGTTGTGGGTTGTCTGCTGGGAGGCCTAGTGCCCACCTTGATCTCTACTGTGTGCTTCTGCAGGTACTTCATTCTCCTCCCTCCTCACCTCCCTCTCCCTCCCCTTCCCCTCTATCTCTCCCTCTCCCCACCTCCCCTCCCCTTCCCCTCCCCTTCCCCTCCTTCCTCTTCTCCATCTCCCTCCCCTTCCCCTCCTTCCTCTTCTCCATCTCCCTCCCCTTCCCCTCTGTCTTTCCCCCTCCAGCCCCCCCCACCCGCTCCCCTCTCTATCCCTCTCTAGCCTCTTCCTGCTCCCCAATGCACCACAGCTCCGATCACTTGGTTCCCAGCCCTTGGGGTCCCAGTCTCTGCCTGGCCCATCTCCTGGTCTCCATCTCTGTGGTGACTGCCTTATGCAGATGTGGTGATACAGGGACAGGATAGGCAATAGGGATGGGAGGTTGGGCCTGGCTCTTAGCCTTTCAGCGCCCTTTGTCCTGGATTTGTCCCTGGACCTCAGCTGGTGGTGACTTTGAACCCCTGCTTGGGCCTGGAGTGTGGGGCAGCTCTGGAGCCTCCTCCCCATGCCTGCCTGT
Organism: Lutra lutra; assembly: GCF_902655055.1. Lineage (NCBI taxonomy): Eukaryota > Metazoa > Chordata > Mammalia > Carnivora > Mustelidae > Lutra > Lutra lutra. The sequence continues at coordinate 4,107,766 of NC_062290.1, read as the reverse complement.
GATGGAGAAGGCCCAGCCGGGTGTTCCTCTGGGCCCTCCTGGCCCGCACACCCGCACACCCACGGTAGAGGATGGGCGAGGCCTCAGGTGTCCTGCTGAGACATGGGCAGATGAGCCCCACGTCCATCTCTCTGTCTGGGGACGTGCTTGGGGGCCCAGCTCTTGTCCTGACCCAGTCGTCGTCTCCATAGGGAGGTGACCCCCAAATCTGCAAGACTGGTACGTGGGCTGAAGTGGCCCTGGGCAGGGCTCCCGCAGAGGGCACGTGCCAGCCTCAGGCATGGGCGCCTTTAGGGTTCTCTCTGATCACCTGCCAGTCCATTTGTGAGAGTGCTGGGCTCTTTGTCGGCGGTGCTCCGTGGCTGGTGGAACAGTATGGGCCTCAGCGGGGGGTGGGGGGAGGGTGGGGAGGTGGACAGGCACGCCCAGGGTGTGGGCCACAAGCATCTCCTCCAGACGCTTTGCTCCTGGCTTTAAGGCGGGGGGGCGGGGCGGGGGGGGGGGGACGGTTCTGACTTTCCCAGGACTGTTGTTCTTCTAGTCTTTTGGGTGATTTCCCAAGTAATTTCTCAGGAGGCACTGGGAAAGCCTTAACTTGGGGATAGAAACATAAATTGGGAGCGGTTTCAGTAAAAGGCCTTCCCCCATGTGGGTAGAGGGGCTGCTGTGGCTGAGGGCCCTCCGCCCAGAAGGTCAAACCCAACTGCGGGGTCCTTGGGCCCCGGGACACGGGGAGTCAGGAGGTCTGTCCTCGCACATAGCACAGCGGGGGGCTGCTCCTGGGACCTTAGTTTCCATACATCCGGTGGCCCTTGTCAGGGTGGCGGCCCAGGCAGTCAAGGCCCATGGTGACACACGCCGGTCGTGGGGGAGCAGGTGGCATCAGGCCCTGGGTGGCCCTACTGGGTGAGGGGTGGCCCTGAGGTGTCCTGGGTAGAACGAGGGACCCACATCCCACCGCTCTCTGTCCCTTTTAGAGAGGCCTCTCTGCACAAAGCGGGTCTCTGGTGAGACCTGCATGCCCCAGTGCTGGCATACCGAAGGGGCACCCAGAGCTGGGGAGGGATGTTGGCATGCACACCTTGTGACCCTGGGCCTCAGCTTCCCCACCTGTCATGCATGTGGGACCAGCAGGGGCGTTTGGATGGGGATGGTTCAGGCATGCTGATTTTCCTCCCTTCACCTGGCCCAGGACTTAGCCGCCGTTCCCTCTGCATGCCACCGCACACCTGCCCCCTGACCTGTTGAAGGGGCCGCAGTCTGTGGGGCTGAGTTTGACATTCGGAGCTCAGACATCCCGTGTGCTGCGTTGGCTCCTTGTGTGTCCCTGGGATCCCCGTGGCTGGGCCAGGCAGGAATATGTGCGGATGTGGGGTGTGGACACAGGGCGGATGTGGGGTGTGGATGCAGGATGTGGAACTGGGGTGTAGACCTAGGGTGTAGACAAAAAGTGTGGACCTGGAGTGTGAACACAGGCTGTGGACACGGGGTGTGGATTCTGGGTCCAATTACTAGTTCCAGTGGGTCCTGAATGCATGCAGGGCTCTGCCTCTCGCCCCTAGTGCGCAGCTCCGGGTGGGTGTGGGCGATGGGGGCTTCCCCCGGCGTGCTCTCTGATGGCTGGGCACACTGAGGCCAGCTGGCGCAGGGCCCAGGGTGCAGAGCGGCCCGGGTGCAGGGCCCTTTCTGTGGCATGCCAGGGGTGTAGGGGGCTGGGAGGGAGGGAGCGGAGGAGTCAGGCGGGTGCACCAGCCCAGGAGAAAGGTGCTGGGTGAGTGGCTACTCCTCCTTGTGGGTGGGGAGGAGCTGGGGGCGGGGTTTGAGGAGGAGGGGCTCTCTTGGAGTAGGGGTGCTGTGGAGACTGACAGTTGTGCTCCGGTGTTTGCTGTCCTCACTGTGCCTCCCTCTGCTGCGTTAACAGCTCAGTGTGCCTGGTTGGGTGACTTTGCGGGTGACCGATGCAGTAATGTGATTCTAGCTCCCCTTTCTGGGCGGTTAATGGGGTGGGGCATCTTTCTCCATAGGCCTGGGCCCCTTCGGGCTCTCCCCTGTTCTTCCGAGGGGGAGATGCCCTTCATGCCCAGTTCCTGCAGGAGAGGGGATGCTCCCGTACGTGCTGTTGGAGGGAGCCCTGTTTCTGTCTGTCAGGGTTCTCTCTGATGTCCTTTGCTTGTTCAAAAGTCACTTTGCATGGCGAGAGCAGACCCGTAGACCCTCGCATCTGCTTCTGGTGGCTTTGTGTCTCACACCTGCCTCTTTAGGCAGCTCGCACTTTGTTTCGGGGCTTGTTCCGAGATGAAGAGTGAACTTCGTGTTTCCAAAGATGCGTACCGGAGGCTTTGAGGGCTCCAGCGCAGCTCCTGGGACCGTGGCATGTGGCAGCTGTGGCAGGCAGTGTTCCATCGAGGGGCCCGGAGCGGTGGTGGCTGACCCTGGCCAGGGGACGAGGGAACACAGTGAGGAGACGCCTGGGGTCCAGACACACGTCTGCCCTCCATGGCAGGCGAGCGGTGACCCTCCTGTTACCGCAGGGCTGTTGCAGGAAGGTCCACGTAGGGTCTGTGCTGCTGCCGCAGGCAGAACAGGCACTCGGCCAGCCTTAGTGAGGATGGGCTCAGTGGCAGTGGGGACGCGGGCCCCTGTCATGGGGCACATTCCTTGTCTTTGGATTGGGGTAAAATTCACATAACATAAAACTAACCCTCTTAAAGTGAGCCTTCCTTGGCAGTTAGTACCTTCACACTGTTGCGCAAGCACGGCCTCCACCTGGGTCCGAAAGGAGACGCCAGGCCCCCTCCACAGTCACTGCCCATTCCCCCCCAGCCCCTGGCTCCAGTGGCGGGTCCTCTGGGTGTGCGTTCTGTGTGAATGCAGACCTGCGTATATGGCCTTAGGTGGCCGGGGTCCGTCATGCTGTAGCAGGTGTCCACGCCACCCCCCCTTCAGGCTGGGGGCTGCTCGGTTGCGTGGACAGGTGGCTTGGCTGTCAACTGGTGCGCGCTGGCCGGTTTCCGTCTCTTGGTCGTCGTGGTGATGTTGCCCTGAACACTGGTATGCGGGGTTTGTCTGCGGCCCTGCTCTGCCTTCTCCGGGGCACGTGCCTGGGAGTGGGATTGCCGGGCCACAGGGTAAGTCTCTGCTTAATTTTCTGAGGAGCCGTCAGACTATTCCCAGAGAAACCATCACGTTTACACTCAGCAGCGATGGAAGAGGGCTCTCATTTCCCACATCCCGGCCAGCACTTGCAAGTCTCTGGTGTTTTTTCTTGTAAAACCTGTAGCTGTCCTGGGGTGGTGTCTCGTTGGTTCGGATGTGCGTTCCAGGGACATCCACACGGCTAAGCATGTAGAGCATCTGTCGAGAGCCTCTTGGCTGTTTTGCGTCATCCTGGGAGAAGAGTCTGTTTGAGTCCTTTGCCCGTTTAGATGCTGTTGTGTGTGTCTCCGTCATCCAGCTGAGAACGTCCGCTGAGAACACCCGTATGCGCTTCGGGCGCTAGGCCTTCATCAGAAATGTGATTCGCAAATGCTCTCCCATTCTCCGTGTTGTCTTTTCACTTTCTTCCTAGTGTCATTTACCGCACAAACGTTTTACATTTCCCTGATACACAGGTTAATTTTTCTTTTGTTGCTTGTGTTTTCGGTGTCCTATCTGGGAATCCATGGCCAAGTCCAGGGTCATGAAGATGTACTCCTGTGTCCTCTTCTTAGTGTCTTATAGCATTAGGCCTTATATTTCAGTGGTTAATCCATTTTTAGTTAGTTTTTTTTTATATGGTGTGAGGTAGGGATTCAACTTCATTCTTTTGATATCCGGTTGTCCTGGTACCGTGGTCCTGCCCCCTGGTTCAGCGGTCCCTCGAGGGGTCAGGAGAGCCCCGACCCATAGCTCTAAGCTGCCCCAGGTGACGTAGTGGGGACAGCCCCTCTCCGAGACCCCTTGCCCTCTCCGACTCTGTGGTGACAGGATAGTAGTGGCTATCGTGCAGGTGGGCCTGCTGGATGGCCTGGCCCTCTGCGTAGCCTGGTCATGCACAGCAAGGCCTTCCTTGCCTCTCCCTCCCTCCCTCCTCCTCATGCCCCCTCCTGTCCCTGTGGGCTGCTGTCCTGGCTCAGGTTCTGCTCCCCCTGCACGCGTGGTGCCCCCTCCTGAGGGGTGGACAGCAGCTGTCTGGGTTCCGCAGGGGAAGGCCCGGAGCAGTTGCTGACCGCCAGCTACATCTGTGCTTCCTCCATTTCAGCTGTGTGGGAGTGGAAGAGGAGGAGGCCCCAGACATCGACATATACCACTGCCCAAACTGCGAGAAAACCCACGGGAAGTCTACCTGTAAGTACAGGGCCTGGCCTGGCTGGCTGGGGGAGGTGCGTGGGTATTTGCACCCTGGTGCCTGGGGACCGCTGCTGGCCTTGCTTACTGTCCCTGTGGACTCATCACTGCAGCCCCTCCTGTGGGGCTCCTGTCCAGGGCTGTGGCTAAGGCCACTTGGCCTGTGCAGAGACCCCACTGACTTTCACAGGCCTGGGCAGGGGCCTCACATTCCATCACCTGCAGGGGCCAGACCTATCCACGATGGGGACACCATGCTGTGGCTGTCGGGGAGGCTGCCTGGCCCTGCCCACTGCCTGCTGCCCATTCCATGTTGGGGATCTGCTGTCCCTTCCTGGGTACCACCTGCAGGGAGAGTCCCCATCTCAAACTGCCTGCTGGTCCCTTGGGGGTGTGGTGCACCCTGAGGGGGCTCCTTGGGAACAGGCTTATCCAGTGTGGCTCCACTGGGGGCTCATATCCCTTCCAGGAGGTGAGTTCCAAGGCTGAGCCCACATAGGGGGTGTGCCCTGGTCTGCAGTTACCTTGGCGGGGGTCCTGGCCTGGGGGCAAGACAGATGGCGTGGGGGTGTTAATGTGGCCTCTGGTTTCTGACCTGGGTTGGGGGGCCTGGGTGCTCATAAAAGGTGCAGTCTGGACGCTGACCCCGGAGTGTTTGTGTAGGGGGGTTGAGGGGGACCACAGCTGGCCCCAGGCCACCAGAAGTCCTGTCACCCTCCTTCAAGGGGAGCCTCCCTCCTGCTGTCTATTCACAGGGCAGAGGCTGGACCCCCACAGCTCCTGTGGGGAGAGTTCTGTGGGTCCAGTGGGGGTTGAGGGAGGGTGCCTGCACCCCCAGTCAGTGGACTGAGGCTGGCCGTGATCCCACCACCCGGGAGGCTGCGTGATGCCAGTGGGCTGTAACCGCTCCTTCTCGCCGAGCTTTCTGTGTGTCTGGCCTGTGTGCCGCCATCAGTAGATGATCCGGTGGCCGCCCTGGTTCGGGGGTCATCCTCCAGACCGGGGCAGGGCATCAGCACACGATAAAGCATCACCAAATTCCTGAGACCAGCAGGAAGCTTTGTGGGCTCCTACCTCCCCTCATACCCCCAGGGGCCGGCAGTGCTTGTGCTCAGGGCGGGTCTGCTGCGATTACCCAGAAACCACTCTGGTCCCTGCCCAGCCGCTGTCGCTGTGGTAACCCCTTCTGAGCCTCGGGAAAGCTCAGAGCGGGCGGGGTTGAGCAGGTGGGGCTGGCGTCCCACCGTGAGGCCCTAGGGCAGGGCCAGGTGACCCGGCCTGTCCCCACAACAGCCCTGAGTGTCCTGACAGAGGGCGGGGCTGTGCTCTGGGGCTCAGGTCGGGCTGCAGGGGAGTGCTGAGGTGGGCGCTGGTGGTCACACACTGTGTGACTTCTCCAGCATCTCTGCATGTCCTGGAAGCACCTTTCCCTGACCATGAGCTTGACCACTGTTCCCCAACTTAGTCTGCTGACCGAGACCCCCGCCCTTGTGCTAGGGGTTCCTGCTGCCCCGTACTGCTGCTCAAAGCCAAGTACAGGTGACCCTTCCTGGTACTTATGGCCACCCACCTCCAGGACATGTGGAGACTGCAGCCTGGTGGGGGCCGGTAGCCCCTCCCTGGCTGGGTGTGTTTGTGTACGTGTGTGTGCACAGATGTTCATGTGTGCATTTGCGTGTATAGACAGGAGTGTGTGTACAAGCGTGGACACGAGTGTGTAGATAGGTGCGTGTGCACAAGAGTTGGCATATGTGCGTGAGTGTGTATAGACAGGTGCGTGTGTGCAAGTGTGGACATGTTTGTGTAGACACATGCACGTGCCCAAGCATGAACACGTGTGCATGAGTGTCGCATGTGCACAGGTTGATGCTTGTATGTGTACGTGTGTGTGGCTGTGCACACCTGCTTCATAAATCCTGTGGATCAGGGGCTCCCTGCCGTTACTGGGGGCTGCATGGCCATTGGGGTCAGAGGCTTGGGAGCTGGCATTTCCTGCCAGGATGCACGCCCACAATTGTGTGTCACTCTGCCTTGGAGTGGGTCTGTGTCACAGTGACACACTGGTTCGTTTGATGGTTCTTTGCAGTCAGACGCTCCACGGTGAGGACCGTCATGGTGTCATGTCCCCAGGGGACCCCTAAGACCGTGAGCTGCTCAGGGGCCCACAGGTTCACAGTTTACACAGAGTTGGGGCTTGGGGGTCCCCAGGGAACTCGGCAAGGAGTCCCCACCGATGGGAAGGTTCTGGCAGCACAGCCCCAAGAGCAGTTCTGACCCCGGCAGGCTTCAGAGGCCACTTCAGAGGCCACTTCCTGACCGGCCACATCCCTCCTCCCCGAGGCCCTTGTAGCTGTGATGCCCCGAGGGCAGCTGCAACGGGGGGGGGGGGTATCCGTCACCCCCATGCCCCAGCCTCCTGCTGGGCTGAGGTCTCTAGGCTGCCTCGTCAGGGGGTGCACAGGCAGGAGGACATTTGGCCTCGGGGCTCAGCGTGTTCTGGGCCCTGGGGAGGGAAGGAGCACACCAGCCAGGGCTGCACGGGGAGCCCCAGGATGCTGGGCCTGCCTCCCCTATGGATCTGTGTTGCCCTGTGCGTTAGCCGTAGTGTCCTCCGAGGTGCTCGCGGTGCCACATCCCAAGTGAGGGCCCAGGAAGGCCGCCGGCCACAGGCAGCACCTGCTTCTCAGGCCCAGTTCCTGGCGGGTATGTGGGGGTGCTGCTGCCTTCCCACACTGCCCTTTACACCTGCATCCCCATCCCCCAGCCGCCCTCCAGGACTCAGTTCCCCCACATGGCCTCCTTGGCCAGGGCCCTCCTGCCAGGCATCTGCATCCTTGGGGCTCTGCATGCCTTCTACGTGGAGACCTCGGGAAGGGCAGTGAGGGACGATGCAGGGGCCAGTGTTGGAGGACCTTGGGGGGCCCACGTGAGGACCTCTGCTGCCCCCCCCCAGACTGCATGGGGATGCCTGTCTCTCCACTAGTCTCCCCTCTATGTGGTGTCGCTCATGGCTGCCAGCATGCGGCCTGGCTTCCCCCTCCTCTTCCTCAAGGCCCTGGATACACTGGACCCCTGGTAAGTGGGCTCCCCAAGAGTCTGGCTCGCCTCCCCAGGGGGCAGGCAGGGAGGCCCCACCAGGCATGGGCCGCCAATTGCCAAGGCCCACGACACCCCCGTGGCCGTGCAGTGGGGAAGCTCCATGTGGACTCCAGAGCCCCTTGCCTGCGGGGTTGGGCTCGCGTCCTGAGGCAGCTGCAGGCCTAGGAGAAGGCTGAGGACATGGAGACTGGTTTCAGAGTCAGGGTGACCTGGGTCGTCATCAGGGTGGTGCCCTCCCACCCTCATCTGAGCCTGCTGGGCTCTTTGGGGAGTAGGGAAGACTCCCAGGCCACCCACAGCTTTGGCGACCCCCGTGCAGAGCTGGGCTGCTCAGTGGGCACTGAGGGGCCTGTGCAGTGCCCAGGAGACCCACCATTCACAAACGTCCCTCCCTCCGCCCTGTGCCCTTGGTGCCGGGCCATGCCAGGTGCAGTGGGTGCAGCTGGGGGAGCCTGGGGGTCTGGAGCAGGACTGAGCCCTGTGAACAAGGGCCTGCAGCCCAAGCAGCCTTGCCAAGAGGAGGGGCTGCGCTTGCACAGTGTGCCCCCCCAGAGCTCCTGGGCAGGTGGGGTGCCGCATATCGTTTGCCTCCTGTGGCTCACGAGGAGTCCGGGAAGCTGGTACTAGCTTCTCTCTGTTGAAGATACAGCATAGAGATGCCCAGTGACTTGCACAAGGTCACACAGTGACAAGATGGTGGGGCAGGAAAGATTTGGGCAGGCGCCCGGGCCCTTCTGAGCTCCCACGTGTGCCCGATGCCACCAGAAGCCCCAGCTCGGAGGGTCTTGGCAGGGTCTTGCCAGATTTCAGTAACACCCGCTCAGACCTTGGCCATGGCAAGCCAAGCATGACAGAGATGTCGCGTCGTTGTTGGAGACAGTCTCAGGGGTCTGTGACTGGATGGGAGATGGGGAACGGTGGGAGCCCCTCCCCGTCCTTGTCTGTGAAGGAAGGGCATCCAGAGGGCCAAGCGGCAATCCTTCACAGCCAGTCTGACCCAGGCTGTTCCAGACCCTGCCCCGGAGCCTCCAGGGACAGGCGTGTGCGCCAGTGCTGTCCTCACTCCCCATCACCAGTGGCTGCCCTGAGCGGGGGATGAGGGCCACAGGAAGATCACTTCCCTCCCCTCCTGGGTTTGTGATCCAGTGGGGTGTGTGTGAGTGTGAGTGTGTGTGTGCACACGCACCTGTTCTTGTGCCTGCAAACATGTCACGGTCCAGTAGGGGCATGTGTACATACTTGTCTCTAGAAAGTCCAATGTGGGGTGCCCAGTGTCCTGGGAGCACATGTGGGACGGGGTCGGAGGGAGCAGGCAGGGTGGTGGTACGCATGGGTGGACACACCGGGGAGGGTGAGGTGCACACAGCTCGGGGGTGAGGAGGGTGGGAGCTCCCTGTGCCTCTGTGCCTCTGCCCCAGCTGCAGGCTATTGGGACAGCAGAGGTCCCAGCAGAGAGGTGGCAGGGTTTGTGATATTCGAGGTCAAAGGGGAGGTATCCCAAAGGCCAACCTTGGTGGGACTTCCCCGTAGGTGCCTCTGATGCGACACGCCCTCAGCAGACAGGCGCTGGTGGACAAGGTCCCAGGCTGCCCTAGCTCTGGGTGTGGTCACTGAGCCAGGGGCTTGGCAGGTGCAGGGCGGGGTGGGTGGAGAGATCATGGGGCTGCGGGCGGGCAGTGAGGGAGGCGGGTGGGCCAGACCCCTGCGGGACCACGAGGGCTCTGCCTGTAGGGAGCCTTGAGTGTTGGGGTGTTGACGGCTCCTTGGCTGCCCTCCTGGCTGGGTCCCCGAGCTGCCCTGTCTCCCCACAGTGAAGAAGAAGAGGGCCTGGCACAAACATGGTCCAGGGCAGACGCCCGACGTGAAGCCCGTGCAGAATGGCAGCCAACTCTTCATCAAGGAGCTGCGGAGTCGGACCTTCCCCAGGTGGGCGGCAGCGGCCCCACCCTCTGGGCGTCAGGGGCGTGGCCTTCCCTCCAGGGGACTGGCGTAGCCCCCCGAAACCCTAGGCAGCCCTGGCTCTGGGGCCCGGCCTCTCCCTTCACGGCACCTCCACACACAGGTGCTGGGGACCCTCTCCCTCTGGGCACATCCGGCTCCTCCACCTGCTGTGGCCCTTTGCACGGAGCCGTCCTGAGGGAGAGGCTGCTGTCCTCAGGTTATGTCCAGTCAAGCAGTGGGGTCTGGGGTCCTGCTTAAGACCCCCCTCTGGACATGGCAGTTCCCAGCCCCCATGGGCCTGGGCTTTCCTCTGTGCCCCTGGGCCTGGCAGGCTGTCCCCAGGCCCCCGTCTCAGGGCACTCCCTGCTCGCACCTGTGTCCCGAGCAAGGGTGGAGGGCAGGGTCGGGGTCAGAGCTCTGGGTCCCCTCCGCCTTCGCACCTGGAAGACTTTTTTGTTTGCCTGAGAATGTCTTTTTTCCCTCAACTTTTGAAGAGTAATTCACTGGACACAGAACCCTACATGGTGGGGTTTTTCCTTTTAACAGTTTAAATATTTCACTCCCCTGTCTTCTTGCACACACGATTTCTGTTCTAGTGTGACTCTTACTTGTGACTGTGTGTGGAGAAGGTCCTTCCCTCCTCTGGCTTCTTTCCTTTCCCCCCGCCCTTTTCCCATACCCTGTGGCCCCCCCGATTCAGTGGTCTTTAGTGTATTCACAGATGTGGGCGCCGCCACCAGCCAATTGTAGACCATTTTCATCAGCCCAAAGCTTTTGTTTAATATTCAGTTGTATGGCCGGACCACATTTTGTTTATCCATTCACCAGCAGACACATTTGGGTTATTTCTGATTTTTGGCTACTGTGAATATTTCCACTGTAAACATTCTTGTACAAGATCTTGGTGGACATATGTTTTCATGTTTTTAGGAATAGCTCTGCATTCCATTGTCTGAGGGATGAACTGCCAGACTGTTTTCCAAAGTGGTTACACCGCTTTCCGATCCCACCAGCAGGGGGTGATGGCGCTTTGATTCTAACCGTCCTTCCAGGTGTAAGGTGTTGGCTCACTCTGCTCTGATGGGCATTTCCCTAATGATGAGTGACTTCGAGCATCTTCTCAAGTGCGTACTGGTCATTCGTAGGTCTTCCTTGGAGAAATGTCAGTTCAGACCCTTTGCCTATTTTTACTTTTTTGTGCTTTTTATTATTGAGTCATAAGAATTCTTTCCATATTTTAGAAGTCTCTTAACAGATAGGATTTGTGAATACTTTACCCTGTTTTGTAGACTTTACACTTTCTCAGTTGTGTTTTTGGAAGCACAGACATTTGTCATTTTGATGGAGTCCAGTTTATCCATTTTTAAAATTTTGTTTTTTGTGCTTTTGTTGTCATAGCTGAGGCTCATTTTCCAGGTCTAAACCCAAAGTTGTGAAGGTTTATCCCTATGTTTTCTTCTAAGAGTTTTATAGTTTTTAAGTCTTACAATTTGGTCTTTGATACATTTTGAGTTAATTTCTTCATATGTGCGTGGTAAGGATCTTTTTTTTTTTTTTTTGCATGTGGCTCTCCATTTTTCCCTGCACCATTTATAAGAAGACAGTTCTTTTTCTATTAAATTGTCTTGGCCCTTAGCTGTAAGTGTATCCATTTATTTCTGGACACTCAGTTCTGCTCCGATAATCTCTGTTTACCCTTAGGCCAGTCTCACACTGTCCCGATTACTGTGCTTTGCAGTATGTTTTGAAATGAAGAAGTGTTGAGTCTTCCAACTTTTTCTTTTTAAAGATCGTTTTGGCCACTCCGAGTCTGTTGCAGTTCCATGCAGATTTTAGTTTTAGCTTGTCAAGTCTACAGAGAAGTCCGCTGATAAGGATTATGGTGAATCTGTAAAGCAGTAAAATCAGAGTATTGCCATCTGAAAAATGCTCAGTCTTCTGACCCATGGACATGGACATTTTCCCACTTATTGAGATCTTTTAAATTTCCATCAAAAGTTTTATACTTCTTTTGTTAAATTTATTCCTAAATAATTTATGCTTCTTGATGTCTTTTAAGTGGAACTGTATTCTTAATTTTATGTCAGTGCTACTGTACTGAACTACAGTTGATTTTTGTATATTGATCTTGTATCCTGCAATCTTGATGAGCTAGTTTATTATTTCGAGTAGCTTTTTAGTAGGTTCCTTACAACTTTCTTTATACAGGATCGTGTCGTCTGCAAATAGATCATTGCTTTCTTTCTTTCCAATCTGTGTTACTTTTTTTCTTGCCTAATTGCTCTGGCTAGGATTTCTAGTGGAATGTTGAAGAGGCTGGGCAAGGGGAACCAGGGCCCCAGTAGTCTCAGGGTGCCACATTCAGGGTACGGTCTCAGTACCTGTGGGCCAGGTGGAAGAAGGGAGCCCCCAGGTCTTGGCTGTCCTCACCCAACACTTAGAATGAGCAATAGACAACCGGGGCAGCATGAAAAAGACTGCCATGCTGTTCCACCAGAGGAAAGCCCTCTGCCTGGAAGCTGGGGAGCCCTCCCATCCGGCATTCATGTGTCCTTGGCTGCAGTCTTCCCAGAGAGGAGTTTCCTTGCCAAGCCAGGGACGTGAAGGGAGGTGTGGTTATATGCTCTTGCCTTTCATACCAAGTTTCCATAGATTTTCTTGACTAGATGTTTCTTCATTTGATGTTTGCTCTTAGAACCATTTCCAGAGGTCTTGAATGTTTTTCCAAATAATTTTTACCAGTTTTGCTGGAGTGTGGGTCAGCACTCTTCACACTATCATGGCAGAAGTAGATCTTTCTCTTGTGGCCTTTTTCAAGATACTGTCTTTCATTTTTTGTAGTTTGATTATGACATGCCTAGGAATAGTTTGGGGTACTTATCCTGCTTGGTGTTGTCTGAGTTTTCAGGATCTGTGGTTTCATGTATGTCATTATTTTTAGAGAATTCTCAACCATTAGTACTTCAAACATTTCTTCTGCTCCTCTCTCTGTTTTTCTTTCTGGGATTCCCATCATACACTCTTTCTGCAAGTTCTCCACTTCTTGGATATTCTGTTCCCTGCCTTTTTCATTCTTTTCCTCTTGGCATTGCAGGTTGGGCAGATTTTATTGACTTAACTTCTAGCTCACTGATTGTTTTCTTAGCCATGTCCACTCTACTGATGAGCCCATCAAAGGCATTCTTCATTTCTGTTACAGTTTTTAATTTATTTCTGTCATTTTTTTTTTATTTTTAGAGTGTCCACTTCTCTCCTTTTATTGCCCTTCCATTCTCTGCATGTTGTCCACTTTTTCCACTAGCACTCCTAGCATATTAATCATAATTTTTTGAAGTTTTATTTTTTTAAAGATTTTTTTAAAAATTATTTGAGAGAGAGTGCCCATGTGTGCACAAGCAGTGGGGAGGAGCAGAGGGGGAGGGAGAAGCAGACTCCCCACTGAGCCAGGAGCCCCATGTGGGGCTCAATCCCAGAACCCTGAGATCATGACCTGAGCTGAAACCAAAAATTGGTGCTTAATGGACTAAGCTTTCCAGGCGCCCCGGGATTCAACAATTCTATACATCACTTCAGTGCTTATCAGGATGTGAACTCTTGATCCCCATCCCCTATTTCCCCCATTCCCCCCACCAACCTCCCATCTCGTGACCGTCAGTGTGTTCTCTATAGTGAAGAGTCTGTTTCTTGATTTGTCTCACTTCCTTTTCCTCCCTGTGTTCATTTGTTTTTTAAATTTTACATATGACTGAAATCGTACACTATTTGTCTTTCTCTGACTTATTTTGCTTAGCACAATGCTCTCTAGCTTCACCTGTGTCATTGCAAATGGCAAGATTTCATTCTTTTTTAATGGCTGAGTAATATTCCAGTGTGTATATAGACCACTCGTGAATGGGTGAACACTTGGGCTGCTTCCATCTCTTGGCTCTTGTAAATAGTGGTGTTATAAACCTAGGGGTGCATCTTTTTGAATTAGTGTTTTCATTATCTTTTGGTAAATACCCATTAGTGAGATTACTGGACCATGTGGTATCCCTATTTCTTACTTTTTTTTTTTTAAGATTTTATTTATTATTTGAGAGAGAGACAGTGAGAGAGAGCATGAGCGAGGAGAAGTTCAGAGGGAGAAGCAGACTCCCCATGGAGCTGGGAGCCTGATGCGGGACTCGATCCCAGGACTCCGGGATCATGACCTGAGCCGAAGGCAGTCGTCCAACCAACTAAGCCACCCAGGCGTCCCCCTATTTCTTACTTTTTAAGGAGCCTCCATACAGACTCCCACAGTGGCTACACCAGTTTGCATTCCCACCAACAGTGCATGAGGGCTCCCCTTTCTCCACATCCTCACCAACACCTGTTATTTCTTGTCTTTTTGATTTTAGCCATTCTGACTGGTGGGGGTGCTTCGCTTTGTCTCTTCATGCTATGGGTTTCTTGCCTTTCAGCATGCCTTGTGGGTTTTCTTGTTGAAAGATGGACATGATGTGTTGAGTCAAACGAGCTGAGGTGCTCATGCATTTAGAGTGAGGTTTCATGTTGACCTGAGTAGGGAATGGGCTATGTCCACTGCAACTGTAGGTGCCAGACACATCACTTTCTTGTGGTTTCCTTGTTTTTTCCTCCTCTCCTGTTTTCTCTGGGCTTTCCTAGCAACTCCTTCTTAAATGGAATTAGTCTCTCAATTACGCTCAACTGTTCTGCTGTCATATGGCAGCCAGGTTTGGGCAGGGGAATGTTCTGTAATTGAATAGCAAACCTCAGTGCTTCAGTGGGCCCTGAGGCTCTGGGCTGTTACCTTTGGAAACATTTCTCTGCTTTCCTGAGACAGGAAGCTAGTGGGGGCTGGTGGAGGCCACTGGCCCTCCCCTCATCAGATGAGGGCCTGGTTAAGTCAGTTCTCCTGGAAGGTAGACTTTTGTTCTAGAGGAAAAACATAGTCACTTCCCCCCAACCCTTCCTGAAGTAGGAGCAAATCTTCACCAGAACATCCTGAGGTAAAGCCCATGAAAGTGTGGGTCTCCTCTGATGGAGCCCCCATGAGTTCTTAACTCTGAAGCTAGTTCACATTCAACCTATGCACTTTATCAAAAATTACCATTTAAGTATTCCTCCCACTAACTGCCTCCAGCAGCTTCTACTTCAGGTAAGGTTATCTCGGTTGTGATTTTTTGTATTTGCCTGTCGCTGCAGATTTCGGGGGTGGCTGTTTGCCCTATAACCCTAATTCTCTGTGAATCTAAGAAAATTCATCGATTTTCAGTTTGTTCAGACTTTTTCTTGTTGTGAGGACAGGAGTGACCATGTCCAAGCTCTTAGCAGATTCCAGAAGTCAACTCCGAGTTACTCTAACCCTGTCTAATTTAATTGGTTGTCTTTTTCTTGTTGAGTTGTAATAGTTCTGGATACTTGTCATTTATCGGATATTTTCTCCCATTCTGTGGGCTGCCTTTCCATCTTCTTGATGGTGTCCTTTGAAGCACAAAAGTTTATAATTTTGATGGGGTCTAATTTATTTGTTTTGTTGTTGTTGCTCATGGTTTTGGCTTCTGAAAAACCATTGCCAAATTCAGGGTCATGAAGATTAATGCCTGTGTTTTCTTCTGTACGTTTTATGGTTCTAGCTTTTGTATTTAGGTCTTCAACTTACTTTGAGTTAATTTGTGTATATGATGTGAGGTAGGGATCGCACTTCATTCTTTTGCATGTGGACCTCCAGTTCTCCCACGTGCCGTTTATTGAGATGACTTTTTCCCCATTGAGTTGTCTCGGTGTTCCTGAGGCAAAGCCGTTGACCATAGATGTTTGGGTTTATTTTTGGACACTTGATTCTGCTCCACTGATCCGTATGTCTCTTCTCTCTTCTCATGCCAGCACTACACAGTCTTGATTACTGTAGCTTTGGAGTGAATTTTGAAATTGGTAAGTGTCCTCAACTTTGTTCTTCTTTTAAAAGACTGTTTTGGTCATCTGGGTGCCTTGCATTTCCATTCAGCATTCCAAGTTCAGCTTGTCAGTTTCTGAGAAGTCTATGGGTATTTCAGTAGGGGTTGTAAGAAATCCATGGTACAATTTTCCATTATTTCTTGAGTCTCATTTCTTTCTTCTAGATTTGATTTCCCTCTTGTTGAATTATTGTCCTTTAGTGGTTCAGTAAAGGCTTATAGAAATAGTCTCCATTTTGAAAATGTTTTCGTTTCATCTTTACCCTTAAACGATTCTGATTTTTCTAAACTGGATCTAAAATTCAAGAGTAAAAGTTATTTTCCTTGCAATCTTTGAAGGTACTATTCTGTTGTCTTTTGGCATCTCTTGTTGCTCATGAGATGTCTGTTGTCAGTCTAGTGGTTGGTGTTTTGTTTGGGTTGCCTTGGTAAATAATCTGGTTTTTTTCTCTGAAAACATTAAGATTGTCCCTTTGTCCTTGATATACCACAGATATGCTACAGTGCTCCCAGATGTGCATTTGGTTTTTATTAATTCTACTCAGGACTCAGTAAGTTCTTTAAATTTGAAGAATTATATCTTACCTCAGTTCCAAAAAATGTTCTGTTTTCTTTTTTAATGGCAGTTCTATTCCATTCTCTATCTTATTTTTCAGATATTTCATCAAATTCACCATTTTTTTTTCCCAGGCAGCTACCATTGAATGCATCATTGAGTTTTTAAAATTTTTCAAAAATGTTTTTCATGTCTAGAATTTCTGCTCACACATTGTCCATGCTGCCTGCTCTGTTTCTCCTCCCTCCCTGCTCTCTGCCCCATCCTTCCATTACCCTGTGAATGTGTTCAGTGTGTTTGTCTGAAACCCTCTTTCCCAGTTGTCCGTTGTCCTCAATGCACCGACCCGCGCGCTGGTAGATGGGTCAGCTGGTGCGCCTGTGGTCCGCCTCCGTCTGTGGGGTGGGGCCTTCAGAGCACGTGGTTTCCCACGGCAGCCAGTCCCCACAGGACCGTTCTGCTTGGCGTGTGGGGTTGTGTGACACAAGGGGATTCGGGTTTGTCCGGCACCTCCCGGTGCTGACTGTGCCCTGTTCTCGTGCTCTTGGAGCTGCTCCCCGCTGCTCACGGCGTTCCTCCTCCTCACTCACGCGCCACTTGCGCCTGGTCCATGCCTAATGGCCTCTCACCATGTGCTCCAACCCCGGGGGTCTCCTCGATCCTTACCTTCACTGGCCCCTTGGTGGGACATGGCCCTGGGGCCCCTTCTCAAGCCCCATCCTCCTTGGAGCTATGATACCGCCGTCTCCCCGGTCTCCTCTCCTGCTGACTGCTCTCCCTTAGAGTTTGGTCCCTGCTATCTCTCTGCCCTCAGAGTTCTCGTCCATTCCCTTGGCTTCTCAGACTGCCCCTTGGACAGTGGCTTCAGCCTCCCTCTCCAGACTCTAGTCCTCTGAGCTCCTGCCCCATCTGTCTGATGGGCGCTTCTGTGGCAAATCTGACACTTGCCTCAGCCCAAGTCTGTGTCAACTGAACTCTGGGCTGCCGCCTGCACATTCCCACTACTGGACTGACCGCCAACTATGGTTGCCCTGCTTAAGCTGTGCGGTGGCTCCCTGGTGCTCTTGGCATGAGGCAGAAGTCCTCACCAGGGCAGACAGGCCCCCAGCCACCAGGCTCCTTGTCGCTGCTTACCCTGGCCACATTCTGCCCATTCCAGGGCCTGTGCTGCTCCCTGCTGACCTTCCAGGCCTGGATGGGCCTCTCTGACCCGGACTCCTGCCACCATCCCCCCACCCCAGCCCGCCCCAGCTCTGTCTGCTCTCAGCTGTGGGCTTACGGCCTCACATGCCCCTCCAGGGTCTCTAGGTTCACCACTGGTGCTGTTCCAGCTGGGTCCTGAAGGTCCCTGGTCCCCCGGGCAGTGCCCAGCACACAGCTGCCCCTAGGTCCTGTGCTTGGCTTGTCCTGGGGGTGGGCTCTCCCTGAAGAGGGGTTTGTCTCCATCTACCGTGTCCTCAGGCCTGACCCCAGCCCTATGCAGGGTGTGACATCGAGCACTAGGGAGGAGTCGCGGGGAATAGAGGGTAGGCAGATAGACCAGGAGAGGAAAGGGAGAGACCTCGCTCACACTTCTGCCTTTCTCTGCCACGGCGGGAGTTCTGGTTTCAGGATGTCCCCATCCTGGGCCTCCTGGACCTTGAGGGCCCTGTCTGAGCACCGTGGCTGCCCCGGGAGCCCTGGGTGTGGGGCTGCAGGCAAGACCTCCTCTCAACATGCGGGAGGCAGGAGCTGGGGCTTTGTGTTTCCGGCCCCGAGGCCACAGCCAGGCCTGTCCTGGAGCTGCGGGGCGGGGGCGCCGGCCGGCATGACCCCCGACCCCCACTTTTCCCACAGCGCGGAAGACGTGGTGGTCCGCGTGCCAGGCAGCCAGCTCACTCTGGGCTACATGGAGGAGCACGGCTTTGCTGAGCCCATCCTCGTCCCCAAGAAAGACGGGTTGGGCCTGGCGGTCCCAGCCCCCACCTTCTATGTCAGCGACGTCGAGAACTACGTGGGTGAGTGGCCTGCTTGCTGAATGAAGGCCCCGGCTGGTCCCTGTGCCACGTGCTCCCTTTGGGAGTTAGAACACATGTCCCACTAAATGGAGTGTGACTCTGGCTGTCCCCCCTCAGTTATTCTGGCTGCAAAATGGGGGCTGTGAGGGGCCCTTTCATTGTGGACGCCGTTGTTGGGGCAGCTGTGGGTGGAAAGCAGTGCCTTTGTGTGCTTGGCCTGGTCTGTGAGGCCGTCTCCCCCCAGCAGCGGTGCCCATGTGACTGCGGCCCGCATGGCTAGGCTCTGAGGCCCTCGTGGTAGCTGGGGCTCGAGGTGTTCACGGGGATGGCAGAGTGGCCAGGGCAAGAGGAGGGAAGACCCTGAGAATGCCTGCGTCCCACCCACCTCTGGTGGCAGGGAGGGAGAAATGCCCAGTGCCTAGGTGAGGCCGCACCCCTGGAGTGACAGCTAGGGTCTGGGGCCTACCTGCCTGGCACCGAGCACTCCCTGAGCTCTCCCCACCTGTGAGCCGGTGTCATCCTGCCCACAGCTATGTCGCCCCCTGCCTCTGACAGATGGCGTGAGAACGGTGTCAGGGCCCAGGGCCTGCACTCGGTTGCACTGATGGCGCTGATGACTCATACCAGAGCCCTGCCTCAGTTAACCCCGGGGCCCAGTGCACACATTCTGGGCGGGCAGCGGGAATCGCACACTGCATTTGGTGATTATGCCCCTTGGCCTCTCTCTGTTCCTGAGGTTGCTGGAGGATCACATTGTTGGTCTAGAACATCCCACAATGTGCCCGTGGTGTCCTGTAACCCAATCCTGTGTCCCCAGTGGTTCCCGCCCCGCCTGGGCAGATGCTCGGGTTTGCCTTCAGGTGGACAGCGGGACTTCTGTGGGGCTCGGGAGGTGCCTGAGTGGTGACGGACCAGCTCCTCTGTGCCCGCAGCTGGGGTCCACGTGGCCCCGGGCGGACTGTCGGGAAGCCCGAGGCCGTGAGTTCTGTGTGTCTTTGTCCCACAAGTACTTAGGAGTCAGATGGGATGTGCTTGCCCTCATCAGGTCCTGGGCTGTCTGGAGCCTCCTGTCACCGGTGATTCTTAACCCGATCTTTTCCTTGTCAACTACAGGAAATGCAGGAAAAATGTTTTTCCTTTTACTTACCCATTTTCAGAATAAGTCGGTGCCCTAGAAACATAGTTTTTTGATTTTTTAAATTTTTAAAACATAAGCACGTTCCGGGCGTTATCTGGGATGTGCTCAGACTAACAACACATTTGTCGTTTGCTTGTCTGAAGTTCACGGGTGCCTCTCGTCCTGTGTTTTTACTTGGTTTCATGGCTACCCTCATGGGGCCCGAATGCCAGCGGCCTCCTGCACCCTGGGGCCCAAGCCGCGGCTGAAGGGCGGGGGCAGCCCGTGCGGGGGGGACGTCGGCACCTGAGCCTCAGGCCCAGCCCCGCTCGGCAGCCTCCCCGGCACGTCCTGCCCCGCTCACCATCCCCCGGCACTGCCCGCAGGCCCGGAGCGGAGCGTGGACGTGACGGATGTCGCCAAGCAGAAAGACTGCAAGATGAAGCTGAAGGAGTTCGTGGACTACTACTACAGCACCAACCGCAAACGGGTGCTCAACCTCACCAGCCTCGAGTTCTCCGACACCAGGTGAGCGCCCGCCGGCCCCTGGGCCGCCTGCCGCAGGGTTTCTTCCTAGGCACTGTGACAAATTCAAACAGAAAATGAGCTGCCGGGGCTGAGTCCTCCTCCCGCTGCCCACCCCCCTCCCCGGAAGGAGCTGTGAGTTAACAGCGTGGTGCCGATTCTTCCCGAATGCGCACACTCACGCTCACACGCTTGTGCAGACAGCCACACACGTCTCCGCATGCGCACACATGTGTACCCACTGGCCCACGGGCCTGCACACGTCCACAGACGCAGCCTCAAATTCATACCTGCAGCCCCGTGGGGTCGTGCTGTCCCCGGCCCCTCCTGCCATCTCAGCCCGAGTTCCACCGGTGGGCCCGTCCAGTTCATGGCTCTTCTCAGGGCGGAGGGTCCGGCATGAGGCTCCGTGGCTGACTGCGGCCCACTGAGGTCCAGGTTTCTGCATCATGGAGGCAGGCCGGCATGGCATGGCCCCCCGCTTTCCTGCCCCTGGGCCAAATCCCTGCTGCTCTCCAGCTGGGCCCTTTGTGCACCGCAGGGCCCGACTCGGTGACAGTGGTTTCGTTTACGTGTGATTTCACTTTTGGGTCCTTCCTGTCTTGCCGACTTCTGGAAAGCTCAGAGCATAGCCAGATAGCTCATGTGCAGAAGAGCGGGTAGGAGGGTTTCTGGAAGCCTCACGTTGACGGAGAATACAGAGCTGTGCCACGAGCCCCAACAGGATGTTGCAACCGGCTGCTGGGTTCTGTGTGAGCTTCCTGACAGCAAAGGCATAAAGGGAAATAGGATGGCTTATGGTATCAGGACAAAGCCACCACCTGAGAGTTCACAGCAAGGATTTCCTCAGGCTGAGTTGTGATGGGCATGTTGCTCTGCTCCCAGAGAGCACGCTCGGGAACATCGCTGTCAGCTTGGGCTATGAGCAGCCTGGGTCTTCATAGAGAGCCGCGGGTACAGAGCCAGGGGGGGACTGGATGCTTTGGCTTGGGGTTTTCCCTGGGGCCTCTTGGGGCCACCCCTTTGCTGGCAGAGAATGTGCGGTGCCTCCAGGGTCCTCAGGCCTGACCAGAGGACCACGGGGGGTCATGCACACTTCCCACCAGGCTGTTGAGCAGCTGGGACTCTGGTCTACACCACCAGAGAGGGAGAGGGTGGCCTCCACTTAATCAGTGCGGTCTGTGCCTGGGAACGTCAGCTGGGGCTGCAAGGGCTGGGCCTGACCGCAAGGATCATCTGTGGCGGTCTCAGGGTCTGCGGCCTCAGGGGTCCTGCAGTGACTCCCATGTACCCTAACCCCAGAGGCAACTGCTGTGACAGATGGAGAGTGATTTGCCTACTGTCAGTGATGCGAACATGCATGGTTACCTCTGCACTGCACCCACGGTGGCCTTGGGTGTCTGGGGGCCTTGGGACACCACCCCTCGGCCCTGGGAGACTGCAGGGAGCCATAGCCTTGGCAGCAGGAGAACGGGCTAGCTTTGCACCCGAGGAGCCATCAAGCAGGGAGAGGACATTCGTGGCGGTTTTGGGAAGCCTTGATGGGTGGTGTTCAGAGGACCAAGAGGGCCCCAGGGCAGCAGGGGCCTGGACTAGTTAAGAAGGGCGCTGGGGAGCGGGGAGGGGGATGTTACCTGGGGACATGTGGAGAGTTAAAGGAAGAGGGTCTGCTGAGGATGCTGTTGAGGTCGGGGTCGCTGGACCAGGTCTGCAGTTCAGGACCGTCTTGTCCTGCAGGCATGGCCTTCAGTGCGGGGCTGTGCAGTTCCGTCCCGCCTGGGGCAGCGAGGACACCGGGCTCTCATTGCCAGGGACTGCAGGCTGTGCAGTGGTGATGCGGCACCGTGTGTTTTAATCAGGATGGTGACATTTCATTGGAAAGGCCACCTTTGCCTTCCCTTGTTCTCCTTGGAAAGGAGTCTGCTGGCTTGACAGGGATCCCCAGCCCCTTGGTCCGTTCTGGAGAGCAGCCGCTTTTCTCTGAGCGAGGGATGCCTGGGAGCGCCTGGACTGTGTGCGAGACGTGCCATTTGCTGTCTGCCCCCTGCCCTCCGTGCCCGGACAG
Organism: Lutra lutra; assembly: GCF_902655055.1. Lineage (NCBI taxonomy): Eukaryota > Metazoa > Chordata > Mammalia > Carnivora > Mustelidae > Lutra > Lutra lutra. The sequence goes on along the minus strand of NC_062290.1, from coordinate 4,086,198 downwards.
CCACCTCCAGCTCTCCAGGGAGTGGCTGGCGGTCTCTGGTTTCTTGTGGGAGACCCGTGTTAGATCCTGCCATGGCCACACCCGGCAGCTGGGCTCCCTCTGCCCCCGGGAACCTTAGTTTGCTTGTCTGTAGAGCAAGAGTGATGCCATGTGGCCTGGGATGGAGAAGTAGGTGAGGGACATGACCCCGGAGCCCCTTCCACGCCAGGTGGCCCGGCGGACGTCCCGTCACTGGTGCCCCTCCTCCTGCATCTGCCCCAGGATGTCCAGTTTCGTGGAGCCACCTGACATTGTCAAGAAGCTGTCATGGGTGGAGAACTGCTGGCCCGATGACGCGCTGCTGGCCAAGCCCAAGGTGACCAAGTACTGTCTCATCTGCGTGAAGGACAGCTACACCGACTTCCACATCGACTCGGGAGGTGCCTCCGCCTGGTACCACGTGCTCAAGGTAGGCTCATCCGGCTCCATGTGCAGGGTCACCTGCGGTCCCCACGAGCCCAGCTGGGCCAGCGCTCAGCTTCTCCAGGAGGGACGTGGAGTCTGGCCCTCGGGAGGCAGAGGGATGGGGTCACATGTTGCGTGTTTCTGAGGAGGAGGAGTTCATGAAGCAGTTGGAAGCGGCCCACTGGAGTGCAGCCCAGGGCTCTGTGGTGTACACACCCAAGGATGAGAATGTGGTGCTGGGAGGACTTCCTGGAAGAGGGGCCCACACAAATGTGGGGGCAGGGCTGGAGGCTCCTGCCAGGAAAGAAGGGAGATGTGAAGACAAACAAACAAGGGGATCCTAAGGCTTGGGCTCAACCACCCACTGGGGTCTCCCCACACCTGCCCGAGCCCAACATGGGGTGGGCGGCTCAGCTCATGATTCTGGCCCTGGGTCCTGCAGGGCAGAGCAGCCCTGACCCCAGGGCTCTCACGAGCAGAGCTTTCTTGAAATTCATCAGACAGCTGGTCCCACCTTTGCTGCCCCATGGCACATGTGGCAGTCCCAGGGTCGCATGAGCACAGCGTGTGGCATGCTGGGGCTCCTGTGCCACACTCATCCCTGCTCACAAACTATGCATTGCAAAGCCCACACGGCCCCACCTTTCAGGGAGGGGGTGGTGTTCACGCCTGGACCCACTGTAGGGAACCCCACTGTCCTTGCATTGCGTCGGGCTCTGCCAATGGCCTCTTGTTGGCAGGGGGAGAAGATCTTCTATCTCATCAAGCCGGCTTCAGCCAACATCTCCCTGTATGAGCGCTGGCAGTCAGCCGCGAACCACAGTGAGATGTTCTTTGCTGACCAGGTGGACAGATGTTACAAGTGCACCCTCAAGCAGGGCCAGACACTCTTCATCCCCTCCGGTGAGTGCCCTGGCCCGCGCCCCATCCACTCCGCCAGGCTCCCCGCCTTTGCCCTGGCCCCCAGCCTCCCGCTCAGCTGTCACCTGTGGTACTGGAGGAGGGGGATGCTCCTGGCCGAGGCTTGTGTTCAGGGGTGGTCTAGGGGTGAGCCCATTTCCCTGGGCTGTGGCCACCCTGCCCTGTCTCCTAGCCCTGTGTGTGTGGGTCAGGGCTGCTGGGCAGCTGACTTGGGGCAGGTGGGGCGGGTTTCTTTAGCTCCTGGGTCGGTGCCAGGCAGGAAAGCCAGTGTGGATGCAGGCTCCCCATCACAGGGCAGGAAGGGGGTGTGGGGGCAGCCAACCAGGGTGGACAGGGGCCCCAGGGCAGGCGGGATGACCTAAGCCCAAGCTGCAGTGGGGAGCCCTCCCTGAGGGCGAAGTCAAGGGCTAACCACGCCCCTGCCTTCTAGGCTGGATTTATGCCACACTCACTCCCGTGGACTGCCTGGCCTTCGCGGGACATTTCCTGCACAGCCTGAGCGTGGAGATGCAGATGAGGTAGGGCCACGCCTGCTGGGGTCCCTGTTGCCAGGCCGGCGTGGTGGCACCCCCCGAGTTTGCCCTTGGGTGACCTGGTCCCTGGGCAGCCTCTGTGGCCCTTAGAGGGTGATGGGTGAGTTGAAAGGCCTCTTCCTGGGCACTGGCCCACAGGCTCACCCTCACACAGGGCGCTCGTTCCCATGTGGTCCCCTGTTCCATCCTGCCACAGAGGGGAGGCCTGAGTGGCGTAGCCTTGGTGTGGCCTTGTCGTGGCTATGATGTGGGGTCACCCTTAGTGTCACCTGTTCAGAGCCGAATGCCCTGGACAATTCTTTGCTATGGTTTCCAGAGCATATGAAGTGGAAAGGAGATTGAAACTGGGCAGCCTGACTCAGTTTCCCAACTTTGAAACTGCCTGCTGGTACATGGGGAAGCACCTGCTGGAGGCATTCAAAGGTATGGGTGTGCAGGTTGGCATCTCTGACGGTGGCTCCAAGTGGCTGGTTTGCGTGCGGAGCTCGGGGGCATGGGGGTGGGTAATGGCTGGGCCTTCATGTGGCCAGAGCCCGGTCCAGGTTGAGCCCTGCAATGCAGCACGAGGCTGGATGGCGCCCTCGGGGCTGTTGGTGTTTTGTTAAGAATGCTGGCTGGGACATGTGTTCCCAGGCCTGGAGTGTGTCGCCTCACGAGATGGCCGGTGGGGCTCCCTGGGGAAGTCGGGAGGCCCTGGCTACAAGCTGAGGGACCCCAGTGGCATGCCTTCAGGGTGGGTGCCTGGCTCCCAGTGGCCGGGCTGCGCTCCCCCTGCAGGCTGAAGCCACCTGGTCCGGAGCCCTTTGTACACCGGCTCCAGCCTGAGGTGGGAAAGCTAAAGAGATGGACCTTGATCTTGGCTTGTCTGTCCCCATGTTGAGATCCCTGGGCTTCACCCTGGCAGAGGGCGTGCCTAGGAGGGAGCCCACGGGGGCTGCACTGGGGGCTCATGGCAGGGAGGTGGGATGGGAGCAGTGACGGCAGAGCCATACCCTGGGACGGTCTGACAGGGTGACCGCTGACCTGCTGGGTCCGCCCCTCTGCCAGGAGACCAGAGAAGTAGCCGGTGACCTGGTGGCTGAGAGATCTGGCGGCTCTGCCTGCAGCTCCCTGGCCAGAAGGGGGGGCGCCTTGTCCCTTTTCTGCAGGGCTTGCCCAGCCCCCAAGGGTGTCTCAGGGGTGATGCTTGTCCCGGTGGCCACAGCTTGTCCCTGGAGTCCCAGCCACCACAGCTGTGCAGGAGCTCATGAGGAGTGGGTACACCCATGGCCCCTCACTCCGGTGGGCCAGGGGACAGGCAGGAGGTGAACTGGGCTGCCTGCCTGGGGCCCCCGGCGAATGGACAGTGGGAGGGCTGTCCTGCCCTGCACAGGGCATCTCGGACAGGGCCCTGAGGTTCCAAGAGGGACCGTTGGCAGTTGGGCAGGTGGCAGTGGGTGGAGGTCCAGCCCTGACCCCGCCCCCTACCCACCATGTGAGGTCGCCCGCAGGTGGCCACCCTTCCCTGACCCAACCCCTCTACCTCCCGCCAGGTTCTCACAAGTCTGGGAAGCAGCTGCCCCCTCATTTAGTCCAAGGAGCTAAAATTCTCAATGGTGCTTTTAGATCATGGACGAAAAAGCAGGTAGGGATGTGGGCCAGGTGTGTCTCCAACTGGAGGGGAGCATGGCTGGTGGGGAGTCCTCCCCAGTGCTGGTCCTTCCTTTGCTGGGTGTCCCCTGCCCACCTGTAGCAGGAGCAGGGTGCTGGGAAGCAGATCAGGGACTGAGGGATGGAGGTCAGGGGGCCTGGAGAGTCCGTGGGAGGAAGGTACGGGGTGGAGAGGGCGCTGAGTGCACCCGAGGAGTGGGGCAGGGTTAGGTTCAGGGCAGGACAGAGAAGAGCCTCTTGGCTTCCCTGGCTAGCCTAGGCATCAGCTCAGAAGTGGGCTTTACTCTCTGATGTGGGCCTCCCTTTGTACTGTGTCTCCCCGTTGTGGCCCCCGTAGCACATGCCATTTTACCCAAGTTACCCCTGATGGTATGCCCAGTACCCCCCCGGGCCCCCACCAGCAGCACTGTCCTGTCCTCCCCATGGTCCCCCCAGCAGCACGGCCCTGTCCCCAGCATGGCCTCCCAGCAGCGCTATCCTCTTCCCCCCCATGGTCCCCCCAAGTAGCACTGTCCTGTCCCCCCACCCCCCCGAGCCCTCCAGCAGTGCTGTCTGGTGACCTCCCAGGCTGTCCTGCAGCCACATATCTGGCCTCAAGGCCCGGAACCGTATCTGGTGTCCCTTCTCCCTCACCTCAGCCATGTGGCCAATGGTAGCAGCCTTGTGCCCAGCAAGAGAGGATGGCCTGTATCACTGCCCAGCTGGTGGTGGCCTGAGGCACCTCATTCTCTCTGGGACTCTGTTACTCCCCCTGTGGAGAGTGGTGGTGGCAGGGCCCTCTTATGGGCTGATGTCCAGCTAGGGGCTGACCAGTGCAGGACCCATGCAGCCAGTCTCTGCCTGCGGTAGCCCTTCTTACATACCCGTCTGGGCTGCAGGGGTCCTGGGTTGTTAGGCAGGAGAGGACCTGGAGGGACAGTGAGGGTGAGTCGGGATTCTCGGCTGTGGAGCCTGCTTGGGGAGTGTGAGTGGCAAGGGGCTGGGGCAGCATGGCCTGGGATGGGTGGACGTTGGCTCCGGACTGGGCAGCTGACTGCTGGCCCCACGTGTGCTGCCCTTCAGGCTTTGGCAGAGCATGAGGACGAGCTCCCAGAGCACTTCAAACCTTCCCAGCTCATCAAAGACCTCGCCAAAGAGATCCGCCTTAGCGAGGTAGGACTGACCTGGGGGGACTGCCAGCCCTGGCCGGGGGACCCTCTGCCTGCCTGCCAGGGACAGCCATGTCTGAGATGGCTCCTCCCGTGGCCCTCTAAGGCAGAGTCACTGGCGTGATGGGGACTCCGAGGCACCTGTGGCTGCCCGTGGCCTCCCAGCCGGAGCTCCCCAGGTGGGTGGGGAGGGGTCTGGAGGCAGGACGGTTCCAGCTGCTGGAGACCCTGCCTGTGTGAGCCTGACTGCTCCCAGGCTCTTCGTGCCATGGGGTAGAATGGTGGTCTCCACCAAGGAGGTGGAGGGGTGGAGGGGTCAAGTGGCTGATGGTGTAGACAAATGGCACCTTGTCACACGGGTACTGTAGATGAATGTGTCACAGGATGGTGTAGATGGATGTGAGTGTGTCGCAAGGGTGTAGATAGATGTGAGCGTGTCACACGGTGCTGTAGGATAAATGTGTGTCACACAGTGATCAGACAGATGTGAGCGTGTCACACAGTGGTATGGACAGATGTGAGCGTGTCACACAGGAGCTGTAGGATAGATGTGAACATGTCCAGCGGGTGGTGTAGACAGACGTGTTGTATGACAGCGTGGGCGGAGGTCCTTTCTGTGGGAGCGTCAGCCATAGCCCGGGCTGAGGCCCTGCTGGAGGGAGGCAGCTGGCCACCTCTCCTTCTTCTTTCCCTAGAATGCCTCCAAGGCCGCCCGACCCGAAGTGACCCCCGCAGTCTCCTCAGATGAAGTCTGTTTTGGGGGTCGGGAGAAAGAGGAGCCCCCGTCCCCTATTGAGGCCAGCCCTCCGCGGTCCTTCCTGGAGAAAGTGTCCAAAAAAAAGACTCCCAAAACCGTGAAGATGCCCAAGCCGTCCAAAGTTCCCAAGCCCCCCAAACCTCCCAAACCCCCGAAGCCCCCCAAGCCACTGAAGCTCAAGGATGGGGGCAAGAAAAAAGGGAAGAAGTGCAGGGGCGCGGCCTCGCCCACCATCCCCAACCTGGACCTGCTGGAGGCCCACACCAAGGAGGCGCTGACCAAGATTGAGCCTCCCAAGAAAGGCAAGGTAGGTAGCCGCACCCTGCCGCCTGTGGTCGGAGCTCCCAGATATCTCCCCTGTGGGGTGGAGCTGGGGCTGCAGAGTCCTTGTGCTGGAGGCTTGGGGCGGGTGGGCTGTGCCCCAGGGAGCTTGGCGCAGTGGGGAGAGAGCCTCACAGGGAAGGCAGTGGGGTCTGTGCTGGGACGGGGGGGCACCACACAGGGTCGCTTGGGGGGACGAGGTGGCTGTATCGTCTCTGAGACCCAAGCACTGGCTGAGATCTGAAGGTGGGCCAGTGCCCAGTGGAGGGTAATAGGGAGGCGGAAAGGGGACTGATGATGTGGGCAGTTATTGGAGGGGCCTGAGCCCCTACAGGCAGTGAGAGAGGCAGACCTGGCCCTGGGGACCTACCAGTATGACCAGAGGCCCTAAAGTGTGGTCTTCGGGGCCATGAGCCCAAGACCAAGCCTCACTGAGTGATTTCCTGCTAGTGGGAGGTTGTTACCCACTTCTTAGCTGGGGGTGGGGACGGGTCAGTGGTGGCCCTGGCTTACCAGGCTCACTAAGGCCAACATCACAGGGCTGCACTGGGGCATATCAATTTTCTCATCCTTAAGGCAAAGAGAATGGATGAACGAACAAATGAACAGATGGATGGATGGCAGGAAAGGGGGAGAGAGGAAGGAAGGAAAGAAGGGGGGAGAGTGCATGAATGGGTGGGTGGATGGTTGGGTGGGTGATTGGGTGGAAGGGATGGGTGGATGGATGGATGGGTGAGTGGATGGATGGATGGATGGGTGGATAAGTATGGATGGGATGGTAGGTGGATGGGTGTATGGAAGGATGGATGAGTGGGATGGTGGATGGGTGTATGGATGGATGGATGGATGGATGGATGGGTGGATAAGTGTGGATGGGATGGTAGGTGGATGGGTGTATGGAAGGATGGATGAGTAGGATGGTGGATGGGTGGATGTATGGATGGATGATGGACAGATGCATGGGTGGATGGGCTGCTGCATGTGAGCCTGTAGGAGGCAGGGGCTCTGTGCTGTGTGGCTCTTGCTTTGCCCTGTAGCCTCAGGGATCCTCGACACCCTCCCACGTCCACTGCTGGGTCATGACTGCTGTTTCCTAGGCCACAAAGAGTGTCCTGAGTGTGCCCAACAAGGAGGCAATCAGCTCGCAGAATGACATGGAGAGGCTAGAAATCCGAGAGCAAACTAAGAGCAAGTCAGAAGCCAAGTGGAAGTACAAGGTGAGGCGTGTGTGTGTGCAGGTGTGTGCAGTTGTGTGGACCTGCCCTCTGGGGGGCTGTGTTCTGTGAGAAGGGGGTGTGGGGGGGTGTGCATGGGCTTTGTGGTATGAGTGGAGGCGCGTTTCCTCCTGTCCCCAGGGCGGGCAGTGAAGGTGTGGGTGTAAGTGTGGCTTCTGTGGGGCCATCGTCCGTAGGGTCGGGTGCCTTCTGGCAGAAGGAGCCAAGTGCATCACTGTCTGAGTTCATGGATAGCCCGCCTTGAACTCATACTCCCTGGAGCCAAACCATGCAGGGGCTGCAGAGAAGGGGCTTTCCAGGATGATACGGTCAGAGGGAGGAGGCTGGCCTCTCCCAGCACCTCTGCCCACTGGTTGCCTGTGTGGGGCTCAAGGACGGTCCTGGGTTTGCTTTTCAGAACAGCAAACCTGACTCCCTACTGAAGATGGAGGAAGAGCAGAGGCTGGAGAAGTGTCCTTTATCAGGGGGCAAGGACCCCAAGTTCTCGTTCTCCTTCAACAAGAGACTGCTGGGGTATGTGCGTCCTCATGCACACGTGCCCCTCCCCTGTCACACATGCACCCCCCCACACACACACATGCCCTCACGGAGGGCTTCCCAGGTGAGGCTCACCTCCTGAGCAGGCAGACCCCTTCCCTGGGTCTGATAGCTCCCGGGCTGATAGCTCTGATGGGTGGGGGTGGTGCAGAGGGGAAGAGCGTGACTGGATGGGTGTTAGCCCAGTTGCTGTCCTGGGCTTGGTAGGGTGGGTCAGGGTCCTGGCCTTGGGCCCAGTGATCAGTGTGAACCCAGTATTCTCAAGTGTACCTAAAATTATGGCTAAGATGGGGGCTATGGAGGAAAAATCTCTGGGGCCTCTGGGGCCTGAGAAATCAGGAAGGCTTCCTGCGGGGCGGGGGGCACTGAGCTGAGAGGTGGAGCACCCAGCCTGGCAGGGCGCGTGTGTGTGGGGGTGGGCACGTCTGCGTTCTAGACTGTGGAATGGGTGTGTGTCTGCTGACCGGCTTCGAAAAGCCAGCCACCCCTCGCCTGCTGAGAAGCCCGGAGCAGCCGTGGTCCCTCGGGCACTTGCCTGTTGAGTCTGAGGTTGGGGTGGGCGCCCCTCGGCGGGGAAGTGGCGCATCCCAGTGGGAAGGGGGCCAGCATTTTGCCGTGGGCTTCAGTGTCCTCCTTTCAGGCAGTGGGGAAATGGGGCCCTGCAGAGCCGGGTGCGATGGGGAGTCATACCAGAGGCCTCTTAGCATCGTGCTGAGGCTGCTCCGAGAACAGGTGGGATTGGGATGGTCCGAGGGCCCCGTTGCCCTGACCTCGTGGCCCTAAGCACACTGTTGATGGATCTGAAGGTCAGGTGCCGGGCCCCAGGGGCTTGGGGGCTGCATTTGGCAGCAGCAGGAGACAGCTGTGTGTGCTCCTGCTCCATCCAATCCCGAAGGGCTCCTGCCGCCGGGGAGTGGGGGCCGTCCCGTTGGCAGCTGATGCAGGCCCTGTCCTGGCCCACCGTCCCCATTGCTGGGTGCGGCCAGAGCCCTGCCTTGCGCTGACAGGGAGGGCCATATGAAAGACAGCGGAATTTATTTTTCTGAAATAGCCAGGAGGGGAGCCCAGGCTATCGGCGCTGGCTCCGTCTGAAACTGAGCTGGTGCCGGACCCCAGGGCAGGGGGCGGTGAGGGGCACTCCTTCTAACAGCCCAAGAAAGGGCCAGGCATGCACCCCAGGGCCACGTGCCATCCTCGCTGGGGCCACAATGGCTGGGAGGAGGCTGTGGGATGGGGACGTGTGTGGCCAGCGGCTGGTCCTTTGAGGCCCAGGATGGAGTGCAGGGGGAGCACTGAATGACTCACTCGTGCCACCCCAGCTCCAAGGCCCTCAAGCCGCAGCCCAGCCCAGGTGTGTTTGGGGCTGTTCAGAGCTTCAAGGAGGACAAGCCCCAGCCGGTGCGGGACGAGTACGAGTACGTGTCGGACGACGGGGAGCTCAAGATTGACGAGTTTCCCATCAGGAGGAAGAGGAGCGCCCCCAGGAGAGATCTGTCTTGTGAGTGAGGGAGTGAGGGTGGGGAGCGGGCCGTCCTCCCGAGGCCTCTGCCAGACGCACATCTGCTGTGTTTCAGTCTTGCTGGACGGGAAGGAGCCACTGCCCACGCCCGCCTCGAAGCCAAAGCTGGACTCGGCACTCTACAAGGTAAGGACGTGGGTGCTGGGCCCCAGGAGGCCAAGCCAGGGGTCCTTCCCTTTCTCGGGCAGTCCTGCCATGCAGTGGGACATGCCTCATGGTTTTGCGTGGGGACTGCAAAAGGGGTCATCTTCTGCCTTGTCTCAGGCGTTTTCATGGGGAGGGTGGCCTGGGTTCTGGCCATGGGCCCCACAGATGAGGGATGAAGACGGAGCATACAGAAGTCTGTGGGTCTCAGTGAGTGGCTGCCCCGCCCTCGAAGATAATGAATGGGGAGATGTGGGGCCAGGCCTTGCTCTGTGCTGTGGGAGCTGAAGTCAGGCCACCTCCAACCCAGGACATGGAGGCTGTTTCCAAGGAGGCCAGGGTCCTCACAGAGCCAGCAGCCAGGTCCTGACTGGGGTCCCCGAGCCCGGGCATGAGCTCCCATCTGCTTCCTGCCCAGCCACACGGCTCCTCTCGCATCTGTGGTCAGAATTGGGGCTCATGGGGCCACAGGGCAGGGCGTGAAGATCGCTCTGCCCTTTGTGGCAGGCTGGCAGTCCCAGCAGAAAGCCCTGGCTCCAGCCCTGCCCGCGGTGCTCAGTACAAGGGCTAGCTCCTCACAGACTCGGAGAAACGTCTTTTTATGGCCAAAGGGAAATAGTAGCTCTCCCCCAAACTGCCTCTGACCCGTGGCCTCATCCCCGCAGCAGAGTGACGACTCCTCTGACGAGGGCTCGCTGCACATCGACACAGACACCAAGCCCGCCCGCAACGCCAAAGTGAAGAAGGAGGGCGTGGGCTCGGCGGCGGGCATCCTGGACCTGCTGCAGGCTAGCGAAGAGGTCGGAGCGCTTGAGTACAACCCCAACAGGTGTGCAGAGGGCCCGGGCCATGTGCAAGGTGGGGTGTGGTGGTTGTGGCAGTGGGCGTGAGGGGGCAACCTGGGCCCCCTCCAGAGTCAGGGCAGCCAGAGCAGGACTCCGCCCCAGCAGGGGTGGTGCCGGACTGCCAGGGCGATGAGTGGGGGCTGGGTCTGCTGGCCCCCAGAGTCTGTGGAGCTCCTGGATGTGTAGATGGGGGGAGCCTGAGAGACGTCTGTAGGGGCTGCCCTCCCTGGGAGTCTGTGGAGGAGCAGGGCTGGGCTCTGGTCAAGGGCACTGTGTCTCTGGGACCCAAGGCGTCAGAGACCTCACCTGCAGGGAGGGAGATGGTCGCCTCCGAGCTTGGGGACAGAAGAGCCGAGAGGTGGGGCTGGATCTGCTGGGTTCCCAGGTGACCACACCCAAGCCGCCTTGGGAGCCGCCTCACTGCAGCCGGGGAGGCCCAGGTGGCAGGGTCCCTCCGGCCCAGTCCTGCCCGGCCCAGGCCGCTGATGGGAGAGAAATGGAGGACCCCTCCGCATGTTGTTGGATGAAGGGCCTCCGCTCGTTTCTGTGGTGATGGTCCCCGTTGAAGACTCTCCATCTAGTTAAACTTGGTTTTTAAGCTTTGTGGTCGGTTTTTTTACAGGGGACTTTCACAAGTACCACAGACATAACTGAGGGGTCAGGGCGTCCCCAACAGGGGACCTCTACTGCCCTGCTCGTCCTTGGGACAGCAGCAACTCCCACGCAGGACAGCTGGGTCAAGGGCACGCTGCCAGAAGGTGGCCCAGGCAGGACCAGAATCCCCTGTCTGCCTGATGATGGACCCCGGGGGTGGGGACTCCAGAAGGCCCCCGTGCTGGGCAGTGACATCAGGCAAGGGTGACCTGCCTGGGGAAGGTGGGGCTCACGCGGCCTGCGCGGTGCTCGGCCCCCTCGATCTGCCTCCAAACCTGGGTCCAGAATTGAGGTCCCAGATCTACACAAGCTGGCGAGTAGGCCGCACCCCTCGCCGGCATCAGACACACTGGAGCCCAGGGAAGCGGATTAGGCCGTGTTGGGAAGGGCTTCTGCTGGTGAAACAGCAGGCCTTCTTTTGGGAATGTCTGTGGTGTGCGCCGGGCTGGGTTCCCAGACAGCCAGAGACGCCTTCTCCCTGGGGGTGCAGCAGGGGCTGGGGGTGTTGGCAGCCCTTCTGTGGCCCTCTGAGTGTGCGCTCCCGCTCAGTGCCCAGGGGTTTCTGTCCATGTGCAGACATGGGACCCTCTCGGTCAGACGTGCTATCCTAGGACCCTGGCCTGAGGCCCTTGTGCTGGGGGCAGTCGGCCTGTGACCCCCTTTCTAGGAGCGGCCCTGTGGCATGGGCTCAGCCCCAGGGAGGAGGGTGGCCAGCGTGTGGGTGTGCTGCTCACGGCTTTGCAGACATGCACATGTGCCCTCACACCCGCCCGCGTTGTGTGCACACGTGCCTGCCAGGTCCACCCCCTGCTGCCTGCCGCGGGCAGTTCCTCTCCCCAGTCTCCCGTTTGGAGAGCAGGTCAGTTTTTGATGGTCCGCTTGCTCTGTTTTAAGTTTTCGCTGTTGTGAAAAAAACAGCTGAAAAAAAAAATGGAGGGAAATATGTTAATTTCTTGTGGATGGTTTGTGGAGTGTTTACTGCTGGGGGTGAGGGGAGAGGATTTTGGTATGATAATTGGAGGATTAAGAGATTATTTTCCATGTGTGTTGCTTCGACTTTGCCCCTTGATTTGCCGGCCCGTGTGGATAGACCGGCGGCCCGTGCCACGTGCGGCCCTGGGCTCCACTGGCCTCCTCTCGGGGGTAGCGGAGCTGGGCTGGGACCACGCCGGCTCCGGGGGGACGCTCGTGGTGGGTGTCCTGGCCCCCTGCCCTCCCGTCCCTGTGGGAAGCCTGGTGTCTTCCCAGCCTTGGTGGGGCCACATCCATGCCCGAGAGCCGAGCGTCGTGGGTGCTGGGCCAGCTGGGGGCTCCTGATGTTTCCGTGTAGGTCGGGGGTCTGGTGCAGCAATGAGACGCTGTGTGTCCCTGGTCGGACCTGGACAGCCCTTTGGCCGCGCAGCTTGGTCGGGGCAGGCAGCATCACGGGGGTGGGGCAGAGGGGCCAGGAGCTCCCAACTCCGCAAGGGGTCTGCCCAGACTGATTTTCCCACTCTTCTGGCTTTGGAACTGCAGTCCTATTTGGTTCCAGTAGAAACCAGAACACTGTGGTCCAGTGTGTCTGGGATGGGACCTGGGGAGGTGGTGTTTGTGGAGGGCTGCCTGTGGGAGGAGGCCAGAGTCCTTGGCCTGGACCCCAGGTATGACCGGCAGGACAGCTTCTGTCCCAGCTTGCTTCATGGGGCCCCCAGGACCTGGGGGGACACTCTGTGTTTGTGCTCCCTGGGGGCCAACTCAGTCTCCCCCAGCCCTCCAGCCCCAGGCTTGGGAAGCTCTCATTTCTGAGTGGGGACACATGGCCCCTTTCATTTTAACAGTCTTACTAAACATGCATCCAGCACTTGGTGGTGGGGGTTGGGGGGCCGTGGTGTGAGAGCCGATGAGATGTACATGTTGCAGAACCCCCCAGAAGGGTCTGCGTGCACTGACACTTTGGGTATTGCTTTGGGGTCACAGTAGCCGTGCAAGTTGGTTGCTCCCCTGTGGGGGGGGTACATGGGGCAGGCAGGGTGGGGGATTGCTGGAGGTCAGACATAGGATGGGGCCCTGCAGTTGCTCCCTGGGCCTTTTGGTCCCTCACCCCATATCTGGCTCCTGCTCCTGTCTCCTGGGGGTCCAGGGAGTGGAAGAAGGGTCTGCTTAGGAGTGCCCAATGCAGTGGTTTGGTTGGGGGCCCTGCAGGCCAGGATGGGCTGTCCTATTCCCAGTGGCCCACAGGCTGGGGTGATAGACAAGGACAAGGGCCAGAAATGGCCCCCGAGGGGAGCTGCCTGCTGGGCCAGGGCTACTGGGAGCTTCCTGGGCTGAGCTGAGGAGGTCCCCCAAGGAGGCCCAGAAGGATCCCATGGGAGGGTCCGCTGGACTGAGAAGGAGAGTGAAGCTTCTGGAGGAGCCCAGGCTTGGGCTTGGAGAGCTCTCTCCATCTAGCCATATCCAGGACCCTGCTGTGCACGGGGGTGGCGAGGGGGCCTGCCTCTCCTTCCCAGAGCCCAGGCCAACAGAGAGTACGGGGCCAGGTGGTGGCACAGCCTCACTGGGTCCTGGAGGGAGGGGAGCTGGTATAGCTGGGAGGAGGTTGGGGAGAAGTGGGGTGGGCAAAGAGGGCATGGCAGGGCACTGGGGGCAGTGGCACCTGGAGCCAGAGGGCAGTGGGTGCTGGGGTCAGGTCAGCACAAGGTGGCATTGGGAAAGGATCTGAGCTATTGTGTGGCCATCAGGTAAAGAATAGGTGGGAGCGAGTAGTTGTGATCAGAGACAGGAATGGACATCCCTCTCACTCTGCCCCCTTCCTCTCCCTCACATCTCCTTATGTCCCCTCTGCACGCCCTTCTCTGTCCCTGTAGAGTGTGGGGACAGAGAGCTGGCCTTTTCTAAGTGGGAGTCATCAGCTACCACTATGTTGTACCCCAAGCTCTCTTCTGGCCACTTGGTGGGAGGGTGCGTGGGCTGTGGGCCTGGATGGAGTGCTGTGGGCTATGGGATGTGGGTTGTGAGCTGAGTACTGTGGGCCGTGGACTGAGTGCTATGGGTCGTGGGTTTGTGGGCAGAGTATGTGTGCCATGGACTGAGAGCCATGAGCTGTGGGCTGAGTGCCTTAGGCTATATGCGGTGAATGCCGTGGGCTCTGGGCTGAGTGCTATGGGCCATGGGCTGTGGGCTAAGTGGCATGGGTTGTGGGCTGTAGGCTGAGTGCTGTGGGGCATGGGCTATGGGCTGAGTACTGTGGGCTGTGGGCTGAGTGCCGTGAGCCATGGGCTGTGGCCTGAGTGCCATGGGCTGTGGGCTGAGTGCTATGGGCCACGGGCTGTGGGCTGAATGCCATGGGCCGTGAGCTGCGGGCTGAGCCATGGGGTATGGGCTGTGGGCCGAGTGCCGTGGGCCGTGGCCTGAGTGCCATGGGCCGTGGGCTGAGTGCTATGGGCCATGGGCTGTGGGCTGAATGCCGTGGGCCATGGGCTGTGGGCTGGGCCATGGGGTATGGGCCATGGGCCATAGGCTGAGTGCTGTGAGCTAAGTGCCATGGGCTGTGGGCCGAGTGCCGTGGGCTGTGGGCCAAGTTCCGTGGGCCATCATGGGCTGAGTGCTGTGGGCTGTGGGCCGAGTGCCGTGGGCTATGGGCTGAGTGCTGTGGGCTGTGGGCTGAGTGCCGTGGGCTGTGGGCCGAGTGCCGTGGGGCATGGGCTGAGTGCCGTGGGCCGTGGGTGGAGTGCCGTGGGCCGTGGGCTGAGTGCCTATCTCTCTGTGCCTCCAGCCAGCCCCCAGCCTCCCCCAGCACGCAGGAAGCCATTCAGGGAATGCTGTCCATGGCCAACCTGCAGGCCTCTGACTCCTGCCTGCAGACCACATGGGGTGCCGGCCAGGCCAAGGGCAGCTCACTGGTGGCCCACGGTGCCCGGAAGAACGGGGGTGGCGGCAAGAGCGCAGGCAAGCGGCTGCTGAAGCGGGCAGCCAAGAATAGCGTGGACCTGGACGATTATGAAGAGGAGCAGGACCACCTAGACGCCTGCTTCAAAGACTCGGACTACGGTGAGCCCTGTGGGGGTGTGGGCGGGCTCTGGCCTGCCCCCTGGGGCCTCTCCACGGTGCTGCTGGGGCTCGTCCTTGTGCCGACCCCTGGCCGTTCTTTAGCACATGGAGAAGTCGGCCTGAGGAAGCATGTAACTCGGTGGAGGGCGTGCCGTAGTCACTACCCAGAAGGAAATCCGCCCCGGCCCCGGCCCCGGCCCCAGGTCTCCCCGTGCGCGTGCATCGGGTCCTGGGTGCAGGCGGTCCTTCACGGGCTCTTCACGGCCCCACACGTGCCCATGTCCACTGCCGGTAGACGCCTGGTGGCTTCCTCCTCTTGGCCACTGTGGACACTGCTGCTGTGAATGCGGGTGCAGGGGTCATTGTGTGCCCATGGCTGTGGTGCACCCGGGCAGGGACCTGGGAGGGTGCGTGCTGGGTTGAGGGTCCATTCCCATGTTGCCTTCTGAGGACCAGCCCAGCCATCCCCCACGTGACCATATACTCACAGACACGTTGAGACCCCATCTGCCCTGCGCGTCTCTGTGTGGATAGCAACACCGAGGCCCAGAGTGGCCCACATCTGAGGGGGGGCAGAGCAGGGACCCTGAGGGGCATGACCCTTCACGCCCCACCCCAGTCCTCCGGGCCCCGCACATGCAGGGCTCAGGAATGCGCACCTGCCTGCGTGTTCGGCCTGCCCCTCGGGGATGTGTAGGGTGCCCCCGGGCCAGCGATACGCTGGCCCCGGTGGTGCAGGGTCTGCCTTTGGTGTGGTCCTGATGCCCTGCGCTCACACTCCTGCCCCTGGAGCGCCCTCTTAAGGAGAGGCTGGCCCGGCCCCAGCTGGTGGACAGATAGCAGGGAGCCTCTTTTCTAGCCTCCTGGGTGGGGGGGCAGGCCCTGGGTGCGAGGACACAGCTATAGTGGAGGCACCTGTGAGTCGCCCAGGGCTCCTGGATGGGGCTCCGTCATCGGAGACTCGCTGGGACAGCGGCCTCTGATGGACTTGGGATGTTTTCTTCTCTGACAGCTGTGGAGAAGGAAGCACAGGGGACACTGCAGCCAGGCTGGGGCGGGACCTGTGGGGGCTGCCAGGGCCTCTTGTCTGACCAATCCCTGCCCTCCCTGGGGCTGCCTGTGCCTGTGCATGTGGTCTACCTGAAGACCCCATCCCCCAGTGGCACTGCCGGCTCAGGCCTTTCTCCCCCTGCCCCCCTAGTTTACCCCTCCCTGGAGTCTGACGAGGACAGTCCGGTCTTCAAGTCCCGGTCCAAGCGGAGGAAAGGCTCTGACGATGCTCCCTACAGTCCCACAGGTAGTGCCGGGGGCTGGGCAGCGCATCCCCTGCCCATCCCTCTGGCTTGAGAGCTGTGAGCCCCCTGGCACTGTGAGGGGCGCTGGTGGGGCTGGCTGCCTGCGGGAGCCTGACCGGGGCTCTGAGGAGGCCAGCCCTTCACCTGGTTCGTCCCGTCTTTGCACCTGGCTGGGTCAAGGCAGCCTGTGGGGTAGAGGTCTGGTCCACTGTCTGTGTGACCCCCTGCCTGTTCTCCCGTCTTACTGGCATGGGGGCCCTTCCCACTGGGGCTCATGTTGACCCTCCCCGTGACTCAGGGACAGACTGGGGCAGGGTCAAGGAGGCTGGGGGGTGTTTCAGGGGATGGGTGGCCGCTCCAGGCAGGGTGGTGGTCTCTCCCACAGCGAGGGTCGGCCCGTCGGTGCCAAGGCAGGACAGGCCTGTGCGTGAGGGCACCAGAGTAGCCTCCATCGAGACCGGGCTGGCAGCTGCCGCCGCCAAGCTGTCCCAGCAGGTGAGGAGGGGCCCTGCCTGGGCTCAGGCTCCCCAGATGCCTCTGCTCCTTCCAGCCCTATGGCCAGCCCGCCCAGGCTGGGAGCTGTCACAGGGTTGGGGACGTCTGAGTACTGCTGAGCCCTGGCAGTGGGCAGCTGGGGAGGTGGGAGCTGGCAGTGGGTCCCCCAGCAGCTCTGAGTCTGTTGGGGGTGTGAGGGGGTGAGGGGCAGAGAACATGTCCCCTCGTGCAGGGGCATGCTGGTCTGCACACAGGCCCTGGCGCTTCTCTGGGGTTTGCGGTGAGTGGGCGTGGGCCTATCCCTTTTTGCCACTGGGGACTAGCTCTTTGGCGTCTGAAGTTGGCTCCTATGCTTCCTTCAAAGGAGGAGCAGAAGAGCAGGAAGAAAAAGAACACCAAAAGGAAGCTGGCTCCCAACACCCCCTCCCCCTCGGCCTCGGCCTCCACCACGTCGGCCTCCACCACATCAGCCTCCACCACGTCGGCCTCCACCACCCCGGCCTCCACCACCCCGGCCTCCACCAGCACGGCCAGCAGCCAGGCCTCACAGGAGGGCAGCTCGCCCGAGCCCCCGCCCGAGGCGCACAGCAGCAGCCTGGCGGATCACGAGTACACTGCAGCCGGAGCCTTCTCAGGGGCCCAGGCTGGCCGTGCCTCCCAGCCCATGGCCCCGGGGGTCTTCCTCACACAGAGGCGGCCCTCTGCGTCCTCCCCCAACAACACCGCTGCCAAAGGTACCGCTCCCGCGCGCCCTGAGCAGCCCTGCTCTCGGTCAGCACTGCAGGGACCTCGGCCTGCTCTGTCCCACCGTGGCCCTGGGTCCGTAGCCACGTGCTTGGCCCGTGTGGGGAAGAAACGGTCCCTCTCAAGACCCAAGAGCTACGGTCCCTCATGGGGCAGAGGCCGGGCTGGTGGCCTCGGCGCTGGAGCCTGGCTTGGAGTTGGGGTGCGGTTAGCTGTTTGCCGAGGGTTCTCTGGGTGGGGCGTGAGGGGATCCAGGCTCCCCTACGCGATTTGGCAGTGGGACTGCCGACTAGGTCCCTTGGATCCTCACTCTCCCCAGGCCCCTGATCTGCCTGCATTCTGGCCATAAGACCCAGCTGGCCACCGACACGAGGAGCATGGCTCCTGCTGCCGGGTGGGAGGATGGGCCTCACTCTGGAGTGATGCTGTCCCCTGTCCCTGTCAGCGCAGCCTCAGGCAGGGCACTCTGCCGGCCACTGGTGGTTCTGCACGGTCTGGAGTGGCCGGGGCTCAGGTCTTGGAGGTCCATCTTCCGGAGACAACGGAGGTCTAGTAGGGGCTCCTCTGGTCTCTCGCTCACCTGGCATTTTCCCATCTCCTTCCCTGCCTACAGGAAAACGTACAAAGAAGGGCATGGCCACCGCCAAGCAGAGGCTTGGGAAAATTTTGAAAATTCATCGGAACGGAAAACTGCTCCTTTAAAGTTTGGAAAGCCAGGATCCTTCCGCTCCGCTCAGGACTCCCGGAGCCCCGCTAGAACATCAGCCCCCAGGAGGGTGGCCGCGCTGCCTCACCCCGGGGAGGGCCTGGCCCCCTCCCAGCCACCACTCCCCCCATACGAGCATCTGTTGCTTCAGCAGGCAGAGCTCACCGATGTGGACAGACATCCTTTCTCAAGTTGCTTAGAGTGACCAGTTCCCGAAACTCAGCCCTGCCCGTTTGAGGACCATTCCAGTTTCAGGAGAGCCTCCAGGCACCCCTGACTGTGGGTGTGATCGCAGGGCTTCGGCAGCTCTGCTGGGAGCACGAGTCCTTTGAGGAAGGAGGAGTGAGCCAAAGCTCACCAGGCCCAGAGTCTGAGCTAGCCACAGGCTGGTAGCCTCCAGAGGCTTAAAAAAGGCAAAGAACACTAGAGAGGAAGAGGAGGAGAAAGTGGGGTCTTATGTGCCCCCCTACTCTTCCCGAGTGATTCTCAGACAGTCCAGAGAGTGTGAGGCCCGGCCAAGAGAGGGGATTCTGTGCTCCCCGGCCGGGGGCCGGCGGGCCGGATGGTGGGTGTCGTGCCCCGAATGGCCAGGGCCTTTCTTGGGATGCTGGGGCCGGCAGCAGGGTCAGTGTGTTAGTGGCTGGGGGCGCCGTGATGGGGTTCCCCTGGAAGGGTCAGGCCCAGCCACGACGTGGGGCCTAGGGGCCCGGGCTAAGCCATGAGGGTGGGCCCCCGCTGCCCCACCGGCTACACTCCGAGAAGCACTTCTCAGCTGAGACACCCCGCCTGGCGGGGCGGATGGCGGCGGGGCGGCCCGAGGACGCGGGGCCCGGCACGTCTGTCTGTCATCTGTCCGTGTTTGGTGTCGAGTCCCTGGGTGGACCCTGGACCGAATGTCCGCCCGTCGACACAGAGGGGCTGGAGTTGTTTCTCAGGCAATCCTGTATTTTAATTTTAGATCTATCTCCTGAAGCATATTTTTCATAGAATGTAGCGTGTAAATAGCTTTTTCAATAACTTCTTTTTTATAAGAGTAAAAGTATCTTTAGGGATTTCTTTCTAGAGAGTCCGTCATTAACATTTATACGAGTTTTTTGCCGAGTATGATGAGCACTTGGTTTTTGCCTTCTTTCTGTTTACTGTTCCTGTTGGTGTTACTGTTTTCTTTTAGGAACTAAGGTATTGCCTGAAAAACAAGTGGGTGTGTGTGGAGCCTTCTGTCTGTCTTTGCAGCAGCAGCCGTGCGCGAGACCCGCTCCAGACGCGACGGGAGAGGGCTCTTCGACTCGGACACCAGCTCTTTCTTTCCTTCTCGTTGGCGGAGGGGTGGGGATGCAGTTATTTTACTTAGCACCTTGTGAAGTGTTTCTGTGTTTTGTGATGCTGTAATTTATTAATGTTTGTAGCTTTTTATATTTGTACATTTCTTATGAGCTTTGTTTATACGCCTGTCCCCAGGGGCCGTGTCGGCGAGGCCCGGCCCCGAGGCTGGCTGGCGAGCTCGCCGGGCGCTGGCTGCGCTCACTGTGCCGTCCTGGCGTCCGCGAGGCTTCCTTTCCCGTCCTTGTTGAACATTTATATAATCTAACCCGGCCATCCAGCTGTTCTCTCTCTTTTATTTTTTAAAGTTTATTATTATTATTATTTGGCAACATGTACATTTCTAACAAAGTTTACCGTGGCTATTAAAGTGTTTTATTTCCCAATTCATATTACTCTTGTATCGAGTCCCTAAGGTCTAAGGCAGCTTAGATCAAAGTTTTAAAAGAGTAAAAATATTTCAGGTTTTGTACAGAACCCTGTCTGTGTCATTCCTGCTCATCGGCCAGCGGCGGCTCCCGTGGTGGGGGTGGCGGGAGGGAGCCCCAGGGGCTGGGGGCGCAGGCCCAGACCGGGGATGCGTGGGCCAGCCATCCCCTCGGAAAGCGTGCTCTGCTCTGCACCCCAAAGCTGCAGCTCCTGGCACCAGCCTGCAGGAGCCGCCAGAAGAGCCCGTGGGGATAGGCAGCCTTTAGAGGCCTGGCATCTATCCATCGGGAGCCTCCAGAGGCACAGCTGAGAGCATGGGGGTGGGGGGGGCAGGGCAGAATTCATTATGTACCATGTGTTACGAAATACAGAACTGTAGCACCTGGTGCCCTCCTCGCCTCTTCTGTCTGAGCTTTGGTTCCCTCCATCCTGCTGGGTGTCCAGGCAGATATCCTCTATCCCACACTGTGGCTGAGCACCTCCAGGACCTCAAGGGAGCTCAGGGTGGGTCAGGGTTGGGCTCCAGGCACCCATCCTCCTCCCTGGAAGGGGCTACCCCTCTGTTGGACATCTCAGACATCTCTGGGCCCTTGGACGTGGCACTCTCCCCAAATACCTGACCCCGCAGTTCCCTCTGCTGGATCCCACATGAAGTGGCGGCCTCTGCACACTCCCAGCCTGGCCGCTCATCCTGCTTGCAGCTCCCTCATCCCGGCCTATTTGTGCGGCTATTAGGACTGGACCTTCAAAGGTCGTCTGGGATCTGGGTTCTGAGGCCCAGGGCCCAGGGAGAGGCTCCCAGGGACCACCCAGCATCCTCTGTGCCCCAGGCCCCTTCCCGGGCTGCCCTTGGGGAACCCTGTTGCTGGGTGCCCGGGCCTTGCCCTCTGCCCTCACCAGGGCCCCGGGTGCCTGTGTGAGGTCCCCACAAGGTCCCTGGCTGGGTGTGTCTGAGCGCAGACCCCGGGCCTGCATCTCTGGGTGTGGCTGTGCGGGGACAGCGGGGGCTGGGTGCTGCTCTGGCCTCCAGGGGTCTTCTCCCTTCTCCGTAGGTGGCTGATAGCCCCAGACAATAAACTGGGAGGGGGGTACCGAGCGAGCTCCCAGCACAGCCTGCAGACCTGCTCCTCACCCAACAGCCGACCCTCCTAGCAGGCAGGCTGGGGGGTCTGGCCAGCCCGTCCACAGGGCCCCCAGGGACCCCACTTAGTGCGTTCGTACAGAGGGCCTGGCTCTCTGGCCACCAGGCCTCCTTCCAGATTTCACCACTGGCCTCCGGGGCTTTCTGACGCGGGCGCACACTCGCAGGCCACAGCGGCTGGAGGTCAGAGGTCCCACCCCCAGAGCCGTGGCTCGGACACGGCAGGTGTGTGCGTGCGCGCGCGGGCAGGTGCGTGCGTGCGGGTCACCGCGAGGTTGGGCGGCTCCTCTCGCTCCTCTAGAGCCTCGCGTGCAGCCGCGCTCACCGACGTTCTGACGCGAGGCCCCGGCCCGCCATTTCCCAGCGGCCTGGCGGAAGCGCGGCCAGCACAAGCGGAGCACGGGCCCGGGGAGCCCCCCGCCCCAAGCAGAGACAGAGCCGCCTGACAGCCGTGGGCTTCGCAAGGGCAAACACGAAGTTGCACGCCAGCCGTCCGAGCCGTCGGAGCTGTTTGTTGCTGCAGTGGGCCTGGTCCGTCCGGTGGCACAGGGGCCGTGTCGCGCGCCCCGTGCCTCCCCTCCGGTAAATACGCACACTGCTCCCCAACTCGGCTTTCAGAGTTCAGCCGCACTCCGTGGGCGCAAACCCCTGCTGCGTGCCCGGCGCTGTGCTGAGAACCTTCTGGAGCCATCATCGAGGCCCGCAAGAAGCCCATTTTACTGAGGAGGTCACCGAGCTCAGAGGAGGGGCCCGCTGCCCCGCCTGGAGCAGAGCCCAGGTCTTGTCAGCGCCCGGACCTGCTCACCCACCAGGTAAGAAAGGGCTTCTGAGAGGTTTCCTGGAGCGCCCGCGGCGGAGGGTCGGGGTACGAAAATGTCGTTAGCAACGTGAGCAAAGGCCCCAAGGCAGGAGACGTTCCTGTGGGACTCCCGCCCTCACCCAGGGCTCCTCTCCCCTGGGAGTCGTGTCCATGCAGGCGGGACCTCAGCACTGGGGGCAACCTGGTCTGCTTTGCACCACTGCCTCCCTGGGTGCCTGGAGCCTGGGGAGGAGCCAGTCCCAAAATGAGCAGGAAAGAAGGGTCCCCCTTGGTGCCTTGGGGAAATACCGAGAGTGACCACGAGGGGGCAGGGGAGGGCCGGGAACCAGCCTCCGCGGGCGATGGTTGCGGGAGCTCGGTTAGCTCTGGTGTGCGAGGGGAGGGGCAGGGGGTGGAGTTGGCGCTGGGGCTCCTGGCCTAGGGGACAGCCCCCTCTCCAGAGAAGTGAGTGGTCAGCGCGCTGCAGTGCAGGCAAGGGGGGAAGCACGGTCCCGTCGGTGTTGTCCTAAACTGCGTAAGCGGCCAGTGCGCCAGGGCCTGTGCCAGCACCAGCCATGTATTGGTGCGCTCACACTTGCAACTGTCCTCTATGGAAGGTCCTAGCACTGTCTTTATCTTACGGTGGGGAAACTGAGGCACGCAGTCTCGCAGCTGGTGGAGCTGGGATTCAGGTCTAGGGAGACAGTTCCTGGGTCCTGGGGGAGGAGTTGTGCCAGGGCAGAGAGAAGGGGGCTGCTGTGCAAAGGCCCTGAGGTTGGGGCAAGGTGGGGTGCCATCTGATGACGGCTGGAGCAGGGGGCCTCAAAGTTGGGCAAGGCAGCATGGCCAGGCCATGCTGTGGCACCTGGAGCTTGTAAAGGGTACTGGTGCCATCCCCTCGCTTGGCTTTCCCCTCCACCACGAGGGTCTCTAGTTCTGAAGGCTACACAAGGATCTTCAAGCCTGCCTCCCCCTCTGGGCCCCACCCATCCCACTCTGCACAGCCCTGACTAAAGAGCCCTCTTTGCAGATAGGGAGACTGAGGCAGATCCTTTGCAGAAAGTCTCTGTCCTCCTTAGGTGTACGAAGGAGAATCAAGAGGGCAACCTGTCCAGGGTTTAAAAAAGGATGCTACTGGCATAAAAATCCAGGCAGGTTCCCAGTCCTGTGAAAACAAGTCTGCGTGGCAATAATTCCCAGTGATAACAGTGGTGTAAGATTCCTATCAAATACCATACTGCCAGTGTGGCTGCCTTTCCTGAGCGCCTACTGTGTGCTGGGCAGAGTGCTTCAAGCTTTCCCACTGCTAATCGCTTACCACTGTGCCTCCGCCTCAGCGTATTGATGGGAGGCTTGGAGTGTGGGGCTGAGAGATGGCCTTTGAGCAGAGGACCTGAGGTATGTATTGGGTTTGCAGGAACAGCTTGTGCAAAGACCCTGGGGCAGGAGTGATCTTCCTAAAGGATAGTGGGGCACAGTGTAGGTGGAGAGCTTGGTAGCACCAGGGTTCCTGCAAGGTCTTGTCCCTTCCAGAACTTGGCCCAAAATGCTTGCCTTGATGAGTGGCAATATCACTGGCTTGAGGAGCCGTCGGGGGGCACCCTATGCCTGGCTGTGGGACCTCAGGGAGGGCCTCAGCTCCCTCCCCACACAGAGGGGCCACTGGACTCCCACCCCAAGGGCCTGTTGGTCATGTGATCTTGGCCAGTCACTTCCTATCTCTGTGCCTCTTTCTTCTGCTGACTGCGAGCAGAGGGACAGAGGAGGGGCGGCAGCTGGAGCTGAGTGGGAGTGTGTCCCCACTGGCCTGCCCTCCATCCTCGCTGCCACAGCCTGCAGCAGAGTGCCCGCGTTGGGGTCTGGTTCCAGCGGGATGCAGGTGGCCTTACATGGCCTGGCATGGCCCAGGGGCCTGTGTTTGCAGTGTCAGTGCCCAGTTAGACTCGCATCAGCCCCGCAGTCTCCTCCTTCTCTGAGTGGATCCTTACTTTTCACATCCCCAGAGCCTGGTGGACAGATGGACCTGGGTGGGGTGGCCGGGCTGTCGGGCAGCCTGACAAATGGCCTCCCTCCTGGGCCGCTGGCCTGCCTTTCCCAGGCCGAGTCCCGCCGGCCGCCTCATCCAAACATCCCTGGGGATGCCACCTCGGCAGAAAAATGATGCTGTTCCATTAACATCTGACACGGATTTGCAGGCCCCAAACAGACGAGCATGCACGTAAACACCCGGCTCAGAGAGGGATCCTCGTAATTAATCGTCTGCCTGAGCGCCCGCTGGCCTCCCCGCAGCTCCAGCCAGGGTTATTTCAAGATTGCAGTCCCTCCTGGCCCCCCGCAAACTGCATTTCCCAAACAGCGGATGTGCCTGCTTGTAGGAAGGAGAGAGAGGATCCTGGTTCTGTGGGCCTCGACTTCTTCCCTGTGAAATGGATCTTCCTCCAGGGTGGCCACATCCATGCAGCTGCTCCAAGCCCCTGCTCCTTGTCCTTTGGATCCTGGGGGTCCTTCTCACCTGTTCTTCTCCCTGCACTCCTGGACTGGGTCAGTTCTGGCTCTGTCAGATCATAGCACCTGCTGGCTCCCTCAGCTGTCCCAGAAGTCCCCACATTGTCCCCCCTTAGCCCTCCCTGGGACCCCCTATACCAGCCACCCTCAGCTTTCCCCAGGAACCCTACCATACCAGCCCTGGCTCCCTGGGACCCCCCCCCCAAACTACCTGCCCTCGAGCCCCCCCCCCCCCAGGAACTCTGCCCCCACACCAGGCCTACCTCCCTGGGACCCCCTACCAGCAGCCCTCCAGTCCCCCAGGACCCTCCCCCACACTGGCCCTGCCTTGTCTCTGTCTCTGATTTCCTTTCTTCTGATTTCCACATTCAGCCTCATACATTGTCTTCTCTGGTTGCTGTCCAGCTCAGTAACCTTCTGTGGCCCCCCACTAAGTGCCTGTGGGGTTCCCCACATCTCTCCATCCTCTCAGGGCATCTGCTGGATGATCAAAGTGGTCCTGTCCCAGCCCATGTCCCTCCTGAGGACAGTCTCCAACCCCACCCTCTGCTGGGCGCTGGGGCTGAGTGGCTGCCAGGCTGTGGGCGAGCCAGGTGGGCTGAAAAACCAGGCACCTGGGAGGAGAGAGAGATGGGAAAGTGGGGAGGGGGGTTGTGAGGAAGGGGGCTCTAGGTAGATGGATGTATGGTGCTGGGGACGGGGCTGGGTTGTGTAGACAGGCCGGTGGCAGGAGAGGAGGGGGCTGTGTTGAACCCTCCCCTGCAGGGTGGATTAGGACAGAACAGAGGGTGGCCCTTCTGGGACCTCGGGTTATCGCTGCTTCCTCCTGTGAGGCCGCTGTGATTCATGGCTGGGGGGCTGAAGGGCAGGCTGTCAGGGGCATGGCTAGGTCGGCAGGGAGAGATGCCAGTCACTTCTTCTGTAGTGAGTTGGGCTGACCTGTCCAGGCAGGCTTAGGGCCCCTGGAAGCCCAGATGGAAAAGTACAAGACTCTAGGTCCTAATGTCTTAGTCCCTGAGCCCATTCCAGACCAGTGCCCTCAGTCCTTCATACTCCTGAAGCTCATGCCCTCCTAGATGCTCTGTCTCACACCCAAAACTCAGCTGGTCTCAAATAGCAGGGACCTGTTTTCCTGGGTGGCTGTGGGGAGCCTGAGCTCTGGGGCTTAGGACATGGACCAGGCCCAAGAGAAGTGAGCAAGCACCTCTGGGGCTGGTAGCATTGTCCCTCTTTCCTTCTGCCTACAGACTAGTAGATGACTGAGATGTGACACCAGTGACTCAGTAGCCTATCTAAACCGTCATGCAGGCTTATGGGGGAGAGAGATCACGCCCCACTGAGAAGTTCTTTGGGATTCTAGGCAATGGGAGTATTGCCATTTGAGCAGGTTGGTACAGGGACACATGTCTGTGTTGGAAGCTCCTTCTGGAAGCAGATGTGGAGAACAGACAGTTAGGGCTGGGAGGAAGCAGAAGGTCCAGAATGAAGGGAGATGGCCATAAGGCCTGAGCTGAGGCCAAGACTATGTTCATCAGGAGAACAGGACTGGTTAGAGGACTACTTAGCCTGCCCATGAAGCTTTCAGAAATGTCTTGCTGAGAGATGGAACCAGTTGAGGAATAGACCTCCCACCCCCGAGAACAGAGCTGTCCAGTGAAATCATTTGCAAAGATAGAAATGTTTATATAATGCAATTGAGCACTTGAAATGTGACTAGTATGACTGAGTTCTGAATTTTTTTTTAAGATTTATTTATTTGAGAGAGTGAGAGAAAGTAGGGGAGGGGCACAAGGAGAGACTCTCAAGCGGGTTTCCTGCTGAGTGCAGAGCCTGATATGGGACCCAAACCCATGACCCTGGGATCATGACCTGAGCCGTAATCACTGGTTGGACACTTAGCCAACCGAGCCACCCAGGTGACCCAAGTTTTCTAAATTCTTAACTTTACTTCAATAGACTGCTTTAAGCTTTACCTTATATATTCACATGAAAAAAAGCAATGAAGTTGAATGAAATTAGAGGGTATAGTGCTAAGTGACATAAGTCAGAGAAAGACAATTATATGATCTCACTGATATGTGGAATTTAAGAAACAAAACAGAGGATTATAGGGGAAGAGGGGAAAATAAAACAAGATGAAACCAGAGTGAGAAAAACCATGAGAGACTCTTAATCATAAGAAACAAACCGAGGATTTCTGGAAGGGAGGGAAGCAGGGGGATGGGGTAACTGAGTGATAGACATTAAGAAAGGCACGTGATGTAATGAGCACTGGGTATTATATAAGACTGATGAATCACTGACCTCTACCTCTGAAATCAATAATACATCATATGTTAATTAATTGAATTTAAACCAAAAATGGGGGGAAAAAAGCAATGAAGTAGAAAGTAGACAAACAATAGAGAACATTAGTGAAACCAGATATTGGTTCTTTGAAAGGATCAAAAACATTGATATACCTCTAGCTAGACAGTCTAAGAAAAAACATGGAGAAGATACCAAGTCCTAAAATTACAGATGGAAAAGTGGTCATTACTACAGACCCTACAGACATGGAAAGAATGAAAGAATATTATAATCAACTTTATGAAATAGGTTATACAGCTAACATGGACAAGTTCCTTGAAGGATATAAATAACCAGAGCTGCACAAGGTAGGAAATCAGATTAGTCCTCTGAGTATAAAAACTCTGAATTTGTAATTAAAAAGCCTTTCCCCACAAAAAATTTCCAGGTCCCAGTGGCTTTACTAGTGAATTCTAGAGACATTTCAAAAAGATTTACAAACTCTTTCAAAAAATACAAGATGAGGCAATGCTTCTTATCTCATTTTTGGGGGCCAGCATCACCTGGATGTCAAAATTAGAGACATTACAAAGAAATTATAAAGAAAACTATAAACTCTATATCCTTTATGAATACAGACATAAGATTCTCTATAAAGTATCAGCAACCAAATACAAAGCAATATGTATTAAAAAATCATTGTTTAAGTGAGGTTTATCTCAGGAAGGTGAAGTTGGTCTAATATTCTCAGATCAATCAATGTAATTCATCATATTAAAAGAATAAAGAAGAAAACTATATGCTATATGATTATCTCAGTAGACTAAAAGAAAAGGAAAAGTTGAGTACCCATTGAGGACAAAAAATTTTCAGGAAACTGGAAATAGAAGGTAATGTCTTCAATGGATGTCCTGATAAAGGACATCTATTTATAGAGAGAAGAAAGGGTATTTCCCCCCAAAACAGAATGGAACCCTCTTACCACTTTCATTCAGGAGTATACTTAGCAACTGTAATAAGGCAAGAGAGAGAATAAAAGGTCTACAGACCAGAGAACATTCACAGATCATGTACCTTAATAATCCCTCAAGAATCTATAAGAGAGCTACTGGAACTCATTTGAGTGAAGACCCATAGCATAAATCAGTTTCTTGTATAATGCCCAACAAAAGAAAGAGGAAAAAGTGATGAGTGGACAGTTTGGCAAAGGTCACAAGATACGAGGTCAGTGTTTAGAAATCAACTATATTTTTTATGTGCTGGCAATAACTACCAGAGAGTGAATTTTTTTTTAAAGATTTTATTTATTTACTTGACAGACAGAGATCACAAGTAGGCAGAGAGGCAGGCAGAGAGAGAGGAGGAAGCAGACTCCCCACCAAGCAGAGAGCCTGACACGGGGCTCGACCCCCGGGACTCGGGACCACGAACTGAGCAGAAGGCAGAGGCTTTAACCCACCGAGCCACCCAGGGGCCCCCCAGAGAGTGAATTTATAAAGCAGTACTTGTCGCAGTAGTGTAAAAACATAAAATACTTGGGAATAAATTGAACAAGAATATTTGCAAGACCTATATACTGGAAACTACAGAAACTGCTGAGAGAAATCAAAGACTTGAATGAACAAACAAAATTAGACTTAACACTGGTTGATTTCAAAACTTGACATAAAGTTATAAAGCCATATTTTACAGATAAGTATACAAAACAATGTAGCAGATACAGAAAAATGGAACTAGATAAGATGTCTATAAGTGAATTCACATGTATATGTATGTCCAACTGATTTTCCATAAAATTGCCATGGCAATTCAACATGGAAAAGAGTCTTTTCAAGAAATGTTACTGGAAAACTAGATATCTGAACCCTGGGCCTTATCTCATTCATAAAAATTAAGGCCAAAGGGGTCAGAGACTTAACTTAGAAGCTAAAACTACACATCTGCTAGAAGAAAGCATAGGAGTTCTTCACATAGTTGTATAGGCAAAGAGTTCTTAGACACAAAAGGAACAAAACATAACACTAAAAACTGACAAATTGATCATCAAAATAAAAATATTTTGCTATGTGTAAGTTTCTGACAAGAACATGCAAATATGAGCCACATGAAAGACATAAACCTGTAGATCCAAGAGGCTGAGCAAATGCCAAGCAAGAGAAACCCAAAGAAACTGACACCAAGCAGGATACACTGGAACTAAACTTGTGAAAATACAGACAAAGGTCTTTTTCAGAAGTCAGAGAGAAATAGCGTGTTGCCTGCCAAGAGCCACCTCAGGCAACAGCAGAGTTCCTGACTGACAGTGGAGCTCATGGAGAAAAGGACCATCCACCTCACATCCTAGTGGCAGCAAAACTTTCCTTCAGGGAAAGAAAGGCTCTCTCTCGGAGGGCTAGAGAGAGAGATGGTTTGTTGTTGGTGCACCTGTGAGGGAGCTCTCCAACAGAAGGAGGCCCAGACCTTCAGAAAGGAAGGAGGAACAACAGAATAGGCAAAAATACAAGTAAACAAGAAGTAATCACTTCACCTCAAGGGTTTCATTCATCAGGCACCCTTGGATGTGGTGCTCCATGTGTATAGAGGAAACAATTCGGAAAATCACATTTTAAAATTTGGGAGAGGAGAGGAAATCTGAACAGAAATAAGGTTTCTGCACTTCACCCAAACTGGCAAAATATCTCCACCACTGGCCTGTGATGACTAATGTCCGTGTGTGGTAGTACCCAGAGCAACCATTAACAAAACTATACAGACTCAAAATTACCATAAAACATCACAAAAAATGTTCAAGTAACCCACAGAAAAACAAGAAAAAAAAAAAAAGAGGAACAAACACCAAAGGAACAAATGGAAAATAATAATACAGTGACAAACTTAAGCTATGATATAGAAATAATTGCTTTACACAAAAATGATCTCAATATGTCAATTAAAAGACCACAGATTGGCAGAATGGATAAAAACTATTCCAGTTTCCAGCTGTTCTCCAGAAACTCACTTGAAGCATAATGACACAGATAGGTGGAAAATAAAAGGATGGGAAAAGATATATGCGTTCCAAGCATTAATTCACAAAAAAGATAACTGGCTATATCAGTGCCACATAAAGTAGCATGCAGAGCAGGAAAATTTACCAGGGACAAAGAGGGACATTACATAATGAGAGAAGCACCAATGCACCAAGAAAAATACAGCAGTCCTAAATGTTTATGCACCAAACAGCACATCTCCCAAGTACATGGAGCGAAACCCAGAATTGCTGAAGGAGAAAGACTCAGCAAGACACAGAGCTGTCATTCAATATGGTGGAATACACATCCTTTTCATACAGCTGTGGGCATTTACCAGAACAGGCCATAACACAAACCTCAACACGTTTGAAAGAATAGAAATCACATAGAGCATGTTTTTTGACCATAATTGATTCATTTGGGAAATCAATAAGGTGAAGACAAAAGTAACATGTCCAAACACTTGGGAAGTAATCAGTACATTTGTAGGTAACCCATGCCACAAAAAGGAAGTCTCAAAGAAAATACAAAAGTGAGAAGAACTAGGTGAAAAATAAAATGGCGACATGCCAAAGTTTGCAGGATAACGTGAAGGCTATGCAGACAGGGAAATCTGTAACACGAAATGCTTACATTAGGAATGAGAAAAGTCCTCAGGGAAATAATCTACGTTTGTACTCCCAGAAATGACAAAAAGAAGAGCGAAATATATCCAAGGCAATCTAGAGAAAGGAAAGAGTAAGAGTAGGGATCTATAAGACTGCAAAGAGGAAAATAATACAGAAAATTAAAGTTGAAGCTCTTCTAGCAAGACTGACTAAGCCACATACAGAGAAGACCCAAATTTCTGACAGAAGAATGAAGCAGGGCATCACGAGAGGTCCTGTAGCCACTGAAACATAACAGAGAAATACTGAATAAAACTTATAATCATGAATTTGACAACTTAGAATAAATGCACAATTCCTCAACACCACAAATGACTGAAGTTCAACCAAGATGAATGAGACAAGCTGACTGGTCCTGTAAAACCATTGAGTAAATTGAATGGGTAATTTAAAAGCTCCTGAAAAATAAATCTTTAGGCCAAAATGATTTCACTGGAAAATTCTAACAAACATTTAATGAAGAATTAACACCATTTGCACATAATCTCTTTCAGACAAGAGGAGGGAATACTTCCCAGCACAGTTTACCAGGCCAGGAGCTTCCTGGCAGCCAAACAGAAAGTGTACCAGAAGACAACTAAATACTAATCTCTCTCATGATTTTAGAAGCAAAAACCATCCACAAAATATGACCAAATCAAATCCAGCAATGTGAAACAAAAATCATACACTCATAGCAGGATAATTCAGGGACTGCATGGCTGGTTCCGTATTTTAGAATCAGTCAGTACAATCCACATCAACTGGTTAAAGAAGAAAAATCATATGATGATACCAATTCAGGCAGGAAAAGCATTTGACAAAATTTAACACAAATTCATGATTAAAAACAAAAACCAGAAAACTAAGAATTAGAGGGTTGATCTCCCTCAACTGTCTCTGCAACTGGAGGGGAAGAAATTAAACTGTCCCTGTTTGCAGGTGACGTGATTGTCTACATCGAAAATTGAAAGGAGTCTACAGAAAGCAAACCAGCCCTTCAGAGTAATAAGTGAGTTCAGTAAGTCAGAGGATAAAGGTCAAAATACATAAGTCAACTGTACATCTTTACAGTAATGATGAACATTTGAAAATGGAAATTACCATGATACCATTTATGCTCATTCCAAAGATAGTAAAATACTTAGGTATAAGTTTGATGAATGAGCACAGGATCTGAAATGCTGGTAATGATAAAATGTGGATAAAAGAAACCAAAGATGATCTCCATGAATGGAGAAGACGACACCACGCTCAGGGATCGGAGACCCAGCATGGTACAGTCTTCCCCAGACCTCTCTGTAAATATGGTGCAATTCCTATCAAAGCCTTAAGACGGTTTCTGGGAAACAGACAAACCCATTCTCAAATTCACATGGAAAGGCACACACCTTGAAAAAGTGTTAGGTGTTGGATGGTTTCCCCTCAGACTCATGTGTTGACACCCTCACCCCCTCCCCGTACCTCAGGATGTGCCCTTATTTGGAGATAAGGTCTTTAGCGAGGTGAAAGCCAAGTGAAATAGAGGGGATTACAGTGGCCCTAATCCTCAGTAGCTGGTGTATAGGGAAACTTAGGAGACAGATACAGGATGAGGACACCACCCCCACGCCAAGGGGAGAGCAGAGCCCCCTTCTCAGCTGCAGAAGGAACTTCCCCGTGACATCCTGATCTGGGGCTTCCAGCCTCCAGAACTCAGACAGAATAAATTCTTCTTTAAGCCTCTAGTCTGTAGCACTTTGTCACGGCCGCCCCCAGGAGTGAATACTGGCGGTTATACAGTGGGACCAGGAGGGACCACGCCTCCGTCACCACAGCAGAGGGCATGGGGTGGTCTTGGGAGGACAGACCCAGGGATCAACCGGACACAACAAGAACCCAGCAGGAGCCCCATCAAGGACGGGGGGGGGGGGGGGGGGGGGTGGCTGCCAAAGGAACAAAGAGGGGAAAACAACCTTTCCAGGAACAATGTTGGGGCGATGGGACATCCGCAGGCAGCCAAGGAGCCCAACCTAGACCGCATGCCCAACATGGACACCAGTTCAAAACAGATCATAGATGTAAATGTGAAATGTAAACCAGGAAACTTCAAGAAAAAAATTGGAGAAAATCTTTGGCACCTAGAGTAGTCCAAGTGTTCTTAGGCTTCATATCAAAAGAATGATCCAAAAAAAAAAAAAAAAAAGATCCGTAAAAGGAAAATTGATCAAAAATAAAAACTTTGGCTCCTGCATTGAAAGACACTCTATGACCAGAAGAACAGTTGTCTCCAGATGGGGAGAAAATGCCTGCAAGCCGCATATGCGACAAAAGACCAGTATCCGCAGCATAGAAAGGCATCTCAGTGCCCCAGAGTGAACACGAACCCTCCATTAGGAGACGGGCGCACACTCGGGCAGAAATCAACAAAAGACTACACAGAGGGCAAGTGAGCCTTGTCAGCAAAGGCTTGACATCAGCGTCCGCCAGCAAACGTGATCTTCTTACGCCTCTCAGGACAGCTAGGACAAAGTCGGGTGACAACACCGCGAGCAGCGAGGAGGCTGGGAAACTGGGGCCCTCCCGCGTTCCTGGCGGGAGTGTGGAACCCTGCGGCCGCCCTGCACAGTACGAGGGCAGTTCCTGTTAAACCTATTAGTGGAATTACTAGAAGACCCGGCAATTACACTTTCGGGCATTTATCCCAGAAAATGGAAATTTATTTTCACACAGAAATTTGCACAGGAATGTTCATATCAACTTCATCTGTCATAGTTAGAATCTGGAAACAACCCAGAGGCCTTCCACATGTGCATATGGAGAGGCGGGTGCATCCTGGCCTTGGCGGGCCACTCTGTAGGAAGACGGGATGCCCCCTGCTTCTGGAAGGTGTTCCTGTCACGCCACGTGCTGGCGCTGGGGGAGGCTGGGTGAAGGGTGTACTGTACCTCCTCCTCATACAGTTTTTCTTGCAACCCGTTTTGAATCTATGATTATTTTACAGTAAAAAGTTAAAAAGAGGGGCACCTGGGTGGCTCAGTGGGTTAGGCCGCTGCCTTCGGCTCAGGTCATGATCTCAGGGTCCTGGGATCGAGTCCCACATCGGGCTCTCTGCTCAGCAAGAAGCCTGCTTCCCTCTCTCTCTCTCTCTCTGCCTTCCTCTCCGTCTACTTGTGATCTCTCTCTGTCAAATAAATAAATAAAATCTTTAAAAAAAAAAAAAGTTAAAAAGAAAAGGCAAGCAAAGTTCAGAGGGGAAAAAAAATCTAAACAGGACTTCTATATCCGAAACACAGAAAGAAGGCTTAAACTCAATAAGACAGACACAGCAAAATGGGCAAAAGATCTGGAAATCCTTTCTCAGAGGAAGGCGTTCTGAGGGCCCAGCCGCATGTGGGGTGGTGCTGGCCGGGAGGTGTGAGGCGCAGCTGTCACAGGACACTCACCGTGGGTTGAAGGGAACGTGGAGCACTGGGACTCGCGTCTGGCAGGTGGTATGCATTCTGGTAGTTTCTCACGAAGGTGAACCCACAGCAACCCCAGGACCCAAGCCGGCTTCCTAGTCCTCAGACACACACCCACAGACGTGGCCACAGCCACTGCGGGTGCGCCTCACTCCAACTGGAAACAGCCCAGGTATCAGGTGAGTGCGCCTGGACTGTGGGACTCTTCTTGGCACCACGAGGAGTGAAGCCCTCCCAACCCCGGGCACTCCGGGGTGTGGCAGACATTGCGTGCAGGTCTCTTGCAGGCACCTGGGGCTGGTACAGGGCACTTCTCAGGACGGCGGGAGTACTGTGGCCTCACTGTGGTGGGTCAGTGTCGTGAGTTCCGTGCGCGTGGTAGGTGGGCTGAAAACACCTGGCGCGTCTCGCCCTGCCCGGAGGCCAGCGTCCTACCCTGCTAATGGTGGCTGCCCCGCCGGGCTCTCCAGAATGAGACCATCCACACCAAGCACGTCTCCTCGTGTCTCCTTTGGGCCACTATGCCCGACACACAGACCCGCCGCGGGCCCTTCCGATCCTCTCTCAGGGCCCTCTCCCTGCCAAGGCCTTCCCGCACTCCTGGTCTGTCCACTCCTGCTTTCCCTTGCATTCTGTGGCTCAGACGCTTCCTCCTGTGGGAAGCTCTCCATGATTCCTCAGGCCAAGTGAGCCCCCCCATACCCCCATCACAGCCCCCCCCCCACCAGGTTTCCTCTGGGGGGACCACCCCTCCAGCTAGCACTGTGGCTCTGGTGCATAGGCCTGTCCTGAAGGGCGCTGGGGACTTGCCCTCCCCATGAGGGCGGAAACCTGCATCCAATCTCCTGGGCAGCCATACCTATGTTTGGAAACGTAAGTCTGACAGGTGGGGTGGGCCCGGCGTGCGGGTTCAGGGCTGATTTGTTAAAAGGTTTTATGAAAGCATGCTAAATAGACCGTGCAATTGCAAGAGTGAGTCCTTCTCTGGTGGAAATTACTCAGCCATTTGGTTTTTATTTTTGCAAACGTGGTTCGGCCCTTTTGAACACTCGCTTGATATGCCTTTGCTGCCAAAGCAACAGGAAGATACGCTTTGAGTTCTCTGTAAAACCCCCGTGTAAACACCAGGCTTACGGGTAATTGCAACACAGCGCCGGCTTCGGGGGCCTTCCCGTGGCCCTCCCTCTGACTACTGCCCAGCCCCAGGCCCCTACCCACCCCACAGCGCCCACCCCAAAGCCCGCAGGGTCAGTGCGCCCGTCAGGTCCCCACACTGGGGGGGACCGAGGAGAGGTGAGGCTTCCGGAAGGGGAAAGGGAGCAAGGAGCTGCCATGGGTCTCTGGCCTTTGGACACCCCATCCCTCCCAGTTAGCTCTTACTCATGTTGGGTCCTGGGCCCTCAGGAAAGCGCCCTGCCTGGGCTCCATGAGCAGCTCACCCAGGCCCCACAGCCAGGCCTGCCCTTTGCTGCCTTCTTGCTGGCCCTGCACTCCAGAGCTCCCGGGGAGTCTTCTGAGGCCAGTGCTGACAGTGTGTGCCTTTGCCCTCACCGGACTGGGATGGAGCCTGTACCGCTTGGGGAACCTTGGCCTGGGTGCAAGGCATTCAGATGGACATTTTAACCAAAGCCTCAGATACTGCAGGTGGGCCATTCCAAAGGCAGAATTGGAATTCCCACAACGTGGCCCAGCAAGCCCCAGGGAGAGGGGTCAGGGCTCCCATGGGAATTGAGGGGCTGATCTCTGCCCCTGGGAGCCTGAAGGAATGGGGTGGGGGGGGGGGTCACAGGAATGGCCAGGAATGGACTGTCATGAGGACCCCACTTGGCTTCCCAGAGCCCACACCCTGCTCTGGGCAGCATTGGCTGCTGCCCCCGGATGCAGCGTCAGGTTCCAAGTAGAAATGGGAGGGACCATAGGATGCCTTGCCCCCCTTGGGGCGCTGGGGAAGCATGAACGGGCCGGGGTCCATCCCAGGCAGGCACAGGGGTCCCCTGAGGACATGGAAAGGGACAGATGTGGGTGGCCTCCCGGGACCCAGAGGAGGGGGTGTGCAGCCATGTTGTTCACACCTGCCCAGCATCCCCCACTTTCTCCCTCAGTCCCTTCCCAACGGATCCTTCTTTCCCTCCCTCCCTCGCCCCTCCCTAATGGTCATCCCCCCTCCACAGCTGCTGGCCCCTGGAACCCCTGCTCCAACCCAGCCAGGCTGGTGAACAACCCCCATGCCCAGTGTACCTGACCACGGGCTGCTGTGAGCCAAGCCCCTGGGCCAGCCTGGGGAAGGGGCTGGTCAAGTGGGGGACATTGGGATGGGTGATGACTGTGCTTCAGGTGGGGCAATCCCAGGGTGTGGGTGTGACCATGGTGAGGGCGGGGTTGTGTGTGGCCCAGGCAGGGGCCCCTGAGCTGTCCTGTCTCCCAGGGGCCAGAGAGCTGGAGGGTCCCCTTGTCCAGCCTCCACCCAACTTCTGTCCCGGTCAGACACTGCCTCCCTTGCTTTCATGCCTGTCCACCTCCACACACAGCTCTTGGCTTCACCCACAGGGCATGTCCCAACATCCCAAGTAGGGTCTGACTTGGAAGACTTGAATACTTGGGGCCTTCCAGAACCTTCTGGAAGTTCTCTATCACAAGCCCAGCAGCACATCCAAGGGGAGATCTCACTTTCTGAGGGACTACCAGAGGATTTGCAGTCATGCTGAGTCCCACCATCTGCTGTGCTGTGCCTGTCCCTGCCCAGTGGCCCTCGAGGCGACAGGCAGGTGGTATACGCAGGATTGGATCCGGGTTTTCCTCCCTGGCCCCAGAGCTCCCACCCCTTTGGTAAACCACTGTACTACCCCATTATTGCATGACGAGTGCCAGCCGTGGCAATCAGGCTCACGTGGCCCCTGTCCCCTGGAGCTTGTGGACGTGTCTCAAGAGGCAAGACCCCGGGCAGGACAGGCCAATCTTGCAGAGAGGGATCCTGTGATGGGGAGTCAGGGAGGGCTGCTCTGAGAGTGTGACTTTTCACCTGGGCCAGGCCTAGCCAGAAGGCCTGGGGCGAGCACAGACCTAGGCCAGGGGCTGTCATGGCATCTGGAGCACCTCTGGCAAAAGCCTTTGGGGCACCTGGGCTTCGAGGGTCTGAGAGCCAAGGAGTGACCCCAGAGAAGAGGTGGCCTAGACGGTCTTGACGAGATGGCAGTCATGGGGGAAGAGTAACCGGGTGTCCCACAGGCCACTTCCAGCACAGCTGTCCCCCCCCCCCCGCCCACCCCGCCCCCTGGCCACACATGAGGTCTGCAGGGCCTGGCCCCACGGGGACCTGGGTGACAATGCCAAGGCTGCTCCCACCCCCTGCTCCGGGAACCCTGTGGGAGCCGCGGGTGGGTGGAGAGGATCAGAAGCCCCCAGCCCGGCCTCACCCATCAGGGAAACATCACGTTGCTCTGGAATGAGGTGGTTTCGAGCAGCCAGTGCAAGGAAATGGGTATTTATGTAACGGTGGGCATGGTTTTTATTTTCCCTAATTTTCAGATTACTTTCGATTAGGCGTCTTCAGAGTAGAAAAGACTTGCAGTGAAATAGATCCTGCCTAAATCATTACTGCCCCCGCCCGAGGCCGCCTCTGCAGACAATTACCCCGACCCCGGGGTTAGGGGCGGACTGCAGGCCGGGCACGGCCGGCCAGGAGGGCCCCGGGCCCGGCCACACCAGCCTTTTGTGCTCCTGTGGACACACAGTGGCCATTGATTCCGACGTCCCTCTGGCCAGAGGGGCTGGGGGAGGGAGAGGAGGGAGTCATTCTCACCAACATCTGGACTCTATCTCTTCTCCCTGCCCCCAACTTGGGACAAGGCGCGGGAGGAGGAGAGGGAAAAAGGAAAAAATGCCCAGGCCGAATTAAAATGCTTTCATAAATTTTGCACCAGAAATGTTTTGACGTGAATATTTTTGTCAGTCCCCAGCGTGTGCCAAAAGAAACTCAACTCCACACGACAGCTCGAATATATTCTCTAGATGACTCTGCAGCGGCTGGGCCCCAGCACCTGCAAGGCACGCGGGGCCTGGGGCCTGGCCAGTGGGCAGTCGTGAGCGGGGAGGGCAAGACGGGAGTGGAGCCGGACGGATGGGGTGGAGGCGTGTTCACACCTCCAGAGGGGGTCCCACACATGGTAGTAGCAGTTTTCTTCTGTGAAGCTGAAAAAAAAACAGTCATTTTTGGTGTTCTTTTTTTCTTGACTATGTTTTTCCCACTTTCCTATATTCAATATGAATTACTAGAAAACCATATAAGAACATGCTTCTCTTCTTCAGCAAATTGGGGATGGAATTGTTTTATGATGCACTAACCCCATTTCTGGGTGTACCCCCAAGGGAACTGAGGGCAGGCGTTGGCACGCGCATGTTCATGGCGCCACTGCTCTTCATGGCTACGATGTGGATGAACAGACAAGCGTGGCATGCACGTGTGTGTGCATCCGTGGGCACATGGACAAACCGTGGCATGCATGTGTGTGTATGTGTGGATGAACAGACAAGCTGTGGTGTGCGCATGTGTGCGTGCATCTGTGGACAGACAAGCCACGGCGTGCACACATGTGTGTGTGTCCGTGAATGAACAGACAAGCCGTGGTGTACATGTGTGTGTGCGCGTCTGTGGATGAATGGACAAGCCATGGCATGCACGTGTGTGTGTATGTGTGTGTGTGTGTGTGTGTGTGTCCGTGGATGAAAGGACAAGCCGTGGCGTGCACGTGTGTATGTACATCTGTGGACGAATGGACAAGCCGTGGAGTGCCGTGCAGCCGTAAGCAGGAGGATCGTGTTGCCTGCTATGGTGTGGAGGAACCTCGAGGACACTGCAGTTCGTGAAGGAAGCTGGCCACAAAATTACGTATTGCAGGGCGTGTCTAAAGTAACTAGATTGTAGAGGCAAAAAGTCAGCTAGGCACTGGGGGCCAGGGGAGCAGGGGGGGTGTGAGTGCTTACTAGGGACACAGTTTTGCAGGATGAAAATGTCATTTTTATCATTGCTGTGCAATCCCAAGGGTGTGCTTGATGACCCTCGACTTAAAAATGTTTAAAACAGGACATTCATGTTCTGTGTCTCTCAACACACACATGGTCCAACGGATGGTGTTTCCTCCTCACCAAATCCATTACCCCTTGGGCGCAGGGACCCCAGCAAGAGGCTTTGCCTAGGGGCTACAGTCTGGAGGTCTGGCTGGAGCATAGCTTCCTCCCGTTGGTGGTCTCAGATGGCCAGTCGGTGAGGTGGGCGCCGCTCTTCTCAGCACCGGGCGATGAGGACGGTGAGGGTGGCCCTCAGCCAGTATCGGGCTGTAAGGGGCTGGGGTGACTCTGAGGAGCCAAGGTCCCCTGCAGATGCCCAGGGGCACCCAGTCAGGGCCATTCCCAGGGAGCAAGGGAGACCTAAGCCGGGCGGTCCCCGAGCCCCAGGTGGGAGGGCATGACCCCCAAGGGTTATGGCACAGTGGGCTGCAGGCATTGGCAGTCGTGCCCCCCCTTGTTCCAGGACCCATGGTGGCTGAGGTCAAGCTCCTAATTCCTCTGTGACTCAGTTTCCCCATCTGTAGACTGGGGTGGTGATGTCAGCGTGCTGACCTCGGGCTGCCCCGAGGATGGAGTGGGGCTGCTCTGGCCATGGGGCAGTGCCAAGCCTGGCAGGGGGATCAGCCAGTGTTGCTGCAGAACTCGCCTTGTGCAAGTGGATAATCATGCCGTCTGAAGTCATTTATACCTGAAAAATGGGGATCCCATGAATTCATTCCTTGTTTCTTCCAAAATACGGAGTCCCAGGCGCCTGGGTGGCTCAGTGGGTTAAAGCCTCTGCCTTTGGCTCAGGTCGTGATCTCAGGGTCCTGGGATCGAGTCCCACATCGGGCTCTTTGCTCAGCAGGGAGCCTGCTTCTCCGTCTCTCTCTGCCTGCCTCTCTGCCTACTTGTCATCTCTGTCTGTCAAATATTAAAATCTTAAAAAAAAAACACACAAAATATGGAGTCCCTGCTCTGTGGGTGAAAGGGATAGGGCAGGAGGTGCTGAGGAAGGTGTTGGACAGCAGGTGTAGATCCCATGGGGCAGGTTTCTCTGGGAGAGGCGCAGCCCTGGGAAGGGCGGAGAGGGCGCGGGCGTCAGGAGCCGGTCCCTCCGTGCACCCATGTGTGCCCAACTTTGCAGCTGGCTGGCGATCAGAGCTAGTTCACGGTCCCAGGACTTGTATGCTGAGCAGAGCACTTTAACGGGGTGGCTTGCTGTGTGCCTGCAGGGACTTCCTCCCTCCGAGCGCCACCCTTAGCTCCACAGTCAGCCCAGCGGGAAGCAGAGGAGATGCGTCTCTTATGGGACTGGGCATCTGGCTGGGCTTGGTCCTCTGTCCTCGGTGTGGAGACACCTGGGACAGGGAGGCTCCTCCAGCAGCATCCATGGGCCCAGCCCCCACACGTCCCCCCATGAATGTCACAGGAGCTGAGTCACAGTAGGTGATGCTGGAGACCAGGGGCGTCCCACACTGCGCAGAGTATGGCTGAGCGAGAAGACAGTCTTTTCCTTCCCATCTGCTGAGGCCTGGGGCTGCTTGTTACTGCCACAGAGCTGAGACGGTCTTGACGGCTGCGCACACATCGTGGAAGTATCTGGATCACTGGAGTTTCTAGGAAAAAACAGGAGTTCTGGCCCCATGATCCCAGGCTCCCGCATGGCACCGTGGGCGGACTGAGTGGCAGCTTCATGTGGGGGCAAGGCCTCGCCACTCTGCCTCACTTTCCCCGGTGCATTCTCTCATGCTACCACCCTGCATCGGCTTTTGCTTCCCCAAAGGCCTCTTGGGGTGCCTGTCTCTGTCTCCCCGGGACTGTGTACTCCTTCTCCACAGGCAGCCTTAGCCTCAGCTGCCCTGACCTGTGGGGCTGTTGCCCTCCTGGGACGTCTGCATCCACTGCCTGGTGGCTTGGGGGTGGGGGGTGTTCATAGCACATCCGCTGTCTAACACCCTCCCGCGCTCCAGGGATGACATTGTCTCTAGGGAGGAGCCTCCCTCCCCACCCCCGCCTCTCCCGGCCCCAGCCAGTGCTAGGAAGCCCGGCCACACCCCTGGCTGTCTCCTTCAGTTCTGTGGGAAGATTTTGTTGGAAGAGCTCAGAAGGAGGTGCTAGGTGTCTGGGTAAGAGGCTCAGACTGGGGGGGGGGCGCCCCAGTGAGTTCACAGCCTCGAGAAGTCAAAGCCAGGGCCCACCTTTACGCTTGGGGTTTCCTTGTGTGGCTCCCCCGTGGGAACCCCAAACTCCCCTGCTTCTCCACCTGCTTTCCTCAGAGGTCATTAGGCTTCCAAAGATTTTTAAAGAATTCTCAGTTTTACTCATTTCCGGAAGAGAAGTCACCCCTGTATGCTGCCACCAAGTGGCTGTTTGTCCAGTTACAAGTCCTTCGCCTTCCCTCCTGGGTGTTCACTCCCACTGGGGAGCCTACTTCATTACATTTTGGGAAGGAAAATGTATCAGAGCAAGAGAATGTGACTCTCCCAGGGTGCTCACCTCAAGCACATGGAAGGACTCAGACCAGCCACCATAAATCTCCCCTGAATGAGTCATTCAGGCTAGAATCACAGTGACTCAAGCACCAGCCCCTGAAGGGCAGACATTCGCATCCTCCTCCTGCTGATGAAGGAAACAAGGCCCAGAGAGATGGAAGGACTGGACCAAAGATGTGCAGTGCATTGGGGCCAAAGCCTGAGGCTGAACCTTCCCCTTCTCTATCCAGCATTTCTCTGCTTCTGGCCGACGACATCTCCCTTCTGATTCAGGCAGACGTGGAGTCTGTTCCTATGAGACCTGGGCCAGTCCCAGTGCCTCACCGAGCCTGGGGTTCTTCGTCCACAGTGCAGGGAAGCACCCCATTCATGATGGGGGACATGAGTCCCGGCCATGTGAGCCTCATGCATGCTTAGTTGTAACTGCTTGCTCACTACCTGCCTTCTTTCTAGAGCGGCTCTAGAAGGGTACACTTCTCCGGGTGAAAGGCTAGGAGTCTCATCTGGGAATAGGAAGAGCATTTCCCCTTCTCCTGAAGAAGGGGAGAGACTTGCCCCTCCTTCACCTTCCTTCTGTGTGGAATAAAGCCTCCTTCTGGCTACTCTGGAGGTGAGCACCCCAGCCCGAGAGACCCACTCGAATGCAGGCTGGATCAGGAAGAAGGAAGTCCAGTCTCCTGACACCATCAGGCTGGGGAGCAGCCAGGCTGGCCGGGAAGCTGAGCCTCCTTTCCTTTTTTTTCTATTTTCATCGTGGCCAAATATATATAACATAAAATTTACGGTTTCAGCCATCTTTAAGTGGCAATTCAGTGACGGCGTTAAGTACACTCACAGTGTTGCATAACCTTGGCCACTACACGCCTCCAGAACTCTCTCACTGTCCCAAACGGAAACTGGGACCGCCAAGCATAACTTGCTGTTTCCCCTACCAGCCCTTGTGGACTGCGTTCCCCCCTCTGTAGGAGCTTCTCAGAAGTAGAATCAGAGTAAGTGCCCTTCTGTGGCTGGCTTACTCCACCCAGTCTGACACTGGCGAGGTTCTTTTTGCTGTTGTTTGGGTCAGAGCCACGCGACAAAATGTTTAACTTTTTTTTTTTTTAAAGATTTTATTTATC
The DNA here is from genome assembly GCF_902655055.1 of Lutra lutra. Classification (NCBI taxonomy): domain Eukaryota; kingdom Metazoa; phylum Chordata; class Mammalia; order Carnivora; family Mustelidae; genus Lutra; species Lutra lutra. The sequence continues at coordinate 4,043,984 of NC_062290.1, read as the reverse complement.
TATTTGACAGAGAGAGATCACAATTAGGCAGAGAGGCAGACAGAGAGAGAGGGGGAAGCAGGCTCCCCGCTGAGCAGAGAGCCCAATGAGGGGCTCGATCCCAGGACTCTGAGATCATGACCTGAGCCGAAGGCAGAGGCTTAACCCACTGAGCCATCCAGGTGCCCCAATGTTTAACATTTTTGTATGTGTTTGTTGACCATGTACACATCTTTGAAAAATCTGTCAATCCTTTGCCCATTTTCGAAGTGGATTGTTTGATTTTTGTTGTTGAGTAGTAGGAGTTCTTTATATGTTTTTGATATGCGTTCCTAAAGAGATGTATAATTTGCAAATACTTTTTCCCATTCTGTGGATTGTCTATTCACTCCCGATTTTGCCTTTTGATGCACCAAAGTTTTTAATTTTGACAGATCCAACTTACTTTTTTTGTTGTTGCCTGTGCTTTTAGCGACATACCCAAGGCCATGAAGATTCCTCTGTCTGTTTCCTACTAAGACTCATAGTTTTCAGTTCTTATGTTTATGTCTTGATCTGTTTTGAGTTAATATTTGAATATGGAGTAAAGGAAGGGTTCCACTTCATTCCTTTGTATGTGGATATTCAGTTTTCCAGCTCTGTTTGTTGAAAAAACTGTCTTTTCCCTATTGAATAGTCTTGGCTCCCTTCTTGGAAGTCATTTGACCATATATGTGAGGGTCTCTTTATGGCTCTCCATTCTATCCCATTGCTCTATAAGTCCATCTTTATGCCAGATCACACTGTTTTGATTGCTATAGTTTTTCAGTAAGATTTGAAATAAGGAAGTGTAAGTCCTCCAACTTGGCTCTTCTTTTTTAGATTCTTTGGCTATTTGGGCTTACTTGAGAATCCATGTGAATTTTGGGCTAGGTTTTTCTATTTCTGAAAAAAAAAACTGCATTGATCTGTAGATTCTTTTGGTAGTATTGTCACCTTAACAATATTAAGTTTTCTGATCCATGAACATGGGATGTCATGACATTGATGTCTGCTCTCATTTCTTTCAGCCAGGTTTTGTAGTTTTCTGTGTACAAGTCTTTGTATACTTAGACAAATTTGTTCATATATTATTCTTTTTGATGCTCTTATAAACAGAATTATTTTTACCATTTCCTTTTTATTGTTAGTATACAAAAATGCAACTGATTTTGGCCTGTTGGTTTGGTATACTGCAAATTTGCTGGATTCACTTATTACCTCTGACAGCTTTGTTTCTGTATGGATTCTTTAGTGTTTGTACCTAGTACATCATGTCATATTAGAACAGAAATAATTTCACTTCTTCTTTCCCAATTTGGATAACTTGTATTTCTTGTTCTTGCCTTTTTAAGGTTCAGTAAAGTGGTGAGAGTGGGTAGTTTTTTCTGATTCCCAATGTTAGAGGAAATGCTTTCAGTCTTTTACTATTGAGTATTATGTAAGCTGTGGGTTTTTTTCATATATGATACTTCATGTTGAGGAACTTCTATTTATTTCTAATTTATTGAGTGTTTTTAATCACAAAGGAGTATTGGATTTTTCTGCATTGATTGAAATGATCATGTGGTTTTTCCCTTCATTCTGTTAAGGTGGTGTATTACATTGATTAGTTTTCGTATGTTGAACTTCCCTTGCCTTCCTGGGTTAAATCCCACTTACTTGGTCATAGTAATAATTATTTTCATATGCTGCTGAATTTTGTAGTTAGTATTTTGTTGAAGATTTTTTGCATCTGTATTCATAAGGGATATTGGTCTGTGCTTTTCTTTTTCTTTCTTTCTTTTTTTTTTTTTTTTTTTTTTTTTTTTTTTTTTTTGTAGTGTATTTGTCTAGCTTTGGCATCAGAGTAATGCTGGCCTCCTCAAATATGTTAGGAAGTATTTTCTCCTCTTAAATTTTTGAAAGAGTTTGAGAAAGATTGGTATAATTCCTTTCAATATCTGTTAGAATTCACCAGGGAAGCCATTCAGTCCTGGATATTTCTTTGTTGGGAGATTTTAAATTACTGATTCAGTCTCTTTGCTGGTTACAGTCCTATTTAGATTTTCTATTTCTTCGTGAGTGAGTTTTGGTACATTGTTTGTTTCTAGGAATTTGTCCATTCTTCTAGGTTTCTTCCAATGTGTTGATGTATAATTGTTCACAGTATTCTTTTATTTATTTTTTTGTTTAGATTTTATTTACTTATTCATGAGAGACAGAGAGAGAGAAACGCAGAAGCAGAGGGAGAATAAGGGTCCCCATGGAGCGGGGAGCCCGATGCAGGACTTGATCCCAAGACCCTGGGATCATGACCTGCGCCAAAGGCAGACACCCAACCAACTGAACCACCCAGGTGTTCCACAGTATTCTTTTAAATCCTAATTCTTATAATCCTTTTTGTTTCTGTAAAATCAGTAGTAACTTCACTTTCGTTTCTGAATTTGAAGGTTGCATCTTCACTCTTAGTTATTTTAGCTAAAGGTCTGTCAATTTTGTTGATCTTTTCAAAGAACCAACTTCTGGTTTCATTGATTTTTTTTTCTCTGTTGTGTTTCTATTCTATAGTTTATTTATACCTGCCTTAATCTTTATTGTTTCCTTCCTTTTTCTCACATTGTGTGTTTCTTTTTCTAGTTTTTTTTTAAGTGTACAGTTGAGTTGATTTGATGTCTTTTCAGAATATATGTTTGTTGCTATAAATTTCCCTTTCAGTCCTGCTTTCTGTGTCCCATAAATTTTGGTATGTTGTTTCTTTTATTTTATTCATCTCAAGGTATTTTCCCTTTTTTTTTTTAATCATTGGTTGTTTAGGAGTGTGTTAATTTTCATGTTATTTGTGGATGTTCCAGTTTTCCTTTTGTTAATTGATTTCTAATTTCATTCTTTGTGATGAGTAAAGATACTTGGTATGATTTCAGTTTTAAAAAATGTATCAGGGGGGCACCTGGGTGGCTCAGTGGGTTAAGCCTCTGCCTTCAGCTCAGGTCATGATCTCAGGGTCCTGGGATCGAGTCCCGCATTGGGCTCTCTGCTCAGCAGGGAGCCTGCTTCCCCCTCTCTCTCTGCCTGCCTCTCTGCCTACTTGTGATCAGTCTCTCTCTGTGTCAAATAAATAAATAAAACCTTTAAAAAATGTATCAGGATTTGCTTTTTGGCCTAGCATGTGTTCTGTCATGGAGAATGTTACATGTCTACTTGAGAAGGACTGCATTCTGTTGTTGTTGGGTGGGGTGTTCTGTTCATATCTGTTACCACTAGTTGATTTATGGTTGTTCAAATTCTGCATTTCCTATTGATATTCTGTCTGGTTGTCCTGACCACTATGGAAAGTTGAGTATTGAATTCTCTAGCTGTTATTGTTGAGCTCTCTGTTTTCCTTTAATTTGTCACTGCTTGCTTCATGTATTAGGAGCCTCTGTTATTTGGTGCATATATATTTGTAATTATTTTACGTTACTGGTGAATTGACTTTTTCATCAATATAATGTAATGTCCTTGTCTCTTGTAACAGTGTTTGACCTAAAATCCATCTGTGGTATTATAATAGCTACCCCAGCTCTGTTTTGTTTACTATTTGCATCAAAGATCTTTTCATTCTATGACTTTTGATCTATTTGTATCTTTAGATCTAGAGCAAATTTTTTGTAGGCAGTGTATAGTTAGATCACTTTTCTATTTGTTAATTTGCCTTTGAAGAATTTAATCCATTTATATTTAAAGTAGTAACTGATAAGGGAGGACTTGCTTCTCTCATTTTGATGTTTGTTTTCTATATGTCTTATAGCTTTTTGTGTCTCACACCCTCATTACTGACTTTTTTGGGTTTAGTTGATTTTTTTGAAGTGAAACATTTTTATTCTCTTTTCATTGTCCTTCATGTATATTTTCTATGTATATTTTCTTTGTGGTTACCATGGAGTTTACATTTAACATTCTAAAGTTATAACAATATAATTTGAACTGATACAAACTTAATTTCCATTGTATACAAATATCTGCATTTGTATGTTTTTCTCCCTTTTATGTTATTGATATCACAAATTACATCTTTATACACTATACACCCAATAGCATAGATTTATAATTTTTATGCATTTGTCTTTTAAATCCTTTGGAAAATAAATAGTGGAGTTGTAAACTAAAATTGTAATAATGCTGGCATTTTTCTAACTCCATGTATTTGCTTTTATCAGGAATCTTTATTTCTTTGTATAGCTTCAGGCTAATGTTTTGCAGCTGAAGAACTTCCTTTAGTATTTCTCGTAGGGCAGGTCTAATAGAGGCAGATTCCTTCAGCTTTTGGTTAGCTAGGAATGTCTTAATTTCTTGTTCATTTGGAAAGAATTTTGCTGAATATAAAATCTTGATTGACAGTTTTTTCATTCAGCACTTTGAGTATATCATCCCACTTTCTTCTGGCCTCCAAGGTTTTTGGTGAGGAATCAGTTGATAATTTTATTGTAGATCCCTTGTATGTGACAAGTTGCTTCTCTTTTGATGCATTCAGTATTTTCTTTTGGTCTTAAGCTTTTGACAGACTAATTATAATGTTTCTGGGTATGGTTGTTTTTAAATTTTGCTACAAAATATTGGAATTCACACAGTGCATATGATGATCTATTTGGTGGCATCTCACAGGTCCTTTATGCTCTGTTCATTTTTTTTTTGCTGTTGATTTTTCTTTCTGTTTCTTGGTCACAATAATTTCAATTGTCCTAACTTCAGGTCTACTTATTCTTTGTTCTGCATGCTCAAATCCACTATTGAATCCTTCTAGTAAATTTGTCAAGGTTCAGTTATTGTATGCACCAGCCTAGGATCCTCTCAAATTAACTATCGAGAGAAATATTTGGCATGTGGAATTGGCTCATGTGATTATGGGGGCTGAGAAGTCCCACGATCTGCTGCCTGCAAGCTGGAGACTCAGGACAGCTGGAGATGTAATTCATTCCAAGTCTGAAGGCCCGAGAAGCATGGGAGCTGGTAGTGTAATCCCAGTCCGAGGACTGCAGAAGATGACATGAGATGTCCCAGCTCCACAGTGAGGCAGAAAGGGACCCTTTGAGCAGCACCCGTGTTCCACAGAGTTCACCATGAAAACTCTAGGAGTGGGTGTCATGATGCCTGATTGACTGTAAGCCCAAGTCAAGAGGGCTGCTTGAGTAGACTGCCAGTGAGTGTGGGAGCAGTGCTGTGCTCGATTAGCAGTGTCTGCCCTTGAAAGGGACAGAGAGGGTGCAGGGTCTTACATCTGTCATCATGTTCTATGACCAACTTAGATCCTTTTTCCTCTGGGGAAATAGAACTCAGAGATTTCCACTGCTGGTCCATAACAAATTAGGGCTTTGGACCCAGAACCCAGTGCTCCATGATCCTATATTTTAATGACCTATATCTGCATAGCAAACCACCCCAAACTTTGGGATTTAAAACAATGGTTTTATTATGCCCACAGATTCTGTGGGCCAGAAGTTCAAACAGGACACAGTGGGGACAGCTTCTCTCTGTTCTATAGTGTCTAGTGCTTCAGCTGGGAAGATTCAAAGGGCTTTATGTGACTAAAACAGGCTGGAAGAGTGGGGCTGGGTGGTCCATTTGCAGACAGCATGCTGCTGTCAGCAGTGCTGAGATGACTGGGGTACTGGTCCCACGGGGAAGGTCAACTTCAATGGCTCTCTATGTGGCTTAGGCTTCCTCTCCGCATGGTGGCCTCAGGGTGATGAGACTTTTTCCATGGCAGACCAGGATTCCAAGGTGGGTGTCCCAGTGAGCAAGGTGGAATTTGCATGGCTTCCTATTACTTGGCCTCTGAAGCCATCGGGTCACTTCCCCTTGTTCAAAGCAGCCACAGCCCACCTGGTTTCAAGAAGGGGGCAGAGACCACCACTCCATGCAGGAGTATCAGAGAGTTTGCAGCCAGATTTTACAATGGAAGTTTCATTCTTTGAGTGGATACCAGCTTCCAAAAGGGGCTCTTTGGCAGCCAAAGAGGAACGTGTGCTTTGGGCACACTGGGGGTTGGGGCAGTGACAGGTGCTGTTCTGTCCTGTGTGGGCAACACCATCCTAATAGACAATCACAGAACTAGTGACCCTGAGCTAGGGCTGTGAGGTTCTGAGAAACCATCAGGGAAAGAAGGAGATGGAACTTTGGTTACTGAGCACCTACTACGTGCCAAACACCTTACAGGCAATGCTGTAGGAGAGCATGGGATGGTGTAATGTGAGTGGGGTAGTGTTGGGATATGTGAGTGCTCAGGGGTGTTACCATTCTTGCTTCACATTTCCCAGGGAGGGCTCTATGGATCCCTGTCCCTCCATATGTGCTCTGAAGACAGAATGCAAAGGTTGTGATCCATGAACTTTGGGGAACTCCACATTCCTGACACCCCACTGCATGTGACCACAGTATGGCCACTCTATCCCTTCTCAAGAGCTGGTTGCTGTGATGACCGGCTCTGGTTTTCTCCAGTTCCTCTCTGGGCTTCAGTTTCCCTGGCTACTGGCCCTCAGGTTGGCCCTACAAGTTCTAACCGCTGCTGACCTAGCTGTCTCCAGAGCTCTTAACAGTCTTTTAAAGAGCAAACAATTTTAATTTGATAGGGTTCAATTTATCAATTTAGTAGTGTCCAGACTAAGGGCTCACTGGTCCTAGATCCTAAGACTTTTCCCTGAGTTTTTTTTTTCCTTGAAATTTTATAATTTACATTTTATGTTTAAATATATAATCCATTTTGAACTGGTATCTGTTATCAGGTGTGCAGTTTAGATTGGGCTCCTTGTTTGCCTGGGGATGTCCCATTGCCCCAGTGCCATTCATGGAAAGGCTGTTTTTCCTCTCTTTGCACCTTTGGTAACCACCTCTGTCCTGGGTGGGGCTCATGCTGTGTCCCTGTTGTGTCCTGCTGATCCCTGGGACTTTTCCCCCAGCACCACCCCATGCCCTTTGCTGTGGTGAGCGAGAGAGAGGGGTTCCTCCTGCATGGTCCTTCCTGGTCACAGCTGCCTACCCTGGAGCCTGTGTTCTCCACATACATTCTGGAATGAGCTTGTTTACATGGATGAAAAACCCATTTGGGGTTCTGATAGGAACTGCATCAGTACTATAGATCAGTTGAGACTGACTTCTTTACCGTGCCGAGTCTTCCAATCCATGAACATGGTATGGCTCTCCAATTTATTTAGGTCTTTTTGGATTTTTTTCAACGAACATTTTTTAATTGTCAGATCCTGTACATTTTGTTACACTTTATACCTTTTCGAGGCATGCAAATGATGTATTTTTTCTATGCTTACATATTTCTTGCTAGTATATAACAGTGCAGTTGATTATTGTGTGTTGGTCTTGTGTCCTTTGGCCCTGCTGAACTCAGTTTGTTGTAGGAAATTTTTCTGTAGCTTCCACATATGCAGTCAGATCATCTGCAAATAGGGATGGTTTAAATTCTGCCTTTCCAGTCTGTGTAACTTTCTCCCTTGCCTTAATGCAGTGGTTGGAACTTCCAGGACTATGTGAAATGACAGTGGTGATTGTCCCCAAATTTAGGGTGAAAGAATCCAACCCTTCACTTTGAGTATGATGTTAGCTCTAAGATTTTTGTAGTAGGTGTTCTTGGGCAAGCTGAGGGAGTTCCCCCCTTTGTTCATAGTTCCTTAAGATTTTATCATGAGTGGGTCTTGGATTTTATCAAATATTGTTTTCTGTATTGATTGGTGTGATCATTTGGCTTTTCTCCTTAATCTTTGGATGGGGTATATTATACTGATTATAGACTATCGAACCAGCTTTGCATTCCTGGAATAAATCTTACTTGGTCATGGTATATAATGCTTTTGTGTTACACTGATGGATTCACTGGGATCATATTTTGTGGAGAATCTTTGCATCTGAATTTTCATGAGAGATATTGGTCTGTTGTTTTCCTTCTCTCCTTTCTCAAGCAGTCCTTGTCTGGGTTTGGTGTCGGACCATGACGGGACTTCTAACAGAAGCTGGGAAGTTATCCTGGCTCTGTTTTCTGAGCCTTACTGAGTAGAAATGGTTTCCATTCTTCTTTAAGTGTTTGTCAGAATTCTCTAGCAAAAAATCTGGGCCTGGAAACTTTTATCTCAGGACCTTACAGTTTACCAACTCAATTTATTAAAGGTTATAGGATTATATATAGTTTGTCTCATTTGACTGAGTTAGTTTTCATAGTTTATGGAATTTGAGAAATTATTCTTGTTATTTCTCTCCATTTCTTCTCAGTTGTTGAATTTATGAGGCTAGAATTGTTTGTAGAGTCCCCATCACCATATAAGTGGTTTTAGTAGGTGAAGTGGTAGTATCTTTTCCATTCCTGATGTTGGTCATTTGTGTCTACTCTCTGGGTATTTTTAGTCTTGCTAGAGGATTATCTTTTATTGTTTACTCAAAGAACTGCTTTTCTCCCCCCATTAAATTTCTATATTGTTTTCCTGTTTTATCAATTTCTACTCTGTATTTTTATTTACTTATTTATTTATTTAAGATTTTATTTATTTGACAGAGACACAGTGAGAGAGGAAACATAAGCAGGGGGAGTGGGAGAGGGAGAAGCAGGCTCCCCACTGAGCAGGGAACCCAATGCGGGGCTCGATCCCAGGACTCTGGGATCATGACCCAAGCCGAGGGCAGATGCTCAACAACTAAGCCACCCAGGCTCCCCTCTACTCTGTATTTTTGAATTTAAAAAAATTAAATTGAAGTATAACTGAGGTATGATAGTAAATTAGTTTCAGGTATACAACATAGCGATTCAACTATAATATATGTTATGAAATGCTCTCCACAATAAATGTATGACAGTATTATTGGCTATATTCTCTATGCTGTGCTTTGCACCTCATGACATCTATTTTATAAGTGGATGTCTATATAGCTTAATCCCCTTCACCTGTTTCCCCACCCCCACCCCCCACCTTGGGCAACTGCCAGTTTGTTCTCTAGGAATCAATTTCTTTCTCCCTTTTTAGTAGTTATTTATTTGTTCACTCATTTGTTTTGTTGTTTTGATTCCACATGTAAATGAAATCATATCTATTTGTCTTTCTCTGTCTGACTTTTTCAACTAGCATAATATTTCTGGGTCCATCCATGCTGTCACAAATGGCAACATTATATCTGACAAGGGGTTACTATTCAAAATGTATTAAGGACTCATACACTCAACACAAACACCCCTAGATAACCCTATTAAAAATGGGCTGAAGTCATGAACAGATGTTTCTCCAAAGACATACAAATGGCCAACAGACACATGGAAAGATGCTCAACATGACTCATCATCAGGGAAATGCAAATCAAAATCATAATGAGATGTCATCTCACACTGGTCAGAATGGCTAAAATAAAAAACACAAACAACAAGACTTGGGGAGGATATGGAGAAAAAAGAACCCATGGGCACTGTTGGTGGAAATGCAAACTGGTGCAGCCACTCTGGAGAACAGTATGAAGGTTCCTCAAAAAGTTAAAAATAGAACTACCATATGATCATTTAACATCATTCTGTAGATTATTTCAACATCTTTTAGTATTCTCTTAATTTATGTGCAACATTTTTTAATATGTTGTGGAGTGTAGAAAACTTAATTCCCTTTAGATTCATTACCTTTCCCATCTGAAGAACAGATCTTGAGTATTTTTTCTCCATACGCTGAGAACCACATCAGATTATAATTTTTACTTCAATCGTCAAATATGACTTAAAAACTAATGAGAAGGTAGTTAATTGCATTTGCTTCTATTTTGAGTCATTTCGATGTTGCTCTTTCCTTTTTGACATTCTGAACTTTTGTTGTTCTCCATTGCTAAGTTTGGGATCATTTGTCTCACGGCAATAGCTAACTGGTACAGCTGAGGACGGGGAGGAGTGCTCCAGGCATGGGGAAGAGCCTGAGCCAAGACCTGGTGATGGAGTGGGCCCGAGACGCCCATGGGAACGTGTGGGGGACGAGGCTGGAGCAGCTGGTGTGGCTTCCTGACCAGGCTGGCCCCAGAAACCCTCCATAAACAGAGCTGTTGGGGACCTTTCTCAGAGGAAGTGCAGATGGTGCCCCCCCCACTTCCTGCACATGGCGGGGAAGTGTCTGCCCTGAGCACAGAACAGGGGCGTCCAGCTGGCCCTCCCCAAACGACCTCTTGTTTATGTTGTGTTTTGTTTCTTCTGGGTTCCTCATTTACAGTCACCAGATGTTGGCTGCTTTCAGACACGCTGGCGGGCGCTCCTGGGGTTCTGCCGGAGAGACGCTGCCCAGCGATGCTGAGAGTTATAAATGAGTCCATTAAGGGAGGTGGATTTGCTAAAAGGTTGTCTTCATTCCACCTGGTCCAAAGCAGCCCTCACGTGATGGATGGTTTCAGAGCCTCCGACACGTCTTAAACCTTGGTGCGGTATTAATGCCTCAAAAGTTTCCAATTAAAGTCAAATGGCTCTTGGCAAAGTCCAAGGCATTTTCACTAACTAAAATAAATACCTGGGCAGGCTCCACGGTTTATGCCTTCTTCACGCGGTCGAGGATAAACAGCCAGGAGGCCAGGGTTAGAGGCACGTCAGGGTCTGGAGGCCCAGCCAGCCCCTGGAAGTCACTGAGAGCTCCACACGCCTGTGGCTGGGAAGGAGGTTGTGTTTCCATGGGCTCTGGGCTTGGGGATCCCGTCACTCCCTTCAGAGGCAGGCGTGAGGGTAAGGGCCATGCTGAGCAAGGCGGTGGGGCCCGAGGAGGGTGCCTGCTGTCAGCTCTTGCTCTGGCTCCTTCCTGCCACTGGAGGAGCCCCCCAGGACCAGCAGGTGGACAGTTGTGTGAAGCTGCTGGAAGGTGCCTGCACAGGGAGCCTGTGGGCACATCAGTTGGTACCACCGCCCCCTTTGCTGCCTCCCAGTGTAGGCGGGCCTGACCACTAGGACACGTCTTCCCCTCTGCCTTCTCTCCCTGCTCTGGGGCCTCCTGGCCACCCCATTGCCCCTGGGCACATGCAGCGTCGTTTCCACAGCAACTGGGTTCCTGGTGCTGCTGTGCGATGGGGTTAAATCCAGGCTTTCTGCTCAAGGGGAAGCTTCTCTGGAGAGCCAGGGTCCCATTCTGAGGGTAACAGTGACTCTGCCTTGGAGGGGTTAATAGGAACACCTGGGAAGGCTCACCTGACACCTCCACCAGGGGGGTCACCCCCTGCCCTCGCTCCTGGCTCCAGAGGTTCTCCCTGCTTCTTCCTCCATGAGACGCCACCTGCCCACTGACATAAGAAGGCCATCCCTCAAGGGACCATGCCCTGACCCAAAGAGCTGAGGCCTCTGGGGCCCGAAGGGGTAACTCAGTGTCCATGTGCATCCAGGAGGGTTCCACCAGGGGGCTGGCTGGGAAGAAGAGGGACCCCCATGTCTGGAAGGCCATACAGTGCTGCAGCTTGGAGTTCAGACAGCTGAGTGTCCATGGTCCTGACTATGTGCAGGTTGATGCTCAAGGGACCCTGGGGTGGTGGCGTGAGCCCATGGAGGAGCGTGGGCAACTGCCTGCCTCCCACTGGGTGCTCCCTCCATCTTTCCTGATCTCCCTGTGCCTCGGGAAGGCAGGCTTTTTGCTCACAAGGCCCTGCCATGGGACCCTCTCTGTCTCAGGGTGCCCCGAGAATTTGGGTGACACTTTACAGATCAGCAGGGTGCTCTGAGGGCCTCTGTCTGCTCCTTCCCCCTTTCCTTCCATAGGTATGGCCCCTAGGTTGGCCTGCTGTCCCCTCCTGACCTCTCAGAAGACCCAGCAGACCCCTCCCTACAGCCCTGCTCTCCCTTTCAAGCCTCTAGATCCCACTCAGGCCCCTGCTTCACATCTGGAGTGGACTTCCCTCTGTGTGTCTCTTCTGGGTCTCTCCACTTGTCCACACAGATGAGATTTCTTGTTTTAGGGCTATTTGTAGACCAGGCACTGTGTGTCATGGGAGGGACCTGGATCCTACTGAGATCACTGAGCCACTCCCAATGGATGTGGACACTGAGGCCAGCCAGGTAGCCAGGTCCCACTGAGTTGCCCTCAGTCCCTGTGTCCGTGCCAGGTTCAGCACAACCCTCAGACCCTCGGAGCCAGTGCTGCACAGACAGGTGTCTGAGGGCACTGTTGGGGAGGGGATCCCCATGGACACCTCCAGACAGTGGCAACTGCAGCTCCTTGGTGCTGAGCAAGGACCGCGGGGAATACTGACTGAGGCCCTGTCTGCTGGCAACTGTCCTCAGTGCTCCTGAGGTCTGGGAGCAACACGGTCACGGCCTCTTTTGGGGACAAGGACAGGAGCCCTGGTCCAGCCTGCTGACTGGAGCCCTAAGCCTGCCTTCATCCTCCCATGTGGGGGGCCCCAAGGCCTCTGGACTTCCTGCCACATCCCATCCATATCCCCAGAAGTCAGCTTCCTTGTCACAGGGTGGGCAGCCTTGCTGGAGCAGGAAGACAGCAGGATGCCAGCAGGACACCCAGGCCTGGGACCGCAGGGACCTCACAGAGAAAGGCCATGGCTGCTGGTTTTATGGAAAGTATAAGCACGAAAAATATGGTCGTGTTTCCTCACTGTGGAGCCTGGGCCAGTATCAGCCAACAAGGCCATTCCTGTTGCTTTCCTGGTTATTTTATGACCTTTGCCAGCACAACGTTGTGACCATTGCGAAAAGTAAGGGAAGTAGAACCGAGTGTCTGAGCGGGCCAGGAGGTTGAGGAGGCAGTGCAGCACAGGGCCCTGCCCCTCCATGCCCATGGCACCTGCTCACTGGCGTGGCCTCGGCTCATGGCCGGTTGTCTGCACATGGGCACCAGGATCCTGGCGCAAGAGTGTTCCCAGGACCTTTCTTGGGGGTGTGATGTTGTGGGGCAGCCACATGTCCCCTGGCCGGAGGATGGACAAACCACTCCTGTTCATGGTGCTGAGGACGACTTTTTACAGCTGCAACGTACTTAGCTGTGTCCCAGGAGGGCATCACAGAAATGTACACAGCAGGTATGCGCACGTGTGCCCGGTGTGGCAGCATGCCAGATGGCGCTTCCGCACTTGGGGACGCATGCACAGGTGTCCAGAAGCGGGGAGGTTGCTATGGCTCCCCAGGCAGCAGCCTTCCAGGGGGGACGCAAAGGCTCTGAGGGGTATGCACCACACGGTCCTTGGTACTCGTCATGCCTCCCACACGTCACGGAGAATCGCTTCTGCAAACAGCATTGGTACAAAGTAGTTTCTGAAGGTGTATCTGGGGAGTCCGGGGTCCCGTGCTCCCATCTGAACCACGCACACCCTGTACCATCTGTCCGTGCACCAGCAGGCTGGGCTCCACGCCCTCTACCACCCCATTGACCCTGCGCTAGTCACGGCAATGCCGGCGTCTGTCCTCCAGGCCTCCTGAGACCCAGCGAGGGGTCATGACGAAATATTCCGCTTCAGCATACCTGTGTGTCGGGGCACCTCAGCCCATCCTGGGGGCCTTGCCCCTCCTTGTCCCTTTCCCTGGAGCTTGCCCAGCAACCCCCAGCCGCTGAGATGCAGTCGTCCTCGTGGCTCAAGGCTGCCCATGTGGACAAGCAGTGCCTGCTGTCAGATCCCTGCCTGGCGTCCTCCGCCCTCTTGCCAGGGACCCAGCCTCCCCTGGCATGGCTAGCTGCTCCTTCTGGGACCCAGGCTCCTTCTTCCCTGCAAAGTGGCTCTGCAGCTGGGACGCTGCCCGGGGGCTTCCCCCAGGCCCAGGTGCAGCCTTGACTCTCCGAAAACAGGAGAGTCAACCTCCAGCGGGGCAGGCAGGTCTACCTCCCTCCTCCCCCCTGCCCATAAGCTACAGGTGGCTGTTTTCTCACCAGTGTGTCCCCACCGCAAAGGAACTCCAGGACCTCAGGAGGTGTGGCCTTACGTAGAGGTGGGGTCATTACACATGCAGTCAGTTAAGATGAGGTCACACTGGAGTAGGGTGGGCCTAATCATGAAATACTCGTGTCCATCTGAGAAAAGGAGACACGGCCACTGGGCCACCGATGCAGAGGAAAGAGGCCATGTGCTGAAGAAGGCAGAGATCAGAGTGAGACCCTCTGCAGCTATGGGGGCCACCGGGAGCAGGAGGGGCTGCAAGGACTCTCCCCTGGAACATGCAGAGTAGAAGGGGTAAACCGCTGTCCTGGGGGCCACCTGTCTGCTCCCAGCAGCCACAGGAGACGGGCACAGCGGGTAACACCTCAGAATACATGTACAAGCACCTGCAGCCCCGTCACCTAGAGTCAGGTGCCCACGCACAGCTGCCCAGCTGCCCTGGGGCCTGCTCGCCCCCCCGAGGACACAGCGTGGACCCGCACCCGATCTGCAGCCCCACGGCAAATAGCCACACCCTGGGCATGGACGGAGCATCCTCCCAAGAAGCCCCATTGGTGGGTGTTCAGGGTGCTTTCTCCTCCCTCCCCTCTCCTCCCACCCCCCTCTCTCAAATCTCCCTGACACTGTAAAGAAATGAGAAAACACAGGCCTTTCTGATCACAAATGTTTTAAAATGCCTTCGTATTAATGACTGTGAGTATGCGTGTTGGCGAGCAGAGGGCAATCTTTCTTGTCTTAAATGAGAAAAAGTCATAGGAAAAATGGGCTTTGTGTTGTCAAACATTAGCCTGAGCAGACACTTTCTGAGAGCTGGACCCCGAGGGCTTCCTGAGACCAGTTGCATTTTTCCTGAAGGAGTGTGTTTAACGTCAGCACCCTGAGGAGCTTGGCCGAGAAGAGTCCTGAAGACCAAATATTTACACAGCCGACCCCAAAGCCCACGGAGATGACCTCATAGATATTGTTTTTATTAGTTCGCAAGATGTGGTGATGAACGGGACGACCGCTGGGTCTGACACTCATGCTGGCCAGTAGAAGCAGGGGACTGGGCTCCTGGGGGCAGAGGCGCTGTGCCAGAGGAGGGCCCGGTACAGGTGGACGGGCATCAGTGCTGACCGAAGCTCCCTCGCGGACCCTGTGGCCTTATATGAGCCATGACAGCTCTCAGCCCCTCCTGTGGAGTGTAGGCAGGAATGAGGGCAGACCTCTGTGTGTGCAGGTCTCTCACTGGCAACAGGGCAAGGGTCGGAGCCTCGCTGAGCTGGGCTCCCTCACCTGCTGTTGTGACCTCTGCAAAGAGACGCCATGCCCTGGCCACGGTTAAATGATGTGGCAGGAGCTTCTGGGCAAACAGCCAAGTGAATAGGAGGTATCGGGGTGCAAACTTCCACTCCCAAATTTGGAAGTCCCTGGCTCATGACACGCTAAGAGGTGATTGTCCTCTGGTCCACCCCCAGCCCCTCTCCCCATCCCTTTGGAACTCCACAGCCTACGTGCGGCTGCCAGCACCTGCACCTCCACCCGGGGCTATCTGCCCCAAAGCCACACTCTGCCTGGGTGAGGCAAGCCAGTGATCTCTGAGGGTCAGTGCCCTGCCACCAGCCCTCAAGCCCTTAAGCCCTGGCTGGCTCCCTCTCCTCTGTCCCCTGGGTTGGCCACCTTGGAGGAGCATATTCCACAAGGGCTCCCCCAATTCTCAGGTGGGAGTAGGTGCCTGCTGCCTGCAGTGCTAACTTGGATGACACACCTGTGTCCACCTGCCCTCCTCCCCTGCCTGATGTCCCTGTCCCATTCGGTGTGGCCTGGGATCATCTCTCAAGCTACTTGCCCTGTAATTTCTGTCCATGACTCTGTGTTCTGAGTCAGCCTGAGGAAGGTGCCTTCTCCGAATCGACCAAGCCGTGATTTCTCACGGCCCATGCCAGCTGCCTTCTCGGCAACCTGCACTCCATCTTCCCAGCTGCTCAAGCTCGGACTCTTGGCAACATCTTTAATGCCTTTCCTTCTTGACTCCCCCATCAGATCCATCACCAGTAACCTGCTGGCTCTGACTTCAAAACATATCCAGAGGCTTTATGTAGCATAATCCTATTTCTTAAAAATGATTATAAAGGAAAATCTGAAGAGAAAAAGAAACATCATACAAGAAAACAGAGGACTTCTTGTTAGCACCTGAACAAACCAGAAAATAATGGAGAAACATCTTAGAGTACTGAAAGAAAAACATTGTCAACCTAGAATTCTACACCCAGCAAAAAATGTATTTGAAAATGAAGGCAAAGACAATGCCAGATTCTGGAGAGGATGTGGAGCAACAGGAATGCTCCTTCACTGCTGGCGCCTTCACTGGCACTTGGGAAGACAGTTTGGTGGATTCTTACAGATTGAGCATGATCTCACCATACTGTCCATCAGCCACTCCCCAAGGTACTTACTGAGTTGAAAACTTATGTTAACACCAAGTCCTGTATGTCGGCGTTTATGCCAGCTTTACTTATAACTGACCCAAACTGGAAACAACCAAGATGTTCTCCAGGAGGTGAATGGATAAATAAACTGGCCCATCCAGGCAAGTGAACATGACCTAGCACTAGAAAGAAAAGGTCTATCAAGCCATGAAAAAACACAGAGGAAGCTCGAGTGCATATTGCTGGGTGAGAAAAGCCAATCTGAAACAGTAATGTACTCTGTGATGTCACCTCTGTGACATTCTGGTAAAAACAAAACCATGGAGATAGTAGTGAGAGGTCACGGGGCAAATGGCCGCCCTGAAGAGGGAGTGTCAGGCAGACACCCAGAATCACAGATTGCTGTGAGCTGAAGCCACTGACAGAGCCACTGGCTGGGGGACAGCTGCGGGCAAACAACATGCTGCGGCACTGAGCATGGGCTAGCACAAGACGTGAAACATTCATTTTTATGAGTTCCACTTCCTGGAACAGCATGGGACCCTCAGGATGAAGACCGAAAAGAAAGTTCTCGTACTTCCAAGATGGGTAGAGGAAGGGCAACCCAGAGTATTCTGTTCTCCATCACAGTGAAAACACTATTAAACTTCCATAAGATGACATAGGAGAAAATCTAAATGACTTTGAGTTTGGTGAAGTTTCTTTAAACACAATATCCCAGTGCCTGATCCATGAAAGGAAAACATAGTATGTTGGATTTCATTGAAGTGAAAAACTTCTCTTCAGGGGTGCCTGGGTGGCTCATTGGGTTAAAGCCTCTGCCTTCGGCTCAGGTCATGGTCCCAGGGTCCTGGGATCGAGCTCCACATGGGTCTTTCTGCTCAGCGGGGACCTGCTCTCCCCGCCGCCCCCGCCTCACCTGCCTCTCAGCCTGCTTGTGATCTGTCAAATAAACAAAATCTTTAAAAAAATAACAAAAAAACTTCTCATCAGCAGAATACACAATTCAGCTAATGAAAAGTCAAGCCACATACTCAGAGAAAACATTTGATAAAAAAAAAAAACCCATTTCATAAAGGGTTTGTGACTAAAACGCACAAAGAGCTCTTAAATTCAATGAGGAGAAAACAACCTAATTAAGAAAAAGGAGCACAATACCTGAACAGACTGCTCCCCGAAGAAGACATACAGATGGCAAATAAACATATGAGAAGAGGCTCAACAATTCAGAGTTGCTAATTAAAACAAGACAACTCCACTACACACCTACCAAAACGGCCCAAATCCAGAGCACTGACAACACCAAGTGCCAGGGGGAATGCTGAGCCATAGGAGCCCAGTTACTATGGGAGCTGCTTGGGAAGACAGCTTGGCAGTTTCTTAGAAACCCAAACAGTTTCTGATCCTATAAATCCAGCCATCATGCTCCTTGATATTTTTTCCCCAGCTTTACAGAGATATTGTTGAAATATAACACATGTAAGTTTAACATGTACAAGGTGATGTTTTATTACATGTACGCATGGGAAAATGACTACGATAAGGTTAGTTAAGACCTCCATCCCCTCACATAATTGGCTTTTTTTTTTTTTTTTTTGGTGGTGGTGATAACATTTAAGTTCTACTCTTTTAACAACTTTGAAGTATATGATAGTATATAATGCAGTGTTCTTAATTATAGTCGTCATGCTGTACATTAGATCCTGAAACTTATTGATTTTATAACTGAATGTTTGTACCCTTTGAGCAATATCTCTTTCCCCCTCCAGCTTCTGGCAACGACCATTCTGTCTGACTTATTTAATTCAGTACAATGCTATTGGGGTCCATCCTTGTTTCAAATGGCAAGATTTTTTTCATTTTTATGGCTGGATAATATTCCATTGTATATATACACCATATCTTCTTACTTCATTCATCTATGAATGGACCCTTAGGTGTTCCCGTTATTGTGGCTACTGTGAGAAATGCTGCAATAAACATGGGGGTGCAGATATCTCTTCAAGATCATGAGTTTATTTCCTCCGAATATACACCCAGAAGAGGAATTGCTGGATCACATGGTATTTTTATTCCTATTTTTGGAGGACCTCCATACTGTTCTCCAGAGTGGCCCCAGTTTGCATTCCCACCAACAGTGCAAGAGGGTTCCTCCATTTCCACATCCTCACCCACACTTATTGTTTTTTGTCTTTTCGATACTGGCTGTTCTGATGGGTATGAGAAGAGAGCTCATTGTGGTTTTCATTTGCATTTCCCTGATGAGGAGCGAAGTTGAGCATCTTTTCATGCACCAGTTCATCATCTGTATGTCTTTGGAAAAAATATCTCTTCAAGTCCTTTCCCTATTTTTTAATCTGATTTTTTTTGGCTATTGAATTGACAGAGGTCCTTGTATATTCTAGATATCAATCTCTTATCGAATAGACAGTTTGCAAATATTTTCTCCCATTCTGTAGGTTGCCTTTTCATTTTGCTGGTTTTTTGGAATGCAGTGTTTTTTTTTTTACTTAATGTAGTACCACTTGTTTATTCTTGCTTTCATTGCTTCAGATTGGGTGCCATATCCAAAAAATTTTTGCAAAGGTTAATGTCAGTGAGGTTTCCCCCTATATTTTCTTCTAGTTGTTTTATAGTTTGGGGTCTTACACTTAAGTCTTTAATCCATTTCAAGTTAATTTTTGTGAGTGGTATAAGACAGGGTTCCAACTGCATTCTGCATGTGGTTGTCCCATTTTTCCATCACCTTTTTTTGAAAAGACTATTATTTCCCCCATTGAGTCTTCTTGACTCCCTTGTCAAATATTTGTTGACTGAATATAGATGTTTTGGGTGGGGTCTCTCAACTCTTTTCCACTGGTCTATGTGTCTTTTTTAATGCCAATACTATGATTACTATAGTTTTGTAATCAAGTTTAAAATCAGGAATTGTGATTCCTTGCACTTTGTTCTTTCTCTGGATTGCCTTGGCTACTCTGTCTTTTGTTGTTTTATATGAATTTCAGGGTTTTTTCCATTTCTGTGGAAAATGTTGGTATTTTAATAGGGATTTCATTGAATCTATAGATGGCTTTGGGTAGTGTGGACATTTTAACAATATTAGTTTTTCTGATCCATGAATATAGGCTATCTTTCCATTTATTTGTGTCCCTTAAAATTTCTTTCATCAGTATCTTGTAATTCTTAGTGTACAGATCATTCACCGCCTTGGTGAAATTTATTTATAATTTTTTCGACTCTATTGTAAATGAGATTGTTTCCTTTCTTTTTTTTTTAAGATTTTATTTATTTATTGGACAGAGAGAGAAAGAGAGAGATCACAAGCAAGCAGAGGCAGAGGCAGGCAGAGAGAAAGGCAGAAGCAGGCTCCCTGCTGAGCAGAGAGCCTGATGAGGGGCTCGATCCCAGGACCCTGAGATCATGACCTGAGCCTAAGGCAGAGGCTTAACCCACTGAGCCACCCAGACACCCCTGTTTCCTTTATTTCTTGTTCAGATAGCTCGTTGTTAGTGTGTAGAAATGCATATGACTTTTATGTGTTGATTTTGTCTCCTGCAACTTCACTGAATTTGTTGATTAGTTGTCATCGTTTTTGGTGGAGGCTTTAGGGTTTTCTGTGTATAAAATCATAACATCTGCAGACAGAGACATTTTTATTTCTTGCTTTCCAGTTTGGTGGTCTTTTATTTCTTTTTCTTACCTAATTGCTCTGGTGAGGACTTTCAATACTATGTTGAATGGGAGTGATAAAAGTGCAAAGTTTTGTCTTATTCCTCATCTTGCCAGGAAAACTTCAATCTTTCACCTTTGAGTATGATGTTTTCTGTGATATACGATCATATATATATATATATGACCTTGTTATGTTAGTGACATTCCAACTATACCCAATTTGTTAAAGGTTCTTTATCATGTTCAGTTTTGTCAAATGCATTTTCTGCATCTATTGAGATAATCATGTGACTTTTATCTTTCATTATATTGTTGTGGTGTATCACACTTGCTGATTTGTGTATGTTGAAACATCCTTGCACTGGGAATAAATCCCATTTGATCAAGGTGTATATCCTTTTGTTGTATCGTTGAATTTGGTTTGCTAGCATTTTACTGAGTATTTTTGCATCTATGTCCATCAGGGATATTAGCCTCTAGTCTTCTTTTCTTGTACCATCCTTATCTGGTTTTGGCATCAGAGTGATTTTGGTCTCATAAAAGGAGTTTGGGAGTGTTCTTTCCTTTTCAGTCTTTTGGAAGAGTTTGAGAAGGATTGGTGTTAATTCTTTTACACATGTCTGGTAGAATTAATCAGTGAAACCATCTGGTCTGGGGCTGTTCTGTTTTGGGAGGTTTTTGATTACTGTTTCAATGTCCCCCACTCATTTTTGGTCTTTTCAGATGTTCTGTTTCTTCATGATTCACCATTGCTCTTATATCTCAATAAAGCTGACTTTAGACATCATATCCCAATCCATCCCCTTACTACCCTCTCCCACTGCACCCTGGGCTCTCTCAGGACAAGTGCTCTTGTCCCTGCCTTGGAGGTCCCTCCTGTCCATTCTCCACACACAGCCACAGGGTCCTTTGACACTACAGAGTGCTGGAATGAATCTTCATAAACATATACATCAAAATCTCATAATCTCTTCACTTAAATCCCCATAGCTGCTTCTCGTTATCTTAGGAGAAAACCCATACTCTCCTGTGGCCTCTGGCGTCCCGCTGACCCCTGACCAGCCCTCGGGGATCTCCCCCTTGCTCATTGCCCTCCAGCCATGCTGGCTGAGCTTCTTCAGAGCATCTGGACAGGCTGTCTCCTGCCACCTGACCTCTGCCCCTCACCTCATAACTCAGTCCCACTAGTGCCACTTCCACATCCCTTCAGGTGTTGTTTCTTAAACTTCACCCATTTGTGAAATTCCCTCCCGATTTTTGCTGCCTAAATCTATACTGTCATTTTGTAATATTCTATTTAACGTCTGTCCCATTTTTATTTGAATGCGTGTACTTCAAAGAGGGACTAGGGTGTGTGGGGGGAGGAAGGAACTGGGTGGGGCTCTGAAAGGCCCACATGAGGGGTCCTTGTGGAGGAAACACTGTGCAGCTTGACCCCAGCGCTGGCAGCATCCTGGTTGTTATCAGTGGCAGAAACTGGGTGAAGTGCACCGTGGATCTCTCGCCTCTCAAAACACTGCACGTGAACCTAGCATCCTCTCAAAACACAAAGTTTACATAAAAATGTGTAGAACAAATATGCAGAGCAACAATGATACAAGAGGCTGAAGGAAGTCAACGGAGTTTGTGTGTCGCAAGGTCCCCGCGCTGCCTAGCGATTGGTAAAAATACAAATTCAAATTAGATTTTAATAGGATTATAGGTTGTAATCTCTATAGTTACCATGGAAAGAAGGTAAACAAATGTATAACTAAGAGGCTAATTGAGGAGGTAAATGGGAAAATAAAATGCAGAAGAAAGCAGGAGAGCAGAGAAAAAACAACACAAAGCAGGTGAGACAAATAATAATAAATGGTAGATTCAGACCCAAAATATCAGTAATTACATTAAATTGTGCCAAACATAAGTGGGCTGAAGATCCTGAGAAATCAACAATACGTGGCTTACAAGAAATATGCCTTGGTTATAAGGTTAAACAGTAAAAGGGTATAAAAAGTATATCTTTCAAATGATCAAAAATGAGCCAATACCAGGCAAGAAATACATTTAGTAATAAATATAGTTAAAAATGAAGGGCAATATCGCATAACATAATTCAGTTTTACTGCTTTGAATTTATGTACGGCTTATTAATAGGGCCTCAAAATACTGAATGCTCAGAATCGATGAAATTGAAAGGAAAATGAGATGAGTCCAGGAGGGAGTGGGAGACCCTCCCATATCTCTCTCTCTCGGTAACGGACAGAGGGACCGTAAACCCATCTGCAAGTGTGGGGAAGGGGGAGAGGGACAACAGGCGTAAGACAGTATTGCTTGCAAGAACAAGGAGCCATGGTTTCTCTTAATTCAGTGAAGCATCTGGCGGAGCTTTCCATGTGAGCCTTCCAGTAAGAGAATAAAACCAGTGCGAGTGTAAAGCCGGGAGCACCTCGGGGACTGGAACAGCTCCGCCGCGTGCGGCGGCAATCAGCGCAGAGAGTAACGTTCCCGTTCAATTTAAATTGTGTATAGCAAGACCAGGCATGATAACATCAGATTCACAGCTTTTCCGATGGTTGAAACAGAGTTGAGAACTTAATTATAAAGGAGCCAAGTCCTGTAGGTTGTATTGTTAGTGTGAAAGGATTTTTGTGTGTTAAACTAGCATATGTATATACAACGTGCCCCTCTGGGTGACTTTCTCCTGCCACCTACATGCGCCTAAGCAGGACACAGAGTTTCCAGCACCCTGGACAGGTCCCCACGCCTCTTCCTGGCAACACCCTGCCCTACAGAGGTGAACCGCTTCCATCCCCGTCACGTGGTGGCTGCTCTACAACGTGAGACAGACGTGCACGTGTCTGTGTATGCATGTGCGTGCGTGAGTGAATGCGTGGCTCTCTACTTGCCACCTTATGTCCTCTGTCATCTTCCTGTCTCCCTGTTTTGCTGTCTGTCTGTTCAAGGGAAACTAAGTCATGCTCCTAAAACTGCCCCTTTTCCCAGGAACTGAAGTCACCTGTCACGATGAGCCGAGGGGAGCTTGGGTTCCACGTGGCCTGCAGCTACTTGGGGGTTGGCTGAGCGAACGGAGATGCTCTCTTGGTCACATGCCTAGCAGGGCATTTGGGAGGACAGAATCCCCGAATGGGACATTTCTCCCTGGTGCCAACAGACGTGATGAAAATGTTCTTGCCCTGTGATGCTCTCATTCAGCTCCGCATCCAGGAGCATCTGGGCTGCCCCGGGGGACAGGTCCCATCGTTGGCAGTTATGGCTGAGGCATTTCTCAGAGTATTCTGGTGAGGGTCTGAGGGCTGAGACCCTTCAGGGGGTACCTCTGCCTCCAGGTCTCCCTCAGTCTGCACCAGGCCCTTGTGCCTCGGTCTACACTCCTAATGCACATCTGGGTTCCAGGTGGTGGCACGCTGCACCCCAGCGAGGTGGGTCAGAGCTGCAGAGTCTCCCCCTGGCCCGGACTATGCCACCAGGGAAGGGGGCCCTGAGCTTTCCAGGATGGCGGGTGCAAGCAGTCGTCATGCCCACAGAGCAGAGCTGTGACCTGTCCCAGGGCCCACTCCCTGAGTGTGTGTGGAAGGGGGCATCAGACTCTGGTGTGCCTTTCCAAGGTTCCATTTCCAAGGGGTCCACATCGCCCCACGCTGACCTTCCCAGGTGGCCTTGCTTTCTGGTGTCCCTGGGACCATGGCAGGGCTATCCCAGAGCTGGTACTGATGGAGGCTGTGCAACTGGGGAGCCCGCCCTCCTGCTCCACGGACTTGACCTTCTGCAGTGGAAGCTGAGGAGGTGACCTCAGACCTATGCTGAGTCTGGCCCCATGTCCAAGGTTAATGACCCCCTGGGGAGGTGAGGCCCAGAGGGCAGGGCTTCAGTGGGTGGCTGAGGTTTGAGTGTGAGCGCCGCTGCAGACCTACAGATGTGCGTGAGTCAGAAGTCCAGCATCCTTGTGCGGCTGGCCTCGCTGGGCAGGATACACGTGCGGCCCCCAGCACCCCCTGGGCTGCTGTCAGCTCCAGGCCGAGGCCTGCACCTGGCTTCTGGGCCTCAGCTGGTTCTGAAAGTCGTCAGCCCATAGCAGGCCCAGAGACCTACCACCTGGGAGTGCCCTCTGTACCCAAGACAGCTCTGGGTGGGGGGTCCTGGTGCCCTGGGAGACGGGACCCCAAGGGAGGGGCTGCAGGCTGGGGACTCCGTGCTCCTGAGTGTCCGCGGCTGTCCTTGGGGAGGCGGTGAGGCTGCCAGGTTTCTCCTTGGCATCAGTGTAGGGCAGACCTCACCCCTTCGTTTGGTGCGCTGGGCCTCCCGCTGTCCAAGCTGCACAGCTTATGAGTAGGAGACACATGTTGCAGAGAGATGGTGGCCTTAATATTAAAATCTACAGCATTGTTGTCCTGGGGGCCCAAACCAGGACTCAAGCTTCCTTACATGACTCAGCACATTTGTCCATTCCTGGAGGCCAACTGTGGGACATCAACCCCAGCAGTTTACACGTAGCCAGGAGTCAGAGGTCTGAAAATACTCGCGCTGGGGGAGAACCACGGTTTAGAGTGGGGAGCAAGCCTCAGGAGGTCCCGGTGCCGCACGGCAGCCAGGAGCGCCGCATGGGAGTGTGGGGTTTCAGCTGAAGACGCTGGTTCAGGCAGCAGCATGGGTCCTGCTGTGTGGCCCCTCACACGACCCCCACCTGCTTGGGGTCTCCAGAGAACAGATATGATTTTATTCTGGATGGGCTCCTCTCAAGACCTGCCCCACTCCGGCTTCGAGGTCACCTCTTGGGGAGCGCTCCCTGGAAGGGCCTGGTGCTCCTCTGGTCCCAGCAACCCCTTGCATACCCCACAGTGGGGGCCTGCCTGCCTGCAGGGGTAGCTTCTCCCAGACCGGGAGCTGGGGTCTCCACGAGCTCCAGAGCCCAGCGAGGGCTCAAGCGGGTGCCTTCCATCCTCCGGTTATGAGCCTGAGCTCCCGGGGGCTGTGGCCACCTTGTCCAGTGACACCTCTTTGGAGTCAGCGACACCAGGCAGCAGATCCTGAGCCACTGCTGGTGTGTGACCCAGGATAGTGATGCCCCCATTCTGACCTCAGTCCCCCCACCTGCAAAATGGTGTCATCATGGAGTGAAATAAGGCACTGAGGGTGGAGCCCACGTCAGATCCCCCAGCCTGTGCCACCGTCCTCCCCCGCAGGGACTGAGGTGGCCCAGGGTCCTGGCGCCTGCAGGCTGCAGGGGGCACCCCCACACACACCGCCAGCCAGGGCACAGGCCTGGCAGGCTTGCAGTGAATTAGGAGCTGGCTGGCTGTGCTGCTCTCACTGGATCTGGCAACAGCGTGTTCCTGTGCTCAGAGCACATGCCCACGGCCTCCACGGAGTCTGCCTCCTTCCAGTAAGGGTAACATGGTGCAGTCCACTGGGGGTAATGAAGGGCAGGAGACCCACTCCAGAGCAGGCCCAGAGACCGCCCCACTCCGTGCTGGGACCAGGCCTCTTGGGTGTGGGGCTGTGACAGGAGCTGAGCCTGGCTTTGCTGTGGGCTCTACCCTTGGCTGCATGGCTGCTCTGTGTCCACCTCCCAGACCCACCGGGGTGCACACTAGGGGCAGACCTGGCAGGATGCAGGCAGGGAGCCAGCCAGGACGCCCACTTTCCCTCCATTCTACAACAGTAGGAATCCCAGTGGCTGTGGGCTGATCTCCAGGCTGCACTTGGAAGCCTGTACCACATGATCTCACAAACCCGTCGAGGCAGAAGGCATGCATGTTCAGATTTTCCAATGAGGATTTGGGTGTGGGGAGACACAGGACCTCGTCTGGGGTCCCACAGTTGCACTTTTGAACTCCTAGGGCTGACAAAGCATTGTTCACACCTAGGTCACCAGCTGGGGACAGATGTAAAGACTGAGACAAAGAGAGCAAGGCTCAGGGCGGTCAGCAGCCTCCAGCGAGGGGCCAGAGATAGCAGATGGAAATGTCTGCTGGGACCACTCTGCAGGCTGCCCTGGCTGGGAGGGGGGTCTCGTGCGGTCAAGCCCCCGGCAGCAAGCAGCAGCTGTAATGGTCACATCAGGTGCTGACTCCACACCATCTTGAAGCTTCTCTCAAAGCCCGCACGGCCTTCAGGTCAAGGTCCTCGGGCTGGCCTCCTCACACCCTGTGCTGGGTCCTGTCTGGGTCCTCGGGATGGGCGTGCTTGCCAGGGAAGCCTGTGATCCTGGGCTTCCCGGGCTCCCTCGGCTCCAGAGGCATGCGTTCCTGGGGAGGACCCCCAGCTGGGGAAATAGGTATGGGGTTGGCACTGCCTTTCTGGGTGGCTGCCCAGGGGACAATGAGTTCCAGGTCCAAGCTCACACCCAACACCACCGCCCACTGTGTGACGTTGGCCACCCACCTCACATCTCTGCGCCTCGGTCTTCTTCTCTGTAAATAGGGACGACACAGCTCGGGTAGACCCGCCGTGCCGCCCCAGGAGTGGGTGGCTGTGAGCACCTGTCAGCCACCACAGGCCTGATTTCAGAGAGGGCTGTGGTGGGCCCACCGACATACAGCAGGCACAGTCTGACCAGGAATCGCCCCCAGCCGTGTGGACTTGATGCTCTCATGACCCGCCTTGACCCAGACAGGGCTCACTGTGCTCAAAGTATTTGATATGGATTCTATGCTTTAGTCCTTGCAATGGACTGGGGTGCTCTGTCCCCACACATTGAAGCCTCGCCTCCAGATACCCCAGGGTGTCTGGAGGGGTTTTTGGGGAGTGATTAGCATAAGATGGGGTGGGGCCACGATGGAGAAGAGACACCAGAGCTTGGTCTCCCCGTCTCCACCACATGAGAACACGGCAAGGGGCCCTGTCTGCAAGCGGGATGAGCTCCCACGGGGCCCCCGCCATGCTGGCCTCCGTGACCCTGAGAGATGCAAATGTTGTGTCTTCTTACATTGCACACCTGCGGAGACAATCTTTGTAACAACGCTGAGGTGGGTCATCGTGCCGTTTTATAGATGGAAACACTGAGTCACAGAGACTTAGCCGCTGACCCTGGGTGCATGGCTTACAACTGTGGCACTGGAAACACTCTGTCCTTCCTGGCCTGGCGTCTGCGAAGCCCACATGCAGAGAACAGAGCTGCTGGCCTCTGTTGCCCATGGGATTTCTCTGCACACGTGGCCGGTGAGTCGGGAAGAGGCACTGATGTTTGTTGAATCTGTATGAAACGTTGACAGTGCCACAGTGTCGGTGACGTATTTGTCGAGGGATTTGCCATCAGGAATGGGTGACGCTATTTGGAGGGAGCGACGCCAGGCTGAGCCCCGAGTGAGCCTCGTTCACCTGGCTCGTAGGACGAGTGCGTGGGGCTGCCCCACAGAAGGGAGGGGCCAGGGCACCAGCTGGTGGGGAGCTCACAGTGTACCCCAAAAGTTGCAACCGGCTTTGCCATCCTGGCCCCCCTCCTCCTCAGGATGCACCTGCCTGGCTGCTCACCCAGAGACCGTCATGTGCCCCACATCCCCTGCCAGGCCTGCAGGCCCCTGGGGTTTGAACGTGGGGAGACCTGCCCCCTTCCCCTCCTACCAGGGCCCAGAGCAGCCGCTCTGCCCAGCCCCGTTGCCCAGGGGAACTTGCTGTAGCTAACCTTGGCTCCCACTTCCCCGGCCCCGGAGTCCTGGGGAGCCCCTGGTGCCGGTCAGGACCCATCCCACTCCTCCAGTGCTCACCTGGCCTTTCCCCTGCCTGCAACACCACCATCCTCCTTGTGGCCCCTTTGCACCCCTGGAGCCCTCACCAGCCCACCTGCTTGTGGCCTGCTGCCTGCACCGGCCGCCCCTGTCCTCCCTGAGCCCCGGCTACACACTGGAGGTGTAGATGAAACACCGTCGTCGAGGCCCTGCTGTCTCCGGGCCTGTGAGGGGCCCAGCCACTGTAGGTGAGCTCCCTGGTATGTCACCCAGGGGGCTGGTGGGCCTCTCTGTGCCTCAGTCCCCTCCTCTGGAGAGTCAGGCCAATGGGAGGTGCCTCCGTCATGGGGCTGAGGATTAATGACAACTCCTGTAAACAGCAGGGACTGCATAAGTGCTCATTTTATCTGGCAGGCCTTGCTGACTGTGGTTGATGAGCCTTGGGAAGGGGGAAGGTCTGGGGTCACCTTCCTCCCTGCACCACGCCCACCTCAGGGACTCCCACATGTCACCCCCCAGGGAACCTGTGCCAGGCTCTGTCTGTGAGCAGAGGGGCCTCCTGGGCTGGCCTGGCCCTAGTGACTGTGCCCTGGCATTGAGCTGCCTGCCCCTTGGCAGTGAGCGTGTGTCTCCCCTGTGTCTACCAGTGCCCCTCATTTACCCTCCACCCAGCTCGGGGCCACACCTACCCTGGGATTCCGAGGAGGCCACTGCATGCAGCACTTTGGGCTCAAACAGACCTGCCCCCTCCTCCGGATTCTGCAGTAACCACCAGTCTCCCTGCCCACAGCACCAGCAGTCCCATGGCAAGGTGACTTTTTAGCTCACACAGTGGACAGGCGCTCACACTGGACAATCACCAGCAAATGGGCTGTTCCTACTCCTCCCTGGCCAGTACCCCAGTCCCTCCCTCCCCCACATCCACTCCCCCGACCCTTGCGAGTCCCCTCTCCCATGTCCACTCTCCCAGTCTCTCCCCCTCCCCCATGTCCATTCCTCCAGTCCCTCCCCCTCCCCAACTCCACTCACCCCACCCTCGCAGGTCCCCTCTCCCCTCCCCCATGTCTGCTCCCCCAACCTCATGGGCCCCCTCAGCCCTGGGGAGTGGCTGGTGACTGTGTCTGAGTAATTGGGTCCCCTGTTTAAGGAGAGGAAGCAATAATAGTGACTGTAATTGTCCAAATTACTGCTGCCCCTTTGAGCTTGACATCTGCCTGATGGTGGTGGATGGAAACCTGACCTGGGCAGCGGTGGGGTGTGGCCCCAGGAGTGGGGTGGCCCTGTGCTGGCCCAGGCAGGAGACCGGAGCACCTGGCCGGGACCCCTCATCTGTGGAGAGAGGACAGCCCACCGCTCATGGGCAGGCGGCAAATGGCTACCGGGAGCCTGCTGTGTGCCAGGCAGGGGGCAGGGCAGTGCCTATGTTTCTGGTGTCTGAGCGCCTGTGGAGGGCATCGAGGCGGCCTGCACTCTGCTTCCTGCAGCGGAAGTCTCCCCACAGCCTGCCAAGTGTTACCTGACCTGGAGGAGGCTGGGGATGCCTGCACCCACAGAGTCATGCTAACGGACGGGGTGGGGGGTGTCCGTTAGGGCGTCCGCAAGGCTGCGAGTAGGCTGAGAGGCCCTGGGGTGTCAGTGGCAGAGAGCACATCCAGTCTGTGAGGCTCATCACTGAGTCCCCAGACTTGGGCCTTTGTGGGGGGTCCCCGTCCGGGACGCCTGGGTGCCTGGGCCTTTGTCGGGGGGCTCCCCACTCTCCTCTGAGAAGTGCTTGGAAGTGGCATGGCTGCCCTGAGCCTGGTGTTCTCACAGGGGCTGTGGACACTCCTTCCTCGCACACTCAGACTCGGGGAGGGGCGCAGGAGGAAGCATCAGTGAGCACCCGAGCCATGCTGGGCCTGGTGAGAGGGCTCCCCCAACCCCACTCCTGCCGACCCTCAAACCATGAGGAGGGGCTGGAGTCACAAGCAGACCACTGAACCTCTGTATTGGGGATGGCAATGCTGCTGGACCAGGCGCCCTGGGGACAGCCAGTCTGTGCCAGACTTGGAGTCAGCCCACGGCCCTGTGGGAAGGCACATGTGACCCATGCGCTCTGCTGGCTCTGACAAGCACAGGGCCCACCGTCGCCAAGTGCCCCCAGTGTTCAGCGCCTACAGACTAGCAGAATTTCTTCTAAGGAGGGGTGTGGCTGACTCAGGTGGGAGGGGGGCCCTGAGCAGTGCCCAAGTCCCCACCCCCAGCTCCCTCTCAGGCCTGGAACCTGCTAAAAGCCGCCGCTTCCTCGGACCACGGTTAAAAGCCCCAGGTCCTTCCGGCTGCGAGGCAGCTGGAGCTTCAGAAGAGCATAAAAATGTCTGGATGACACTCTTTCACCTTTATTATATACAGCGGGCCCTCATCTCCTGCCTTTCAAGAGGGCCTCTCCGCTGGCCGCTGTGGGGGTGGACACTCGAGGCCGTTTATCTGGAGAAGGAATGTCTGCGCAGAATGGAGCCTCCTGCGCCCATCCATCATTGCCTGCCCCTCACTGGGCTGGGCCGGGGGAGGGTCTGGGGGGGGGCGGCGAGGCCCAGCCGGCCGGCCACAGCCTGACACAAGGGACTCCCGCCCAGCTGGGTCCACTGGAGGGCCAGGCCTGCCTCCCGAGGGCAGGGTCGGTCAACATGAGCAGGCTCTGGGGCTCTGCCCACTCTGCCTGGAGGGGGCAGGGCCAGGGAAGTTGGGGTGCAGCTTAGGGGCAGCATGGAGGCCAGTGGGGGATGTCTAGAGTTTGGCAGAAGTGCTGGACCAGGACACCTGCCAGGGTCCCCACACACATGTGGTGAGAGTCCCTGTAGGGTCCCGGCCTGGACCCCCAGCCCTGTGTCACGTGACAACTTGTCCTTTCGTATGCTTCTGGCCCATGCTGAGCGTCCCAGGAACAGCGTGTGTTGGAACGTGTCCCCAGGCGCTCTCACATTTGCAGAAGGCTGGGACCCATGTGTGGAGTGGCGGTGGGGGGGTGCATTGCACAGACATGTCATCGTGGAGCCCTGATCCCCGAATTTCACATAGGCAAAAACGGGGTTGGCCGTCCCGAGCTGAAGGCCATCTGTGCTCGGTCTGAACTTACTGCGCTGTGCTCACGGCTGGGTGCCTCTGGCCGCCCAGTGTGGCTGGGCCTCCTACACGCTTGCTGGTTGAACTGCATGTTTGACGTTAGTGTCCTTTCCTTTCAGTCCTTCCATGGTGGCGGAGGCATCACGTGACGTGCACGGGAAGGTCATGTTGTCTATTGACTTCACCCCAAGATGGTCACGGGTGTCACTAGGCCAGGGTGCTGGTTCTGGAAGGGCAAATGGGGGTCCCCATGGCTGTGGTCCCTCAGTGGTTTCCGGGTCCCCACAGAACGTGGCCATGGGTGCACCTGCATGCCATGCTCGTGTGTCCTGGGCGGTCACCGGTTTTGATGGTGGCCTGGCCTCCACTGGTGGGTTTGTAGCCTGGGGTGTCTCATGGGAGGAGGTGCGTGAATGGTGCACACAAGACCCCTGGGTGCTCCACCAGGGACAGGCTGAGTGGAGTGGCAGCCCTGGGATGCACACACAGGCTGAGCACTCGTTTGTGTACTGGACATTTTGGGTACCCATGTTGTGCCGGCTCCTGTTCCAGGCAGCACACGTATGGGAGCCTGTTACCCTGAGCTGACGAGGAAGAGATGACTGTGAGGAGAAGTCAGTCACACAGGTCATGGTTGGGGTGAGGTGACAGGGGTGCAGCTGTTCTCCCCATCTGGGTGCAGTGCCTCATGGGCACAAGGTGGCTACTAGCACTCCAGACAGCTCATGCACACAGGACCACAGCCAAAGGACAGGATGGGGTGGCATCTAGGTTGGGACTCTCTCATCCTCTCTCTGGGAGAACCAACCTCTCAGACACCCCTTCCTCAGGGACTTCTCAGTGGCCAGAACTGTCTGCCACTTCCCACCTTGTTTTGCTGTAAGGTGAAGTGAGGGTCTGGCCCTTTCTCCCTGACAATGGGTGGAGGAAGAGGGCTGGGGCTAGTCGGGGGCCAGATGGTCCCATAGCAGGGCTCTTCCCCTACCTACCTCCCCTGCTCTTTGCCTCCCTGTCTCTCCCTCACTGGGCTCCAGCCTTGCTGGCTTTTTCACTGTTCCTAGAACTCCCAGGTCTTGCCTCAGGGCCTTTGCATAGGCCATTGTCCGGATCCCACTTCCCCAGATGTCTGCCCTCTGCCCGCTTCAGGTCTGTTTCCCAGCATGCACCCTCCCCAGCTGACCCCAGCGCTCCCTGAGGGTCTCCCACATCAGGATGGTCACCTACCCCTGACGTGCGGCTCCTGCCTGTGCTCCCACCTCTGTGCAGGGCCTGGCCCTGGCAAGGGTGGGGGGATGGGGGTGGTGTGCAGAAGCATTCATTCATTCCTTTGCGCATTCATTCAGGAAACACTGATTAGCGCTGACAGGGGAGGTGGAGGTCATTAAAATCCCTCAAGAGCCCCTCCGTCTGGTGCGGAAGACAGCATTGTAAACAGACCATCAGGCAGTGTGGTAAGTGCTGGGGGCAGAGAGCTGCCACATGAAGCCCTGAGCTGAGAAGGACTCAACACCATCTGGACATGGAGCCGGGGCGCCCAGGTGCCAGGCCAGCGTAGGAGGGGATGTGGCTCCGGCCTGCAAGGGTGGGCTTCTGAGGAGCGGGCAGGGGTGTGCTGGGCACATCTTTGCCCCTGTGTCTTCCTAGGTGCACAGCAGCCCCCCAGGTGGCACCTGGCCCGGCCCCTGCTCAGGTGTCCCAGGTGCATCCCTGCCTCATCCGGAGCCAGTGCCCTAAGCCCTGTGTTTACACAAGCAGCGGCGGGAGGCACAAATCACCTGCCTCCGCTAATGGACACCCGGCTGCCCCTGACAGCTGCGAGATGCTTTTGGGAAAGACTTTTGACATCAGGGTGCAACCTCCTGCCTAAAGTCCCCTCCCCCAGCCTGGCTGCCCCACACAAAGGACGCTGGCAGAACATAGGGCTGCACCACTGCAGGGATCCCAGGAAGGGGAGCAGGGAGGGGGTGCAGCCCCCGCCCCCCCTGCACAGACCACTTTGGCAAGGGCCCCACTGGCCCAGGGGAGAAGCTGTGAGGCTGGGGCCCTGGTGCGGGTGCCCTGCTGGGGGTGCGAGCAGCACCCCCTTTCCAGCCAGCCCCAGGGGATCTCTGCTGGCTCTGGGAGCAAGCCTCCCAGCTTCAGGCTCTAGCTAGAAGTTAACCCCATTTTCCTAGTCAGGCTTCCGCGTATGGGTTTTTTGGGGCTGGTAACCATCCCCTTCGAAGTGACTCCACCTGAGGGAAAGGGGGCAAATCCATGGAAGGGGAGATAGGGGAGGCACCCCAACCTGAAGGTGACTCAGGAGACATCGGTCCGCCGGCCAGGGTCACACCCTGTGTGGGGGGCCACCTGGCATCCCTCCCTCACCACCCTGCCCGGCATCTGGGGGGCGCATTCCCGGGTCGTGGCAGCTCTGCGTTTCCCACGGGCAGGAGCCCCCAGACGGTGGTGAGGGGCCCTGGCTTGTGTCCTCGCCAGCACTTGCTCGCCGGGCTTCCGCGCTCTGGGGGCAGTGGCGCCTCCGTGTGCACTTGGTAGGCACGTCCCGAGGACGGGCGACACGCTGCCTTCCCGTTCAGCCGCGCAGTCTCTACGTCCGCAAGGGAGAGCGCACCCGTGGGTGGCGGCTACTTCTCCCATCCTGTGGTGGTCTTTCTACTTTCATCACGGGGGACTTTGAAGCACGAGAGTCTTTAATTTTGACGATTTCTACCGAAGTTATTTTTTTCTCGTGCGCGCTTCCTGTGTCACATCCGGGGCCACCGAATCCAAGGTTGTAGATTTACTCCTGCATTTTCTTCCAAGAGCCTCATAGTTTCGTCTCTTACACTTGGGTCTTCTGTCCATTCTGAGTTAATCTTCGTGGGTGTGGGTCTGTTCTTTGGAACACTGACTCCTGGAGGCAGTAATTTTAGGAGGAACGTCTGTGAGGCCTGGTTCACATTGGCTGTCAAGCTTCGGAGGGTGCTCACTATGAGGAAGGAGATGTCATATCCCTGTCCCCTTCCCAGCATGGCCCTCATGAGCAGTCAGCGGTCCCACTTTATGGGGATGGAAACTGAGGCTCCTGGGGCCCAGGAGGGAAGGAAAGAGAGAAGAAATGAGGAAAGGAAGGAAGGAAGGAAGGAGGGAAAGAGAAAAGAAAGGAGGGAAGGAAGGAGGAAGGAGAGAGGGAAAGAAGGAAGGGGGGGAGGAGAAAGGGAAGGAAAGATGGAGGGTTGGGAGGAGGGAAGGAAAGAGGAAGGGAGGAGGGAAGTAAGGAAGGAGGAAGGGAAAGAGAAGAGGAGGGACGGCACTTCCTCAGAGCCAGGACCGGAGCTCCGTCCCTGCGTCAACCCTGACACAGGAGAGGTCTAGGTAAGCCACACAACAGCGTGGTCCTAGAGAGGGCCCTGCTTACCAGGTGTGCAGGGACAAGCAGACAGCAGTGGGTGTGTGGGGCGGCTGACACAGGACAGGGCAGCCCTGTCCTGGCCCCGTGGGCCCCTGGGGGCTCTGTGCTCATCTGTCACATGCTCGGCTGGATGGGGACCCTTGGGCTGACAGGCTAAGTGCTGCTGGACGGACCACAGCAAGACCACCGGGGGCTTGTGGAGGGACGCCTAGTAGCTGGCGTGAGTGATGGTCCTGGAGGATTGACTGCTGTTTGGGCGTCCCATAAACATGGGCCTAAAGTGGCTGGGTGGCGCCCATCCATCACGCCCAAAAGGCCTGGCAGCTCTTGCTGGGGCCCTCGCCTCGGCCCCTTCCGGGTGGTGGGCGTGTTGCGTCTGACCCTTGACGGCTACTTGACGGATGGGTCCCTCCCTGAAGAAGTGCCATGTCCAGTGGGCCCGAGGGACATCGGGAGCTTTAGCAAGAAGAATCTGGGTGGAGGGAGATTCTCACACCCTGCTGATGCCGTCACCAGGCAGCCCTCTGGGTTGTCTCCTGGACACAGATGGAGCGCCAGTGCTGGCTGGCAGGAAGAGGCTGGCGGAGGGCCTCCAGTGGGGACAGCAAAGAGTGGTGGGGACAGTGGCAACCAGAGCGCAGTCTGGCCAGGGCCCCAGGAGGCCATCTAGAGCAGCTGAGTCTTCTGATTCCTCCAGGGACCCCTGAGTGATCCCCACACACCATCCCCCTGCAGCCTCTACCCTGACCGACCGCACACAACCAGCCAGGTCCTCCTCGCCTCTCCTGCCATCGGAGAGAGGACAAAGTCATGTAGGTTCTGCCCTGGCCTGACCTCATGAGGTCACTCAGAGTGGGGCTCCAACGCCTCGCAGTCGCCTGCTGGAACTGGGGAGGGCATGGCTCCTGATGGGGACCCCGAGGGCCTGGCCCAGTTGCGTGGGGCCCACACACTGCGGGCACCTGGGATTGAGCTGGTGGAGCCAGGGCTGTGGAGACAGCCGGGGCCTTGCCCCGTCTGACAGCTCACCCTACATCCTGCCCTCTTTCCAGGCCCTGCCACAAATGCAGACTTTGGAGGACACAGATGCCCTTGGCATCCAGGAATTCCCTGTGCAGAGTCCCTGGAGTGTGGGCGGCTGCCCTTCTGGACCTGCCTTGGATGACAGGGAGCTCATCTCCTGTGGCACAGCCCTCCCAGCCCTGTTTGCTTGCCTCTGATTGCATGCCTCCCTCCCTCCCCATACCTGTCCTGCTCTGTCTCTCCCAGAGTCTCTCCCAGGTTCCAGCTCTGTTCTCTAGGCCATTATGTTTTCATCGTTTATTTGGAAACCATTTAGCACAAAGGACACCGTTCTCGCCAACAGCCTACTGGTGCGGGGAAGCAGTGCCCCTGACTCCCTTCCCTCTGTCCTGCACACACCGGGCTCATGGGCAGCCACAGGCATCAGGTCCCCTCCCCCGCTGTGCCCAGAGCTCGCTGTCCCTGCAGGAAGCCGGCCCTCGAGCCGCCCTGCCCTGCTCTGCTGTCTGCAGTTGTCCGCTGACCCCATGCTGTCCCTCACAGGCCTGCCGGCCCCGTCCAGCACCGTCCCCTGTCCTTTCTCCTCTAGTCTGAAGCCGGGCCCATGCCTTCTTTTTTGGCAGGGGTGTTTTGGATGAACGCAGTGTCTTTCGCAGAATGCCCCTCTAGGAGTGGGTCTGGGGTTCTTCCCGTTTGGGCTGGTTGTGTCTTCCCAGCTGGTTGTGAGCGCCGTGAGGGACGGGCACTGCGCGGAGGCCTTCGTGGTGGTGGTAAATGTTAACAGGCGCCAAGGCGAGGCCTGGCCTCCCGCTGTGCCGTTCCCCTTCCTCGTGTCTCACCCACAGTGAGCAGGCGGATCCGCAGGAACACGAAACGTCCTGCTGCTGGGGGCCACTTCCAACGGCGTGAGCACCAGGGCGGGTTGGAGGGGACTCTTGCCTGAACCTCCCTTTGTCACAGAGGCTGCAGGATGCTGATTTTCAACACAGGTCCCCCCACATCCGCCAGCTGGTAACAGAAGCTGCGCATTGCCTCAGAAGACCTCTCCTTGCTTATCCATGTGTCACAAGGATGGGTCTTGACTTGCGGGGTCCGCTGCTCATCACCATTGCAGTCTCTGACTTGCCCATAACCACCCCCCCTCGCCCCGCAAGCAGCTCCTCTAACCTTCCACAGCAGCCAGCAGATTCTCCCGGTGCTTCCGCGGAACCCAGGAAACACAGGGTCCAGGCCTGCATTGTGCCCTCTTGCCCAACTTTGGAATTGGCTGTATTCCAAGAATCCAGTCTCCTTTCCCTGGGCGTGGGTGGGTTCGCAGCTCCAAGGATGGCTTGCCTTCGTGGGTCCCTCACGACTCAGAGCCAGGTGCACAGACCTGACGTGTGTGCACACACCACGCCGGGCTCCCACGTCCCTCCCCGTCCTGGGCCACACAGGATGCTCGGGGACAGTCTGGTGTGCTAAAGTGTCCCCTAGCCCATCCCCAAGGACCCCAGAGGCAGGGCTTGGTAGCCTGCCCTTCACAGCGTGCCCAGGGCCAAGGTGGTCTTTAGGAGGCTGTGCCCCTGTGCCCTGAGGTTTGCCCAAGGCTGTGAGTTTGAGGTAGGGGTCCAAGCAGCAAGCCCCTGGGCTGGGCTGCGTGGCTTAGCCCCAGCCTGTGGCAGACAGGCTTGCCCCTTGCAGCATGTGTCCCTGGTGCCTGCTGCCCAGCTCTCAAGCCAGGGGGGTGGCCCACCTGGGGATGGGGCCTCTATGCTGACGGTGGGGCCACCACTGAGGCCTCGTGGCAGCCCTACCCACAGGGGAACCGGAGCCCCATGTTTCAGATTCAGAAGCCAAAACTCAGAGAGGTTCTGGCACTTCTGTGGAAAGAGGTCATGGAGCAGATTCTGCCTGCGGGCTTCGGCCCCGACTCACAGAACGCCCACCAGGGCCCCTGGCCCCCGTCCACGCTGGCCCCCGGCAGCCTCTGCACTTCTCAGATGGACACCTGAGCACGAGTTTGTCCTCAGTGGACATCCTAGCACCACAGGTTGGTGTGGGACAGACTCGCACCTTGCCTTGTCCCAGTCCCAAGAGCTGAAAGGTCCCTGGGCCTGTCCAGTGGCCCATCCCTAGCCCTGTCAGGTCTGACCCTCTGCCTGGGCCGTCACTCGGCCTGCACGTGCTGTGTGTCCTCGGCACACGCCCTCACCTCAGTCTCCTTATCTGTGGCTGAGGCTAGGCAGGATCATGGGGAGGGCGTCCCCACCTCCCCTGGAGGCCTGGAAATGAGCCCCAGGGAGGTCCCATCTCTGTCCCCCAAACTTCACTGGCTGTGTGACCATCATTCACGAGAAAGGGGAGGGCAACTCATTTTTCAAGCAAAACGGTATCAGATGTGTGATTTGGTTAAAAAAATTCTGGCAATGGCTTGAGCTCTGCTCGAGGGAGCGCGGGGGAGGGGGAGGGGACTGTTCCAGTGGCTTAAAAACCCCAGATAAGTGTGTGGTGATTAAGCGCAACCATTAGCTCTAATGGGCAATAATTGGCGATGAGAAATAATTTTCTGGGGCACAACTGCCCCTGTGCCCCCACGCCCCAGCCCGAGGGGGGAGGGCCCAGAGGCTGATTAACTCTCGGGCTAGAGGAAATGTCGGAGGCACAAAAAGTTTCCAGATTGGAGGGTAATTGGGAGGAGTTATTCCACTTTCCACATCAGGCTGATGAGGGGCCACCCACCTGCTGCCAAAGGAGGGGCTGAGCTCGAGCTGCTTCCTGCCCGGAGGACAGTGTGTGTGCAAGGGGGCAGGGGTGTAGGTCCCTCACTGCCCCTGTGGGGCTGTGGGGTGCGCTCCCAGTGAAGGTGGCTGTGGGGGTGGAGGAGGGGACTTGGAGGCACCAGGGAAGAGCCCCAGCTCGGAAGAACCCCCAGCCCTCCCTCCAATGGGGTCCTGTCCTTCTCACCCTAAACTCAAAGACAGTCCTCCAAGCAGGCTGCCCTGGGTCCCAAGCCTTCCTCCCCCAGAGCCCAACCAAGGCCCCTGCTGCCTCTGGGCACCTTTGTGTGACTCCAGAAAAGATGCCTGGCTTGCGGGGATGGGGCATAAGGAGAAATGGGGAGACTCCACACAGCCCTTGTGTGCCTGCCTCCCCTGCCTACCTCCCCACGCCTCCCACTTAGTCCTACGCCAGACCCGGCTCTGGTCACCTCACCTGGTTGAACACAAAGACCTGCTTCCGTCCACCCACCTGCTCACTGTTCCCAGGCCTGGCTTCCCTCTCTCCCCACCTCACTTTCCACTTCCCCAGTCCAAAGGACAAATTCCTCTTCTGCCTCTCCTTCCTATCCCTCTGTGCGTCTCCAGTGTTACAGTGACCCTGATCCCGGTGAGGTGGTGAGCAGGGGTCCCGCCCTGGTGCAGCTGGTGTTCTAACTGAGATGCAGACAGGAGCCAACCAACCTGTGAAGCCCATCACCTCAGAGAGGAATGAGCACTGAGATTACAGTGGAGCACGCTCCGGGGGCGAGGAGACGAGGTGGGTGGGCCAGCGGCTGCTGAACGAATGTGTGCAAATGAGTGAAAGGAAGAGAGCTCAGGTCCGACTGGGGCTTCAGAACATAGACCCAGAACCATCGGGAGGGGCTTCATGCAATGAGAAGACCTTTGCCCTCAGCGCAGGGCTGCAGGGCTCTAACCCGGAAGGGACTGAGCTCCCTGGCCCGGGGGGTGTTGCCCAAGCTTGGTTGTTCAGAGGGGGCGTCCTGCCCTGTGTGGGATGAGTTGGAGGGCTCTGGGCTGTCCTCAGAACACACCCCGCCCCAGCAGTGTCTGCTGGATATGCCTGTCTGCCATCTGCCGGCCAGGGCCTCGACTCAGGTTCTACACGTGGGCCTCTCAGGCCACCGTGTCCTTCTCTGAAAGTGAGACTTCGAGTGTCTCCCCTCCAGAGCTGGCTGGTTGGGAAACCTCCAGGGATGGCAGCCTGTGTAGGGAGTGGTGAGATGCCTTTGGACAGGCTCTGGGCTTCCCCACGGGGATGACATACCGAATGCTCTGTGTCCCCAGAAGGCACAGTGAGAGTGACTGTGCATGGCCATGCCAAGCACTGCTCTATGCATCTGTCTGTCCTGCCCCCAGCACCCCTGGAGGCAGGGACTCAGGAGACGACAGAAGGATCGCGCCTCCTCTGAGCCCAGGCCCTGCGGCCCTGGCTGCAGGACCCACGCTCACCCTGGCCGCGTGCCCTCTCCACGGACCAGTAGACTGAGGCTCAGGTGCGCCATCCCCAGGGGCCCAGGGGCCGCAGGTGCCTCCCCTGACATCCCGGGCCCACACACACCTGTGCACGGGCCCCCGCAGGGGTCGCAGGAGCTGGCAGGGCTGCGGGGCTTTCGGCAGCTCATTGTGGAACATTTGCATGTAATTTGGGAGCAGGTCACATGTGGGAGTCATCAGGCAGAGGAAAGGCTCAATCAGGGCCTAATCACTGTCTGTTTGGAGGGGTCTGGGTCCAAGTGAAAAATGAAAACGGGCCTATTTTGCTTGAGTGACAACCATCAGCGGTCACCTTTGACCTCCCCACTGGGCTCGGGTCTGCGGAGCTTTAAAAACCAATCACCAGGTAGGCCCTCCCCCACTCCCTCCTGCGGACCTGGGCCATGGGATTCATGCTCTCACCCCTCCCTCTGTGACGCCTTCAGCTACCCAGAATCGGCAATATGGCCCAGTGGTTAGGGCTGTCTGGAGCCAATCCAGGGTCTGAGGAGGGCCCCGGGCAGGTGACTAGGGAGGGCTATGTTCTTCCTGTGGGAGGATCACATGTGGCCTGGAAGGATGGCGCTCGGTGAGTGTGGTTCGGGTCCTACAGGACGATGTGGGGGTGGGGCTCCAGGCTGCAGCCCTCCCTCTGCCCTCCCCAACCAGGACAAGGGGCTGTATGGCCCCCACCCAACAGAGCAGGGCTGGGGCTCAGCCGGAAGCCCAAGGGCATCTGCCGGGCAGTCAGGAAGGGGGCATTACCGGCTGAGGACGAGGGCTGGGACACCAGACACAGCAGGGCAGGCACGCCTGGAGAGGACCCCCGAGGGCAGGGATGCTCAGCCAAGCCCCCATTTGTGGGGCGCAGAGTTCTGGCCCTGCTTCACCCCGGCCACAGGGACTCCCTCCACCTGGCCTCTTCCTGCAGTCCAAGGACCTGTAAAGGGGCTGCCAGGCTCCAGGCCCTTCCCTGACCATCTCCGGAGCTGGCCTAGGGGCCGACTCCACCAGACAAGGACTGACTAACAGCTGAAGGCACGAATGAATGAAGCAGCGTTAATAAGCCGCAGGCGCGGGGGCGCCGGGGTGACCCAGCTCTTCCGAGGCGCCTGGCCCGGCGCGGGGAACTGCCCACTGGGCCCAGTTCAAGGGACAGGCTAGGGGCTGTGGCCCACAGCGGCACCCGCCCACCCCCTGCATTAGCCCCCACCCTACTAGCCCTGCCCGTGAGTAAACAGGGCTGTGGCGGAGCGGGCCTCCAGGAAGCCGTCTGGCAGGCCGGGCTGCAGCAAATGGATTGCCAATTAATCAGCATCTATTTATGAGAACGTTTAAACCATTATTAATGTAGTGTAAACACGGAGCCGCTGGCGGGGCCCGGCCAGGCTGGCGGGCGGGAGCCCTCTGCAGAGGAGGAGGCTGCCGCATTCCTGGTGTCTGTCCCCGCCCCTGCTCCTGGACAGGGCCTCTCCCCCACTGCCCCCACCCCTGCTAACCGACTGACCTGCCCTGCTGGGCTGTGGGGCTGCCCCCAGGCGGGCTCCTGGGCCCCAGTGCACCCCCCCACCCCACGCACGGGGCTTTCAACATGTTCTCACTTCAGACGTTGAGCAGAACATGAGGCTCGAGTCCCGCCATTCTGTCACTTAGGAGCCCTGGGCCCTCGTGGCTGGGTGTGTATCCACCCTTGGGGAGCCCTGGGGCAGGAGACCCCACCTTGTCCTCCTCCTCTCTCCCACCGCTCTCCCGGCTTGACACCCACTAACGACGACCCTGCAAGGAGTCTGCACTCTGGGAGGCGGGCGAGGGTGGTGGCGTTCCCAGCTCCCCCTGGCCATCCAGCACCCACCTGTTCCTTGGGCCGGCCTCAGAGCCAGGTGCGGGGCTCTGTGGGGCCACTACAGTGTGCGCCGGGGGGCCTCATAGGCATCGGACCTGCGGTGGCCCCTGAGACACAGCAAGCCCACCTTCAGCCCCTGTGGCTGGTTCCTCAGGGAGAACTGACCGCCTGGCCATACATCTCTCTGACTGGTTTTTTACAAATGCCTGCTATGGCATCCCAGTGGCCCTGTTGATGAGAAGCTCTCCATGCCTGAGGTCTGAGGGCTTGCACGGGGACTGGACATCTGAGAACTGGGTCACCAGGAGCAGTAGCTGACTGGTTCCCCTGCACAAAGGAAAATCCGTTTGTGTAACTGGGGTGCTCGCTGACCTCGGCCCCCACGGGTTGGGGAGGGCCTCCTTGCGCCTCGGCCGTCTCACAGGACAATGGCATGGTGCTTGTCGCAGACAGACTCTGAGGCCCCCCTTCTTGCTCCGAGTGATAGCGGGCCATCCCTCCCGACCCCGACCTGGGAGTCGGGCCACGGCTGCCAGGTCAGCAGTTGGTGTGTTGCTGCTGTCTTCATCTGACCCTGTGCCCTCGAGGGTGGGGAGAGGGTCAGAGAGGGTCCTCACCCCGTTCACATCCTTGTGCCTCAAGGGGGCACCACCAAGTGGTTGTTGACTGGCTGACCAACTCTTTGGGAAACTTTTGCTCAGACTGGCTTCCCCAGGCTCTTCTCCTTTCTCCCTGGCCATCTGCCCAACTGACCTCTGCCACTGCACCCCATCAACCCCTAGAGCAGGCCTGGGACGCTGAAGCCTGGACAGGACTGTGGACCAGGAGCACACCCTGCAGAGCCCATCTATGCCCAAGGCTACGGCGAGAACAGCAAGCCCCACAGAGTAGGGTCTCACTGTGGTCACTCAGCAGCCCGGAAGCCTTGGTTTCTTCTGTCCCGAGGCCCCCCAAGCTGGTCTGCTCCAGACCCTGGCCTGGCTGCTGGGTCCAGCTGCTGGGGCGTGCCGGGGGAGAGAACAAAGAGGCCGCGTGCGCCCTATTTCCCGGCCCTGCTCCCCCGCCCCCCATTAGCTGAGCAAGCCTTGTTTATATTACAGCAGGAATTATTCCAGCCCTAATCAGAGGCCCTGCGAGGTTTCGGCATTCCACGTATTTCTTTACCCAAGGACACTCTCCAATCCTATAATTTCCATTTCCCCAGACGCCCCTGATTGAAAGCAAACATTTTATATTTGGAAAGGAAAAGGGCCTTGTGCTATTCATAGCCCAGGCGGGCTGTCCGGAGGTGGGTCCAGGGGCCTGGGCCTGGTGGGGTGGCAGAACCAAGAGGGCAGCAGGGGGCATGGGTGGGCCCCCGGGGAGGGGAGGTAGACTGAGGGCAAGGGCAGGCATCCCATGGTGGGACGGGGCTGAATCCAGTATGATGGCGGGGGCCCATGAGGGCTCACCATGGGGGGCCGAGGCCAGCACTGCCTGAAGGCACTTTGAGAAGCTCGAGGTCATTGGGACCCTGGTCTCCACCTCGGGTCCCCAGGTCGCAGCTCCCACTCCCCTGGTACCACACACCCTCCCAGGTTTACTCACCTGCCCACTGCTCCAGGACCGTTATGGGCCACCTGGCCCGGCTCCTCCCCTCTCCTTTGTCCCCTGATGTGGGATATGTGCCCCTCCACTCTGTCCACCTGTCCTTTACTGGGAGCTAGAGCCCCCCTGTACTCAGAGCTGATGTGTGCTGGACACTGCTAAGCCTTCTCTAAGACACCTCTGCAAATCCTTTGCAGCGGTCACCATTGCTCTTCCTGTTTTGTAGAGAAGAAACAAGGCACGGTCCCACTTCTGTCCCTCACGCCTCAGCACCCCAGCACCTGCCTCCTGGCTTGCATGAGGGGCTGTGCCTCATTCTTAGTTGAGTGAGTGACTCCCAGGGCAGCAGGGGTGTGGCGAGAGATGGTAGGTTCTCTTCTGTGGCGATCTGTATTATGGGATTACTTAGAGACTGCGTTCATACATTTTTTTTCTTAAAATTTAATTGTTATTTTTATCAAAGTAATGCATGCATGGTTTTGCTAGCTGCTTTATTGAAATATAACCAACATACAATGAAATGCTTAAATGTAAAGTGAAAAAGGTGATACCTTTCACAAACAATTCACCCACTTAAAGTGTATGGTTCAACGGAATTTGGTGTATCACGTATTATTCTCAATTGTGGTAAGATAGGACAACGTAAAAATTTAACCATTTCAGGTATGCGATTCAGTGACCTTACTTACATTCACGTGTCATGCAACCACACAGAAATCCTGTCCCCATTAGATGCCAGCTGCGCATCCCCCACCCAGACCCTGGCCACCTCGCATCCACTTTCTGTCCTTGTGAACTTGCCTGGTCTGGATGTCTCGTACATGTGGACTCCACACCATTGTCCTTTTGTGTCTGGCTTGCATCTATCCTCATAGTGTCCTCAAGGTCCGTCCACACTGTAGCAGGTTCCAGGACCTCTTCCTTTTCTAAGGCTGAGTAATATCCCACTGTGGGTGTAGACAGCATTTTGTTCATCCATGCATAGCAGGAACAGGTTGTTTCCACCTTTTGGCTGTTGGGACAAGCGTGCTCTGAACACTGACATACATACACGTGTCTGTTTGATATCTGTGCAAGTCCTCGTTTTCATTTCTTTCAGGTGTATACCTAGGCATGAAATTGCTGGACCATATGGTGATTCTTTGTTTAAAGTTTTTGACAAACCACCAAAATGTCTTCCATAGTGGCCGCACCTTTTCATATTACCACCAGATTCCAATTTCTCCATGTTCCCTTTAACACTTGTCACTTTTCGTTTGTTGCTTAGTAATTGTGAAGTGGTGTCTCATTTGGTTTTAATTTGCACTTTGCTAATTACTAATGATGTCAAGTGTCTTTTCATGGGCTTGTTGTTCACTTGTATGTCTTTGGAGAAATATCTGTTCAAGTCCTTTACCCATTTTTAATTAGGTTGTTTGTCATTTTGTTGTTGAGTTTGTAGGAGTTCTTTATATATTTTGGCTGTTTAACTTTTTAAGGTATATGATTTGCACATATATATGATTCTTCCATTCTGTAGGTTGTCTTTTCATCTTGATGAATTTGATACATTTTTACATACACCCCCCCTTCCTCCTTCCTCCCACCTCCCTCATCTATCTGTCTTCATGGAACCCTCACTGCACTCAAGATACTGAACATGTCCATCATGGACATGTTCTGGAGTTATGGACAGCACTTTTTCTCTCTGCATGGTTATGTGGAAATTCATTCATGTTACATGCCTCAAAACTTCATTCTTTTATTGCCAAACATTGTTCCATGGAAGGAATAG
Source organism: Lutra lutra (assembly GCF_902655055.1). Lineage (NCBI taxonomy): Eukaryota > Metazoa > Chordata > Mammalia > Carnivora > Mustelidae > Lutra > Lutra lutra. The sequence goes on along the minus strand of NC_062290.1, from coordinate 3,999,449 downwards.
ACCAGTTTGTTTACCATCCGTTCATTGAAGGGTATCTTACCTATGTTGGTTCCAGGTTTTGGCTACTATTTTTGGTTGTTAAGGCTGCTCAAAACATCCCTATGCAAGTCTTTGTGTGGACTTATATTTTCATTTCTCTTTGGGTAAATACCTAGGAGTGGAATTGCTGGGTCATATGGAAGTTCTACATTTAGCTTTTTGAGGAATGAACTGCTTGCTAAAGCAGCCCGCCATTTTACATTCCCATCAGAATGTATGAGGTTTTCAATTTCTCCACATCCTTGCCAACACCTGCTGCCATGTCCTTTTGGTTATAGCCGTTCTAGCGGGTGTGGTGGTGTCTCATAGTTTTGGTGGGCATTTCCCTGATGGCCAACGAAGGTGAGCATCTTTTATATTCTTATTGGCTATTTGTATATCTGCCTTGGAGAAAGGTCTATCAGACCCATTTTTAATTGGTTATCTGCTTCTTACTGAGTCATAATAGTTCTTCATGTATTCTGGATACAAGTCCCTTATAAGATACAGGATTTACATATATTTTACCTCACTTTGCAGTTATGTTTTTACCCTTTTTTTAAAGATTTTATTTATTTACTTGACATGGAGAGAGAGAGACAGCGAGAGAGGAAACACAAGCAGGGGGAGTGAGAGAGGGGGAAGCAGGCTCCCCACTGAGCAGGGAGCCAGATGCAAGGCTCAATCCCAGGACCCTGAGATCATGACCTGAGCCAAAGGCAGATGCCTAACACCTGAGCCACCCAGGCACCCCTCTTTTTACCTTTTTGATGATGCCCTTTAAAGTACAATAAATTTTAACTTTGATGATCTCATCTATGCTTCTTTTGTTGCTTATTCTTCTGAGATTCTATCTAAGAAACCATTTTCTTTCCAAGGTTGGGAAGACTTACTGTGGTGTTTTCTTCAAAGGCTTGTGTGGCTTTAGCTCTTGTGTTTAGATTTTGGACCATTTTGAGTTACTCTTTGTATGTGGTGTGAGGTAGGAATCTACCTTCATTCTTTGATGAGGGGGTATACAGTTGTCCCAACACCGTTTGTTAGACCATTTTTTCCATTGAAATAGCTTGACACCATTATAGAAAATCAATTGGCTATAAAATGTGAAGGTTTACTTCTGCACTGTCAATTCTGTTCCCTTGATCGACATGTCTTTCCTGTGTTAGCATCATACTGTTCTCATTACTATAGCTTTGTAGTAAGTTTTGAAATAGGCAAGATTATGCTCTTTTTCAAGATTGTTGTTGAATTTCTACATGGATTTTATGATCAGCTTATCAATTTCTGAAATGAACTCAGAGATTTTGGTAGGGATTGTGTTGACTATCAGCATTATAACAATATTAAATTGTTCAGTCCAATGACATGGGTTTGGTGCAAAACATGTCTATTTAAGTCTAATTTCATTTCTTTCAACAATATTTTTCCATTGTCAGAATGAAAGTTTTATATTACTTTCGTTTAACGTATCCCCTAAATATTGTATTACCTTTGATGTTATTGTAAGTTGTTTTGAAATATATTTGATTTTTATATATTCATCTTGTATTCTATAGCCTTTCTGAACTTGTTTATAAGCTACAATAGATTTTAGTAGATTCCTTAGGATTTTCTGCATACAAGACCATGCCATCTGTAACTAGATAGAGTTCTACTTCTTCCTTTCTAATCTAGATGCCTTTTATTTCATTTTCTTGCTCAATTTCCCTAGCTGGAATCTCCAATACAAGTTAAGTAGAAGTGGTGAGAATAGACATCCTTGTTTTGTTTCTGATTTTAGGGGAAAGTATTTGTTTTTTCACCATTACCTGTGCAGTTAACTGAATTTTTCATGTATGGCATTTATTAAGTTGAGATAATTTACTTCTATTCCTAGTTTTATGATGAGAAGGTGTTTGTCAAACACTTTTTCTTCATTAATTGAACCAATAATGTGATTTCCCCCCTTTATTCTATTGATGTGGTATATTATGTTAAGTGATTTTCAGATGTTAAACCAACATTGCATTCCTTGGATAAATCTTACTTGGCCATGTGCATAATTCTTTTTATACATTGCTGGATTCCATTTAATAGCATTTTGTTGAGGATTTTGTATCTATATCCATAAGAAAATGTTAAGTGAATGGTGTACCATTTTCTTGTGATATCTGTCTGGTTTTGATATGAGGGCAATACTGGTCTCATAGAATTATTTGGAAACTACCCCCATTCTCTTTTATTTTAGGAAGCATTCATGAAGAATTCATAGTAATTCCTTTTCAGATGTTTGGAAGAATTTACCAATGAAGCCATTTGGTCTTAGACTTTTCTCTGTGGACATTGTTTGATGACTAAGACAAACTCTTTACTTGTATAGGTCCATTTAGATTTTCTGTTTCTTCTTGGGTCATTTTCAGTTCTTTTTTCAAGGGATTTGTCCATTTTATCTCAGTTATCACCTTTGTGGCATACAATTGTTCACAGCATTCTCTTACAATTTTTTTTATTTCTGTAAGTTCAGTAGTTATGTCTCCTCTTTCATTTATGACTTTAGTAATTTGAGTCTTCTCTCTTTCCTCTTTGGTCTAGCTTAACATTTATCAATTTTGTGGATTTTTTTCTGAGACCAAACACTTTGTTTAGTTGATTTTCCTATTACTTCTATGTTCTCTGTTTCATTAATTTCTCCTATAGTATTTATTATTTCATTCCTGCTACTTGCTTGGGATTCAGTCTACACTTCTTATTCTAGGTCTTGAGGTGGAAGTTTACTGATTTGCAATCTTTCTTCTTCTTCCCTGTAGTTATAACTATAAATCACCCTCTAAACTGCATCCAGAAATATTCATGTATTATTTTTAAAATTTTGTATTAATCTCAAAGTATTTTCTAATTTCCTTTGTGATTTCTTCTTTGTGTCACTGGCATGTATTACTATGTTGTTTAATTTCCACATATTTGTGAATTTCCTAACTTCTTCCTGTTATTAATTTCCAGTTTTACTCCATTGTGATTGCAGGTCATACTTTGTACAATTTCAGGTTTTTTTTTAAGAATTTAAGTTTGTTTTGTGACCTACCATATTATCTGTCCTATAGGATGTTCCAGGTATGCCTGAGGAAAATGCATATTCTGCTCTCGTAAGGTGCAGTGTTCTATACATATTAGTTAGGTCATTTGTGAATATTGTTGTTCAAAGTCTTCTGTTTCCTTGTTGGTCTTCTGCCTAGTCCTATCCATTATTGAAAGTGTAGTATTGAAGGCTCTGATGATTATTGTTGAATTGTCTACTTCTACCCTCAATTCCATCAGCCTCTGCTCCACGTGTTGCAGTGCCCTGTTGTTTGGTGCATTTACGTTTACAGTTGTTGCAGTATCCTTATGGGTGGACCCTTTTAGCATTATAAAATGTCTCTCTTTGTCTCTAGTAAAAAAATGTTGAAGCTACTTAATCTGTTATTAATATAGCCACTCCAGTTTTCCTATAGTTGGTATATACATTATATAACTCTTTTCATCCTTATGCTTTTAACTTATGTGAATCTCTGAGTCTAATGCTGTGTCTCATATAGCCAGCATGTAGTTGGATATTTTTTATCAACTATGATATTCTTTGCCTTTTGATTGGATTGTTTAATCCATTCATATTATTGTGGTTATGATATAGTTAGACTTAACACCTGCCATTTTACTTTTTCTTTACTCTGTTTCCTTTACTTCTTTTGTTCCTCTCTTCCTCCTCCTTTCTTTTTATGAAGTGAATGTTTTCTAGTGTAACTTTCCTTCCTTTAGTGATTCTTTATATATATATATATATATATATATATATATATATATATATATATATATATTTACTTTAGTGGTTGCTCTAGGGCCTACCACACATATCTTATTAAAAAATCTAATTTGGATTTCTACCAACTTCATTCCAATGTGATATAGATATGATATTCCTAAATAGATCTATTCCTTCCCTGCCATTTTGTGTTATTCTTATATGTATTAAATTTAAGTGTTCCAAACCAAATAGTAGTACATTGTTATAGTTGCTGTTTTATATAAAGAATTTGAGAAAAGAAAGGAGAGGAACAAGTATTTACTGAATTGTTCTGTTTGTCTTATTATTTACCATTTCTGTTTGTTTGTTTTTTTAATCGGTTCATGCAGGTTTGAGTTACAATCTGGTGTTGTTTCCTTACTCTCATGTAACTCAGCTCCTACCTATACCTCATTATGTTGTTATTGTCAAATATGTGACATTTGTGGCCCACCAATACATTGATATGCATGTTGTTTCATACAATTGTTTTTTAAGTCAGTTAAGAGAAGAAAGAAGCAGACAGTATGTATCTTTTTTTTTTTTTTTTTTTTTTTTTTTGCTTTTTGTTTTGTTTTGGGGCGTTTTTGGTAATTACATAGTTACCTTTAACAGTGCTCTTTTTTTTTTCATGTGGATTAGAATTTTCATTTGGCTGTAATTCCTTTTAGCCTGAAAAAACTTCTTTTAATATTTCTTATAAGATGGGTCTGCCAGAAGCAAATTTGCTCGGTTTTGGTTTCCTGGGAACATTATTATTTCACTCTCATTTTTGAAAGATAGTTTTGGTGGATATAGGATTCTGAGTTAAGCAGTACTCTTCTTTCAGCACTTTAACTATGTCCTGCCACTGCCTTCTGGCCTCCATTGTTTCAGATGAGAAGTCAGCTGTTATCCTATTTGGGTTCCTTTGTATGTGACCAGTCATTTTCTCTTGTTGCTGTCAAGATTTTCTCTTTGTCTTTGTCTTTCCAGTTTTACTCTGTATCTTGGTGTGGATTTCTTTGTACTTGCCCTGATTGGACTTTGCTGAGCTTTGTGAGTGTAGATAAATGTTTTTCAGCAATTGGAAGTTTTCAGCCATTATTTCTTCTAATATTATTTCTGCTTTCTCCTCTTCTCTTGGATTGTCATTGCATATATGTTCTTGTGCTTAAAAGGATCCCAGTTTTCTCTGAGGTTCTGTTCAACTTTCTCCATTCTGTTTTCTCTTTGTTCTTTGGATTGCATAATCTCTATTGGTCTGTATTTAAGCTCACTAATTCTTTCTTTGCCAGTTCAAATCTACTATCTGAGCCCTTCTAATAAATTTTTTCATTTCATTTATTATACTTCTCAACTTCACAATATTTATTTGGTCCTTTTTAATATTTTCCATGTCTACTGATATTGTCTATTTGACGAAACATTGTCTTCATATCTTAAGTTCCTGAAGCATGTTATCCTTTAGTTCTCTGAACATATTTATAATGGTTGTTTTGAAGTCTTTGTCTGTGGCATATGACCTAATGGTCCTCTTAGAAGCACTTTCTTCTTTCTATATCCTATGTAAAAAATGTTCTTATTGGGGTGCCTGGGTGGCTCAGTGGGTTAAAGCCTCTGCCTTCAGCTCAGTTCATGATCCCAGCATCCTGGGATTGAGCCCCACATTGGGCTGTCTGCTCCGTGGGGAGCCTGCTTCCCCCCTCTCTCTGCCTGCCTCTCTGCCTACTTGTGATCTCTGCCTGTCAAATAAATAAATAAAAATCTTTAAAAAAATGTTCTTATTTCTTTATATGTCCTAATATTTTTTGTTGAAAACTGGACATTATAGGTAATATGTTATAGGAACTTTGGATTGCCCTTCTTCCTCTTGGGGACTTATTTTTGCTATTTGTTTTGTGATTTGGCTAGACTATTTTAGTGAAGTCTGCTTCCCCTGTAACATGAAGACATTGCTGTTGCTCCTCTGGGAGCAGAGCCTTGAGCATGTACACAGGTCCCCTGGGATGGTGGTGGCTTGGTGGGGCTCTTTGAATGGTCTTTCTCTGAGTTCTCTTAGGCTGTCATCTTCATTTGGTGTTACTCTCCACCTCTAAGGTGCAACTGATCACCAACTGCTTGCTTTATAGTTTTCAACAGTCCCCATGGGCCATGTATTTCTCAGCAGTCTGATCCAATTCAGTGTGCACAGGACTATATTTTGAAGCCAATCTTTGAGGTTTGTTTTGTCCCCAGAGTGTCTTCTTAGCTGTTTCTTTCCCTAGTTCTCTATAAGCTTATGAACTAGATGGCCTGTGGTTTAGCTTGTTGCTCCTAACTAAGAGGACTGTTGTCCTCTTAATTTAAGCCACCTTAAGCTTAAATTTCTCCATGCTTTTTTTCAAATAATGTCAGTTCCTTTGTGGAGAGCTTTGGAGCTCCTTTCTTATCGGATGCTTCTCTTCCTAGACAATGTCTCTGATCCACTACTCTGGGCCCTGAGTAGGACAGTAGACTCTGGTCTGCATGACTTGACTTTCTTATTCTGGAAACTTTGCCCTAATCTGGGGCAAAGATCATGAGGGCCCCAGTATTCTTGGCTGGCTGTACGTAGGGCAGAGCCTCTATCCTATGGGTGGGAGATGGTGGAGGAAGAGAACTCCTGACCTCTTGGCCCCACTCACCAGGAATTCTTCAACTTGAAACTGAAAGGGATTTGAAATGCTGGTGGCTGCCCTTCCTGGTGAGGTATATTAAAACTTTGTTGGGAGCTAAGAGAAAGGGGGGGGCCACCATCTTCTTGGCCACACTTACCCAGAGTGGAGCGTCTATTAAGCTGAGAGTGGAGAAGGGAAGAAGGAGTGGGCTATGGCTCAAATGTCACAGATTCTTGCTGTTTTTACCAAGTTTTAGTATGTTTCTTTGAATAAACCTTTTTTCATTTTTTGTATGCCCCCAGGACAACTTCCAGAGACTTTAAATAATTAGGTTTTTTAATAGCTATTACCAGGTTTGTTTGTTTGTTTTTTTCTGGTGAGTGAGTCCATGGAGCTCCTCATGTTGACATCCAGCATAACTTTTTAATGAACTACCAAATTGTTTTTGAGTATTTGTACCATGTTACATTTCCACTAGTCCCAGTTTCTCTACAGTCTTAGTTAGTCTCTGGTCAGTCTTTTCAATTTTAACCCCTCTCATAAGTATGTAGTAGTATTTCCTTATGTTTTTAACTTCATGTTCTGATAGCTAATGGTGTTGTGCCTATATGCCATTCATATATGTTCATTGGTGAAGTGCCCGTTTAAAGCTTTTGCCCATTTTTAAATTGGATTATTTTCTTACTAAGTTTTGAGAGTTCCTTATCTATTATGGCTACAAATTCTTTATTGGATATGTGCTTTGCAAAGTTTTCCTCCCAGTCTGCAGTTTGTCTTTTCATTCTCTTAAGAGTGTCTGTTGCAAAGTGGATGTCTTTAATTTTGATGGAGTCCAGGTTATCAATTTGTTCTTTTATGGGTGGTGCTTTTGGTATTATACCTAAGAAATCTTTGGCTATCCCAAGATCATAAGGTTTCTCCTAAAAGTTATAGTTTGGGGCTCTGCATTAAAGTATATGATCCATTTTGAGTTCAACTTAGATACGAATTTTGGATGGAACTTCAATTTTTTTCCCTATTGGTATCCAATTGTTTCTGCATAATTTGTTGAAAAGACTATCCTTCCATCCCTGACTTGACTTTGACGATTGTTAAAAGTTAGCTAACTAACCAGAAGGTAAAAAAAAAAAAAAAGTTAGCTAACTATATTTATGTATTTGTGAAAATTGATTTCTGGATATCAATGTACATTACTATCTTTGTGCCAATATCACCCTGTTTTGATTACTGTAGTTTTATAAGTCATGTGGTCAGCTAGTATTAGTCCTTCAATTTTGTTTTTATTTTTCTAGAGAAGAAGTTTGGTTTGGATCTTTTTTATATCTTCCATGTCTCTATTTAACTTTTTAAACATAAAGAATATAATTACAATAACTGCTTTAATATTCTTCTCTGCTAATGTTAATATAGTTTCACTTTTGGTTTTTTTAATCTGAGAAGAAAATATATTTATTTTGAATTAATTTGAAAAAGTGAAAAATATTCCTAGAAAGAAATATGAGTTTATTATGTCCATATGTGGATTGGATGCAAGCATAAATAGAAAGTCTCACTTTGTACTTTTAAAGTATCATCATAATTTAAATTCAGATTCATTCTAAGTCTCCTAACTTCAGAAAGTTACTATTCACATATCATCTGGATCAGTTTTGGTTAATTAGTTTTTCTCCTCGTTATAGGTTGATTATTCCTGCTTCTTCTAACGCCTGGTAATTTTTTATTAGATCCCAGGCATTTTGAATTTTACCTTATGGGGTAATTGAATAATTTTGTCTTTCTGCAAATATTAATGTGCTTCATTCTGGAACACAGTTAAATTACTTGGAAAGAGTTTGATGATTTAAAGTCTTGTTTTAAGATTTATTAGGTGGGGTCACAACTTCATTCACTCTAGGGCAAATGACTCTCTACTGACAAGGTAAGACTTTTCTTGTATTCGTTATAGTGCCCTGTAAATCATGAGGATTTCTAATTTAGCTGGTGAGAACAGGCACTCTTCTGGTCTTGTGAGAGTACTGGACATCATCGCCTCTAATCCTCTCGGGTGGCTCTTTCTCCATCCTTAAATAGTTTCTCCACATATATGTGCTGACCCACACTCTGCCTCTCCCTTGAAGGGAGCCCTCTGAAGTTCTTTCTCCATTGAGGTCTCTGCTCTTCTGGTATTCTGTCTGATGACTCTTGCCATCTTGTCTCCCCAGTCTCAGTTTTGTCTCTCACCTCGGTGAGACCACTGTACTCTATCTTTTCCCTCTGCCCGCATCATGACATGGAAACTATCAAAGGCAGCAAACTGGAGTAGTCACAGGGCTCACCTCCTTTGTTTCCTGGCTCTTAGAGATCAGTCACTTTCCTTCACAGTCTGATGTTCTGTGCTTATGTCTTGAAAAAAAAACCATTGTTTCATATATGCTATTTATTTTTTTATTGTTTCATGTGGGAATGTAAATCTGGGCTCTGTTACTCTCTCTTGGCCAGAAGTAGAAGTCTTTTCATTATTTAATTTCATAAGTTAACTTTCATAAAAATTATTACTTTGGGAAGGTGTGGAGGGTAGACTGAAAGGCTGGAGTTTGAAGGGGCTGGATCAGGCTCAGAGATGAGTATGGAGGCAAGCAAGAAGAGTGAGAGTCCAGGAGGTCTCCTCTTAGGCACATTGGGATTTGACTCATGATTCCTGGTCCAGGAAGATCTCTGCTTTTGTAGCCACTGCCCCCGTCATGTGGCTCAGGGTTGTTGGAGACTTGGCAGGAAGGGTTCTGCCTGGGGGTTATGGCAATCTTATCCCTGGGATGAAGGACACATATCTGGCCCCTTTGGTAGCTGAGCAAAGCTTTGTCCTGGGCATATCTCCCAGATGTCTTTCTATTTACTTAACCTATAGTGGGCAGGAACATCTTAAGGCCTGGCTTATGGTCTGGCCTCAGCCAGGTGTTAACAGCACACTTCAGCTATCACCTAAGGCTGCCAGCACTATCTTGGTGACTGGCAGTGATTCCTCATATAAAAATACAGTTGTTCTGGACCCATTTGTTAAAAAGGCTTTCTTTCTCCCTTCAGTTCCTTTGGCACTCTTGTCAAAAACCAGTTAACTCTGGAACGCCTGGGTGGCTCAGTGGGTTAAAGCCTCTGCCTTCGGCTCAGGTCATGATCCCAGGGTCCTGGGATCGAGCCCCACATCAGGTTCTCTGTTCTGCAGGGAGCCTGTTTCGCCTTCTCTCTGCCTGTCTCTCTGCCTACTTGTAATCTCTGTCAAATAAATAAGTAAAATCTTAAAAAAAAAAAAAACAGTTAACTCGTAAGAATGGGTTTATTTCTGGACTGTTTCTATTCCATTGATCAGTTTGTCCATCCTTTTGCCAGTACCATAATGAGACTTAAAATTAAATAGTGTAAGTCCAATAATCTTTCCCTTCTTTCCAAGATGGCTTTGGATATTCTAGGTACTTCACATTGCTACATAAATTTTAGAATAAACTTGTCAATTTCTAAGAAAAGGGCTACTGAGATTTTGGTAGGATGCATTAAATCTGTAGATGAGTTTGGGAACCAACATCTTAGCAATGCTGTCTTTCAAGAGCATGATGTGTATCACATTTACTTAGATCTTACTCAATTTCTCTTAACAGGGTTTTGTAGTTTTCAGTGTACGTGTCCATCACAATTTCAGCTAAGTCTTCTGCTAGTCATTGTACATTTATGATACTACATAGATAGCACTGATTTTTTAAAAGAATCATATTGTAATTATTCATTTCTATTATATGGAAATATAATTGATTTTTGTATGATGGTCTTTATCATGAAATCTTGCCTAACTCATTTATTATTTCCAGTAGATTTTTTTGGGTAAATTTCTCAGACTTTTCTATGTACATAAGGTGTCATCTGAAAACTGAAGGTATTTTTGTTTCTTTCTTTCCATTCTGTATGTATTTGATATATATTTTATTACCTTATTGCACTGGCTATAATCTCAAGTTCAGTGTTAAATGGAAAGAATGAGAGCAGACATCCTTATCCTCTTTCTAATCTAAAGCAAAGCATGTAATCTTTCACCATCACATGCAATGCTAATTGTTGGTTTCTTATAGATACCCTTTATCAGGTTGAGCAAGTTTCCTTCTGTTCCTAGAATTGGCTTAGATACCCGCCCCCACACACACACCAAATCATGGAATTTGGACAGGTATTGAATTTTTCATTTTTTGCGTTTATTGATGTGATGATATATTTTCCTTCATTGTTAATGTAGTAAAATGTACTGATCTTTAAAATATTAAAGCAACTTTGCATTTCTACTATTCCCATGTAGGCACTTGCTTACATATGGACACACACACACACACACACACACACACACACACTTTTTTTTCTGCAACCGATTTGCTAACATTTGTTAAGGATTTTGTGTCTGTATCCTTAAAGAATATTAGTCTGTAATTTTCTTATAATGTCCTTTGCTAGTTTTGTTATTCACGTTACGATTGCCTCATAGAATGGTTAGAAAGTTTTCTTCCTCCTGTATTTTCTAAAAGAATTAGTCTAAGATTGATATTTCTTCCTTAAAATTTTGATATAATTCACTAGGGAAGCCATCTGACCCTAGACTTTTCTTTGTGAGGAAATTTCAAAGATTTAGTAAGTACAGGGCTATTCATGTGTACTGTTTGTGTGTGGGTACATGTGCGTGTGTGTGTGTATGCATGCACATACACACAAACACATGCGTGTGAATTATGGAATTTTGTACCTTTTGAGGAATTTGTCCATTTTCTCTAAGTTGTGAAATCTATTGGCATAAGGTTGTCCAGAACATTCCTTTATTATTGTTTTACTGTCTTCAGGACCTGTAATTACATCTCCTTTTTTCATCACTAGTAACAGCAACTTATATTTTTTCTTTTTCTTTAATTGAGCTAAGGGTTTTGTCAATGTTATTGATCTTCAGATAACCAACTCTGTATTTTCTTGATTTTTCTGTATTGTTTGTTCATTTTATACTTTGATTTCTTTTCTTGTCTTTATTATTTCTTTTCTATTTTGATTTTGTTTTTTAAATTCTTAAGGTGGAATTTAGATAATTCATTGTAGGCATTTCTTCTGTAGGTATTTAAAGCTATAAATTTCTCTTTATGTACAACTTTTGCTTCTTCCCAGAGATTTGGATAGGTTTTGTTTTAATTTTCACTACTTCAAAATTTTTCTTTTTTTTTTTAAAGATTTTATTTATTTGTCAGAGAGAGAGAGAGGCAGAGCACAAGCAGGCAGAGTGGCAGGCAGAGGCAGAGAGAGAAGCAGGCTCCCCACCGAGCAGGGAGCCCAATGCAGGACTCAATCCCAGGACCCTGGGATCATGACCTGAGCCGAAGGCAGATGCTGAATCCACTGAGCCACCCAAGCGTCCCTCAAAATATTTTCTGATTTCCTTTGTGATTTCTTCTTTGACCTATGGATTATTTAGATGTGTGTTACTTTTAAAGATTTGAGGATTTTCTCATTAACTTCTTACGGATTTCTTAATCTCTACTAGTAGCTAGGGAACAAACTCTATTATTGCAGTGCTCTTTAATTGAGTATGACTTATGTTACAAAATTTCCATGTGCCTTTTTAAAACGTGTATTCTTTAGCCTTGTGTTTTACGGATTTCAGTAAGGTTAATGTGGTTTATGCTGTTTAGCCCATATCCTTATTGGATTGTCTTTTATCAGTTACTCAGAAAGGAAGGTTCAGTCGCTGTGGATGTGCCTGTTTCTTTAGTTCTTTCAGTTTTTACTTCTCTGCATGTTGAACGTCTGTCATTAGGTGCGTTGGTGCGTAGAACGGCTGTATCTTCCTGAAGAATCCACTTTTATCCTTCTGAATCAATCCTCTTTCTCTAGTGATACTCCATCGTCCTTTCTATCCTCCCACATATTTGTCATTTTTGGTGCTCCTCACTGCTTCGTGTGAGTAAGCTTGCATCTGATCTTTTTCCTTTTCAATCTGGAGAACTTCCTTTAGCATTTGCAGTTTTAATCTCCCTGGAGAACGAATTGTCTCAGCTTTTGTTTGCGTGAAATATCCTTATTTTCCCTTTATTTTTAAGGGGTGATTTTGCTGGCTGTAGAATCCTAGATTGAAATTTTTTGGTAGCCTTTCGAAGATGTCTAGATGTTACTTTTCTTTAGAGCATGTTGACTGGTTTTCTGATGGGAAGTTAGCTCATAGGCAGATGAAATTGCTCTTGTTGAAGTTTGCAGGTGGGTGTTTTAGGGTGCATCCAGAGTCACCCTTACAATGGCGAAGCAGAACACCAGGGTCCCTGGGCACGGTGCAACCTCCTGGATCCCCACCCAGCTGTTGGCCACCCACTAGCTGTTCTCTGCCAAACCTACCGGAGCTCAGCCCTGTGCATGCACAGCAGTGTTCCGCCGGCTTGGAGGAGCTCTGCGCAGAATTCTGTGCCATGTGTCTCTACACAGCTTCCTCCCTCCCACACCTTCCCTGGCCGTTCTACCTACCTCAGAAGTCTGGAGCACCATCTCCTCCCTCTTCCCAGTGAGCTGTCTGCTTTTATGTTCTATATCCCTGTGCCACGGTTGGGTGAGTGCATCAGGCGTAAAGCCAGAATATGGAGCTCACCTTGTGTGTTTTTCTTCTCTCGAGAATTACAGCTCTGCTTGGTCTGGTGCCTAGTCCTTGAAACAGTGGCTTCATATATGCTGTACCTAGTTTTATTGTTACTTGTGGGGACGGGATAGATCTTACACTCAGTACTTCATCATGACTGGAGCTAGAAGTTAAGACTTCCTCTTTATTCATCTTTTTTGTATATAAATTCTTTTTTTAAGATTTTTATTTATTTGACAGTGAGTGAGTGAGAGAGGGAGAGAGTAGCAGAGGAAGAGGGATAAGCAGGCTCCCCACTGAGCAGGGAGCCTGATGTGGAAGGCAGATGAGCCGAAGGCAGACGCTTAACCAGCTGAGCCACCCAGGCACCCTTATATTGTTCATCTGTTGTATTTGAACTGTTTTTTTTTTTTTTAACCTGTGCATGAATTTATATCAATTTTTTAAATGATGGCATCAAAGATCCTAGTTTGGTAGTGCTCAGCTTGTCTGTTGGCTTACAGACTGCTTGCCTAACAGTGATGACACAGGTCGCCTTGAACCCCTCCTTTTCACTGGGAAAACTGGGAGTTTGGAATGAGCTATCCTTCACTATGACATGTGCTGGTTCAGCCACTGACTAGTCCTCTGGCCTTGAGGAAGCCACCTGGTCTCTCTAATCTCCAGTTTCATCTGGAAAAAATGTAGAAGATAATCCCTCCATCATAACATAGCTTTGAGAAGCAGAAGTCACTCCTCTGAAGTGCCTACCGCAGTCCAGGCTATATAGTACAGGTGTTCGGGAAGTCTTGTTTCTTTCCTTTCTTCTTCCTCGCCCTGTGCCCGAGGAAGGGAGAGCCTGGTCCAAGCCTGGAGTTTTTCTTTTCGTACTTTGCAGTCTTCATCTTGAGAGAGTGACTGCAGAAAATTATCCAGGCTATTGGGAAGCCAGTGGAGCCAAGCCCTGCAGGGACATCCCTGGGTGGATGGGTGATGGATGGGTGGATTATGGATGGATGAGCGGTGGAAGGATGGGTGGATGGGAGGATGGGTGGATGACTGGATAATTAGGAGAATTAATGTTTATCCTATCTGCCTCTCTAGGGTCTTAGCTCTTTGAAGGCAAGGCCATACTTCCTTTATCTTGTGCATCTAGAGCCTTTGAACAGGAATGTTTGTTCTCCTTATGTCTTTGCCACCTGGAAGTTGAGGACAGAGTTTTCAGCTATCAGATTTTGTTCTATACCACCACAGGGTCTGCATCAGACCCTTCAATGACTCCCTGGGAAAAAAGAAAAAATCCCAGCTCCTCACTCTGCCCAGAGGCCTCATGACCTCACCACCCTCACTGGAGCCCTCAGGCCTGTATACCAACACATGAACCTCCTTGCTATCCCACAGAAGTGCTGAGCCCAGGTCTGCTTTAGGACAGCTGAGCACACGGGCTTGGTAAACCTGGTCATTTCAGCTAGTGAGCACTCCTACAAGCAAAACCAGACAGGGTTATGGGGCAGAGAGGTAGGGCAGGAGGGGCTTCCAACAACCTCAGCCCTTCTCTCCAGGACAGGGGGCCTTTCCTGCAGGATCCAGCTCAGCACCTGGTACTGGAGGTGCCCAGGCTCCCCGGAAGAAAGGGGAATGATGGGGGCACGAGTGTGCTTGCCAGCCATGTGGTGAAGGGGCAGGAAGTTTACACACTCATTTGTTTATTGACTGTGCTTTTATTAAGCACCTACTATGTGTCAGACACTGTTCTGGGCTGGAGGGTAAAGCGGTGGACAAATCAGACACTGCCTTAGGAGTAAATTTCATTTTGGGGATGGGGTCGGGGAGACAGATAATAGAGGGACCCATTAGGATACAATGTAAAGTCAGGGAAGGGAAGGGCAGGCGGGGAAGAAGACACAATGGGGCAGTGGTCAGGGCCCTCCGAATGGAGAAGGAGCCGGCCCTGCAGTCACTGGGCAGAGGAAACAGCACATGCAAAGATCCTGGGCAGGGACAGGAGGCAGCTGGAGCGTGGCAGTCAGGGGAAGGATGGGAGGTGTGATTTGACATGCCCAGTGTTTAGAAACATGAGGTAAGGGGCCAAACTTGGAAGACTGGGATATTTCATATCAAAAGCTAGATTCCCAGCTCCTTAAAGTTGACACTGCTGGTGCCGTAGGCCCATGGGCTGGAGGTGAGAAGCGCTGCTCCCCAGACTGGGCACCGGTCTCCCTCCCCACCAACCCCACCTGGGCCTGTAGTGAGGGGTGGGCTCTGCCCATCCAGGCCCTGCATCTCTGCCCCTCATGTCACCTGCACCCCGACGTGTCCTGGGGGCTCCAGCCTGTCCTCTCCTTTCACTGTCCAGCCGCTGCCTGTGTCCCGCTCAGTTCCACTCAGCTCCGCTCTGCTTGGGGCCTGTGGGTCTGCAGGCTTTTCATCCCTGGAGGTGCTCTGACAGCCTGGCCCAGGAGTGAAAGCCCCAGGGCAGTGGGAGCTGCCACCTGTCCCACAGCTTGTCCCTCCCCACCCTGAGAAAAGACTGGCCTTCCTTCTCCCAGGAGGGGTACAAGCCCCCAGGCGCCCTCACTGCCTCCCGCCCCTGTGGCTTCTGAAATCTCTCCATCACGCGTCCTGGGCAACTCTGGTACCCCAGTGACCTGCAAGGCGGGGGCGGCTTAGCAGACCTCAAGGAGGTACCCCCTCGCTCTGAACCATGTGGAAGACCTGGAGGTTTGGACCAGGAGGGATAAGGCCTGGCCAAGGAGCAGAATGGGGTGTGGGGACTGACAGGGTGGAGGTGGGGAGAAGGCAGGTCCCCAGTTCCCATCAGCCAGGTCATCAAAGGCAGAGCCGAGAGAGGGGTGTCTGGGGCTCAGCAGAGGCAAAAGAAGGAGAGGGGACATCTGGGGCTCAGCGGGATCAACAGAAGCAAAGGATGGAGAGAGGAGCATCTGGGGCTCAACGGAGGGAGAGAGGGGTGTCTGGGGCTCAGGGTCAGTGGAGGGAGAGAGGGGCATCTGGGGCCCAGCGGGGTCAGCAGAGGGAGAGAGGGGCTTCCGGGCTGTATCCCCGTTTGTTGCTTGTGGACCCTTCATCCTGTTCCCACTGGAGGGGCCTAGCACAGGCAGTCCTGTCCGCCCTGCCCTGTCCCCCACTCTACACACACACAGGCCACTAAGCTGCCAGGCTCAGGCACAGCTGCGTGCCAGCCTGGGCCTGCTGTCCTGTGACAGGGGCCCTCACCTGCATCACAGACCCCAGGGGACCCCCTCAAGCATCCTGCTTCCCCAGCGGACTGTGAGCAAGTCATTAAGACAGAGCAGGACTTTATAAATGTGGCTTAAAGTTAAGTACGCAAGAAAATCTCTGTAATTTCCCGCCGGGCAATGGGGATGTTGTCTGATTCCTACAGGCCATAATTTTTGGGGAGAGAAACAGTTTTTTCCCCACAAATGATGGGAAGTCGGTGGTTACGGTTAGGCTGACTGTTGACGTTGGGAAGCTGTTCTGATGCCCAGAATCCCACCTACCTCAGCTAAATGGTATCTTTATGAAATTAGCAGAACGCGGCTGCACGAGGGGAGGCAAAAAAGGAAAAAAATGAGCTTTCAAATTTTAAGTATAATTGGAAAACTGACCTTTGGAAAATATTTTCCCACCCCAGCCCCATGCTGGGGAAGAATGGGCGCTTTATGCTGTCGGCGAGTGGCATTCTTGAATGTGCAGGTCTCTCTGGAGGTGGGGGGGAGGGGCATTAAGGGTGATGGGGTCCCTCGGGGCACCTTCAGGTTACAGGGCTGGCGGTCGCTGACCAGAGGGGCTGGGGACACCAAGGCTGCCATGGGCGGGGAGGGATCCACAAGCCGCTGAAGAGCCGAGCCCTTGGCAGGGCCAGCAGAGGGTGCCGGGCAGGAAGGCAGGAGCCTGTTGGGGGCCGGCCCCCCACACCGCTGTCCCCCCACACCGCTGTCCCCCAGCTCACCTATGTCAGGAGAGGTCAGGGTTGCTGTAGATGGGCGTGGTTCTCGACCGATGGAGCTGGGGTGCCGCTGAGCCTACAGGTGGAAAAGACAGGGTGTCCAGTGGACTTTCCGGCTGGGCCAGGCTCTGAGAGGCTGGGGTCATGGGGTAAGTAGATACAAAGAGGCCCGAAACCATCCAGCAACCTGGCAAATGTCTGTCCAAGCTTTGAATGCACAGTTCTGTCCCCTCTCAGCCTCGGTTCCATCATCTGCAACGTGGGGTCATAATGGGAGGAGCAAATGACAAATGGTGACTTTGGGGAGCCCCAGTGGCCCTCTTGTGGTTTAGGGCATGCACCCGCGTCCCTGCTGGCCGTGGAGCCCAGGCTATCCAGCTCACGGTTTCACCTACACCCACACTGAGACTCTCTCCCTGAGTGGACACTCTCTCTGCCACAGAGCACCTGAGGGCATGTAGCCGGGACAGAGCCTCCAGGACTCCTGTTCCCCAGGGATCCCCATACCTCTGCTCCCAGGCTGCGGGCTCAGCCCTCTGGCCCACCCGAGGGCCAGCCTGCTTGTTCTGTGGTCAGCCCAGTGACTTGGTGAAGTGTATGCCTGTGACTGCCGGGCTATCCTGGGGCCTCCTGGGGGATAGCCCGGACCCCTCCTCAAATCCGGCCTGGCTGCGGCTCTGTTTCCAGGTCCTTCAGTGAGCGGACACTTGTTGGGGAGGGTTTCCGCACCAGCATGCAAACCGAGTGGTTGGTCCCCTCCACTGGGCCTCATCTGACCTCCTCCGGCGCCCACACTGCTCCAGGCTCTGTATGGAACTTGCTCCCTGCATAACCCACGAGGACTGTTGACAGCTCTAGGAGGGAGAGAGATAATCAGTCCTATATCCAGAGGAGGAGCTCCTGCCCCTGCTCTGGTAAGGTGCCAGGAGAGTGTGGGGCAGAGCTGTGTTGGGCCCGGCCATCTGTTGGATGTCTGTGCCTTCAAAGTCAGTCCAGCCCTCCTTGCCTCCTGGGGGCTGGTGTCGCTGGCTCACTGCTAGGCAGGAGGCGCGCTGTGATGGGGGGCACAGTGGCAGCTACTAAGTGACTTAAGCTGGTTGGTTTGCAAGAGGTGTGGAGACAGGTGGTAGGAAGCAGGTGGCAGGACCACCCCCCCACACCCCCCCAACCCCCCCCTCCAAAAGCAGCTTCTGGGCTCTTTCCCCTTCCTCCGGATGGTGTCTGCATCCCTCGCTTCTCTCCCTGCAGCTGCCCTGGCCAGCCCCTGGGTACAACAGTGGGAATGAGCTTTTCTGCGCTGGCTATTTGCCGGGAACCATTCTAAGCTCTTGGCGCCCTTTCCACGCCCTCCTCAGGACCCGGTGCAGGCACCATCATCCTCATGCTTGCGCACGGATGGGAGACTGAGGCACAACCAGTCCCTGCCCCCAGCCACCCCCACAAAGCCCTGGCCCGGGAAGCCTAGCAGGGACACAGGGTGCCGATTTGATTTCGCATGGTCCTCCTTGGAAGGAGAGCATTTCCTAATTACCATTCACTAATTACCCTTTAAGCTTTCTCCATAATTGTCTCAAGAAAGGATTTTAATGGCCAAATGTGAGTAGAAACAGCCTCAGGGAGAAACGCCAAAAGCACATGCTCTGGGAGCTAAACCAAGGAAATTAAGTGCATGGCCCGGAGCCCCATCTGGGTCCCCATCCCACAGAGAGGGAAACCGAGGCCCACCAGACAGGTGACGGGGCCAGCAGTCCGTCTCGTACACTGCAGGTCGCTCTCAAAAGCCCCCAAAGACAGCGCGTGTTTCCTTGAAGCTAATTGCTTTAGTTTGAGGTAATATTGGTCACAGAAACACCAGCAGTAACCTTTGGTCTTGGCAAATTCTCCCCTCAATCATGGAACGTAAACAGCGATAAACGAGGGCTTTTTAAGGCTTTCTTCATAATGCGTAGCACATGCATCGGTTACTCAATCTGCCTGCATTCAGCCCGGAAACCTGAGCGTGGCCAGGAGGGGAGCTGAGGGCGCCCAGTGGGGTCAGGGCTCCCGGGAGACTGCCTTGGCCCAGCCCAGGCCAGCACACCTCCCCTCTTCCTCCCCTCCTCCTCAGTTCCCCTCCTCCCCTCCTCTCTTCCACCCTCATCCCCCTTTCCTTCCTCCCCTACTCTCCTCCCCCCTCCTCCTCCCTTCCTCCCCTCCTCCTCCCTTCCTCCCCTCCTTCTCCCCTCCCCCTCTCCTTATCCAACTCCCCTCCTCTTCTCTCTTCCCCTCTTCCCCCTCTCCTTCTCCTCCCTCCTTCCCCCCTTCCTTCCTCCTCTCCTTCTCTCTGCTTCTCCTCCCCTCTTCCCCCCACCCTCTTCCTTCTCCCACCCCTCTCTCCTCACCTCATCCTCCCTTCTTCCTTCCACCCCTCCTCCTTTTCCTTCCTCCTCCTTCTCCCCACCTCCCTCCCCTGTTCCCTTCTCCCCCATCCCTTTTCCTCCTCCTCCCTCCTCCCCTCCTCCTCATTCCTTCTCCTAGAGGAGGAGAAGCGAGTTTCTCTAGCTTCTTGATTTCTCTCATTCCATCTCCCTCTCTCTCCCCTCCCTCTCATCTCCCTCCGGCACCCATAGCTCTCTCGGGCCATGAAGTGCGTGAGGACTGCATTACCAGTGCACCCTCTGCCCTGAAGCCTGGCCCACCCTGGGGGACACAAGCCTTCGGTCAACCTCTACCCTTCCTCCACCTGCTGTCCAGATCCGCAGGAGCTCCTGACACCAGCCCTCAGCCCCTCTTGTCCACTCCCCTCCCAACTCCCAGCAGCTCCTCTCCTCCCCGTGGGGCACACAGTCCGCCGGTTTCCGGCTCGCTCTCCCGGCTTGGACATTGTCTGTGAAACAAGTGAGCCCGTTGCTCACCCCACAGACTCCTCAGCCTCAGCAGTACAGGAGTAGGGAGGAGGCTGGGTGCTGGAGGGGAGGGCTGTGGGAGGGGGCTACACCCGCAGGGGAGGGGAGGGGTCCCAGGCTGGGTGACCAGGCTGAGTGGCAGAGTTGACTTCCCTCTAAGAGCTCAGGGGGAGCTGGGCCTGTGCGCCCTTCCCACAGGCACCTCTGCCCCCCAGGTGCCCTGCACCCCATTTGCTGGGCTCTGGGATGTCCCAGGCAGGGGCTGCTTCAGGAAGGGAGCCAGAAGGCCTCGTCCTGCTCAAATGTCAAGCAAATTGAAAATTGAGGCAATTTAGGTAAAAGGCAGTTCTCCAGCAGCACTCATATTAGTGAGCTGGAGCAAGATCTGAAAGTGATTTCCTGAGAGGCCTGGGTCCAGGCACCGTCCCCCATTGTCCCTCATCCCTCATCCCCGGAGGCCAGCAGAAGTCTGGGGCCGCCTCTCTTCAGGGCCCTCAGGCGCCTGCCCCAGCCCTGAAGGTGCTTGTGTCTGTGGGGCAGTCCATGCAGACGCCCCCCACCCCCGCCCAGAGGCCACTTCCTCAGGGGCACTTCCCCACCCCAGCCTCTGACCTCTAGCCTGCCATCCGCATCCCCTTCCTCCTCCTGCTGGGGTGTACGGTGGTTGTGGTGTGGGGAGGACCACAGTGACGGTGAGCACTTAGGGTGTGGGTGTGCACCTGCATGTGCATGTACACACGTATTTGTGTGTGTGTGAGAGCATGTGTGCATGCGTGCGTATGTGTGCACATGTGTTTTGTGTGCATCTGAGCATGTGTATGTGTGAGTCTACGTGGCATGTGTGTACTTGTGTACGTGTGTTTCCATCCCTTGCCCTGTCACGCCAGCCCTGTGGGCTTCCGATTCCAGAGCCCGCGTTTGTCTCGACCATTTCTGTGGGGGCCTGGCTGCCATGAGCTCGAAGCCAAAGGACATGGAGTCTTTACCGGGATTCCGTTCTGGGCTTGCTGGGACACCGAGGGCCTCTGCTACTTCTAAGCATGTCCCCACAGGTCCTGGGGTGACCGGGAGGGCTATGAGGACAGCCTGCCAAGCCCCGAGGCGGCCGGGGCTGCACCCAGTGGGTGCACAGCACAGAGGGAAAGCGGCCACAGGAGGTGGAGTGGAGCCTCCCAGACACAGGACTGAGTGGAAAACATAATAACCCAAATCGAAGACTCTCATGCGTGAAACACTGTGTGTTCGAGGACCAAAGCCTGGACAGATCGCGACTCCAGGGACATCAGAGCGGGCCTCAGGAGTGGGGTGTAGAAACAAGGGGGTCCAAAGCAGCCACGCACTGGACACTCTGCTGAAGTCGCCCAGATGACAGCAATCACCATTTCGAGCACAAATATGCCCACCGATGCACAGAAGACACGAACCTGTGAACGCTGTCAAAGTGAGGCCTGAGCGCAGCCCTGGACCGTGAGCTCCTGGGGCTGTGTGCGGAGGGGTACGGTCTACACTGTGGGGCTGGCTCCTGCCTGGTGCCCTGTGCCCATTCCCACCAGGAGTCCTGGCTCTGGGAGCAGTGTCTCAGAGCCAATGCGGGCCTCTGGCACCTGAGAAGTTGGCGCATTTGCAGAAAGGACCTGACCTCAGAACCAGGCCTGGGGCTCGCTGTGCAGTGGACCTGAGGGCAGAGAGCTCTGGAAAGTGTGTGGGAGACCAGGCTGTTTTCTGCTCTGAGAACCCCTATCCTGTTCCTAAGCTGACAATGGGGAGGCTGAGGAGGAGCCAGAGCTCCTATGTTGGCCACATGTTAGTGGAGATGGCTGCTGGGGGGCCTGCCCTGATGGACCGGCCCTATGGGGAGGAAATGCCAGCCAGCCAGCCAGGCTGGGCTCCTGGCCCCGCCTGTCCCATGTGTCCTGCCTTTCCTCCTCTGAGAGTCCCAGACCCGGCCCTGCACACGGGCTTCCTTGCTACTCAAGAGGCCAAGGCTGGGGCAGAAGCAGCCCAAGGGGACAGGCCCAGTGACGTGCTCACTGTGTGCCCTGGCCAAGGTCCTGCAGCTTGTAGGGTTCACCTGGGGGAGGACAGGAGGATAAGGGATGATGCACACAGACATATGACACACATGTACATACACCACACACAAACGACACGCACACACCACACACACAAACTACATGTGTCCCCACACGCGTACATGCCACATACATACATGGCACACTTACACACACAAACACATACACCCTGCCACACACACACACACACGCATGCATGCACACTCACATGGTACTGAGCCTCGGGCAGCCCCAGGCCCTGGCAGGCTCTCCTCAGCCCTCCTGGTGGCCCTGGAGCTCCAAAGCAGGGAACTCAGCATGTGAGGCTGGGATGCTGGACTGTGACACACTCACCCCTGGGATGGAGCCCCTGCTCCAACTCAGCCAACTCCTTCCCCTTGAGGGGCTGGTGACTTCCCTGGCCAACCGAGCTGGCAGGTGACAGGGTGTTCCTACCACCACCAGGCTCACAGGCCCCTCCTGGCTTCTGGTGCAAAGGGATCCCCATCTGTTACTGTAGGATGATTTATTTGCTGTCTTTAGATAAAAGATCCCCTTAGCCACCTCTTCTCCCAGGAAGATTTCCTCAGTACCTTCTCCCAGCCAACTCTGGAACTCACAGAGCACCTTGTCTTCCAAGCAGGGATGAGCACAGCTGAGTACCAGAAACAGAAGAGGCAGGTGTGCACAGATGAGTAAGTGACCAGTGGGGAAACATCTCCGTGTCCTTTTATTCATTCAACAACGTGGAGCAATATGGCCACTCAGCCCCTCATCCCCAGCAGAGGGCTCTGGAGGACAGTCCATCTGTCTCCTTTGCTCCCTGTAGGGTGCACCAGGCCTCTCAGCTGTGCTAAGAGCCTCTCATCGCCTGCAGCTGGACAGTGGGCTTGGAGGAACTGAGAATGGCCAAACCACAGGGAAACCTGAATTCTCAGCTGCCGTAGGGGACCCTGAGTCCTGGGGGTGTGAGGCACAAAATCCTCTCGCTGTTGCATAGGCCAGAAGGTCAGGAGTCTGGGTCGGTGGGACCCAACTGGGTCCTCTTCTCAGGGTTAGGCTTGGTGCTGGCCAGGTTAGGCCCTCTCCTGGAGCTGTTTAGGCCCCCAGCCCATGGCTTTTTGTCATAGCGGCCTGAGCCAACTAAGATCCGCGGCAGCTAGGATGCCCGGAACTGGTCTTAATATCCTATTAGGATGGCTTCTGGAAGCTTATAAGGAATAGTGGCCTAAATGAGATTGCAGGTGTCAGAACTGCTTTGGTTGAGTGACATGCTTGGGATCAGATACTTCAAGAAGTTGTGGGCTTGGAACAACGTCTACTAAGTCCTGAGAACCTTCCTGCTGACTGTGCTCCTGGAAAGGATTCAGAGGATGTTTACCCTCTGAAGCAATAAAGATGAGGAACTGCTGTGAATCTGGACACTGCTGTGACACTGGGCTCAGCAGCTCCAAAGAGGGCTCTGGCAACAGCCCCTAGATCATTGTGCATGGAGAGGCAGAAAGCAGGGGGAGCCAATAAAGGTAGGACTTGAGATACATAATCAAACAAGATTAGGAATGCATGAGGAGAGTGACGTAAGCAAAATGGTGCAGAGGAGCTCTGTGTGTCCCTCTACAGAAACATCAAGAGACAAGTAGAAACTGTCAGAATTTTGGAAAACAGTAAAGGTTTACAGCAACCGAATGAACAACGAATCAAGAAAAGGACAACTTGAAAACAGCAGGAAAGCTTTGGGGCATTTTCCTTGCCTTTGGCCTGTCTACCTCTTCCCTGGTACAGTGAAGTGGCAGCAGCCCAAATTCCCAGTCTGAAGTTCTATCTGGTCTGGGAGCCACCTGGAGGACTGATGCAAGGACCTCATCTCTGTTTCCCCTGACTCAGACCTCAGGCCAGAAAAGGGGTGAGCATTGCCTTTAGTTTTGCAAGCCATACTAACAACCCACAGATGGTTTGGACAAAAGACTATGGTTGAGACATATAACAACTGCCTAAGGCCCAAGAAGAAAAACTGAAATGCTTGAAATGCTTAATTCTCTGGGAAGATAGAATATTCAAAAGCACCAAAAATATAGAGGATTTTTGAAAGCCACACGAATACCCAGGACAAGACACTTGCTCAGAAATGACAAGAAGACCATAAGATTTCATGTTGGGATCATCCTGAAGCTTAGAGCAAGCCTGCCTAAGTGTTGGAGGGCCCCAGCACAGAGACAATTCACAAACACTGGAAGAGATGCTTGCTTTAGTTTATTGTTTGTGTTTGTGTTTTTTCTCTCCTTCTCTTTAAGTTCCTGACATGCAAGGAAATCTCTGTCAAAATATTAGCTGAAGATGAGGTAAAGAAACAAGAGTTCAGTAAGCACACATGACAAAAATTAAAGTCTTTACAAAAATACTTTGAGAGAGTCCCTATAAATATACTACCAAAGAAAGCTACATCTTTCCACAATCAAAACAAAACAGCAAATTGAGAAAGAGGAAGAATCTGATTTTTAAAGTTACCATAGTATAGCATCAAATGTTCAGTTTTCAACTACAACAAAATCACAAGGCATACGAAAGAGAGAGAAAGAGAGAGGGAGGGCTGGGGAGAGAGAGATCTATTCAAAGGAAAAAATATATTAACAAAAATTGTCCCTGAGGAAGGCCAGACACCAGACTGACTAGATGACAAAGACGTTAAACTCGAACAAAGAACTAAAGAAAATTAGAAAAATAATATATAAATGACGTGAGATTTTTGAATAAAGAAAATAAATAAAGAAATAAATAAAGAAAGAAAAATAAAGGAATTGTAGAAAGAAATGAAACAAAAGTTTCATTTTTGGAAGTGAAGCTGAAAAGTACAATAACTGGAATGAAAAATTCACTAAAGGAGCTTAACAGCAGATTTGGATGGCAAAAAGAAATCATCAAACTTGAAGATAGGCCAATGGAAATTATTGAATCTGAAGAGCAGAGACAGAGACCAAAAACGTGCAGAAAAGCAAATGAAGCCTAAAGAACCCGTGGAATGCACCAAGCAGGCCAACATATGCATAACGGGAGTCTCAAACAGAGAGGAGGGAGAGAAAGTTGTAAGAAGAATACGCCAAAGATCAATAGCCAATTATTTCCCAAATTTGATAAATCTACAAATCCAAGGAGCTCAACAAACTCAAAGAAGGGTAAACTCAAAGAGGCCCACACTGAGACACATCATAATCAAACTGCTGAAAGACAAAGACGAAGAAAAAAATATTGAAAACAAAGCAAGAGAGAAGTGACTCGTTGCATACAAGGGATCCTTGATGATATCAACAGCTGATTTCAGAAACCACGGGAGGCTGGGGTGGGGGAGAGGGGGTAATTGGGTGTTGGGCATTAAGGAGGGCACATGATGTGATGAGCACTGCGTGTTATATGCAACTGATGAATTATTGAACTCCACATCTGTAAATAATGATGTACTATATGTTGGCTAATTGAATTTAAATTAAAAAAAGGAAAGAAACCTTGGAAGTGAGAAGAAAGTGCCAATATGTCCTGTGTTCATGGATTAGAAGAATTAATATTGTGAAAGTGTCCATACTACCAAAATATATCTATAGATTCAATGTAATCTCTATCAAGACTAATGGCATTGATTACAGAAATAGAAAAAAAAATCCTAAAATTTGTATAGAACCACGAAAGAGCTCAATAGCCAAAGCAATCTTGAGAAAGAAGAACAAAGCTGGAGGCATCACGCTTTCTGATCTCACACTATATTACAAAGCTATAGTAATCAAAACAGTTTGGTACTGGCATAAAAATAGATCCTTAGACCAATGGAACAAAATCAATAGTTGAGAAACCCATGTATAGATGGCCAACTAATGTTTAATAAGGGTATCAAAAATACTCAATAATCTCTTCAATCAATGTATTGGGAAAACTGGATATCCCCATGCAAAAGAATGAAATTAGACCCCTATCTTACACCACTAGCAAAAATTTAATTCCAAGTGGATTAAAGACTTACTTATAAGAATTAAAACTGTAAAAATCCTAGAAGAAAACATGGAAAAATCTCCAGACATTGGATATCACAATGATTTTTTTTTTTTTTTGGATATTATACCTAGAACACAAGGAACAAAAGCAAAAATAAGCAAGTGGGACTACATCAAACTGAAGTTATTCTGCACAGTAAGGAAAATAATAAAATTAAAAGGCAGCCTATGGAATGGGAGAAAATATTTGCAAACCATGTATCTGATAAGGGGTTAATATATAAAACATAGGAGGAACACATACAATCAAATAGCAAAAGAGTTTGATTAAAAAAATGGGCTGAGGACATGAATAGATTTTTTTTTCCAAAGAAGATATATAAATGGCCAAGATGTGCATGAAATGGTGCTCAATGTCACTAATCACCAAGGAAATACACATCAAAACCACAATGAGATATCACCTCACACATAGTAGACTATTATCAAAAAGACAAGAAATAACAAGTGTTGATAAGGATGTGAAGAAAAGGTAACCCTCATGTACTGTTGGTGGGAACATAAGTCGGTGCTGCCACTATGGAAAATAGTATGGAACCTCCTTAAAAAATTAAAAATGTAGTCTCCATACAATCCAATGATTCCACTTCTGGATAGACATCCAAAGGAAACAAAATCAGTTTTGAAGAGATATCTGCCTTCCCATGTTCATTGCAGCACTCTTTACAATAGCTAAGACGTGGAAACAACCTAAGTGTCCATCAGGGGACAATTGGGTAAAGAAAATGTGGTTGATATAAAGGGATATTATTCAGCCATAAAAAAGAAGGAGATCTTGCCATTTGAAGCAACGTGGGCGAAGCTTGAGGACATTATGCCAAGTAAAATAAATCAGAGAGGAAAACAAATGCATGAACTTATATGTGGAATCTTAGAAAAAACAAAGCTAGAACAGAAAGTAGATTGATATTCTCCAGGGGATGGGATGGTGTGTGCTGGGGTGAATGGATGAAGGTTGTGGGTGGTACAAACTTACAGTTATAAGATGAGTAATTCTAGAGATCTAAAGCACAGCGCAGTGACTGTGGTTAACAATATTGTGGTGTATATTTGAAAGTTGCTAAGAGAGTAGGTCTTAAAATTTCTCACCACTACGAAAAGGGTAACTATGTAAGGTAATGGAGGTGTTAAGTAACCTTATTGTGGTAATCATTTTGCAATATACGTGTATCAAATCATAACATTATACACCACAAACTTACCCAGTGTTACGTATGAATTATGTCTCAATAAAGCTGGAAAAAACAGAGCTAAAAAGTATATGAAGAAACTTTGTCAGATTTCAAGGAAGAAATTGAGAGTTGTACGTTAATAACTGGAAACTTCAAAATTCTACTTTCAATAAGAGATAAAGCATATAAACAGAAGAGTAACAAGAAGATAGAGGAATTGAACAATACTCTAAACCAACAAGACCCAATAAGCATATAAAACACTCAACCCAATAACAGCAAAAGACACATTTTTCTCTAGAACATTCTCTGGGATACAACATATGTTAGACCACAGATTTTTAAAAGATAAATATCATACAATGTATGTTCTTTGACCACTGAGGAATGAAGCTAAAAATCAATAACAGGAAATCTGGGAAATTTACAAATATATGGAAATTAAACAGCACAGTCTTAAACAACCAAGGGGTCAAGAAGAAATAATAAGAGAAATCAGAAAATACGTAGAGACTACTAAAAGAGAAAGCATAACACACTGAGCAAAGAAAAATTCAGACCATATAGCTCCACTAGTGAATTCTACCAAATACTTAAAGAAGATTTAACACCAATTTCGTCAGATTCTTCCCAAAAAAAGAGAAAAGGAGAGATTCGCCTGGGCGGCTCGGTCGGTTAAGCATCTGGCTCTTGATTTTGGCTCAGGTCATGATCTCAGGGTTGTAAGATCCAGCTGTGCATAGAGCTCCATGCTGAGCATGGAGCCTGCTTGTGATTCTCTCTCTCCCTCTGTCCTCCCTCCCTATGTCTCTCTCCCCTTCAGAAAAAGAAAAAAAGAGAGGAGTGGACACTTCCTAACTCTTTCTGTAAGATTAGTACTACCCTGATACCAACGCTAGGTAAGACATCATGAGAAAAGAAAATTACAGACTGTGACTCTTATGAGTAAAGATGTAAAAATCTTCAACAAAATACTAATGTCTTAGTATACCATAATACTATAGACTGGGTGCCCTAAATAACAGACATTTATTTTCTCACAGTTCTGGAGGCTGGAAGTCCAACATCAGGATACTAGCATTTAGGATTCTGGTGAGAAACTTCTTCATGGCTCCCAGATGGCCACTTTCTCACTGTGTGCTCATATGTCCTTTCCTCGGTGCATGTGTATGGAGAGAGAGGGAGACAGGGAGGGAAGGGGGAAGAGAGGGAGTGAGTGAGGAAGGGAGAGAGAGAAAAGAATGAGGGAGATAATTCTCTCTCTTCCTCTTTTATAAGGGCACTAATCCCACAATGAGAGTCCCAATTCATCTAAACCCAATTACCTTCCAAAGGCCCTGCCAAATACCATCCCACTGTAGGTTAAGACTTTAACATATGAATTTGGTGGTTGTCGAGAGGTGATGCAAACAAAGTCCATAACAACTAGCAAGCTGAATCTAACAGAGTATTTGAAAAATTATACACCAAATCATGCATTAAGTAGGATTTATCCTATGAATACAAAGTTCGTTCAACATAAGAAAATCAATGTAATATGTCAGATTAATAGAATAAAAACCACATGATCATCTCCACTGATGCAGAAAAGACATTTGACAAAATCCAACACCGTTTCATGATAAAAATACTCATAAAACTAGAAATAGAAGGGAATTTCCTCAACATGATGCAGGGTATTTATGAAAAATTCATAGCAAGCATCATATACAATGGAGAAAGTCTGGTCCAACCTATGATCAAGACAAGGATGCCCACTTTCATCACTGCTATACATTACACTGGACTCGCCAGAGCAATTAGACAAGAAAAAGAAATAAAAATACATTCAAGTTAGAAAGATTGATGTCAAATTAACTCTGTTGTAGATGGCATGGTCTCATATAGAAAAAATTCCAAAGAATCCACAAGAAAACTACTAAAACTAATTGAAAAATTCAGCAAAATTTACAGGGTGCAAGATCAGTACATAAAAGTCAGTTGTCTTTACATATAACAGCAGTGAACAATCCAAAAAAGGAAATTAAGGAAAAGATCCCATTTATAATAGCACTTAAAAGAATAAAATGTCAAGGAATAAATTTAACCAAGGAGATAAAAGACTTACACACTGCAAACTATAAAACATTGCTGAAATAAAGAAGATCTAAACAAATGAAAAATGTCCTTTGTTCTTTGACAGAAAGGCTCATTATTGTTAAGATGTCTTGACTACCCAAGGACTCTACAGATTCAACACAATCCTTATCAATATTTTATAGCATTCTTTTTGCAGAAATGAAAAATCTGATTCCCAACTTCACATTAATTGGAAGGAGCCATGAATATCCAAAATAATCTTGAAAATGAATCATTTGAAGGACTCACAGTTCCCAATTTCAAAACTGACTACAAATTTATAGTAAACAATATCGTGTGGTGCTAGCATAGAGATAGATGTGCACACCAATGGGAAAGAACTTTGAGTCCAGAAGTAAACCCATGAACCTCTGGCCAGTTGACTTTGACAAGGATGGCAAGTTCATTTTGGGGATAAGGATAGTCTCTTCAAAAAATGATGTTAGGACAACTGAATTTCTACAAGCAAAATAATGAAGTGGGATCCCCACCCCATACCATATATAAAATTAACTCAAAATGGATCAATATCCTGAGTATAAAAGCTAAAACCATAACACACTTGGAAGAAAACATAAAGGTAAATCTTTATGATCTTTTTAGTAACAGATTCCAGATGTGAGGCCAAAAGTGTGAACAATACAAAGATAAGTTGGACTTCAATAAGATTAAAAATTTTTATACATTAAAGAATATTATCAAAAAAGTGAAAAGACAGCCTACAGAATAGGAGAAAATATATTGCAAATCACATATCTGATAATGGTTTACTGGCCAGAATATTAAAACAAAAAACTCTACAAGTCAATAACAGAAAGACAAACAATTCAATTAAATAGCAGCAAGGGGAGCACCCAGGTGGCTCAGTCAGTTAAGCATTTGCCTTCTGGTCAGGTCATGATCTCAGGGTCCTGGAATAGAGCCTCGTATCGGGCTCCTTGCTCAGCAGGGAACATGCTTCTCTCTCTCCCTCTCACTCTGCCTGCTACTCCCCCTGCTTGCACACGCTCTCTCTGTGTCAAATAAATAAAATTCTTAAAAATAAATAGGTAAACAATGAACAAAGGCTCTTATCCAAGGCCATATCATTAAAATGTCCAATGAGTACATGAAATGATGTTCAATATCATTAGACATGAAGGAAATACAAATAAATCAGAACTACAGTGAGATACCTCTTCACACCTACTAGGATAGCTATCATTAGAAAATAACAAGTGTTGAAGATCTGGAGAAACTGGAACCATTGTACAATGCTAGTGGTGATGTCAACTGGTGCAACCACCAAAGTTAGGCAGTTCTTTAAAAATCCTCTCTGAAGAGAGGGCCACCTGAGTATGAACCTGAAGGAGGTGCGGAGTGAGTCATGAGGGTGTCTGTGGGAGCAGCAGAAGGGACAACCTGTGCAGAGGTCTGGAGGCAGACGGAGAGGGACTGGAGCAGAGACCAGTGGGGAGAGGGGCTGGATGTGGGGTCAGAGAGTGGCCCTGCAGGGCTTTAAGACAGAAGAGGCTCGGGTGCGGGGGGCGCTGAGTAGAGGGGAAACGTGGCCTGTCTCTGGTGGCTGCATGGAGTGGACACAGGAGGCAAGGGACAGAGGGAGGGAAGACAGTGCAGAGGCTGCGGCACCAGCCAGACCCCTTGGACGCACAGAACTGGGTGATGGGGTCGTGAAATGACATAACCTCCCTGTGTATGATGCCAGCTGTAGGGCAGCCTGGAAGGGGCAGAACTTGGGAGGTGTCGAAGAGACCAGGGGCTGCCAGACCCTCAGGAAAGGGATAGATGACAGGGTGTTTTGGGGCAATGAAATGCTTCCATATGATTCTGTCATGGCAGATACAAGGCGCTACGCATTTGTCACAGCCATAGAACTTGACACAACAGAGAGTGAGTCTTCACACGTGAAAAAGAATGTGTAGTCATTTAGGATGCTGAGGACCTCAGGACAGGATGCAGACTTGATGAGGGACTTGTGTCACAAATACTTGGAGCAGCCCCACTGAGGGGGCGGGGAGAGGAGCTAAGCCTGAAGTGAGAAGGGCCAGCAGCTGTCAAGGGTCCGCATGGTCATGGATTTGAGCGGGAGCCGTCAGTGTGAACTTGCGTCTGACTTGCTATAGATACGATGGTCCGCAGAGAAGTATTTGTAGACGCCTGCCTATACGCCAGTTAGTAGGAAGACATCCATCCTTTGCTCTGGCGGCGGAGGGGGCCCGAGAGGAATGATGCCCCAGCAGCAGTGAGTACGTGGCCCTCTGATGCGGGCTTCCGAGGCCAGGGTGCCTTGGAGAGAGGAGTGATTCGCGGGCTGGAGTGAGACCTGTCCAAGCCGTCGCTGGCCTGGGGCATCTTGAAGCTGCAGGAAGCAGAGAAGAGCTCTGACACACACGCACGCGCGCGGGGTCACGCGCACGGGGTCACACGCACGCTCACACGAGCATTCCACAGGTGCACAGCACGGAAGCCAACTGGAGAAGCTCCGCATGGCCAAAGCTGGGACAACTTGAGCAACGGTGCGGAGGGCAGCCCTGGGTCGTGGCCCACACTGTAAGAAAATCACCCACAGAATCACACTGATACGAATAGTGACTGAGCGAATTTGGTCACGTATTTGACCAAAATCTTGGTCAAAATACGTGGGAAGTGCGGAAGCGGGGAGAGACCCGCACAGTTCTTCCGTCCAAGAGAACTTCAGATAATTTATGAAGAAAGTCTGTCCTCAAGAACGGGAGTTCGACTCCCCAACCCATCGACGTGGGCTGACAAAATGACTTTCTTCCCAAGAGGGCGGTGTGGAAAGGGGAAGGGTGGTTTTCCAGCAGAGAGACCTGACGAAAGATTCCTCAGCCAGCTGGGCCAAGCCAGCTCCAACCGTGAGTCGTGTGGACAGCAGCACCCTTGCTGGGATGTGAGGACGTGGGTGGTTGTGTGCCCATCCCTGTGGTTTGGGCCTGGACCCAACACACTGTTGACCTCTCTGCAGCCCGAGCACGTGAGGGCAGCCCAGATTTCCAGCTGGCAGCTGGGCCCCCACTGCACCCTCAGGGAGATGCTGAGCCTCACCCTGGACAGGGTGTGGGCACAGGAAAGCCTGAAGAACTTTCAGCAATCAGTCTAGCACCAGGGACTTGGCCCACAACCTGTTTGTACAAATAAAGTTTTATCGGGACACAGACACACACCTTTGTTTACAGTCACCTATGACTCCTTCCATGGTGAGTAGTTGGGAGAAGCGGGCCACCCGCCCACACCCAAGGAGAAAAGCTCCCTGGCAGTGTCTTTGGGATGGACCTGGCCTGACCGAGAAGCCAGCCGACTCCCTGGCGGCCCTGGGAATGGAACATTGATTTCCGTGAAGAGGCGGAAACTAGTGGCATCGTCAGTGCTCCCCACTTGCTCTTGGCTGTGTGTCTCTGGGTGGGCCACCTCCCCACCTGGGCTCAGAGGACCGCCCCCTGGGGGTGTGCAGGCTCCACAGGGAGCACCTGTAGACTCGCCTGGTCAGGTGAGTGATCAGCAGAGCAGAGCCCACGGGCCTCTAGACCAACAGGCAGGGGAAGGGTCCCCTGTTCTAGGCCCCTCCTGCCGCCCTCTGCTCTGCTGGGAGGGCGCATTCCTGCAGCCGCGCATCTGTGGGGGAGATCTCCTTCCCTATCTGTGTCCTGCTAATAAAGAGAAACACACTTGGTGAGGTTAGACAAACAGCAGCGAGTGATTGACACAGCCGCAGCCCGTGGCCCAGCCGCCCGGCCGCGCAGCGTGCTGCTGAGTAAACACCGTGTGGGCTGCCTGTCCGTCCGTGTTTGCTTTCCATTAGCCTCACGTTTTGCCCGTTAGTCACACTCTATCAGGCTGGCCAGGCTGGGAGCCTGTTCCTCCACCGCAGGTCTCAGGGTGTCCCCCGACGTGCCCTGGCTCGTCCCGTGCCTGCGAGGGTGGCTCTGCCAGGGGCCCTGGGCCTGGCGCCTCCGTCTGCAGTCACAGCTGGGCCACCCTGGGAGCTGGGCTGAGCCGGCTGGGCTGGAGCCCAGGTTTAATAGCTTCCCCTATGCACCCCCTGTTCTTCCCACCAGGGATCTACCTGGGGCCCAGCAGCCAGTGAGTCTGCAGGCCAGACTGGCCACGGGAAGGCAGGACACTTGTCTCAGGCAGACAGCCCTTGTCTGTCTACAAGCCCTCACGTGGTTTCTAACGAGGGCCTACACCGGGTAGGAGGCTAGGGCCCTGGACCCAGCCTGGTCCCCCGATGTCGGGGAGGCTCTGAGCTCGACACTCTGGGCCCCTTCCTACCCCTCCCTGGGGGCTTCTCACGTCCGCTTCCGTCTCCGGCCTGTGTGTCACACAACGCCTACCATAGGATGCACACGGGGCTCCCCATGGCCATCTCCTGAGTGTCCTTGGAGGTGACAGGGCAAAGCTGCAGGGGGCGCTCTGGGGTGTTGAGTAGTGGGCAGTGGAAGACGTCCCAGAGCCTCAACTGTGGGCATCCCTGGTGGCAGGAGCTTCATTCGGTCTGACGCAGACAAGCCCGAGGGCCAGCCCACCGCCCCCCACCCCGAGAAGCAGCTCCTGTCGAAGCGGAGAAGCCGCGGCTTGGCGCAGGCAAGCCAGCTGCCCGGAGCCCCCAGAGCAGAGCCAGGATTCCTGTCTGGGGCCTCCACACTGTTCTCCATCCCACACCAAGAATGGTTTCAAGTGCCAAGACTGATGATTTTGGAAATCTGACCGTTCTGCACCGTTCCTGGGTTCTTGGTCCCTCTCTTCTGGTTCCTGGCATTGTTGACAGCACAGAACTCAGAGAACACCATCCCGGCCTCTCGCTGCCTTAGTCTCCCATCTGCTCATCAGGATCCTGGCGGGAGCGGGCCAAGAGGTAAGTCGGCTGTGCCCACTGGGTCCACGAGGCTTCCCGTGGGAGGGTGGCATGCTGCCTGCCTCCCCCAAGGCTCTTTCCTCCTTCCTCCCCCACTCAAGGGGAAATTACCCATTAATGAGAGAGAATTACAAACGCAGCGTCTGGCCCCACGCCCAAGGTCCTGGGGCAAGCGGGGAGGGAGAGCGTGCTGGAAGGCAATTGGAAACAAATGCACGGGGGTGTTTGCTTTCGTGGATCCAGTTCTTTCCCACCCCCGCTCCTACCGCTGTCCCAAATTTGGACTTTCACGGAAACAGATTTCATGCCTGGGCTTCCCGTGAACTCTTAATTCAATTGAGGGGCCATTATCGGCCGGGTGTAATGGGCGGTTTCCGCAGCCTGGGGGAGGCCCACGGAGGCGAGGGGTGGACGCATCTCCCCTCTGCAGGTGGGGGCCAAGCCGGGTGGGACCGTGGTAGGGAGAAGGACTAGGCTGAAGTCCCTGTCCTGGCAGGTGCACCCACGGGCACAGGGGAGCCTGCAGCTCCCTTGAGTGGGGGGCACCAGGCCCACGGTGGCAGGACAGGAAAGAATAGCGGGTGAGTCCAGAGCTGAGAGGGCCACCTGCGGCAGGGCCAGCTGGGGGGGGGCTTGGTGGGAGATAGTGTCAGGGCCCTGGGCAGGAGGAGCCGTCTGCCAAGACCCAGGGTCTCTCTCTGCTCCACTCAGAATTCTCTCCCTCCTGCACCACCCCTGTGCAAGGCCCCTCTTGCTCACCCTTTGGTCAGGCCCAGAACCTCCTCTTCCAGGAAGCCTTCCAGGTTCCAGCCCAGGAGCCTCCACTTCTGCCCTGCTGGCACTGGCACTGTGAGTGACCCCGTCTCCCATTGTCAGGGCTCTGGGGGAACAGAACCAGCACAATACAGGGTCCCAGAGGGAGGGGTGGAGAGGCAGGGCACAGCATGGGAACAGGCCTCTGGAGCTGACTGTGGCCTGGGCCAGCCCCTCGTGCATCACAGCAAGCTCCCAGGGAGCCTGAGGGTCAAGTGCACCGAGAATAGCGACAGGCAGGAGGAACATGTGGACCCCAGCCCTGGGCCTGTGGCAGTCCCAGGGGAGAGGCAAACAAGGTGCCCTGCAGAGCCCCTCCCCACGGAGGCCCTTGCCTCCTGGTCAAGGGCAGGATCTGGCAGGCAGCCCTGGGCTTCAGAAAGCAGACCCTGTGGGGGCCTTTGGTTTTTGCTTTTGTTCTAAACCTGATCCAGAGCGGAGGCTCCCAATGGCCAGGTCTGCCTCCCAGAAGCCCGAAGTGAGTGGCAGGGGCTCTGGCAAAGGGCAGCCCAGGCCCCATATATACTGGGCAGGTACAGAGGGGAGGCGGGCTACCCTGGTGTCCCCACAGCCACCTGCCTCTGCAGATGTCTGTCTAGCTCTCCCCACAAAATGGCTTGAGGTCAGCTGCAAATCCCCAGGCTCCTTGTGGCCCGGCCTGGCTGCGGGACTAGGTCTTGGCCAACGGCCGGTGGGCAGGGACGGGTGTCGCTCCCAGGCTGGAGCATGGTAGAGCCAGGCCCCACTTCCCGTTTCCTCCATTTGTTTTTGGTGCTGCTGCTGGCAGCCTGGGGCCCCGAGGGACCTGTGGGGTGCAGGCCCTGGCGAGCTGTGTGCAAGGTGGGTGTGCATGAGAACAAACCTTTCTGGTGAGGCCTGAAAACCAGGGAAGACGCCGTCTTCCCCATGTCCTCGTGTGGTCGTGGCTCTGTGTGTGTCTGTGTCCTCATCTCCTCTTCAAAGGGACACGGGTCCTGCTGGATCAGAGCTACTCTGACGGCCTCATTTTAGCACCATTCCCCTGTCAAGGTCCCTCTGCTGGCACAATCCCATCAGAGGTGCGGTTGGTGGGGACACCAGCCTGTGTGCACTGGGGACCCCAGCTCAGCCCACCACAGGAGAAGGAGCTGGAGGAAGGAGAGGTAGGGGAGGAGGGAGAAGTCTGGGGCCTGGAACGCCAAGCGCTGAAAACCAAGGTAGGGTGCGCTCAGGAGGACCTGGCAGGCTCCTGACCTGGCTGGGGTGGGACCTCGTCCAGCAGGACGTGCTTCACGTGGCGGAGGTGCCGAGCCTCTCCCAGAGGCCGGGGAGCCCTTTCAGGAGTCCTTTGAGCTTCCCGAGGCTCCGTGAGCTCGTCTCTAACAACTGGAGGTGAGCCTCTGCACCTGGAGCGGGTTTCCCGGGGGTCCCACCGGGCCAGGCACATGGAGGGTCACAGGAAAGGGGGTTCAGGGACCCCAGTCTGAGGCCTTGCCAACCCAGCCCCCAGGGAAAGAGGCCAAGGCAGGCAGAACTTCAAATGCTTTGGGTTATTTCATTTTATTTTATTTTACTAAGTGGAGGCAAAAATTGGTTTCTCGTGTGGGCTCCTGCTTTCCAAGCCATTACTTCACCGCTGGTCCCACTCAGGGTGGAGCCTGTGCAGCCCGGGGCCGCCCCCCCAATACCCGCTGCTTCGGGCCCCCGGAGGCTGTGTTTGCTGTTGGGCCCTCAGTCTCTCCGGCTGTAAAATGCTGGCAGGGGCTTCCGTGCATCCACCCATCTGCGGCTGTGAGTTTCTCAGTGGCCCTGGCTGTCCAGAGCTCACCTGGGAGGACCCAGCTTGCTGTTCAAACTGGAGCAGGGACCCCCGAGGGAGCCCTTCCTCCTGGAAAGCTCAGCCCACCCTGGGGAGGTATTCCACTGCTGCCCGGACCCCCTTCCACTGGCCCTCAGTCATGGCCTCCCTCCCTCTTCTACCTCCTCCCACCCCCAGAGCTCTGCCTCAGTTTACCACCCTTTCCCAGGGCCTCTGGAGAAGAGGCTGTCAGGATAAGCACCCCAGTTCCTCTGACTGGTCCCCCACCACTGTCTCCCCTTCACCCTCATGGCCCCCTGTCATGGCCTGTCCCTGTGATGCTGACACTGCCACCCTTGGGACAGTGTCCCCTAAAGCCCTCGAGGTCCTGCCTCTGCCGGCCAGCAGCCTCATCTTCCTCCTCCTCCTCTCTGAAGGCCATGCTCTCTTCCTGTCCTCTAGGTGCTCCTCCTGTCAGAAATGCCCTCCATCCCCCTCCCTCTCGCCCTACCTCCTCCTCCCTCCTTGTCCCTCCTCATCCCTTCTTTTCCTTCCCTCCCTCCTTCCCCGCCTGAAGCTTCCTGACCCCCACACTCTACCCTCGAAGTCTGTGGACTTGCCCAGCCTATGTCCTTCTGGCCTTACTCTCTCCTGGCTTACAGGGGCTAACAAGTCCTACCAGCTCCTGCTGCTGCTTAACAAAGCCCCTGGACCTTGAAGGTCCAAACTGGGTTCTCTTTTGCTTGAAAGTCTGTGGTAGTCGTTCCCCCAGTCTCCACTGACCCTGGCTGGACCCACGGAGGCACCTATGGCCAGGAGCTCTATTCAGTTTCTCTGCTGCAGAATCACCCCATGCTTAGTGGCTTGAAAGCACACCCATTCGTCAGCTCAGGGTTCTGCAGCTCGGAAGCCTGGCGGGGTGCGGCTGGGTCCTGTGCCTGGGGTCTTCTGAGGCTGCACGGTGTTGGCCCAGTCGTGTTCTTGCCCAGAGGCATGAGGGAAGACCCCCTTCCAAGTTCATCCTTGCTGCTGGCAGAATTCAGGTCCATGAAGTCAGGCCTGAGCTCCTGTCGCAAGCAGAGGGCCAGGAGCTTGATTCCACCTTGAGGTGACAGGAGCTGCCTGGTCAGCGGGCCCTGTCCCAGCACTGCTGTGGTTGTGCAGGTGTGTCCCCAAGTGGGGTCCTGGGGAGGTGGGGCTGGGTGTGTCCTGCCTTCATGGCAGGGAAATCAGTGACCCCTCCAGGCCCAGTCAGCAGCCCACAGACATCAGCGCCCCTGCCAGATACCTGTTGGGCCCACCCAGAGAAGGCTGGTCACAGGAACGAGAGGTGCCTGGTGGGGAAGAGGCAGCCCTGCCCCTGAGGCGCACCACCCAGGCCTTTCCTGGCTCAGTCACACACTGCACGTGGCCCATCTGCCCCCTGAGCTCGGAGATGGTGGGACAAGGTATGGACAGAGACTCAGTGGGGAAGGAGCCAGGGTCCTTGATGACCGCGTGGGGCCGAGCTGGCCCAGGCTGTAGTGTAGCTCCTCAGAGGACATGCCCATGCCCACCATGCCTGCCCCCAGGCCCTGGCTTGGCTACTCCCTTGGGGCTCTGTCAGCTTGGCGTCTACGGACCCACGAGGGAGCTTCACCACAGACATTGGGGTGCTCAGCCATGAAGCCTTCTGAGTTCAAGACCAGCTGCAGGGAGCATGGGGGGATGGAGGAGGAGGAAGTAGAGGAGTCGGGGGAGGGGGCGTGGAAGACCAGTGGACGCCAGGAGAGGAGCAGCAGGAGCCAGGTTGTGGTGGGCAGGCCCTGGCCAGGCACCTGTTGGCCCCCAGGCCCCGTGTCTGCAGCCTGGCTGTCCCCACCATGGCCCAGCAAAGCAGGAATGACCACCCCATTTATAGAGGACACAGACCCGGGAGCTCCCAGGCTATCACAGGTGGACTTTGTGCCCCCCCGAACCGCCTTGCCAATGCAGCAGCTGGTCTCAGAGGCTGACCTGGATTCCAGGCCGTGGAGCTGGGGAAGCTCTACCCATCACTGGTGCTGAAGGGGCCACTGGGCTCCCTGGCATCCCTCGGGAGGACATGTTCCAGGGCTGGAGGGACATGTGCGGGGCAGCTCCTGACAGCATGCCAGGACCATCTAGCACCCCGAGTCCCTGACCTCTGTTCAGCAGGTGTCACAGGCCCCTAGAGGCTGGGCTGCCTCAGTTTGCTCATCTGCCTGGGGGTCCTCCGGAAGATATCAGGGTGGCACAGAGATGTGCCCTCGGGATGGGTCCTGGCTTCAGATCCTGGCCTTGCCCATCTCTAGCTGGGTGATGGGCACAGGTAGCAGGATCGCAGGCGCAGCACGTGGCCAGGTGAGGAGGACATGAGTGTTGCAGGAGGACGGGGCCACCCTGGGAGGGAGCAACCCCAGACAGCTCTCAGGGCAGAGCAGCCCCTGCAAGGATTTACCCAAGGCACTGTCGGGCCTGTCATTCAGGCCTAATCCCTGCCCTTTGTCCGCCTGCCACTGAGGCTTTGGGCTGCCACCTGCCTATGCCAGGTGATGTCACAGGAAGGGAATGTGGTGGATGGGGCGGGGAAGGGCTGTCCTGGAGAGAGCCTGCCCATCCCCACCCCACAGGTGGGCAGAGGGCTGCAGGAGACAGTGTGACAGCTCAGGACCACCGGCTCCCTGGGCCTCAGGCGCCACCTTATCCCACAGTTGACACGGCTCCATAAGGTCAAGGATCCAAAAGTCGAGGACGCTTCCAGAGCCTTGTAAAAGGGATGTACACCACCTGGCTCTTGGTTACCAGCCAGCTGGTGGAAACGTAACAGCAGGGATGTCTGTATCCAGGCCATTAGGGATGCCCTCAGAGGGCCACGGAGCTGGGCCTGGACCGGTTCCCCCGGGGAGTGACCTTGCTTTGTCAGGTTTCCAAGTCTCCATGGTAAGGCTCGGCAGTGGCGGGGAGCGGCTGTCCCGTGGGCTTAGAGTAGAGGCTGCTCTGGGGCTGTGTGTCTGGGCCTGGGGTCATCCCTCCTGCTGGCGCTGCACCTGCAAGGCCCTGTGTCTATAGAGACTCCTTCCCTTGGGTATGTGGTACCTGGGGACCCAGGCTCCAGACACGTCTCACGACCTCAGCTCTGGGTCTCCTGCAAGGGCCAAGGCAGAATAAGAGATGAGGGTGCAGGAGGTTTGGGGTCGAGCTGGGAAAGATACTCATCTTTCCTGCCTGCCTAGTGCTGGCCAGAGCCCTTCATGGGCCCTGGGCTTGCAGGGTGGCCAGGGAAGGGCCGTCCTCTCACAGGACATGGAAAGGAAATGGGGTTTAGTCAAGACGAGGAATTTTCTGACCACACCTGGGTGTGTTCCAGAACTCCTGGTCTGGTATGGAGATATTGAGCGGCAAACCAAGTCCCACTTTGGAAACTTGTGTCCCCCCACCCCACCCCCCGCAGGACCCTGAGCGCTCTTGCACCACCGTCCCTCCTGCCCCAGGTGCCTGGGAGCCTCGCTGGGGAGGCAGGAGGGGCAGGGAGCCTTCTGCAGATGGGGCCGTCAGAGCCTGGCAGCCCAGGGCAGGCCTATGGGCCCGTGGGAGATGCCCCTTCTGTGATTTCTCCGGCAGGCCACGCCGCCTCCTCCTCGCCCCCTGACGGCTCCTCCTCCTAATGCGGGCCCACTCCCATCCCTCCTGTGACTAACCGCATCACTGAGCAGACTGTACTGGGTGGGCCGACCTAATGTGGAGGGGGGCAGCTTCAAGAAGGTAAAGCATCAGAGAGATGCCCCCCCATGACCTGGGAGGTGCAGATGGCATGGTGTGAACTGTTTTGCAGGGGTGGCCTCCAGGACTGAGGGCAATGCCAGGACTGCCAAATTCCCCAGCTGCACAGGACCGATTTCTGCCAACCACAGAGGGAGTGGAGAGGCCCCCCGGCCCCAGGTGAGACTGTGGGGTTGTCAGTCTGGGTTGTCGAGGCCGTGAGGTATGTGGCAGCATGTTTGCGGCTTTGAAGACACACAGAGGCCCCTTCTCCACCTGTAGGGTTGAATGGTGTCCCCCTAGATGTCACACACACACACCTGGGCACCTGCAAATGTGACCTTATTTGGAAACGGGGTCTTTGTAGGTATAAGGAGCTAAGGATCTTGAGAAGAGCTCCTCCTGGATTATGTGAGCTCCTCCTGGATTATGTTGGTGAGCCCTAAGTCCAGTGACAGGCGTCCTTAGAAGAGATGAGGACACGGACACACACAGGGAGAGGGACACGGACACACACAGGGAGAGGGTGACCCCGTGATCATGGGGGCAGAGGTTGGAGGGAAACAGCCGCAAGCCCAGGGGATTGGGGTCACCAGTAACAAGAAGAGGCCGGAGGCGAGCTCCTCCAAGAGCCTCTGGACCAGCCTAGCCCTGCCAACAGCTCGAGCTCAGACTCCCAGCCCCAGAGCTGGGAGAAGACACGTTTCTGCTGAGAGCCCCCAGCTTCTGGGGCTTTCCTAGGGTGGCTATGAGAAACCAGTACATGCCCCAGGTGTCCGTGCGGCCTTGTCAGTCAGCACTGACTCCACGCCCCGGTCTGCTTGCACTGGGGCCAGCCAGGAGATCCTGGGACAGAAAACAGCCCGGAACTGAGAGGAGCCTCGTCAGCCACAGATCTCTGCCAAAGAGCAGAGAAAGATGTGTCGGTGGGGGTGATTCCGCCTCCAAGCTGGAGCGCAGCGCCTTTCCTCCCCGCACAGCGGACAATGAGGGCTC
Source organism: Lutra lutra (assembly GCF_902655055.1). NCBI lineage: Eukaryota > Metazoa > Chordata > Mammalia > Carnivora > Mustelidae > Lutra > Lutra lutra. The sequence goes on along the minus strand of NC_062290.1, from coordinate 3,957,968 downwards.
AGCAGGTGTGACCTCCAGGAGCCTCCAAGAGGATCAGTGCACTCCCGCCCTCACCGAGGGGGAACCGAGGCTCAGAAAGAAGTGGTTTGCCCAAGAGCCAGCCATCATCCCTAGAAAAACACTCAGAGGACGCGGAGAGTGGGACAAGAATGTTAATTGCAGCCTTGTTTTTGTAGCAAAACCCCAGACCAGCCTAAATGTGCCTTCGTGAATAGAGGTGTCACTAAATCAATTAGGAAGCCCTCTGAGGCACCCTGCAGGTTTGGACAGGACGGGTCTCCGAGACACGCTGGAGGAAGTGGGTGCAGAAACACGATCCGCTGTCGCCTTGACAGCCCGGCAAATCCCGAGTCAACACGTGGACCACAGGAGGACGATTGTGGAACAGGCAGGGCGCTCTGAGCGCTGAGGCGTGCTCGGCGACACTACGGAAAGCCTGCTTGCTTTGTTGAGCATGCTGATGGGACTGTGCAGGTAGCAGGGAAAGGAGCCCAACCTCTGGGACAGTGATAAGACCCTAACACCCAGGGTTTGGCTGGAACTGGGGGGGGCAGGCGCAGAGGTGCCAGGAGTGGCCCTGACGGGGTTGTAGGGCTGTGCCTTGGGGACACAGCTCTTCACGCCATCCTGTTTGAAAATCCCTGCAACTTGGTTAGGCCCTGTCAAGTCGTCCTATATGTTCTCCACACCTATGCAGGCATGTAGCAGCAAGGATGTCTTAGTGTCCGGAAGGTTGTGCTCCAGACAGGCAAGGGTGGACGCCCGGGGCCGGGGGTGGGGGCCGGGAGGGCTTGGCCGTCATGGGGACGGGAATCTTAACTTTTAAGGTTTCCAGTTTTTTAGAGAGAGGATGCCTTTACTCATGAATGCTGCCCCCAAGCACATAATCTAAGAGAGGAGAAAGGGTGGTGTGTACCAGGGTTCAATTACCAGATTGAGTAAGTGCGGGGGACCCGAAACTCAGAGCAGTGACGACCGGTAACAGGACGGTACACTTGGAATTAGCGAAAAAGAGATCTTCAGGGTAGTGCAGGGATGGGGGATGAAGCTGCTGACCAGTTTGGGCCAACTGTCACTTCTGCCGGTCCTGGAACAGGAATGTAGTGTTCCCACACTGTGGTGGCCACAAACCAACAAGGGTCTCCCCAGTGATGGTGTCGGGGACGGGGCCCGTCGAGGAAGGAGCCCCCACACAGAGCCCACCCTCTGGTCCCAGTCTCCGTTGGCTCGGCCTCCCTAAGGAGTGCCAGCTGCCCGCTCCTCCTGGTTCTGGGTGCTGGAAGCCTGCGGCCGGGCTGCGGGCATGCCAAGGTCTGGGAGGCCCTCCTTCCCACTTGTAGTCGGGCGGGCCTTCTCGTTGTGTCCCCACGGATGGGAGAGAGCTCTGGTGTCTCTTCCTCTTGTAAGGGGACGGGTCCCACTGGATCAGGTCCCTGCCCCTCTGGCATCACTTACCCCGAGCCACCTCACTGTGTGTCTGAGACAGCCCATGGCGACCAGGGCTCCAGCTGTGACTTGGGGGCGGTCTGCAGCCCAGAGCATGGCATCCCTCTGCTTCTCCCCACTCTCTCCCACCATACATGCGCCCTGAAGACCCTGTGACCTTGTTGTCCCTGCCCTCCGACAAGGCTGTCCCCACCTCTGTCTTCAACAGAGGCCTGCTGCCTCTTCTGTCCGCACAGCCACTCCTCCCCTCGCACGTGGACAGGCCACGTGACTCCCTGACTGACAGAAGGCAGCAGGGCGGCCTCATCCCTGCAGACTGGGCCTGTCCGGGCCTCATGCTCCCTGGTCCACCTCCGGGAGGCCTGCCTGGACCCCAGCCATGCAGCGGGAGGGCCCCAGGAGGACACATTGGTGGGGAGAGGCCCCAGGCCTGCAGGGGACCACCGTGGAGCAGAGAGCAGCTGCAGAGGCTGGAACAATCAGCTGGTGGTTTCAGACCCTTGGTCCCGGGGTGGCTGTCATGCGACAGCACATAGCTGGTATAGGCCTCCACTCACCCTTGGGGCTCTGACGGGATGAATGAGACGGTGCACTCTGAGAACCAGCTGCTGCCCTGGGCGCCTTGAAAACATGCTTCAGAGGGGCGGCGGGGTGAGTGGAACCTGAGGGTGGGAGCCTGGAGGTGGGTTCAACTCCATCCCTGCTCTGGGCCTCAGTTTCCCTCGGCTCTGAAGTGAGCTTCTTGGATGGCACTGGGCTTCCAGGCACGAGGTGCCCCTTCTAGTCGATACAGGTGATCTTGGCACCTGCTTCTGGGCGTAACACAGGTACTCTTCCAAAAATCCCCAGTCCCCTTGGAGAAGGTTGGCTTGGACATGGCTCTAGTGCCTGTCCTCCTGCTCTAGGGAGGTGGGCGTGCAGTCCATCCTGCCCCAAATCCCACCATCTAGCCCTGTGCATTCCCAGCAGGGGGCTCTCCCCCTGCAGCCTACAGGGGTCAGAGCCAGCTGCCTGATCCAGGGTCAGGGCATTACGGTCCCAGCCGCTGCACTCAGCAGGTATGCAACCTGGAGCAGCTTGTGCACTCTGTGCCTTAGTTTCCCTCACCGGTACAGCAGACTAATCAGGGCCGTCAGAGGACTGCCTTGCTGTGTAGGGTGCCCGGCACACCAGGAACGCGGCTGAAGCCTCAGCCGGGTAGCTGGTGTTGACTGACGCCGTCAATCCTGGCTTCACGATCCCTTGGGGCTGACCTACTTACCCTCTCCTTCCAAACCCGACACTCGGGCCTCCCCGCACCCCACAAGCTCATCCCCTCCCTGCTATTGCTGGCAGCAGAGCTCCCCTGGCTGTCACGGCCCACACGCAGACCCATGGCATAGTACACAAGGCCCAACGGGGCACAGGCGAGCAGAGCCGCGGCAGGACAGGGCAGAGCAGCCTCTGGCCCAGGGCTGCCCCTCGCCCTTCAGAGCTGCTGAGGGTCTCAGCGCTCAGGCTCCAGCAGTGGGTGCGGGACCCCTAGAGTGTGTGCACCACCCCTCCCCTAGGGCCGTGGAGGCCAGAGCACCCTCTCTGCAGGAAGTCCTGTAAGGGGAATGGCAGGGGAGGGGCATGACCCCCACAGAGCCCCCAGCGTGTGCCAGCCCTGCGCCTGGGGGTCCCACCAGTTTCAACAAAGACAGTCACAGCCCATGGCCACCCTTGGCACTCAGGTTCATGCCAAGAGGAGGGACGGGTAGTGTCCCATTTCACAGATAAGCAAACACGGCCGGTGGGGTCAGTGTTGGATGCAGACAGTTGTCTGGGTGCTCGGTCTTGATGCCCAAGGTCCGAGCCCAGGCCCCTGAACTGCCCAGCCATGCTCCACCTCTGGTCATCCCGGGGTGCAACGAGCACAGCAGGGAGTTGGATGGGAGTTGGGGGCCCTGTGCCTACCTCCCCCACCCACTGGAAGATTCAGGGGAAGCCACGGTGGAGCTTGGCGTCGTGGCTGCCGCCTGCCGGAGGCCCTGTGGCCACAGAACCTGCAGTCATGCAAATGATTAATGTCAGCTCCTTGGAGGGCCGGGGTCCACAGGAAATTGGAGTCGATGAATTTAAGAGAGAAACTCCTTGTTTAAACAGAACTACTTTAGAAAATAAATACTGCCCAACATGATGGCAAATACAGATACTCGCACAGAAAGGAGGTGGAAATATGAATTTAATGAAGCTGGCGGCACGTGGGCCTCAGAGCCACCATCCCAGCAGCGCCAGCCACTCAGAGCACGGCTGGGCGGCCCAGCTTCCCATCCTGTCCCACCACCAACTTGCTCTGTGACCGTGGTGACTTGCGTCCCCTCCAAGCTTCAGAGGGGTTTGCAAATTCTCTGTGGGCAAGTCTGGAGCTGGAGGCCTGCCACTACCCTGTCCACAGACTCAACGGCCACTGGAGCCTCTGCCACCATTCAGGTGCTCCGGCTGCGAGGCTTTGGTCACGCTGGCCCTCCCACTGAGGTGTCCTTCCTAGGTCTGTCCTCGGAGCATTGCCCTCCACGCACCTCAGAGGCTTCCACAGGTCCCCGACGGAGGCTGGTCACACGGCAGGCCATAGCCTCCCTGCTTCCCTCCTGGCAGAGCCCCTGGGCGACAGAAGCACCCAGAACTCCTGGCCGATAGTCCAGCAACTCGACGTCTGGGCCCTCGGAGCAGGTGTGATGGCCACCTCCACCTTTCCTGTGAGGGAACCCACGCCCATGGGGGACTAGAGTCCCCCCCACACAGTGGGCACATAGGCAGGGCAGCCCCAGGACGCATCTGAGCAGCCAAACAGGGCCTGCAGGGCAGCACTACCAGGGGACCGAACCCCCATGTCCCCTGCCTCCCGGCGCTGGGCACGTGGGCCAGGCTCTGCTGCGGAGCCCATCTGAAGCCAGCAGCCCCCCGCCCCCGCACGCACCCCTTCCTCAGACGAGTAGACTGAGTCGCCAGCGGACTACCCGCCTGCAGGGTGTTGAGGCTCCCTGAGGGTATCCGTGTCCCGCTGAGGATGGCCGCACCCCGGCCCTGGGCCAGGTCTCTGCGCGGCGGCCCTGTTAGGTCCCCATGTGCGGCGAGTGGTGAGGGACAGGGGCCCCGCACCCCCGCCGGGCATGCCTCCCGCGCCCACAGGTGGACACGCACTCACGGCCCCGGGTGCTGCTGGGAGCTCTTCCTCCGCCCGCCGGGAGCTTCGTCAGACCGCGTCTGCCCGCCGCGCACGGCCGCCCGCAGAGCCCGCGCCCGATGGGCCGGCTCCCGCGCGACGCCAGGCGGCTGAGTCCCACGTCGGCTTCGGTTTTACGTCAGGCCTTTAAAAGGGGAAATAAAAACGAAGACGGAGGAGAGACCTTTTTAAAAAAGAAGAAAGAAACGAGCCGGAGTGTGAACAGACAGGGCTGTGATCCTGCGCAAATCCTGGCTCGCTGGGGCCCAGTTTTATATGGAAACTCGGCCGTGGTAAGTAGAGCTTCCCGGCCGTCAGGCCCTTCGTTAGCGAGCTGTGCGTAATTTATGTATGTAAGAGCCGCCTGCAGCCAAGCTATCGCGCGGGGAGCATGCTTCATAGGTGTTAGTGTTTATACGGACAGTAAATAAATGTCAAACACACACAAAACCCACTCTCCGGCGAGTGCTGACACTGTCCCATCCATCATCCACCCAGCTGGAGGCTTCGCCAGGCTGCCAAGGCCTGAGGGCTGCCTGGCCTCACCGTGGGGCTGGCAGGGCCGGAAAAGGCTGCCTGCAGGCGGGAGGGCTTGGGGCTTTCACACCTGTCCAGAGGCGGCAGGAGCCCCCCAGGCGGGGAGGAGGCCGCCCATCTGGAGGCCTCTGAAGCAGCCTGTCCCCGTGTCCCGCTTCGTGGGGCCAGGCTGGGCCAGGCTGGCTCCAAGGGCTCCCCGGGGCGGGGCTGGAAGGACCTGGTCCATCTCTGCTCCGCCAAGGCAGCCGAGGTTGGAACCACCTCAGAGCCCAGCACAGCTTCAGAGCTAATAATAGCACAGGCTCTCCGTGTTTCCATCCGCTAGCTCCCTGGCTGGTCACCATTGCCTACCAGGTAGGTCCTGTTTTTTAAGGTTTAAAGTTATTTTTAATACGAGTTTAAAGAATCTTTTTTGCAGTTCTTCCTCGTGGTCCACCACTGAAATGCACACGGGGGAGGGTGGTCAGGGACAGGTCTCCCCCCCCCCCAGCAGAGTCCCTGTCCCAGAGGCATGGTCTTCTGCAGCTCCGGAGCAGGGGTGGGGGTCATCACAGGAGAGCACGTGCATTGCAGCACGCTCCTCTTCCCTGCTCCACACAGCCCTGTCCCATCCTCGCTCCTTGAGAACCATGCCTTGTCTCAGCCCTCAGTGCACAGGGGAGCTGCCCTGGATTCCTGGGGATACCCCACCAAGTGGCCAACCAGCAGCCAAGGCGACAGCCACAGCAAACTGAGAGGCTGCCATCGGTTGAATTAGGTCCCTCCCCAACTCGTCTGTTGGAAGTCTCAACCCCTGGTACTTTGGAATATGACCTTGTTTGGAAACAGGGATGTGGCAGAGGTGATCAGTTCGGATGAGGTCATGCTGGAATATGACTGGTATCCTTACAAAAAGGGGACATTGGGACACAGACAAGGATGTGAAGATGAAGGTGGAGACGTGAGGTGGGGGGCAGTGCCAGAAACCATGAAAGCCAGGGGAACGCCTGGACCAGCGCCTCCCTCAGGATGGTGGGAGGAGCCAGCCCTGTGCACCTTGACCTCCCCCACTCCAGAGCAGTGGGGGAGCAAAGACCGGCCCTGGGAAGCCTCTAGCCTTTGGTACTTTGCTGTGGCAGCCCTAGGAGGCTAACACAGAGGTGGGGTGGGGGGGTGCTGCTGAGCACACACCAAAAGACTTTGGGATTGGACAGGACTCAACCCCTGGTGTCAGCTTGGCCAGGTGGCCTCGCCTCTCTGGGCTCAGTCTGCTCCTATGCACAGTGGGACCTGGCTCTTGGGAGTCCTCAGTGCAAGCCGCTAAATGGTATTATTTAGAGATGGCTCAGGGAGAGCCATGATGAGGTCCATCTCTAGGGACCACTCTGCAGTGATGCTGTGTAACAAACACTTGACTGAGGATGGGCTGCTCTGCTGGGTTTGGCCACATCACCTCCTGGACCAGCAGTCAGACTGGTGGCCAGCATTTGAGGGTGGGCCCACAGTCCCTTTGTGAAACAGGTTCTCTGAGCCCCATCACAGGCCCTTCCCCACCCGGGCCCTGCCCCATCAAGGTCCTGGTCACCTTGCTCCACCACAGGCCCTGCCCCCCAGGCCCCGCCCTCCCGGCCCCCTCTACCCACCTGCCGCCCCCCACTCCTGGATGCCTCCTCCACTCTGCTCTCTTCTGCCTCCCCTGTTCCCACCTCTTCCATGTCCTCCACACTGGCCAGTGGTGTTTCCCTGCTCAGGCTCTTGTGGCTCACCATTACTGTCACTTCCTACCTCAGAGGTCTTGGACACAGCACTGAAAGCCCTAAACCTCTGTTTTTTCTTTTGCAGATTAGGTTATGGCACCTTTTGGGGTCTGTTGCCCTCTGTGGTCCATTTGGTCCTGGCGGGGCGGCCCCCACAGATGCAGGGCCCGTCAGCACAACCCACCGCCCCAGCACCGAGCTGACCCGAGTCCGGCCGTTGCGCCATGTCGGAGCCTCTGGGCCCAGCTGTGCCTGCAGACAGACCTCGCTCCCCTGCAAGTCAGCTGCACACTCTGCCCTCTGACTCGGGATTTGGCAGACAGGGGAGCACTGAGTCCGAGGAAGCATGGTGCCTCTGCTGTGCCCACGTGAGTGGATATATACTTCGGAGTATGTGGCACCACGTGCTGTCCTCCACCGGACAGCCCTCCTCCCAGAGGCTCTGGAAAGGTATGCACTTGTGTATGCTAGTGAGTCTGTGTGTGAGTGAGCGGTGTGTCCACTGTAACTGCTGGGACCCCCAGGCAAAGGAAGCTGTGACAGACATTCCCAAAGACGGAGGCAGAAGCCAGAGCAGGTGTCGAGTGGCAGGTCTGGCTTTTGGGTACCCCCCTGCCCTGCACCACTGGTTCTCAGAGTGCACTGGGAGCCAGGGGACCCATCCCAGTCATGGGGGAGGGAGATTCCAGGCACCCGTCTGGGCAGTGCCACAAAGCATCAGGAGCCTCTGCTTCCTGGACTGTCCGCTCTGGCTCAGGCCAGCCTGGTGGGCAGGTGGGTGAGCATCTGAGGTCACCATCCAGCCCTGGGGCCAGAACACTGTCCACTGCCCAGACCTCTACCTCCCTACTTGCCAACACCTTTCACCCACCAGGAAGTGAAAGGGCTGGGCTCCTAGGAACAGACCTCACACATCGGTTTTCAGAGGCCTAGACAGGGGACCTGGATTCTTGGTAAGGAGGATTCCATGGCAACGGCCAATGAGGGTGACCTCGTCTCCCCCCTCCCCTGGGACAGGTGGCTCAGAGGTGTCTACACCATGGGCTGCAGGTCCTGGGCTTTCTGCCACAACCTCACCCCCCCATCCTCCAGAAGTTTCTGTGTGGACACCATCCCACTTCCCCACACACAGCCCCACCCCACTGAGTTCACAGACCCTACCCCTTGACCCCAGACTTTCTAAAGCCCAAATCATATCTGCACCCCGAGGGACTCCCTCACCTTCAAATTCCTTTTGTCCAGTAGTAGCCCTCCAGGAAAGGAACTTGGGGATGCCCATAAGTAGGTTTACTGGAGACATGGGGCGAGTTGCTTAACCACTCTGTGCCTCGGTTTCCCATCTGTGTGGCAGTGATGCTAGTGATCATACCTTCCTTCCAGAGCTGCTCCGAGTGTTAACTTAAAAATAAGATAGCCAGGAACCAATTTCACCATATATGTTCACTAGCTAGAATTTAAATTAAAACTTGAAATAAAAAAAAATTAAAAATAAAAATAAATTAAGAAATAAGATAGCCAGCTATTTTACCACCAAAATGGGTTTATTCAGGAATAGCAGAGAAACTACAGTTTGGGACACAAAAACTATTTCAAACCATAGGCAAGTCTGGAGAGCAGAGAAACATCGCTTTATAGAGAAAAGGGAGAAAGTTAGGAGCAACAGCTGCTTTGAACAAAAGTCCATTGGAGGAAAAGCCAGACCTTAGGGTGGTGACCTCTCTCATTGGCTGGGCTATCTCTCCTTGTCTGGGCTGCGACTTTCTTTCATTGGCTGGGTTGGGACCCTCTCTCATTGGCTGGGCCGTGACTGTCTCTCATTGGCTGGTCTGTGATCCCCTTTCATTGGCTGGCTGTGACCCTCTCTCATTGGCTGGGTTGTTGGCAGGTGAGGAGAAAATCATGCTTCCTCTTGGCAGGAGAGATCAAATGGATTTGGTCCTGCGGGAATGCAACCTACGACTCTTCCTGTTGCATCTGCAAAGGGCTGCAAAGAGTGGTGGGCATGAGAGCTCCCCTGTCTGACACCCCGCCTCCACTTTAAATGAGGTTTCCTTCACTCATTTCCACGTTTCCTCCTTTTAATCAAGATCTTTTCCTAAAACTATCGCTGGTCCAGAGTCAGGTTTTCTGTATTTAGTCGTTTTGTCCCTCAGTGCCAGGGAGGACCCTCCCTGGTTGTCCTGTCCTACGTCAGAGGGAAGGTGCATAGCAGCTGGAAAGCACTTAAGGCCCCAGCTGAGTAACATGGAAGGTGAAGAGGGAGAAACACTCGGGTACTTCCCATCTAAAGTCTCTGTCTTCTCAAGGTTATAAGTGTTGGAAATCATCTTGAAGCATGAGCTAGAGTCACCTTATTGGGCACATCATTTTTGCAAAAGTTTGACAGGCAATGAAATGCATAACCTAAAAATAATTACACAAAATGGAATTGAAAGTAACATGACAAAGCCAAATTCTAATTTTGCACTGTGAGCTTTCTATGTTGAAGTTCATTTTTCATTTTAATCTTAGCCAGTTTGATTACACATAAAATTCCCTTCCCAAGATTCCTTTCCTACAAATCTTCTACAATTTTCTATGTCCATTTTAGCTTATTTCTTGTTTTCATTCCCTTTCCAAAATAACCAAGGACAAAATCATACTTATTTCCCTCAATAAAATGCATTTCCATTCCTCAAGTCTTCTTTTACTGAAAACACACATCCTATATTTTCATATATATTTTCTTTCATCCTTATTGTTATTAGTTTTAATTTTACACATATTGATTAAAACCCTTAATTCCTAGTGAAAATTAACAAGTTAGCAATTGTGCACTGCCAAACCTATAAATACACTTCATAAATTCTAGAAACAAAATTTTCTCAGCATGGCATAAAGTTTAGTAAAGAACTCAAGTATCTTTAGTTTCTCTGAAATAAAAAGTCAAAGTTGGATAAACCTATGTTCAGTAATTAATGTTTTCATATTTTATCTTGCTTAGAAAGTGAACCAGATATTTACAGAAATTCCATCATTTACTTGAACTTAGAACAACTGTGAAGTCCTGAGTCACCACAGTAAGATTTAGGGTAGCCATTTGTTTTAAACACACATACCACAAAGCACCTAAAAACATTTATCCCATTTGTATCCATCTATCTAAAGCCATCTGTTCCCAACAGTTATGTTTAGATCATTCACAAAAACTTGATGAGATACTAGACAAAGCATCATCTCGAGCAAATTTTCTTGCTGGCAAATTTTGCAACAGAGATAACATGCACTGAGGTGAGTAATAAACTCAAGGAAAATAAAAGTTTTCTACTTGCATTATATTCAAAGTTCATAATCCTAAGTCATGTCTCTATTAATTAAAGCAACAAACTTAAACTAGCATTTAATTATCAAAGATTATCCCAGATCGTGTGAACTTGAGAAACATTTTGGTTAGTTCACTTAATTTATATAAGCACTTACTTTTCTTTAAGCTCACCGAATGGAGCTCTTCACAAATTAATTTTCGTAATATTTTCTGGGGATAAAGAATATCATATATAAACATATAGGCAGATATAGAAATCTTATAGATTTCTTAGCCATGTCTCAGGTGCAAAACTTACAAGAATAGTTGGATCTAAATTGTGTTTCTGGCCAATGGGTAAGTTAAGGTTACTTGCTCAGATGGCCAAAATTTTTACCAAAGTGTTTTTTTTTTATTGAAGTATAATTAAAATATAATGCTATATTAGTTTCAGATGTACCACATATTGATTCAACAATTCTATTCATTACTCAATGCAAAGATTCTTTATTTGTATGCTGTAAAGATCCTTTTAGAATTGTTTTTGAAGTCATTTTGTCTTTTAGAAGTTTCTTCATACCAATCAAACCATGCATTTAATTGTCTCCAAGAGGTTTGGGATCCTCTCTTTTATGGGTGCCCTTTAAGGTGAACTTATCTAAATTAAAGTTTCCCCAGAATGGCCATTACAATTCCAAATTATTGGAAATTGCACCCAGTTTTCCAGAAAAGAACAAGATCTTGGCCCAAAGACCAGGAGGAATCTGTCCTGCCTTTGGATTCCCCAAAATGACCTAACTGTGAGAGTCCCTGTCTGCCAACAGCTGCTCCAAATCACAGAGAATCTCATGTTTTATCCATTTTGAACAGGATGGTGATGTACCAAGAAGTTTCAGCAAATAGAAACAGAGAACAAACAAATAAAAAACAGAAGAGTCCTAACCAGGAAGGACAATGCCTTCATAAAAACAAAAACAGATCCTGAATAAAGACTGGCTGAATGGGAAGGAAAGACTCCCAGACCTAGAGTGTACAGAGGGCTCTTGTGGGTGCTTCCCACGATTCCAGGATATCAGTCCCTTGGGGGCTTGTGCCTTCAGATCCCACTTGTGACACCAAGGAATGTCAGCCTTAAAAGTAAAACCTGGGTGGCTCAGTCAGTCAAGCAGCCAACTCTTGATCTCAGCTAAGGTTTTGATCTTATGGTCATGAGTTCAAGCTCCACTCTGAGCTCCAGCCCAGCATGGACCCTGCTAGAGAAATAAGTCAATAATGACTAGTTATCTTATCAGCAAGGTGAACTTATCTGGAAATAGCAGAGGAATTGCAATCCAGGACATACAGGCTGTGGTAAACCACAGGCACGTCCAGACAGCACAAGAGAAATAAAATTTATTTTATTTATTTATTTTATTTATTTTATAAATAAATAATTTATTTATTTATTTATTTATTTATTTTATTTTATTTATTTTATTTATTTATTTTATAAATCTCTTTATAGAGAAAGAGGAGGCCACACTGCAGGCCCCTTCCAATGAAAGTCCCTTGGACGAGAGCTAGGGTTCAGGGTGGTGATGGTTTCCTATTGGCTGGGCTGTGACCCTCTCTCATTGGCTGGACTATGACTCTCTCATTGGCGGGACTGTGACTATCTCTCATTGGCTGGGCTGTGAGGTGTCTCATTGCTTGGGCTGTGACCCTCTCTCATTGGCTGGGCTCTGGCCTTCTTTCATTGGCTGGGCTGTTGCCAGAGTAGAGAAAATCTTCTTTCCTCCTCCTGGGGTGGGAAAGACTATGTCTTGCCTGGGAAAACACGTGCAGCAGGTGGTATGTACATGAGTGCTCCCCTTCAGGGCTTCCTGACTCCATCCTAAAGGAGGTTTCTTGTTATTAATTTTCACAGCAGGGGATGAACTAGTGCACAGGAATCAGAGGGCTGCTGCTGAGAGCTGGGGTTTGCCGGCCTTTGCGGGAACCTGGCCTGCATGGTCTCCCCAGCTTGTAGAGGGCACGCGGTGCTGACAGCACCATCCAGAAACTCCTCACTGTGGGCCTGCAGCACTGTGTCGCCACACCCACAAAGTAGAGGACTGTAGACAAAGACTGACCCTCATCCCTGGAGCCGTGGAGCCCCCCACCCCTGTACCACATGATGGTGAGGCAGGGAGGGGACCCCAGCCTCCCTCCGGATGAGATTTAAAAGTGCAGGACTTCTGGCCCCTCCTGGCCCCGAGGCTGTACACACCCCATTGTGGAGAACCCAGCCTACAGACAGGTTTGGGCCTGGCCTTCTCCCCTCACACCCCTCCTTACCCTCCTCACACTTCTGCATTTCTCCAGCTCTCTGTCCTCCACTCCTACCTGGCCAGTTTCGAGTAGAACCCTCACACCCCAGAGGGAGGTCTTCCTTCCTGCTCTGCCCTGGACCTCCTAGTCCTTTGGCATGTGCAACCTGCCCTCGGGTCTTTCTCGCCTGGCCCTTCAGACTCCACGTCAGCATGTGCCCCAGGCGACACCTGACAACACACGATAGCGGGGGTGGGGGTAATACTGGCATCTGGTGGGTGAAGGCAGGGATGTGCCTGGCACCCTGCAGGGCCCTGGGATCCTGCTACTAAAGTCCCTGCTGTGGGGCCTTGGGTCAAAGGTACATGAGGGCTATGGTGGGCAGCTAAGGCCTGGGTTACACTCAGTAGACTCAAGCGTTTAGCCTGCACGCCAGCTCCTGATTGCAAGCCCTACAGGATCTGAGTCTCATTGCCTAGCACTTTTCACCATGTTCAGTGAAGACAGGTTGGAGAAATGTGTTTGTAGAAAGAAAGGAGTAAATGCTTTCACGCATCAAGCTCATGCACAGCCTGATCTGCTCCCCTCCTGAAGTCGCTGGAACGTCCCCACGGTTCGTGAGCTGTGGTAGCGGATTCTCAGCTGCGTCCCCACCCTGGCCCAAATTGTGTGACAGTGGAGCCCAGCAAATGTTTGCTGAGTGAATGTCGAGTGAATGAGCAACCTCAGGACTCCAGAATGTATTTCGCCAGCAGAACCCTGCCGCTGTGGTGTAACCGTGATGACCCCCAGTTTGGGGGTCAACGGTGTGTCCCCGTCCATGACTCTGAAGATCCCATGTAAGCAACCCGGATTCCGCACTCCTCCATTCCAACCTGGTGAACCCGTGGGACGAGGCAGCACAACGGGGAGGGACAGAATGGACCCTGCAACACCGCCCGGCTGCGCCCTACCTGGAACTCAGGTTTGAATCCTGCCGCCCCCACCGCGGTTAGGGTGGTCTGGCAGCTGTAGGGGAATCGCTCAGCTGCAACCCCTTCCACAGCCCTTCACGTGCTTGCTCTGACTTTCCTCGGGAACCCCGCCCTCACTGTCTGTGGTTTGAGGGGTGAGCCAGGCCCTGGGGTACGGGGATGCATCCATAACTGAGGCCACATCCCACCCACCATGGTGACTGCTACGGGGACAAGCACAGGACCCCAGGACAGCCGGTCCCGCCTTCACTTGGACCATCCTAGCCTGCTGTCTGCTGCACCACAAAAGGAGACCAGGCAGGGCGGGACGGGGAGCGACAGGGAGCGGCATGCTGCTGAGAACGTTTGCTCTCTTCCCGGATTCCTTGAGCCTCTGGGCTTCTCAGTCACCAGTGAGCCAACAAATTCCCTTCCATGTTCAAACCAGCTGGGGTTGGTTCCTGTTGCTTGCAACCAGGAGAGCCTGGACTAATGTCAGCTTCCCCATCCCTGAAGCGGGGGGGGGGGGGGGGGTGCCCTGACTTCTACCAGACTTGCTAGAGGTGAGAACACTGCCACCTATGTGCTCCGACGAGAGGGTGGACCTGTGGGTGGCCCAGGTCAGAGGCCGTGACAGGGAGCCCCACTGCCCAGCAGGAGCCAGAATGAGCAAGAAAGGGGGTCAGGGAGAGGTGACAAGTGGAGGGGAGAGACTGTGCCTGGGAGTCTGGGAGCATGTCCCCTGCAGTCCCTCACCAGCACCTGGCCTGGCCCAAGGCTTTGAGCAAAGGGGGCATTTACTTTTCCAACAGAAACAGGTTCCCTGGAAACAGCCTGGACCACAGGATTGGAGGGGGCAAAGCCAGTTCCATCTGAGGAGTGGGGCCAGCTCTGGGGCGGGGTCTAGGAGGTGGTCCCCTCCTAGCTGCGCCCTCATGCGGGAGGTGTGAGAGCAGGGAGCCCCCCACCTCCCACTCCTGTGAGCACATTCTCCCCCAAACCCGCCCAGCTGCCCCAGTGTCTGCAGCTCCTCCAGGCCCAGACCAGGGTCTCAGCACGGAGCTTTCCTGACACCCAGAAGTCGAAGCCGGGCTTCCCATGCAGAGCTGATTCACTGCAGCACCAGCTGTCTGTCCCCCAGGGGCCACAGGCCACACCACCCAGGCCAAGGCCCTGTGCTGCCCAAGCTGGGCTCTGGGGGACCTGACTGCCCTGAGACCCGCAGCCCGCTCCTCCTCTGGGAAGGGCTAGTGCTGGAGGCATTCCTTTCACTAAAACACGACAAGAAGGAGGAATGAACAAACACCGGAAAAGTGGCGTCCTGGGAAGCAGCTCGAGGGGCCACGGAGCGAGGCTTCTCCCTCCTCTCCCGACTTCCCGCCCCGCTCCATCTTGGTTAGACATTCAATACTTCCTTTTGGAGAACACATAGATTTGTTTGACTTGGAATATTGAATTTGGAGGCTGTTCAGCAATTTCAAATTTCAGGAGTGGAGCAGTGGGGAGACACTGTAAATTAAAAAATTCTTTCCTCTTCGGTTTCTACCCAAGATTGTATATTTTTTGATGGCAAAATTAGGGATTAACTATAAACATCTGTTTGTTCAATACTGACATGGTTGGGAGAACAATGACCACACCACGGGTGGGGGGAGGTTTGGTAGAAAGCTCCGGGCCTCCGACCAGGACTCTGGAAAGGTAGAGGAGGGAGAGGTGGGGGGTGGCAACAGGGAGGAGGAAGAGAAGATCAGGGAGGAAGCAGCAGAAGACCCCAGGGCACCCAGACAAGCCTCGGCCACCACCTGTCCACACCCTGCCTGGGTGTCCATGCTCTGCCCTTCCCCCTCCATCCTTCCCATGGGGCCTCCCTTCCTCACCAGCCTCCTCCCTGCACAGCTGGTGTGCAGCGGGCACTGCACTGCGCTCTGAGGACAGGAGGGCATGCGACGACATGGCCGTGGCACTCCATGTGGGAAGGCACTACTGAACAACGAACGATGCTTGGTGTGATGGGTCGGCTCACAATAGGTGACAGGTAAGAGCCCTAGCGGAGACAGACAGGGCGTGGGGTTGGACAGTGAGCCGCGTCCAGCTCAGCAGGGCTGAGCAGAGAGGGCTCTTCCCGCGGAGCGTGGCAGGATACAGAGGAGGGATGCAGGGAAGGCCTTCAAGACAGAGGCGGCCTGTCCAAGGGTCCCAGGGTGGGAAAGCATCCAGATTGGGTGTTAAGACAGAGCTGCTGAGTGGAGGGTGTGCAGGTGTGGAGGGTGCGGCCGCAGGCTTAAAGCCCAGAGAACCCGGAGCTTTATAAGTGGCTGAGAACAAGATGAGCTCTTTCTGTGCGTCAGGGAGATCCCGGCGTTTGGGAAGCAGATGCAGGGGTGAAGCAAGGGCCATGGGAAGACCACGAGGAGCCCGAGGTGTCTGTGGAGGTGCTGGAGCTCAGGTGAAGGTAGGCTGGGGTCTGGGGGAGAGCGCTGCCATTGCTGCAGCAGGGGACACAGGGAAAGGGGGGGTTTGAGGGAGAAGTCGGTGAGTCTGCCCTGGACAGGGTGGGTTTGGGGTGCTTTAGAGACGAGACATGCAGGGAAGCCCAGCAGCACGTGTGCTGTCCGGTGCTCTGGGCTGAGCTGGGGACGTGCGGAGCCAAGTGGCCTCAGGCTCTGTCAATACCCCCAACCATCCCGCTTGCTGCCCCCGGTGATGGGGGCCCCCCAGACTCAGATGTGCAAGTCCTGACAGCAGAATGTGACCTTATTCGGAACTAGGGTCATCGTGGATGACTGGGGTCAGAGGAGCCCCAATCCAGCACGACTGGCGTCCTCACAGAAAGGGGACATGTGGGCACAGACCTGCTTGGGCAGAACGCCTTTTGCAGGTGGAGGCAGAGCCTGGGGGATGCTCCTACCAGCCTCGGGGAGCCAGGAAACTTCCAGAAGCTTAGGTGCAGGCCTGGAACACACTCTCCCTCAGAGCCCTCAGGAGAAGCCAGCCCACCCACACCTGGATCTTGGGCTTCTGGCCTCTGACAGAGAGACAACGGATTTCTGTGACTGAAGCCGCCCAGTGGTGGTGCTTTGTTGTGGTTCCCCCAGGAAGGTGAGGGAGCCCAGAGCTCAGGACAGAGGGTGGCTCTGGAGGACGCCAGGAAGGCTGAGGATCTCGGTGTTCTTCCTCAGCAGAGAGCCAGGGTCTCCCCTGAGAGATGGGGTGGGGAGCAGGGGCCCTGAATGGCAGTGCACCCATCAGCGACTGCCACATCAGAAACCTGCAAAGCTTAGTGGCTCCGCACCATGACGGCTCCTTATCACTGCCATGTCTGTGAAGGAGTCAGGCTCCCCAACACTGGTGGCTTGTCAACGTTGGTGGGGTGCCCCAGGTTGTGGCAGGAGGCTCCAGCTGATCCAGCAAAGGGTTCAGAGGGATGGAGAGTCAGCCGGGCTACCCACTCTCTGTCTAGTCTTTAGTACTGAAGGCACCATGCCAGGTAGGGACTGCCCTTTGCTCAAAGAGTGAGTGAGAGAGTGAAGGAACGAATGAATGAGTGAGTGAATGAGTGAGTGAGTGAATGTATGTGTGTGAATGTATGTGTGTGAGTGAATGTATGAGTGAACAAGTGAGTGAGTTAATGAATGAAAGTATGAGAGAATGAACAAGTGAGTCAGTGAATGTATGTTTGTGAGGGAATGTATGAGTGAGTGAGTGAGTGAAGGTATGAGTGAGTGAGTGAACAAGTGAGTGGGTGAGTGCATGAATGAATGAGTGAATTGAATAAGTGAATGAATGAGTGAGTGAAGGTATGAGTGAGTGGGTGAAGGTATGAGTGAGTGAGTGAACAAGTGAGTGAGTGAGTGCATGAATGAATGAGTGAATTGAATAAGTGAATGAATGAGTGAGTGAGTGAAGGTATGAGTGAGTGAATGAAGAATGAGTGGGTGAGCGCATGAATGAATGAGTTGAATGAGTGAGTGAGTGAACGAATGAGTGAGTGAATGTATGACTGAGTGGAGGAGGAAGTGAGTGTCTTGCCCGCTGCCCCACACTCTCCTCTGTGTGGCCTGCAGAGCCTGGCCCCTGGCAGCGCGCAGGCATTGAGCCCGAGGGGAATGACCAGGGCCCTGGTCACCCTGGCCACGGTGTCCCTGAGACCCCAGGAAGTTCCTGTGGGAACTTCTGAGAGGAGGAGGGCTCGGGCTGCCTGGGGCGCGAGGGAGCGCCGCAGGAGCGCTGGCTCTGGGATCTGAGGCTCTCAACGTGTGATGTGCTTGTGAAAGCGCCCGGAGAGTCCTCCAGTTCGAACCACGAACCACCACACACTATACAAACAGGAAAGCCTCTGGGGGACGCGTCAGTCTGCTGGGGCGGCCAGAACGAGGCAGACGGGGTGTTTTATCCTCTCCGCCCGGAAGCAGGCAGTGCGAGGTCCAGCGCTGGCAGGCCGGGTTCCCCGGGGCCTCTCTGCGGGCGGGCAAAGGCCGACTTCCCCATGTCCTCACGTGGTCGTGGCTCTGTGCATGTCCATGTCCTCATCTCGTCTTCACAGGGATGTGGGTCCTAGTGGATCAGAGCTACTCTGACAGCCTCGTTTTAGCGCCGTCCCTATAGGAAATGGAACAGAAGTCCTGAATAAGCATGCCACCGAAGGGGATGCCCAAGCAGCCGTCACCATGGCAGAAGGCACTAGTGGGAATTAATCCCAACGAGCCATGGCTGCAGCCACAGAGCAGGACCCTGAGGGGCCAGGGGCCTCGGGGGAGCAGTAAAGACAGAGGGCGGGAGCTGAGGGAGGCAGGACTGGCTCACACGCCCCTTGGCACCCCGGCGAGCTATCCCTTGGCAGGTTCTCGAAAATGCAGCAAGCTGGCCCCACAAGGACAGGTCCCTGGCTGCCTGTGCACCCCGATGTCTAGCCTAGGACCTGACCCTTCTTACCTGACCCAGCCAGCCCTTGGAGCAGGTCCCAAGGTCCCGGTCCTGGGTCTGCGGCACCCGACAGGGACACACAGGGCGCGGACACTGCCCAGATCCCACGCAGTGGAGCGGCTCTGCTTGCTGTTTGCCACTCTGGGTCCCTATAAATACCCCGGCTGAGGCAGAGAGCCTCCTGATCATATTATGACCAGCTAAATAAGACGCCTTTAATAAAGAGAAACACACGGCCCCATTTATACACAAGTGTGTAAAATATATTAAAATAATTTTAAATGCATGAGTCACTCAGAGAGAGTGTGTTTTTTAAAAACTCACAAACAGCACTTTGTGGTGAAGATGGCAGGGAACAGGGGCTTGCCCTGCAGACATTTCCCTGGCAGGGAAGGGGCACAGACGTGTGGGGGACACTATCGTGTCCCCCATACAGGCCGGCGTTCCCTTGGTGGGTGCACCGAGTCGCAGCTCCCACCTGGACAGCAAAGGGCAGCATCAGTGTGGGAGCCGGAGTCTGGCCCACTTTCCGCACTTCACACCCCTCCGCAGGCACCACAGGCAGAGCTGGTAGCCCCTGTGGCGGCTGTGGCAGAGGGAAGAAAGGCTGCTTTGCATTCCATTGGCTCCTCACTTTCCTTGTTTATAGATTGGAGAGAAGAAGCCTGACGGTAGTAGCCAGAGAAGACTCCAGAGGCGATCCCCAGCACAGTGATCCTCTGACGGCTCCTCTCGCATCTCACACCACCAGTGACAAGGAGCTCACTCCCTCACCGGCATCCCTAGCAGCAGAACAGAGCCCCAGGATGGCCCTGCTCCTGCCCAGGGCCCAACCCATCACTTTGGGGGTTAGCGTTTCCTCATGTGGGTTTGAGAGGGACACAAACATTTGCAGTCCATAACACCTAGCTCCCTCCAAAAGCAACTAATTGGTTTTCCGTAGTATCATTATAAAGTCTTGAGTTTTCAAATATTTGATGTGTTTCAAACCATTGTTGCAAAAGTATCCCATTGGCCCAGCAGGATCTCTCCTCCTTAGCCCCCTTGGTCCTCTTCCTGTGGCCCAGTAGTCCCACCACTTCCTTCCTGTTGCTTATGACAAGAAGCTCAGGGCATCTTGCCCATTTCTCACCCCAGACACAGGCCAGCCATTTCTAGAAGGACCCCTGGATCCGTATAATGCAAGTGATATACGGAGCTCAGAGTGGGGCACAGGCATGCTCGCCACGACCGGATTTGTAGTATCTCGGAATATTCGGTGCAAAGAGCTATCACATTTGTATTTTTCTGAAGATTTTGTTTGATCGTGCTAAAATACACACAACAGAAAATTTACCATCAACCATTTCTTTTCTTTTTTTTTTAAGACTACTTACTTATTGGACAGGGAGAGAGAATCTCAAGCAGACTGCGCTGAACATGGAGCACGATGCAGGGCTCGATCCCCCAACCCTGAGATCATGACCTGAGTCAAAATCAAGACTCCGATGCTCCGCTG
Source organism: Lutra lutra (assembly GCF_902655055.1). Classification (NCBI taxonomy): domain Eukaryota; kingdom Metazoa; phylum Chordata; class Mammalia; order Carnivora; family Mustelidae; genus Lutra; species Lutra lutra. Next base: position 3,938,116 of record NC_062290.1, on the reverse strand, counting down.
ACTGCGACCGTCATGCGCCCCTCCATCAGTTTCTAAGCGTACAGGTCAGTGGTTGTGCGCTTGTCACTAGCATTCTGTCCAGAACTAAACTGCACGTGTGAGCCACCGCTTCCCACCCCTCCCCCATCCCTTCCCCGACCCCCCTCCCAGTCTCTGTGAATTTGACCACTGTAGGTCACTCACAGGAGAGCCATCCTTGGGGATGCGTCTTTGAGTCTTTCTGTGACTGGCTTATTAGGCTCAGCACAGTGCCCTCCAGGTTCACCTGAGCTGTGGCAGGTGTCAGGATCTCCTTATTTTTAAGGCTGAATATTTTTCCATGGTGTGGATATACCACACTCTCCTTCTCCACTCCTCCACTGATGGATACTTGGGTGGTTTCCACCTTTCGGCTGTTGGGAATAATGCTACTATGAACATGGGTGTGCAAACAGGCATGAATATGTTTTTGTTGCCAAATCCCAGGAGGCAGAGAGGGTGGGCGTGCATGCATGGGGCGTGCTCAGAGTGTGCAGGCTGGGGTTGCTCCCATAGACCCCTCTGGTGTGGCCTCGTCACCTCCCTCCACCCCCACCACCCCCGGCTGGCACACCATCAAGCAGCGGGGTTGCCGCCCACCCCACAGGACCCTGGCTAAAGAGAGACACAATGCCCCTTCTTCACAGGGCTCCTCTCAATTTGTTTCTCACAACACTGTTTACCGCTCCGGTCTCCTGGATAAGCAGGATGGGCAGGCCAGTGTTCAGAAGTCTCTGAATGGCCGCTGTTGGCATCACATGGCCCAGGACCCTGGGGCCCTCCTGGGGGTCCTCCTTTCCCTTCTCCACCCTCTGCCTCCTTCCCGCTCCCTGTCACACACCAGGGGGCTGCTGATGGCCGACGCAGAGCCTGCAGTGCTTGAAGGTAGGTGGACCGCATCAAGGGTTCCAGAAGCTCTGAGCTGGGAAGGGTCCTTTGATATCTGACAGTTCTCACCAGACAAAGCACCTTTGATCTCCAACAGTCCTCAACCTCATTGCTCAAATACAATCCTACCCGATCCCCACTCACCAGAGTTGCCAGGGGAGCGGCTTTTATGTACAGAGGGCAGCATGCCACACAGAAGACAAAGGGTGTGATTCCCAGCAACTTCCACGGTGGGTAACTGGGGGTCCATGCTCCCCCTCCAGTCCCAGCTGTCCTGCTGGGGACGTGTGCTCACTTGCTCCCTGGAAGCCTGGGTGTGAGTTCCTGCATGGGAGGGGCTGGTGAGAGCAGAAGCCCTTGGCCAGCCCAAAGCCTGCACTTGCAGAGGTCATTCATTCATTCATTCACTCATTCCTCCACTGCAGCCCTGCCAGTGTATGCCCACAACCTGGAAGGGACGTGAAATCGTGTCCAGGTTCTGGGCAAGCCTGGGGGCTGTGGGAGCACAGTCCAGGGCCCAAAGCCCACAGGGATGAAGTCAGGGAGGTCTATGGAGAAGCTTTCTCTGGAAAGGATCTGTGTCTCTGTGGCTGGCCAGCCAAGGAGGAGCTGAAGTGTGGGGGCCTGGACAGGGTGCACCCCAGCAGGTGGGACAGGAACCAGCCAGGCAGAGTGTGTGTTCAGAGAAGAGGGTGCAGGAGTGGACTGGCCTGGATGGGGGTATGGGGGTTGACGAAGAGTAGGCACAGCAGTCTCCCCCCCACCCCCACCGTGAGTGGAGCCCCCCAGGGCCAAACCCAGGCTGCCAGGGGTCTGCTACCACCAGGCCCTGGGAGGAAGGGGCATTGCATTCTAGAGCCTGTGGGAGCAAAGGCCAGGCAAACTTTTGTCATGTGAGACCTTCATGTCCCTCCTCAGCACACGCTGGGGTTTGGCCGAGGGTCTCCCAACTTCTAAGTGGCATCTACATCTACTCCTGTGACCCACAGGTATTTCTGGGGCATTCAGCATGTCCCAGGCACTGTCCCAGGAAGAGGGGCACAGGGGTGAGAGGACGGACAGGGCAGGCATGCCTGAGGAGAGACGGCCAGAAATCCATCCAGGGATGACCTCTCAGAAATTCCCCTACACTTGGGTAAGTGCCATGATGACGTGTGGGGGTGGGGCAGAGCAGGGGGCTGCTTCCCTGAGGGGCCCCAGTAGCTCCCACAGCCCCAAGACACCACACCAAGACACCACACCGACCCTCATGGTGTTCCAGAACTCCCTTGTGAGGAAGTTCCACTGGCTGCAGCCATCAGGCCGCTCAAGGATGTGGGGTTTTATTATTGGTCATTATTTTAAGGAGAGAGAAACTGAGGAATGGGGAGAATGGGTCACACTGCCCATGAGTGGTGAAGTCAGGCTACTTAGCTTACAAACCACGCCCTTAACCACTGAGCCAGCTGCCTCCATTGTTTCCAGACACAGAGCTGGAGCAGGAGGAGCTCTGCCCCTGGACCTGAAGGCAAGTCCCCCTTTTCTGAGCTTCCGGTTCCTCACCTGTGACATGCAATTCGTGGCATGTTTCTGAGGGTTTCAAGGCTATTCTGCAGGCAGGAACCCAGGCGGTGCACCAGGTGGTTGCCCTGAGAAGGGTGGGGCGGTGTGTGGCCCAGTTATAAGCCTGGAAGGGCCTGAGGTTCCAGCTGGGCTCCAAGGCTAGGGGGAGAGGTCACACTGAACTCCCACACCTCCCAGGCAGCACCCCAGAAGAAGCCTGAGTCCCACCCACCCCTGTTCAGACAGGAAGGAAGGACACTTCGGAGACCCTGGCAAGGGGAGAGATCCCAGCCAGGTGTCTTCCCGGCACTGGGAGTTTTCCCAAGTACCTGTAGTGGGTGCGAGGTCCAGCAAAAGCCCGGAGGTCTGAATCCAGGTCTGCCTGTCCGCGGCCAGACCCAGGGTCTCTCCTCCCGCAGGAGGACGCCAGGGATAGGGAGCAGCCCATGTCCCAGCCCAGACCCCAGGCAAATGCACAGGGCAGCTAAGCAGAGAGGAAAGACAGCCGTCAAGGCAGCTGGGGCTGCGCACTGGGAAAGACAGGGCCCCGGGAAGGAGGGAGCTGGCGCCCTTGAGGAACTGAAATACCGCAAGTAAGCTGCCGGCCAAGGGAACTGGGGTGCTTTCCGTTTTCGCCTCCATCTACCAGGCCACACCACCCTCCCTTTCGTGCACACGATCACCTGTCGGTCTGGGGACGGGGACCTGGAAGAGCCTGTGGCTGGGATCCCCATTCCCTCCTTCCCTTCCCCGTTCCTGTCTCCCCTTCCTCCGCCTCCCGCGCCCGTCTTCCGGCCGCCGCTGTGCGGTCCGCCGCTGTCGGTGCTCAGGGCGCCCACCCCCACCCGCCCTCTCCCAGTCTCCCTCCGACACGCATCCATATGTGTTGGTCCGTTTCTGCATCTTCGGTCTCTGCACGTCCCTCTCCCCTGTCTCTCCGCTCCCCTTGCGCCGCCGTGCCCCCGCCCCCCGCGGTCCCCAGGGCCCGCCCCCGCCTCCACCTGCCCCTTCCCTTCGCCGCGCCGCCTCCTGTGCACAGCGCCGAGACCCCGCTAATGCGTTTCGCATGGCGCGTCAGTCAAACGCCCTTCTAATGTCCTTAAAGCACGCAGAAAATTGCATCCTTATGAAAAAAAAAAAAAAAAAAGCAAATTGCCTGGTGGAGGCGGAGCTGCCGCGGGGCTCTGGTGGCCGAGCGCCGTTCGGGAGGGTGGAGGCGCCGGCCCCAGGGCTCCTAGGGCTGCAGGGCAGCGGGGGTGGGGGTGGGGGTCAGTGGGGTGGGATAGAGGGGGAGCCAGGGGTGCTACCTTCCGGGTAGCTAGTGCCTGGGCCCACCGCCTCGCCCCCTCACCCACTACCCTTGACCACCTCTCCACACTTGTTTCCTCCCCTCTGACCCAGCCCCACGCCCCACCAGCCTTTAAGGCCAAACTCCTAACTGCCTCAGGGCCTTTGCACTTGCTAAGTTAGCTATCTGGCATTCATTCCTTCAGGTCTCAACAGCAGGATCAGCTACTGACAGGGATCCTCACTGATGACGCTGAGTAAAGCCACCCTCCTACTCATTGTCTATCACATGCTTTATTTCCTGTAAGACATGTGTGACTCTCTGAAATCATCTTGTAGGGTTAATTGTGGTTCCTTTGGGACCTATCCAAGTGCCCTCACCTCCAACATGAGCTCCGTGGTTCAGAGGCTGTATGCCCCACGCCTAGCACAGTGCCTGGCACACACACACACACACACACACACACACACAACAGGCATTTAATAAATACTTAGTGAACAAGTGGACATACTCATTCTCGGTAGGCAGAGGCTGTTGGGGACCTTACGGCATCTGGGACACCCCAAGCTGAACCTCAAGGCTGCTAGGTAAGGGGCAGTGGAGACCCATACAGGTGAAGTCAGATCCAAATTCTGCTGCTAATAGCTGTGTGTCCCTGGGCAAGCTGCCTAACATCTCTGAGCCTTATCTTCATCTATGAGACAGGAGTAAGGTACGTACCTTACTGGGCCGTCACTGGATCAGCATAGGGGAAGGGCCTGTGTCACAGTGCTGGGAACTGCCGGCCACCCTCAGTCACTGCTTTCTTCAATGAACCAGTGGCCCAGGGAAGTACTTGGTTAGTATCAGGATCCATGATGCCACCGAAGTCAGACACTGATATTTCCAGAAGCACTAAGAAAGAAAACGTGTGAAGACACTGCCAATAGTCATGACCCAATGCTTTCATGTCGCCAGAATTTTTATGTTATACTTACTCAAAGACCTCTTTTGGACCTACTCACATATTGATTCTGCTGCTGCCCCCCCTTTCCCCCCACAGATCTGCAGTGAGTTTACCAAAAAAAGGAAACTATTAGGGAAATCAATGGCTTGAGGTGTTCGTAAAACTCCTCTGAGGTCAGAGCTGCCTCAGAATCTGAGCCATCCCACAGCCAAAATCCTGAGCCCCTTGGCCTCTGCCTGGAGGATGATCAGCTCCCCCCACCTACCACCCACCCCATGTCTCCCTGCATCTCAAGTAAGGTCTCCCCTCCAGCAGGCTTCCTGGCTTTCTCCATGGGGGGAGGGGGTCAGTGCACCTGCTGCGGGGACAGTCACATCTTGCAGACATAAGGACCCCAGTGCCCTGGACACCTCCCCCCAAACTGTTGTATGAACTCAGATTTCAGAAAAGGGAAGAGGTCTTAAACTTGATGAGGTTCAGTAATATTGTATAAGAATTAGGAGGGGGGCTTTTTAAGTCATACAAGGGAGAGGACCCTGCAGAGCTAGGGCATGAGGTGACCCACTGGGCCTTACTACAGACAGGAGGAGGACCTGCCTTTCACTACATTTTGTGTGTCTAGGGCCCAGGGACTGGGCCAGCAAGGAGGCTGGCCCAGAGCCAGGCTGACTGCACAGATGGCCCTGTCTCTTTGGTCACCTTTCTGCCCCACTCACTGAAGGAGTAAGGCTCCCCCACTCCCTAAACTGGGAAGGTAGTATTTGAGACATTTCCTTCAGCTCCAAGACCAGGCTTGGCTGAACTGGACAGGCCAGTGAGGCAGTTGTGGTCCTCCTCAGCCTGGCTCTGGCTCCTGGAGAGGCCTTGGGGACAGAGGCTTCCTGGATTAGCTGGGGCCCTCTCTGGACAGGGGACCTTGGTGGTGGTGGGTGGTCCTCATTTCCGAGGCAGGAGCTGCTCTTGAGTGTAGAAAGAAAATCAGGCAGCAGGGCGACCAACAATGAAGGAGATGCGTGGTTTCTCATCCCACGCGGGAGTCCCCAGAAGGCGTGGCAGTAGTGCTAAGGGCCGTGAGGCTCCCTCCTCCCTACCCCGCCCCCAACCCCCCCCCCCCACCGTGGGTACAGGAAGCCAGTGCCCTCCCTCCAGGAGGTACAAACCTCATACAGACCTGATTAGTTTGATCCGGGGTCCGAGTTTCTTCTCTTCCTATTTATGAGTTCCCACCAGAGAACTTGGAACAGGGAAAGGGTTAAGCCAGAGTAAACTTTATATTTTACAAAGAGGTGTGGCGTGTGGAGCACCCCCTCCCCTCCCGACTGCACCTGTCACGTCCTGGCGATGCAGCTTTGGACGGAACCTGGGGACGGGCTGCTGACCTCAGGCCCGCCTGGATCGGACCACCCTCTTCCCAAACGCTCGGGTGTGCCTGCCGAGCTAGGCTCCCGCTTCTACCGATGAGAACGACTTGCACAGGCTCGTGGTCACAGTACCCCTCCCCGGCTAGGCCCTGCAGCCAACCCTCCCCCAAAGCCTCCCCTACTGCCCAACCCGGCCAACCCCCCTCCCTCCGCCCTAGAAGCTCGGAAAGCGCAGATTTGGCGGCTGTCGTCTAACGCGGCAGCCTGGCTAACCCGGCGCTGCTCAGCCCTCGGGCGGCCCCAGACTTTGCCGCCGGAGGGTCCCGGACGCTGCGGGAGCTCCCTGCAGCCCCCACCCCCGCGCCGCGGCTCTCGCGAGATGCCCGAGGCCGCTCCTTCCCCCGGCCGCCCGCCCTGCGCTCCCCGGGCGCAGCCGCGACCTCCGTTGCCCGCGCAGTCCCAGGGTTGTTTCCCAGGACCTTGGGGCGGAGAAGACATTCGTGCCGCCGGGGAACGGGGCGGGGGCGTGGAGACCGGCCCTTGCCGCCGCCTGGCCTGCGGTGAGGGGCGCACGTGCTGCAGTGCCGGGAGGGCCACCGCGAGGGTGGCATCCCGCCGACACGCCGCGTGCCCTCCGCGGGAAGGATGCGGCCCTTCTCCTGGAGTCTGGCTCTGCCGGCCGCGGGCAGCGAGCCAAGTCTGGGGCGCCGTGGGCACGTCGTGGCTTCTCTGGGAAGCGCTAAGCTCCCTCCTGGGCTTCCTGATCAAGGAACCCCGAGCTGCCCGGTGGGCCGCCCCTTCCCCTGCCCACGGAGGGGCACAGCGGAGCAGGCAGTGCCGGGAATCCCCCCACTCCGGCAGCACTGGGGACCCAGCTTCCCCTCTGACGAGCTGGTGATCTCTCCACAGCAGAGCCGCTCAGGCTCCCCCTCTGCGTCTGGAGGGGCTGCCGTCGCTGGAATATTGGGGCCCCTGTGCTCTGGCTCTCAATTCGCTGGACGATGCCGCCCTCTCCGACCTCTTCCCTCGGGGCCCTTCGGTGCAGTCCAGTGAAGGGGGGCTGCCTTGGGCAAACGCGCAGAACCGCAGGGCAGTCTGCCTAAGGTCGCTTCCTCAGAGTGAGTCCAGCCTGCGGCCCCAGAACCCACTGCGAGGCTGGGTCGGAACTGCCCTTCTCTTCTCTTGCAGCCTCCTTCCTTGGACAGCCCCACGCGGCTGACAGAGGCTGTGGCTGGAATCTGCACCCAGCGCCCACCCGGGACAAAACTTGTGGGACCTTCCCTCTCCTCCGATTCGAAGTGGAGAGAAGGACACGCAGCCTTGTGCCTCTCTGGGCTGCTCTGGGCCTGGGGCAGGAAGGTTACTGCCACGGCCACGTGTAGCCCCCTGAGGGTAACCCTCGGGTTGGGAGGGATCAGGGTCGCAGCCCAACACTGCAGATCTGATCCCTCCCGCGCCGGGGCGCTGCGGGATTTCTCCCGGGCCGCTGACCAGCGAGGAGGCTGTCAACTGTTGCAAGGTGGAGCCAAAAGTCCCGGAGCTTGTTTCCCTGAGACTGGCAGGGCTGGGGCATGCAGAGAATTGTCTGCAGCCCTCAGAAAGAACCCACTCTCTCACTCCTCCCGGCCTTGACCCAACGATACCGCGGTACTCGGGGACCAGACATCCAATCACTGATTTTCCCGGGGAAACGCTGAAGCCGCAATTTGGAGGGAAGCCGTGGCCACCACAGGTGGAGGCCATAACCGTCGTTTTCACATTGGAAGATGCCAAACCTGAATCTGGGTATGCTGTTCCTCTGTCCCCCGTATTTGCGCCTGGAGGACCTGGTTATGTCCTGGTCACACTCGGAATCTGCAGGGCCAAGATGGGGTCTCTCCCTGAGCCTTAACCAGCAAAGTGGCCATCTCTCCATCCCCATGCCCTGATCGTCTTAGTAGGATTTGCAAGGACAGGATACCACAGGTCTGCCCAGTCCAACCTAGAGGGACAGAAGTCAGCAAAAGCCTTCCCGTGAGGAGAGGACACCCGCGAGCACAGGCCATCGAGCTGCACCCCTGGAAAGGGCGCCCTGCGAGAACTGGGGAGGCTCTGGGTCATCTGCCTGGGTCAGGTGCCCCAGCTGCCGGCAGCCAGACCTCCGGGCTAGGCGCCACCGCTGGGCGTGCACCGCGCAAAACCTGAAGACGCGGTGGCAGGCGGGGCTGGCGGCGCGCCTCTGTGGGGACCTCGGACCCCGGGCTTCCCTTCTGCCTTAGGAAGAGCTGGCCAGGACCATCTCCAGGACCTCACAGGCGGTTCTTCAAGTCCCCAAAGAGCGAATCAACAACCGTAAGAGGCTCTCAGCCCCGGGACACTTCCCGAGCCAGCTCCGTGGCGGCCTGGGGTTCCAGCCCCTCTGGGCGAGCCCTGTGCTACCGCCGGAGCCCTGGCCTGGGAAGTTAGGGGAGGGGGCTCAGCCTGACTCCTCACACGGAGAGCAGGCGATTCTTGAGATCCTGCCGCAACGGGTCCGCCTGCCCTGCCAGTCCGAGCCCGTGGGGCAGGTCACAGTTCGTTCCCATGAAGCCCTGGGAGAGGAAGTTTCAGAAGCCAGTGCGAGTGTCCCCCTTTCTTTGACGCGACCCCCCTCTCCCAGCCCCGCAGACTCAGAAACCCCTTCATCAAGCCCCGCTGTGTCATAAAATATTTTATTGGAAAAAAACACACTGTCTTCGCAAGAGAGGGGTAGGAGCCCCAGCGACGTGGGGGACCCGGACTCAGGGTAGAGCCGCGGGCTCTCTGGGCGCCCTGTCGGGCGGTAGTGGCCTGAGCCGGGCGGTGGGGTCCCCGACGGGCGGAAGCTAGTGTGTGCCGGCGGCGTCAGGACGCAGAGGGCCGGCGGAGGCGGGTGGGGGTGCGGGAGAGGAGCGGGGCGTGAATGCGCGCGGGGCTCCGGGACCAGGTGTTCGTCCGCTGCGCGGGACACGAGTCTCCAGGTCAGGGCTGGGAGCACACTGGGGCCGGGCTTGGCTGCAGGGTCTGTGTCCTTTCTTGCTTGGCCCCTAACTGTCCGCATTCAAGGTAATAATAAAACGTTTATAAAGTAAACGGCGTGGCCGAGAAGGGCCGGCTCGCGGCTTCCAGCGGGCGGAAGGAGCCTCGGTCGACGCTTTGCGCTCTCAGTCCTCGCGGCTCCTGTCGATGGTTTCGCCTGGCGCCTCTGCCGGCTTCTCTGCCTCCTTGGCGCGCTCCTGCTCCGTGAGCTGCTCGCTCGTGGGAATGGAGTTCTTCTTGGGCCGCCCCTTGGGCTTGGTGGGAGACTCCAGGCCGCCGCCCTGCAGCACCTGCGTATAGGACGGCCCCGCGGCCATGAACTGGGACCCAGGAGCGGGACAGCGAGCCCCTTGCCCAGGCACAACAAGACCATCTGAGGCCACGCCTAGCCCGGGGAAATGGCGGCCATTTGAGCGCTGCTGGGGAAAAGCCACCGAAGGTTCTAGCCTAGGAGTTCAAGACGGCCGGAAGGCCTGAGGGTGCAGCGGAGCACAAAGGAATGTGGGCTGTACTAGGGCACCCAGAGGCAGGGAGAGAGCAGAGAGAGTCCCTGCGAGCACCAGGCATGGAGGGAACCAGAAGGGTTGGGTAGAAGTCTCCGCGGAGAGGGCGGGGATGGGAGGTCCGGGAGGGCACAGGGGCCTGGTAGCGACGGGGTGGCGGGGGGGAGCGCGAAAAATCACAAGCACACTCACTATTTTCTTCCATTTCATCCTCCGATTTTGGTACCACGTCTTCACCTGCAACTGGCTCAGGCCCAGGGATTCAGCGAGATCTATTCTGGAAAGAACAGGGTGCACCTTCAGCAGAGCAAGCAGACCCCTCCCACTACCCGTTGGGCTCAGCCTGGCCCCACCGCTACCTGTCCGGGGTGGAGAGGTACTTCTGTTTCTCAAAGCGTTTCTCTAGGCCCATCAGCTGCAGCTCAGTGAACACCGTGCGGCTCCGACGCCCCTTCTTGGCCTTGGCGCCCGGCTCCCCGCTGCCCGGCGTCTCCAACTTTCCGCGGAGCTGCAGCTCAAGAGGCAGGTGCGGCGCGCCAGGGGCGCCGGACAGTCCAGGCCCTGCGGCCAGTAACGCGGAGCCTAGCCCGGAGCAGCCCAGCGGCGCCAGCGGGAACTTAAACACAGCCGCCTGCTCCGCCTTCAACACGGCTGCAGGGAGAGAGAGTGCGGAGCTGGTGAACTTGGGCCGTGCTCCTCCTCCTGAAGATACCCCGCATTGTGCGCTGCGCTGCGGGAGTGCTCGCCGCAGCTGGCCAGTGCCACCCAGCGTGAAACCTTCCTGCCGGGCCACAAAGCACGAGATTTGCGCCGCTTGCCTAGGGTGACCCTCTTCAAAGCCAGCTTCAGTCGCCTCGGTCTAAGAGGGGGACCTCCCCCACCCGGGCCTCTGCCTGTTGTTCCCCAGGCCCCAGCCGCCTCCCGGATTCTCAGTGAACAAGGTCGAGGCTCCAAGAAGCACAGTGTGTCTTTCACAGAAAAGGGAAAGCAAGAAGAAATGGCAGCGAGTCAGGAAGGTGAGCCTTTCCCCGGCCAAGTCGGCATGGCTGCGTCCGAAACCAGAATGTTAACTGCGTGAGCGCATCTGCTCCTCGGTGCGGGCGCCACAGCCCCGCGGCTGGCAGGCTGGGGTCGCTAGCGTGGGGTGGTGGGGGTGGGCGCTTCCCGGAAACTCCAAGCACCCCCGCATCAGGAAATTGTCCTTCCTGTTTTCTCTGTTTACACCCCTCCCGGGAAGACGTTTCCATTTTTCACGAGTCCTATGATGATGTTTTTGTTTTTGTTTTTCCCCGCTTCAAACGAATTGTTAGCAACAGCGCAAAGAGCGGCGGAGGGGCTGCATCAGAACTGTATTAAAACGAACGAACTGGCCCTGCAGCCCTCCGCGCTGGCGGGGCCCTGGATGTTAGGTTTTGGGTGCAGAGCAAGGCTGTTTGCAGGGCGGTGCGCCTGCTGGGACGTAGGCGGCCTCCCTTCCCGGGCAGGCGTCTTACTGCGGCGGGTGCGCGTCCCCCCGGAGTCGTCCAGGGCCGGGCAAAGTGCGGGCAAATGTGAGGAGGGGACGAGCGATCCTTGGGGGAAGGTGGGAGAGGGAGGGCAGACAGACCCCATCGAGAGAAGTCCACCGACGGGCGGAGAGAGACCGGAAAAGGCCAGAAGAAGAAGGGGTGCCGAGGAAGAGAACAGTTAGGAAAAGGCAGGATCAGCCAAGTACGGACGAGAACCGGTGGCGGCAGAAAAAGCCAGAGCAGACAGCTCAAGATCCAAGGAGGCCCAGCCGACCTGGACAGAAAGGGCCAGGCGGGCAGCAGCGCACAGCCAGGCCTCTCGTCCGGAGGCAAGGCCCACAGGAGTCAGCGCTGCGGCAGAGGCCGTGGGTTCCCCCACACAGACCCCGGGACTAGCGTCAGCTACCAGAACAGCCCTTGGAGACACGGGCTTCTGCGCCGAAGGTCCGGCTTACCCGCCGTGGGCAGCCGCGGCCACTCACGACCAGCCGCCTGCGGCTTAGGCCTGGGAGTCCGAGGCCTGAGGTCTCTTAGACCCACAGTGTGACGTTAGCAGTCTGCTCCCGCGCTAGGGATGCGGGCTCGGGGCCCGACTGGAGGCCGCAGGTCGGCGGCGAAGGACAGAACCGACCCCCGAGCCGGCTCGCGCGCGGGCACCAGGCCTGCTTACTGCGCGGTCGGGCGCCCGCTCCCCGTTTCCCTGGCCGGATCGTGCGCTTGGAGCCTCTGCGCCCAGAGCTGCGTCCTCGAGGCAGCGCGACTCGCTCCCCCCAGCACCCGGCCCCGCACGTACCCAGGTGGCTGTGGAAGGGCCGCGCCGCCAGCAGCGCCTGCACGCCGAACTTGAGCAGCTCGCCCGCGGCGGCGGCGGCGGCGGCGGCGGGCGCGGCGCCCTTGGGCCCCGGCGGCTCGGTGAGGATCTCCTCGATCATGAAGCTGCGGTAGCGATGCGGCGGGTGGTCGGCGCAACCCTCGGGCAGTCCGAAGCGCGCGACGCGGGGCTCCCCAGGCCTCTGCATCGCGGCGCCCGCGGCTCGGTGGCGGTGGCGGCTCGGGCACGGAGCCCGCGCGGGGCTCTAGGCCGGCCCGCAGCTCCGGGGGGCGCGCGGGTACCGGCTCATGCCCCCTCCCCCGCCGGCCGACCGGGCGGAGGCGCAGGGCGCGGGCGGGGCGCGCGGGGCTCGGCGGGTCGGACCCGGGACTGCGCCCCCGCCCCGCGCCGCCGCGCCTCTAGCCCGGCGGACCCCGCGTCACCGCCCCGCCCCGCCCCGCCCGGCCGCCCCGCCCCGCGCCGCCGCCCCCACCCCCCAGGCCGAGCCCGAGGGAGGCCTGAGAGGGGAAGGAGGCGGGAGGGAGGGGGCCGCGAGAGGGGCGGGCCGACGAGACCGAGGGGACCCAGCGGAGCGCACGCCCAGGAAGGAGAGAGCGGGAGAGCTGGGAGACCAGACCCCCGGAGATGGGAGCGAAGGGTTCGAGAGAGAGAGGTGAGAGAGGGGCCAGCGCGAAACAGCGAGGCCACACAAGACGCGAGACAGCGATGAGAGGGTGCCACGGACGCCGAGACGTGCGCACAGAGAGGCCGACACAAGCGCGGGAACCAGCGGGCCGCGACGTGCCGGAGCGCACAGAGGCAGGCAGGCCCGGGCATGGGTAGTAAAGAAAGGCCGGGGACCGGACCGCTAGGAAGGCAGCGGCCTGGCCAGCGGTTAAGGAGCCCTGGAGAGGTCGGGAAAGGAGAGACAAAGTCCGCGCAGCATGGCTGGGGAAGAAGTAGCCGTGCGCAGCCTCCTGGCCCGCGCTCAGAGCCACCCGCCATGGTGGGGTGCAGCCGCAGGCAGGTGTGCAACTCGCAGAGCAGCGGCCGCACCTGTGCACTCCCGCCTCAGTTTACCAGACTCGGCCTTATCTGTCTCGAGCTGCGGTGAGAGGTTGTCCAGCCCGGATGTGCTTATATGACCAAGTGATGCAGGGACACATCTTCCTTGGCGATCCCCCTCCTGGTGGAATGGGTCCTGTCCCCTTACTTAGAGGAAGAGACGGACACCCAGGAAGGAAATGCTGCAGCTTCACCGTTTCCCAGCTTTAGAGTAAGAGCACAGTGCTGAGCTGGGTGAAGGGCCACAGGCTGTCCTGGGAGCCTGAGGACAAACTCTGGCATCACCCTACTGGTCTCGAAGCTTTAGAGTGCCCACACATGACTGAGGGAGGTCCCGCATTCCCTGGCTCCCCTCAGTCACTGCAGAAATAGAAACCCAAGCTGTGGGGTGAACAATCTCCCCAGCTCTCTGCTGAGTCTCTCTCTCTTGGGCTCTGCCCCTCCTGGCAAGTCACTGACCCTTCTGGGCCTCAGCCTCCTGACCTGTCCTGAGGAGCTGCGGCTGTGGGGCTCCAGGGAGGCCCTGATGACTGAACAAGGGGTCCTGCACCCATGTGCCCCACAGGTCTGCTGGGGAGGAGTACACAGTTTGTCTGGGCAAGGCGGATGGGTTTCCAGTGGCGTGGATGGGTATCTCTGGAGGCTGTGGAGAGTGCCAGCCCTCCTCTCCCATCCCTCTGCTGAGGTCCTGGACCAATTCCCCACTATGTGAGCTTTGCCCATCCTCTGTGTTTGCTTCTGGGAATACCAGAGTAGGACCTACCATAGCCATGGCCCTTCTCTCTGCAAGCTGATGCAATTTCTCCAGCTCCAGCTGCTGGCAATGAGATCCTGAGGCCAGTCCCAAGCCCTGGACCTTTCGTTAAGTAGATGGCCAAGACTCTTTGTCCACAGGGACAAAGAGAATGTCTTACCAGAGGCTCTGAGGTCCCAGCTGCCCCTTGCCACAGTGGCTGAGTGCCTTTTGCTGGCACTGCCCCTTCATGAACATAACAGCCATCATCAGGTCTGAGAGGTGCTCCATGTGTGGGTGGTCCTGTGAGTCACACGGCGGCTGTTTGGAAGGGGACAGTGTGGGACCCACGGAGGATGACCCACACGAGCAGGCCTCCCTCCCCGTGAGAGGCTGCATGACAGGGTGGTGGTGGGGGCGGTGCGCACTGCCACCAGTCCTGGGGAGGAAAGCCAGTGTCTCCCGCAGCGCTGGGCAGCCCAGCCTGGACCGCACTGGCCTCTAGGGCCTCTGCCTCTTTGCTGTTGCTCCTGGCATAGATCTGCCTCACACTCTTCCCCTCTCTGCTCCTGCCACCTCTGTAGGGCCCACTAGCCTCTGCCATCTCCCCCCACCCTTTCTTCCCCTTCCCTCGCTACACCTCCTCCTGCTTCTCCCCACTTTGGGGGCTTTCCAAGGGCATAACTTGGGGGGTGCTTTCGTTGGAGGGTTAGGCCCAGCCATCCCCATTCTATCCCTTCACTCCTATCTGGGCCCCTGATGGACTCTGCCCAGCTTCAAACCGTCTCTTCTCCATGCATTTGCTCTTCTGCGGGGGGAGGGGTGTCTCAGGTCCTTTAGATGAAGACCCCTTCAGGGTCACATTAGGTAGTGAGCAACCGTCACCAAACCCATTTGACCCCAAGTTGGACTCCTAGGTCAGGCTTGGGGAAAGGAGGTCATTTTCAGGGTGAGACCTCATCTCTAGACTTAGGGGAATCGGAAGAGCAGGGCAGCCCAGCCCGCACCTCATTTCACAGGTGCCAAGGCCCAGAGTGCCTCCCCCAGCTCTTTGGACCCGCGCCAGGGCACTTTCTCAATGGCCCAGTGAGGTCTCCCGTCTCGCGGGTAATGAGGCCCCCGGGCTCTTTGGAGGTTGCCCTTCGGGAAGCAATCAGAGGCCTGGGGCTGGCGCAAAGTACTGAGGGAGCCCGGCCAGCCTGGTCACCCCCTCAGACTCTCCCAGGGGCGGGAAGGCCCCTGACACCCCCGCTCCACCCCACCGCCAGACGAGATCTACCCGCGCGGTGCGATCCCAAAGCAGACCCGCAGATAACCCCTTTTAGGCGAAAAAATGTGCGCACACAGCGGCAGGGCCTCCTCTGCTCCGGAACTGCAGCGTTGTTGGCCGGCAAAGGGTTCATAGCGGGTCCCTCAGCCCCCACCCCAGGGGTGCAGCAGCCCGGCCAACGCCTGGGACCCGGCTGGGGCCTCCAGCCGCCGCCGCCGCCGCGAAAATCCCGGAAACCGTCCGCTCGTGGCGGGCGCAGTGGAAAAGGTGACCTCAGCGCCCGAGGCCAGCCACCCTCTCCCGGAGGCGGGGGGCGAGGGGCTTCGGGTGGCAGGGGGATCCCGGCGCCGCCCCGCCGCCGGCTGGGGCCCCTTTTCCCCACTGCTCTGCCCTTCCGGACCCCACAGCCGAGCTGCAGGGGAGACGCGGGGGAAGGGGGTTACCTCCCTCCCTAACCAACCCCCTCTGCCCGGGTGCGCAGGTTCCAGACTTTTCCCCTCCGCCAGCCAAGCCTCCTCCTCCCCCGGAGCCTCCCGGTGGGATTCTGAAGTCGTTCGCCTTAGGGATCCTACGTGCTGGGGGAAGCTGAGACTCGAAGGAAGCTGAGACTCGAGTGCGCAGGCCTGGCCGAGGTTGGCGGCCCTTGGCGGTGTTTCTGCACCGCCGGGAGGGGCCTGGGACCAGCTCCCCTCGGACCCCCACGCGACCTCGGCCGGTGTCCTGGCTTCTCTCCTCCTGGTCGCGCGTTGGGATCTTACGAGGCAAAAACGGCGTCTGGCGGGAATGGAGCGTAGGTTGCTTCTGGACCTGTCTGGCTCACCTCCGAGGCGATCGCCCAGCAGCTGCCTGAGGGGAGTCCCACACCTCCTCCGGGTCCACAGAGCGGGAGACCGAATCCCGACGGGTCCTCTGCAGCTCCGCGCCCCCCACCAACCTCCTTCCCGAGCACGCGCAACGCAGCTTCGATGCCCCGCACACAGGTCCTCCTCCTCTCCCCTCTTTCCTCCGGGAAGTCTTCAGTTCTCATGGCCTCCAGCCTGGGGCGGGCAGGCGGTGAGGACCCCCGCATCTGCTGGATCTCAGGTGGGAAGCGACAGGAATGCACCGTGCGGCTTTGGCCGGAGCTCTGCTCGTGCCTGATGCGTAAGTCTGGCCTGCCTTCAATGTGGAAATCTCGGGGTGCTCACGCTCGCAGGTCACATCTCCCAGGGACCGCCGAGTTACTGTCTCCCTGGAGAAGCCGGTCTCTGTGGTACCTTCTTTCATGAAAATTTCTATGTCAAGTGTGGACTTTTCGTTTTGGATCATTTCAAATCGCTGTGAGCTGGGGGCTCGAATCGTGTTTTGAGACAGTGCCTTAAGACACATCCCTCCCTCTTTCCTTCAAATTATCCCTTTTCGGGTATTTTACAAACTTGCTCCTTTGGAATGTGTTACTTTATTTTTGTTTTGTGGTTATTTTTGTTAAACGTGTGGTTTTCTTTAAAAGTGTGAATTTTAGAAGATTATAAGCAGGTAATAACTAGCCTGACCCAGAGAAGACCCAGAGCGACTCTGCGGGACAGGCAGAGACAAAGGCCGCCTCCGCTTCATGCCCATCCCTCCCCTGGTGCGGTTGGCTCACGCAGGGACCTTGGAACACAGTCCAGCTGCGCTTGATCAGCGCCCAAGTCCGTACCCCGGGTCTGGAAGCTTGGCCACTGGGGCCTCCGTTCGGTGAGGCCCCTCCGCATGCGACCGCAGCGAGGCCAGATGTGGGCCGTCTGCGGGAACTCGGAGATGTGCGCCGGGCTCTGGGTGCTGCGCACTGGGGACTCAGCGCCAGGCCCCAGGGAGACTGGGCCTGACTCCTGCGGGGTGCGGGTCTGGGGCCACATTTGTACTCAGAGCTGCTCCGCCTTTGGGGAGAGCGAGGGTCAGTGCCCGCCAGCCGCAGGGTCCTTGTGGCTTCATCCCGGCAGGTGTCAGGTCACCCACGCGCCAGGTCACTGGTCCCTGAGGTGGCAGAAAAGGAGAGGCCCTGGGACGGAAGCCAGATCCTCTGGTGCCACCGGCCAGGTCTCCTTTCTTTCGTTTTCTTTGTCCTTCCTTCTTTGCTCTCCTGGTTCTCTCCCCTCCTTCCGTTCAGTCACCGTCTTTCTTCCTTCTTTTACTTCCAGCTCTTCCTTCTCCACCTCACCCACCTTCTGCTCCCCTCGCCCTCCCTCCCCCAGTTTCTTTTAGTGAAAAGGAAGGGGCCAAGCCACAACTGTCCTCCTAATCATAAGGGGAGGGGTCACACTCACGAGTGGCCCCCCAGGTACCAGATACACAGACGCAGAACCGTTGGAGGCATCCGTGGTCCTTGTGTCTGGACGGGGGTCTCCTTTCCAGCCAGCCAGTGGAGAGGCTGCCCAGGGGGCCAGGCTGAGGGCAAGTAACCCCAGCCCGGAGGGTGGTTGACAGGGGCATGCTGGCTCTTCCAGCTTCTGTTAGGTGGCAGGTGGGAGGCCAGATCACGTTGTCCTGTTCAAGTAGGGACTGAACGTGCTGCTCTCATCCCTGACACAGAATCCCTTCTCTGGAGGACTGGGGATGGGGATGGAGCTCCAGGGGACAGAGAGGCCACAGCTGCCCTACCTCAGATACCAGGCCAGGACAGGCCTCCAGTCCCCAGACTACAGGCCAGCGCTCCTCCCTTCTGCCGGTCTGAGTGGGGATGGGGTCAAGAGCCCCCACTTTTCTGTCCCCCACCTGTGCTTCATGCAGGATCCTGGACCCGTCCCTGGGTGCCAAGAAGGGGCTCAGAGGCTTAACTCTCAAATGTCCAAATGCCATGCAGAGCGCAAAGGACTCCACAATGAGCCCAGGACCCTGTTTTCTGGTCCTTCCCTGCTCCTGCCCTTGAGCAAGCCCACTCCCTGTGCAGGCCTCAGTGTCCCCAAATGAGACAAAGAAAGGGGTGAACTGGATGAATCATCCTCCTTGCCAGTTTTAATAGCCCCATCGGGGCTCCCCAGCATTTTCTGCAAAGGGCCAGTGAGGTCAGTGTCTTAGGCTTTCCACCCACAGTGTGTTGCCGCTGCCCCACTCTGCCCTTCAGCACGGACTCGGCCGAGGTAAATCATGCAGGCTGTGTTCCGCCACACTTCATTTCTGCGCACCGACACTTCAGGTTGATTTAATTTTCACGTGTAACAAAGTCTTATTCTTATTTTTATTTGTTCTGGCCATTTAAGAATGTAAACCCCATTGTCAGTTGATAGGCGGCTTAAAGCCTGGCAGGACAGAGTCCTACCATTTCCTTGCACAAACGCGTGCTTCCACACCAGAAGTGTTACCTGATCCAAAACAAAAAAACATTTTTTTTCTGTCTTTTCCCCCACAAAAGCACCCATTTGTTTTATAGCACTGGAGCTTGGGATATGTAAATTATGTGGTTCATCCCCTATGACCATGTTTGACTTCTCAACGATTTAAATCTTCTCGAAGCCAATACTGTCTTATACCTGGCTGGCTGACAATCGTCAGCTCATTTATTTCTTTCTTTCTTTCTTTCTTTCTTTCTTTCTTTCTTTCTTTCTTTCTTTCTTTCTTTTTTTATTAACATATAATTTATTATTTGCCCCAGGGGTACTGGTCTGTGAATCATCAGGTTTACACACTTCACAGCACTCACCATAGCACATACCCTCCCCAATGTCCATAACCAGCCACCCTCAGTCTGTTTCTTGAGATTAAGAGTCTCTTATGGTTTGTCTCCCTCCCCGATCCCATCTTGTTTCATTTTTTCCTTCCCTACCGAACACAACCCCTGATGTTGCCTCTCAAATTCCTCATATCAGGGAGATTATATGATATTTGTCTTTCTCTGAATGACTTATTTCACTTAGCATAATACCCTCTAGTTCCATCCACATCATTGCAAATGGCAAGATTTCGGTTTTTTGATGGCTGCACAGTACTCCATTGTGTGTGTGTGTGTGTGTGTGTGTGTGTGTGTGTGTGTGTATACATACATACATACACACCACATCTTCTTTATCCATTCGTCTGTTGATGGACATCTAGGCTCTTTCCATAGTTTGGCTATTGTGGACTTTGCCTTTGCTGCTATAAACATTTGGGTGCACGTGCCCTTTTGGATCACTACATTTGTATCTTTTTTTTTTTAAAGATTTTATTTATTTATTTGACAGAGATCACAAGTAGACACAGAGGCAGGCAGAGAGAGAGAGAGAGAGAGGGAAGCAGGCTCCCTGTTGAGCAGAGAGCCCGATGCGGGACTCGATCCCAGGACCCTGAGATCATGACCTGAGCCGAAGGCAGCGGCTTAACCCACTGAGCCACCCAGGCGCCTCTACATTTGTATCTTTAAGGTAAATACCCAGTAGTGCGATTGCTGGGTCATAGGGTAACTCTATTTTCAACTTTTTGAGGAACCTCCATGCTGTTTTCCAGAGTGACTGCACCAGCTACATTCCCACCAAAAGTGTAGAAAGATTTCCCTTTCTCCGCATCCTCGCCGGCATCTGTCATTTCCTGACTTGTTAATTTTAGTCATTCTGACTGGTGTGAGGTGGTATCTCACTGTGGTTTCGATTTGTATTTCCCTGATGTCAGGTGATGCTGAGCACTTTTTCATGTGTCTGTTTGTCAGCTCATTTAATAGATGGACTATCACAATAGTCCTTAGGGATTGTTTAGCCCACTTTCCAGTGCCTTGGATACTCCTGGTGACAGGGTGCTCACTCTCTTCAGTGGTAGCCCTAAGAGACTCTGAGAGCTGGATCCTCTGAGAACCCTAGCTACTGAGAGCCCAGTGACCTGCCCAACAGCTCTAGAAGGACAAAGACCACCGTGGGTATGAGTGCTCCCTCCAGGGCCTGTCCTTTCCCATCTCTGCTCAATTCCATCTAAATCCTCTCCAGCTGTTGAAATGTGGATGGACAAGGGGGCCACAGCCTTGATTTTCTGGAAGTTTCCCAAGCCCTGAGACTTTGCAGGTCTTTGCAGCTGCCAAGTGACAGATCTTGCAAGGAATAGGAGAGGGGAAAGAATATGACAGAGAAATAGCTATTATAAATGTGTTTCTTTTTTTTTAAGATTTTATTTATTTATTTGACAGAGAGAGATCACAAGTAGATGGAGAGGCAGGCAGAGAGAGAGGAAGGGAAGCAGGCTCCCTGCTGAGCAGAGAGCCCGATGCGGGACTCGATCCCAGGACCCTGAGATCATGACCTGAGCCGAAGGCAGCGGCTTAACCCACTGAGCCACCCAGGCGCCCCTATAAATGTGTTTCTTGCTAGAAATATTTCTAGGAAATCTCATTCTTCTTTTTTTTTTTTTTTTTAAAGAGAGAGAGAGAGAGAGAGAGAGCACAGGCAGACAGAGTGGCAGGCAGAGGCAGAGGGAGAAGTAGGCTCCCCACAGAACAAGGAGCCCAATGTGGGACTCGATCCCAGGACACTGGGATCATGACCTGAGCCGAAGGCAGCTGCTTAACCAACTGAGCCACCCAGGCGTCCCAGGAAGTTCATTCTTGAGAGGGCCTCACAGCGCGCCCCCTCCCGCACATGTGCATCTTCAATGGTTCTCGCGCCCTCTGCTGGTCAGATGGAGTCCTAACTGGGCTCCCTAGGACAGTCTCCTCCTCCAAAGGAAAAACAAGCCAGAGCACTCTCTCCTTTTATGTACCAGACGCTTACTGGATGCTAAGGAGACAGAGGAAAAGGCATCTTATCTGTCCTCAAGGAGCACGGTGGAGCCATGGAGAGCGGTAGACAGACGTGTTCACAGCCAACATCGAGGATGAAGCTGTAGACACCGGTGGAGACAGGTGGGGAGAGGTGGACAGCTGCCCAGAGCCAGTGATGGGCAGGGGCAAGGAGCTTCCAGACCCAGACGCGACGAACTCATGGGGATGAAGGGTGTTCGCGCTCCAGTCAGTGGGCTGGCAGCGCATGTCGGTTTTTACATGTGTGGAGACTTTTAGTGCCGGCCACAGTGGACCTTTGGAGCCAGGCTGGAGCCCCATGCCCCGTGCTCTCTCCTGAGGGCCATGGATGCTTTCTGTCCCCTGCTGCTGAGAAGGGACATCTCAGCGCCCAGCTGTGGGCTCCTGCGTGTGCTCCCTAACTGGAATCACCCTGGGGACTGTCTGAGGAGCATGTCCTCCGAGTACCAGCCCCCAATATTATCTCACTGAATCCCACTGGAGGACACCTTTACCCCAAAGTTATAGGTAAGGAAGCAGGTACAGAGAGGCGACCTCATTTGCTAAAGTGGCAGAACCACGGTTTGAGCCAGTGCTCCCTCCAGAGCCCCACCGCGGCCTCCAGGGGCTCCTCTGCCTTCTGACTTAACCCCCATGTTCTCTGCAGCCCTGAGTGCTCCTGGGCTTCAGACTAGTGGCCCTCACTGCCAAAGTTCACCTCCAGCCAGGTGTCTACAAGCACATGGTGCTCACTGCGTTGAAGTCTGGACCCCTTATCCCTTGCGGCTCCCCAGGCTGCTCCTGCTCCCCTAGGCAGGCCGGATGGGGAAGATCTGCTGAGCAGGTGCAGATCTGAGCTCAGCAGGCCCCTGCTGGCCCGGGGCCCTGGGAGGCAGGCCCCATTCCACCAAGAGAGCACGCAGCTGGCAGGGCACCCCGTGCAGGGGGCACAGCAGCCAGGGTACTGGGCCTCTTCTGCAGGCCGGGTCCTGTGCTGGCCCTGACTGGGGCCTAGCCGGGGTGTCCAGGAGAGCCGATAGGCATCGAGGACAGAGGATGACCACACATGGTGGCTTCGGGAAGAGCGGCTGGTTCTGAGAATCGCAGGAGGCATTAGGGGAGGAGGGAGCTGAGCTGGTGTTGGGGTGCATCAGGTGGGCTCAAGGACCCAGAGGAGCACCATTTGCTGGGGCTGGAAACCTGTCTGGAATGGAAGCTTGGAGGGGGGTCCAGGCCCTCCTGAGAGGTCTGGGTAGTCACCTGCTTGGAGACTGAAAGGCTTGTTCCGGAAACATGGCGCTTCCCAAACGGTTTTGCATTCAGTGGTACAGACAGTAGTGTCCTCAGCCAGGGGGTCACAACTGGAGACCGTTCTGGTGCCTGGGGACAGCTGTTGGAGGCCGGGAAGGTCCGGAGACCTCTGCTTTAAGCCGGAGCAAGATGGCCATGTACAAACTGCGTAGCTCTCAGGGGTGCATTGCCTGTGCGGTAGAGGGTACTTCAGTGCACAACCCACACAACTGTCCAGGAGTCCTGCCAGTATTCACTGCCTTCTGTTCTCCCAGATCAAAATGGGGTTGGAGAGACGGATGTCGTCCAGCTTATCCTGTTCTGTGGGCCCCTTTCCCAGATGATGTGCCATGTCAAAACAAGGGGGGAGAACATCCTTTCAGCACATGTCACCTGAGGCATCTACCTTCATTTGGAAATTTGTTTTTAAATGCTTTGCTGTTTTATGTTTCTATTACAGATTAGAATACAATTTATCTCTTGGCGTTCTGAGCAGGAACAAACCCAGAGCCGGCTGAATTCCACGAGCGCCCCCTAGTGACATGCCCTGTGTAAGCCCCGACTGGGGACAGACCTGTGGTCTGAAGGGCTGCCTGTCCACTACCCACTATCAGGCAAAAGGCATTTGCTAATGTAATTGAGGTCCCTAACTGATTGTGTTGAATAGATCAAAAGGGAGATGATCCCGGACCTGACCTACCTGGGGAACGGGACTCCCTGAGGTCAGAAAGGTTCTGCAGGCCTAGAAATTGGCTGCCACGTGCTGAGGGGTCCACGGAGGGGCCACGGGGCCAGGACCCCAGGGTGGACTCCAGTTGTTGAGAGCAAGGAGATAGACTGCCGACAGCCTGAGTGAGCTCCGGAGTAGTTCCGTGGTCAGGAGGGCCAGCAGCTGGGCCTCTGCGAGTCGCCGTCGGAGGACCCTGCCCGCTCCCCTGACCACAGACGTGCCGAGGTGGCGAGCCTGTGCTGCTCTGTTTACGGGAACTCGTTAGGCTGCAGTAGACTTCGATTCAGTAAGGAGCTCTGTGTGGTCCAACAGGACTTCTGCTGGGAGAGACAGAGAACATGAGAGAACAGGACTCTGGGGACCCTTCCCGTGACTGGGACCGGGGGGGCAAAGTTGGGAGTCTGCCCTGCTGAGGGACCGTCGCGTGCCTGGTCCGCACGCACAGGCTGATACCCTTAGCAGCAAGCTGGCCACAGGGGCCAGGACCTCTCCCACTTCTTGTCTGGGGCAGAGAACAAAGGACATCACTCTGGTCACCTGGTACCCTGCTATCCAGAGGCCATCTTGCTGTATATAAGAGTGAGTCCGAGGAAGCCCTCCCTGGAAAGGGGAGGCTGTCTGAGGCTGCAGGGCTGGTGGACACAGACGTGGGGCCGGGGTGTCCAGCTCCTCTGTCCCCCGTGCCTGGTTGACTCTCCTGGGCTCTGGGAGGCAAGACAAGGTAGCACGTGGCATTTAAGTCTGTTCTCCGACCTGGGGTCTGGTGTGCTGGGCCAGCCTGCTCTGTCCCTACCCGCCGTCTCAGCCCCCCACCCCACTGCCCTGCAGACGCTGCCCTGCCCACGGAGGCCTCCCCTCCCCGGTTGCCACAGACTTCAGCCTCTGCCGGAGCCCGGCTACCCTGGCTTTCCTACTCTGGCTTCCCTTGTTCTCCTGGCCAGAGGAAGAGCACAGCGGTCCCCGGCGGGGGGCCTCGCCTACTCCGTGTAGGGGAGCACATGAGGCGTCGGGAAGGCCCTGAGTATGCCACGTCCCTATGCCGCCGTGTAGATGCTGTGTGTGCTCGCCATGGGAGGGGCGCGGAGCTGAACACAGCCCCCCGGCAGGTGTCCTGCAGCGTGGTAGGGATGGCTGGGGCCACCCCAAGGACATGTGTCCAAGAGTCAGGGCGCAATGCTATATCCACTAGCATCCCACACAGACAGCGCAGGGAAACTGGCCCCGGGTAGCTGGATAGTCCGTCCGTGGCCTGGAGGTCCAGCGTGGGTACCGGTGGGTAGGGGCTTCCAAGGCTCGCACACACCCTGTAGGATCCCGGCCAGGGGAGGCGTGCAGCTGGGTCAGAGCACCCGCAGGGCCTGGGGAGAGGCTGGCAAGGCAGCTATGATGTCCTTCTGGAAAGCTCTCAGGGCTGGGAGCCAGGCAAGTGCCTCGGGGTTTGGAGAAGGCAGCCGAATAACCCCGCCAGGCCCTGCCTCCCTCCAGCACTGCCAGCCTAGAGGCCGTGTTCTGGAGAAGTGCTGCGGCAAAGCTGCCGTGTGGACTGTCCGTCCTGAAGGCCATTGTTGCTGGGAGGTGTCGGCTCCTGTGGGGCTCCAGCTCCTGGGGAAATCGCGAGGCTGGGAGGGCCTTGGTGCTACCTCTGTCCTGGCCCCAGACGCCGCCCACCGCTTGCCTCCCTGGAGCCTTCCAGCCCTTTGTGGCTCCTGGCTCCCTGACAGTAAGGCTGGGTGGGCCTGAACCCGCAGGCTGCTCTCCCCGCCCAGCTGGGGACCCTGCATCTCTTGTCTGTCTTCCCAGTAGTCCCGTGCCACCAGCGTGGGGATGGGTGGTGCTCACGCAGTCACCGCGCCCTGGGAGTGCCGTCCTCAGAGGGTAGTGTGGGGGAGAGAAGGCTTGACTGACCTTCCCAGCCTCACCCACAACAGGCACTGAGTGAACAAAGTTCTCACCCCACACACAAGGGACCTACCAGAGCCTCCCTGCTGGGGCGATTCCGTGGTCTCCTTCCACGGGGTTTTCCGGCCTTCCCTGACTCCCATTCTGTTCATGGACCCCCACTCCGCTGGCCCTGCTTTCTGCCTTTCCTTCCTCCTCCCCCCACATCCCCCATCCTCTGCCTCGTTCCGGATCCCACTCTCCAGCCTCATCACTGGATGGGTCACTGATAATGCCTCTGTACTTCCCGATGGGGAAACTGAGGCTCAGACAGGGACTCCACCCCAAGCCACATAAGCAGTGGCAGAGCTGGGAGGACGTGTCAGCAAGACACCGCAGGAGAGCTCCCCACCCCTCCAGGCAGATGAGGCTCCCTCTGCACATCTCCCTCTCTCTGCACATCTGCCCCTTGGGCTCCTTGGCGGCTCTGGCTCCCCCTCACCAGCCCGGGACTGTGGACAAGCAGCAGGACCTGGCTGAGCCTCAGTTTCCCAAGCTGTCTGGTGGGGATGGTAACAGCCCACATTCGGGGATCACTGTGAATAAAACGAGATGCTACTTTCAGGGTCAGGTTCAGAGGAAGTGCTCTCAAGACTGGAACAAGGAGACACTATTAGGCGCTTGGAAAATCTGCCGGAGGTCGTTGTGGACCAAGCATAGGGCCCTGCGAGCGTAAGCCTGTGGAGCCGGGTGACGCTGTTTTCATCTTTCTGACAAGGAAGCCAGCTTGGAGGCATTCCCCAAATGGAGCAGGGCAGGATTCGAATACTGGCTAGAGACCAGAAGGTGCCTGGGGGTGGGGGGAGCTGAGGGGCCCAGCAGCAGAGAGGAAGCCCGAATGTGCCAAGCCCAGGAGTAGGAGGTGGAGAGAGGTCCCCAGAGGTCCAGTGCAGTGGGCAGGGGAGGTGCTGGCGCTGGACGTGTGTGTGTGAGAGCAGCTCAGAGGCCTGGATGCAAAGGCACTGTGGTGGCCATTTGGGGCACGAAGGTGGTGTGGCCTCCTCGCCCCATGGCCCCGGTCCTTGTGGGCCCTGTCCGCATAGAGGGCTGTGTGCTCACCGGCTGGAGCCCCTGGCTGGCTGCTATCACACGCCCACCCCCCCTTTCTTGTGCAGGGCCCAGCCTTGGGTTTCAGGTCTTGGGGTGAAGCCAGGTGCCTTCTCAGGACAGGTGGGGACAGAAGAGGTGCAGCTGCCCAGACTGGACCCTCCCTGCCTCTCTGGAGCCTCAGCTTCCTACCCTGGCACTGTGGGTCAGTCCTGCGCCGGGAGGACTTGCGACCCTGTGGGACGGGGTGAGGAAGCTTCCCAGAGGCTGAAAGAAGGGGGGTGGCCTGGGAAGAGCCCCCATGGCCTGGAGCTCAGCCTGCTACCCTACGTAGGGCAGAGTGGAGGCGCTCAGCCCACGACCCAGCTGCCGCCAGCTGAGCCTCTGGGAGCAACAAGGTAGCTCCAGCCCTCACTGCCTCAGCCAGCCCTTCAACCCACCGGTTTGTTGACCCTCCTTATTAGGCGTCTCTTGTTTTCTCTCTGCCACAGGACCTTATGGCCCTTGAGAACAAGATTCCCCCGGCCCCACCTCCATCTCAGCTGAGAACCTCATGTTTCTGGGGGGCTGGGGTAGTTCTGATCTTTAAAAACGCCCACAAGGAGGGTTCTGGAACAGGGCCGTCACTGGCTTTGTGGTTTTCTGGACTCAGTCTGTTCTCTCAGCTAGAGGCTGGAAGTGCGGGATCAGGGTGTCCTCGGGGCTGCCCTCCCCCTGAGGGCCAGGGGAGGACGCGTCTTTGTCTCCTCCAGCTTCTAGTGGCTGCGGCCGCTCCAGTGTCTGTCTCTGTGGTCATGTGGCCTTCTTCCCATGTGTCCATGTCCCTAGACCTCCCTCCTCATGAGGCCTCCAGTCACTGGGTCAGGACCCACCCTGATCCAGCCTGAATTCATCTCAACAAATTACATCTGCAAAAACCCTGTTTCCAAGTAGAGTGACATTCAAAGGCCCCGGGGGGTTAGGACTTCAATATGTCTCTCTGTGGGACACAATTTACCCAGCACTGCCCACAGAGTATCTTCATACAAATTAGATAAAGACACCCCGTCTTGCAGGTAGGCATGGAGCAGCAGCAGAGCACAGGCTGGGGTTGAGCCCCTTGCTTGCCCTCAAGCTTGATACCCTTGTGCAGTGAACAATCTGCACAATTGTAAGCAGCAGCCCTGTTCTAGAACCTCTCATTTATAGGTTTAACATCCATCCCAGGTAAAATGTCCAGACTGGAATTTCAGTTTCAACCTGGGCCAGAAGGTGTTTTGAAGCCCAAGGGAGGAGCCGAGGCAGGGGGCCAAGGCAGGGTCTGCAGCAGGTGAGGCCGGGGGTACATTATCTGCAGAGAATTTAAGAACAATCACAACTGAGCATAAGATGATCTGCTTTTTATTACCACCATGCACCACTATTCTAAACAGGGTAAACCAAATCCTCCATTGGTTTTAGTTCTTTTTTTTTTTTTTAAAGATTTTATTTATTTATTTGACAGACAGAGAGATCCCAAATAGGCAGAGAGGCAGGCAGAGAGAGAGGGGGAAGCAGGCTCCCCACTGAGCAGAGAGCCTGATGTGGGGCTCGATCCCAGGACCCTGAGATCATGACCTGAGCTGAAGTCAGAGGCTTAACCCACTGAGCCACCCAGGTGCCCCTCATTGGTTTTAGTTCTAAACAACCACTACAGCGTTTCCAGGTGAGCACGTGCTTAGTCTCTGTCTTTTCGTGAACACTGTGGCCTATGTGGAAGTTGCTTGAAGAACTGGGACATGGCAGCCACCCAGGCATTCACATCCATCTTGAGGGTGGGGGGCTTTGGGACCGTGGGCAGTCATGGCGCAGTGGAACTGCACACCCCTGACACCCAGGGTAGTCAGTGTCCCTCCGGAAAGCACAGTGACCACAAAGACAAAGACAAACCTCGAGCTCCTCCAAGTTTGCCATTCTGTGAGAGTGCTGGGAGTTTTTATTAGTGTTTAAACCTTCCGACAGTGAAAGGTGTGAGGTGAGGGGTAACCCTTCTATATCCTGAACACAGTGGTCGCTACTAACCTGTGATTAAATGGTAAAGAATGCCCCCCCCCCGACCCCGGTGGTTCAGTTGGTGAAGCGTCTGCCTTTGGCTCAGGTCATGATCTCAGGGTCCTGGGATCAAGCCCCGCATCGGGCTCCTCATTCAGCAGAGAGCCCGCTCCTCCCCTTCCCGCCATCCCTCCCCTTTCTCTCTCACGCTGTCTCTCTCAAATAAATAAGTAAAGTATTTTTTAAAAAAACGGCCAAGAGCAGCATGCATGCACAGCTTCCTGCTGTGGATATTGGTTAACTACAGTTAATCCACCCAAGTTGTTACCACTTGCAGAATGGCCAGAGGGCACTCGGGGACCTCTCTCTACTACCTTTGAACCTGTAATATAGTTCAAAATAAAAACTTAAAAAGGTAATGGGGGACAAGAATGATCTCAGAAACCAAGCCAAACCAAACCAACAAACAACCCCCCCCCCAAGACACCACAATGGTCCAAATCGCAAAGCGTAATCATTTTGTTTGTGAGTGTACATTTATTCTGTGTGTGAACTATTTTACTGCATTCAGATATCTTTGAAATTGAGATTTATTATTCCTTTAAAATTATGTCACTTATTTGATTTCTATTTAAAGGTTATTAAACCATAACAGACCAGTATATAGGCTGAAGGTTTTCCCCTTGGAAAAGTGCATTCAAGTCGGTTAGAGGTATCAACCCACTGGCTTCTTCCTATTTTGTGTGATACATATATATTTTTACCGGCATGTAGTTCAGGAAAAGTCAACTGAGTTCCTTTACTGTCATGATGGTGGCTAAGACTAACGTCATTTCGTGATTATAACAGAAAACAGTTTTGTCACGTGGTGATGGGGCGCTAAATAAGGCAGGCTGGGTGCGGTGCTGGGCCCCGGTCGGCCTGTTAGCTGGAATCATCTCTCCCATCTTGGGGCCTGAACCCAGCTCTGCCCAGCGCCCTCCACCCTCTGACCCATCTGTACATCTGGAGCTTGTTATCTGTGAGGTAAACGCAGGTGCGCCAAAGGCCCGAACGCTGGCTCTGCGTTTGGTTCCCGGGAGGGAGACAAGTTGCAGGAAGCTTTGCCCCCAGAGATGAAAGCTGCCCCACTCAGATGTACTTACCAACGCTCCTGTAGGGGTGACTCTTGGTCATTTGGGACCCAGTGCACGTGCACACTGGGTTCAGGCGGGAGTCCTAACAGCAGCTGTGTTTCCTCTGTGGGCCTCCCACATAAAAGGGCCCACAGACACTGATCCTCGTGCTGTGGAAAGGAGCTGTTGGGTCCCATGTGGTGTGCCGCGTTCCACATCCTCACCACTGCACACGCGTCACTGCTCTCAGCTGCTCTCTACACAGCCCAAGTACCCCTCCACCCCGGGCCTCAGTTTCCCCGTCTGCAATTGGATGGCTCTCCAGGTGCCTGCCAGTGCTGATGTCATATTTGCCCCCAGATGTCATTGTCCAGGACCCACCCATTCCTCCCTGCATCTACTCAGTCCATGAGCGAGCCACCCACAATGGTCCTAGGGGCTGGGCACGGTCTTCTCCCCCTTCTAGGTAAGGAAACTGAGGTGAGCTACATTGGCAACTTGCCTGTTTACTCTGTAGTGAGCGTGGAGCTTGAACCTCAGTGCTCACAGCACTCACTGACCACCAGGCCTCCCTTCCTCCACTGCAGGCAGAAACAGACTTGAAGTTCCCAGGACCAACTGTGTACCAGTGAAATTGAAAGCCTGGTATGGTAGGGAGCCCACTAACACTGCAGGTGTGCAAGCAGAGGCAAGGTTATTTGTCAGGCAGGTTGTGGGAGGTCAGATAGAGGAGTGGGTGAGACCCACAGGTGTCGAGGCAGCATCGTATTAGTATTGGAGGCAGACATTGTAATAATATTAACTCTTCCTATCCATGAGCATAGAATGTGTTTCCATGGATTTGTGTCTTTTTCAATTTTTTTATCACTATCTTATAGTTTTCAGTGTACGCATCCTTCCTTGGTTAAATTTATTCCTAAGTATTTTATTCTTTTTTGATGCAGTTTTAAATGGGATTCTTTTCTTTTTTTCTTTGAGAGAGCACGGGTGCTCATGCGCGCGTGCGCGCACACACACACACACAAGTGGGGTTAGGGGGAAAAGGGCAGAGGGAGAGAGAGAATTGTAAGCAGGCTTCACGCCCAGCTCAGAGCCCAATGCGGGGCTCAATCTTACAACCCTGAGATCATGACCTGAACAAAAATTGAGAGTTGGAGGCTTAACCCACTGTCCCACCCAGGAACCCTGGGATTATTTTCTTCATTTTTCTTTCCAATAGTTCAGTATTAGTGTATATAAACAGAACAGATCTTTGTATATTGATTTCGTGTCCTGCAACATTACTGAATTCATTTACGAACTCTAGAAATTTGGGGGTGGAGTCTTTAGGGTTTACTGTATATAATACCATGTTTCTGCACATAGTGACAGTTTTGCATTTCCCTTTCCAATTTCAGTGCTTTGTATTTCTTTTTTTTTCCTCATGACCCAGGCTGAGAGCTTGCGTTTTTATATCTAAATGGATTTTTTTGTTGATGACACTGAATTGGGTCTTGCTTTTTTATCTGACTATCTCTGCCTTTTAGTATGAACATTTAGACCACTAACATTTAATATGGTTATCCATATGGTTGGATTTAAAGTCTACAATATAGATATTTTTTTATTTTCCTTTATTGTCTTTTTACTTTTATCCTTGCCTCCTTTTAGGGCAAAAAATTTTTGTGGTTTCAGTATGTCTCCACGGTTGTTTTATTAGTCACTCTAGGGTTTACACCAGTCACAATCTATGTTCAGATAATATTACATTATCTCATTTGTCATATATGAATCTTACAACAGTCAACTTTGCATGCCCTCCCTCCCCCACTCTGTGTGTTGTTGTTGTACATTTTAATCCTGCATATGCTGTAAACCACAGAATACACTGTTGGTTTTTGCCTTAAACAATCCATCTTCCTTTAAGAAGATTTAAAAAAAGGGAAAAATGTATTTAGAATTTATGTACAATTTGCCAGTGTAGATGTTCTACGTTACTTTTCTGTAGGAACACAGTTTCTTCCTGGTTCCGTTAGTTCTTGAAGCAGCGGCTTTAACATTTCTTGTAGTTCATGTCTGCTGGTGAATAGTTCAGCTTTTCTTTCATCTTTCTTGAAAGATGTGTTCATGGGGTATAGAATTCTGGGTTGATACATATTTTTTCTTTCAGCACTTAAAAGTGGTGCTGTATTGTGCTATGGTCTGCGCAGTTTCTGGACAGAAGACCACTGTCACCTCTAGTCTTGCAATGTGCCTTTCCATCTCCAGCGACTTCACTTATCATGTACCTTTGTGGAGTTGTCTTTATATTTCTTCCTTTAGCATTTGCTGAGCTTCATGGATGTTTGGGCTTGTCATTTTCCTCAAATGTGGAAATTTTCAAGTATAATGTCTTCAAATATTTTTATGTTTTTCCTCTCCTCCTGGGACTCCAATTACAAGTATATCAGACCACCCAATATTGTCCCACAGCTCACTAATATTCCCGGGTTTTTTGAGTATTGTTTTTCTCTGCGTGCTTTAGTTTGGATACTCCCAAATTGCAAGCTGCGAGGTCGCTGATCTTTCCTTCTGCAGAATCTTATCTTCTCTCAGTCCTATCCAGTTTATTTTTCACCTCGGTGTCACAGTCTTCATCTCTACAGCTTCCACGTGGGTCTTTTTCACACCTTCCATTTTTTTCCTCACAATGTGCACATTCTCCTTTACAGCCTTGAACACAGTTACAAGATTTTTAATATAGCTGCTTAGTATCTTCATCCATTAGCGCCATTACCTGTCACTTCTCGGTCTGTTTGTATCGACTGATTTTTCTCTTGGTTGTGGGTCCTTTTCCCTGCTTCTCTGCATCTCCGGTTGTTTGAGGATATTATCAGCTCTGCAGTGCTGTTCAGTGCTGCATAGCGTTATGTTATTTTGCAGAGTGTTGCATTTTGTTCTGGCTGCAATTACTTGCAGATGAATCTAATCCTTTCGAGTTTTGATTTTAAGATTTACTACAGGGAGGGGCACCTGGGTGGCTCAGTGGGTTAAGGCCTCTGCCTTCGGCTCAGGTCATGATCTCAGGGTCCTGGGATCGAGCCCCGCATCGGGCTCTCTGCTCAGCAGGGAGCCTGCTTCCCTTCCTCTCCCTCTCTGCCTACTTGTGATCTCTGTCAAATAAATAAAAAAATAAAATAAAATCTTAAAAAAAAAAGATTTACTACAGGGATTTCAGAGCAGCTCTGAAATCTGAAATCTGGGTCTAGGGATAATTTAACCCTGCTACTAGGGATGGCCCTTGAGAACACATTGCCCAGTGTCCCAGGCAGTATGGACTATGGGAACAAAGACTATTCCCAGCCTGATCTAAACTCCCAAGAACTGTTGTCTGCTGCTTTCTGGATCTCTTTCATTGCTCTCAGAGAGTTTCCTCCCCTATACGCACGAGGACTCTGACAAAGACTTGGTGGAATGCCTCTATAGACACCTGGA
Source organism: Lutra lutra (assembly GCF_902655055.1). Lineage (NCBI taxonomy): Eukaryota > Metazoa > Chordata > Mammalia > Carnivora > Mustelidae > Lutra > Lutra lutra. Next base: position 3,905,869 of record NC_062290.1, on the reverse strand, counting down.
ACTCTGTCTACAGCACCATCCGCTTCTGCACTCTGTCCTGAATTGTCTAACTTTCTTGATGCCACCATCTGTGTCCTGAGCGCAGTGGGACCTCTGAGTCCTGCTCTGCTGCACAGACATCACCCCAGGCAGTGATTTGGGACACCTGTGGGGCTCACCCGACTTTTCACTTCTCAGTCCTGTGCTACCTGCTTTATGATGCCTGGAAACTCTTGCTCCAGACATTTTCCCAAGTGTTCTATTTTTGTATGGCCAGAGGGCAATTCCCATAATGTTTAATCCTTCGTGGACAGGAGTAGATGTCATCCACTGAGTTCTTAATTTCAGTTATTACGGCTTTCAATTCTAGAATTTCTGTTTGATTGTTGTTAATGGTTTCCAGTTCTCTGAGAAGAATTTTCCGTGTTCTTATGGGATGTATTGAAGACATGAAATACAAAACTTAAGTATTTTAAATTTCTTGTCTGATAATCCTGGTATCAGGGCATTCTGTGGGTCTGTCTTCAGTCTTAGTTTTTTCTCTTAATTTTTGGTCAATTGTTGTCTTTTTGTGTGCCTTCCTAAATCTGGCTAAGTGCCAGACCTTTGTGGTTTACAAACTATGAAGACAGCTTGAGACTTTGGATTCTTTCTTACAGAGAGATTTACTTTTGCTTCTAGCGGGCCATTAGGAAGGGACAGGCTACCTTATTACATGAGACACTGAGCTGCCTTGAAGCTGCCTTTTGTCCTTGTGATTGATGATCTGCTTCCTGTCTGCCCTTTCGGTTAGAGTGTACCCCTCCAGGGACCCAGTAGAGAGCCTGGGGTATTGGACATCCTCCCCTCCTTGCCCACCTCCGAATGACAGTTGCCCCAGGCCCATGGAGTCACCAACAGTGACAGTGAACTTCATAGCCTCTGCAGCAGCAGCAGCGTTTGTAACTGGCAGATACTTTCCTTGAGGGGGAAATGTACCAGACATTGGGCTCCCCTCCCTGGGCTCTTTGCAATGCTGTCCAAAGACACTTATTTGTACTGGCTCCGTCTTTTATAGTCATTCTTGGTTTGAGGGTTAGTTCAAGACAAGCTGGTTCACTGTTACAGGAAATAAAACTCAGCCCTGATTTCTTCCTAGTAATATCTTTTGAGCCTGAGATGGCAGAGGCTGTGCCCAGTGGTGAAACCCACATAACTGAAAACTTCCCTGTAGTCGAGGCTGACTCGGAGTTCCTGAACGCTGAGGCTGGAAACGTGAACAGGACCCTCCCCACCCCGTAATGAAGCCAGGCAGCAGAATCCTTGAACTCCAACAACTTTGTACAGAAGAGATTTACCGCTATGACACATGCAAATGCCTTGTTAGAAAGGGCGTGGCCAGCTAGGCATATTAAGCTTAGGGACATGGTTATCCTATTAATATCCAGGAACTAGATATTAATATCCACTCAAGGGACCGTTGCTAGCAAATCTAAGTCAGGTTTCTGAGGGTATATCATAAAAATCTAGTCCAGGTGCTTGCATTAAGCACTGGACCTCTTTCCTCAGTTGCCCCCAGGAGAATTTCCCCCCCCCACACCTTGATGTCCAAGAGTACCTCAGGCTCAAGGCTAAACTTCTGTCTTTTCCCCAGATCCCTATTTTTCAGAGAAAAACTTCTGAAAGGACACTGATGATACTATTTTAATAGAGGCCACATCTAGGGAGTTTAACTGTGGGACCAGAGAAGAACAGAAGGTGGAAGGCTGCTTTTGCTTTGTAGCTTTTGCTCTCTCCAGTCTTGAAAACAAATTTAAACGATGAATTGGTATCACCCTCATGGCACGGCTGGCACAAGGGAGGGAGAGTGGATCTGATGGGCAAGCAGACTACAAGTGCACCAGCCCAGGTTCAAGTCCAGTGGTCCCCACATGCCTGTGTAGCTGGTTTGGGAAAGCCAGGTTCCAGTCAGGCAGCATGCCTCGGAGAAGGCTGCCCATCCCAGACTGTCTGGTCGCGACACTCGTCTCCGCAGCCGGGAGACGTGGGCAAGAGTGAGCTTGTATGAGCCGAGAGAGGACAGACAGACAATGGTGATGGATTGTAGCTCACTCCGAGTCAGCCTCGACTACAGGGAATCTTGCCCCCGACTCGCCTGATGCAGGTTCCACCTGATTCCTCAGCCAAGAGCGAGGCCGGTGGCGGCCGTGACCAGCTGGCCACCAAAACTGGGACGCAGCCACCCTGCAGCCTCCTTTGTGTCCCTGTGTGACCCCATGAGTAGATGTGGCCAAGGGAATGGGAGCAGAAGTGCTCTCCTCTCTTTCTGTCCCCGCTGTGTTGGTTTTCTCGGGCGGTGGTAACAACGCGCTGCACGCCAGGAGGCTTTAGCATCAGAGACCATGGTCTCCCGGTCCCAGGGGGGCGTCTGAGGTCCAGCGCCGACAGGTCGGTTTCCCCTTAGGCCTTTCTTCTCCCTAGGTCGTCTTCCCCGTGTCTTTACATGGTCGTCCCTCCATGCGTGTCTGCACCCTGATCTCTCCTCGGTCCTGCTGGGTTAGGGCCTACCCTAATGACCCCATTAGAATCAGTCACATCTGTAAAGACCCCACTTACAGAGAAGTCACCAGAGCTTAGGGCTTAGACTCAGAAATACTTTGAACTGAAAAAAATATTGAAATATGCGACGTGTCCGTACAGCAGCGCAGACGGTGTCTGGTGCCCCGCGGACGGGTAGAGAGGGGGTGCCTTTGCACAGTATAGCCGCCGTGGCTGGAGCAGTGGCCGGAACTGGAGCCACCAGCCACTTGGGTGTGTGGCAGCCCACTGTCCTCCTTCAGGAGCTCCCACATGCGTCTGACTGTCGAGGGCAATGGGGACACTGCGGGTGTCACCGGCTTCCTTCGGGGCTCTGAGGGCGGCATTGGTTTCTTCAGTCTCCTGGGAGGGGGTCTGCTTCCTGCTCACCAGTCTGTGGGGAGCAGAGGGTGCGGGTGGACCACTTGGCCTTTCCTGCCATGATGTTGAACCTATACCCTCCCGGGTCACAGTGTGTATCTGTTCCCAGAGATCATGCTCACCTCTGACCTGACTGTGGGCTTACAGGCAACGGGGAGGGGCTGTGCTGTGTCTTGAACGGAACGAGGCTCCGTCTTGGAGGCGTTTGCCCCGGCAAAGTTAGCAGAGGGACATAAAGCAGAAGAGCCTCTCCTTGGACAGCAGAAGACGTCACTTCCGCTGCTGGTGGAGGCTGAGAGGGAACTGTGGGCTCCATATCACCAGTTTCTTCCGGGTCCAGCCAGATTTCTCCATTCTGTTTCTCCACTGTCAAGTTTTAAGATCCCAGTCCTTCCTGATCAATACCCTAAGTTTCACATAAGAAACTTGACAATACTGAATTCCACTGTCGACATTAAGCAACCTACATCGCTAAATACTGTGCTCGATTTCCATCTAGAAATGATGCTCTACTGGGTCTTATGTGGGACCTCTGTGCTTCTCAGAAATGGCTTGGGCCAAGATTAACACCTCCCCAGCTCCTCGTTTTCTCTCGGAAAGAGCTCAAGTGCACCCACTTCTGCTGTAACAGTCAAACGCAGCAGCCACTGGGATCGCAGTCCAGTGCTGTGGTCCACAGTGTGTCATGGTTACCAGCCTCTCACCTCCCCTGGGCAAGGAGCTCAGCACGGCGCAGGAGCCCGAGGGCACCCAACGACCTCCAGATTCCATCTGTACAGTCCCAGCACCAGTCCTCTATCAGTTTGGATCCAAGAGAGGGACAGAAACCACATAGCGATTTAAAGGGGAAGTTTAGTCTGAGGAATTGGTAAGCTGTGATTAGGGAGTAATGCAAAGATGAAAAGGGATCTCTAAAGGGAACCGGATGGCTGGAAAAACAGTCCACGGTTCTTCACAGGAAGAACACACAGGCCACGTTGTTCTCGTACGGGGCGCACAGGGAAGCACGGACTTGGAGGGAGTCCTGGTTCCTTCCTCAAGCCTGGGGCTCACACGTCATCAGGGGAGGTGCGGCTGCAACCCCCAGGAGGGCCCAGGGTTTTGCTTGCTGCTGGCCAGCGGTCACCTGCAGTCTCTGGGCAGCAGGAAACGCCTTCTCATTGCCGGGACAGCACATGGTCTCAGGAGCAAGGCGTTCACGCGGGGTGTATTGCAGCTGCAGAGCCACCAAGCCAGTTCCGGGGGCCGTGAGATTTCGGGGGACATGCGTTCCGGGGCTCTGGGCGTGTGCCTGGGGCAGACGGAGCCCCACTGGCGGTTCCCAGAGGATGTGGCAGAAGAGAGAAGCGGATACAGCCGCGGCTGCCCTGGGGCTAGCGCTGGCCCTCTGGCGCCCTCTGCTGACACGGCTTGACCTCACACCCTGGCCGGGGACCCGCGCTCGGAGCCCAGGCTGTCCGCGGAGGTGCTTCCGGCAGCGAGGAGCCCTGACGTGTGCGCCAGCAGAGGAGCCGCGCCAGTGCGTACCAGCGGGGGGGGCGGGGGGCAACAGGGGCTCGTCGATGGGACGGAGAACGCCACTCCGCAGCGGAAAGTCGCAAGTTGCCGGCACACGCACGCGTAGTCGCGAAGGCGTGCAGGGCGGGGCGAGAGGCTCAGCGGGCGCGGTGTCAGCCGCGTGGGGCTCGGGGAGAAGTCGTTGCGGGGGCGGGGCACGCAGAACCTTCTGGGATGCTGGGGGTAGAGTCCTGCTGGTTAAGTGGCTGGACGTTGTTCAAGACTCAAAGTTCAACACTGAGACGAGCGCATATGAGTCCTGTAAGTTATGCCACAATAAGGCTATTTTTAAAAAGTTAGCGGGAAAGCTGGCCTCTCAGGAAAAGCAAGACTCCTAGGAATGCAAACCATCCGATATAGGGGCGAGGACCCCACGCCGAGGGGCCGGCTGACAGCAGAGAACATGCCCGGGGCGGCGGGAGCTGACAGATGCCGACTCTGGCTTCAGGACCAGCCGTTCAAATGAACACCGTCAACGCGCACTTCTTGGTGGCTTTCCTTCTGGGGCGGGGTGTGTAAACCGAGTTTTCCTCCTCCTACTGTTTACTCAGCAATTTTGGCTGTGATGAATTTCCATGACTTTTGGAGGGGGGTCACAAAATTTCCAGGTAGGACTTTGAGCTAGAACAGGAATGAGCCTCCCGACGTTATTATGGGGAGTAATGGGACTTTGTGCGTCCCCTCCTGGGCGTGAGAAGGGAGAATCCCCACAAAGCGTGACCATGTCCTATTGGAAAAGTGTGAGGCTTCTATTCTTTGTGGATCACAATTTGGACACAGGTGATGGGTGGTCACGATGCTAGATTCCTGCTGCTGTCACTGTGGCCCACCCCTGCGTCCTGACCGAGGTTGCTCTGCAGGGGGAGGGGCATCGCTGTGCTCCCAGGACTCCAGGGAGGGCAGGGCGACTCTGCATCCCAGCACCTGCCCCGGGGAGTGGATGGTGGTCCCAGAGCAGGAGTGATGGCGGCCCCTGGGGTCCTGGTTATTGTTCCTTCCTTTTTGCTCTTCTAGACCTTCTACCTCACTGGTAACCAATTCTCTGTATGAATGTTTCTGTGTAAACTCCTGCTGGGGTTTCTGTTTTCTTGACTAAGACTGTGGCGAATACAGCGTCAAAAACAGTGGTCCTACATTACACGGTCGACACAATGGCCTTGCACAGGGCCGGGTGGAGATGCGCTGATGACCTGACACCATTTAAATGGGTGGTTTTAAAGTATTTGTTCAGCACTTACTTAGCAGAAAGGCTGAGCATGCTAACTAAATGAAGGCAGGGCCCAGAAGGAAGAAAGGCTCCGGGTGGGGCCCCTCCAGCCTGTCCCTACCTCTGAATTTATTTCTGGCCCCGAATCTGCGGTCTCTCCTTAGTAAAGAAAGCCCTGTGAGGAAGGGCAGCATCCTCTCTGGAGGTGACCTTCTCCTCCCCTGCTCTCTCCCCTGAGGGCAGATCTGGAAAAGATGTTGTCTCTACCTTGCTGCTGCCTTCCCTGACTTGGGCTGTTCTGCCCTGGCTAAAAGGAAAAATGGTTTTTCCTAAGTCTCGGGTGCTCCTGAAAGGGGTGGCTTGGCCCTGCATGTCCCTCCCACCACTCCTGACCCCCTGCCCCAGACGTCCCCATCGTAACCGTTTAGGCCATGACACAGAAGGCACACAGAAGTTGGAAAAGAGTGGAAACAAAGGATTTGAATAAGAACCAGCGTCTTGGAACTTATTCATATGTCCAGAGTATAATAGAAAACCACCAGTTCAACCAAGATCCAGGCACATCTCGACGTCATTGAGAAAAGACAGTGAACAGGAGCCAACACTGAGAGGACACAGATGCTGGAATTATCCAGCAAGGATTTTAAAGGAGCCATTGCAGAAACGCTCCAGTGAGCAAGTAGGAACCTGCTGGCGACAAATGAAAAAAAAAAAACAGAAAGTCTACGTAAAGAAATAGAAGATGTAAAGAAGGATCAGAGGAGACATTTAGGCGTGGAACCTACAAATGAACGACTCAGTGGACGGACGAATGGCAGGTGGACAGGAGAGGACGGAGGAAAGAGTCAGTGAGGTCAAAGGTGGAAGGACAAATTACGTGGCCCCAGCGATGAGAAAATGGATTGGAGAAACAAATGAACAGAGCCCCCAGTGGAACGATGACAAAAATCGCCCATGGACATACTGGCATCTCACCTGGAGAAAGAAGGTGGGCTGAAAGATGCTCAGGGAAATCCCTGCTAAAATTCCCCAAATTTAGCAAAAAACATTAACCTGCAGATGGGAGAAGTTGAGGATAATACAGGATAACCTCAATGAAACCCACACCAGAACCCACCACCGTCAGACGGAAAACAGAAGCAGAAATCTCAGGTGGCCGGAGAAATGAGGCCTCGTCTACAGAGTGAACAGGCCGCCGGCCGGCTGACTCGCTGCCAGAAACAGTGGCAGCTGGGGGATGTGGCGCGTCTCCCCATGAGCGGGGACAGAAGACAGCTGGGGGCCTGGAATCCTGCCCCCACCCATGGGGACACCTGTCAGGAACAAAGAGGAGAGCGAGACAGGCTCTGAAACAAGGAAGACCGAAGTCAGTCCCCAGCAGATTGCTCTAAAAGATCTTCTCAAGACTGAAATGACGAAGAAGGATATTGGAAACCGTGCGAAGGAGCCAGAGAGACGCAAAAGGTAAAGGTTTGGGCAGATCCAGCGGTCTTCGCTTCTCTCCTCGAGCCCTCTCAATCATGCTTGGTGGTTGAGGCAGGTCGGTGTTGGGGTGGCCCTAGGAGTAGGAGTAGCCAGGCGAGTGGTACCTGGCGCTCGAGTGGCTTGCCTGTGCCAGCTGGCCCAGCGTCCCCGGCAATGCCTGATGCTCTAGGAAGCAGCGCGGGTCATCGTCAGTAGCTAAAGCAGGAGATGTGAGAACACAGCACAAAGCCAACAGAAGGCCATCCACTGGTAAAAAAGATTAAATCCTCCTGTTTTCTCCCATAAATGTGGCAGCAAAGTACAGGGAGGAAGAAATCCGCCCAGCGCTTCTGTTCTCAAGCAGCCAGAGTCAAGGTGGTTGGGAAACCTTCAGGGAGGGGTGGGTTCTTCCTGGCCTCCCCCCGCCCTCCATCGCCCACCGGGTCAGAACTCCAGCATCTAGCAAGGTTTTCTCCCCATCTCCCCATTTTCTGTCCTGAACACACTTTGACCCAAGCTCCCACTTTGGAACATCAGGAAAAAGCTCTATTTGCTGCCTTTTTCATCTGTTAACACTAATGAGGTTGTGAGCTAATCAACAAAGTCACTGGTTAATTGGCTTTCCTTTCTTCCAGTTATGTCAGTAGAAATGACATTTTTCAGAGCATCAAATGCATTCCCCAACCTGAAATCTGGGTCTGGGCCACATAAAAAGGTTTTCTGCTGGGGTCGCCTGGTGGCTCAGTCATTGAGTGTCTGCCTTCGGCTCATGTCATGATCCCAGGGTCCTGGGACTGAGCCCTGCATCAGGCTCTCTGCTGGGCCAAGCCTGCTTCTCCCTCTCCCCCATTTGTGTTCCCTCTCTCGCTGTCTGTCTCTCTCTGTCAAATAAAATCTTAAAAAAAAAAAAAAAAAGTTTTCCTGCTGGGCCAGCTGAGAGTAAATTGAGCAGACCGGGGTGGGAGCCGTTCAAGAAAGAAGCTGTCTCTTCCGGCCCCATTTCCTCGATGGGGTCTGTTTCACAGTGGGGAGGGGACAAGTCTGCGCCGGGAGACCTGTCACTAACGAGCTGTGGAACCTTGGGCAGGTCAGCTCCCTGAGCCCTGCCCACACGGTGGGTACAAATCCACCCGATCTAGCCTTTGCAAAGAAGTAAAAACATGCTGTCAGCTGCAGCTCACTACAACACACCCTCCTTTTCAGAGGCTGGAGCACGAGCACAAGAGCAGAGGTCCAGTCACAGAGCTGAATCACGAAGCAGGAAAGGAGAGGGGATGTCTTTGGCCTGGAGAGCAGCACAGCGAAGGTGAGGAGGGCAGCGCGTACCTGGAAGACTGCCTGGAGTTGGCACCGCCAGGTCTGAGGGCACAGGGGGATGGGCAGGAGGGGAGAGGGTGCTAGCATGGGCAGGCCAAGGCCACGAAGCCCTTCTTGTGTTGCCTAGGAGCAGCAAGGGCTTGGAGGCTGTGGGGGGCCATCCATGCATCTGAAGAGGGCAAGGACCACGTCAGAAAGTGGCTGGAAAACCCTGCCCCTAGGAGGAGGTCTCACTGTTGTAATGCACTAAAGTAACTGGAGGGCAGGTCAGGGGGCTTCTGTGCAGGCCCCCAGCTTCAGTCTGGCTCAAATCGCTCATGCAGGGGCGTGTCTGGGGGAACACTTGGCCTTGTGTCTCCCTGGGAGCTGCTCATTCTGCAGAACAGACCCGTTCTTTCCCTGCTCTGGTCCTTCCTCCTTGGCCCTCACAAGACACCCTGGTCTGTTCCTGGGATCACTGCCTTCCAGCTAGTGTGGCAAGGCTCTCCATCCAGGGCTCCCCAAACCGCCCACCCTCATTTCTCAGGATTTCTTTATAAAAGAAAACAAAAGAGGAACACCAACATTAAAAGCACATTTTAAAAGTTCTTTAGACAGTTTAAATCTTCATCTTGCATGGTTCAGGTTGAAAACTTTGATTCCCAACCATCCGTCCCAAGGATTCTACTGCCCCCGTATGTTTTTTCGGGCCGGGGGTCCTCGGTCACGTGTCCCGCGCCGCACAAGGCTTGCAAGCCAGGATTTCCATCCACATCGAACCCGCCGTGTCTTTAGTCTGGCGAAGCCCGTTGCTTCTGGTTCTTGTCTTGATCAGTATTCGATGAATTTCTTGCCATAGTAATAGTTCATACCTTTAAAGTGTGATTGGGCTCTTTCAGACATCGATACAAAATTAAAATGTAGTTGTGAAGGTGTTTCCAAATCTCAACCAGCAACGCCCTTCTTTATCGGCTCCCCCTGCCCCTGAATGAGAGACCGAGTACTTGGAGTGGCCCAGCAGGTCCAGCCTTGTGCTCCTGCCTCCCCTCAGCCACTCCTCGCTGCCCTCCTCCCACCCCAGGCTGCGCTGCATTTCTGGGGGGCTTGGGGCCTGATTTCCATGAACTGCTTCTGTATAATGACAACAAATAAGCTGACATCCATTTTAAGATCCAGGGCAGAACTGGGGTCTTGACCTTTCTCTCGGGTCTTGGTTCCTCCGTCCACAAGGCTGGACTGGACTGGAATTGGGCCCCAAGCACGGGATCTGGGATTCCCAGGGAGCCTCGGAGATGTGAGCGATCGGCAAACGGCACACAGCACGGTCGGGGGAGGGACTTGCCCTCACGGTTCCTTAGTTACACCTGAAGGAGCGGCTACTCTACCTGTTAGGCCTCCACGTTCAGAAGGAGAAATTAATTGTCCACAGACATGAGATGGGGTTCTACAAGCACAGCTGGGGTTCTGCGAGGCCGAATAGAACCAAAGCCATGTTTCTCTGCTTTTAAATGAAATTCTGTCAATTTAATAATGTGACCGGATCATCCAGGCAACAGGGCCGAGAAAGGAAAAAGAAGTGTACTCTGGCCTTACAGATACCTTTCAACACATGGCTCATCCTGGGAGGTGGACACCGGCGCACATCCTTCTACTGAAGATGGAAACCAGTGGAGGAAGCTCAGGAAATACTGAACTCAAAGAAAACCCGCACGCAGTGCGCACACGCCGTGGTCACGGCTCTCAGTGCTCCCGTGCTCCTGCCTTCACTCAGAGCGCCCATTTCCTTTAAAAATTCAGTCTTGGTCGTTCTCTGTATTAAGGACGAGCTTACATGCGTGCGGTTACTCCTTTGACCTGGAGACACCCCCAGTCTCCCCGCGATCACTCACATTAGTAAGAAAACCAGTGAGCCCCATCCAGACCTCCCACTCCCCATCCACCGCTCTTTCTAGTACATTCTGTTTCCCTCATATTGGCCTGGAGGCTGCCTTTTGAACAGATTTAATAAGGATCAGGCTCAGGCTCTGGCTAAATTCGAGTGTGCCAGCCCCCACAGCCACTAGGAATCCCAAGCTAGCCTGTCAAGATCACGCCGTGTCTGGAAACAGCCACGGGGCTGAGAAGGAAGCAGCACACCGACCCTGTGCTGTCCTCCCTCGCCAGCGGCCGAGCTGAAGGAACGCAGAAGGGTAAGGAGCTCTTGCTGACTCACGTGGTCTTGCACCATCTGTGAGTGTGGGCCTTATCCATTCTGGAAGGTGAACACCCTCATGAAATGCCTCAGGTGTGCCCATGGCTGAATGATGGCTGGAGTTTCCCTGCCACAGTGATCTGTGAACTTTTCAGAGGCTGTAAGGGAGCGTCGGGAAACCGAGTGGGCTTTGTAATCAGACCATCCCGGGTTTTAGACCTTGATTCCTCCACTTAATCGGATAACTCGGTTCCTCTGGAAGCTTTATCTGTCTGTGTAAAAGGGAGCAATCCTAGTATTCTTGTCTTGTGGGGCCTCGTGGAGGCTGAACGGACAAAGCGTGCAGAGCACTTACTCAAGGAACAGGCACTCCACAAATGGGCTCCTTTGATTGTTGGAATGCCACTAAGCTCCCTCTTGAATACCTACACATTGATTTCCTCAACCCATCAATCACTTATTCCATAAACATTCACTAAGTGCCTAAGAACATGCCAGTTGCGGAGCTGCGAGCTAGGGGCAGAGACCGGCAGGGGGATGGGGGGAGACCGCACACGGCGCTAAGTGCTGAGGGTCCCCGGAAGATAAGCCCCAGCATCAGATTTTTGTATTCTCTTTTCCTCCTTCTTTTCACACATTCGTGCATCTAAGAGACAGCAAGGCTCACGGGAGCTCTTGCTGCTTTCTGGTCTCCAGAATTTCTTATAGAATCAGGGTTCTCAGGAGAGTGCCCCTGGGAGACCTGCTCTGTTCTGCAGCCTACCCCCTGCAGCGAGAAATAACCGTGTTCTCAGACAGTCTCAGTAGTACCGAAAGCGGTAGTGCTGTGGCAAGATCATCCTGGCCTCTTACTTAAAGGCTGTTGTGGTTTGGTCCTTGTCCCCAGTCGTCCTGATCTGTCATGTTGGTTTACTCCTGCTGTCAGTCCTGTCAACAAGTGTGTCCTCATGCCTCATGTTATTACAGCAGAAGTGACACATAAAATTTCAGGGAAAAGTGCATGTTACTGGAAATCAAATTACTCAGAGACCACATGTTGGAGACATTCCACTGCGCTAATTTGTTCTGTTTCCTACAAATCTGCAGCCACGAGTGACTCATCTTCAAAACAGCTCTGGAGTTGCTCATCTGGAATAACTCGAGAAAAAAAAACCCAAACCTTGTCATGGTCATCACGGAAGCAATCGATCTTACAGCACAATCATCCCAGGACGGTTAAAACTTAAAATGTGACATGAAACCAGAAGAATTTTAGAATCACAAGGTGTGAAGATTTTTACACTTCTCATGTGGAAAAGGTATTTCTAAGCATGACATTAATGGCAAAAAACATTAAGAAAATGACTAATTGAACTGGTTTCTGAGAAAATCTTAAAACTTTTTAAAAAGATTTTATTTATTGGAGATAGAGCAGGGGGAGCAGCAAAGGGAGAGGGAGAACAGGCTCCCCACTGAGCAGGGAGTGCAATGCAGGACTCTATCCCAGGACCCTGGGATCATGACCCAAGCCAAAGGCAGATGCTTCACTGACTGAGCACCCCCAGGCGTCCCAAGCTTAAAACTTTTCTATGACCAGTGATTCCCCAAAATAGTGATGTAAATTAGGAAATAAACAAAGTGCTTTCACAATTGCAAAATGAACAAGTCATTTAAGGACAGTTCATAAAACAATGTCCAATAAGCATAAACATGTTTGACCTCACCAATCAAAGAAATACAAACAAAAATGATGAGATATAGTTTTTTACCATTAAAATGGCAAAGCTTAAATTTATGGATAAGGCCACTGTTGGCAAGTATGTGCACAAACCTGCGTTCTCGCCCATTCTTAGGGGAAATATAATGGGATTAACTTTCTGGATGGCTATTTCCTAAATATAAAGAAATTTTATTTATTTTTAAAATTGCACTTAAGTTTGAGTAAATTCATGGAAAAAATGTCTTGGATGATATAAACTTCTATGTGTATTCCCCATGCTCTTCTGCCTTTCTTGAAATTTCTTTACTTAATAAAGATTTAATTTATGAGAGAGAGAAAAAAACACTCTTGAGGACACACAGTGCAAACAGTCGAGGAGGGGAAGGAGTAGAGGGGGAAGGGCAGAGGGAGAGCAGACTCCTCACTGAGTGCAGAGCCCAACATTTTGCTCCGTCCCAGGACCCCCAAGATCATGGGCCAAGCCTAAATCAAAAGTCAGACGCTTAACCGGCTGGGCCACTCAGATGCCCCCAAATTTATTTTTTTCAATGAACATGTATTTTAAATTGAAGATAGATGTATTCCTACTTTTAAAGAAAAAAGAAAAACTATATTCAAGAGCTTGGAGCAGAGTTTACCTATTATGGTGTCATTTTTGTGTCATGATGATATAACTTTTTTTTTTTTTGCCTTGGAACATATTGACATTCATTTATTTAAAGATAATGTGACATATTTGTGTTCATTAAGGTAGTCTGTGGATATAGTTAAACATGAATGTCCATTATATATTAAGAAATAAAATGAAAAAAATTGCAATCAGAGCTTTTGCGCTGCTAAAAATGGCTCATATTAAATTAAGGAACTCGCATATGGCTATTTCAAACACAACTGCAATGACTATAAGGAAACAAAATCACAACTTGGATGACTGCTATGCCAGAACATTCATTCCACTTAAAAGAGGACATTGGAGCTGAGCTAACGGTCATCTGCTTCAATACAAGCCCTCTGTCTGTTCAAGAGTGATTGTCCCTTCATCTCCATTGCACTGGGGGGGACACAGAGAGGCAGGGAAACCGTGAGTACAGTATATACTTCAGAAGAACATAACGAGATGATGCTATGCAATAAGTGGTTTTAATATTTTTTAAAGATTTTATTTATTTGATGAGAGAGAGAGAGATCATGAGCAGGGGTAGGTGAGTGGGGCAGGGGCAGACTCCCCACTGAGCAAGGAGCCTGACATGGGGCTCAATCCCAGGACCCTGGGATCATGACCTAAGCCAAAGGCAGATGCTTCACCGACTGAGCCACCCAGGCGCCCCTAAACTGCTTTAATATTAACCAAAGTATGCATGTGGCGGAAGGTTGCAAATATGGCTTAAAGATTCATACTTAGATCAGAATTTTCTTATTAATGCTCTAATTCATCCACCAGGCTACTGACCTACTCCAGTCAATCACTAATTTTCAAAGATTCACATCTGGAAAGCAACAACAGCAACAACAACAAAACCCAAACAAAGAAGTGGGGATTAAAATAAATGGAAATGCTAAAAAAATTATCATTTTAATGTAATGTAATTGGCAACTTTTTGATGCCCTTAAGAGAAAACATTATTTTGAAGGTGTTGCCGGAGACGCAGTATCACAGATCAAAGCTAAATTAAAGAGTTTCCTTGCAAGTGGCTCTAATTAGTGGCCCTCCTGGAACTTAACAGAGCTGTGTTTTCATTCCGTACCACCCACACTGCCGTCTTATCTCAACTTTACTGCTCTTTATCCGAGAGCACTGATAGGGCTCCCCTGTTTCAAAGTTAATACCCATTTGTCTGGGCAGGGTTTCCTCTTACAGAAGAATAATTAAGAAGCTTCACTGATGGATCAAATAAGTCATTCTCACGCACACCAAGATGTTGCTAGAGAGATGAGAAATAACCTTTTCATCTGCATCTTCAGAATTCTGTGTGTGATAGGCTTCTCACAATGATACTTTTACTCTAGGGTAGCAGGGAAAAGGTAAGAAAGTATATGTTAATGCATGTCAGTTCTAATCGACTTTCACCATCAGAAAATGCATCTGCGCATAAAATCTACAACTTGAATGACTCAGGCTCATGGGACTACATTGAGTTGATAACTAATTCTCTGATTTTGTTTTTCTTCCTTTATCAGTGTTTTGACTAGAAAGCCGGTAGTATTTGCTGAGAAATGTAAAAGTGCTTAAAATCAGGGTTCGTATGTGGTAACCTATTATCTCACTTTTTAAAAAGTAGAATGTGCCTTGAATTTCAAGGCGTCATAAGTGAAGTGCATGGACTCCAGCCTAGTTTCTGTGCCCGCAGTCTCGCCGGGGAGGACGAAGGACAGAGCGACATCTTGTCATCCCTCCTCCTCCAGCCCACTGAGGGGCGTCTCGGTGTGGTGGCCAAAGTGACCCGGCACGCACGGTTTCCATTCCATCGTCCTGGCTGCAGCTGTGGAAACTACTTCCCACATCCTCTCAAAGCTAGGTTCTCAGTGTAAATTAGGATTATGGGATTTGGAGGAGAAGAGAGCCTGGAGCACAGCTATCAGCTGTGTCTTGGAATCATAACCCTAGTGTGTCTCCAAAGTCATTCTCCTGGACAGTTAGTTCTGTTTGCTTCTGAGTGGGAGGCTGCAACCGCTTTAAGCCCTTAGAAATTTACAAACCTAAAGAATTTGTGTGTGATGTAAATAATGCAGTAGCCACGTTTCCACTAGAGAAACTTGCTTTTCCGTCGAAACCCGGGAAAAGTTGTCCGGAGAACATAGAATGAGGATGAAATTGGGTGGGACATTTGCACATATTGGTCAAAAAAAAATTTTGGTGGAACACCCCATCCGAATTGTCACAGAGAAATGATGTCTATGTAGTTCAGACTTTCCCTAACAGTGCTGATTTAAAATACTAAGTATTTAATTTTGGGTTGGAAAACATGATCAAAGTAAGTACGGAGTACATCTTTCCAAGGACTAAAAATATAGTCTTCATTACCAGTCGTGAGATGTGAAAATGAACTATGAGACTACAGGTTACTACTGAGTGGGCTGAGGAAGCAGCCCACACGATGCCTTATCCTCTGTGGTGCTCTCCACCCCATTTAGTACAGTTCACGAACCCATCAGGCAGCCCCCTCGCCCGCTCCCCAGTGGGGTTGTTTCAACCCCTGACTCCCCGTCCCACTACTTCCCCTCTCACTTCTGGTCGACCCTCCAACTGGCTTAGCTTGAGTCAACTGCCCCTCCATTGGCTGGCGGAGCAGAGAGTATCTCAATTAAGAATGCCACCAAGACTGCACACGAGGTGGAGTAACTCCCCCCAAAGCAAGGAGGGAACTACACTGGTGGCCATAGGAGGCAAACCCCTTAGCATACATGACCCATCATGACAGGGCACCATCTGACGCTTCAGGATGCCCTTCTAGTCCTCTCTTCATACCCAGCTGTCATATATGCGACACCCTTTCCCCTACATACTTTTGTACTATCATTCCCTACACTTAGCCTGTCCCCTCCAGTTCATTTTCAAGAACCCCATTCAGTTATCACCTCTTGAGGCCTTCTCTGATAACTCCCTCCTTCCTTGTCTCCCCTCTAGGATGGACACATTCCCACACCATTCAGGGTTATCCTGATAAGTTCAGGTCCTCTGTGCTCCTTTCTCCCGATAGACTGTGGGCTCCATACAGGCAGGACAATGTCCAGCTTACCCGACTAACCGCCAATGCTTAATGCAGCATCAAGTAGTGGAGAGCCATCTAAACCAGCCCTGTTGCTTATTAATAAACCCAGTATGGGCACTGTCCCTTGGACAGTGCTGAGAAAAAGCAAGCTCAGCTGTTCAACTCTCCTTCACTCTACTGTTTGTCCGAGCCCATTCCTTTCACAATGTTACTCTATTGTTTAGCCGTTGACCATATTTTTACATCGGTGTATTATGTGAGGTCTGCTTCTTGAGCTAGAAGAGTAGCCTTGTCCTCATCTTATTACCGTTGTCAGCCCTAGAGCAGCGTGGCCCTCCTCGATTTAGCACACAAAATTATATTCCTTAGTCCCTGTGCTTGTGACGCCGCACAGCAGCTGATACCAGGTCCTTTGGTAGATCTCAAAGCCTTCTGCGTTCTGGTTTGCCACCAGGTATCTGCACTGCGGGGCTAGTAATGCCTGTCGCGGGCTTGCTGGGAATTCATTAGGAAAAGACACGTAAAGCATCTAGTACGGGGTCAGCCACAGAGCATGCCCTCACCCAGACGAAGCTCAGTACGTGCGGGAGAAAGGCTTGTGCGTACTGAGCTGCGAGATCCGGGACCAAACAAACAGCCCCACTAGACCTAGCGATCCGCTACTCGTCTGTCGACCGCATCCTTCCCTGCTTCTCTGGAAGATTTCCCTGAGGGCAGAACCGTGCTCGGACCCCATTTCCCAGCTGAGTGAGGTGCTAAGACTGTAAGATGTAGGTAGAGGCTGCCAGGCGGGGCTTCCGCAAGGCCGAGCTCCCAATGTCTCGCCCCAGATTTGCGGTGGGAAGCCCAGCCGGGAGGCCCGAGCAGAGACAGCCCGGGTCCCGGGGTCCCTGGCTGACCCTTCCTCTCGGGAGGGAGAGAGGCAGCCTTGCGATAAGGCTCGGGCCGGGCGTGCAGAGGTTCTGTGATACGCTCCCGCGTGTCGGGCAGCAGGTGCGGGGCCGACGGTCGGGCCCCGCCGGGTCCCAGGACTGCCGCCCGTGAGAGCGGGCTGGCCCGAGAGCGGGACCCGGCTCCCCGTCCCGCGGACACCGGAGGGCCGAAGCCCGGACCACCCCCCTCCGGCCGCCGCCGCCCCGTCGCCGCCCGGTCGCCGCCCTCTTTGAAAGCCCGCAGAGTCGCTGGCCGCCTCCCCCGGGCCGCCTTGGGCTGCCATTGGCTGGTGCGTGTCACGTGCGGCGGCGCGCGGCAGCGATTGGCTCGGGGCGGCGGCGAGGGTGGGGCGGCGAGCGCGGCCCGGGACCTACTCTCAGTCCCTGCGCCTGCGGCTGCTGAGGTGGGCGCCGGCGGTTGAGGGGTATGCTGGGGGCGCGGCGCGGGGCGGCGGCGCCGGCGGCTGCGGAAGCGTCCTCTCTGTGCGCGGTGAGTGCGGCAGGACGGGGAGGGAGGGCCGACGGGGCTGGCGGGTCTCTGGAGAGATGGAGGTCGGCGCTGTGTCGCCCAAGCCGGGATCCCGACGCGTCAGCCGCGGGTGGAAAGCGGGTGAGGAGCAAGGGGGCCTGACGTGGGGCGGGGGTCGTTCCGCCATCTGCACCCGGCAAGCTGACGCCGGGATAGAAACCCAAGACGGCGTCTGCGGCCCCGGGGCCCCCTGCGCGCGACCCCACCGCGGGCGCCTTGGGACCGCGCCGCCCCTCGCCCCAAGTGCTGGGGCCCTCAGGTGTGGGTGTTCTCAGGTGCGGGGACCCCCAGGTGTGGGTGTTCTCAGGTGCGGGGACCCCCAGGTGTGGGTGTTCTCAGGTGCGGGGGGCCCCCAGGTGTGGGTGTTCTCAGGTGCAGCGGTCCCCAGGTGCGGAGACCCCCAGGTGTGGGTGTCCCTAGGTGTGGGTGTCCTCAGGTGCGGAGGCCCCCAACTGTGGGTGTTCTCAGGTGCAGGGGCCCCCAGGTGTGGGTGTCCTCAGGTGCAGGGGTCTCCGGGTACAGAGGCCCCCAGGTATGGGTGTCCCTAAGTGTGGGTGTCCTCAGGTGTGGGGGCCCCTACGTGTGGGTATTCTTAGGTGCCGAGGTCCCCAGGTGCAGGAGTCCCCAGGTGTGGGTGTCCTTAAGTGTGGGTGTCCTCAGGTGCAGGGGCTCTCATCCTCGAGGGTCCCCAGGTGCAAGGCACCCCAGAAGCGGGGACCTCCAGGTGTCCGGCCGGGGTTCCAGGCCGGTGCTCAGAGGCTGCATCTCTCCCCTGGCCTGGCAGGGCCTTCTGGGGGTCCTGAGTAGGCGCGCTAGGTCTGGGAAAGCGCTCTCAGGGTTGCTCCCCTCCTCCCTTCCCTTCGGTCTGTGTAGCGCTTCCTTCCATGCTCCTCTGACCCTCATAAAAAATCCAGGTCCAAGGCAGTTCTCTTG
The DNA here is from genome assembly GCF_902655055.1 of Lutra lutra. Taxonomy (NCBI): domain Eukaryota; kingdom Metazoa; phylum Chordata; class Mammalia; order Carnivora; family Mustelidae; genus Lutra; species Lutra lutra. The sequence goes on along the minus strand of NC_062290.1, from coordinate 3,887,435 downwards.
AAGTTCATATTAGACCGCAGCACGTCGTGGAAAGGCGTCTAGAAGCCACTGTTCACCCCCGAGGCCGCCGGTCTGGCTCAGTTGTCTGCACGCCCTGCCGCATCGCTCTGCTGTAACGAACAGTCTCCCCGCTCTCGGTCATACAGATCGTTCAGGGTCACAGGAAAGTTTCAGCCAGAAATCTGGAAATTGGGGTGCCTGGGTGGCTCAGTGGGTTGAGCCTCTGCCTTTGGCTCAGGTCATGACCTCAGGGTCCTGCGGGGAGCCTGCTTCCCCCTCTCTCTCTGCCTGCCTCTCTGCCTACTTGTGATCTGTCAAATAAACAAAATCTTAAAAAAAAAAAAAAAAAAAAGGAATTTGGAAATTATCCTGAGGACAGACCCTAAATTACAGTTTTCTTTAAGGCACATCTCATCCTTTTTGCCAACTAAAAATGCCTCAGAATCTGAAGATTTTCTTTAGTTTTAAAGTAAGCTGTACAGTAGGTGTGAAAATGTACACGTTGGAATGTTTCTTTTCTAGTGACTTCAGCTGTTCTTTCTCACATCATTTCAGTTTTACCAAAAGATACATTTAATTACTTAGTTTACTCACCTTTTCTAAAAAGTTGAATAATCAAAATATTTCTTTGCAAATATAAACTCTGTCTCTTAATGCATTTAATGTGTTGTTACTGGAAAAAAAAATAGGTATTTTTTTTGTGGTTCCTGTGAGGCAGCATGGAGTAGAGGAAATAATGTGGGTTTTGGTTTAAGGAAGAACTGATATTCTAATCTCAATTCCAACACTTTCTTGACTTTGGGCCTCGGACTTCCTGGAGGATTCTCACTTTGCTCTTCTTGAAGATGGGGCAGTGCCTCCAGGGTTTTATCTGAGACAGTGGGTAGAAAACCCTTGGAGAATACTAAGACGACTGTTTTTCTACTGTTCTCTTTCTCCTTCACTGTTTTTAGAGCAGATTTGTGAGTTCCAGTCGTGCTATAATATTCAATGTCATTTTCATTTCCAAAAAATATGCAATTTATTTTTGAGAATCTACTCTGTGTGAGGCAGTAAAAAATCCATAAAAATAATAAGGAGCCACCTTTTACATTTTTTGATAAATTTGAGGGCATGGACTATTTAACGCCTAATCGCTTTCCTTTCTATGACTAAAATCACCCATTTGTTAAGTCAGTAAATACATAGAACACTTTTTAGTATCGGGTCTTATGTTAAGTGGAGGGGATATACCAACGAGGAAGGCAGAGAAGGTCCCTGATCTTACAGAAATAGTATAGGGGGGAAAAAAACAATAAAACAAGGTAATTGCAGATTGAACAATAAAACTGTACAGCCTCTGAATTTTTTTTTAAAGACTTTATTTATTTATTTGACAGAGAGAGATCACAAGTAGGCAGAGAGGCAGGCAGAGAGAGGGAAGCAGATCCCCTGCTGAGCAGGGAGCCTGACTCAATCCCAGGACCCTGAGATCATGACCTGGGCCGAAGGCAAAGGCTTAACCCACTGAGCCACCCAGGTGCTCCGGCATCTGAATGTTAACATGACAAGGAACTGTGTTTCTCACTGAGTTTAATTTGTAACAAAATAGTGGTTGGAAAATTCTAAAAACTCTTTTGAGTCTCAATTAAGCTTGTTAGGAGTACTTTGTGTGGGATGCCTGGGTGGCTCAGATGGTTAAATGTCTGCCTTAGGCTCAGGTCATGATCTCAGGATCTGGGATCTAGCCCCATGCTGGGCTCCCTGCTCAGAGGGGAGTCTGCTTCTCCCTCTGCCTCTCCCCTTGCTTGTGCTCCTCTGTCTCTCTCTCCTCTCTCTTTCTCTTTCTCTCAAATGAATAAAGTTTAAAAAACTTTTTAAAAAATTGCAATTAAAAATATAAAAGTAGTTTTTGTGTCAGAAAATAGGAAACTACAGGAAAATAAATGAGCACAACTGAAGATTTTGCAGGTCTGAAGTTTTTTTTTTCCTAAGATTTTTTTTTTTTATTTTTATGTATTTATTTGACAGAGATCACAAGAATGCAGGGAGGCAGGCAGAGAGAGAGGAGGAAGCAGGCTTTCCAAGGAGCAGAGAGCCTGATGTGGGGCTCGATCCCAGGACCCTGGGATCATGACCCGAGCCAAAGGCAGAGGCTTCAACCCACTGAGCCACCCAGGCGCCCCAGGTCTGAAGTATTTTTACAGTTGATCTAAGAGATAGATGTAACTTATGCTTGTTCCATAAAAATGTCAATGCTTTGATAGTTCTTTGGCTTAATTTCTAAGAAGTTATAATGTTATTCTCTCTTGGAAATCATTTTCTTTAATGGCAATTAGAATGGACACCTAGTTTGGTAGAAAATCGTGACCCCAAAAATCTATCTTTGTGGTCTCTAAAATTATCTTGTTAAAGGTTTATTTATTTATTTTAGAGAGCATGCAAGCAGGGGTAGGGGCAGAAAGAAAGGGAGAGAAGCAGGGTCTCTGGATCTTTTTACTGGAGAATGGTATTAAAACCCAGGATTTGCTCTGATGTGCTCATTGCTACTGGGATGTCATTGTTTTTAGGTCCTGTGAGTGAGCAGAGCTAGGAAATAAATATATGTATATTTATTTACCTGTGTATGCATACATCTGTATTATTTTTACTTTTACTCATCAGTTTCTGTATTAAGCTAAACAGAAGTTCCCAGTGATGTCTCAGACTCTAATTCAGAACTCCACAGTTCATTCTAGCCTTTGCCCCTTTACTTACCAGTTATCTGTAACCTCCCACTCCCAGCAGTGAAAAACCTGGCTTCTTCCATTCACCATGTTTTTACTTATTTTTTCAGCCCTATTATATGTGTTCACTATCAAAATCATTAACCAGCACCTCCATGAGAAACAGTGTTTCCAACTATAGTGGGAATGTATAGTTCCTTTTGTTTTGTCTTTCAGTTTCCAGTCTTTTCCAAACTACACAGGTCCCTTTCTCCTGTGGGTTTATGTCATATATTTATATATTTGAAATACAATTAAATTCTTTTTTTTTTAAAGATTTTATTTATTTATTTGACAGACAGAAATCACAAGTAGGCAGAGAGGCAGGCAGAGAGAGAGAGAGGGAGAAGCAGGCTTCCCACTGAACAGAGAGCCCGATGCGGGGCTCGATCCCAGGACCCTGGGATCATGACCTGAGCCGAAGGCAGAGGCTTTAACCCACTGAGCCACCCAGGCGCCCCTAAATTCTTTTTTTTAAGATTGGTTCATTTATTTGAGAGAGAGAAAGCGAGCGAGTGTGTGCACACATGAGCAGGGGAGGGGCAGGGCGGGAGAAAGAGAATCTGAAGCAGTCTCCACGCTGCATATGGAGCCTGACTCAGGTTCAAACCCATGACCCTGAGACTGGCTTGAGCTGAAATCAGGAGTTGAACACTTAACTGACTGAGCCACCCAAGTGTCCCATAATACAATGAAATTCTTTTGTCATAGTCTGCATCCCCCTTCTCTTCACTCCCCAGTTGATTTTTTTTATTTGCATTTTAAAATATTGCATTAAAGTTTATTCTTCATGCTCCAAAATAGTTCTGGGGGTTTTGACAGATGGATGGCATCATGTATCCATCACTGTAGCTACCTTCCGAATGGTACTACCGTGCCGCACTCATTCCCACCAGCAGGGAAAGAGGGTTCCTGTTGCTCTCTACCGTGACAGCATTTGATATTGCTGGTTTTTCTTGAGTTTTTGTTTTTTGCTATTCTAATAGATGTATAATGGTATATCATTATGTTTTTAACTAGCTTCCCCGTAATGAGAATCTTTTTATATGCTTATTTTCATCTGTAGATCTTTTTTTTTTTTTAAGATTTTATTTATTTACCTGACAGAGAGAAATCACAAGTAGGCAGAGAGGCAGGCAGAGAGAGAGGAGGAAGCAGGCTCCCCGCCGAGGAGAAAGCCCGATGTGGGGCTTGAACCCAGGACCTGGGATCATGACCTGAGCCGAAGGCAGCGGCTTAACCCACTGAGCCACCCAGGCGCCCCTCATCTGTAGATCTTTAATAAGGTATCTGTTCAGATCTTTTGCACATTTTTTTTGTTTCAGTAGAACCTAAAAAATATAATAACAGGGTTTATTTTTAATTTCAAAGTAAAGCTCAAACAATACAGAAGTGTATAAAGGAATAAAATAAGACAAACACTTGCTTTCTTGGTCCAAACGTAAATCTTTTAAAACTGGTGTTAGCAGATTGACCCATGTGCCGCCAGTTTCTCCCTATGTTTCTAATGCACAAATGCATTTTTCTATCATTTTGAAAATTTTTACAGATAAATGTAGCTAGACTAAAATTATTACTCTGCATTTGCTTTTGTTTTTTAACTTATCACTGTATTACAGTCAATTTTCCAGCTCAGTACTTGTAAACCTAACTTGGTGGAAACATAACTGGTTTGTATTCTATGAGAAATATTAGAATGTGTTAGAATTTGCACAACCGTTTCTTACTCTCAAAAGTATTCAAATTAATACCAATTTCTTTTCTACAAGAAAAATACTACAGCAACCACAATTTATAAACACTGATGGCCTTTTCCGGTTTTTTTCTTTTTTTTTCTTTTTTCTTTTTTTTTTCCGTTTTTTTTTCTTAAATAGAAATACTATCTGTAGATACCTATAATATCTCTAATTACCCAACCAATATATGAGCAGGAAACAGTAGTAGTTAGTCCTCCTGTGAATGTTAAATTCATCTTCTCTCTATCCTGGAACCTGTCCTTCCTGCCACCATGTTCTCCTTCCCACCCCCGCCCTCTCCCCTTACCCTCTCTCTCATTTTGCCAATTTGGAAAAATTGAGTTGTCTTCTTATTATTCAGCCTTAAAAGTTCTTGGCATATACTGGGTACATGTCCTTTATCAAATGTGGGATTTGCAGATATTTTCTTCCAGTGTGTCTTCTCATCCTCTTCACAGTGACTTTCACAGAGTTCAGGGTTTTCATTTTAATTAAATCCAACTTGAAAGTTTCTTTGTTCATAAATTTGCTTTTGCTTTGTACTTAAAACTCATCACCAAACCCAAGATCATGCAGATTTTCCTCTGTGTTTTCTTCTAGAAATTTTATAGCGTCTGCATTTTACATACAGGTCAGTGACCTGTTTCAAGTTAATATTTGTGTGAGGTTTAGTTTCTTGCATATGTACTTCCAATGTCTGGCACCAATTGTTGAATGGCTGTTCTTTCTCTATTGATTTGTCTTGGCACTTTTGTCAAAATGGACTGTGTTTTTGTGGGTCTGTTTCTAAGCTCTGTTATGTACCATTGATGGATGAGTCCATTCTTTTGCCCCTTTGTGGTCATTGCTTTATAGTAAGTCTTGGAATCAGGTAGTATGAATCCTCCAACTTTGTTCTCCTTTTCTAGAATTGAATTGGCTGTTCTAATACCTTTACTTGTTCATGTAAATGTTAGAATAAGGTTAAGTATGTTTCCAAAAAGCTGGCTGAGACTTCAGTAGGAATTGCATGAAGCTAAGGGAGAACTGACATCTTTACTATGTTGGGTCTTCCAATTCAAGAATGCTGTTTCTGTACATATTTTGTTACCTCTGCACCTAGGAACTTCATTTTGGGGACTGCTATTATAAATGTATTGTTTTTTAAAATTCATATTCCAAGTATTCATTGCTGGCATATAGGAAAGCAGTTGACTTTTAGATCATGATCATGTACTTTTCAACTTGGCTAAATTCACTTATTATGTACAGGAATTATTTGGTAGATTCTTTGGGGTTTTCTGCATAGACAGTTATGTTGTTTGTGAATAAAGATAGTTGTATTTCTTTTTATCCAATTTGTGTACCTCTTATTTTTTTTCCTTGTGTGATTATACTAGCTAGAACTTTTATTATGAAGTTGAATTAGAAGTGGTGAGAGAGGACATCCTTGCCTCATTTCTGATCTTAGGGAGAAAACTTATCTCATTATTTAGTATGATGTTAGCTGTGATTTTTAAAAATAGTCTTAATAGGTTAAGGAACTTCCCTTCTAAGTTTTTTGAGAGTTTTTATCATGAATGGGTTTTGAACTTTGTGCTGCATATATTAATATAATCCTATCTTTTTTTTTTTTTTTTAAGATTTTATCCATTCACTTGACAGAGAGAAATCACAAGTAGGCAGAGAGGCAGGCAGAGAGAGAGGAGGAAGCAGGCTCCCTGCTGAGCAGAAAGCCCGACGTGGGGCTCAAACCCAGGACCTGGGATCATGACCTGAGCCGAAGGCAGCGGCTTAACCCACTGAGCCACCCAGGCGCCCCAATAATCCTATCTTTTTTATTTTTTAATTTTATTATTATTTTTAAAGATTTTATTTATTTGACAGAGAGCAGGAAAAAGCACAAGCAGGGGAAGGTGTGGGGGGGCGGGCAGTGGGGAGGCATGCTCCCCAGGTCATGAGCTAAAGGCAGACACTTAACTGACTGAGCCACCAGACATCCCAATCCTGTCTTCTTTTCATTCAGTCCATTAATATGATGAATCACATTGATTGACTTACAGATGTTGAATCAGCCTTGCATTGGAATGAACCCCATGTGATCATGATGTTTTGCCCTTTTCATGTAGTCAGTTTGCTGAGCCAAAGGCATATGCTTAACCAATGGAGCTACCAAGGTGCCCCTCATTTCCCTCTTTTAATCAATATCTTTCCCCCAAAGCATCGCTGGTTCCGAGTCAGGTTTTCTGTATTTAGTTGCTTTGTCCCTTGGTGCCAGGGAGGACCTTCCCTGGTTGTCCTGTCCTACATCAGAGGGAAGGTGCTTAGCAGTTGGAAAGCACTTAAGGCCACAGTTGAGTAACAAGGAAGGTGAGGAGGGAGAAACTCTCAGGTATTTCCCATCTAAAGTCTGTCTTCTCAAGGTTGTAAGTGTTGGAAATCATCTTGAAGCATGAGCTAGAGTCACCTTATTGGGCACATCGTTTTTGCAAAAGTTTAACAGACAGTAAAATGCAAAACTTGGGGCAACTGGATGGCTCAGTTGGTGGAAGGTCCAACACTTGATCTCAGGACCTGATTTCAGGTTTGTGAGTTCAAGCCCTGTGTTGCATGTGGAACCTATTTTAAAAAATGCAAAACTTAAAATATAATTATACACAACAGAAAAATTAATATGGCAACTCCAAATTATGTTACGATCTCCACAAATGTTCCCAGCGGAGACTCCATGACACCATCAGTGAGTGTGACGAACTCTGAGCACCGAGGACGGTGTACACAGGGCAAGTGTCATAACTCACACCGACAGTGCAGATCTCCCGGAGCCCCCCCCAGTAAAAGGGATTCCCTGATCGCGGGGACGTTGGAGAGGGGTCCCCAGGTAGGGATTCTCTTTCTCACGGAATTTTAGCCACAGGAGAAGAAGTGGCCTGTCTACAAGGGAACGTTTCGGTCCAGTGACCAAACATACAGACCATGACTGAAATGTCTGTCTGTCCCTGAGATAGGGAGGCTGTAGGAGATCCACTTGGCAAACTGGAGTGGCCCAGCAGGCAGTCCAGAGTCTGGGAGCAGAGCAGTTTTCCCCGGACTGGGCTCGGAACGAGTGGGACAAGCAAAGTAGGCACTTTCTGTGGCCCTATTAGCTCTCCCCTCCCCAGTATTGGTTCATGAATGCCTTTGGCCTCCAGGGAGTCATATACAGAATGGCCAGGAATGTTAATAATGGCCAGAGCAGCCAGTGAAAATATATCATGTAATAAATTTTGGATATAGCCATTTAAAATTTTATCTCCATTGGAGGTAAACCTCACTGTTTCCATAGTATTTCAAAGTCAAGAGTTGCTGGAAAGCATACCAGCTCTTGATGTAAATGCTGGTTATTTTACCCTTGGCTAGGGTATCAAGTCCGGGGGTGCAATTCAGCCTGTTTGGCTGAAGTCGCCAAAGGTAAACGTGCTGCCTCAGTGGCTTCAAAGGGAGTTCCCCGGCCGACCCAGCACGGTATTTAACAGGTTCATCCTTTAATAAGAACCATCAGTAACCCATTAAAAATCTGCATTTGAGCTGCAGAGAAATTCCTGTAAATTGTCAAAAGGTGATCTGTCAGCGTTAAGCAGTCACGAGGGAGGGGAGAAGAGTAGCAGGGTTAAGTCTATGCAGTGAGGAAGAGTTACATGGGCAGCATTTAGCAGGAGGATGTCAGGAGGCGAGGTGACTGGCTGAAAATCATTGTGAGGAGAATTCAGGAGGGCTTCTACTGCATGGGGCAGAGGGATGGTTAGAGTGGACCCTGTGACTGTTTCTGGAGTGGCCTTACCTAAGAGGGCAGTGGCAGGAATGTCTGTGAGGCAAGGGGGTTATACCTGAGCCATATTCAGGGTCCGGTTGTTAGCTGTAATGCCCTACAGGGCGACGATGGTCCCCGGTGGGGTGAGCGCTCCAAGGGCATTCCCTTCCCTCTCACAGACAAAGAGGAAAAAGGGAAGTTGATGGTTAAGATGTCCAAAGGCAGGGGTCTTATTAGACTTTTCTTTGAAGTCACAAAAGCTCTGTCATCCTGATCTTTCCAAATAATAGGGTCAGGTTTGTTGATTTTTCAGGAAAGCAATAGAGGTTGAGCTGTAGGAGAAAGTTTGGGATCCAGTTTCGACAGCAGTCAGCTAGTCCAAGAAAACCTCGTCATTGGGATTCAGTTTTAGGTTTAGGCATGTTCAGGATGCCTTGAGGTCTCCCTGGATCCAAATCTAGTCCTGGTCCCGAGATCAGGGGCCCTGAGTCTCCAACCTGAGTTTGAACACACTGCAGTTTTTCTTTGAAGGTTTTATGTCCCTTTAAAGGCAAAAGTTTTAACAGATGAACGTTTCCTTCCTGTGAAGAGGTCTGAGAAGCAGAGCAGAAGAGCTGATCATTTCCCTACTGGAACAAAGTAGAGCCTGCAAAAAACCTTCTGTCATCCGAATCAACGTTTAAGGTTTATAACGTTAAGAAGGACTCTGAGAAGTCCTGGGGCATAACTATCCAGATGGATCTTAATTCTTCCCAAGTGAAAGCAAAAAGATTTTGGCTATCCTTATCTACTGAAATACTAAAAAAAATGCACTGCATAGATCAGTCACAGTGAGCAATTTGGTTTCAGTGGGGTTGGGTGTCAGGATGTGTGGGGTTAGAACAGCAGGGTGCTGAGGGATATCAGCGGTACTTATTGCTCAGGTCCCAGACAAAGCTTCGTCCTCAGCCACTGAGTGTTCTTGCGGGTGAGCTAGAGATACTCCGGGGTCTGGTGCCGGAGATAATGAGGCCCTGATCCTTGTGATCTTCTATGATGGACTTGATAACTTGAAAGGCAGCTTTATTTATGCAGTATTGGCTAGTTCTGGGGAGAGATTCGGAAGGATCTGTTTGAGTCTGGATAGGAGGTGCACTGTGGTTTCTGCCAATATCCCTTGGAGATTTTGCCCATAAGGAGGATGGCAGCTGATCTAATTGGGACAAATGGTTAGTGTCTTTGGAATTAGTTCCAATTAGCTCAGAGATGAAGCAAAGAAGAGATGCTGAAGAGGCATTTGATTTACTTCATATAAATGGAGTTGCTTGTATGTACTCCTCTCTGTCTGCCTTGTTTTATTTAGTAATTTATCTTATCTTGCTTTTGCATCTTTGTCAAAAATCAGTTGTCCTGGGGCACCTGGGTGGCTCAGTGGGTTAAGCCGCTGCCTTCGGCTCAGGTCATGATCTCAGGGTCCTGGGATCGAGTCCCGCATCGGGCTCTCTGCTCGGCGGGAGGCCTGCTTCCCTCTCTCTCTCTGCCTGCCTCTCTACTTGTGATCTCTCTCTGTCAAATAAATAAATAAAATCTTAAAAAAAAAAAAATCAGTTGTCCTGCAGGTGTGGGTATATTTTTGGAGCTTCTTTTTTGTCCCATTGCTCCATTTATCTGGCTTTAAGCTCCTACTTCACTGTTTTTATTACTGCTGTTGGAAATTAAGTAGTGTTAGATGGACAACTTTTTCTTCTTTTTCAGTGGTGTTTTGGCTACAGGGGATCCTTTGTATTTCCATATGTTTCATGATTGGCTTTCAATTTCTACAAAAAGCTTTATGGGATTTTGGTTGGGATTGTGATGGCTCTGTTGGTCATTAGGGAGAAAACTGGTATCTTAAATAGTCTTCTGAACTATGAACACAGTAGATCTTGCCCCTCCGCACCCATTTTTTAGGTCTTTAATTTTTCTCAGTAGTGCTTTATAGTTTTCAGTATATAAGCTTATCTCTTTTATCAGATATATCCCTAAATACTTCATATTTTTCCATGCTAATGTGTGTTTTTAATTTTAATTTTGTTATCTGTCCTCATTATATAAGAATGTGATCAATTTTTATATATTGATATGCATACCATAGCCTTGCTAAATTGGCTTACTATTTCTAATAGGTTTTTTTGTGGATTGCATCAGATGTTCTATGTAGATAATGTCATCCTTGAATAAGCATAATTTTACTTTTTCCTTTCCAGTATGAAAGTCTTTTACTTCTTTTTCTTGTATTATTGCTCTGGCCTCCATACTGTGTTAAAAAAAGTGACAAGACTGGATGTGCTTGTCTTGGGGAGGATACATTGAGTTGAACAAAATCTCAACATATCAAAAATTTGTGGGCCTGGGGCACCTGGGTGGCTCAGTGGGTTAAGCCTCTGCTTCCAGCTCAGGTCACAGTCTCAGGGTCCTGGGATTGAGCCCCGCACCGGGCTCTCTGCTCAGCAGGGAACCTGCTTACCCCCACCTCTCTGCCTACTTGTCATCTCTGTCAAATAAATAAATAAATCTTTAAAAAAAAAATTTGTGGGTCCTCTAAAGCAGTGCTGAGAGAAGGTACAAGGCTGGTTCAATATTTAAAAATCATTCAGCGTATCCACTGTGTCAACAGGTTGAAGAGACAAAAATCATATATGTATATCAATTGATGGAGAAAAAGCATTTGACACAATCAAACAGTGATACATTATTAAAAACTCTCAGAAAATTAGGAGTAGAGGGAACTGATTCAACTTGAAAAAGAGCATTTTTAAACAGTTTGTAGAAATAAAACTATAATTCAAGCTACAGAAATAAAATTGGGTTTATGTATCAATCTTCTATCTTGCCAACTTGCTGAACCTGCTTATCTGTTCTTAGTTTTTTTAGTCAGTTCCTTAGAACTTTCTAAATACAACATCCTATCTACAAGTAGAAATAGTTTTACTTCTTTTTCAATACAGAAGTCTTTCATTTCTTTTTCTTACATTATCGCACTGACTGGAACCTCCATTACAATGTTAAGTAGATATGGTAAGAGTACATATCCTTATCTTATTCATGATCTTAGGAGAACGCCCTCCATCTTTCTGTAAATCATGATGTTAGTTGTGGATATTTCATAGGTGCCCTTTATCAAGTTGAGGAAATTCCCCTCCTACTGCTAGTTTACTGAATATTTTTACTGTGAGAGAATGTTGGATTTTGTCAGGTGATTTTTCTGTGTCTGTTGAGATGATCACATGGTTTTTGTTTTTATTATTGATACATTACATTGATCTTAATATTGATATGTTACATTGATTTTTGAATGTTAAACTAACCTTGCATTCCTGAGATAAATTCCAATTGCTCATGATGTATATATATATATATATATATATATATATATATATACTTTGCTATATGCTGTTGGATTCAGTTTGCTAACACTGAGGATTTTGCCTCTGTATTTAAAAGAGACATTGATCAATAGTTTCTTTTCCTGTGATAGCTTTCTCATTTTAGTATCAGTGTAATACTGTACTCATAAAATGAATTATGACATGTTCTCTCCTCTTCTATATTTTGGAAGAGTTTGAAAAGTGTTGGTATTAATTCTTTTTTAAATGTTTGGTAGAACTCACCAGTAAAACCGTCTGGGCTTGGTTTTTCTTTGTGTGAAGTTTTTGAAATTATTTAATTTCTTTACTTGTTGTAGATCTGTTCAGATTTTTCTGTTTCTTCACGAAGATATTTTTGGTAGTTTCTGTTTTCATAGTAATTTATTTCATCTTATTTTTTTGCATACTTTTCTTCATAGTATTTTCTTATCCTTTTTATTTCTATAAGGTTAGTTATAGTGTCCCTTTCTACTCTTTAATAATTTGAGTTTCTTCTTGGTTAGTCTCGCTAAAAATTTGCCAATTTTCTTGATCTCTATTAAAGAACCAAATTTTGTTTTTTTATAGATTTTACTTATTTGAGAGAGACTGAGCGAGAGAGAGAGAGAGAGAGAGAGAGAGAAGCAGCAGGGTGAGGGACAGAGGAGTAGGGAGAAGCAGACTCCCTGCTGAGAAGGGAACCCAGCAAGGGGCTGGATCCCAGAACTCCAGGGTCATGACTTTAGCCAAAGGCAAGCACTGAGCCACCCAGGCACTCCTAGGAAGAATCAAATTTTGGGTTTGTTAATTGACTCCATTATTTTTTGTCTTCTTTCTTTTATTTATTTCCACTCTACTCTTTTTCATTTCCTACTTTCTGCTTACTTGGGTTCATTTTATTCTCTTTTTCCCGTTACTTAGGGTGAAATGGTAGATTATTGATTTAAGTTTTCTTCTTTCTTTCTTTCTAAGAAGGTACTTTGTATGTTTTAGTTCTTTTTAATTTGTCGAGGTTTGTTTTATGACTTAGCATATGGTCCACTATGAAGAATATTCTTTGTGCACTTGAGAAGAATGTATATTCCGCTCTTGCTGGGCTTAAAGTGTTTTGTAGATGTCTGCTACAACTAGGTAGTCTATAGTGTCTTTTAAGTCTTCTGTTTATTTGCTGGTCTTCCGCTTCATTTCTGTTCGTTATTGGAAGGGGAATGCTGACGTCTCCAGCTATTTCTGTTGCCTTGTGTATTGCTCTCTTCAGGTTTTCAGTTCTACTGCGTGTATTTTGGGGTTCTGTTCTTTTTCTTTTAAGGTTTTGTTTGAGAGAAAGAGAAAGCATGAACAGGGGGAGGGGCAGAGGGAGAGGGAGAAGCGGACTCCCTGCTGAGCAGTGAGCCCAACACAGGCCTCCATCCCAGGACCCTGGGATCCTGACCTGAGCTGAAAGTAGATGCTTAACCGACTGAGCCGCCCAGGCACCCTGGGGTTCTGTTCTTAGGTGCATGGATATTTAGTCATTATATCCTACTGGTGAATTGATTTCTAACCATTGTAAAATGTCCTTATTGTGTCTATAGTAACAATTTTTGTCTTATTCTATTCTATACAGTATATAGCCATCTTGGCTCTATTTAGGTTACTGCTTACTTGGTATCTATTTTGACATCTTTTTTTCTTTCAGCCTGTGTCATTGACTCTAAAGTGTGTTTTTGTAGACATCATTAAATGACTTAGGTCATTTTTAGATTCAAATGGAATCCAATTTATATTTTTCTTTATGCTTTGGGTCCGTTTTTTAAAAGCCCTTATTTTTTTAGGGAAGTTTTAAGTTTACAGCAACCTAGAGAGGAAGGGACGGAGATGACCCATATATCCCCTGCCCACACACATGCACATGTGATCAACCTCACGCACCAGAATGGTTCATTCGTTACCAATGATGAACCTACATTGACACCTCATGGTTACCCAGACTGCTTACCTTAGAGTTCACTCTTAATGTTCTATGGATTTGGACATCCTGTAGATTTGGACAAATACATAATGACTTTATCCATCATTATAATACACAGAGCATTTTCACTGCCCTAAAAATCTGTGCTCTGCCTATTAATCCCTCCCTCCTTCCCCCAACCCCACTGATCTTTTTATTGCCTCTGTAGTTTTGCCTCTTTCGGAATGTCATATAGTTAAGTCATGTATCATGTAGCCTTTTCAGATTGTCTTCTTTTACTTAGTGACAGGTTTTTAAGATTTCTCTATGTCTTTTCATGGCTTGGTAGCTCATTTTTTTTAGTGCTGAATAATATTCTATTATTTTAATGTACTATAGTTTATCTATTCACCCGTTGAAGAGAATCTTAGCTGCTTCCAAGTTTTATGAATAAAGCTGCTGTGAACATCTATGTGCAAGTTTTTGTGTGGACATAGTTTTCAACTACTTTGGAAAAATAGAAATGCAGTTGCTGGATTGTAGAGTATATTTAGTTTTATAAGAAACCACCAAACTGCCTTCCAAAGTGACTGTACCAGTCTGCATTCTCACCCACAGTGTATGAGAATTCCTGTCGCTCCACGTCCTCATCAGCATTTGGTGTTGTCTTTGCTCCACAGTTTTGCTGTTCCAGGAGGTGTGAAGCTGTATCTCAGTGTTTTCATTTGCATCCTGGTGGCATATTATGTGAAGCATCTTTTCACATGCTTATTTTCCATCTGTATATCTTCATTGGTGAGGTGTCTGCTACGGTCTTGGGCCCATTTCTGCAATCAGGTTGTTTGTTCTCTTACTGTTGAATTTTAAGAGTTGTTCTTGTATATTTTGGATAACAAGGTCATTATCAGATATGTCTTTTGCAAATATTTTCTCCGAATCTCTGGCTTGTCTTTTCATTCTTTTGACATTGTCTTTGCAGAGCAAAATTTTTAAATCAATTCCAACTTATTAATTATTTTCTTCATAGGTTTGTATTGGTGTTGTATCTAAATAGGCTTCACTACACCCAGGTAGTGATGGTTTCATCATGGTTTCTCCTGGGTTATCTTCTAGGAGATTTGCAGTCTTACATTTTAGGGTTAGGTCTTCCATCCATTTGAGTTAATTTTCATGAAAAGTGTAAGGTCTGTGTCTAGATTTTTTTTTATGTGGGTGTCCAGTTGTTCCAACACCATTTGTTGAAGAGACTGTCTTTGCTCCATTGTGTTGCTTTGTCTCTTTGTTAAAGATCATTTGACTTTGTTTATGTGGGTTTATTTCTGGGCTCTCTGTTCTACAGATTTATATTTTTGTGCTTTGGCCAATTCTACATTGTCTTCGTTACTGTAGTTTTATAGTAAGTCTTGAAGTTGGTTAGTGTCAGTCCTCCAACTTTGTTCTCCTTAATTATTGTGTTGGCCATTCTAGGTCTTTTCCCTCTCCACATAAATTTTAGAATCATTTTAATGATGCCTATAAAAGAACTTGAACTACCTGTAATTGAAAAAATTTTTTAAATAATATGTCATAGAAATGTATTTAAATGTGAACATAATTATGTATCCACAACATTTATATACTTAGTAAAAGGAATAATTAACAAACATTTGTTGGTTAAGATTTCAAATTATGGGGGCGCCTGGGTGGCTCAGTGGGTTAAAGCCTCTGCCTTCGGCTCAGGTCATGGTCCCAGGGTCCTGGGATCGAGCCCCGCATTGGGCTCTGTGCTCAGCAGGGAGCCTGCTTCCACCTCTCTCTCTCTCTCTCTCTGCCTGCCTCTCTGCCTGCTTGTGATCTCTGCCTGTCAAATAAAATTAAAAAAAAAAAATTAAAAAAAATTAAAAAAAAAAGATTTCAAATTATGCCGTCTAAAATGGTGTGGTATCTGGTACTTGACCCAAAAGTGGCTGCTGTGGGGAGTCTTTCTTCCTGCTGATACCACCTGCAGAGCAGTGACCTGACTCCAGGTGATCACTTGGTTCAAACTAGGATTTGGGGAGCAACATTAGTACCCAGGTCTCATCTAGGAATAGGAAGCTTTTTCTAGGTTTGATTGATGATGTGGGGCTTCTTAATGCATTCTGGGATTTTGTGAGGATCGACTAAGGAATTGTAAAAGGCGGGTTTTATTATTTGCCAGCTAAGGAGACACACCTTCACAGTGACCTGTATGAACACTGGCTATTAGTTAAATGCAAATGGCTTGTCTCATGCAGCAGTTCTCAAAGCATCACTGGAAACCAGGTAGAAATGCAGATTCTCAGCCCCACCCAGACCTACTAAGTGGAAATTCTGTGGGTAAGGCCCAGCAGTCTAGGTTTTTAAGAAAACCCTTCTGATGGGTGTTGAATCAGTCACCGTTGACATCTTGATGTGTTTGAAGGATCTGTGGTGGTGACACTGACGGGGGTGGGTTCCGACCTGTAGGAATGAGCCTCGTGTGGCTGTGGGGAGAGCACAGGGATGGTGGAAACCTTGCTTGCAAAAATCTGCTCCACCTACTTTTTACTTTCTTAACATTTTACCCATTTGTTCTATCATAATGTGTTTTCTGAAGACTCTGAACCAAACAGCACATTTCTTTAAATGATGAAAAAGAAGATCCTGCTCTGGTGTTGTTTTTCCCTGATCTGTGATGAGTCTCCTGAGAGCCCAGGGGCCTTCCCTGAGGTGCATTCAAGGTGTGAGATCACAGAAGCGGGTGAAGTTCATAGCAAACTGTCAGACATCAGTATATTCAAGGCAGCCCTTAGTCCTTTCTGTGAGGACTTAGCTTGCTAGAAAGGCTGGAGTGATGTCAAGAAAGAAAAAGCATTTTTTAAAAATGTTGCCTGCTTGCCCCTAGGGGTGATTTCAGGAGAAAAAGAATTTTATCCAGTTTCCTCTTTTTTTTTTTTTTTTTTTTTGAGGTGCAGATTCAGAAGAGAGGATATTTCCATTTAAAAGATATTTGGGGGGCGCCTCGGTGGATCAGTTGGTTAAGCATCTGCCTTCAGCTTAGTTCTTGGTCCCAGGGTCCTGGGGTCAAGCCCTGCTCAAGGGTCAAGGTCCCTGCTCAGGAGGGGTGTTAGCTTCTTCCTCTCCCTCTGCCCCTGCTCATGTGCTCTCCGGCTTACTCTTTCTCTCAAATAAATAAATGAAATCTTAAAAAAAGAAAAAAAAAGAAATTTTTAAAAAAGAAAAATTGGGCTTTTTGTTTGTTTATTGTTTTTATTATTTTTTTAAAGATTTTATTTATGTATTTGACAGACAGAGATCACAAGTAAGCAGAGAGGCAGGCAGAGAGAGGGGGTGGGGGAAGCAGGCTTCCCGCTGAGCAGAGAGCCTGATGCGGGGCTCGATCCCAGGACCCTGAGATCATGACCTGAAGGTAGAGGCTTTCCGCTGAGCCACCCAGGTGCCCCTGTTTGTTTATTTTATTACATGTGAAATGGTAAAGATTCCTTAAGGACTAAAGACTAGTGTGTTATCAGGAAGCTAGGTTTTATAACATCCGAGTCACTAGGTAAATCTTTAGTCAGCCTTACATGATAAGGGGATGTAGAGAATGGATAATTGGTATTAGGGAAGCCATCCTAAAGCAGAGAAAATCTGGGCAGTATTGAAATTAAACAGACCCACCCCTCAATGAATTAGAAGGAATGCACGTCTGTCAGGTTGAAGACCTCCAAGAAGTTGGAGATAGACATGTGATCGGAAAAACTAAGATAAGGAAAATACCACTCCTTGCCTTCTGTGGTGGTGCCGTCTTGTCATTTCCGTGGTCTCAGCAATAACCTTGACATAGGGAAGGTATGCTTAGTGCTTCCCCTTTGCAGATGAAAAGGCTGAGGTTTGGTGAGATTAAACGGTGGTGGGGGTAGTGGCAGCTGCCTTTAACTGAACAGTAATTTGTGTATTCATTCAGTACCTCTTTACTGAGGACCTACTATGTGCCCGGCCCTGTTTTATACAGAAGTTGACAAAGCAGACAAAACTCTATGCCTTCATGGAGCTGACATTCTGGTCATGGAAGGCAGACAATAAAAGGGATAAATCAGTAAATTATGTACCATGTTAGGCGTGTTTTCTTCAAAAGTCCTGAGGGGAACAATGAAACAGGGAAGGGGAGCTGGTTTGAATTGGAAACAGGGTGGCTAGATGGGTTTTGAAGAGAGGGCGAGCATGACCTGGCTGAAGTTAACAAGGTCACTCTGGCTGCTCTGTTGAGGAGAGGCTGAATTCCATACGGTCAGGCCCAGAATGAGTCTGTACGTGGGCTTGCAGGTCATCTTTGCAATGACTGTGGGCAGATGTGAGGCTCGGAGATGTTGGCAAATGTGCTTCGGATCGTAGAGCTGGTAAGTGCCCACAGCTCTGTCCATGCTTGTGTGGATTCATGACCATACAGTCAGACCAGCTGCATTTCTGTTAGAAGGAGGAGGAGGCCAAAATATGTAAAGGAAGTTTGTTCTTGACACTTGTCTTTGGGGCAACAGTGAATTAAGATTTGGATAAAGGATTAACAAAGTGCACAAAGCAAAACAAATTGAAAATCTTGCTGTGGATAGAGAGTTCTGAAAAGTTTCTTACAAGCTAAGGAATTATCAGTGTAGCAGGGTTAAAATGCATACAGTGATACCGAAATTTCTTTTATCGAGTTTGAGTCTTTCCTGTTGAGAGACCGTGTGTGTGGTGGTGGAGAGCACAGATTCCGGAGCGAATGGTGTGAATTCAGAGCCCGGTTCCACTATCTAACAGCTGTGTGACTGTAGGCAAATTATTTGACTTCTCTTTGCCTTCATTTTCTAATCCATAAAATGAGAATAATGTATGAAACTAACCACATTTTTACCACATGGTCCAGCAGTCATGCTCCTTGGTGTTCCTATAGGAGCTGAAAGACCTGTGCGCTCACCCGCACCCTCACGTGAATGCGCACAACAGCTTCATTCATAACAGCAAAGCCTTGGAAGCAAGTCTGATGTCTTTCAGCAAGTGACTGGTAACTAAACTGTGATTCCTCTAGATAATAGACTACTATCCAGCACTAAGAAGAAATTGACTGCCAGGCCATGAAGATGTGTAGAAACCTGAAATGCATATCACTAAGTGAAAGGTGCTAATCTGAAAAGGTGACATACCAGGATTCTGTTAATTTGACATTCTGGAAAAGGCCAATCTGTGGAGACAGTGAACAGATCAGGAGTTGTTGGCATGGGGCAGAGAAGGGGATGACTGAGCAGCAGAAATTCTCTGTAATGGCAGATACATGTCCTTATACATTTATCCACATCCCATAAGGTATCCAGCACCAAGAGTGCTCCCTAAGGTAAACTGCGGACTGTGGGTAATGACGAATGTGTCTGTGTGGGCTCATCCGCTGTGACCAGTGTGCTGTCGGGTGTGAAGGTTGATGGTGAGGGGGCCTGTGCATGTTGGGGTGGGACAAAGGGTACAGAGGAATCCTCTGTACTTTCCACTTAGTTTTGCTATGAACCTAAAACTGCTCTAAAAATACACTGTCTGTTTTCTTTTTTAATTGGAATAATAGTAGTACTCACCACACAGTGGTGTGGTGAGGATTATGAGTAAGGCAAAGAAGGGACTTGGAACAGTACCTGGCATGGAGTAAGCTTATGTGTTATAGTTATTATTAATATATTATTTGTGGACATAAAAGTATATAGCTTTCATAAGTTCACTCACATACTTGGAGATCTCTATTTTTGCCCATACAAACTTAAATTTTTCAACCTCAAATTCTTCTACCACGATTGCCATGTAGAAAGTAATCCCGTTGGCCTGTATCTTTAATGTGGGCAGGGGGCCTCTTGCAGCAGGAGGAGGTGGAGGGCAGGTTGACTCCTTCCCAGATGTCCCACCTCAGACATCTTGACCCTGATGGCTGCGGAGCGCAAGTGATCTGCACACCCCGGAAAGAGGCTGCTTCCCGCCTCACTGCAGGCATGTCTAACACAGTCCCCACCCGCTACCCCCAAAAGTACATGTGCAGGCTTTTTGTCTGGAAGGGGGAAGGGAAGGCAGTGTCCTCAGAACTCCTCAGGTCACTGCAGAGCCTGTCTCTTGTGTGAAATGGCTTTTTTATGGAGAACATTCTTTTTGTGAAACTCTTACTTCGTGATGACTCTACAGTAGGAGTGATCGTCCATTCCTGTTCTGAGTTTTAAGTACTGGGTACTAATTAGTGAGCCTGTGATTAATCCTAAATGTTGAGTCATTTTGAGGAACATCTTGGGATGAAAGCAAATTGTAGGATAGAGCAAGCAAAATATCTGTCATTAGCAGCAGGAAATGAAATTAAAGAAGATGATCGTGCAGTGAAATGACAGGATTACTGTTCAAACCCCGTTTCTCCTGACTCTGCAACCAGGCACATGAAATGAATTCAGTTGTGAATGAAGTTAATGTTTCGTAAATCTTCTTGAGAAAGTCAACCATCACTAACTACCAGCAGGACTGTTTTCTAGGTAGTCAAGGGACTACTTTACAAAGTTTTACAAAATACTCTGATACTGGTTTGCAAATTAAAATAACAGTAATACATTGGATACGTGTATGCCAGACATTGTGCTAGAAATACACACGCAATTGTTCTTTATCCTCATAAGAAGCTGAGAAAGATATGATCATCCTCATTTTACAGAAAAGAAAATTGAAGCTCAAAATGGTTTGTATAGATGGCAATGAACAGAGTTAAGGTTTAAATGCAGAACTTCTGACTGTGGCTTTAGCCACAGCTTTAGCCTAGCGGAGCCGCATGTACTTGGTCCGTTACCCACAGCTGGGTGACACATCCCCGCTTTCGTGCAGAGTTAATGCGCAGAGAGCACTCGCAGACTTCCCGTGGATGCCAGTTATGCAGAGAAGGCCGAGGGGTTTCTGCTTCCAAGCACAGTGAAACCGCAGAGACCAGGGTTACACTTCTGCCTTAAACAACTAGAAAACCAGACAAAATATATAAAAATGGGGTTTTGTACAGTGGAAAACAGGCAGCTTAGGACAGTGATCCCTGAGAGGAGAGAAAAGACATGGTGAGCCCAAGATTGCACTGTCTGCCTCCCTGGAAGCAGTTTCCAGGCTGCCGCATGGGAGGAGACCTAGAGGGAGCCTCCTCAGAGATGCGCCAAGAGCCAGGGTAAGATGAAGGGCACTGGGGAGAAGAGAGTGGCACAGAGAGGGCCGTGGACACGCGCAGAGGGCCTGCAGTCTCCGCCAGCCTTGGTGTTTGACTGAGGACTGATCTGTGCACACTACCCAAGGCTGGGGACAAACATAGGAAGGAGTGGACAGTCCCACTCTCAGGGCTCTCAGAGGGGTGGAAGTGGCTCATGTTCCCACCAGCCAGGGAACAAAGGCCTCGTGGTACGCAGAGAGGCAGGTAGAAGCCTTGGAAAGATGTCGTGTTAGTGATGGGACTAAATTAGCTTACAATGAAGGCTGCTGTCGAGCTGCCATGCCATGCCGGCTGCAGAGTGTTAGTCTGAGGCGATAAGGGAGAGAAGTCAGTGTTTGAGGTCTGTTGGTTAAGTAATGGGGGTTTCCTGGAGGAAGCTGGAAGGGGCAGCGGGACAGGAGTGGGGACTGGCGCTTGGTCAAAGAGGAGGGCTGTTTACTGTGTCAGGCAGCAGAGCTGGGGCTGCGACACTGTTTAGATCAAAGCAGGTGGTGATACCTGCAAGGAGTAGGAAGAGGAGCGTGCACCGATGCTAGCCTTCGAGTTTCTGTTTTAACTCAGAGACTTTGAAAGGTCTGGAAGTCCCGTTTCCCAAACCGATGTTTATGAGATGTCGCAGATCTTTGAAAATGAATAGTTTAACTCTAAGCATATATTAACTCTCAGGTAATTAGACCATTAAAGAAAACTCCATTTTTCCACTGCTTTTCCTAGGATAGAAGAATTACTGTTTCATAAAAAGCATATATTCATGTTATTTTATTAAATTAAAATTTAATATTTAAACAATACAAATGTAAATGTTTTACAAATAAACAGAGCTTTTACTATTTTTAAGATGACTTTTATAGTAGTATAGTCACATTTGGATACATATGATTTTTTTTTTTTAAGATTTTATTTATTTGACAGAGAGAGAGAGATCACAAGCAGGCAGAGAGTCAGGGAGAGGGAAAGAGAGAGGGAAGCGGACTCCCTGCTGAGCAGAGAGCCTGATGTGGGGCTTGACCTCAGTACCCTGAGATCATTACCTGAGCCAAAGGCAGAGGTTTAACCCACTGAGCCACCCAGGCTCCTTTACATATGATATTCTTTAAGATGGGCCATCTTTAATTTTGTAGATTAACTATTATATTTTAGCAATACTGTCAGCCTGCAACAAAGGGATAGCATTTATCTATTATTAAATTGGGATTTACATGTTACTTTGGAGAAACTCTCCTTTTTAAAATATATATATAATTTTATTTTATTTTTTAAAAGATTTTATTTATTTGACACAGAGAGAGAGAGATCACAAGTAGGCAGAGAGGCAGACGGGGCGGGGGGGAAGCAGGCTCCCCGCTGAGCAGAGCCCAATGTAGGGCTCGAGCCCAGAACCTCGAGATCATGACCTGAGCCAGAGGCAGAGGCTTAACCCACTGAGCCACCCTCCTTTTTTTTTTTTTTTTAAGATTTTATTTATTTGTCAAAGAGAGAATAAGCAGGGGGAGTGGAAGACAGAAGCAGAAGCAGACTCCCCACTGAGCAATGACCCTGATGTGGGACTCAATCCCAGGACCCTGACTGTGATCATGACCTGAGCTAAAGGCAGATGCTTTACTGACTGAGCCACCAGGTGCCCTATTAAGTTTTAAATTTTAATTCCAATAGTTAACACACAGTGTTATATAGTTTCAAGTGTACAATACAGTGATTCAGCACTTCCATGCATCACCCAGTGCTCATGAGGACAAGGGCAGTCCTTACTCCCCATCACCTGTTTCCCCATCCCTCCCCCACTTACCCTCTGGTACCACCAGCATGATGTCTGTAGTTACGAGGCTGTTTCTTGGTTTGTCTCTCTCTCTTTTTCTTTGCTCTTTGTTTCTTAATTTCGGCACAAGATCTCATTTTTTTAATGGCTGAATAGTACTCCACCGTGTGTGTGTGTGTGTGTGTGTGTGTGTGTGTGTGCGCGCGCGCGCATAAATGAACATCCCGTAGGCAAACTCTCAGAAGCTACTCTTTTTTTTCCCCCAACAGACTACCATGCCTGCAGGAATCATACCTGGAAATGAAGACCCGTATTCCACTTCAGTGAGTAGCAGTGCATATGCTGCAAACATGAAAGGTGAGAGTACTTTGACATACTTGTTGCCTCTTTGTGCAAAGCGCTGTCTAATACAATGGTGTGAGTAGACATGACAGAAGGCTCGAGGCCTTATACTGGGATCCCAAGTGCAGCTGCTGTTTATGGCTTTTGTTTATTTCTGCCTCCCTGTTTTGACCTGTTGAAATTCCTTTTCAAAATCTGGAATAACGGGTCTTTTGAGAAGGAACGTTGCAAACAGTGTTTGTCTCCTGCATCATCCTCTCAGACTGAAATTATCTGTTCCTATCATCCAGCGCCTCCTTGTGAGTCATGCTTTCCTTTCTTTCCTCTCTCCTTCCTCGCAAATGTCACTTAGACGCACGTGCAGAGGCATGGAACCCTGTGCCTCCCAGTCTGTTTCTCTCCTCTGTCCCATCCCAGGGTTTTGGTCTTTTCCATGGCAGCCCCAGGAAGGGAAGGTGCTGACTGGGGCTCCTGCTGCTACACGTGCCCTTACTCCTTCGAGCTGCCGCAGGTGCTAAGCTGGGGGCACACCCTGACTTCCTGCCACGTTGGCCCCGCTGGTCCTGCTGCTACCACCCACAGTGAGCCAGATGTTGAGTCATTTTTCTTGGCAGTGCCCTTTGCGTGCTGCCTCCTCTAGGTTTTTGCTGTTCACTTCAGTGTTCCTCTGCAGGGAACTTTGACGGACTGTCCCCTGAAGTGGCATTAGATGATGTGAAGATCTGAAGATAGTAACTGGCACTGGGTGGCTTGTGCTCTTGTAAAAATCCAGACACGCCACCAGGGGGAGCTGTCTTTTACCAGGAAAAGGATTGTCTCCCTCCTGACACCTTGCCCAAATTCCGGGTCCTCGAAGGTCCTCCTTCATCTGTCCCTGCTGTGCCTGACTCTGGGGGCCCCAGGGCGGCTGTTGACTGCCTTTTGTGGACAGCGTCTGTGTGCCAGACTTACCGTGTGTTAGCTTCCGTGGTTTGAGAAGGAAGCACTGCCTGAAACCAGTGCAGGAACAGTGCCGACTTGCTGCTTCCTTTGCAGAGTGATGTGTTTTCTCCTAAGTGACTCTCCAGCTAGCGAGCGAAACAGTCAGACAAACCTTCCCCCTCTCCCTTCTTCTGTTGAAATGTCACCTCTTAGCCGGGGTTTCCCACCAGGGATTCTCTTGGCTTCTGAAGCAGGGAAGTCTTCAGTGTACAGAAGAGCGCCGGAGGCAGCAGACAGCATCCCTGCATCCCCCATGGCATCCAGTCGTGCCCCGGACTCCAGTGACCACCAGCGAGCCTGACACACTTCCAGATGCCCAGGGAGGGCTGGACCGCCTGGGTGCGGTCCTCTAACTGAGCCATTCTACCTTTCCTAAAACCATCTTTGTCATTGAAATTTTTCCCATTGTATTCATGTAGCAAATTTTTAATTAGGAAAAATCTGAAAAAATAAGAAACTTTACATCTAACTTTTTAAAGATTTTATTTGTTTATTTGACAGAAATCACAAGTAGGCAGAGAGGCAGGCGGAGGAGGGCGAGGAGCAAGCTCCCCGCCGAGCTGAGAGCCCAATGCAGGGCTGCATCCCAGGAGCCCAGGATCATGACCTGAGCCGAAGGCAGAGGCTTAACCCACTGAGCCACCCAGGCGCCCCTGCATCTAACTTTTTTAGAGTGAGTCTCCTCTATAAAGGTAGCCAGTTATACTTTATTGGGTTAACATTGGGATGGGAGGTATTTTGTTATTATTGGCTAATGAATCATGGGGAAATTAGGAGATATGTAAGTAAAGTTTTTAAATTATTTGTAAAGGAAAGTGGAAAACTCAGCAAGAACTATCTTTGGAATGAGACAAACCTAGATTTAAATCTTGGTTCTACTTTTCGAAAAAAAAAATTGGGGGGAGGCAGAATTTCAAACATTCATAAAAGTATATAGAATACTGTATGTGGAGGTCCTGATCTTTTTGGAGGTACCACCCCCACACGTGGGTGCCATCCCCCATGGAGGTGCCACCCTGCCACAGAGGTCCCCTTCCCTACCAAGTGCCGTCTCCCAGCTTTAACATTTCCTCTCACTCACTTCCTCCCCTCCTTTCCCTACTTCCTATTACTTCATTTCATTCCTTAACCATATCACCATTACCATAATTTTAAAAATTTAACAATTGCTCAGCATTATCAGTATCTAAACATTACGCAAATTTCTGTCTTGTAGATGTGTGTATTTTTGTTCACATCAGGCCCCAATAGAAGTCAGTATTTTAGAATTGGTTGGTGTGTATCTTACATCTCTCTTGCAAGAGGGTTTCTCACTCTTTCCTTCAATTTATTTGTTGAAGAAACCAGGGGTTTTTTGCCCTATGGAGTTTGCCGCAAACTGTATTTTGTTGATTGTATTCACACGTTGTTTCCTATAAACTGAACTGGCAGAGGGACATGGAGTCTAATCAAGTTTTCTTTACTTGCAACCATATTTGATGAAAGGTCTATATTCTTCCATCAGAATGCCCATGATGTCCGGTTGTCTCTCTTGTGACGTTAGTTCTTTTGAAATAATTTCAAACTCACAGAAAAGCATAAAAAAATTTCCCATATGCTGTTCACCCAGAGACCCTCATTCAAGTTTTATAAACTGTCCCAATAATATCCTTTAATAGCAAGAGGACACTGGTCATGTTTTTTCAGTTCCTTTTAGTGATCAGACGCTGCTGGTTCTCTCTTGACCTTCAGGAAAATTCCAGGCCAGTTCTGTTGCAGCATGTTGCTCACTTGGCATTTGTCTGCTGTTACATTGTAGTAAGATTAAGATCATGCATTTTTGGCAGAAACATCCCAGAAGTGATCTCACTGCATCCCATCGTGAGACCCAGACGGTCCCTGGAGGCGTTAAGTTTGATCACTCGGGACAGTGGTGTCTGCTGAGATTTTTGCATTATGAGTAGTGCTTTCTCGCTCACAGCTCCTGTTTTGTGGCAATGTCTTGGAGAGTGTCACCACCCCGCTTTGTCCAGCTCTTGCTTGGCACTTTGAGGCTCCTCCTGAATTAACCATCCTGGTGGTAGATAATGAAGTGGGGGGTTCCTGATCCTGGCATTGCTTCTGTGTGTCTCAGCTGGCGCATTCCTATAGGGAGGAAATTTCTCCTCCCCTTTCTGGGTCCAGTTGTTTCTCCATTGCAGTGTGGATTCGTGTTCTGGTCAGGGAAATGGATCAGTTACTGTCATTTGTTTTCATGTTCAGCTGTCCCACACTTGGCCCTGAAGAGCCCCTCCCGGCAGAGCCATCTCCGCATGCCTGCTTCCCGGTCCAGCTCCCTGTCCTTTCCCTGTCCTACCCCTGAAGTCACCTCCATCTGCAAGGAGCTCTGGTCCTTTCAGTGGGGAAACCAAAATTTGCTCGCTGCTGCAAGGACGCTGCAATTGCCCTGCTCCCCAGGGACAGAGCTAGGAAGTGTGTGTTGGTAAGCTTGCACAGATACCTGCCTGCTTTTACACGTGTATTTGTTTCCATGTGGTGGAAACTCTGAGTTCGTATTGGTACTTCCCATTCTCATCCATCACTATACCATCATCCTGGCTTTTCCCATTATTGGGTTTATAACTCCCTTCTTCAGGAATGAGAAACCTCATTGTCATTATCCCCAGTTTCCTTCTTTCCTCAGGCCTCCTTCTCTTGAGCAGTCTCCCAGCCCTGGCCTGCCATAGCTCGCCCCCGCTCCCCCGCACAGTCTGCAGCCCGCCAGGCCGAGTGCCGTACTCTGCTGCAGTTGACCCTTGGGCACATGGGGGTGGGGAGCACTGACTGCAGCGCGGATGCAAAGCCACAGATAACTTCTGGCCGCCCAAGAACTTACCTACCAACAGCTGCCTGCTGACTGGGAGCCTTACTGATAACCATTGATTAACACACATTTTATGTGTCACATGCTGTATTTTTACAATAAAGTGGAGAAAAAATATTAAGGAAATCACAGGGAAGAGAAAATACATCTATGACATTGCACTGTATTTACCCAAAGACATGCGTACAGGTGAACACGTGCAGTTCACACCCAGATCGCTCAAGGGTCACCTGGAGTTACCTTCCTTGTGTGGGGCTGCCATCTGGTACATGGCCCTCACTTAGGCCTGCCTCAGAGATGATTGATTAAAATTTTGAGATAATGGTACAGTCACATGCAATTGTCAGTCATAGTAAAGACCCTTCACTCGGTTCCCACCACTAGTAACATCTTGCAGATCTCTAGTGCCATATCACAGCCAGGATGTCGACATTATTACAGTGAAGATACAGGACAGCACTTTGGGGGGCATGTCAGTTACATGTCTGATTCTTGGTTTCAGCTCAGGTCATGGGATCGAACCCCATGTCGGGCTCTGTGCTGGGCATGGAACCTGCTTGTGATTCTTTCTCCCTCTCCCTCTGCCCCTGCTCACTCATCACTCAGGCATTCTCCCTCCTTCTCTGTCTTTAAAAAAAAAAAAAAAAAAGGATATGCAACAGCACTGTTGATACAAGGAGCCCTCCTGTTGCCCTTTTATTGCCAGACCCATTTCTGCCTGTGAGTCTGGCCCCTGACAAGTACTGTGACAACAAAAGTAAAATCAACACAAGAAAGAAAGAGATACATCAGACTTCATCAAAATTTAAAACTTTTTTGCATCAAGAGATGCCATCAGCAGAAAGGAAAGTCATTCTGCAGAATGGGAGAGACTGTTTGCATGTCACATATCCATCTAATTAGGGGCTAATTTCCAGGATACAAAGAGAATCCTAGAACTCAGTGAGCAAACACAACGTGATCCAGAAATGACCGGAGTAGATGCTTCTCTGAAAGGACACAGAGATGTCCAATATGGACCTGAGAAGCTTATTTTAACCGTTGTAGACATGCAGACCTAAACCACGATAAGATTCCACTGCCTACCCATTTGGATGGCTGTTACCAAACAGCCAGACCAGAAAGAACAATGTTGGCGAGTAGGTGGAGAAACCAGAGTCCTAGTATGTTGCTTTGGCATAAATGGTGCAGCCACTGTGGAAAACAATATGGCAGTTTCTCAAAAAATTTAAAAAAGAATTACTCCGGGGATGCCTGGGTGGCTCAGTTGGTTAAGTGTCTGCCTTTAGTTTCAGTCATCCCAGGGTCCTGGGATCAAGCCCTGTGTTGGGCTCCTTGCTCCGCAGGAAACCTGTTTCTCCCTCTGCCTGCCTCTTCCCCTGCTTCTGCTCTCTCTCCCCACCCTTGCTGACAAATAAATAAAATCTTAAAAAAAAAAAAGAAAGAAAACAAAAAATAATTACTCCATGACCCAGCGGTTCTACTTCTGGGTATATACTGTAGGACAGAAAGTGGGGACTCAAGCCAGTGTCTGTGTACCCACATTCATAGCAGCATTTGCAATAGCCGAAAGTGGGAACCAGCCCACAGAGCGGGGCACATAGGTGCAGTGGATAGGATTCAGCTCGAGGAAGCCGGACGCCTGCTACAGCGTGGAGGGACCTTGAGGACACTATGCCGAGTGAGATCAGCCAGACACAAAAGGATAAATACTACATGAGCCCACTTCTGTGAGGGACCCAAACGGTCAGATTCATAGGGACAGAAAGTGAAGGGGTGGGTGCCAGGTACTGGGTCGGGGAAGAGATGGAGAGTTAGTATTTAATGGGGCCAGAGTTTGGGTTTAGGAAGATGAAAAAGTTCTGGAGATGGACGGTGGGGATGTACTCTTAATGCCAGTGAAAGTACTGTACACTTAAACATGGCTGAAATGGCCTATTTTAAGTCATATATATTTTACCACAATTAACAAAAGGAAAAAGGAAGGCGCTTTCTCATCTTTTTCTTTTCCCTTTCTTTCCTGAACAAGTCAGTCCCAGGCCACGGGCAGGGCCGCAGGAAGTAGGCGCGCACACTAGTGGGGGAGCGAGGCTACAGTGCTGGAGGCCGGCAGGGTGAGCGGTGCAGCCGTCATGAGGCCGCACGGGATGGCGGGTGTGCAAGGCTGGCCCATCTCGGGTGATAGAGCCCTCAGGATATCGGAACACAGGCAGGGCATCCACACAGGTCATGGCAACAGCAGCCTGTTTGGGGTGTTAGAGCCCACATTGGGAGGGAATCCATATCGAGGAGGGGGCAACAGCAGTGGGGGGACATCGGTCTCATAGAGGGGCCCAATTAAAGGTGATAGTAGCAGAGCTCTCACTGTTACAAAAAGGTGAGGGGCCCGTGTATGTTGGATTGGAATTGGTAGTGTAGGGTGAACTCTTGGTTTTCTGTTTGTACATATATGCGTGCGTGTAGAAATAAACGTGGCCGTGAACGTGTGGAATGTGCATGTGCGTGTCTGTGGCGCACACGTTCTTTAGCTGTGTCTGCTGAGAGGGGCTCCTGGCAGGAACGTGCTCAGAGCCACGAGGACACCTGGTTCCCAGACTTCCTTCCCGGGGGCCATTCTTCAGCCACGAACACCTGGGCTTCTTGGGTCTCATCGTGGGGAAACAGATACATTCTGCAAAATAATGGGCCTGCGCCCTTCAGGAGTCCAGGGAAGACCGAGGAGCTTGCTCTGGAGTGAATGAGCGAGACACGGGGCACCTGGTACAACATGCGGCTCTGACGTGGTGTGGCATGATTCGCCATGAGGAGCTCCGAGACCATCAGGGAAGCTCGAGCGAGGGCTGAGGGACAGAAGAGACTGGTCACGTATCAGCTGTCATCTTCTGATTTGGGGGAATCTAGAGGATGTCTTTATGGGAAATAAAAGTTAAAGTATTTGAAGTTAACAGGGCAGCGTGTCTGCAGCTTATTCTTAGATGGTTCAAGAAAAAATGTCTTTTTCTGTAAGTTTGAGATAGCTTCAAAATAAAGGGTAAAGTCTTTTCCAAAAATTTTTAAAATTAAACCAAATTGTCCAACCACGTTGCATGCTGCTAAGTGGTCCACCAAGACAGAAACTCTCCAGAGGCCATCAGAGATCTTGGAGGCAAGGACACGGGTTGGGCCGAGACGGTTGAGGTGCCAGTGGCCACTGCCATCAGCTGTTCAGAGGTGTTGCTGTGAAGGGGGACCAAGGGGCCTCCCAAGCAGGGGCTGCGATGAAGGGGGTGGGGACAATGGTGTATGCAGGAATGCTTGGACAGTTAAGAAGCTATAGCCCAAGGAGGGCGAGTTGTGGAGAAGTTCTGTCTTCGGATATTTGAAGATCTTGCAAAGTCGAAGAGATGCTTTGGTTTAATTTTCGGAGGAAAGAAGAAGAGCCAGTGTCTACGGAGCAGGGGGCTCTGACTAACGCGTTGAGCCATCCAGCGACTGAGTGGTTGGTGGCCTTGCACGAAATGAACTCCTGTCACAATCAGTGGCAAGCAGAAGCTGCTCCTTGAAGTGACTCCTCTGGTGACTTAGGGCTGAGGCCAGGTGGACCTCCAGCTCCCACTGCACACTCTGGCCCATGGTCACTGTCACCTGAGTTTGTTAAAATAGGATGTTCTCAGCCCTTTTCAAAATCTTGAGTCTAAACGGAAATGACCGCTGCTTGGGGTTCTACATCTGCTCTAAACACCGCTTGTGGGGCTTAAGGAGGAAAAGACCGAGCTGTTGGGGTCCTCTCAGCGGGTTTCTTTGTTGCTTGCTGTGCTTACCACAGGGGTGGACAGTCTCACGCTTGCAGCGACCAGGGAATCCCTTGGATCCTTAAACATGATTTTGAATTGGGGAAGGTCTGATTGCCACCTGCAATCAGGCCAGTGGCCATGAAGGTGTTAGGGCATGGAAACTGGAGCACGGCGCCCTCCTCCTTTGTGCTTCCAGGGGCCCTTTGTGTGTTGTCGGTGACGGCAGCTTGGGGCGTATAGGATTGGTCACAAGGATTATCCTTTGTATTCCTGCTTTTTCTTGGAGCCTGTTTTATTTTTAGAGACAGTATATTTGGAAGTGAGAAGGGTAAGAACAGTAGCAAGGTAGCGCACCCATGAGTCTGCATTCGTGGGATGGAGAAAACGGACATATGTCTTATGTATTTCGAAGAATGTGTTGTCAGAGTGAGAAACAGATGAGTTGTTAGCAGGTAAGTGGGAAAATAGCAGTAGTGTGGGTTTGTGCGGACCACAAATAAATTTATAACTGTGGAAGGACAAGGAATTTAGGATACTGACGTTCCTTCTGTGAAAAGAATACTCTACCTTTTAAGTGTCTGCAAAAGCATGACCCTTCACAAAATTACTCTAACTCTGGAACACTCCATTTTATAGATCACAATATCACATGAGATGGGAATTAAAATAGTGTTGTGGCTCCTGTTTATCTGAAGAGAAGGCCTCTATTTTTTTTTATCCTGCTGGTAATTTATGTATTAAAATGTTACTTGTAAGAGTCCGAACAACTCATCCTTAGCAATCTGTAACTCATCCCAACTTAAATTTTATAGTGGATTTTTAGGTTGTTCTACAAATATGCTTTCTTAACGAATACAGAAAGACCAGTTTGGCACAAATATAATATCTTCTTTTCTGAGAATTTGAAAATAATCTCTTTCAACTTATTTCATGATTGTTTTCTGGCAACATTCTGTGAACAAAAACATGGTTTTCGAAGGCCACAAACTAAGGAGATGTGAGATTTTGGAGGTCAGGGAGGTTGAAACAAAGCTTCTTGCCGATGTCTTTTCTCAATCCTTATTTTAATGCTGTATTTCTCTATGAACTCAGGAAAAAAACCCGTGTTGAGTTTTTTTAAAATATTACCTCTTTTAGCGTCTTCGTACATAGTTGTTGAAACCTGTAAAGACTCACCGATATGAAAATATGAGCTTTGAAAATTCTGCTTGCAGCCACCTTAGCCCTAGGAATTTGCTGAAGAAGAAATGTGGATATAAAAAGGTTTGGGTTCGGAGATGTTTAATGTCTTTTTTTTTAAAAGATTTTTATTTATTTATTTATTTGACAGACAGAGATTACAAGTAGGCAGAGAAGCAGGCAGAGAGAGAGAGAGGAGGAAGCAGGCTCCCTGCTGAGCAGAGAGCCCAATGTGGGGCTCGATCCCAGGATCCTGGGATCATGACCTGAGCTGAAGGCAGAAGCTTTAACCCACTGAGCCACCCAGGCGCCCCTAATGTCTTATTTTTAAATAAGATCATGGATTATGGCCTAAATGTCCAACAGCAAGGGAATGAGGACCTAAGTTTAGGTGCACCTGCTTATGCGTGAGGATCCTTGTGCATCCATTAGAGGAGAATTATGAGACACGGAGCAAACGGGAAGGTGTGGCCTTCTGCTTAGAAAAGCAGGAAGACATGTGCGCAGAAAGTCCACGTGTCTGCAGACAGAGGCAGGAAGAGAGGCCAGTGCCATCTTAGGGGTGGGACTGAAGGCACACTTCCCTGTTGGAAAGCCACTTAGCATCAATGAAACTGGCTTTCAGAGGCGGATTTGGCCACGATTTGGGCATTTTGCCAGTGAGTAGTCTGGAGCCTAAGACTGGGTGACAGTCCTACCATGGCTGGGGGAAGGAGGTGTCCATCCCGCCTGTCGTGCCCACACCCGCAGGTGGACAGGGCTCCTCTTGAGCAGCAGGTGTGCCCCACACTCTCAAGTTGGGGGTGAGCACTCGAGGGAGGGTACAGCTGCCTTTCAGACTCCTGTCTGCCTTTGGCGCCACTTCCCTGAAGACCTGCACTCGGGGTCCCTGAGCGTCCAGTGGTTCTAGGTGTATAGGAGGTCAGCCCCATGTTTAAGATTCTACAGCAGAAATTGTTCTCGAGATGATACACAACCAGCCCTTCCTCAGCATCAGCCAGACAAGGCTGACTGTCATCAAATTCATTTTCATTCTTGGAGCCTTTGAGAGCAATGCCACTTGGGCCCTGGGCCGTGGACGTCCTTAGAGCTGCAGACGTGGGGCATCTCCCACTCACTGGTGGAGACTTTCCGGCCGCTGCCTCACGTGCTTCTCAGCTCCACTGGAGCTCGCCTGCTGGGTTTCTCCACGGGCTGCATGAACCAGCTTCAGACAGCTTGTTAGCGCCCTGGCTGCCATCTGTCCACTCCTGCACTGTCTCACACCTCGATTAAATCCATTCACACCGGCACTGTCCCAGCAGGCCCCTGGTCCCTGGCTCCCAGCCCGTGAGCCCCCGCTCAGAGACTTGTTTGGAACTCCTGCCCCACATAGCAGATGCGGACCCCCGAGTTGGAGTACTCAGGGCTGTCGGCCTCCAGGCACCTGCTTGCCCTTGGTGTGGAATCTTCTACTCTCTCTCCTGTGAAGCTCTGTGGAAGCTTTCCTTTTTGGATTGTAACATCAAAAAAATTATTTTCCATCACAGTATGTGAACAAGGACATGCCCCAAGGCTCAGGTAGGAATTTAGGTACCAAATGAGCTTCTCTGTCTCTGTCTTATCGGACAGAGCCTGTTCAGTTGGGGTTGCATTTTAAAGGGCAAGTGCTTACAGAATTACTGATGATTAAAATAAAACTGAACAGACAAAAACGAGCCGCACCTGTGGCAGGAGGTAGTTTCTGTCTGCACATGGCTGAAACACCACTTGGAGAGACTGAGAGAGACACGGAGACACAGAGACGGGGTGGGGCGAGCCTGACATTCACAAGCGAGGAGGCGGACGTCAGTGTTCGATTTTCTGTGTTCTTTGTGTCCTTTATCCTCGAGTTGCAGCCACCTCCTCATCCAGCTCCTGAGAAGAATGTGACCCTTAGTGCATTTTTTCCACAGGCCTCCACTAAGACATTCCTGAAGCTTCGTTTCCCCCACAGGCAGTGACAAAAGGCACAGAATTGCATCTTTGAATGAGACGCACGGCCACTTAACTGCATGGTAAAGCCATAGCCGGAATCTGTGTTTTCACACTCTGAAAGCAAAAGTATGGAAGCACATGTCTTCTGATTGGATCAGCCCTACAGATGTCTTTATGTGTTCTGTCCAAGTATTTTTTTAGAATAGTTCTGTCGGGAAAATCATAGGGGACTTTCCGGTTTTGAAGAACTGAGTGGTGTTTTAATACTGTTATGAGGTGTGCTACACATTCTGCGTCATTACAGTTAACTTCCTGTCCACCCTGGTCCAGGGAGGAGTAGAAAGAGAAGTTTTTTCGGACTGTTCAGAGAATAGATATGAAAGGAATAACAATTTAAACCTTTCAGCATGTGTACAAAAGGCAGTGTCTGTGTCATAAACACGTTTTTCTAAATTCATTGCAGTGCGCTACCTGTAATTCTTCGAGCTGGCAGGTCTTCAGCTGTGTATGAGAAACAAAACAGAGCAGTTGCGATTTAGTATAATCTATTTAAAATACATGTTCTTCCCTCTCTTTGAACAATCTGTCCAAAGTGCAATCCATTCATGTGGGATTTTGCCTGTACAGCCCTGAGTGGGAATCAGTAGTTTCTTTGTTCGTCACCATGGAAACAAGTCAGCCTATCCCCGATGGCTGTCAGATCTCGCAGCCTGCCGCTGCCATCCGCTCGGCCGCAGCTCTTCCCGCTGGGAGCCCAGCCATGCAGGACCTGCCCCGGCGGTGCTCGGCCCTGCCGTTCCTCAGCGCCTTCTTCCAGGGCCGCCGGCACTCATCCTCGGACCCTATCCTGCAGCAGGGCCGGCGCGGCTCGGCCGCCCAGACGCTCTCCTCGTCCTCTCTCCAGGTGATGGTGGCAGTGGCCTCTGTCAGCTGTGCCGAAAGAAACCCAACTTGCCTCCAGAGAAAAAGTAAAAGCTTTTTCCCTCCTTAAAGATTGCCACAGCTTTGAGTTTAAATTCAGGCTGTTGACAGTTAATTCTACGTCGTACTTTTTACTGTCTGTTATACTAAGAGCTTCAGTGGGCATGTAATAGGAGATAAAGTGATTGAATGTTTTGTGCTTTTGCATTGAAAATGTAATTTTTGAAAAAACTCATTTCGTTATAAAAGATGTGCTTTTATAGTTTCTTCTTCTACATCACCTGTATGACATGTAGAGATTACTGTGCACGAAAGCCTTTTCTGTATTAAGAGATCGTGCACTCAGATGAGAAGGAAACAGTTTTATTTCTGACAAAAATGAAGGGAATGTAGCACCAGCTCATCATCTATGGTCCTGAGAGAACATGGAAGCTGTTTCTCATGTTATTATTCCACATGGAGAGTGGAATTTTGAATCCTCCCGTCCTCGTGTGTTCTAGGAAATTCAGGACGTCCAACACCGAAGTATACAAAAGTCGGAGAGCGTTTACGGCATGTGATTCCTGGACACATGGCCTGCTCCATGGCGTGTGGTGGCAGAGCGTGCAAGTATGAAAACCCGGCCCGCTGGAGTGAGCAGGAGCAGGCCATTAAGGGGCTTTACTCGTCATGGTAAGTGCCATTAAGGGGATCTACTCATCGTGGTCAGTGAGTCTGCGGCAGGGAGTGGCTGTGGAGGAGGGAGCGTGGGGGGGCTGCAGTCCCAGGACCCCACACCCCGCACCCCGGCCTTGTGGCTTGATGAGCTCATGCAGGTACTCAGACCCTCATCTGTAAAGTGGAAATAACAAAACCAACCCTCAGGGTTTTTTTAATTAAGTGAAATGATTACGTAGAGTACCTTAAAGAAATGGTAGTGAGATAGCTCTTAAATATCAGAAGTCACCAGAAATAATGTGTTCAGCTCTAAATCTGAGAAGGCAGAAGGTACAAACGTGGTTTGTCAGCTTCACACAGGTACACGTCAGCCTCATTTTTTTTGTTCCCATCTTGTGTATGAAAGGGCACGCTTCCCCACAGAGACACCGCCCGCGTGCCTCAGTAGAGAGCCGTGCGCGTTGTTGGCTCAGCAGACAGCATAAGGTGCGTGCGTGGTTGATGGGACACAGATGTGACTCCTGTGGTAAATACTTCTGCTTCTTGTTATTCATAGTAAACTGCCAAGTAGACCTCTTTTGATGCAGTGATATCTCTGATGAATTCTGATAATCAAGCCAAATCACCTTTGTTTGTTTTGTTTTTTCAAATTTTTTTATTTTTTCAAGATGGCACAAGTGGTGGGGGCAGGGGAAGGAGCAGAGAGAGGAGGAGAAGCACACTCCCTGCTGAGCAAGAAGCCCGATGTGGGGCTCAATGCGGGGCTCGATCCCAGGACCCTGAGATCGGGACCTGAGCTGAAGGCAGACACTTAACCGACTGAACCACCTGGGCATCCTGCCAAATCACCTTTGAAACCCACGAAGAGGAATTCATGGTTTGAAGAACTCTAGTAGTGAATCATTTTCTGTGGCAAGAATCTATTTCCAAGCTAGACTTTTGTCAACCGGCCTACCTAACTTGCCACTGTGTGTGGTGTTAGAGTTGGGTCTGTTGTCACAGCCATTCCCCACAGATCGCATTCTAGTCTAAAGAGTGTTGTGCGAAATCAAGCACTAGGCCTGAGGTGTGGTCAGACTGTAAATTCCCTATAATACAGCTTGAGATCACAATAATTTTTTTGGTTTAGGGGCACCTGGGTGGCTCAGTGGGTTAAAGCCTCTGCCTTCGGCTCAGGTCATCATCCCAGGGTCCTGGGATCGAGCCCCACATCGGGCTCTCTGCTCGGCGGGGAGCCTGCTTCCTCCTCTCTCTCTGCCTGCCTCTCTGCCTACTTGTGATCTCTGTCTGTCAAATAAATAAATAAATCTTTAAAAAAAAAATCTTTGGTTTATTGTTGACCAAACATCTGAATCTTTTTCATCTGTCATGGTTTCAAGGT
This sequence comes from Lutra lutra, assembly GCF_902655055.1. Lineage (NCBI taxonomy): Eukaryota > Metazoa > Chordata > Mammalia > Carnivora > Mustelidae > Lutra > Lutra lutra. The sequence continues at coordinate 3,850,887 of NC_062290.1, read as the reverse complement.
ACTTCTCTCCTCATCCTATGCTAAGTACTACTGAATTTGGGGGAGTCCCCATCAAATTTCAGGGCTTGCCCCAGCGGGGGGGCGTGATATCTTTTGGATTGTGCTCTGCTCAGCTGATGTCTCTGTTACTTGTCAGGCTCATGTGACCCATAGCTCCCGACAGACTGCCTGACATGTCTTTCACCAGACCCCTGAGGAGGGGCAGCTGTCTGCTGGGGGGCCTCTGTCCATTTGTCCTCAGGCCAGGCACTGTGCTAGACACTGTCAAATTATTATGTCATCTTCATAAAGCTCCTGGAAAGCAGACGTGGTTTATGTCATCTGTTGATGAAGGAATTGAGGTCCAGAGAGACTAAGTAACCTACTATCCAGCTAGAAGTAGAAAAGCCAATATTTGAAACCAGTCCCAACTGATTCCAAAGCCCATATGTTTTGCCAAATTAGAATAACTCAGCATTTATTCATCACCACATGCCAGGATTTGTGCTAAAGACTTACACCCACATTGTGTTGAATTCTCATGCCAGCCCTGTGAGGAAGGCGTCAACCCCTACTTGACATAATAGGTAACTGAGGGGCAGAATTACCTTTGGTGCCCAACGAGGTTTCTCCACCACACCCACTAGAATCTCATGAGAGTCCTTGAAATCACACTGCCAGAGTCCATGAATACTTTACATCCTGGAATGTTTCCCAGGGATTCAGGGGTTCTTAGAGCCCTCATGATACAAAATTGAAGCCAGAATCTGTATAAGAAAATTGTATCTAGAATTGTTAAAAAATCAAAGAAAAAGTAGGGACTTGATATCTCATTCTCTTAGTTCTTAGAGCTGGAACATTCCAAGTTTTGTGCATCTTACCAGCCCCTCCCCGCTCCTAGGGTCACTGAGAATATCCTGGCTATGGCTCGCCCGTCCACGGAACTCCTCGAGAAGTACGGCCTCATCGAGCAGTTCCAAAGGTAAATGCCATGTCGTTGACACACTCGCTAAGCCAGTTCTTGTTTTCTCGTCCATTGCTTTTGACTCCAAATAGTCGAACAATAGGCAGTGGAGAGCTTATTTCAGTTAGGAAATTGAGGTTTTAAGATGATTAATAATGTTTACTAATGCCAAAATGCTTGATTTTTTTAAACACTTGCTCTCAATATGATAACTTTTTTTCTTTTCTTCTATAAGTCATGGCATAAAAACAGTCATCAACCTGCAGCGCCCTGGCGAGCATGCCAGCTGTGGGAACCCTCTGGAACAAGAGAGTGGCTTCACATACCTTCCTGAAGCTTTCATGGAGGCTGGCAGTAAGTCCCTCCACCTCCCCTCCATGAGGTACCAAGAAGGGCACCCAGACTTGTCTGCTCAGCTCTTTCATCACAGGGTGATAGGACACAGTGGGGGTAGCGGGCTCCCTACAGGGAAGATGAGCTGACTGATTCTAGATAATGCCACCGTTCTTCTTGTTCTTCTCGGGTGGTGCTGCTGAAAGTACAGGATTTCTTTTGTCCTGGGAGAGGGATCTCGGGAGGAGCCCCGTAGAAACAATGCCCGCATTAGTTACCATAACAGGACACTGGCCCTGCTGCTGGGCACCCCCACCTCCAGTAGTCCCTGTTTTTGCTTCACACATGGGTCTCGCAGGCTTAGTGAGTTCCCACTCGTCCGGGTCACACAGCGTACACACGGCAGCAGGAGTGGAACACAGGACTCACTCATGCTTTTACTGCTGCCCAGCTCTGATTCTGGGCAGGACACAGGGATTCTTCATGCAACAGTCCCAAAAGTCCCAGTCTTGGGAGCCTAGGGACCGAGTCCACCGAACGCGTGCCATTCAGAACCAGGCTGGAAAGGACCACCCCTGGCCACTTTTGCGACTTGTTTTTAAGAACTGTGTGTCTAGCTCTTTTTGTCTCCGCTAGGTGGGAAATCTGAATGTACCCACCTTGTGCCATTTATCAGTCCTTTAAATGCATTTCCATGCTTAAACCAGGTGCCATGCTTTCCCTCTGTAGCTGAGTAATTTGGGCCAAGGTCGTGGAATTTATTAATTTGCAATCCTGTTTCACCTTAATTCTTTCTGGCTGAGTTTTAGCAGGAAATATCTTAAGTAATATAGAGTGTGCTTTGTAAGAAATGTTAACAATAAACTTACTGGAAATATAAAAACCCCATTATTTTTTTTTTGAGCTTTAATTTTTATTTTTTCAGCATAACAGTATTCATTATTTTTGCACCACACCCAGTGCTCCATGCAATCTGTGCCCTCCACAATACCCACCACCTGGTGCCCCCAACCTCCCACCCCCCACCCCTTCAAAATTCCCAGATCGTTTTTCAGAGTCCATAGTCTCTCATGTAAAAACCCCATTATTTTAGGCCTCTGCATCTAGTCTTACAGCTTTACACTTTTCATGAATTCACTCACCTTCTTCAGATGGCTATGCAAGTACTTTTCCTGTATGTTAATTGTTTTTTCCTGTTTTCTTTTTTTTTCATTGTCCAGTTTATTTCTACAATTTTGGATGGAAGGATTATGGTGTAGCATCACTCACCACCATCTTGGATATGGTGAAGGTGATGACATTTGCCTTACAAGAAGGAAAAGTAGCGGTCCATTGTCATGCAGGGCTTGGTCGAACAGGTAAATAAATTCTAGGAAGTGGATGTATTGTCTTGTAGCATATGCAAACATGTAAAGAATAGTATTTCAGGAGCGCCTGGGTGGCTCAGTGGGTTAAAGCCTCTGCCTTCAGCTCAGGTCATGATCCCAGAGTCCTGGGATCGAGCCCCACATCGGGCTCTCTGCTTAGCAGGGAGCCTGCTTCCCTCTCTCTCTCTCTCTGCCTGCTTCTCTGCCTACTTGTGATCTCTGTCTGTTAAATAAATAAAAAAAATCTTAAAAAAAAAAAAGAATAGTATTTCATAATTTTAGAGGATAATATTTTTCAGAATCCTATCAAAGTTTTGGAGTCAAATGGTAGAAGATACTGAAAAAAATTGGAAATATCTTAAATAAGTAGTTTCAGTGATCCTTTATTTGTGAGAGTGTTTTTGAGAGACTTAAGCCAGAAAACTCGTCATATTTACTGAACAGATGGGTTTCCACAGCCTCACCAAGTGACCACCCTGGTTTTTCTTCTTCGAAGGAAACAACCCTAACACTTTATTTATACTAGGTAATGTCTTTTAAAAATGTAGTTTTCCTTAACCGAAATAATGAAAATAGAAAGCATTGTTTTAGTTGTTGTGTTATAAGCACTTTACACTCGCTGTTTTTTTAAGTCTTTAACAACAATGTGAGTTTTGAAGGAGGTTAAGTAATTTGCTACATTGAGTAAGTGACAGAGCCAAGATTTAAATTCACGGCTGGAAGGATTGTGGAGGGAATCTCACTGTGCCTAAAATTCTGTATAAAAATCAATGATTTTACTTACAAATGCAGCACATCTCAGTGCAGTGCTAATACAGGGGCAAAAATAAATACCATAAGGTTAGAATATAAATTGTCATCGGGTCCAGCCAGACTCCTGAGCTCAACACTGCCCACAGTGTACCTGTGTACCTGTTTCCAGGCCTCCCACCTGCTTGGGAGTATGTTTGGGGTGGGGGCTCAGTTCTGCCCGAGAACAATAGCTCTTAGGGTCCAGCGAAAACCTCACTATTCCTGGCAATTCCACATGACAGCATCGCAGATACTTCTTACACCAAAGTGCCAAGTCCTGGTGCGAAAGATTTGTGGGATGATGCCCCTACTGGGAACCACGCAGTTTGCAGAGGTCCTGATTTTTATGTGTAACGTGATGAACAAACTGGTGAATCACACAGATGTCTGCTGATTTGCCTTTCACCTTGATATTAGTTAACTGTCAAAGTTGGATTGATTGATTAATCATCACCATTGTTATTCATTTTAATTTAATATTAATTAACAAGAATAATAATGTTTATAACATTAAGGTTGTCTCCTTTAGTAATAAGTATTTATAGAATAAAGTTATATCTTGGTCTGGAGAAAAGCACTGTTAGTATAGACAAAAGTCCAGAAATTAACTGTCAATATGAATAATCCCCAAAGAAAAAAATGCCTGAAAAGGAAGAATGCCAGGCTGGGAATGTGGCAACAATTCTGCAAAGATGGCAGAAGTGGAAAGTAGGTGTACAGTCAGGGCGGGTAATGGAGTGAACTGTGCTCCGGCTCCTTATCCTCTTTAGACCAGCTTTAACAGGGATGAAAGCAAATCCTGCTCTATTTCCTGCTCTGAATTGCTTTTAAAATACTCCTTCCAGTCAATCCATACACTCCGTTTGGACTTCCCCTAACCCCCTTTCACTCCCTCAGGCCCTCACCACACTTTCTGTCTCATCCCCTCACCACACTCCTTCCTTCAACACCTCACCACATTCTCTCCTTCATCCCCTCACTACACTCTCTCCCTCAACTTCACCACGCTCTCCCTCATCCCCTCACCTCCGCTCACCCCTCATCCCCCTCATCACACACTCTCCCTCATCTGCCTCACCCACATACTCTCCCTCATCCCCCTTACCACACTCTCTCCCTCACCACTCTCTCTCTCTCCCTCATCCCCTCACCTCCTCTTACTCCCTCATCCCCTCACAACACACTCTCCCCCAGCCCCTCACCACACTCTCTCCCTCAACACTCTCCCTCATCCCCCTCACCCCTGCTCACTTCCTCATCCTCTCGCCACACTCTCCCTCATCCCCCTCACCCACACTCATTCCTCATCCCCTTACCACACTCTCTCCCTTATCCCCCTCACCATATTCTCTCCCTCATCCCCCCACACACTCTCTCAACACTTCACCACACTCTCTCCCTCATCCCCCTCAGCACACTCTCCCTCATCCCCTCACCCCTGTGCACTCCCTCATCCCCCTCACCACACTACCATTGCCTCACCCCCTTCTGACTCCTTCATCCCCTCACCCACACTTACTCCCTCTCAGGGTACAGAGGTAACTGTGGGTTCTCAGGGGGAGAAGGGACACATAGACAAGTGAATAAACACTTGTACAAGAAGTCAGTAAGTTATAATTGTCCTTAAAATGGTCCTTTATATGGTTTCCTAATGCATATTCAAAATTTAAATCTTAGAGAGTGGTAAATAAGGAAGTGATAAACTTTTTCATATCACTCTTCTCTTCTTCGCCCCTAGGCGTTTTAATAGCATGTTACTTGGTTTTTGCCACAAGAATGACTGCTGACCAAGCCATTATATTTGTTCGGGCAAAGCGACCCAATTCCATACAAACTCGAGGGCAGCTGCTCTGCGTGAGGGAGTTTACTCAGTTTCTGATTCCTCTTCGCAGTATATTCTCTTGCTGCGACCCCAAAGCGCATGCCGTGACTTTAGCACAGTATCTCATTCGCCAGCGGCATCTGCTTCACGGGTATGAGGCCCGACTCCTGAAACACGTACCCAAAATTATCCACCTCGTCTGCAAATTGCTGCTGGACTTAGCCGAGAACAGGCCAGTGGTGACGGCAGAGGTGGCAGAAGTGCCCAGCCTGTCCGCCGAGATTGAGAAGACGGTTTCTGAGATGATCACCCTGCAGCTGGATAAGGAGTTGCTGAGGCAGGGCAGCGACGCATCCGACGGCTTCCCCGCCACCGCGGTGGCCACGGATTTTGAGAATCAGGATGTGATTCTTTCCAGCGAGCAAGGGATTGACCCTCTCTGGAAGAGGCGGAATGTCGAGTGCCTTCAGCCCCTAACTCACCTGAAAAGGCGACTCAGCTACAGCGACTCGGATTTAAAGAGGGCCGAGACGCTTCTGGAGCACGGGGAGACTCCGTGGACGGGGCCTGCCCAGGCCTTGCTTGGCCGTAACCCCGGGCTGCAGAAGCCCGTAAGCCACTGTTACACCCCCCAGTCTCCACAGCTTGATCCAAGTAAGGAAACGCTTGTCCGAAATACATTCTCTTTCTGGAATCAGGCTAAATTTGGAGGCCTGGAAGGACTCAAAGATGAGGGGTCACCACTTTTCCATAGGGAGACTGTTGCAAAGGAAGTACAGCGGAGTAGAACCTTCTCTTCGGGTGTTTCAGGTTCATACAACCCTAGGGAGCCAGTTACAGCGAACCTTGCAGATACCCCGACGGAATCAGACAGTTCTCCCCAGCAAGCGCCCCGCTGTCAGTACGAAACTCCCGCCGGTTGCTGCTCCGACACGCCCCACAGGCCCCTGGACTGTGGCTTCAGCCCCAAAGCACCCTTTTCCGGCGGACGCAGCCAAGCCCAGGACAGCAGAGACGTGTCCGCAGCTGCTGCATACGGTGCTGTGCAGTCCGGACTGAGTGCCGAAGCCAGGAGAGTACTGGCAGCCAAAGCCCTGGCAAGCTTAGATGAGTTTGCAGAGAAGGAGGAGGTGAAGAGGAAGGTAGAAATGTGGCAGGTACTTGTATCTCATTTAATTATGCATTGGCGGGGGGTACTTATGTCAGAGCAAAAATGGAATACATTTTACCAAATTGAAGGGTTATGGGAATTTGAAGACCTGTTTCGGTAATACCTGACTTCGGAACCTCAGGTTTCTCAGTGTCTGTGTGAAAGAGAGCACGCAGTCCTTGGCACTTAGCTGGGTCCTCCGAGCAGGGCACTGATGCCCAGGCCTGTGGCGGCTTCTTGCTTTCCTGCTGGCTTTGTGGGACAGACAGACCACAGCAGACAGCTTTAGGAACTGACTTGAGCATCTCTAACCTGAATCTGGTGGGGAGCCATACTTGGAGAATCACTGACCAAGACACATGAGTAAAATCAGAGAAAACTCTTGTCCAAAGTCCCCAACGCGCGGAGGACGCGCGATGGCTGCTATCCGCTCGGCTCCCCTTCCTGCAGACCTCCCAGTGCTCCCGTGTGGCAACGGTCAGGTTCCACAAAGCACTGGGAGCGAGCCGCAGAGTACCTTTGTGTCGTTAGTTTTCTTAAAGAGATGTTATTTATTTATATAGAGCGAACGAGAGAGGTGTGGGGGCAGGGGCAGAGGGAGGGAAAGGGTCCCAAACTCAGCACCACGCCTGACCTGGGGCTCCGTCTCATGAGCCTGAGCTCATGACCTGAGCCCAAATGGAGTCAGAAACTGAACTGACTGAGCCACCCAGGCACCCCTGTGCCATTCGTTTTACCCAAAGTTGTGTCTTTGGGGTCCATTCCTGGGCTTTTACTTACATTAGAATGTGCAATTTTAAATTTTAACCCCTCTTTGTGGTGTATTTTCATTAGAAACGGTCTTAAATCAGTTGTGCTCTTCTCCCTGAATGAACAACTGGTGTACACAAAAGGCCTTAACCACCTAGTTACCAGAAACTAGTCAACTGCCCAAATGTGGGGCTGACCTGGGGAGGCCTGTCTCAGTGAAATCTGGACTCGTCAGTCTGTAATGTCCCACGAATTATCTGTGTGGCTGCTCCTCTGTATTCTGCATTAATTAAGCAAGGCTTGGGTCAGAACCTTCCAGATGCAGAGGTGGGAAAACTTGGCCAGAGCCTTGCACCCACTTACAGCTGTGGGACTGCAGAGCACGTGCACATTTGTCAGAACTGCAGGCGTTCACTGAGCAAATATGTACAGATACTGACTTCCCACAACATGAAGTATTTTTCCTTATTCCAAACTGAACAGGACTTTGGGTCCTTCTGGCTGCTCAGTCTGCGAGCCCTTCCCTTGCAACACCGTAGCCATGAGAGCTAGTGGTCGGACCCCTCAGAGGTCAGCCTAGTGGGTGGGACTGTTGGAGCACAAAATACAAAAGCATTTTCCAGAGGTGAACATGACCCTTTTGTTTGGATAGGCTTGCCCTTTGTTACACTTTCTGGATTTTATTATGAGTCTTTCAGCAGTAAAACAACCTAGCTGAGTTGTGGAAGGAGTCCAGAGCTATGATTTGGGCGGCACCATGCTGCCCGTGCCCCTGCTGGGACCTCTCTTGGCCGCTGCGTCACCTGCTCTCACGGTGACCCGGCGGGCAGAGGATACCCTAAGATTCTTCCTTAATCTTCACAACCCTTATGAATTAAGGATCACAGATAGGGAACCTAGGGGTCCCAGGGGTCAAGACACCTGCTCAGGATCATGTGGCCCAAATGCGGCAGGGCCAGGATGCAGCTCATGAGTTTAACGGTTTGCTCAGCCCCCTGGAGGATTTCAGAAAACAGAGTAACCAGCATTTTCCTGGGAGGGCCTTAGTTGTGCTGCTCTGCCGAGCTTCTGGTTACTGCAGAGCCGATCGGCTGTGTGTGTGACCCGTGGGGACTGGGGCCTCCACATAGCTAAACACAGTGGCTTCTTTATGAGAGAATAAAGAAGAACCAGAGGAACCCAGAGCCAGAGGACCCTGGCAGCAGGGCAGAAGCGTCACGTCAGGGATCAAGCAAAACCCAGGGAACGCCGCCAGCCCCGTGCTGCTTTGGGCTCCTGGCCAGGTACCCTCTTCCCTGGGCCTGCACGTCTGCCGTCAGGCCCCGCTGCGGGTGCTGTAGGAATTGGATAGGCCGCCTGCTACGGGCTGTCCCAGTCTGAGTCTTGTGAACCGACCCGATGCGTGAATGAATGAATGTGCAATTATGATGCTTATTCCTGTAGCACACATACACTTTATTTACTAACGCATAAAGCTGAGCCCCATCAGAAGTTAGAATTCTTCCTGTTTGTCTGCTGCTCTCTGCGAGGTAAACTGTTAGGGCCTTCTGCTTTTAACTTGTCTCGAGCATTTGGGGCGTGGGCCAGACTTGCTCGTCCACTCCGCTGTCCAGTCTCAGGATGTGGGGCTGACTCTGTGTCTGGGCCTGCACGGGACTGTGGAAAGGAACGTGAGGCAGGTGTGTCTGCCACGGTTGCAGACTGTTCAGCACTTTTCTGGGGCCCGTTTGGAAGGTTTAGTCAGCTTTTCCTCGTCCCAGGGTAATTTGCAAATGTTGCCTTACATATGCTTTCTCGTCTGCCGTCCTACTTCCTTACAGTATGTCTGTTTTGTTCCAAGGAACCTAAAAACGAAGGCTCCCTCTTCCTGAACAGTATCTGTGGTTTCAGAGCGGGTTAGGGAGCTTAGCGTTTAGGCCAACTGAGCCCCTTTCTGAGGGAGCTTTAATGCACACATGGGGCAGGGGTCAGCTTCACAGAGGGAAACTGAGGCTTGGAGAGACTCAGCATCTCAGCCCATGTGCCACCGAGGTGGGGGCACTGGAAGGGGTTCCTGTCCACCCTGAGCCTAAGACTGTCACTCGTGGACAGCCTGAGGGCCATCAAACCTCAAATGGTGCTGCCTCCCTGTTCCTCCCCATCTCCCTCCTTCTGACCCCTCCCCTCCCCTCTCTCCCTCCCCTCTCCCTTCCCTCCCGCTCTTCTTTTCCCTCCTCCCTCCTCCTTCCTCCATCCCCCCTTTTCCTCCCCTCCCCTCTCCTTCTCTCCATTTTCCTTTTTCTTCCCTTCTTTGTAGAAAGAACTAAATTCCCGAGATGGAGCTTGGGAAAGAATATGTGGCGAAAGGGACCCTTTCGTCCTGTGCAGTCTGATGTGGTCCTGGGTGGAGCAGCTGAAGGAGCCCGTGATCACCAAACAGGACATGGACACGCTGCTCGGCAGCCGCACGGACGCCGCGGACGCGCTCTCTCTGCTAGAGAAGGTAAAGAGACTGTGGGGCAGTTAAAGTTAACCAAGGCCTTAGCATAGGCTTCGTGCACTAAAGTCCATTCTAAAGAAGGGGGCTTGCGCGGAGTCCCATATCTGGGCCTGATTTAGGTTCTTCTGAGGTAAGAAGAAATGCACGCCCAGCATCACATGTTGAAGATACAAAGCCAGATGAGAACACCCGTGATCCCAGCGGCCCCACCGTGAACATCTGCAAGTCCTTTCTGTCAAACTTAGTGCATTTGTTACTATGGTCAAGGACAACACATACTTCATTTTTTTTAATGATTTTTTATTTTTATTGACATATAATGTATTATTGGTCCCAGGTGTACAGGTCTGTGAATCGCCAGGTTTACACACTTCATAGCACTCACCATAGCACATACCTTTCCCAATGTCCATAACCCAACCACCCTCTCCCTACCCTCCTCCCTCTGGCAACCCTCAGTTTGTTTTGTGAGATTAAGAGTTACTTATGGTTTGTCTCCCTCCCAATCCCATCTTGTTTCATTTATTCCTTTCCTATCTCCCAAACCCCCCATGTTGCATCTTCACTTCCTCATATCAGGGAGATCATATGATAATTATCTTTCTCTGACGTATTTCACACAGCGTAATACCCTCTAGTTCCATCCACATTCTCACAAATGGCAAGATTTCATTTCTTTTTATGGGCTGCATAGTATTCCATGGTATGTATGTATGTATATATATACATATATATACCACATTTTCTTTATCTATTCATCTGTTGATGGACATCTAGGTTCTTCCCATAGTTTGACTGTTGTGGACACTGCTGCTATAAACATTTGGGTGCACGTGCCCCTTCGGATCACTACATTTTGTATACATCATTTTTTAGACACAGACATGGATGCTCGTACACATGCACATGTACCTTCACAGATGAGGATGCCCTGGATCCAGAGTATGTTTCGTAGTCTGCCTTCTCTCCCCTCTGTGAGAGAAGGAGAGCAGTCACCCCTGGGGCTATGGCCAGGCCCTCGTCAGGTCGTAATTTCCGTTTTCCCCTCCATTCATCTCCATGGCCCAGGATGAGGCCCCGTCTCTCAGGAAAGGCAGGCAGCATGTGTGAGAGCAGGACTTGAACTCCAGTGGCTCTGCACACAGCTCAACCCGTCTGTCACAAGGCGCCCACCGCACCTTCCCCATCCTTTACCCCGACCCCCGCATGTGGGGTGTTTACATCATTTCAGGTTTTTACTTTGGTAGCCACCCCTGTAGTGACCGCTTGTGCTTGCAGGTTTTCTGCATTTCCGGTTAGGCCCTCAGAGTAGATTCTGAGAAACGCAGTCAGTGGCGCTCAGGCAAGTGTGCCGACACGTGGTGGCTCCAGAGGTGAAGGGTTTCTTCTGCTTCTCTAAGTCAGCACTGGGAGTCAAGTCGGACACGTTCCTCGGGCACTTTCCCCCGAAGTTCTGTCCTCCCTCTGCAGCTCCTGCCACAGACAGGGCGTGCCCGTACTGACGCTGACCACCCGCCACTAGTCCGCATACCGCCGTGGCACGTCAGCATCCGTCAGCGGACCCGAAACAGTGTGTACAGAAACGAGTGGGTCCTCTCATCAGTTCACTGCAAGGAAGACGCTTGATTTGAGATTGCACTTGTGTTCATATCCAGCTATACCTTATGTACTAACTAAGCAGCTTTGATTGTATCTCCCCGAAAGCTTTTCAGATTGTATGAACACGTAACAGGAAGCATTGGCAGAGCCCTTGGTAGAGAGTTTGGTGTTTGTGGTTACGCATACTTGGTCGCGCATCAGCTCCCGGCTGTGCAGTTGCTTTGAGCTTATGTCTTGAGGCATTTTTCAAACCACTTGCTTGATTTTAATTTCTGCAAACCAGGGCCAGTACCAGACCATTCTCTGCGTGTTGCACTGTGTCGTGAGCCTGCAGGTGATCCCCGCCGACGTGGAGGAAGCCATCCTCGCTCGTGCCATTAAAGCCTTCACCAAGGTGGGTCACATGCTGCCGTTAGCATAAGTGCAAATCAGAATCCAGAGGCCCCTCACCTGCTCTAAAATAAAATTCAGTATGTTTTTCCATAATGGAAATGTGTCGGACATTTCTCAAACATAGTTGTAGACATTGGCCAAAAAATAGTAGTTTCTCAACAGTGATATTAGAAAAAGCTGAACTGTGGGGTTTTGAAGGAGAACATTGAAACAAAGAGCTTTCATACAGAAACAAGTGGATGTGGAGAAAATGATTTTAGATCATGTGCCAAGTAGGAGAGATTCTTTTCTGGGTGAGCCCATTCTACTTTGGGCCTAAACACGTAACTGACCCCTGAGAACCCAGCATCAGTGACCCGGGACCCTGCCCTAGTTGGCAAATCAAAGCAGAAGGTAATAAAAGAGTTTGTTTTCTGTGCACACCTTTTGGCTTGCAGCAGTCCGTCCTGGCTGAAGCAAGGACCAGGGCTGTGCCGGAAGAAAAGGTTCCTGTCAGCCTTTCCGTCTGGTTCCTCTCATAGTGGACGTGACCCTGTCCTGAGGCCCAGAGCCCAGTTTCTCCCCATCTGCGGTAAACAGGAGTGATGCTGCCACGTACCGTTCGTGTGGTTGGCCACGGCTCCCGCAGCACTCCAGAGCGCGCCCTTGCAAGCGTCTGGGTCACTCTCGGGAGCTTGGCGCCTCCAGGTCTCTTCTCAGCAGTTTCCACAGCCAGCAGCTCAGTTGTCCTTTGCACCTTACATGGATGTCGTCACAGACCGCGAGGCCACCAGCCCTTGGGGAGGGTTGCAGTCGGGTGCTTAGCAAAGTGAATGATTCACACCGTTATTAATGTTAATGAGAGGTTTTTCAGGTAGGATAAACAATGTAATGAAGTTTCTGAATTTAATTGAAAAAATCCTTAGTATTGGTTTCTCTGAATGTGGTAGGAATTCTTTTTAATTTCTGTTGGCCTTTTAGGGGGATCCTGATGAAAAGTTCAACATAGCAGTTGTTCCAAATCCAGCTTTGAAAAGGTTGGGAGACATTTATGGCCATTTGCCCTGTGCACAGTCTCATGAGCAGAGGCCCTGGCCGCGCTCGTTCTGGGCCAGCTCTTCAAGGAGGCTGTACAGCAGCTGCTTCCAGTGTGACAAGGGTCCTGTTTCCCTGTGGCCAGAGCTTCCCAGGCCTGCGACCCCTCAGCAAATACTGGGGTCACCTGCACTCGGAGACACTGGCTAGGATGCAGAGCCCCTGCTTGTGCAGCCCATAACTCTTCAGGGGATGGGGGGCTTGGAGGGCGAGGGCGACCGTGTGATTGTGACACACATGCTGTCTGGTGTCATAGAATTGTTTGTCTCTGACCTGGCCGTCTTGTGTCCACAAACATGTTGGCCAGGCCCAGACCCTCCGCAGCACTGCCCAGGGAGCCACTGTTTCTGTGGGAGTGGGAGTGGGCAGGCGTGTGGGAATTGCTCTGCTTCTCTGTCCTCCCATCACTCGACCCCGCAGCCTGCTGAACTTGAGCAAACAGCAGGGACTCAATGTGTCCCCACCGTAGAGCAAAGCAACGAACTTCCATGCACGTTCTCTTTGGCCAACAAACACGTGAGCCTCTCATGTTCGCAGCTCCCAGAAACGCCTAGGCGGTGGGCATGGTGGTGTGCACGTCACAGAGGTTGGGTGTGAAGCGGGCTGTCGGAAGGCAGGGCTCTGGGCGGGTTGCCACAGGGCAGCCCTTATAGCTGGCAAGTGTTGTTTTGATAGACGCCTTCCCTTGTGCCCGCGGCCGTTAGTCTCCACACTCGACACTGCCTTCACAGCTGCCTGGCTTCATGACAACCTGTGAGGACACATGTCCAGGCTGGGGGTTTCAGTTTTTGAGTTTTCGTTCATAAGTTTGGTATTGACATGATTGGCAGTTCTAATATAGTCTTTCAATTAGAGTTGATGTGTGAGCTGTGTTGTGAATGCTGTGCATTGTATATGATTGTGTTCGGAAGTCAGAGTTTTTCTCCACCCTCCTTTCTTTTTTTTTTTTTTTTAAGCTTTTATTTATTTATTTGAGAACGAGCATGAGAAGAGAGAGGTCAGTGGGAGAAGCAGACTCCCTGCCTAGCAGGGAGCCCATTGTGGGACTTGATCCCGGGACTCCGGGATCATGACCTGAGCTGAAGGCAGTTGCTTAACCAACTGGGCAAACCAGGCGCCCCTCCACCCTCCTTTCTCTTCTCCCCAAATCAGCTGATTAAAATTCTGCTACCATGTCCTGAGTCTATTCATTCTTTGTCAGCAGGTTAATTTTGACTCTGAAAATGGACCAGTAGTTTACAACACCCTGAAGAAAATATTTAAGCACACACTGGAAGAAAACAGGAAAATGATGAAAGATGGCCCTCAGCCTGACATTTAGTGATGCTTCCCTGGTGGCAGACACCTCAGACCTGGGGACCCAGATGGCTTTTCTGCACACAGATGAGCAGGTTGGAGCCTGGAGCCACTTCGTCTCATAGCACTTTATCTCAGACGCTCTTGGTTTGGTTTGTGCTAAGAACGCTCATTTCTGTTGGAAGCAACTATTTATTTTAAAATATCCTCAAGCTACATTTTTGTGCTGAAAAATTGCCATAACGTTGGTGCCACTTTTTTATATTTATTTAACTGAATTAATATTGTTCTATTAATATGTAAGTATGTGGTGTTTACATCTTTATTCTTTTTGACATTTTTTTTCCAAAACAGTTATTTTGTCAGTGGAATCCTTGCTGGAGCTTTTACCAAATAGGTGATTCTAGTAGTAAAACTTCACTGTGGATCCATCCCCCTGATCCAGGACCTAAGGAAGTCACAAAGTATCTTAAGCTGTTTTGTATTTGTTAATAAGAAGGCTATTGATAAGACATTTTTTAAGGATTTTATTTTAATTTGCAAATTTTTTGTTTTTTCTTTTTATAAACACATCAAAGGATTTCTCCGAGTGATTTAGTGATTTAGTTTTGTGTTGAAGGTTGACTGAGGTGATGGGATTTTTTACCACAGGAAGTAGACTTGCTCTTGGTTAGGCTTCCAGACCCCCGTGCCGACCCCCGCTGTCACAGGAAGCAAGAGCGCCTCTGAGTACATCCAGCCCGATGCCCAGCAAACAGCATCTTCACAGAGGAACGGGGGCCACAGTGGGCAGTGTGGGCAGCTGCTTCGACTCCGCAGGGAGGACCATTGGGCGGGGGCAGGCTCAGTGCAGCAGCGTGACCACCAGCTCACACCTCCCACGTCTGCCCTTCCGTGGACCCTGTCATCTCCAGGCCCTGTCTTCGGCAACTTGTCACTCGGAGAACTAAGATTCTTAAACTAAATGTGGTGCATGTAGACCACACTCACCCTGTTGGCCCGAGATAAGAAACAAGTGAACTAGTTACGGCCTAACTAGTTCTCTGTGGACCAAACTGTCTTTCAGCAGTGGAAGCTGTGATGAGTGTGTGCAGTACCAGAGGTCAGGTCACAAGGAGGGTCCTCATTTTTCCCAGTAAACGTGATACTCATCTAACCGATTTCATACTAAGGCAATGACCTAATTTTAGAGACAGAATTTCGGGGGAAGCGAGGCTAACCACGGATGAGTCTGCCCACCTCCTGCACCTCCTAATCAGGCGCTGGCGCATTGGGAATATCCTCATCCTTGTCGGTCTTACGAACTCTGGTGGCAAGTGCTGTTGCCTCCCACACCGTTTCAGTTTTCTTAGGAAACCAGATCCAGTGAATTTTAATGAACCGGTTACCCATTCCTGAAATGTCTCATTTTTAAGTGCCTGAAAGGGAAAGGAAGAAAAGATTACATTTTATCCAAAGGTACATTACAAAAAATAGGTTTTTTACCCAAAAAATGTTTACTGTCATTTCTGTCAGTCTCACATGGGCAGGTGCCAGCACGGCTCATTGGACAAGAGGCCGTTGGCCTGTGTGTCTGAGATGGTCCCGCGCATCCCCGATGTGACAATGGCATTGCGCCAGACTGAGGAAGAGAGCTGGTGGGAGAAGTGTATCAGGCTGTCTGCAGGCTTTGTATGTATTCGAATAAAAGTGAAAAGAACAACCCATAACCCTCGTATATCTTTAGCTTGGAGCTCCTGATGACACAGGTGTGGTTGGTGATGGGACGATCCTGATGGGCGGACTGGGTCATGGGCTGGACGTCAGCCAGGCTCTGGTCGGTCCCAACTCTGTCGTCCAGATGAGCAGGCGGGGACGGGAGGAGAGAGGAGAGCTCCAGGAGGAGCGGGTGAACGGAGTCTTTAAGGCCAGCAGGGTTCCTGCCTTTCTACATTTGAGTGGGTGAGGAGTTCTCTGCAACCCAAAGGATAGTTCCACTGACCAGAAGAACTTTGGGATTCAGCTCAACAGAAGTGTGAAGGGTCAGGAGCACACACTCAGAACTGATGGCCGTGGGCACGCCTGTGCATTGTCTGGGCTCCTTCCATACCGGGGAGAAGTATTGTTCATACCTGCCTGTTGAAGGAGTCCCAGACTGACGACTCCAGTCCTGCCTGCCTCCCTCCCCAAGCCACCTGCCTGCCTTTGGTGCTCCTAACAGAGGGCCCAGCTGGGACAATGGGCCCTGTCACCCCTGGGCTCTGTGGTGGCTCCCTAGAGCATCGTGTTCTTTGTCACTTAGTGAAAGTACCCATCTTCTCTGTCCTCTGGAGCCGGCTGAGCTGCTGTGTTACTGTCGCATGATCTCAGCCTATCTCACTTAGGAACTGCAGGACTTGTGGCCACATACGGTTTCCTTCTACCGAGAGCTCGCTGATGCCCTCTGCGCCAGAGTGCTGCTGACTTTGAGGTGCTTTATCTGTTCGCGGAGCTCAGTGGTTATCTCGGGAAGCGCGTGTGCTTCCATCATGCCAGAGTCCGTGCAAAACAACGTGTCATACTTCAGAGAAGTTTCTGTTTTCTCGTAAAGGGAGGACTCCTGCTCATGAGCTTGCCTCCGGTTTCAACCAGTTCTCTAGACATCTCAGGGCATCTCCGGAGACAATATGCTGCAGACAGAGTGCACACCCCAAGTTCCCAGTATCTGAAGGCCTGCAGGTGATTTTCGGGATTGATTAAATCTGACAGTTTACTCAGGACATCTTTGTTCTTGCTTCACATGAACAAGGGTCGATATATTTTCAGTGCAAGTAAATCAAGAATGACATTCCCTTTGGTGCTTTTTATGAATATGGCTCAAGACTATCGCCTTCTCTAAAGGAACCTACTCGGGACGCCTGAGTGGCTCAGTCGTTAAGCATCTGTGTTCAGCTCAGGTCATGACCCTGGAGTCCCAGGATCCAGCCCCATGTCAGGCTCCCTGCTCAGCAGGGAGTCTGCTGCTCCCTCTCCCTCTGCCCCCGCTCTATTTCTCTCTCTCTTGCTCACTCTCCCTCTCTCTTAAGTAGATAAATTTGAAAGAAAATAAAGGAGCCTTCTCAATGCTAGATGGTTGAAAATTGTTTACAGATAATGTGGCAGGAGAAAAATTCAACAAATCCTGGGACGCAGTTGTATGTTCTGTTTTAGTTATGCTTTTAGGCATGAGCTGGCCTCTGACTAGCGCAATACTGGCCATAAAACTGACTTGTGAGTGATCACGATGGAGGCCTTGAGCAGCGTGGCTTGGGGAAACCTTCGCTGTCAGCCATCGCTGAAAACATCCAGTCGTGGAATACCATGTCCAAACCAGACTTTACGATCTTAAGGCCTTGTCGTGCACTGGAAATAAGTTTCCTGCATCCACGGCAGCTCATATCACAGCAAAAGCCTGGTATGTGCTTGCCTTCTGGCTTTGTTGATTAAACTGAAAAGACTTTTGACCCTTAAGAGTGCCTGTTTTGGGGAGAGTTATATTTTTGGAATAGTTTCCTATTTATATGGCCATTTGATTACAGCCTGAAAATACTCCTTGGCTTTGATCGATTGAGTTGCTTTCTCATTTTCTTTCTTCTCTTAAAAATTAAATTAAATTAAAATTACTCAGACATTGAATTTGACTGAACCATGTGGAATAACCTGCAGGTCAAAAATGATCAAATGTGGCCATTTTCTGTGTCAACCTAATATTAAATTTAATGCTCTTGAGACAAGTAGGTGACAGTTCCTGAATTACTTTAACAAAGTTTTAATTAGGTGACCAGTTATTGTCTGACAATATTCTATATGCTCATAGTGGGCTTCAAAACAAGTGGAAGAGACCAACGCGAAATTCCTTTCAGTAGGCAAGGCCGTGCCTCCTCTGTGCGTGGTGCTCCACTGATGCTGGGGGCACACGGGGTCCTTTTTTCAGTCATTTGTCCTCTGTCAGGACCCAAGTTTAGCACATGCTTGGAAC
This sequence comes from Lutra lutra, assembly GCF_902655055.1. Classification (NCBI taxonomy): domain Eukaryota; kingdom Metazoa; phylum Chordata; class Mammalia; order Carnivora; family Mustelidae; genus Lutra; species Lutra lutra. Next base: position 3,832,913 of record NC_062290.1, on the reverse strand, counting down.
TAATACTGGAATCCTAATTCTCAACATTGTCACTCACTTAATTCCTAACATCCTTCAAAACTCATCTCTAATTCCTTGGAACAGAATGTGTTAATTGTAGTCAAATTCAGCTACTTGACATACAGCCCAAGGAGATAGAGGGGTATTACAGGCTGGATTAGGTCCTGAAATTCATGTTGAAGTTCTGACCTCTGGTACCCTACAATGTGACTGTATTTGGAGATGGGGTCATTGCAGATGGAAGATGAGGTCACTAGGGTGGCCCTAATCCAGCATGACCAGTGTCCCTCTGAAGAAGAGGAGATGAGAACACAGACATGCACAGGACCATGACCACATGAGGACACAGGGAAGATGGCCGTCTACCTGCCAGGAGAGAGGCCTCGGGGAAACCTGTCCTGCCCACACCTGGACCTCAGACTCCCCCGCCTCCAGGGCCATGAAAACATAATTTTCTATTGGGTCAGCCTGGGCTGTGGTGTTTGTTAGAGCAGCCCGAGCAGACCAGTGCAGTCCTCAGTGCTTCCGCCGTCCCTTGTGTATGTTTCTCGGTCGCGTCACCTCAAACAGCACAGTGCTTGGATTTGCATGTCTCTCAACATCATATAGATTGTAGAACGCAGTGTGTGTTCTCCTGTGACTTGCTCACATTTGTCCCTGTTGGATAACGTTTAACCCTCCCTGTCTTGGGCTCCGGGGACTAGGACACAGACATAATGGAGCAGGGGGAGGGAGGGTGGCGTGATTCCACTCACCACACCCACACATGAAAACTATAAAATATTTCCAAGAGAGACTTAAAAAGATGGAGAGATATACCTGTCCGTGAGTCGGAAGAGTCAAGATTGTTAATATGCCAGTTCCTTTCAGATTGATCTCTAAAGACCATACAATCCTAATCAAAGTCCAAGCGAGTTTTTCTTGAAGAAACTGACAAACTAATTCTGAAATTTCGTATGGAAAGGCAAGTGACCTAGAACAGCCAAAAGAACTTCAAAAAAGAACAAAGTTGACAGGCTAACACTACTTGATTTCGAGAATTATTATAAAGCTGCACTAACCAAAACTGTGTGATTCTAATACAACAATAGGCAGACACATCAATGGAACAGGATAGTCCAGAGAGAGACCCCCACACACATGGACTCCTGAGTTTGGACAAAGGTTGAAAAGGCAATGAGGAGAAAGGACAGTCTTTCAACAAATGGTGCTGGAACAATTGGACAGTTATAAGCAAAATAACAACAATGGAAAATCCTTGGATCCATATCTTGCATTATCTACAAAAATCAACTTTTAAATGTAAAATCTAAAACTATAAAATTTCTAAGAGAAAATATATGTGACCTTAAGTTAATCAGAAGTTTGTTGGATACAACACCAAAAGTACAGTCCATTAAAGAACAAGCTGATAATCTGTACTACATCAAGATTAAAAACTTTCGCTCTTCAGGGGCGCCTGGGTGGCTCAGTGGGTTAAGCCGCTGCCTTCGGCTCAGGTCATGATCTCAGGGTCCTGGGATTGAGCCCCTCATCGGGCTCTCTGCTCAGCGGGGAGCCTGCTTCCCTTCCTCCCTCTCTGCCTGCCTCTCTGCCTACTTGTGATCTCTCTCTGTCAGATAAATAAATAAAATCTTTAAAAAAAAAAAAAACAAACTTTCGCTCTTCAAAAGACACCGTGAAGAAAATGAAGGCAAGCCATAGATGGGGAGACTCTTTCTCAAAGCATGTGTCTGATAACAGACTATCTGAAACCTCTCAAAACTCAACAAGATAAAAGAAAAGTAGCCCAAACTTATAAAACTGCCAAAGATCTGAATACCCACCAAAAATACAGGATTGGCAAATATGTGAATGAAAAGATGCTCAGCAGTATTAGTCATAGAGGGTACCTGGGGGGCTCATTTTGTTGGGCGTCGGCCTTCAGCTCAGGTCATGATCCCAGGGTCCTGGGATCGAGCCTCACAACGGACTCCCTGCTCAGTGAGGAGCCTGCCTCTTCCTGTCCCTCTGCTGCTTTTCCTGCTTGCGCTCTCTCACTCTCTCTATCAAATAAATAAAATCTTTAAAAAATATATTAGTCATAGAAAGCCAAATGAATCTGCACAGCAAAGGAAATAAAAACTAAAAGACAACTACAGAATGGGAGAAGATATTTATAAATGACATATCTGATAAAGGGTTAGTATCTAAAGTGTATGAAGAACTTATATAACTCAACAGCAAAACAAATAATCCACTTTTAAAATGGACAGAAGACAGACACATGAAAAGATGCTCAACATCTCTTGGCATCAGGGAAATACAAATCAAAACCACAATGATACCATCTCACACCTGTCAGAATGGCTAAAATCAACACAAGAAACAGCAAGTGTTGGCGAGTATGCGAAGAAAGGGGAACACTCTTACACTGATGGTGGGAATGCAAACAAACTGGGGCAGCCACTCTGGAAAACAGTATGGAGGTTGCTCAAAAAATTGAAAATAGAGCTACTCTACAACCCAGAAGTTGCACTACTAAGTATTTACCCACGGAACACAACACTAATTCAGAGGGGTATGTGCATCCTTATGTTCATAGAATCACCATTTACAATAGCCAAATTCTGGAAAGAGCCCAACTGTCCATCGACTGATGAATGGATAAAGAAGATGTGGCGTACATATCCAATGGAATATTACTCAGCCATCAACAAGAACAAAATCTTACCATTTGCAACGACATGGATGGATCTAGAAAGTATTATTCTAAGTGAAATAAGTCAGAGAAAGACAAATACCATATGATTTCCCTCATATGGAATTTAAGAAACAAAACCAAAGGACAAAGGAAAAAAAGACAAACCAAGAAATAGACTCTTCACTATAGAGAACACACTGCTGGTCACCAGAGGGGGGTGAGAGGGTTGGTGAAACAGGTCACGGGGAGTAAGGAAGCACTTGTGATGAGCACTAGTTGACGTAAGGAAGTGTTGAATCACTTTATTGTACTCCTGAAACTAGTAGAGTATCCTGTGTTAATTGTACTTGAATTAAAAGAAATGCAAATGAAAACCACAAAGAGCTATCACTACATACCTTGTAAAATGCTGACAGTGCAGAGCCGGGGTACCCCAGGTGTTGGTAGGGATACGGAGAAGTGGGAGCTCACGCTGTGAGTGGGGACATATAGTGGCACTTTGGAAGCAGTTTGGCTGTGGGTTCAGAGGGGGGTGACCCAGCCATTCCGCTCCCACACGTGTGCATCCCAATAAAGACTTGTACAGCAGTGTCTGTAGCAGCTGCGTGTGGAATACCCAGAAACTGGGACAGCACAAACGTCCACAAACAGGAAGGTGGAAAACCACATCGTGGCAGATCCACACGTGGAAAGCCGTGTGGCAATACGACGAGCGGACTCTGATTCATGCGACAGCAGGAATGACTCAGCCTCACGGCACTGAGCGGAAGAAGCCGGTCGGAAGGAGTACGTGCCATGTGACCTCCTGTACACAGAACTAGGGAATTCAGAGCAATGTGTCGTGACCAGGCACAGATCTGGCCACCCAGAGCCAGGGGTGGCCCGGGAGTGTGGGGGGATGCACCTCGTCATGGTGGTGACTGCGCCATTGGGTTTGTGGGTGAAGTTCATGGTTTCATGTCAGAAGGTATCAAGTTGCACACTTTAAATACTATGTGCCAATTTTTCTGTTCCAGAAAATAGACTACATTTGTAAAAGAGGAAACAGTGCCTTGGAAGGAGGAACACTGGAGTTGTCATGTGGGTTTTCCAGGGGAAGGGACACACGGGCCATCACGTTCCAGGGGCACGGGAGCTCTGACTGTACTTGAATTTCTATAACATGAGTTTGCCCACAGCATAACCGTGCTGTGTTTTCCACGTGAGAAAGCAGCGGCTCGCTCACAGCCGGTCTCTGGTGCGCGTGGAGCTGGACCTGAGAGCCTTGGAGTTGTCGCGTTTTTGCAGGGGGAGCTCTGTTTCTGCAACCTGAAACTAGCTTTACCTGAAGTGAAATGCGTTTCTCGTGTTAAATGTTTGTTTCCTGACGATTTCTAAAGGACTGATTTGGGGAAATCTGCTCTTTGACAGATGTCCCACACTCCCTGGTGCGCGGCTCCACGCGGAAGGCCGCTCTGCCTCTCACTCGGGCGTGGACTTCGGCCGCCGCCCATTCGGAACACACTCTCCTGCCAGATGTTTGTCTTCCTGCTTTCTCTGGGTGAAGGTTCAGAGGAGTCTTCGCAGCTTCAGCCACGTAATTACTTTTCCAACAGTTAAGAGCTTTGGCAGCTGGCATCCGCAAACTGGTGTGAAGACGGGAACCCGCAGTTTAACCGCAGAGCTTCCGAAGCGCCTACCGAGCGGGTTCGGGCCGCCGCCCCCACCAAGGGCACTGCCGGTGCGCCGGGAAGTCGCCCCCGGGGAATTCTGACAGCCTCCTGGCCGCCGCCCAGGGACTGTGAGTCATGAAGAAACCCCGTGTGCAAAAGAAACGGCCGGCAGACAAGAAATGGCTCCTGAGAAGGTCTGTGTCTGCGCGGGAGAGGAGGAAGTTGAATTAAACTCGGGGCCATGTTCATTCTTCCCCCTGCCGTCCCTCATGCGGGCCTCCCCGCGGCCCCTTCCAGCCCTAGCCCTGGTGACACGGATCCAAGGCCATCCCCCTGAGGATGCAAGGTGGCCCTGGGAGGCAGGACCGGCTCTTTCTGGGGAGCGGTGGGCCCTCGGAGCCAAATTTCTCTGGGAAGAGGGAGGACACGGGCTCGGCCTATGGAACGTTGGGAAATGGAGGGACGGGAGTTCTGGACAAAGTGGCAGTGTGCAGAGGTGCTTCTGGCCCGTTGTTCTGAGACCAAATCCTTCTTTGTCCCTGGACTGTTGGAGGGGGCTGGGGTCATTCTGCTGCCAAATTTCAAAGGGGTCTCCCCCACCCTGTCCAGTATTTTAAATCCACAAGCACAGGTGAGCACAAACAGCCTATGTCTTGACTTTCTTTCCTCAGTGTGGCCTCCAGGCCCTCGTCTCCCCCAGGCTGGGCCCCTGACTGTGCCCGAGGTCCTGGAGAGGCCTGGGCCCTCTGCACCCCACCCCCAGCTGCCACAGGGGCTCCGCAAGCCTGCAGTGGGCACATGTCTCCCCTGAAGATACAGAAGTGTGTCCCCCAGTAGGCAGGGCGCTGCCATCCAGCCAGGCCAGGGCACGTCCCCTCCCTGAGGAACCGAGGAACCCAGATGGACGGGGGTGTGTGATGTGGAGCGGGGCTCCAGGCAGGTGGGGCCTATCTTCTCGTTTGGGATCCCCCCCTTGACCCTGAGCCGAGGCTGGCTAAGGAGATGGCTCTTGGCACTCTGGGGAGACGGGGAGAGGAGGGGCAGGAACCATGGCCCGCCTTGCTGAGGATGTTATGGGCTTGGAGCGCTGATGGGGTGACCGGAGGAGATGGAGCACCAGGGTGTGTCCCTGCCCAGCTCCCAGGGCCAAGCCAGTCTGGAGGAGCCCCTCCCTGCCAAGAGCTGGGCTTGGTGGTCCAGCCCCTCCTCAGATCCATAGCTCGGCCACCTCCCCTAACCCAGGGACAGCTTGTTTTAAAGGCAGGTATATTGAGATGATGTAGTCAAATGCCCTACCTTTCATGTTCCAATTTTGCAAACACGCAGTCCTGTAGCCACCACCACGGTGGCGGCCAGTGTAGGAGGTCCCCGCTGTCCCCACACAGCTCACCGCTCTGTCCTCTGGCTTTGCCTTCTCAGCTGTCACACAGCGGCAGGCTCTGGGCCCCCACCGATGTGCCTGTGCCATCGCGTGTATCGGCAGTGGCTCCCGTCTGTGGCTCAGAAGCTCCTGCTGCATGAACTGGCCACGGCCTTGGGTCCGTTCTCCCAGGAACACTCAGGTTGGTGCCAGTTTGGGCGATTGTGAATAGGACATGATGCCCTAGCCAAGCCCCAGCAGGCTCTCCTGGGAGTTCAGCCTGGATTTCTGTTGGTGAAAAGTTGGGGCTTTGGCTCCCTGTCTTTGTGGCCCCTGCCTCGCTCCTCGTCCACAACCACCATCCATTTCCTCTCTGGCTTGTGGCCCGTGTGGTCTGTGCTCCATCCTCTGGTCCCCATCCCCACACACTCAGCCTTTCTAAAGAAAGTCTCATCATATCCTCTGCGTCGTCTTCCAAGTCCCCCACACCTCTGAGTCCCTCCTTCCTTCTTCCAGTGACATTTATCCTCCTGGGCCCGTCCCAGGGACCCCCACTCCCACCCCTTGCATAGCCTCCCAGGCTCCAGGCCGAGTGGCCTCTGGACCGGTTCTCCTAGGACAACACTCATGGCTGCAGCAGGGCCTGGGGGTCTGCGTGTTGGTGCCCCCACTAGACTCTGGGTTCTTGGAAAGCAGGGCACCTTCTGATTGAAATCTGACTCCCAGACCAGCAGGCACCTGGTGGTCGCATCCAAGGGGAACACAGAGAAGTCTATGCCACAGAAAGGGGCTGGTGTACCGAAGGGGCAGAGGGAAACCCCACAAGCCAGAATGCCTCAAGGCAGGAGGGAGGACAGAGAGGCAGAAAGGTGTTGGCCTTTCTTAGGTTGGCACCTGGGCCTTGCCCTCTCAGTGCACACTCTTGCTGCTGGCCTCCACGGCCCGTGCACCCCAGAGGCAGCATGGACCCCTGCCCTCTCTCCTTGGTGCTCTGCCTCCCCTGACCCTGCCTGCCCGGACGGGCTCACTCTGCTGCACCCACCCCCTCTAGCCCCCAGGATGCCCCCTGAGGGACTCGGTCCTGGAGGCTGTCCAGCCTTCTCCACACTGTTCAGTGGGGAACAGAGTTTCAGTTTGGGAAGACGGGACAGTCCTGGAGACAGATGGTGTAGATGGCTGTGCACTTACAAATGGCCCAAACAGCCACTTGAGGGGCACCTGGTGGCTTAGTTGGTGAGTGTCCTGACTCTCAGTTTCGGCTCAGGTGATGATCTGAGGGTTGTGGGATCCAGCCCTGTGTCGGGCTCCGTGCTAGGCGCAGAGTCTGCTTGAGGTTCTCTTTCCCTCTGCCCTCCCCCACCTCAAATAAATAATTTTTTTCATTTTTAAAATTTAAATTCAATTAACATATACTGTATTATTAGCTTCAGAGGCAGAGTTTGGTGATTCATCAGTCTTCTGTAACACGCAGTGCTCATCACATCCCGTGCCCTCTTAATGCCTGTCACCCAGTTACCCCATCCCCCCACCCTCCGCCCCTCCACAGCCCTCAGTTTGTTTCCTGGAGCTAAGAGTCACTTAATGTTGGCCTCCCTCTCTGATTTCATCTTGTTTTTTCCTCCATTCCCCTTCTGTTTTGTTTCTTAAATTTTACGTAGAGGCGAGATCATGACTGACTCAGTTCACTTAGCAAAGTGCTCTCTAGATCTACCCGCATCACTGCAGATGGCAAGACTTCAGTTCATTTGATGGCTGAGTATCAGTCCATTGTATATATATACCCCATCTTCTTTATCCATTTAACAAATAAATCTTTAAGGGCTGAAGGCAGAGGAGTGGGAGGGGAGAGGAGAGCCCGCAGAGTGGCAGCACCATGGCACCCACGTGGCCATCACATGTCTGCGTGTTGGGTGCCAGCTCTGTGCCTGTCGAATGAAGGCCAAGGGCTTACGGTGGGTTTTCATGGCTTTCTCCCCACTGCCCGTGGTCCTGCTAGCACGCTCAGGAGTGTGAGGAGGCCGTGCATCTCCCCGGGAACGTCCCCCTCACTCGTGAGCGGTGCAGCCTGTCAGAGGCCAGAGGAAAGCCCGCACGGGACCCCAGCAGTCGGAGCCAGAGCAAGCCGGCCGTGCACACGAGGTGGGGTATGTCCCGCGGTGTTCTTCTGAATCAGAAAGGTCCACAGATTCACTAAAGAGCTAAAAGTATTTTAGACTTTGCAGGCCACATATGGTCTCTGTTATGTAGTGTGTGTTCCTGTTTTTGTTTCTTACTGTGTTTTAAAAATATAAAATGCACCTGCGTCCAGTGAGCTATACAGTAGGAAGCTGCGGGCAGGCCATAGTTTGCCCCCTATTTGTGCTGGTGCCCTGGGGGGGCAGGGTGCATCTGGGGGACAGCCCTGGAGGAAAGCCTGGCATGTGCGTGGTGATGTGTCTCTCGTGGCTGTGTCCGTGGCCTGATGTAGAGGCCTGGCGGGGCAGGACGCCGTGCCGTCCTGCCCCATGTGCATGGCGCTGTTCATACCTGTACTGCTCCTTCTTGGTTCCCACAGGTGGGTACCAGGGCACAGTCTGTGGTCCTGGGGTCAGAGAGAGAGAGGTGTGGGGCCCTCTGTGGACTCTGTATTTTGTCCTGTGGGCAGTGGGGAGCCAGCAGTGTGGACCTGGGAACCATAATCCACGTCACACATCCGGTAGGACCCAATCTTCGTCTCTCCCCCGAGCTGGAGCACAGGAACCACAACTGGGGCTTGTCCAGATCTCTTTGGTATTTGTGGAGGGAAGGAAGGAAGGAAGGAAGAAAGGCAGATGGAACGGATCGCCCGTGAGCAGAGGGCAACCTATTGCAGACGGGGGCCAGCCCGCAGTAGTTATCAGTTGGGCATGAGGGCGGGGGTCGAGGATGCCGGCCGGGGCAGTGGTTGCAAAGCACCAGATGCTTGGATTTATTTATGCTTTTCATTTTTCAACTTGGAATTTTCACTTAATTTGTATTTGTTTTAAAGTTCTCTCAAAGTAGCACATACCAGGCTGAAGAGTCAACCTTAGAAAAGATGGAGAGCAAAAGCCATGGCCTCTGCTCCACCTCTGCCCTCCCAGGCCTACCTAGGCATCCCCTTGGAACTTGTTCTAGAGAGTTCTTCCTGTGGTACCTTGCAGTACTAAATAGTGTGCTCAGTCCTTAATGTCCCCACACCCCCAGCTGTGGGCGTGGCTGGTGCTGGCTTCCTCTGCCAGCTGAGCGCCCGTCTGGGAGGCTTCACACCACCTCTGGTCCTGCCGGTGTGGGTCTAAGCCACGCGCTGAACAGTAGGGACAAGGGGATTCCCTGTAAAACAAGGTTTCTCAGATGTTTGTCTGCCAGACTCAGGAAAATCGAGGGTGCCCACGCTGAGCCTGGGTGTGGGATGTCCCCCAGAGGAAAGCGCGGGAGCCAGGTAGCCCAGACGGCCGGGGCACGGGCACGGGCACGTGTTATTTCTAACTAGTTTCTTCCACTCGCCATCTTTCTCGGCTTCTTCGTGCTGTGTCTCAGCCGTTCCTCTTCCCACTGCCGGGCCCCCGTGCACGCACACCTACTGCCCACTGGCCTCCTGACTTGAGCTCCGCGCAGCTGGGCCCTGGCTCGGGCGCTCCCCCCGGCCCTGGGCTCAGTTACTGCATCTCCTCTGGTGAAACGCAGACGCAGGTACTCGCTCACGCCAACCCCCAAGCAGCGCAGGTGGGAAGGGCGGCTTTGCCGGTCCGGCCGGAGACCTGAGGGTGGTGCTGGCATGGTGGCTGTGTGGCATGTGTGTCCCCCTCAACGTTCAGAGCCCAGCCTCGAGGGGGGACCGGGGTGACTGTCCCCTCCCCTCTCACGTCCCCATATAGCCCACCTGAGGGAAAGTGTGCTGAGCAGGTGGATTCTGAGATGCTGGACTGTGACGGTGGCTCCCAGCTTGTCTGTTGTGCTTTAAAACCTGTTTTATTACTAGTCAGGTGGCAGGTGGCAGGAGGCCATCAGATCAGAAGGTAGATCGCTACCCACAGTCCCTGAGGGGTGGCTTTGCCATGGGGGGCCACATGGTGAAACACTGGTGTCAGCCAGCGAGTTACCTTATTTCCATGGGAAGGAACAGGCAAGGCAGAGTGCAGTAGGTCTGGGATTAGTGGGTGAATGACCTCAGCGGGCTCTGGGCCCAGGGGCTGGTGACCCTGGGTGACCAGAGCGGGCACACTGACTGGGGGTCGAGTGCCGACCAAGGCTACAGTGTGGCTCCGTGTGGGCTGGTGTGCACGTGGAGGCAGCCCCCAGGTGAGTCCTCCACTGTCCCCAGGCATGGCCCGTCCCTCCAGGCTCTGCCAGACAGAATGTGGCAAATGAGAGATGCGGTTAATACACTTGGGTCCTCCGTGCCTAGTTGAGGCGCCCTCTCCTCAAGGCTGCAACCCTGGTCTCCGCGGTCACCCTGGGAGACCCGCTTCCTCCCTATCCCTGCTCCCCTGTGCGTCGTCATCACCTGGGAGCATCCCCAGCAACAGGCGGGGCACAGGCTACCCAGGAGAGGGCTAGAGGGCAATGTCCCCTCCCCGCGGTGACATCACAGTTGGTGATGGGCACTTGCCACAGGCTTGCGCCTCTGTTTTAGCTCGTCTCTCTGAAGGAAAGGGGAGGAAAAGGGTTGCAGAGGGACATGCTGGCTGAAAATGTGCAAGACAAGTCTGAGGAGGTGCCAGAGACAGCCCCCACCGTGGAGCACAACCAGCTCGCTCCAATGCGCGAAGAGCGTGGGGATGCCACCATCCTGGTGCCCAGTTACAACTTTATTCTTGCCAAGGTGCCCAATGGCCAAATCGCTCATCAGCCTTACCGCTGAAATCAGGTGTTTGCTGAGGAGTATAGCATCAGATTCCTTTCCAAAAACATTCCACACCCGCGCTGACAACCCTTCGCTCCTCACACTGGAGCCCAGGGACGGGACGTGCACGTCATTCCACCATGCAGCCCACGGCAGGATTTAGGGGACCACAGGGAGTGGTACTCAAGCAGTCGGCCTGACATTCAGAGGATTTGGCTGCCCCTCGTCATCCCAGTGACAGAGGGTGGGGGAGGGGGACCAGCGAAGCCGCCAGTCCTCCTGCTGCTTCCCGCTCTGCTTGGAGAGCTGAGCATGTTGCTCAAACCGGCCGGCACGGAGCCCTTGCTCTATTCTGTACAACACTCGGAACGTCATGCGCTTATGCGCATGGGTCTGCACACAACCCAGCAAAACTCTATGTCCTCTGCATCCCAGATCCCAGTCAAGGGACCTTCAAAGGTAATTCGATGCATGTAGTCTTCCCCTTAGTAGAGACCTGAGGACGAACCCATGTCAGTTAAAACTCGGGTGTGACTTGGACTTAACACCAGCCTGCTTCAGTTGTAGCGCATCTGAGTCCCTCAATGACCCTGGAGGGCCGGGGTGCTCCTTGTCCCCCCGATTCCGGGGCACTGCCCTCCAGCTTTCGGCGGCTTTGTTAACTGCAGGGCGTGAACTAAGCTGATGATTTCTTTGAAGGAAGTCAGGATGATTCCCTGGTCTTCATAATTTGGCTCTGGCTTGAAGCTCTGCAGCCAACTCCAGGAGCACAGATGCGGCCCCAAGACACAGTCTCGTGGTGCCAGGGGCTCCCGGCTCTCCAGTGCAGGTCCTGGGTTTCCACCCTCACTAAGCAGGGTGTCCCTGTGACCCCCCCACTTCAGCCAACCTCCTGGGCTGCCAGGCCACTCCGGCCTCTGCTGTGTTCCTTCAACTGTCCCTCCTCCTCTGAGGACATCGTGGCAGTTCTGGGCAGGCCGGCCGCACCAGTGAGAGGCCCAAGAGAAGAGTGCGCCGTTCAGCGTTGCTGTTTGGACTCTGCCTCTGAGAGTCAGTTTCATCTGCCACAAATTCTCAGTGGTTCTGCAGCGCGGTCAGTGGTTATCTCCCCTGCCGAGGTGTGAGTGCTCGTCCTGGCCCCCCACTGGTGGAGGGAAAGTGAAGGGTCCTCCTTCCACCCACGTGGTGCTCACCACGAGCCTGCAGCGGGCCTGACGTTGTGGAGGCGTATGTGTCTAATGTGCCTAATGCCACCGACTGACGGGTGTCTCACCAGGCGGGCTACGGATGCCGCAGCCAGGCCTCCTCGCAAGCCCCAGGAGGCTTGGCATAGCAGAGGGGAAGGGGCTCTGCTCTTCTTCTAATCCCAGTGCTGCCCCTTCCTGGTGGCGTGTCTGTGGGCACATTACCTAGTGTCTTGGAAGCTTCCCAGCTTCCTCACACAATTACCGTCTAACCTGGTCATTGTGAGGATTCCATGGAGGACCCAGCATCGTGTGCTCCTGCTGAATGACCAGTTGAGCATCCCCGGACTACCATCACCTCTGTCCTCCACCTTCCAGGGCGTCCTGGGCAGGTGGCCCTTGATACCTGCTGAAGAATGCTGCTTGCAGGTGTCACTGGCCAGGGACATGGCAGGTCCTGAGCACATAGCACTGGGACGTGGGGAGAATGAGTCAATCAGATGTGCCTCAGTGATGGAGAACCAATATGTAGATGTGCAGCCTCTTTGGGGACCACAAATCTCAGCAGTTGACCAATATATAAAATTAAAAAAAAAAAAAAGTGATGAAAACCAGTGATGAAGAAAAAAACCTTAGAAGAGACCAAAGGGGGAGAAAGATGTTCCATACAGAACAAAAATAAGGATGACATCAGATTTCTCACTGGAAACAATCCAAGCAAGAAGACAGTGGAGCAAAATTTTAGAAGTAGTCAATCTAAAATTCTATATCCACTGAAAATATCTTTCAAAAAGGAAGGCAAAATAAAAGTCTTTTCAGACACACAAAATCTGAAAGAATTCCTCACCAGCAGACCCACACTTCAAAAAGTGTTAAAGAGAGTCTGTTAGGCAGAAGGAAAATCTGGATCTGCCCATAGGAATGAAGAGCGCCGGAAGCCAACACAGAACTTTCAAAGGTTTTTCTTATATTATTTGAACCTCTCTAAAAGACAATCGGTTTAAAAACAACAATATATCATGGGGTTTACAATATGTAAAAGTGAAATGCAGGACAAGAAGAGTACAAAGGCCAGGAGGGGCAGGGTGGGAGGGCGGGGGTTTGAAGGGTGGCAAAATCCCTCTGAGGCAGATTGGGACAAGTTAAAGACAAATTGGATCAGCCCCTAAAGCAACCACTACACTGGCAAAGACAGAATTATACAGAATAAACCAGCAATGGAAATAAAAAAAGATCACAGAAAAATACTCAATCCTAGAGAAGGTAGAAAAAGAGGAAAAAGGGAACAAAAAACAGATTAGACAAATAGAAACAAATACCAAGATGAAAAAACTCAAATCTAGCCACATCACATGCAATGAAAATGATCTAAATCCTCCAATTTTAATGCTGATTGCCAGAATGGATTAAAAAATCAAGACCCAACCATATGCTGCCTGTGATAAATACACTTTAAAAAGGAAGCACACACAAACAGGTTAAAAGTAAAAAATGGGAAGGAACAAGTCCAAAAACAGATCTCACACCAAATAGTATTACCAGAGGTAAAGAAGATCACTTCATTTTTTAAAAGATTTTTATTTATTTTGAGAGAAAGGGAGGGGTCAGGGAGGGGCAGAGGCAGAGAGAGGGATCACAAATAGACTCCTTGCTGAGTGCAGACCCCAGCTTGGGGCTCGACCTCGCCACCCTGAGCCCATGCCCGGAGCTGAAATCAAGTGGGATGCTCACCCAGCTGCACCACCACGCCTTGAAGGTCACGTCACTCTGATGAAGGAATCAACAAATCAAGAGGACATAGTGGTCCTATGTTTGTGCATCTAATACTTCAAAATGTATAGAGCAAAAACTGATAGAAGTCCCAGGAGAAATAGATAAATCCATAATTTTCGCTATGATTCTCCCGGTCGCTGGCAGAGCAAGGCGGGAATTTAGCAGGTGCCTCGCAGACTCCGACCAGATGCTGCCCCGCAGCCGTGGAGCGCACGGTTCACCAAGACAGACCGTGGAGACAGCCCCCCTGTTTGAAGGGCTTGAAACCACACCAAGTGCTTCTCCAGCCGTAATGCAATTCAGTTAGAATTCAACAACAGAGATCTCTGGGACGACTCCACGTATTTGAAAACTAAAGAACCCACAGAACAAGGAAGAAACCAAAATGGAAACCACTAGCTGTTCTGAACGGGATGGAAGTGAAAACACAACGTTCACGCTTGAACACATCCCACTTGGCCATGGGACGGTATTATGTCAACGTGCTGCTGTAGTTTCTTCCCTAGTGTGATACTCACTGGAACTGCACTGATATTTATAAGTAGTGTTTGTTTGTAAATTTTCTTCTTTTGATACCATCTTTTCAGAACTGTGTCTCAACATCCTACTTGTTTCATGAAAGACACTTCAAAGTCCTTCACGTCCCATGCTCTGGAACAAGTTGAAGATTTGGTAGAATTCTTCTTTGGGAACAATGGGGCCGCGTGATTTTGAGTGGGCTCGTTCCTCAGTAACTTTATTTTGTTGTTCAGAAGCTATTCTGCTCAAGCTGTCTCTCTCCAGTGGGGTCAGTCATGTTAAGCTATTGTTTCTCAGGAAATTATCCATGTCATCTGGATTTTACATTTAATTAAAAGTAGTCTTCTGTTTAACAAAATATTCATTGGATTCAATTCAATTTATTTCTCCCTTCTCATTTCTGATTTAATATGTTTTTATTTTCTCTCTCTTTTTCTTGATTAATTTATTCAGTGCTTTGTTTTGTGTTATTTTAGCAAGTCAAATTATTTTGTTATCCATAGTATTGTAATTCTCAAGAATTTCTTTTTTTTTTAAGGTTTTATTTATTTATTTGAGAGAGAGAGAGCACGAGCAGGGGGACCGGCAGAGGCAGAGGAGGAGAAGCAGGCTCCCAGCTGAACAACAGCCTGATGTAGGACTCGATCCCAGGACCCTGAGATCATGACCTGAGCTGAAGGCAGAAGCTTAACTGAATGAGCCACCCAGGCGCCCCTTAACTCAACAATAAGAAAACAATTGAAATAGGCAAAGTATTTGTACAGACTCTTTCCCAAAGAAGGTATACAGATGGCAGACAGCACATGAAGGAATTCTCAGCGTCACTGGTCACAATGAGATCCTGCTCACACCATTAGAAGGAAAAGGCCACATCAGTGTTGGCAAGGATGCAGAGGAAGTGGGGTTCTCGTACATCATCGCGGGGAACGTAAAATGGTGCAAAACAAACACTTTGGAAAACAGTTTGGCCATTTCTTTAAAAAGTTAACATATGATCCGGTCATTCCACTGCTGGGTCTCAATACCCAAGAGGAAAGGAAATATAGATGCCTACAGAGACGTGCCCACAAACACTCATAGCAGCTTTATTTGTAATAAACACCGGAAACAATGCAAACATCCAGATGAACGCATCAACAACGGTACACACACCTGTAAATGTGTCTGAAAATCGCCGTGTGAAAGAAGGCAGACAAAAAAGAGCACAATTCCATTTATACAGAATCCTGGAAACTGCCTCCTCGCATGAAGGGAGGGCAGGGTCTGCTGGGAGGCAGTGGTGGGGGTGGAAGGGAGGCCACGGCTAAGGGGGAGCGGGACAGTTGCGCTCACCACCCTGGCTGCGGTGATGGCGTCCCCTCACCCCCTCAGCTTCGAAACCCATCAAATTGTATGCTTTTTGCATGTTAGTTACAAGCACTAAAGTTGTTTTAAAAACTTAGAGTGTTTTGAAGAGCTGGGTTTATGGCACTCCTCCGAGCCTCGGGCGTCATCAGTCAACGAAGCACCACCTCCTTCTTTTGTTTACTTGGGGGTTTGTATCTGTTGGGTGCCTGTTGGGTGCTCGGCCCCAGGTGTCTGACAGTGAGTGAGACAGGTGTCCTGCTCCGTGAATTCATGGCCCTGCGGGATGGACAGGGGTCATTAGTATCTTGGCTCTGTCCAAGGCCTGGGGACGTGTTACACGGAAGTTCAGGGGCCGACCAACCCCACAGGCCCCGCTGAGTGGGAGGGCTCCGCTCCAGACCTCCGCTCCAGATCTCGCTCCCAGCTCACTCCAGGGTCCGAGAAGCCAGTTGTATGTTAAATGGGACCCATGGCTCGGCTTGGAGATAAGCAAGTCCGCTCTCTCGCTCTCTCGTGAGCATCTCCATGGGAGTTGCTGTCACATTACAAAGTAATTTCACTGCATCACATATTCCTTATCATAGAAACAGAATTCAATGACTCACTCAGTGTTGGAATCTGTGTTAAATTTTTTGTTGTTGTATTTGTGGTTCTGTTCTCTCTACAAAGCCTAAAATACTTAGAAAATACATCATTTTATATTTATCACAAAATAGATCCTTTTACAAGTGTAAAAAGAAGTCCACAATTTGTAGTGTTTAACATTTCTTATATAGCATGGAACTGTAAGTTTTCTTGGAAGCCAAAGAGCCACCAAACTAACATTAAAAACTTACAGAGAGGCGATTCGCAGACCTGTACCCCTGGGGATAAAAATATATGTTTATAAAAAATAAAATTAAAAAAAAAAAAAACTTACAGAGAAAGAGATATTTAACATCTTGCAAGGCCCAGGTGGGGGAAGGGTACCGGCGAGCTCACCAGCCTGTTCTTCATCCCGTTTGTTCTCTCTTGCCTATGGGAGCCACTATCCCAGAACACCTTCATTTCCGTGGCTCTAACCCTTTGTGGACCTGCGGGCGTGGCCATGGCCTCTCCTGGCCATGCCCACTTGTGTAGCTCCCCAGGCCCCTGGTCAGCGGTGCCGTGCTTCGTGTCGGCCCTGACGTTGTTCAGGCCTCCCCGTGGGTCCCACGCTCCTGATCTCGGGCCTGGACGCTGCAGTGGCTCCCACGGGGGCTCCCCACTAATCGCCAGCGCTTTCACTCATCCCAATCCCTTGTTCAAAATCAAAATCCCCACTTGGTGGTAGGGGTCCACAGACTGCGAATAAATCCACGGCCTGGTCCCCCAGCCACTCCCCGCAGCCGCTCCCCCGCCAGGCCCCCACTCTGAGCCCCGCTGTGCCCCAGCCTCAGCGCCAGGCTGCTTCTCAGACGTCCTTCGTGCTTTGTCAGAAGACCAGGGCTTGACCATTATTTGGTCCTGCCCTCTGAGGACATCTTCTCTGAGATGCCTTCCTGGGGTGCCCCAAGTACACGGCCGCCTGCCCCCACCCCGCTCCACGTCCCTTCACCTTTGGGCGGCATGTCCGTGCTGCGGGTTCTGCTGTGTGGCGGTCATTCTGCGTTGGCTGCCCGTGGGAAGCTCCCTCGAGTGGCCAAACAAGACGCCTCCGCGCTCGCCGGGCCGGCCACCCGTAGCGATGAAGGAGGCAGCCACCTCTGTTTCTCAACTAAACCTGCAACTTGAAGACGGCTTTGGAAATGGTGATTCCTGATAAAGGCTCAGCGATGGGAGAGTGGCGTCATTTCGAGGTCGGCTCACAATGTTGGGATGTGTTCCTGTCATGCTATGGTGACCCGTGGTGACACGTGCAGGACTGCAGGGACACGCAGGGCTGGAAGAACCGGTCGCTCCCCAGAGCAGAGGAGGTGTGGGGAGGGCGAGCCCGGTCTGGGTCTGCTGAGGGCCTGCTGTGTGCCGGGTGTGGCTGTGCACCCTGCAGGGTCACCTCTCACTCCGTGCTCTGCAGGACCTGGGTCCCTTTTCCGAAAGCAGGAACCTCAGAGGCGGGGCTCTCCAGCCATCAGAGCCGAGAAGACTGCCACGGGCTGCAGGACATGACCGCGCCTCCCGCGGCGGACAGCAGGCCACAGAGCTGGTGGCAGCTGAGCTCGACAGGATGAGTGGGTGACTGGCGAGTGGGCCAAGACAGGGAGGGGCTGTGGCCATGGCCAGTCCAGGGCAGGAGATCTTGACCTTTTCTAGAACGATCCCAATGGGTGGGTCTGAGATTTCATTCTCCTCAAAGTTATCTGGGCCATCCTTCGATTTGGTCATTCTTTCCCCAAGGATCTGCCCTTGATTGTAATGAAAGCTCAAGAGTGACGATTTTTTAAAGAACTAAGGGTTCTGTTTTCTGACTGAAATGTCCAGAGCTGGGGAGCCTGCCCAGGCCGCTCGGTGCCCTCGAGGCTCTGCCCTCTTCTTCGGCCATGCTGGGGGCGCCCTTGTCACACAGTCACAGGATGCTGCCCACAGGGGCACCGGCCGGAGGAAGGGGATGGGCAGGGGTCGAGACTTGTCCCAGAGGCATCTGCCCACTTTGCAGCCGCTTTCCCAGAGGCCCCACCCAGCCACTCCTACTTCTGCTTCGGTTGCACGCCTGGTCACCCCTAACTGCAAGGGAAGCAGGAAACCAACGTAGTATTTTTAGTTCCCACACACTGCTGGCAGGGCTCAGGGTTCTTTGGGTAGGAAAGGTGAAAAATGGGTGCTGGGCTGGCGACCATGGGTGCCAGCCACACCTGAGGAGTCCCTGGTCCACGGAGGATGGGAGGCGGAGACAATGCCCTGAGTAGTGCCCACACCCGCCCTCCGGAGGTCCTTCCTAAGGACGCGCTCATGCTGCTCCCGCAGGACAGGCAGAAGCTCCTCTGGAAGCTCCAAGCCAGGACCACTGACACGCGGGCCACAGTCTATGCCACTGGAGTGCCCTAGAGCCACTTGGAAAAGGCAGCTGGGGAGCGAGCACTCCTTCAAGTCAGAAATTAGAGCTGGTTGCCTGGGAACTTGGGGCAGCCGGGCCTCTGGGCCCGCTGATGAAGACGCCCCAGCAGCAACACTTGAGCGCGGTGTGGTTTCCCTGTGAGCATCAGAGACTCAAGGTGGACAGGCAGAGACTGGGGGGCGGTGTACCCCCCCCCCCCAGGGCCCCGCCGCAGACACTGTTTCCATCGGGTGTTATTTTCAAAGAGCTCATCAAAGGAACAGACCTGGCTGCCTTGGTCACCCCCGAGACTGACCCCGTGCTGGCCAGCTCCTGGCAGGTGAGCCGCGGCACCCAGGGCCACCGATCCCAGCAAGTGTTTGAGGATACTTTGTGCCAGGCAGGTCAGGCGTGGTGCCGAAACCCGGAGGAAGAGACAAAGCCTTCCGAGAGCCCATCTGACCGCTTTCTTCCCATCCCCCCAGCACAGGGGAGTGAGGCTGGGTGCGGGGATCGGCCGCACAGCACAGGACTGTGGCCTCAAACACTGGCAGCTTTCATCGTTTTGGCTGCAACTTGAAAGTTGCCAGACTTCTTAAAAAGAAAAAAAAGATTCTTTCTACATTGTGGTTTCTCTCTTGACTTGGGGGTCTTACATTGCTAGTTGACCATCCAAAGCTTTTCCTTTTCTTTCTTTTTTTTTTTTTAAGTGGAAATCTGCTGTAACAGCTTGTTGTCTGAAGCTCACATCGGAGGTTCTGAATCGCGGGGGCCACTGCTTGGCTGTGGGGTGAGTGCTGCACGAGGGAGTTCTTGGCACAGCTGAACAGAACGGCTTTGTGCTCTGATGACTTTCCTGGCTCCGTTGGGCCTCGGATACTAGAAATCACAACAGCAGTGATTCTCCAGAAGTGAAGTCTTTGGCTGGCTCTCGCCCATGGCCTTTTGACGTCCATCATAATAACCACAATTTGTTGAATGCTTAGTATCACTACGAGGCACTCTTTCTGCAAGGGAGTTATTTCCATTCTCAAAGTCACTGAAAGAGACGAGATTTATTATCTCTGCTTCATAGGAGGAACCTCAGGGTCCAGGAACTGAGATAACTAGCCCAAGATGACACACTCCTTGGAGGGGTGGGACGTAATGCGAATCCCAGTCCAGCAGGGGGAGGTCTGGATGGTTCCAGCCCACCCCAGAGACCTCAAACGCCATGCTGACCTAGAAATGTCTCCCTAAAGGACACTGGTGCTGTTCTTCAGGAGGGAGGGGGCTCTTCTTAACGCCAGCCCACCTGTGCTTAAACATTTGCCCTAAAAGTAAGTGCTTATGGAATCCTTGGTAACCCCAATTATGCACGAGCATTGCCTTTAAGGCTTCACGTAATGACATAATCCACCTCGGAAGGTTAGCAGCAGAGTCCCATGGCACAGGTGAAGAAACGGGGGTGGGGACAGGGGGTTGGGGGAGGGCAGAGATCTGTGGATTTGTCCAAAACCACAGCTGGCCGCCTACGTTCCAAAGGTCTTTCTCAAGCCGCCTGCTTCCACTACCTCCTGGCCGGGGACATCTGAAACGCGTGAGCACAGGGTGGGGTGGCCTCGAGGATGGCAGTCGACAGAGACTCAGCCCTGACTTTCTTCTTTCTCTGTTTTCGATACTTGTTTTGTGTATTTTCTGCAGAATGACTTCTCCCCTCCTTACAGACTGGGGTTGAGGCTGTGGGTGGTGGGTGAGGTCTCTTCTTCCTGTTCCTGTTTGATACATTCCCAGGAAAGGATCCTGCTCGACCTGGACCCAAGTCGGGCCTGAGCCATGCCCCAGAGAGGAGGTGGTGGGGACGCGAACTTTGCTGACCACAGAGGAGCCAGGCTCATAATAAAAATCAAGCAGGCGGGGGGCTGGGCGGGGGGTTTCCTGTGACAAACAGCAGAGCCCACTCTGCGCATAAAGAAAAGATTGTCCTGTTGGAATGTAGGCTGAGTGTAGCCAGAGATTCCGGGTTTTTTGAGAAAAGCAAGAAATCCAGATTTTTCATGTTAAATGTCTTGATTCTTTCGAAAGCTGTCAGCTAATTAAAAATAGATTTAAAACATTGCGTGGGCGGAACAAAGCCCTTCTGTGGACCAGATGGGACCTCCCGGCCATTACCAGTTTGCAGCCTCTGGTGGAGGTGGACAATTTCATAGATACCCCTCCCCCAGGGACTCTGGGGGGCATTGGCCAAGCGAAGGCTCTCCCCCATCCGACTGTGACTTCCCAGGCCAGCATTTCTCCAGTGGGCGTGCAAGGAAGCAGGAGGCCCCTGGAGCCACAGGCAGGCAGAGCAGGGGGCCCTCAGGAGGCACTGGCCAGACATCTTCCTCCCGATGGACATATACCAGAGCTCTGCTGCAACCTGGGCCTGAGGCGGGGACCCAGGCGTAAGGGTGAGAAGACTGAACTTTGAAGAGCAGGGAGCCCGGAGGCAAGCTGCTCATCTGCACCTAGCTGAGCGTCAGGGCAGAGGAGGGGAGCCCAAGACACCCCCAGTCTCACCTGGGCACAGACGGCGTCACAGGGAGCTGCCAGGACTGTGTTTGTTTTAGTTCAAGTTCGGCTGCCAGACAAGGGTGGACTGTGGGTTCTGTTCTGAGGCTCCCTGCAGAGAGGTGTGAACCATCAGTGGGATCGGGACAGCAGGGCTGAAGGGACACTGGGCCTTGGGGGCCCTGTGGGAGTTTGTAGGTCTTCCCAGAACTCCGTGTCTCCTGCTCACTCTGTCTGCCTTTTCACCTCGTCTGCTGGCTGTGGCCCCCACAACCTGGATTCCCCTGTGACCTCTCCACCTTTGGTGTCCTTCGAGCTCAAGCACTGGGAACTGCCCTTGTTGCTTCCCTTTTGATTCCTCACGAAGAGACTGAGCACCTACCGTGCGCAAGGGGCCCTGTTCTAGGAGATGGGGACCCATCCGTGAAAATGCAGACAAGCAGGCCAGGTTCAGAGAGTGTGAAGAGGGCCAGGTGTGTTCAAAGTGGGGGGCTCAGGCTGCGTGGTCAGGAGAGGACTCTCTGAGCGGGCCAGACTTAAGGCCTGACAGGACCTGCCAGAGGGGGACAAGCATTCCAGGCAGCCTGAGTAGTCCTGGGCACGGGGAGTGGGGAGGGAGGCTGAGGCCAGGCCATGGCGCAAGCTCCCACTTGGACCCAAGGATGACCGCAGGCTGGTCTGCATTGCCAGCAGCTCTTTCTGCCTGTGTCCCGTGATACGTGCTCCTCCTGCCTCTTCCCCCTCATCTGTTTGTCACCGAGGTGTTCCCCAGCACTCTCCTGCTGAGATCTAAGTGAACGCAGTGTCTGTGCCTTGAGGGAGCCCTGGGACGCAGACACCAGGACTTTCACCCACTCTTGCTCTATCCCAAAAGCTGCAGGGTGTTTCTACAAAATGCCCTCTCCACCTTCCCTACACCCTCCTGCAGAACGAGACATGGGGTGGGCATGCCCACCCGCTCAGGCTGGCTTGCTGTCAAGTGTCCCCACACTTGAGGGGTGCAAATCAGATGGAAGTCGTGTTTCTGTCACAGTCCAAGGTTTTGTGGAGGATGCCCTGTGATACCACTGGGGGATTGGGGTTCACCCCAGGTGGCTCTCTGCTACACTCCACTATACCCAGCCCGCTGGGAATCAGAGGGGGAGAGAAGAGGCCAGCTCTTTCCTTGGAGGGCAGAACCCAGAAACCTCACCCATCCTTCTGCCCACATCTCACCACGCAGAACATAGTCACACGGCTCCATTCTGGGACATTCTACTGCTTCCATTACCTAAAAACCGGGTTCCTGTTTATTGTAGAAAAATGGATATTGGGGAACAACTGACCATGTCTGGATAATTTTTATATTTTTTCCTGATTATGAAAACAGCACATAGTGCTAAGAATCCAGAAATAGGTGGGGCCCCTGGGTGGTGCAGCCGATGAGTTGGACACTTGTTCTTGGCTCAGGTAGTGATCTCAGGGTCATGAGATCGAGCCCTGTGTGGAGCCTTGTGTCAGGCTCCAGGCTCAGCAGGGAATCTGCTTAAGTTTCTGCCTTCCTTTCCCTTTGTCCCTTCTCCCCCCAGCTCTCTCTTTCTCTTGGATAAATAAATCTTAAAAAAAAAAAATCAGAAATAGGTGAAGACAATAAAGACCACCAGTAATTCCAGAGCTAACTGATGTTTAAGACTCAAGGGGTCATACCATAGACATGATTTTGTAGCCTTGCTTCCTGCTTAACAGTATAACCCTGGTAACCTTCCCGAATCAGTAGAGACCTGCATTACCATCATAGTTTTTCATGGCACATTTAAGTGGTGACTATGAGGAACTTGGAGAGGGCTGTGATTTGTATTTATTTGACTACTAGTGAAGGCCAGCATCTTTTCACATTTATTGGTCATTTTTATTTCTTCTGTGAATTGCCAGTTCATATCCTTTGTCTCTGTTTCAATGGACTGTCCACTTTTATTCCTATTGAAGAGAAAATCCAGGTTACATATTAAGGATAACACGTTAGCACTTCTACAGTGCTTATGTGCACCAGCTTTAAGTACTGGTAATGCAGGTTCACCTAAACCTTAGGACAGTTCTGTAAGCTCAGTATTACTGGAATCCCCATTTTATCCTTCCTAAGCACAGAAAGGGTAAGCAGTGTGGCCAATGCTGTGTCGTGGTGTAGTCGGGGGAGGCAGAACTGGGATTTAAACGCAACGTCTGGTTCAGGTTCCTGCTCGTAACTGCTAGACATTTTAATTAATGTTTTGCCAGTTATAGATTTTACAAAATCGTTTTTCCAATTTGCCATTGGTCTTTTAACAGTAAGTTCTTTTTAAAATTGGTTTTTCCAATTAATCTTTTCCATCATGGACTTTGGAGTTGCTTGGTTGGCCCGGACTGGAAAGTAGAGGGTAATGTATTTCATATGCACTTTACCAAAGTTCCTGAGAACTTTCAGGGGAGTGAAGAAAATGTCAGAAAGACTCATAGTGCTATGGGGCTCCTAGTAGACGTCCCCGGCAGCACCTGGGCGCCCAGCCTGGGCCACGCGGCTGAAGCCCACCGCACCTGCTAACTGGGTGCCCGGTGGGCGTCCGCATCGGGGCGCCACGAATGCAGCCGGTTCAGTGGGCTCGCGCTGCCGCCTGAGCACCTCTTCCTCCCAGGAGTCCTCCCGGAATGCTGCCCAAGCTCAAGCGTGCCCTCCTCTAGGCCCCCATGGAACTGTCCCCCGCCTCTGGCACGTGTGGCGGGCAGCTCTGCGGGAGCTGGGAGGTGTGAACGCACCGGGCAGACGCGACCCGCTCGTTTCACACCTTGCGCACCGAGTTCCCGCGAGCGGGAAGGAGCCCCGCGGGCCCGGGGGCGGCTCCCAGCGCAGACCCGCCCGCGTGGGCAGCGGCACCGCGCGCCACGGGTCCTGGCCCGAGAAAGTCGCCGCGCGCGCGGGGCAGCTCCGCTGAAGGTTTGACTTGAAAGTGGGAAGACTAAGGTTCGCTTTGAGAAGCGTCCGAAGACAAGAATCTAAGAAAGCTGGGACATCCAGCAGACACGACTGCCTCAGCCACAAACGGGTAAACAGAGGCAAGACGCGCAGTCCTGCCTCCGCGGGGCGCTCGGCCGCCCCGCGCGCCCTCGGCGCCACGTGACGGCGCCCGTCCATCACGCGCAGGGGGTGGGGCGCCTCTGCCTCTCTCCGGCCCGTCCAATAGGTAGCGGGTTACGGACAGGGTAGGCGGGCCCGCCCATCCCTCCGCCGGCCCCGGCCTCCCGGCGCCCGCGCTGCTTTCCCTCAGGCCGCCGCGGCCCGCCCGCCCGAGCCTCCATCCGGGTCCTCGCGCGCGGCTCTCGGGCGGTGGCGGGCGGCGGGCGCGAGGGCTGGGCGGTCCCCGCGGAGGGCGGCGGCGGCGGGCGGCGGCCTCCTCTGCGAGCTCGAGGTGGGTACGAAGACGGACGGCAAGCGCAGCCCCGTCGCCATTTTCCTTCCCTCCGAACCCTAGTGGCGGTGGGAGAGGGGAGCGCTGCGGGAAGACCGGCGGGGGTCTGAAGCCGGAACAGGCGGGTGGTGAGCGGGGACCGTGGGTGGCGGAGGCAGCGGCAGCGGGCGGGCGGGGGATGGGCGCCGCGTGGCGCCGTCGGCTGGCCCCAACCCCCCTCCGCTTCCCGCCCAGTGCCTCACGGACCGGGGGGAGGGGTCATTCTTCACATTCTTCACCCCGCCCCTCCCCCTCGCCTCAATCAAACTTGGGCGGGGGAAGTCCCGCCCCCAGACCGCGCCCATTGGTCGGCGCCGCCTCTCGCTGTGGCGTGACTGGCTGTGGGAACGGCAGGTCCCCCTGACGTCACTTCCGCTATCAGGTTTGTGGGCCGGGGAGACCTTGGCCTTGGGGGCTGGGATGCAGGAGCGAAGGTAGGAAGTGCTGGGGGAGGGCCCGTGCGGGCGGGCGGGCGCGCGCAGGCGGGCCCTGGGCTGGCTCCCTGCCCCTAATCCGCCGGGCCAAGTACAACCTCCGTCCCGGAGCAGCTGTGCGGCCGGCTCTGCTGCCGCGACTGTCCTTGGCAGGGGAGCGGGGCGGGCGGCGGGAGGAAGTGGGATCCCGGGGGACGGACTCGTGCGCGGCAACCCGGGCCCCCGCCGGCGGGCGCAGCCCCGAACCCGGGCCGCTCGCCCTGCACGCGGGCTGGCCAGGGCTCGTCCCCGAAGGGCCCCGGGTGAGGAATGCGTAACCTTTCTGTCCTTGGCCCGCGATGGCCTTGGGTGTCCCAACTTTTTACAGTAGGGCCTGGCCCCCTGCCTTGTGTATCGGAGGGGAGGGGAGGGTGTGCTCGGTGCTCCGGCCCTTCCTTGGTGGCGGACTTCTCCCTGCGGGAGGGTCGGCCCGCGAAAGACGGCGTCCAGGCCGCGGGTGTGAGATGCCCGCAGCAAATTAGGAGACCGGGCGAACGTGCTGCTTTCTGGGCGCTCGGTTCCTAAAGTTAGCCGCTCACTGAGCAGCCCCTGCCCTTGTTTCTGTTGGCCTGAAAGCCATGCAGTAGTATACGATTTAAGGTCAGATTTTAGATTTGAATGTAGTTTTGTCCGTATCCAGGATTTTCCGCTGGCTGGCCTTTAGGTTCATTTACGGTGCGTTCAGGGAGTATGTGTAGTTAAGGAAGGAAAGACTTGTGGTTACTTTGGGTTTTGTGAGGTTTTGATTTATTATACAGTCTTGAAGCTTGTTGAGTTTTTTGAGAGTAGACAAATGTTGATCTCTCCTAGGTTCAGTTATGGCTAAATAGTATTTTAAAATTTTTTTTAAGATTTTATTTATTTATTTGACACAGAGAGCACCAGTAGAGCAGCAGGCAGAGAGAAGGGGGAAGCAGGCTCCCCGCTGAGCAGAGAGCCCGATGCGGGGCTCGATCCCAGGGCCTCGAGATCCCAGGACCTCGAGATCGTGACCTGAGCCGAAGGCAGAGACAACCCACTGAGCCGCCCAGGCGCCCCTAAATAGTATTTTTAAATGTGTCGCTTGGGTACAGGCAATTACAGTTAATGTGCGGGAAGAATTTAACCCTTTTTGGATATTTTGCAGGGATAGTTACTGTTTTTCTTTATGATGGAACGGCTGTGGGTCCTTCCCTCCTCTCCACTAAGTTCAAACTGTTAAATTTAAGAGATTCAAGAGTTATGCAGGTGTGAGGGAAAACACCTGTTCATAAATAAAAAGAAATTTGTAAATGAGTTCAGACTTCTGGAATGAAGAGATCAATATTTTACAAGTTGGTCTTGTTTACACCTTAAGAGCATTTTATTCCTGTTAGCGTGAACTGGAATTTCTTGGTTTAGAGTACAGCATGTTAGCTATTTGTGCCTTTTCTTTCAAAAGTGAATACAGTAATAGTTTTACTAATAGTGGGAAATACTCTTTATTAAGAGCTCTATGCCCTTGTCTCAAACTGTAGGTCTTGACTCATTGGGTCATGAAATCACTTCAGTGGGTGATGGTTAGAATTTTTAAAAAGCAAGAATAGAAAATATTAGGGTGTTACATGAAACTTGGTTCACTTATATGCACATATATTCCTGTAAAATCTCTTTTTCTGGGGTGTCAAACTTCGAAAAATAGCACTTCTAAAGGGTATTTTTCTCATTTATAGTACTGGTCTTCTGCAAGGAATACTATAAGCCCTTTTAATTCATCACTTAGCATTTTTAATATTTTGAGCAGCTTTTATTTAGACAGTAAAGGATCCCAGAATATTAATTCCAGTGATTTGTGTGTGTGCGTGTGTGTGTGTGTGTGTGTGTGTGTGTGTCTAGATGAGTGTAGAAGAATCTGGATCCCCAGTAACGAGTTGTCAACATTGCCTCATGTGACCTTAAGATTGGAGTCAAGGAGGTCTGGTCTCTCTTGCCCTTTGCCTGTGTGGGTGTTCTAAGCATTGCACAATCACTTAAGAGTGGACTTCATTAAATAACCAGATACAGTGAAAGCCACTACTCCTTTTTTTAGGTGCCAGATCTTTGAAGTCTAGAGTGTATCTTACAGTTACAGCGCATTTCTCTTTGGGCTAGTTGGAATCCAGTGCACAGTAGTGACTCAGTAGTGGTTGCTAATGGCTACTGAGTGGATAATGTAACTCTAGTGGATTGTCTGGTTACTTTTTTTTTTTTTTAAAGATTTTATTTATTTGACAGAGAGAGAGAGATCACAAGTAGGTAGAAAGGCAGGAAGAGAGAGAGAGGGAGAAGCAGGCTTCCCGCTGAGCAGAGAGCCCGATGCGGGGCTCGATCCCAGAACCCTGAGATCATGACCTGAGCCGAAGGCAGAGGCTTAACCCACTGAGCCACCCAGGTGCCCCTGTCTGGTTACTTTTTAAACATTAGCTTTCTCTAGCTGTTTGCAGTTTCATATTATCATCAGAAATGTATCCTGTCTCTATAGCCTTGTCTCAAATGTGAGGAAATTGCATCAGGTGATTTCTTAGGCTCTTTCTAGGTCTAAAATTTAAGTATTCCGGAGCAGCTGACAACTATACTTCTGATAAGTGTTACTTTTGCTTCTCTAGAAATATTTTAAGAGATTTTAGATGATCTGTTTTAAAATGACATATTAAGGATGAATGTGATTGGGAGCATTTTGTTCTGTTAAAACCATCGTTTTTTTACTTTGTATCAGTATTCATTATCAGAAAGTTATACCAGTTTCCTGCTCACTTGGTAGGTGTGTTTTTATTTGGTCAGTTACATGATACAATGTATAGGAGGGAGAATTCACTCTTGTACAATGTAGGCTATGAATTGTCTATCTAGAATATAGGTAATTATAGTAAACTGGAATCTAGATTTAAAAAACAGAACCTACTTCTTCTTCGTTTTTAGGGATGTGTAGATAATGTAGTGATTTTTCAACCTGGGGAAATATCGGTATAATGAAAGGTCGGAAGAGATTTTAAAGGATTGAGAAGTAATGGTGTATATATGAGGACTGTTAAGCAGAATAAGTCACCCAAGTGGAACATTGCCTCACTCTTAGTATTTGCATGCATTGTAGTGTTTGTAGCAGAAATTTATTAGTTATACAGGGGTACCATAGAATGCACTTGTGCTAGCAGAGAGGTTGGCCCCAAATTAACATGCAGCACTGGAAAATTTACAAAAATCCAGGAATTGAGTTGGTATTAGTTACTTTTTAAAAAATTTTCAGAATTGACGTATTTTGTCTAATTAAAAGCATCTCAGAGTGCCTGGATGGCTTAGTCGGTTCAGCATCCAACTCTTGAACTCAGCTCAGGTCTTTATCTCAGGATCGTTGAGTTCAGGCCCTGTGTTGTGTGGAGCCCAGTTTTTTTGTTTTTTTTGTTTGTTTTGTTTTTAAAGCATCTATGTACTTGCTGTATGTTTAAGTGAGTGAAAGGAAATTGTCCTTTTGGAAAATAAGACCCAGTACTTCACAATTTAATACTTGACATGGATCCTCAGTGCAGTGTTTGGTAGGGTAGGAAATTGAGATCTTAGATTAGAATTGGGTTAACTTTCACTAGCAAAACTTATTTATATCTGAAAACATTTTGTCAGTTTTACATCAGCTTATATTGGAGTTGATTCTTTGCTTGAAAATAGTGCATATGGTCTGTCAAATAAATGAAAATGTTTTACTATTCAGCCAGCATCATCAAATAAATGATTTCATTGATAGTTAACGGTATACTTGAGATTGAAGGAAATCTTCGTAAAGTAGCCAGTATTCTCTTTGGTTACCAGCAAGTGAAACAATGACAGGACTGAAGGAAATGTTTTACTTTGTGTGGAAGTTTGTCAAAAGTGAAATTTATACAACCGTACATAGAAGGGCATATGAGTATGGATTTTTAAAAATAAACTTTCTGAGCTACTTTGATAGGAGTATGTAAATTAATGTAAAGTCTAGGAAACTAGACTTCTAGAAAATCAGCATTTTTGCCCAGAACTCTTAATAAGTATGAAGTGTATTGAAGGTAGAGCATGACTGCTACTGGACTAAGTTTAGTATATTTTCAGAATTTTAGAAGCTAGTTTGTGTAAAATACGGTCTTTGTAAAACTGTGAAATAGAAAGGTGAAATTTACATATTTTACTTCATTAACATGTAGCCTTCGCAATGTATATTCAAATGTGTTTTTTGAACCATGATACTTAACTGTTTTGCCATAGACTTTCTTGCAAATCTGGTAAAAGTTATAGATTATTGCAGAAAAATTGTATATAAATTTCTGGAGGTTACTGTAACACTTCTTGAAGCCTGCTGTGGGTGCAGGTTAAGAACTCTGACTTTGTCGTGATGAGCACTGGGTGTTACACGCAATTAATAAATCTTTGAACATGACATCAAAAATTAATGAGGAACCGTATGTTGGCTAACTGATCATTTAAAAAAAAAAAAAACAAAACCCTGACTTTAAGGTGTTGGCTGTGTAAGTAGTATGTTAGGTATTTTGATATATAGTATGATATATAGTATGATTTACTAAAATATAAGTGGACTTTAAAATGTATTAAGTATTGAAACTTTTAGTTATGGAACCTTAATATAAGTACAGATACAGGCAGACAAGCTTATTGACAATGAATAACTAGCCTCCTCACAGTACATTTTAAGTTGACAAAGCAAGTTTTACATTGAACATAAGTATTTCTGACTATCCCAAGTAAATCTGGGCAAGGAAAATTACTATCTGGGACAGTTTCTTAAATTGATTTAATTTAGTAAGAAGAAGAGTTAGGATTTGTTGAGTACTTCTGGGTCATGAAGGTGTTTCGCATATGTTCCCAGTTCTTAAAATGACCCCATGAGGTGTGCCTGTTAGTTCCCAAATCTGAAATGAGAGAACTAAATCTCAGGGAGGTTATGTGAGAACTAAATCTCAGGGAGATTATGTTTGTCCAAGAACAGCCACCAGGTACCTGCTCAACCCCAAAGTCATTGGCCTGAACTTTCTTATACCGTTATAGCAGTTTATTAACGATACATTTATCCAAATTCGGTTGAAACTTTTAATGACTACAATTTTTAATGTGTGAGGAGTAGTTCAGGCTACAAATTGGGATAGTATGTGAATAAGCATTGAAAGTGGGTATAAAAGTGTGTTACGTTCTAAAAATCTTATCTGAAAGATAAATTCAGATAGTTGTAACTAAGAGGATCTTGTCTAAGAACTTTTTTTTAAGATTTTATTTATTTGAGACTGCATGAGCAGGGAGAGGGTGAGAGGAAGAGGGAGAACCAGATTCTCCACTCACTGAACAGGGAGCCCAATGTGGGGCTCAATCCCAGGACTCCAAGATCATGATCTAAGCCAAAGGCAGACACTCAACCACCTGAGCCACTCAGGTGCCCCTTGTCGAAGAATATTTTAGTTAACAATCTAATAATTGAGGGTTGCAGCTGCCAGATACAGAGCATGCCCTGTGCACTCAGCATTGTACTTGGTGCATTTTGTATTTTATTTCTAATCCTTCTTAACAGCCCTGTAAAATTTGCCAGATTTTTAGAAGTTCAAATA
Organism: Lutra lutra; assembly: GCF_902655055.1. Taxonomy (NCBI): domain Eukaryota; kingdom Metazoa; phylum Chordata; class Mammalia; order Carnivora; family Mustelidae; genus Lutra; species Lutra lutra. The sequence goes on along the minus strand of NC_062290.1, from coordinate 3,802,524 downwards.
ATAAATGCCCAGAGATTACGTGATGTAAATTAAGTAAATATATGGTAAAATAAAAGGCTGGGATTCAAGTCAGGTCTCTGAAATCCACTATGGAAGGAAAAATCTCAACTGAAAATATGCTAGCGACATCCCCCTACTCCTTTTTCTTTCCCAGTAGCCGGGCATTTTATAGTTGTGGTTGTGTACATGGTAGGGTTTTCACTTAACCTTATTTCTTAATGAACGTTTCCATGGGTCCTCATAATCCATAAGTTCTAGTACATAGATTGTGTTCTTGGTTTCTGAAAGCTTGCTTAATTAAAAATTGCCTCCTCTCAGGTGTTAGATTTTAGTTTCCAAAATTTTGCACTTCTCAATGCTTTCTAGAAAACTGAGGCTGAGAACCATCAGTGGATCATACAATCTATTTATTCTGTATAATAGAAAATATAAGAGTGAGGGATGGTGTTCATTTGTGAATGTTAATATTTTGTACTGGTATTACCTATTTATAGACACATGAATATGGTTTAGAAATACGAAATATTTTTCTTGCTGTGGATTGTGGAAAGGTGGAAACCACTGTTCTAATTAATAGTAATGCTATGTAATAGCTGTATCTTCTTCCCCTTGTTCATAAACACCCAGCGTTTGGATTGTATTTGTGTATGTTTCCCCTCAAATTGACAGCATTTTAATAGCCCTTGGTATGTAAATGGCCAGATTGCTTTCTGCCAGTATGGTACTTACTGACATTGCTGGATCAAGAAAAATAGTACAAAGTAAGCATGCCACACTTGCTGAGTCGAAAAATGAATACATTTTAGATTGTAAATTGTTTTTTAATGTTTATTTATTTGTTTATTTGACACAGAGAGAGAGAGAGAGAGATATCACAAGTAGGCAGAGAGAGGGGGAAGCAGGATCCCTGCTGAGCAGAGAGCCTGATGGGGGGCTCGATCCCAGGACCCTGAGATTACAACCTGAGCCGAAGGCAGAGGTTTAACCCACCAAGCCACCTAGGCACCCGTAGATAGTAAATTATTTCATTTTAGATTCCTATGTTTGATGAGGATACAAACTTTTTTTTTTTTTTTTTTTTTAAGATTCTCTTTGTTTAAGAGAGCTGCAAGAGTGAGGTCAGGGACAGAGGGAGAAGCAGACTCCCTTCTGAGCAGGAAGCCTGATGGCAGGACTTGATCCCAGGACTCCGGGATCATGACCTGAGCCACAGGCACCCTCAGACACGTTTTAGATGAGAAAAATTGGAGTTGAGGATTGGGGTAGAGGTACCAGCTGGTTTTACTGCTAACTGTTGGCTGTCATTTTATTTTGTTTTATTTATTGTTTATTGTTTATTTTTTTTTAAAGACTTTATTTATTTATTTGAGAGAGAGAGCATGAGAGGGGAGAAGGTCAGAGGGAGAAGGAGACTCCCCGTGGAGCTGGAAGCCCAATGAGGGACTTGACCCTGGGACTCTGGGATCACCATCTGAGCAGAAGGCAGTTGCTTAACCAGCAGAGCCACCCAGGCGCCCCGGTGGCTGTCATTCTTTTTTAAAAGAACCATGCTGGTTCTAAAGAAAGATTCTGACTTCGAAAGGCTTGGCTTTTTAGGGATAATCATCTGCATGTTCATACCCTGGATTATCTGGCCTTGTAGAATGGAAATGAACTCAGGGATAGTAAGTTTGGAGGTCTAGTGCTCTCTTCTGTAATTTGGGGCAAGTTATTACACTTAGCACAAGTTCCCACCTGTGGAAATAGAGATGACTATTGAATAAGGTGAAGATGGCACATGTGAAGGGCTTGACGTGGCACCGTACGTGTGTTAGGTGCGTGATAAATCTTCCCCTTATTCTCACAGATCATTGAGCCCAGTATACTGATGTAACAGTGCGTGAGCAGGGCCAGAATTTGAATCTTGGTTTTAGATGACTCCAGATGAGTATTGCTCCTATAAAACATTCATGTACAGTTTGTGTGTTTAATTTTCTAGGGAATATACCTATGATTTGGAATTACTTGTCATTTGGTAACTGTAACTTCCTAGTGAACAACTAAACTTCTCCAAAAGCTCCTGGCCCCATTTCCCATTCCCACCAGCTGTATATGAGGGATGGAATTTTAATTTCTCCATATTCTCAACAACACTTAATTGTCTTTTTGATCGTAATTATCTGAGTGGATCTGAATGTGGCATCCTATTGGGGCTTTGGTTTAGCTGTACCTAATGTCTCATAAATAATGTTGAGTGTCTTGTGTACTTGGCCATTTGTGCTTGTTAGTCATTGGAGAAACATCTGTTTAAATCCTTTGCCCTTTTTAAAAATAGGTTATTTGTCTTAAGTAACTTTTATATATGGTGTGTGATAGGGGGTCTAAATTCATTCTTTCACGTGTATATAGCCAATTGTCCCAGCACTATTTGTTGAAAAAATTATCCTTTCCCCCATTGAATTGTCTTGGCACTGTTGTTAATGTAACTAATGTGATCATATTGCTTAGTGCAAAAGTATTATACTAAGGTCTTAAATATGTTGGTCTCTACCTTTGACACCCTCACAGCACCTTTCTGGCTAAAGGAAGGTTGCTGGTCCTGAGTCAGATTCAGTTAATTTTCTGTTTAAAAGACTACTTAGTGTTAGTTGGCATGGAATTATGTACATTGGGTTAATTTTATTTTATTTTTTTAAAGATTTTATTTATTTGACAGATCACAAGCAGACAGACAGCAGGCAGAGAAAAAGGGGAAGCAGGCTCCCTGCCGAGCAGAGAGCCCGATGCGGGGCTTGATCCCAGGACCCCGAGATCATGACCTGAGCCGAAGGTAGAGACTTAACCCACTGAGCCACCCAGGCACCCCAGCATTAAGTTAATTTTAAAATTAAGTTCTCGGGGTATCTGTGTGGCTCAGTTAGTGTCCTGACCTGTTCATCCCACTGCATGTGATCTCAGCTTGAGTCTTGATCTCAGGGTCATGAGTTTGAGCACTGCATTGGGTTCCACGCTGGTCGTGGAGAATGAGTGAATGAATGATAAAGAGAGATTCTCTCTGTGTATTTTTTTATATCATCCTCCTGCATATATTAATGCATTTAATCATAGATTATAAGGTGTATAGCACTGCTGGGTTTTGAGGGCATTAGATTTCGTTAGAGGTTCTTTATAATGGATTTTTGTTTGTTTTTCATGGAAAGATACTTGATTTTATGAATTTTCTTTTTTGACAAAAAAGGATGATAGTCAAGTAAGAGATAACGTAAGAAAGTACTTTCTGTATCTTGCAAACATACGGCATTAGGAGCAGATTCAGATAAATAAGCATTTGATACTAACCAAATAGTAGGAAATGAAAGCACTGCATAGATCATAAATGTAGCTAGAACTTAAAATGCTAGTTTTAGAAGGTTTGTTCCATTAAACTTGTGCTCAAGGTGAGTGAATGAAATCGTTTAATACTATTTTTTTCTCCATTCATCACACAGGGAAACCAGGATGACTGAGGAGAAAGCCTTCGCCTGGTGCTCAGCTGACCCTGGACCTTCTCTTCACTGTGGGATGAGGTAGTAGGTTGTATAGTTTTAGGGTCACACCCGCCACTGGGAGATAACTATACAATCTACTGTCTTTCCTAACGTGATAGAAACATCTACATCCCAGCGGCCGCACAGAAAGTTGACAACTATTATACAGTATTTTAACTTGTATAAAAATGCTGTAGTGCAGCGTTTTTTATGTTTTGCAGGTTGCTGACTCATTTACTGATTAAAAACTTTAGCAAGTAGACCAGATGGCAGTGGGGATACTTTCCGTTTCTCATTTCTTATATATAAGGATAAGTGTGTATTTTTAATTTGATGCTAAAATTTTTATGTCGTATTTTTCTTTTGAAAAAGACTGTGTTCTCCATTCCAGAAGAAAAGATTGCTCTGTCAGAGTGAGGTAGTAGATTGTATAGTTGTGGGGTAGTGATTTTACCCTGTTCAGGAGATAACTATACAATCTATTGCCTTCCCTGAGGAGTAGACTTGCTGCATTTTGTCTTTATCTAGATGATGTTAAAACTCAGAAGAATTAATTTTGACATGATTTTGTATTCTTTTTGTATCAGTTGCTGGTTTTTTCTGTGATAGGATAGTGTACCTACAGTAGATACAGTGATCTAATATTTTTTACATTTCACATACAGTGTGTTCCAGAAATTTGATTTTAAATGAAAATCTCAGAGTGGAAAGAATAAATCTTAACAGGGGACTAAGCCCCTTTGGAATTAAGAATAGGTTGATCGCTCTGCATCCCACTGCATGTGTCCAGGGCCAGGTCTAGGGACAGCAGTAAATGCAGACTGGAAAGGCACTGTCGGAGCTGAACTGGATTCGGGTTGCTTATCACTCCCAGTTTAGGGTTTTGGGTGGCCTTCGGCGACGTTGTAAGTAAGCACTGTTGCGCTGGTATGTTGACTTGGACAGCTTCTCCTCCAGCCTGGGAAATGAGAGATGGGCTCTGGGTCCTACCATTGCTCCTGGTAAGTCACAAAGACCTCAGCTTTGTCCCCCAAACCTGAAGGGGCCCTTGTCACAAAGGGGAATCCCCTGAAGCTGTCAGATGGGGAAATCCATAGTTGATTGTTTTAAAGGAAAACGTAAGGATCATGCTAGAAAGGGCTACTTGAGTTTTAACACCCCCAAAGGCCCACGTTTCAGCCTTCATCTGTAACCAAACCATATCCTACCTTAGGCCTTTAGAATCAAACTAACAATAAAAGCTCCCGTTGAAAGCACTTGCTGTATATTTTGTTTTGGGAGGAGAGAAAGAGGTAATATATGGAGGTGAGGAAGAGGTTACCTCTTCACAAATGTTTCCTCCATCTGTCCTGAATCTTACTGTCTAAGATAATTCCAGTACATTGCCATCGGCAGCAGGAGCTTTGTACAGAGAAAACATCCAGTTCTCTTGGGCGGGCCTTTTATGTTCATTGCTTTTTGATGTGCCGAAGAAAAGTGGGAATGTTCGAGAAATTCTCTTTGGCTTAATTTTTCTGAAGCAGATAAGTTGGGTATTTCTCTTCACTGTGTGGGTGGTGGTTTTGTGACACACATTCTGCCCCTGTCGTGGACATCATGGCCACACTGCAGTTGGAATAATTAAGATCTGGAGAAAGAGGAATCTGCATCTTCTAGCCAAGCCCAATAAGTAAATCAGGTTGTAGAGAACTGATATATTCTGTAAAAGCACTTAGGTCAAAACCTCAAATCCCGGGGCCCAGGAGGGGCCTGGAACTAAGAAACACTTGGTGTCCACAGGGAACTTGGTAAGTTAACGTGCTTCCGTGGATGATGGCAAGCAGCATTTACACATACAGTGTCACCTCATTTTCCAGTGGCTCAAGAGGGGCTGGAGATCTTGTGAAATTAGGTATTTAAATTTTGGTAATACTTTGTTTTTAAAAGTCTTTGGCTCCAGCAATATAGATGGGCTGGGAGGTACTGGGCTTCTAAGATTTGTATCTTCTGATACAATTGCATTTTTGTTCTTTTTTTTAACAAGAGGTTTGGTTTTAAGCAAATGCTTTTGTGAATATTACCAAGGTCATGGCCAATAATTTACTTAAAAGCCTCAGTGAAGAAATTCTAATTGATGTGAGTTTGAAATAAAATCCAAAGAATATGACCTGATTTAACAGGTTAGTTTGAAGTACAGCTGCCAAGTAGAAGACCAGCGTGGGAAGAAACGGGTTCCTGGGAAGAGGTAGTAGGTTGCATAGTTTTAGGGCAGGGATTTTGCCCACAAGGAGGTAACTATACGACCTGCTGCCTTTCTTAGGGCCTTATTATTCCTCGGTAACCTGTTCCTTGTCACCTTGTTTTGGTATAAGCACGGTTCTTCCTGCGGGTTTTCTTAGAAATGAAAACATTGCAGGAATACCACAGGAAGCCGTGTTCGCCTTAGTGATTTACAGAGCGCGCCACGGTGCCAGCGTCGGTTACCACAGGTCCGCCAGTGAGCGTGTAGGCCTCTGAGGAGTACCTGGTTGCTTATGAGTCTCACTCAGGTCACAGGAAAGTTTCGAAAAACAGGTTTTTTGGTTTTGGTCAAGTTCCTGTTTCTGATCTAGAAACCACCAGCTGTTTCCCTCTCTGTAGCCCGTGTTAAACTTGAATGAAGGCATTGAACGAGGCTCTCCAGATACTTGCTGTTTCCTACACTGTTTGTAAATATTTAGCTCGCAAGGGTCTGGAGCTGGACTTGATATTTGGGTGGCTCTGGAGTGTGTTGCGTATTGTGGGAATCCGTCGTTGCATTGAGCACCATCCTGGTATGTAACCTTGTGAGTGAATCTTAAATGTGTATGTGGGCACTAAGTTTTCAATAAAACACTATTTTAAAACTTGTGGTTTTAAAATCATTTTTAAATCATCTCCATCCTTGCAGAACTAGAAGTGTTGAAGTCTTTAAACTTGTTTTAAGATCTGTTAAAGTACTTCATTGTTTTATTCACAGTAATTTGCTGATCATACTCTTCACAGATGTGCATTATTGAAGCTAACTTGCTGTATCCAACACTTCCGTTTTTACAAGCGTTTGTATGTCTCTGCGCACGCAATTATTTATGCTCAGGGTGCCCCCACTTTCTTGGGAGTAATTTTTTCGCATCTACTCAAGCAGACACTACCTTGCAAAAATTGCTGTCCTTCTCTGACCCCCCCCAGTCTGGCTCAAACATCTCTTGAGCCTGGGATGTGCGTGTATTCACATCCCAGCACTAGATTTAATTTACTCCATCCTACTGTGAACAGTAATTTAAAGTTGCACATCCTGGAGGAAAGGTCAGGAAGTGGGCTCCAGGCATAGTCCACGCCTCTGACTGGGGCTTTAAACTTCTCTGTAGATGGAGAGAGTTGGATGTGGCTTTTAAGATGCTTTTTACGTTGTATATCCTTTTAAAATTGAAGGATTCCGGTTGATGGGCAAAATTACATAAATTTTGTGTGCACTGATTTGAGTGAAAAATGCATTGGGAAAGAGCGAGAAAGTGGAATTGATACTGGCTATATACTAAGATTAGAGGTGATACTTTTATTAACATTTCAGATTTCTGCTAGTTATGCTTCCAGAAGTATTCTAAATTATTTTCTAACCATCCTCATTGAAACACTTGGGCCATATCAACCAGACTTCATTTTTTCCTCCATTCCACTGAACTGACTTCCGTGTGTTCTTGCTCCCCCCATTTTGTGTTTCCTAGTTTGCCTTCCTCTGTCAGGGTCTTGGTGGGAGGGGAGCTGGGGGGCCGGCCCCCCGTGCATTGGCCAGCAGTGCTCTCAGCAGTGTTGGCCGGTTGGATGGCCCACCTGAGCCATCTGCTGGGTGTGGATGCCGGGGTCCTGCCTCTTGTTTGAAGCCTGTAACTGACAATTTTAGTTTGACTTCGAGGCTAGTTTTCCCTAAGTAAGAGGGTTGTAGGGGTAGAGTAATGGCTGTGAGCCACTGTTCGTACCAGAAGAGTGTGGGTTAGGGAAGTCCGTGCTTCAGAAATGCTGAGGCTGCCCACTGCCTGTCGGAAGCATCCTGACCAGCATCCTAAAAGCTCTGGCTTCTTTGCCATCTCCAGGACATCGTTTCCCTTTTCAAGATGTCCACTCTTTGTCACAAAGACGGCTATAAACCGTCCGGCCTTTTGAAGATGACTGGGCAGTGCCGCCCAGTGACCCCTCTGCCGACGGCGGGTGGGGTTGTGTGGCAGGCGCATTGCCAGGCTAAACAGTCCTTTTACCCAGTAAGGAGTGGGGGAGAAGGCGTGTGGGGAACTACAGCAGAGGGTGTTCGGAGGGAACGGGGCGTAAAGAAGGTGAGCAGGCCCTTGTCCACCCCTGCCGTTAACGCCTGGACAGCAGGTTTCCAGCTGAGGCAGGAGGTCCAGTCGGAAGGGCTGTGGGGGCTCCACCTCTCCAGGGAGCAGCCCAGCTGCCCAGCTGCCCAGGAGGCCTGTGTGGGTCCTATGATGTAGTTCTTGTGGCTTGGTACAGCACTAGAGCTGATAAGGCCTTTACCCCCACTTAAATGAACATTTTGTTTAGAACAGTTTTAGGGTTGGGGCTCCTGGGTGGCTCAGTTGGTTAAGCATCTGCCTTTGGCTCAGGTCGTGATCCTGGTGTTGTGGAATGGAGCCCTCTCCTGTCCGCCTGCAGCTCCCTGCTCAGCAGGGAGTCTCCTCTCTCTCTCACTCATCCCCACTCATGCTCTCTCAAAATCTTTAAAAAAGGCATTTTGGGGCGCCTGTGTAGCTCAGTCCTTAAGCATCTGCTTTCAACTCCTGGCATAATCCCAGGGTCCTGGGGTCAAGCCCCGAATTGGTCTCTGCTCAGCGGGAAGCCTGCTTCTCCCTCTCCCACTCTCGCGGTCTCTGTCAAATAAATACTTTTTTTAAAAATTGTAAAAAACAAACCAAAAACCAGTTTTAGGTTTATAGCAAATGAAGCAGAAGGTAGGAAGTTCACGTATACACTGCTCCTCCCCTCCCAGACTTTCCCACCACCGACACCCTGACCACTGTGTTACGCCTTAAAGCCCGTCGTTTCTCCCTTTTCGGGAAGTTCTTCCATCCCTGGGATTAGGCTCAGAAGCTTAGCTTGTTGCCTCATGGAGGCAGACACAACGATATGACCAGGGCAGATTTCGTGGCTGCGAATGCCAGAGTCAACTGGAAAGTAAGTGGCAAAAGCAGGTACTTGAAATTATTTTTTTGGCATTTTGTATAAACTTGTCGAGAGGTAGACCTGTAGGACTGAGGGCAGTGAGTCGTGTAGCCAGAGTAGGGGGAAGTGCTGGGGAGGAGTCCCTGGGCTCAGGTTTCTGGGACAGGCCTGGTGGGAGCCCAGGGCCAGTGGGTGGCAGGTTTGCTGCCCTTCCCCAGAGTGCAGCCTGGAGAGAAGACAAAACTTCCAGGGAAGCCTAGATACAAGGTGGCATTTCAGCTGTGAAGACCGGAGGAGAGCTGTGGCTACCCCGAGGGAGTTGCTGGGACCTCTGGAAAAGTACCGTAGCTCTTGGTCTAGGGATAGGTTGTAACTGGATGCCACCAGTGAGCTGGAAGGAGTGGTGGAGGGTGCCCTCCAGAAGGTTGTGGAGGAGAAACTCTTGTGCTGTACCCTGCTGCTTATTTTCAGACACAGTTGTGTGAAGACCAGGGCTGCTCCTGCCGTCTTGTGACCATGAGAGCGAGGGATGCCATGCCAGCCTAGAGCTCTGACATCACTGAGCTTTAGGGACAATGCCAGTACTTGCCCACCTCCACACTTGAGTTAAGTGAGAAGAATGAAGTATGCCACGACGAGTGGGTGTGCTGTTACTTGGAGAGGAAAGCTCCCTCACAGGATCCCACCTAGCTCAGGGAAGTCCAGGGCAAGCCCCCAAATGTGCTTAACTGTTGGGGAGGAGTGAAGGTGCTGAGATCATCTGCTAGGAAGGAGCCTTATGGCTGAGCCGAGGATGCTAAAGACTGAATCTCATGGAGGCTGCGTTAGGACCTGAATGTGAGCATGACCTATGGCGGAGATTGACACAAAATTACATATATATAAGGTGTATAATTGGTGTGATGTAAGCATATTTTATGTAACAGTTGCCACAAATTAGCTAAGTCCTCACCTCCTAGACTTCTATTTGTGTGTGTTGAAAACTCTTAAGATCTACTCATAGCAAATTTCAACTATGTAATAAATTATTATCAAGTGTTACCATGCATACAGTGGATTTCTAGAACCTACTCATTTTATAATTGAAACTTAAAGAAAGTTAACCCTCTGATCAGTTATTTCCCCATTCCTACATGTCCCAGTCCCTAAGAACCACCATTCTGTACTGTTTCTCTAAGTTCAACTTTTTAAAATTCTACATATAAGTGATCATGCAATACTTGTTTTCCTGCATCTACCTTATTTAGCATAATGTCCTCTAGTAATTCACATTATTGTAAATGGTCCTCCTTTCACATATAATGGTCGATGACATACATACCACACTTTATCCATTGATCTGTCAGTGCGCATAGGTGGTTTCCATACCATGGCTATTGTGAATATTGCTGCAACGAACATAGGATAACAGATACCTCTTGAAGATTTCTGATTTCATTTCTTTTGGATAAATACCTGGAAGTGGAATTGATGGGTTATATGGTATTTCTGTTTTTAATTTTTGGAGGAACATGCTGTTTTTCATGGTGACTGCACCATTTTATATTCCTACCAACAATGCACAGGGTTCTCTCTTCACCACAGTCTTGCTGACTTTTTTTTTTTTTTTTAAGATTTTATTTATTTGAGAGCATGAATAGGAAGGGGCAGAGGGAGAAGCAGGCTCCCCACTGAGCAAAGAGCCTGATGTGGGACTTGATCCCAGAACCCCGGGATCATGACCTGAGCCGAAGGCAGATGCTTAACCGACTGAACCACCCAGGCATCCCTCTTGCCAACAATTTTATCTGTTGCTGTTTAATGATGGTCATCCTAACAGGTGGAAGATGATATTTCATGTAGTTTTCATTTGCATTTCCCTGATAATTAGTGATGTTGAGCACTTTTTATGTACTTGTTGGTCATTTTATGTCTTTAGAGAATGGCTATTGAAGTCCCCTGTGTGTTTTCTTAAAATTTTAATTCCAATATAGTTAACATGCAGAGTTGTATTAGTTTCAGGTGTACGGTATACTGATTCAACAATTATATACATCATTCAGTGCTCATCATGGTAAGTGTATGTTAATCCCTTCACCTAGTTCGCCCCTCACACCCGCCTCCCTGTCAGTTGTCTATAGATAAAAATGTTCTTTGGTTTATCTCTTTTTTTCTCTGTTCATCTATTTTGTTTCTTAAATTCCACATATGAGTGAAATCAGATGGTGCTTGTATTTCTCTGACTTCTTTCACTTAGCATTATACCCATTATACCCATCACTTAGCATTGTACCCTCTAGATCCCTTCATATTGGTGTAAATGTCAAGATTTTAATTTTTTATGGCTGAGTAATACTTCATTGTATAAAGATACCATATCTTTTATACATTTCGTCTTTATCAGTGGACACTTAGGTTGCTACCATATCTTGACTACTATAAGTAATTCTACAGCAAACATATGGGTGTGTGTATCTCTTCAAATTTGTATTCTTTGGGTAAATACCCAATAGTGAAATTACTGTATCATTTGTTAATTCTATTATTTAACTTTTTGAGGAACTGCCATACTATTCTCCGGAGTGGCTGCACCAGCTTGCATTCCCACAAACAGAGCATGAGTGCTCCCCTTTCTCTGCACCCTCACTGACACTTGTTTCTTGTTTGAGCTTTAGCCATTCTGATGGGTGTGAGTCTCATTGTAGTTTTGTTCTGCATTTCCCTGATGATCAGTGATATTGAGCATCTTTTCAGGTTTCTGTTGGCCATCTGGACGTCTTCTGTGGAGAGATGTTTGTTCATGTCTTTTGCCCATTTTTTAATTGGGTTATTTGTTTCTGGGGTGTTAAGTTGTATAAGCTTTTTATATTTTGGATACTAACCATTTATTGGATACATCATTTGCACATATCTTCTCTCATTTTGCAAGTTGTCTTTTAGTTTTGTTGATTGTTTCCTTTGCTGTGCGGAAGTTTTTCTCTCCTCTCCTCTCCTCTCCTCCCCTTCCCTCCCCTCCTCTCCTTCTTTTTTTTTTTTTTTAAAGATTTTATTTATTTATTTGACAGAGAGAGATCACAAGTAGACGGAGAGGCAGGCAGAGAGAGAGAGAGAGAGGGAAGCAGGCTCCCTGCTGAGCAGAGAGCCTGATGCGGGCCTCGATCCCAGGACCCTGAGATCATGACCTGAGCTGAAGGCAGCGGCTTAACCCACTGAGCCACCCAGGCGCCCCCCTCCTCTCTTTCTTGATGAAGTCCCAGTAGTTCATTGTTTCCCTTGCCTCAGGAGGCGTATCTAGAAAAGTGTTGCTGTGACTGATGGCAGAGAAATTACTGCCTGTGCTCTTTTCAAGGATTTTTATGGTTTCAGCTCAGACATCTAAATCTTTAATCCATTTTGAGTATATTTTTTGTGTATGGTGCGAGAAAGTGGTTCAATTTAATTCTTTTGTGTGTTGCTGCCCAGTTTCCCCAACACCATTTGTTGAAAAGACTCTTTTCCCACTGTATATTCTTTCTTCCTTTATTGAAGATTAATTGTGGGTTTATTTCTGGGCTCTCTATTCTGTTCCATTGATCTGTGTGTGTATTTTTTGGTGCCAATACCATACTGTTTTGATTACTACACCTTTGTAGTGTATTTTTAAATCTGGGATTGTGATAATTCCTTTTTTTTTTTTTTCCCAAGACTGTTTTGGCTATTTGGGATCTTCTGTGGTTCCATATAAATTTTAAGATTCTTCTAGTTTTGTGAAAAATACTGTTGGTCTTTTGATAGGGATGACGTTATTATCTGTAGATTGTTTTGGGTAGTATGGCATTTTAACAATATTTGTACTTCCAGCTCATGAGCATGGAATATCCTTCCATTTGTTTGTATCCTCTTCATCTCTTTCCTCAATGTTCTATAGTTTTCTGAGTATTGGTTTTGTGCCTCCTTGGTTAAGTTTTTTCCTAGGTATTTTGTTATTTTGGTGCAGTTGTAAATGGGATTGTTTTCTTAATTTCTCTTTCTGCTGTTTCATTATTAGTGTCTAGAAATGCAATGGGTTTCTGTATATTGATTTTGTATTCTGTGACCTTACTGAATTCATTTATCAGTACTAGTAGTTGTGTGTGTGTGTGTGTGTGTGTGTGTGTGTGTATGTGTAGTCTTGGGTTTTCTGTATATAGTATGTCATCTGCAAATAGTAAAAGTTTTACTTCTTCCTTACCAATTTGAATGCCTTTTTTTTTTTTTCTTTTTGTTATCTGATTGCTATGGCTATGACTTCCAGTACTATGTTAAATAAAAGTGGTGAGAGCGGACATCCCTATCTTGTTCCTGACCTTAGTGGAAGAGCTCTCAGTTTTTCACCATTGAAGATGATGTTAGGTGTGGGTCCTCTAAACCCACTTTGTTGAGGGTTTCTGTCATGAATGGTTGTTATACTTTGTCAAATGCTTTTTCTGAATCTACTGAAATGATCATATGGTTTTTATCATTTCTCTTGTTGATGTGGCGTATCACATTGATTGGTTTGCAAATATTGAACCACACTTGCATCCCAGGAATAAATCCTACTTGATTGTGGCAAATGATTTTTTTAAAGTATTGTTGGATAAAGTTGGCTAATACTTTATTGTTCAGTGTTCATCAGAGATACTGGCCTGTAGTTCTCTTTTTTTGGTAGTCTCTTTATCTGGTTTTTATTTTGGTATCAGGGTAATGCTGGCCTCATGCAATGAATTTGGAAACTTTCTGGCTCATTTTTTTTTTTTTTGCACAGTTTGAGAAAAGTAGATATTAATTTTCTAATCTTTGGTAGAATTTACCTGTGCATCTAACTTATCCTAAACTTTTGTTTGTTGGGATTTTTTTTTTATTACTGATACAATTTTATTGTTAGTAATTGGTCTGTTCAAATTTTTATTTTCTTCCTGATTGAGTTTTGAGAGGTTATATGTGTCTAGATATTTATATATTTCTTTTAGGTTGTTTAATTTGCTGGCATTTAATTTTTCAAAATATTCTTTTGTATTCCTTTGTATTTCTGTGGTGTTGTTATTTCTCCTCTTTCATTTTTTATATTATTTACTTGAGTCCTCTCTCTCTTTCTTCCCTCCCTTCTTCCCTCTTAGATGAGTCTGTCTAAAGGTTTATCAGTTTTGATCTTTTGAAAGTACAGGATGCTGATTTCATTGATCTGTGCTATTATTTTGTTTTTAATTTTTTTAATTTCCTGGTTGAGCCATTCATATTTTAATAGATTGTTATTTAACTTCCATGAATTTGTGGTCTTCCCAGATTTTTTTCTTGTGGTCAACTTCTAGTTTCATAGCATTTTGGTCAGAGAAGGTACATGGTATGACTTTGATCTTCTTGAATTTGTTGAGACTTGTGCCCTAATATGTGATCTGTTCTGGAGAATGACCCATGTGCATTTGAAAAGAATGTGTATTCGCTCTGTTAGGATGGAACGTTCTAAACATGTTTGTTAAATCCATCTGGTCCAGTGGATCATTCAAAGCCACTGTTCCCTTGTTGATTTTCTGTTTGGATGGTCTGTCCATTGATGTAAGTGGAGTGTTAAGGTGCCCTACTATTACTGTATTATTACTGATTAATTTCTTTATATTTATCATTAGCTTCTTTATGTATTTGGGTGCTCCTATGTTAGGGGCATAAATATTTACAATTGTTATTTCTTCTTGTTGGATTGTTCCCTTTATGATTATGTAGTGTGCTTCTTTCTCTCTTACTATAAGTCTGTTTGTTTTTAAAGTCTATTTTGTCTGATTTAAGTATTGCCTCTCTGGCTTTCTTTTGACATTCATCTGCATGATAAATGTTTCTCCATCCTCTCACTTTCAATCTGTCTTTATATGTCTTTAGGTCTGAACTGAGTCTCTTTGAGGACAGCATATAGATGGGTCTTGTTTTTTTAATCCTGTCACCTCGTGTCTTCCCCCCTCCCCTTTTTTAAATCCTTTTAAAATTATTTTTATTAACGTATTAACCTCATGTCTTTTTATTGGAGTGTTTAGTCCATTTACATTCAAAGTAATATATTTCCTAAAAATTCCAGTATAGTTAGCGTACAGTGTTATATTAGTTTTAAAATGCTGAAAGGGAAAAATCTACAGCAAAGTCATTACTGATAGGTATGTACTTATTGCTATTTTCTTAATCATTATGGTTGTTTGATAGTTCTTCTCTGTTCCTTTCTTTTCACTCTCTTTATTCTTTTCATATCTATTACTGGCTTTTTATTTGTGGTTACCATTAGGTTTATATGTAACATCCCTGCATATAGCAATCTATATTAAGGTTGATCATTTAAGTGTGAACCCATTATTTACTCATCGCCTCACCACTTTTTAGGTATATGATGTCATACCTTACATTCTTTTATTTTGTGAATCCCTTGACTGATTTTCACAGAGATACTTATTTTTACTGCTTTGGTACCCTCTACTTTTCTTACTCCTACTTACAGTTTTTCTTTTCCACTCATTCTCCTTTAACATATTTTGTACGGCTGGCTTAGTGGTCATTAATTCCTTTAACTTTTGTTCATGAGGGAAGCTCTTTGTCTTCTATTGTGAATGATAGCCTTGCTGGATAGATTATTCTTGGTTGCATGTTTTTTTCCTTCAATCTTTTGAATATATCATGCCACACCATTCTGGCCTGCAAAGTCCTGCTGAAAAATCAGCTGATACCCTAATGCTGTTTCCCTTGTATGGAAATGTTTTCTCTCTCACTACTTTGAAAATCCTCTCTTTATCACCACTTTTTTGCCACTTTAATACCCACATGTCTTGATGTGGAATTTCTTGGATTGATTTTGTTGGGGGCTCTCTGTGCTCCTGGATCTGGATATCTTGTTTCCTTCCCCAGATTTGGGAAGTTTTCAGCTATTATTTCTACCTTCCTTTTTTTTTTTTAAATTAACATATAATGTATTATTTGCCCTAGGGGTACAGGTCTGTGAATCATCAGGCTTACACATTTCCCGACACTCACCATAGCACACCTTCCCCAGTGTCCATAATCCAGCCACCCTATCCTCATCCCCCTACCCCCAGCAACCCCCAGTTTGTTTCATGAGATTAAGAGTCTCTTAATGGTTTGTCTCCCTCCCAATCCCATCTTGTTTCATTTTTCCCTCCCTACCCCGCACGAAAATCACCCTGCTTCTCAAATTCCTCATATCAGAGAGATCATATGATCATTGTCTTAATCTGATTGATGTATTTCACGTAGCATCATACCCTCTAGTTCCATTCATGTTGTTGCACATTGCAAGATTTTGTTTCTTTTGATGGCTATATAGTATTCCATTCTGTATATATGCCACATCTTCTTTATCCATTCAACTGTTGTTGGACATCTAGGTTCTATCCATAGTTTGGCTATTATGGACATTGCTGCTATAAACATTCAGATGCACGTGCCCCTTTGCATCACTACATTTGTATCTTTAGGGTAAATACTCAGTAGTGCAGTTGCAGCGTCATAGGATAGCTCTATTTTCAACTTTTTGAGGAAACTCCAGGCTGTTTTCCAGAGTGGTTGCACCAGCTTGCATTCTCACCAGCAGTGTAGGAAGGTTCCCCTTTCTTTGCATCCTTGCCAGCATCTGTCATTTCCTGACTTGTTAATTTTAGCCATTCTGACTGGTGTGAGGTGGTATCTCATTGTGGTTTTGATTGGTATTTCCCTGATGCCAAGTGATGTAGAGCACTTTTTCATGTGTCTGTTGGCCATCTGGATGTCTTCTTTGCAGAAATGTCTGTTCATGTCCTCTGCCCATTTCTTGATTGGATTATTTGTTCTTTGGGTGTTGAGTTTGCCAAGTTCTTTATAGATTTTGGATACTACCTCTTTATTTGATAATGTCGTTTGCAAATATCTTCTTCCATTCTGTCAGTTGTCTTTTGGTTTTGTTGACTGTTTCATTTGCTGTGCAAAAGTTTTTGATCTTGATGAAGTCCCAATAGTTCATTTTTGCCCTTGCTTCCCTTGCCTTTGGTGATGTTTCTAGGAAGAAGTTGCTGAGGCTGAGGTCGAAGAGGTTGCTGCCTGTTCTCCTCAAGGATTTTGATGGATTCCTGCCTCACATTGAGGTCTTTCATCCATTTTTGAGTCTATTTTTGTGTGTGGTGTAAGAAAATGATCCAGTTTCATTTTTTTGCATGTGGCTGTCCAATTTTCCCAACACCATTTGTTGAAGAGACTTTTTTCCACTGGATATTCTTTCCTGCTCTGTCAAAGATTAGTTGACCATAGAGTTGAGGGTCTATTTCTGGGCTCTCTAAGAATAGAGATTGATCCATTGATCTGTGTGTCTGTTTTTGTTTGTTTGTTTTGCCAGTACTATACTGTCTTGATGATGATAGCTTTGTAATAGAGCTTGAAGTCTGGAATTGTGATGCAACTAACTTTGGCTTTCTTTTTCAACATTCCTCTGGCTATTCAAGGTCTTTTCTGGTTCCATACAAATTTGAGGATTATTTGTTCCATTTCTTTGAAAAAAAAAATTGGTGGCATTTTGATAGGGATTGCATTGAATATGTAGATTGCTTTAGGTAGCATAGACATTTTCACAATATTTGTTCTTCCAACCCATGCGCATGGAACATTTTTCCATTTCTTTGTGTCTTCCTCAGTTTCTTTCATGAGTACTTTATAGTTTTCTGAGTACAGATTCTTTGCCTCTTTGGTTAGGTTTATTCCTAGGTATCTTATGGTTTTGGCTGTAGTTGTAAATGGGACTAACTCCTTAATTTCTCTTTCTTCTGTCTTGTTGGTGTAAAGAAATGCCACCGATTTCTGTGCATTGATTTTATATCCTGACACTTTACTGAATTTCTGTACAAGTTCTAGCAGATTTGGAGTGGAGTCTAGCAGATTTGGAGTGGAGTCTATTGGGTTTTCCACATAAAGTATATCATCTGTAAAGAGTGATAGTTTGACTTCTTTGCCAATTTGGATGCCTTTAATTTCTTTTTGTTGTCTGATTGCTAAGGCCAGGACTTCTAGTAATATGTTGAATAGAAGTGGTGATAGTAGACATCCCTGCCGTGTTCCTGACCTTAGCAGAAAAGCTCTTTTTTTCACCATTGAGAATGGTATTCGCTGTGGGTTTTTCATAGATGGCTTTGATGATATTGAGGTATGTACGCTCTGTCCCTACACTTTAAAGAGTTTGATCAAGAAAGGATGCTGTACTTTGTTATATGCTCTTTCAGCATCTATTGAGGGTATCATATGGTTCTTGTTCTGTCTTTTATTAAGTATTGTAGCACATTGATTAATTTGCGGATGTTGAACCAACCTTGCATCCCTGGAATAAATCCCACTTGGTTGTGGTGAATAATCCTTTTAATGTACTGTTGGATCCGGTTGGCTAGTATTTTGCTGAGAATTTTCGCATTTGTGTACATCAAAGATATTGGTTTGTAATTCTCTTTTTTGATGGGGTCTTTGTCTGGTTTGGGGTTCAAGGTGATGTTGGCCTCAAAAAATGATTTTGGAAATCTTCCTTCCATTTCTGTTTTTTGGAACAGTTTCAGGAGACTATGTATTAATTCTTTAAATGTTTGGCAGAATTCCCCTGGGAAGCCGTCTGGCCCTGGGCTATTGTTTGTTGGGAGATTTTTGATGACTGTTTTGATCTCCTTACTGGTTAGTCTTTCCAGGTTTTCTATTTCTTCCTCATTCAGTTTTCGTAGTTTATACATCTCTAGGAATGCATCCATTTCTTCCAGATTGTCAAATTTGCTGGCGTAGACTTATCCATAAGACGTGACAGGCCAGAAAGAACTGGCATGATATATTCAGAGCACTAAATGAGAAAAACATGCAGCCAAGAATACTATAGCCAGCTAGACTTTCATTGAAAATAGACGGAGAGATAAAAAGCTTCCAGGACAAACAAAAACTAAAAGAATTTGTAAACACCAAGCCAGCCCTACAGGAAATATTGAAAGGGGTCCTCTAAGCAAAGAGAGAGCCTAAAATTAGTAGACCAGAAAGGAACAGAGTCAATATACAGTAACAGTCACCTTATAGGCAATACAATGGCACTAAATTCCTATCTTTCAATAGTTACCCTGAGTGTAAATGGGCTAAATGCCCTAATCAAAAGACACAGGGTATCAGAATGGATAAAAAAACAAAACCCATCAATATGCTATCTATAAGAAACTCATTTTAGACCCAAAGACACCTCCAGATTTAAAGTGAAGGGGTGGAAAACAATTTACCATGCTAATGGACATCAAAGGAAAGCTGGGGTAACAATCCTTATATCACATAAATTAGATTTTAAGCCAAAGACTATAATAAGAGATGAAGAAAGACACTATATCATACTCAAAGGGTCTGTCCAACAAGAAGATCTAACAATTTTAAATATCTATGCCCCTAACAGGGAGCAGCCAACTATATAAACCAATTAATAACAAAATCAAAGAAAAAGAAAGGAGAGAATTTGCTCAGGCTGGAGACTAGAACAAAGCCCTGGGCTAGATTTAAGGTACATTTTGATCTATTAGAAGAAATTGTATCCCAAAATTTTTTAGGAAAAAATACCCCTATATGTATACAAAAAATAAAGTTAGGTACAATGAAGGATAAAATATGACTATAATAATGAAGGTTTAAAAAGATTGTTTTTAAGAAAGGTATTGTTAAGATAAACTAGTTAAAAAACGTTAAAAGAGGAAAAGTTTAAAAAATTAGAATAAGAAAGTTAAAAAAATTTAACTTTGCAAGACTAAAGAATCATGGGGAGAAAGCCATGAATTCCATGCTTTGCTTTCCCCTCCTCTGGAATTCCGCTGTTCTCCTTGATCAGTGAGCTTGGTCTTGGCTGCATGTTCTTGCTGATCTTCTGGGGGAAGGGCCTGTTGTAGTGATTCTAAAATGTCTTTGCTTGAGGCAGAATTGCTCCACCCCTGCCAGGCCTGGGCTGAGTAATCTGCTTGGGTTCACTCTTGGGAGCTTTTGTTCCCTGAACACTTTCCGCAGAGCTCTGGAGGACGGGAATGAAAATGGCGGCCTCCCGGGAGCTTGGGCCCCACTCCTCAGTGTGTCCTTGGAGAAAAGGGGTCAATCCCTCTTGTCTCCCTGGTCTCTAGCCGCACTCCGAGCTCACCTGGCCTGTGACCAAGTGTTTCTGTCTCTGGCACACAGCCCCATTTGGGAGTCTCCAAACCCAGCAGATTCCTGCCACACTGCTCTTCCAGTGGAGAAATGTGAATCTCCCCGGATCCGCCACTTGTGGGGTCCCTGCTCAAAGAGCAGTGGTCCGACTGTGCCGGGAGTCACAGTTTAAGGTAACCCCGAGCTGAGAGCTCACTCCTCGGCTCTGTCTCTGCAGCCGGCTTCCCCGCTCTAATACCTGTGAGCTCTGCTACACTCAGACACCCCAAACCTTCTGTGATCCCATGGGACCTGAGACCACGCTGTCCCCGCAAGGGCTCCACCCCTGCTTCACCTCTGGAGTGATGTCCCCCAGTGGAGGAGACTTCTAAAAGTTCAGATTTTGTGCTTTGCTGCTCTGCCACTTGTCGGGATCCAGACCCTCCCCCCGCGGTCTATCTTCCCATCGCTTCGGATTCACTTCTCCGCACATCCTACCTTCCAGAAAGTGGTCGATTTTCTGTCCCTGGAATTGCTGCTCTTCTTCTCTTCATTCTCATCGCTCTTCCTGACCTTGGCTTTCAAGCTTTTCATGTTTAGTCCATTCAGCTTTACCAAGCTCTAGAGATTTTTCAACACCCCATCTAGGAGGAGGCTCCAGGTACCCTCAGGCTGCGCCATTCCACCTGCTGCTTCCCCCCAGAAAAATGCAGCCCCTGGGCTCACTTCCTCTATTATTTTTTCAAGTAAACTTTCTGCGCCCTTTTCTCCCTTCTCCCTCTCAGATCCCTGTAGTGCAAATGTTATTACTCTTGATGGTGTCATTATGTTTTCTAAGTCTGTTTTCACTTATTATTTTTCTCTCCCTTATTTAGCTTGATTGCTTTCCATTACTCTATCCTGCAGGTCAGTGATCTGTCCTTCTGTTTCTTCTAGTCTGCTCTTTATTCCCTCTGGTGTATTTTTAATTTCAGTTATTCAGTTCTTCATTTCTGATTTGTTTTTATGTTTTCTCTTTTTTGAGGGTCTCACTGAGGTCCTCCACTCTTTGAAAGTCCAGTGAGTATCTTTATGACTATTACTTTAAATTCTATGTCAAGCCTATCACTGTTTTATTTAGCGCTCTTGCTGTGATTTTGTTCTCTTTCATTTGGGAAATATTCCTGTGTCTCCTTATTTTGTCTAACTCTCTATGTCTGTTTCTATGTGTTAGGAAAGTCAGCTATATTTCCTGCTTTTGAAAGTCATGGTCCTACGAAGAGGTCCTGTAGTGCCTTGTAGTGCAGTGTCCCCCACTCACTGAACCTGGTGTTTCAGAAGCTTCTTCTATGCGTGTTGTACGTGCCCTACTGTTATGGTTGAGCTAGGTTTGTCTTCAGACCAGTCATCTGCAGTGGCTCTCTTTGCCATTGTTGAGGGTAGGGTTTGGTCCTTTGTTGTTAGTGGGCCAAACTGGGACTGCCTTGGGCTTATTGAATTGAGTCAGACCGGGCCTTTGCCAGAGATTCTATAGCACAGAACTTCAGGGCACTCTCCCTGTGTTGCCTCAGAGAAGCTTTTGTTGGTGGGCGGGGCCTATAGTCAGATCTGGTCCTAGTCTGCTGCTGGGGCCTCAGTTGGACTGCTGAGGATAGTTTTCTTCCCCTCTCTGGGGCAGGAGTCCCTTTGGAGTGGTTCTGGCCCCATCAGGGCTGTTTGCACACTGCCATGCTTGTGGCACCACTCTGGATGGGCTTGGCCAAGGGTGTATTTAAGAAGATAGGTGCACAGGAGGACATGGGGGTAGGACACAGTGCCAGCAAGGTCGATTGGTCTGCTGTGGGAGGATACCTGGAACCAAGGCCTGGCTCTAAGGGGCAGATCCACAGGAGAATATAGGGCAGGGCATGCAGTGTTAGCAAAGTTTGTGCTGGTCTGCTGTGGAGTGAGGCCAGCTGGAAGGGACTGTGTCCACCAGAGATCACAGGGGTGGGGCACACTGTTAGCAGGTCAGGTAGAGCATGTTGGTGCTGCACTAGTTGCCATAGGTATCTATGTGTCAAGGCTGGGCAGGGGGTGGCATAAAATGGTGTTTGCCAGTTCTTCTGTCTTGGATAAGTATCCCAATGATCCGTGTCCCTACAGCACATACTCTAAGATGAGTAAACAAATGTCCCTCCTGTAGACCCCAGACATTTTTCAAACTGCTGCTTTTTGCTGTATCTCCACAGGGCTGTTTGTCGTACTGTCTTTTTAAGGCCAGGGACTCCCATTTTCTGCCACCCTCTAGCTCTTCCAGAGCTGAGCCTGTAATTTTTAAAGTCCCTAGTGTTAAGCCCCACAGATTTTAAAAACTCAGGAAATACAGCCCCTCTGGTTTTTTAAGTCAAATGTTATGGCATTCAACTTCCTTCTGCGGGTTCCCTGTGCCCAGGTACTTTGTGTGAGGGTCTCTTTCTCTCCTTTCTCTGTACTCATGCCATCTCTTCCTCCTGAGGACAGTCCTGTGCATCTGCCCTTCCTACCTCTTCCTTGTGGCTTCTCTACATTTAGTGGTGGAAATTCTGTTCTGCCAGTTTTCAGGTCATTTTCTGAGTTATTTATTCATGTGGGTGTTATCTACTTGTCACTACTATGGAGCAAGGTGAGCTTAGAGGCCTCCTACTCTGCCATCTTCCCCAGACGACTCCTCTGCCCATTTTTTAATCAGAATATTTTGCAGTTGATTTCCTTATATATTTTGGGTATTGGCCCCTTATTAGATAGATGGTTTGTAAATATTTTCTCCCATTCTGTGGGGCTTCTTTTAATTTTTGTTGATTTTCTTTTGCTGTGCAGAAATTTTTAATTTGATGTGGTCCCACTTGTTGATTCTTGGCTTTTGTTACTTGTGCTTTCAATGTCATCCAAAAAAGCACTGCCAAGACTGATGTCAAGTAATACTAAAATTTGTACGGAACTACAAAAGACTGTGAATAACAACCAAAGCAGTCTTGAGAAAGAAGAACAAAGCTAGAGGTATCACAATCCCAGGTTTCAAGATATACTACAAAGGTGTAGTAGTCAAAATAATATGGTACCAGCACAAAAGGGCACATAGATCAATGGAACAGAATAGAGAGCCCAGGAATAAACCCATACTTATGCAGTCAATTAATCCATGACAGAGGAGGCAAAAATATACAATTGGGAAAAGGCAGTCTCTTCAGCAAATTGTTCTGGGAAAACTGGACAGCTACATGCAAAAGAATGAAACTGGACCATTTTCTTACACCACGCACAAAAATAAACTCAAAATGGATTAAAGACCTAAATGTCCTTTCATCTGTTGAAGGGCATCTTGGCTCTTTCCACAGTTTGACAGTTGTGGACATTGCTGCTATGAACATTGGGATGCATATGGCCCTTCTTTTCACTACATCTGTATCTTTGGGGTAAATAAATACCCAGTCATGCAATTGACTCTGAGAAACAAACTGAGGGTTTTAGAGGGTTTTAGAGATTAGCCCAGTGATGGATATTTAGGAGGGCACATACTGCATGGAGCACTGCGGTGTTATAAACAAACAGTGATCATGGAGCACTACTTCAAAAACTAATAATGTACTGTATGGTGACTAACATAACATAATTAAAAAAAAAGAGAGAGAGAGAGAGAAAAACCCCTAAGTGTGATACCTGAAACCATGAAACTCCTAAAAGAAAACTATAGGCAGTAACTTCTTAGACATAAGCCTTAACAACATTTTTCTAGATAGTTTTTTCCTGAGGTAAGGGAAACAAAAGCAAAAATAAACTTGGGACTAAATCAAAATAAAAATAAATAAAAAGGGTTTGCTCAGTGAAGGAAACAAAGAACAAAAAGGGAACCTACTGAATGGGCAAAGATATTTGCAAATGATGTACCTTGTAAGGGGTTGATATAAAAATATATAAAGAACTTACATGACTGAACACCAAAACAACAACAAATAATGTAGTTAAAATGGGCAGAAGACCTAAACACACATTTTTCCAAAGAAGACATACAGATGGCCACAGACACATGAAAAGATGCTCAACATTACTGATCATCATCAGGGAAATATAAATAAAAACTGCAATGAGATATGATCTCACACCTGTCAGAAAGACTAAAGTAAAAAAGACAAGAAAAAAGTGTCAGCGAGGATGTAGAGATAAAGGAACCCTTGTGAACTATTGGTGGGAATGTAAATTGGTGCATCCACTGTGGGAGACAGTATGGAGTTTTTCCAAAAAATTAAAATTAGAACTACCATATGACCCAGTAATTCCTTTACTGGGTATTTACCCAAGGAAAACAAAAACACTATTTTGAAAAGATATACGTACATCTGTGTTTATTGCAGCATTATTTAACAATAGATAAGACATGGAAGTAACCATGTGTCCATGGACAAATGAATAGATAAAAAAGATGTGGTATATATCCATAATGGGATATATGCAGCCATAAAAAATTATGAATTTTGCTGTTTGTGACAATGTGGATGGACCCAGAGAGTATTATGCTAATAAGTCAGACTGAGTAAGATAAATACTATATGATTTTACTTGTGTGAAGAACCTAAGAAACAAATGAATAACAAACAAAAATCAGAAACAGATCCATAAATACAGAGCAAACTGGTGATTGCCAGAGGGGAGGAGGGTAGAGGGATGGGCAAAATGGGTAAATGGGAGTAGGAGGTTCAGGTTTCTAGTTGCAGAATGAGTAATCACATGGATGAAAGGTACAGTGTAGGGAATATAGTCAGTGGCACTGTACTAGTGTATGGTGACAGGGCATCTATACTTGAGGTGAGCATATTGTAACATTTGGAGTTGTCAGATCACTATGTTGTACACTTGAAACTAGCATAACATTGTGTGTCAACAATGGTAAAAATAAAATGACTCTTGTCAATGATTGTATCCCTCTATTTGCTCTAAGAGTTTCACGGGGACAGGTCTAATGTCCTTTCATTTCAACTTGAAGAACTTTGAACTTTTCTTGTGGGCAGATCTAGTAGTAATGACTTCTCTCAGCTTGCTTGGGAATTCTGAATTTCTTTCTTATTTTTTTATTTTTTTTTAAAGATTTTATTTATTTAGGGACAGATCACAAGTAGGCAGAGAGGCAGGCAGAGAGAGAGAGAGAGGGAAGCAGGCTCCCCGCTGAGCAGAGCGCCCGATGCGGGACTCGATCCCAGGACCCTGAGATCATGACTGAGCCGAAGGCAGCGGCTCAACCCACTGAGCCACCCAGGTGCCCCTCTTTCTTATTTTTAAAGAACAGTTTTGCCAGATATAAAATTCTCAGTTGACATTTTTTCTCCTTCTCCTCCTTCTCCTCCTCCCTCTCCTCCTCCTTTCTCTTTTCTTCTTTTAAAAAAATATATAATCGCATTGCCTTCTGTCCTGCAGTTTCTTCTGAGAAATCTACTAATAATCTTACTTGTGATTCCTTGTACGTGCTGAATAGCTCCGCTGTTGCAGCTTTTGAGATTCTCTTTTTGTGTTTGGCTCTTCACAATACAGCTATAATGTGTCTTGGTGTGTGTCTCTGGATTTATCCTACTCGAGCTTGGTGAGCTCCTTGAATTTGTAGAGCTTTGTTTTTTTCCTCAAATTTCAGAAGTTTTCTTCAAATAATCTCTCTGCCCCTTTCTCTCTCTCTTCCTCTGGGATTCCTATGGTGTATACATTGATCTTCTTGATGGTGTCTGATAAGTCCCTCATATTCTAGTCACTTTTCTTCTTCTTTGTCTTTTTTTTTTTTTTTTTTTTTTTTTTTGCTCCTCAGAGTCAGTAATTTCAAATGACTGCCTTCAACTTTACTGATTCTTCTGTCTGCTCAGGTCTGCTGATAAACCTGTCCAGTAAATTTTTCACTTCATTGTATTTTTCATCTCCAGAATTACTTTTTGGCTCCCTTCTACTATCCATCCCTTTGTTTAGTAGTATTTTGTTCCTATATTATTTTCCTGATTTCCTTTAGTCTTTGTCCAAGTTTCCCTTTATTCCTGAGCATACTTAAGACACTTGTTTTAAAGACATTGTCTAGTAAGTCCAGAACCTGTGTTTCTTCAAGGACAGTTTTTGGAGATTTATTTTGCAGTTTTGAATATGCCCTTAGTTTCTGTGTATGTTTTGTAATATTTTGTTGAAAATTGGGCATAGGAGAAAACAGCCACCTTTCCTTGTCTTTGGCAGACAAACAGGAAGGACCTTCGGTAATTAGCAGGGCATGTCCTTAGCCTTGAGATCTGTCTAGCATGAAACTAGCACCTTCTTAGTTCTTTTTGGACATGCATCTTGCTTCAGCCATATGTGTGCAATTTTTCCTTCTAGAATAAATATTAACTTCCCAAAGAATCTCACCAAAGCTTCCTAGGGCCCTAGATGTTCTCTTGTGTTCCTTTGCCTGTAATTCTTGCTCCACATGTAAATGGGTCTGCATTTTACATGTGCTATTGTATCCTCCACTGCCTTCAGTGACTTGTGCCAATCTGAGTTCTGAGCTATGCTGTTTCTTCTCTGAGCTTTGAGTTGGGCAAGACAGAAACTAGTCATTCAGGTAGCCCACAGATTAGTCCTTCCAACCTGAGGGAGGGAATGGGGAATTGGGTTACCTCCTGTCAACCATACTGTGCATCTGGGAGAAGGTAGAGTGAGGATGAATTTAAAATGCCACATTTCTTACCATTTCAATGTGGCCTTTTCTTCACTGGGCAGTTGCTTGGTTGCTATAGAGTTTGGTTTCCAGAGCTCCTATAAAATTACATTACTCAGTCTCTAATTGTATTTTTAATGTTTCCTTGGGAGAATGAGGGCCTGGAGCTTCCTGGTCTGCCATCTTGCTAACACTTCTTTATTTTAATGATTCTAACTGGTGTATAGTTATATTTTCTTGTGATTTTAATTTGCATTTCTGTAAATATTAAAATAATGTTGAACATGGTTTCATATGCTTATGTGCCATAATTATTTCCTGTTTGATGAAATGTCTATTCATATATTTTGCCCATTTTCTGGTTGGCTTGTTTTTCTAATGTTGAGCTTTAAGGATTTTAAATATATTGTAGATAGGAATCTTTTATTGAGTACATCGTTAGCAAATATATTCTCCCAGCCTGTAGCTTGTCTTCTCTTCCTTTAACAGGGTCTTCCACTAATGTAGATTTTTTTTATTTTGATAAATTCCAATTTATCATTTTTATTTTATTATTTTTAGCAATGTATCTAAGAATTTTTTGCCTAGTCCTAGATCCCAAAGATTTTATCCCATATTTTTGGTAATGTTTCATAGTTCTATATTTTACATTTCAATCCATGATCCACTTTGAGTTAATTTTTGTGGAAAGTTTGAGGTTTGGGTTGATTTTTTTTTTGTACCTATGAATATCCAGTTAGTCCAGCACCATTTGATGAAAAGACCATCTTTTCTCCATTGAATTGCTTTTTCACCTTTGTGAAATGTCAGGTTTATATGTATGGGTCTATTTATGGATTTATTATTCTGTCTCATTGAACTATGTGTGTATCTTTCTGCTAGTGCTACTGTGTTAATTGTGTTAGCTATATAGAAAATTGTTTTATTGTATTATGGTTGTCAGCACACAGTACACCATTAGTTTTCGATGTAGTGTTCCATGATTCATTGTTTGCTTATAATTTTTTAATTACAGAGAGTGGTTTCTAACTGTTCTTTTTTTGTTTCAAAATTATTTTAGCTATTGTCATCCCTTTGCCTTTCTACGTAGTCAATAAGAAGTTTATCTATGTCTTCAAAATATGTAGCTGGGATTTTGATAGGAATTGTGTAGATCATTCTGGAGAGAACTGATATCTTCACTATGTTGGGCAACCAGAACATTAAAAAAAATTCTTAATTTATTTCATGAGCATTTTGTAATTAAAAGGATATAGGTGCTTCATGTATATTGTTAAATTTATAACTAAGTATACATTTTAAATTGTATTGTGTTTTAACATTCAATTACAGTTTATTGCTAGGTGGTAGAAATGCAATTGCTTTTTTTTTTTTTTTTTTTTTTTAAAGATTTTATTTATTTATTTGACAGAGAGAAATCACAAGTAGGCAGAGAGGCAGGCAGAGAGAGAGGAGGAAGCAGGCTCCCTGCTGAGCAGAGAGCCCGATGCGGGACTCGATCCCAGGACACTGGGATCATGACCTGAGCCGAAGGCAGCGGCTTAACCCACTGAGCCACCCAGGCGCCCCTGCAATTGCTTTTTATGTGCTGATCTTATATCCTGTGACATTACTGAATTCATACTAGTTTTAGGAGATTTGGGGCTGGGGTGTGTGTGTGTGTGTGTGTGTGTGTGTGTGTGTGTGTTTGTGTGTGTGTGTATGTGTCTTTTTAGATTCTTTGTAATTTTCTACATAGGGAATTATCTTCAAATAAAGATACTTTTATTCTTTTGCAATATCAATGGCTTTTATTGACTTTTCTTTTTAACTGAGATGAAATTCTCATAATCTATAATTAGCAACATTAAAGTTAATTCTGTGGCATTTAGTACATTCACAATTGTTTTTAACTTCCTGAGGAACCTCCATACTATTTTCCAGAGTGGCTGTATCAGCTTGCATTCCCACCAACAGTGTAAGAGCGTTCCCTTTTCTCCACATCCTCACCAACATTTGCTGTTTCCTGACTTGTTAATTTCAGCCATTCTGACTGGTGTAAGGTGGTATCTCACTGTGGTTTTGTTTGTATTTCCCTCATGCCAACGGATGTGGAACATTTTTTCATGTGTCTGTTGGCCATTTGGATGTATTCTTTGCAGAAATGTCTCGTTATGTCTTCTGCCCATTTCTTGACTGGGTTGTTTTTTGGGTGTTGAGTTTGATAGGTTCTTTATAGATCTTGGATACTAGCCCTATATCTTAGGGACCTTCTGTCCTTCTCTCTCTTTCTCCTTCTGCTGTGACCCCATTAATTCTTATATTATTTGGTTTTATGGTATCACTGATTCCTTGAAGCCTCCCATCATGATCCATTAGCTGTTTTCCTCTCTTGTTCTCAGCTTCCTTGCTTTCCATCATTTTGTCTTCTATATCACTGACTCTCTATTCTGCCTCATTTACCCTAGCCTTTAGAAGATCAATTTTAGACTTCATCCCAGTTAAAGCATTTTTAATTTCAGCCTGATTAGATTTTAGTTCTTTTATTTCTTCTTTCTTTTTTTTAAAAAGATTTTATTTATTTATTTATTTATTTATTTGACAGAGAGAGAGAGAGAGAGAGATCACAAGTAGGCAGAGAGGTAGCCAATGGGGGGGTAGGGAAGCAGGCTCCCTGCTGAGCAGAGAGCCTGATGCGGGGCTAGATCCCAGGACCCTGAGATCATGACCTGAGCCAAAGGCAGAGACTCAACCTACTGAACCACCCAGGCGCCCCTAGTTCTTTTATTTCTGCACTAAGGGATTTTCTAGTGTCTTTTATGCTTACAAGCCCTGCTAGTGTCTTTATAATCATTTTTCTGAAATCTAGGCCTGGCATTTTGCTTATATCCATATTGATTAAATCTATGGTAATGAGTATTACCTCTAGTCCGTCCTTCCTTCCTTCCTTCCTCTCCTCCCTCTAGTCATTTTGTCCAGAGAAGAATAGATAAACAAGAGAACAAAATTAAAAATATCAACCATGGGGGCGCCTGGGTGGCTCAGTGGGTTAAGCCACTGCCTTCGGCTCAGGTCATGATCTTGGGGTCCTGGGATCGAGTCCCGCATCGGGCTCTCTGCTCAGCAGGGAGCCTGCTTCCCTTCCTCTCTCTCTGCCTGCCTCTCTGCCTACTGTGATCTCTGCCTGTCAAATAAATAAATAAAATCTTAAAAAAAAAAAAATCAACCATGACCCCAGCAAAATACACACTAGACAAATCCAAAAAGACCAAAACCAAAAAAGAAAAGGAAAAAAAAGAGAGAATATAATCTCACCGGTGAACAAAACAGTGTGATACACTTGGTCCTGGGTGTATTTTGGTCTGTCTGTCAGAAGACACTAAATCCCAAAATTGTAAAGAAAGAAAAACTTGTATATATACAAAAATAAAATTGAATGCAGTGAAAGGAAGCCAAAAATGAAGAATATATCTATAGAATCTAAATGTAAGAATGAAAATTAAATAAGACTTAAAGAGTTGATAAAATAAGAAACTAGTTGAGAAGGAAAAAGAAAAGAAAAAAAATTTAAACTGAAAGACTCACGACTAATGAGAAAGAAACCCTCAAATTCTATATTCTATTTTCCTCTAGTGCAGGAGTTTTTCAGTTCTGTGTGATCCATATACTTGGTATTAGCCTGATGTTCCTGCTGGTCTTCTTGGGGAGAGATCTGTTGCACTGATTCTCAGGTATCTGTACCTGGGCGGAGTTGCACTGCCACTTGCCAGGGGGCTGAGCTCAAGGTAAGCTGTTTGGGGTTGCTCTATGTGGCTTCTTTTCTTTGAAGGCTTTCCATGTGGCTTTAGAGGATGCGAAAAAAAAATTAAAATGGCCTTGCCCCGATTTCCAGCTAGGGAGCTGAACGATCATAGCCCTGACTCCTCAGTTCACCCTCAGGGAAAAGCAATCAATCACATTCGTATGTGCCAAACTCTGCAAAACCTTGCAGTGCGCAGCCCTGCCCATCTTCCCCGGGGAAGGAGGAGGGTTGCTGCAGTTCCGCTGCTTGTTGGGCGCCTGCTTGGAGAGTGGTCGCCCAATCCTGAGAGCCCACTCCCAGGCTTGCTGATTATAACTTGCTTCCCTGCTCCAGTGCTGGGGAGCTCGCTGCACTCAGGCATCCCAGTTCTTTCTGTGACCCTGGGGATCCTGAGACCACACTGTTCCACCTAGGGTTCTGCCCTGCTTTACCACCTGAGCACCTTTCAGGCAGGACATCCCTCCCTTGAGCAGACTTGTAAAAGTTCCGACTTTGCACTCTGCTGCTGTATCATTATTTGGTAGCCAGCTGACAGAGGCTCCCTCCCCCCATGGTTTATCTTCCTCTCTGTCTTCTCAGAGTCACGTTTCTGCACCTCCTACCTTGCAAAAAGTGGTCATTTTTCTATTTGTAGAATTACACTAACTATTTTCTTAGATCTCAGGTCGAATTCACGGGAGTTCAGGATGATTTGATAGATATCTAGCTGAATTCAAGGGACCAGATGAAACAGGGTCCCCTATTCCTCCATCTTCCCTCTCCTCACAAAGCATCTTTCAACTAATGCCTTTTTCTTTTTTTAAGTACAGACATTTTAGAGAATGTGAAGTGGTACCTCATTGTAGATTTGATTTGCATTTCCCTTAATGACTTATGATGTTGAGGATCTTTGCATACATTTGTTGCCCATTAATAGACCTTTAGAGAAATATCTCTATAAGTCCTTTGGCATTTAAAAATTTTGTTTGTCTTTTGTTGTAAGAGTTCTTTAAATATTCTGGATATTAGTCCCTTATTAGAGATACACATTGCAAGTATTTTCTCCCATTCTGTAGATTGTCTTTTTACTTTCCAGAAAATGTTCTTTGATACATAAAAGTTTTAAGTTTTGATAAAATTTAAATTTTAAATTTTAAAATTTTGCTCATGCAAGAATCCATTGCCAAATCCAAAGTCAAGAAGATTTACCAATACATTTTAAGAGTTGTTTAATTTTAGATCTTATATCAGGTAATTGATCCATTTCTAGGTAATTTTTGTATATGATATGAGATAGGGGTCTGACTTCATACTTTATTTTTTTTTAAAGATTTTATTTATTTATTTGACAGAGAGAAATCACAAGTAAGCAGAGAGGCAGGCAGAGAGAGAGGAGGAAGCAGGCTCCCTGCTGAGCAGAAAGCCCGATGCGGGGCTCGAACCCAGGACCTGGGATCATGACCTGAGCTGAAGGCAGCGGCTTAACCCACTGAGCCACCCAGGCGCCCCTGACTTCATACTTTAATATGTGGCTATCCAGTTGTTCCATCATGTGTTAAAGAGACTATTTTTCCTCCCATTGAATGGTTTTGGTCCCTTATCACAAATCAATTGGCCATAGATGTGTTGTTTTATTTCTAGATTTTCAGTTGTATTTCACTGGTCTAAATATTCTTATACCAGTACCATGGTGTTTTGACTACTCTAGCTTTACAGTAGGTTTTGAAACAGGGAATGTAAGTCCTCTAAGTTTGACCAATCTTTCTACCTCCCCCCGCCCAACCTCAAGGCTCTTGGAATTTCATAAGAATTTGAGAATTGGCTTTTCCATTTCTGTGAAATAGAGCATTCAAAAAATTTCTTAGGTTTTTATTTAGTTCCAGTTAGTTAACATACAGTGTAATATTCCAAATGTACAGTACAGAGGTTCAATACTTCCATAGAACACCCAGTGCTCATCACAACACCTGCCCTCCTTAATCCCCATCTCCTATTTAACCTAACCCCCCACCCACCTCCCCTCTGGTAACCCTCAGTGTATTCTTTATAGTTAAGAGCCTGTTTTCTTATTTGCGTCTTATCCCCCGCTACTTTGCTCATTTGCTTTGTTTCTTAAATTCCACATGTGAGTGAAATCATATGGTATTTGTCATTCTCTGACTTATTTCACTTAGCATAATATTCTCTAGCTCCATCCATGTCATTGCAAATGGCAAGATTTCTCTCTTTTCCATTGTGTATATATACCACATCTTCTTTATCCATTCATCAGTCAGTGGACACTTGGGTTGTTTCCATAATTTGGCTATTATAGATAATGTTGCTATGAACATTAATGTGCACATATCCCTTTGAATTAGTATTTTTGTATCTTTTGGATAAATATCTAATAGTGTGGTTGCAGGATTTTGGGGTATTCTATTTTAATTTTTGAGGAACCCCTCCATACTGTTTTCCAGAGTGGTTACACTAGTTTGCATTCCCACCAACACTGCAAGAGGTTTCCTTTTTCTCCTCATCTTTGCCAACACTTATTGCTTCTTGTATTGTTGACTTTAGCCATTCTGACAGGTGTGAGGTGACATTTCATTGTAGTTTTGATTTGTATTTCCCTGATGGTGAGTGATATTGAGTGTCTTTTCATGTGTCTGTTGGCATCTGGATATCTTCTTTTTTTTTTTTTTTAAGATTTTATTTTATTGAGAGAGAGAGTGGGGAGGTGTGGAGGGAGAGAGAGAATGCTAAGCAGGCTCCACACTCAGCACAGAGCTTGATGCAGTGTTCAATCTCATGACCGTGCAGTCATGACCTGAGCCAAAATCAAGTATCAGACACTTAACTGACTGAGCCACCCAGGCATCCCCATCTGTATGTATGTCTTCTTTGGAGAAATGTCTGTTCATGTCTTCTGCCCATTTTTAATTAGATTATTTGTTTTTTAGGTATTGAATTTTATAAGCTCCTTACATATTTTGGATACTAAACCTTTATTGCATATGTCACTTGCCTATATATATTCCCATTCAGTAGGTTGCCTTTTAGTTTTGTTGATGGTTTCCTTCACTGTGCAGAAGATTTTTATTTTGATGAAGTCCCAGTAGTTTATTTTTGTTTTTATTTCCCTTGCCTCAGGAGACCTGTATAAAGAAGTTGCTACAGCTGGTGTCAAAGAAGTTACTGCCTGTGCTCTCTTCTAGGATTTTTATGGGTTCAGGCCTCACATTTTGGTCTTTAATCCATTTCGAGTTTCTTTTTGTGTATGGTATAAGAAAGTGGTCCAGTTTCATTCTTTTGCCTGTTGCTGTCCAGTTTTGCCAACACTATTTGTTGAAGAGACTGTCTTTTTTCCATTGGACATTCTTTCCTGCTTTGTCGAAGATGAGTTGACCATAGAGTTGTGGGTCCATTTCTGGGTTTTCTCTTCTGTTCTATTGATCTATGTATCTGTTTTTGTGCCATTACTGTCTTTTAAAAAAAAAGATTTATTTATTTATTTAGTCATAGAGTGGGATAGAGAGAGTGTGACTGGGGAAGGACAGAGGGAGAGAGAGACTCCCTAGGCAGATTCCACACTGAATGCAGAGCCTGACATGGGGCTTGATCCCATAACCTGAGATCATGACCTGAGCTGAAATCAGGAGTCAGATGCTTGGGGCACCTAGGTGGCTCAGAGGGTTAAGCCTCTGCCTTCAGCTAAGGTCATGGTCTCGGGGTCCTGTGTTCGAGCCTTGCATTGGGCTCTCTGCTCAGCAGCGAGCATGCTTCCTTCTCTCTCTCTCTCTCTCTGCCTGCCTCTCTGCTTACTTGTGATCTCTCTATGTGTTAAATAAATAAAATCTTAAAAAAAAAAAAAGAAGAGTCAGATGCTTAACAGACTGAGGTACTCAGGCACCCCAGTACCATACTGTCTTGATCATTACCGCTTTGTAATATAACTTGAAATGCAGAATTGTGATACCTCCAAGTTTGCTTTTCTTTTTCAAGGTTGCTTTGGCTATTTGGGGTCTTTTGTGGTTCCATACAAAATATGGGATTATTTGTTTTAGTTCTGTGAAAAATGCTTTTGGTTTTTGGTAGGGATTGCATTAAATCTGTAGATTGCTTTGGGTAGTATAGACATTTTAACAATATTTTTTCTTTCAATCCATGAGCATGGAATTTTTTTTTAAGGATTTATATATTTACTGTAGATATAGGAAGATCATGTGAGTGGGGGGTGGAGTGGCAGAGGGAGAGGATGAGAGAGAATCTCAAGAAGACTCCCTGCCTGAGCCTGACAAGGGGCTCCATCTCAGACCCTGAGATCATTACCTGGGCCAAAATCCAGAGTTGGATGCTTAACTGACTGGGTCACCCAGGCGCCTCTGGAATGGCTTTCCATTTCTTTGCGTCTTTTTCAATTTCTTTCATCAGCATTTTATAGTTTTCAAAGCTCAGGTCTTCCACTTATTTGGATGGGTATATTCCCAGATATCTTTTGTGTGTGTGTGTGTGTGTGTATGCACACACACATCTGCAATTATAAATGGGGTTGATGCTTTAATTTCTCTTTCTGCTGCTTCATTATTGGTATTTAGAAATGCAACAGATTTCTATACATTGATTTTGTATTTTGCAACTTTACTGAATATGTGTATCAGTTCTAGCAGTTTATAGGTGGAGTTTTTTGGGTTTTCTTTTCTTTCTTTTTTTTAAGATTATTTGTTTGTTTATTTGCTAGAGAGAGACACAGCAAGAGAGGGAACACAAGCAGGGGCAGAGGGAGAGGGAAAAGCAGGCTTCCATGGAGCAGGGAGCCCAAAGCAGGACTTGATCCCAGGATGTCAGGATTGTGACCTGAGCCGAAGGCAGCTGCCCAATGGCTGAGCCACCCAGGCACCCCTGGGTTTTCTATATATAATATCATGTCATTTGCAGATAGTTAAAGTTTTATTTTTTCCATGTTGATTTTTATGCCTTTTATTTCTTTTTTTTTAAAGGTTTTTTTCTTTTTTAAGATTTTATTTATTTATTTGAGAGAGAGAGAGAGAGCATGAGAGGGGAGGTCAGAGGGAGAAGCAGACTCCCCATGGAGCTGGGAGCCTGATATGGGACTCAATCCCAGGACTCCGGAATCATGACCTGAGCCGAAGGCAGTCGCTTAACCAACTGAGCCACCCACGCATCCCTATGCCTTTTATTTCTTTTTATTGTCTGATTCTGTGGCTAGGGCTTCCAGCACTATGTTGAATAACAATGGTGAAAGTGGACATCCTTATCTTGTTTCTTATCACAGAGGAAAAGCTCTCAGTTATTCCCCATTGAGAATATTAGCTGTGGGTTTTTCATATATGGTCTCTATTATGTTGAGGTATGTTTTCTCTAAACCTACTTTAGTGAGGGTTTTTTTTTATCATGAATGGATGATGTACTTTGTCAAATGCTTTTTCTGCATCTAATGAAAGGATCATGGTTCTTATCCTATCTTTTACTAATTTATTTACTAATTTACACAATTTACTAAATGTACTAATTTACACCTTGATGGATTTGAGAATATTGAACCACCCTTGCAACCCAGAAATAAATCCCACTTGATTGTGGTGAATGATTTTTTTTAAAGATTTTATTTGTTTATTTGACAGACAGATACCACTAGTAGGCAGAGAGGCAGGCAGAGAGAGGGGGGAAGCAGGCTCCCCGTGAAGCAGAGAGCCCGATGCAGGACTTGATCCCAGGACCCCGAGACCACTACCTGAGCCGAAGGCAGAGGCTCAACCCATTTAGCCCCCCAGGTGCCCCTGAATGATTTTTTTAAAATGTGTTGTTGGATTTGGTTTCCATCCAAAACTTTTGGATAAATTTTGCATCTG
This sequence comes from Lutra lutra, assembly GCF_902655055.1. Taxonomy (NCBI): domain Eukaryota; kingdom Metazoa; phylum Chordata; class Mammalia; order Carnivora; family Mustelidae; genus Lutra; species Lutra lutra. The sequence goes on along the minus strand of NC_062290.1, from coordinate 3,766,470 downwards.
TGTTCATTAGGGATATTGGCCTGAAGTTCTCTCTCTCTCTTTTTTTTTTTTAAGATTTTATTTATTTATTTGACAGACAGAGATCACAAGTAGGCAGAGAGGCAGGCAGAGAGAGAGGAAGGGAAGCAGGCTCCCTGCTGAGCGGAGAGCCTGATGTGAGGCTCGATCCCAGGACCCTGGAATCATGACCTGAGCTGAAGGCAGAGGCTTTAACCTACTGAGCCACCCAGGTGCCCCCCTCTCTCTCTCTTTGTTTTTAAATACAGTTTTTGAAAGATTTCATTTATTTATTTGTCAGAGAGATAGAGCACAAGCAGGGGGAGAAGCAGGCAGGATCTCCCCTGAGCAAGGGGCCTGATGAGGGACTCAGTCCTAGGACCCTGAGATCATGACCTGAGCCACAGGCAGCTGCTTAACAGAATGAGCCACCCAGGCATCACCCCCCTCACCTTTTTTTTTTTTTTTTTCTTTGTTACTGTCTTTGGATAGTTTCGGTATCAGGATAATGTTGGCCTCATAGAATGAATTTGGAAGCTTTCCTTCCTTTTCTATGTTTTGGAATAATTTGCGAATAGGTATTAACACTTCTCTTTTTAAAAATATTTTATTTATTTATTTGACAGACAGGGATCACAAGTAGGCAGAGAGGCAGGCAGAGAGAGAGGAGGAAGCAGGCTCCCTGCAGAGCAGAGAGCCCGATGCGGAGCTCGATCCCAGGCCCCTGGGATCATGACCCGAGCTGAAGGCAGAGGCTTTAGCCCACTGAGCCACCCAGGAGCCCCTGTATCAACTCTTCTTTAAATGTTTGGTAGAATTCACCTATGCAGCCATCTGGTATTGGACTTTTGTTTGTTGGGAGTTTTTTGATTACTGATTCAATTTCTTTGCTAGTTATTGGTCTGTGCAAGTTTCCTATTTCTTCCTGTTTCAGTGCTGGTAGTTTATATGTTTCTAGGAATTTATCCATTTTTTCCAGGTTGCCCAATTTTTTGACATACAGTTTTTCATAATATTCTCTCATAATTGTTTGTATTTTTGTGGTGGTGTTTGTTATTTCTCCTCTCTCATTTGTGATTTTCTTTATTTGGGTCCTTTCTCTTTTTGATAGGTCTGGCTAAAGGGTTATTAATTTTATTACTTTTTTTCAAAGAACAAGCTCTTGGTTTTACTGATCTGTTCTTTTGTTTTGTTTCTGTATCATTTATTTCTGCTCTCATCATTTATTATTTCCAACTTCCTGCTGGCTTTAGCAATGTTCGTTCTTTTTCTAGCTCCTTTACGTGTAAAGTTAGTTTGTTTATTTGAGATGTTTCTTGCTTCTTGAGGAAGGCCTATATTGCTGTATACTTCCATCTTAGGACTGCTTTTGCTGATCCCAGAGGATTTGGATCATCGTGTTTTCATTTTCATGTACTTCCCTGTCTTCTTTGATTTCTTGGTTGACCCCTTCACTGTTCAGTAGCATGCTGCTTAACCTCCTAGTATTTGTGGTCTTTCCAGATTTTTTCTTGTGGTTGACTTCTAGTTTTGTAACATTGTGGTCAGAAAAGATGCGTGGCATGACTTAGATCTTTTTGTTTCTGTTGAGACCTGTTTTGTGTCCTAATATGTGATCTGTTCTAGAGAATATCCCATGTACATTTTAAAATAATGTGTATTCTGGGGGCATCTGGGTGGCTCAGTCAGTTAAGCATCTGCCTTCAGCTCAGGTCATGATCCCAGAGTCCCAGGACTGAGTCCCACATCGGGTTCCCTGCTCAGCAGGGAGTCTGCTTCTCCCTCTGGCCCTCCTTCATCTCATGCATTCTCTCTCTCACTCTCTCCCCCTCAAATTAAAAAAAAAATCTTTTAAAAAAGAATGAAACAAAGGATATCTCTACATACTCTGAAGACACCAAAAGAATATTCATCCATAAATCTCACAACGTAGATGAAATGAACTGCTTCCTCGAAAAACAAACTGCCCAGACCCACCCAGTATGCAGTAATTTGAACAGTTTTGTAACTATTAAGGAAGTCTAATTTTCAATCTGAAAATTCCTTCAGAAGAGCTCTATGTTATCTTTACTTTTCCTTTCTTCTGTGATGGATAGATTTCAGGGATATAGAACCCTTAGTTGACACACATCCTCCCACTGTCTCTGATTTCTGTTGTTTCTGATGAGAAGTCAGCTATTAACTATATTGCTCTCTCTGTCATAAGTCTTTTTCCCTTGCTGGTTTCAAGATTTTCCCTGTGCCTTTGGATTTCAGCAGTTTAATATGGTGTGTATAGGTGTGAATCATTGTGCATCTTAGGTATGTAAAATAACAATTTTCATCAAATTTGGCAAGGTTTTGGCCATGGTTTCTTCAAATATATATTTTCTGCACTTCTCTGTTGCTTCTCCTTCTAGAGCTCCATTACATATATTTTGGTGCACGTGGTGTTGTTTCACACTTCTCTGTGGCACGCTTCACTTTTAAAAAAGATTTTATTTATTTATTAGAGAGAGAGAGAGAGAGAGAGAGAAAACACAAGCAGTGGGAGGGGCAGATGGAGAGAGAGAAGCAGGCTCCCCGCTGAGCATGGAGCCCAACTCATACCTCAAACCCAGGACCCTGGGATCATGACCTGAGCCGAAGGCCACCACCCTGGTCCCCTGGCACTGCTCATTAAAAAAAAAAAAACCATTTTCTCTCTGCCTGTTTTATTGGAAGATTTCCTTTGAGCTGTCTTCAAATTTATTTATTCTTTCTTTCACCATCACAAATCTTTTCCTTTTTATTTTTAAAAATTATGTATTTTTCAGATTTCATATCTATTGAAAAAAATAATGTTTTCTTAATTACAGATACCTTTTTCCCCCAACTATTACAAACGAAATTAAGTATCTTCATTAAATATAAATAAATACATTTTAAAAATCAATTTTACAAATAACCTAAAGTTCATGTTTTCCTATCCTGAACAAATTTCTTGGAAGAATTAGCTTAAAATCTATATGGCAAAGACCGCAGTATACACAATACTTACTTTTAAAGTTTTAGCATTGTTTTAGTTTTCACTACAGGGTTTACTATAAAGCAAAACAAAACAACAATAGTGAAACTGACAAATATGAAATACCATGTGTCCACTGGTAATCGGTGTTCTCTCTGTTGAGTTTGCTAGATCACAGAAAGTTGTTATGCACAGGTGTCCACCAAGAGCCCATACTGGGATACACATTTTAGAGTGGGAATGAAAAACTGTGTGTGACTATCTTTTTTTTTTTTTTAAATATTTTACTTATTTGACAGAGAGAAATGCAGAGAGGCAGGCAGAGAGAGAGGAGGAAGCAGGCTCCCTGCTGAGCAGAGAGCCCGATGCGGGGCTCGATCCCAGGACCCCGAGATCATGACCCGAGCTGAAGGCAGAGGCTTAACCCACTGAGCCACCCAGGCGCCCCTGTGTGTGACTACCTTATCTAACTCTCTATACTAAGAGAAAATGTATTACTTGCCCCACTTCTTACACCTTTCACAACATGCCCTCAGTAAATGTCACTTGTATTTAGGTCTTTATGAAACAACCTGAGAAGAGTACAAGTGTCACATTTCTCATTAGACAAATAAGGACAAGTCAGTCCTTGAGAGCTACAGTCCTTTCAGCCCACAGCACCACCATGATTTAAACTCACAACTCTCAATCTCCAAACCTTTACCTGCTCCAACCACCAAACCACATGTAACCATTCCCTAACACTGTTTCTCAAATGGAGCCGAGAATCGGAATTCCCAAGGGATAACCCGATACTGCCTCTGATGGACTGTAACTGGCAATTACTGCCCCTACTCCTGAGCAGTACAGCTCAGCCTGCCTTTTAATATTCAAACGTCTAAAGTGATGGCACAAATGATGAGGAGACCAGTTTATATGAACATTTTTTTTAAAGATTTTATTTATTTATTTGACAGAGAGAAATCACAAGTAAGCAGAGAGGCAGGCAGAGAGAGAGGAGGAAGCAGGCTCCCTGCTGAGCAGAAAGCCCGATGTGGGGCTCGAACCCAGGACCTGGGATCATGACCTGAGCCGAAGGCAGCGGCTTAACCCACTGAGCCACCCAGGCGCCCCTATATGAACATTTTTTACATCACCATGTAATATTATCACCTGTTCTCATTCCTTTAGAATAATTCTGACCTCAGTCTTTAACTTTGCTTTGTTAAACAAAATTACATGTGGCGCCAGGTGGCTCAGTGTGTTAAGCCTCTGCCTTTGGCTCAGGTCATGATCTCAGGGTCCTGGGATAGAGCCCAGCATCGGGCTCTCTGCTCAGCGGGGAGCCTGCTTCCCCCTCTCTCTCTGCCTGCCTCTCTGCCTACTGGTGATCTCTGTCTCTGTGTCAAATAAATAAATAAAATCTTTTTTTTAAAGATTTTATTTATTTATTTGAGAGAGAGGCAGTGAGAGAGAGCATGAGTGAGGAGAAGGTCAGAGGGAGAAGCAGACTCCCCATGGAGATGGGAGCCCAATGTGGGACTCAATCCCGGGACTCCAGGATCATGACCTGAGCCGAAAGCTGTCGTCCAACCAACTGAGCCACCCAGTTGTCCCAATAAATAAAATCTTAAAAAAACAAAAACAAAAACAAAATCACAGATTTCAAATCCACCTGGAAAACAAATCAAATATACATAGCAAAAAGTAGGGTTGAGGAATTGGTCAGAGGAATTGCTGCCTCTAAAATAACTAGTCATGACAACTACTTAATGAACACAACTATCAGATCAGTCCCTTTCCCTATTTCATAAAGTATAATTATCAAATACAAAACACAGCCTTCTTCAGACTTGCTGGTAAAATTTTCATTTCAATTATTGTAATTTTTCATCTCAGAATTTCCACTGTGTTTTTTAAAAATAATTTCTTTTTTCTTAATGATATTCTCTACCTGAATACTGTCATTATTTATTCCTTTAATAATTTAGATGTTGTTTCCTTTATTTCTTTGAAATATATATATTTAAAATAGTTTTCTTAAAAAAATAAAAGTTTTCTTGTATATCTTTATCTGCCAATTCCGTTGTCTGAGATTAGTCAGAAATAGTTTCGATTGACTGCTTTATTTCCTAAGTATGAGTTACACTGTTTCTTTACATGTCTTGTAATTTTTTTGCATGAAAGTTGACATTTTAGACAACATCTTGCAGGAACTCTGAATTTTTCTTCTTTCCCCTGAGGGTTATTGTCATTGCTGTTTGTTTTTTGTTTAGTAAACTAGTCTGGACTAATTCTGTGGTATTCGTCTTCCTGACAATGTATTGCTACTGGTGTCTGTGCTCACCCCCCCCCCCCCCCCCCGCCCCGGGCTTTTTTTTTTTTTTTTTTTTTTTTTTGTAAGCCTGGCTTTCTAGAAGTTGCTTCTGCTTCAGCATATCTTAGTTGTCAGCCAAAGATTAGTCAGAGGTTCTGTTCAAACACCTTGAGCCATTAAGGTTCCCACTCATTGGGGATATATCTGTGTATAGTTTGGGGGAATGTATTCAAAGTTCAGGCCATTTTCAAGTCTCCTTTAACTTTTTTTTTTTTTTAAGATTTTTTAAAAATTTATTTGACAGATCACAAGCAGGCAGAGAGAGAGAAGGAAGCAGGCTCCCTGCTGAGCAGAGAGGCCGATGCAGGGCTCGATCCTAGGACCCTGAGATCATGACCTGAGCCAAAGGCAGAGGCTTAACCCACTGAGCCACCCAGGTGCCCTCTCCTTTAACTTTTATTTCTCTTGGGCCGTCTCACGTCTCCACATGTATGGACACTCTTACGGTCATCCAAGAATGTACAGATGGCTTGAATCCCCTCTGGTCTTCCCCGCACATGTTGCAGGCTTCCAGTAAGCCCGGGACATATGGAGAGCTTGTTAAAGTTCTCCTTTTGTATCCTTGTTAAATTTCTGGCTAGTCTTCTGGTCCTTTGCTTTCCTTAGCCAGGACTGAAACTCCAGAGTAGTTGGTTCACTGGTATTCCTCTCCTCCCCCACCTTTTTTTTGCTACCTAGATGCTAGATGCTACTCTTCCTGATAACATTGTAGGGTGTGGGGGTGTTTGTTTTTGCATTCTGTTACAATGAGAGTAAGTCTCCCCTCACAGTGAATCTTTTGGTTTTCAGGGTTTGGACCATCCTTATAAAACTGAAACTGACCCAGCTGGGTGGGGGAGTGTGAACAGTCCCAGTAATAGTGCCACATGCTGCATCATTCAATAGTTTTTCATGACTAAATTATTTTTTTTAAAGATTTTATTTATTTATTTGACAGAGTGAGAGAGAGCACAAGTAGGCAGAGCAGTAGAGTGAGAGGGAGAAGCAGGCTCCCCACTAAGCAGGGAGCCCAATGCAGGGCTCGATCCCAGGACACTGGGATCGTGACCTGAGCCGAAGGCAGAGGCTTTAGCACTCTGAGCCACCCAGGTGCCGATATGGAAGTGATCTTACAGATAAAACCAAGAGCGCATTTTGACCTTGTCACAGATTAGGTGAATTCCCAAGAAAGCAGACTCTGAGGTGGAGGCTAGTTGCGGAACACTTACTATACTATGCTCTCAAGATCAACATTTTAAAGAGGGGAGGGAAGCAGGCGGGACTGGGCAGGGACATTCAGCAGGGAAGCTTAACAGTGACTGCAGCCAGCCACATACACTAGGGTCTGTGGAACTCAGATGGCCTTTCAGAGTTGTCCTGTCTTGGGATAAGAGAGTTTGGTTCTAGACTCATATGCTGATCAGTTATTGGACGCTGGCGATATGCCTTGTGTGAACCGACGCTCTGCAGCCAAGGCGATCTCCAGAGTGGTCCGGGACTGAGGGTTGCCTGCCAGTTGTGCCTCCGGAAGCTGGGATAATGATTCTTCATTTCCGAAGAAGGATCTGTGTGGCACATTCTCCAACCCACCCCAGACCTGAAGTGAAGAAGAGCAGAGGAAGGTTATGTGTGGATAGAGACCATGTGCACAGGGCGATCATCCCGTGGCCATAGAGGTGGCCAGCAGGGCGTCAGAGACGGAATGGCAGTTCCGACCTGATCTCAGGAGATTCACGTGTACCCCGGCCTTTCATTGTGTGAGTTGTTCATGAACCGTGGCTAGGAAAGATGATGAATTGGAAGTACCAACCACCATGAGAGATGGGCGAGCAATGAGGAAGGGCTGTTTAAATCTGAACACAGTGTATGTAGTCCAGTCCAGAGTTTCTTTATTCCAGCCACGCAGACAGGTGAAATTTCCAGGGGTGTCTTCTGTGGAGAAATTGAACCAGAGAGGTCTGGCTTCCAGGTATGAGGTAGGAGTAATATGCTGGAGTGTTGGATGAGAATTTGAATATTGAACATGAAATCCTTTATTTTCACAGAACTCCTGTTGCTGGCGAATTCTCAACTCATTCCTATTCCTTAAAGGCAGGGGATTGTAGAAACACCTGTCCCAGAGAAAAGATCTCCAAATACTGACATTTGAGAGAACCATAACTAAGAAGATGGCATATTACCTGATCACTTGACAAACAGCAGTTTTCAAAGCGTGGTCCATGGACCTCCTAGGGGGCCCCAAGATTCTTTAGAGGATCCAAAGTTTAAGTTATTTTTATATTTTATTATTTTTATAGCATATTTCAGATGCTGTTTGCCTTTATAAATGTGTTAACCTTCACAGATGGTACAAAGCAATAAATAAAACTATTGGTCCTTTTAGCATGAATTAAGGTAACGGCACTAAATTGTACTAGTAGTCATTCTTCACTGCCACACACTGAAAGGTTTTTTTTTCTAAAAACCTAAGATTTTCCTCAATGAAGTAAACTTATTAATTCTATTCAAATCTTTTTTTCTAAATGAATTCTATTCAAACATTCTTTTTTTCTAAATTAATTCTATTCAAATCTTTTTCCCCTAAAAAACCAAAGATTTCCCTCGATGAAGTAAATTTATTAATTCTATTCAAATCTTGACCCTTGAACACATGACTTTTTAATACTCTGTGACAGAATGGGAAGTAGCAGAAAGCATTTTTTTTTTTTAAAGATTTTTTATTTATTTATTTATTTGACAGAGAGAAATCACAAGTAGGCAGAGAGGCAGGCAGAGAGAGAGGAGGAAGCAGGCTCCCTGCTGAGCAGAAAGCCCGATGCGGGGCTCGAACCCAGGACCTGGGATCATGACCTGAGCCGAAGGCAGCGGCTTAACCCACGGAGCCACCCAGGCGCCCCAGCAGAAAGCATTTTTGAGCAGTTATTTGTGTTTGTGACTGATTTTTTTCCCATGGGAAAACTATTTCTTCCTTGAAAGAACTACTAACAGATAAAATATGAATATGTAGATATGGGTATTTGGCATTTTCTCAAAAATGAATAAGATGAGCCTGTCATTTCTGACGCTATTTGTTGCTAATGATAAAATTTGAGCTTTCAAGTGAAATTTAGAATTACGGAAATTAAAAAAGAGAATTGTGGAAATTTATAAAAGTGTGAGAGTTTAGCACTTTCCCAATATTTAGATATGTTTCTTACTAGATCATTGGGATATTAATGATATTTTTGATATTATATAATGAAATGTGTTAACATTTGAAAGGCTTGCATATCTCAGTAAACCAGCATTTTCCAAATAACCAATGATTGATGTAACAAAATCATGTATGAATAAAAGATCTATTCAATGTGCAAAAATAGGCTAATGGATTTTTAAATTATTATTGAAGTAATAATTGACAAATAGTATTGTATTAGTTTCAGGTGTAAAACATACTGACTTGACAATTTATATGTTACTCAATCCTTACCATGATAGATGTAGTCACCTTTGGTGACTACATATAACCTTACAAGGTTATTACAGTATTATTGTCTATGTTCTCTTTGGTGTACCTTTCATCTCTGTGACTTTTCATCTCTATATTTTGCAATTAGAAGTTTTATCTCTCAATTCCCTTCATCTATTTGACTTTCCCTGCCCTCCTCTCTTGCAAACACCAGTTTCTTCTCTGCATTTAAAAGTTTGTGTGTTGGGGCGCCTGGGTGGCTCAGTGGGTTAAGCCGCTGCCTTCGGCTCAGGTCATGATCCCGGAGTCCTGGGATCGAGTCCCGCATCGGGCTCGCTGCTCAGCAGGAAGCCTGCTTCCCTTCCTCTCTCTCTGCCTGCCTCTCTGCCTGCTTGTGATCTCTCTCTGTCAAATAAATAAATAAAATCTTTAAAAAAAAAAAATAAATAAAAGTTTGTGTGTTTGTTCATTTGTTTTGGTTTTTAGATTTCACATATTAGTGAAATCCTGTGGTATTTGTCTTTTTCTGTCTGATTTATTTCACTTAGCATAATACCCTCTAGGTCCATCCATGTTATTGCAAATGGCAACATCTCATTCTTTTTTATGGCTGGGTAATATTCCATTGTACATTTGTCACATTTTCTTTATCCATTCACCTACCAATGGACACTGGGGTTGCTTCTTTTTCTTGGCTATTGTAAATCAGGTTGCTATAAACATACAGATGCATATATTTTTCAAATCAGTCTCTTCATTTTCTTCAGGTAAATACACAGTGGTGGAATTACTAGATCGTATGATATTTCTATTTTTAATTTTTTAAGGAATTTACATACTGTTTTTCACAGTGGCTGCCTCAGTTTGCATTCCCATCAACAGTGCATGTAGGTTCCTTTTCCTCCACATCCTTACCAACACTTGCTGTTTTTTGTCTTTTTTATTTTAGCCATTCTGACAAGTATGAGGTGACAGCTCTTTGCAGTTTTGGTTTGCATTTCCCTGATGGTGAGTGATTTTGAGCATCTTATCATGTGTCTGTTGGCCTTCTGTATGTCTTTTCTGGAGAAATGTCATTTTAGGTCACTTAAAATGCCCATTTTACGATCGGATTATTTATGGGTTTTGTTTGTTTGTTTTTTGTTGTTGAGTTATATGAACTCCAAAATACATTTTAGGTATTAACCCCTTTTAGATATATCATTTGCAAATATCTTCTCCTGTTTAGTAGATTGTCTTTTTGATTTGTTGATAGTTTCCTTTTCTGTGCAAAAATGTTTTATTTTGGTGTAGTCTCAATAGTTAATTTTGGTTTTGTTTCCCTTGCCTGAGGAGACATATTTGTAAATACGTTGCTAAGGCTGATGTTCAAGAGATTACCATCTATATTTCTATGTCTTAAGTTTCTCCCTGGTATCCTTTCTTTTTTATCCTAAAGGACTTTTCACATTTTGTATAGGTCTGGTGTACTGGAGACATAGCCTTTGCTAACAAGCCTTTGCCTGATAGTATCTTGTTTTGCCTTCTTTTTAATCTTTATTTCTATTTTTTAAAGATTTTATTTATTCATTTGAGAGAGAGACAGAGAGAGACAAGCAGGCGGTGGGGGGCAAAGGGAGAGGGAGAAGCAGGCACCCTGATGAGCTGGGAGCCCAACATGGGGCCCAATCCCAGGACCTGGAGATCATGACCTGAGCTGAAGACAGGTACTTAACCAACTGAGCTACCCAGGAGCCCCGTGCCTTCATTTTTAAAAGAATATTTTCACTGGATATGGAATTGTAAGCTGACAGACTCTGTCTTTCATTTTTTTAAAAGGTGTGCTTCCATTGTCTTCTGGCTGTCATTGGTTCTGATGAGATGTCAGTCATTTTTCTTCTCACTGTTCCTATACCTGCATTATGTCTTCCCCCGCCAACCACCCCCCACCTCTGGCTGCTTTCACAGTTTTGTTACCTTTTATTTTAGGAGGTTTTTTTTGTTTTCAGGTCTCATGTCTATGTCTTTAATCCTTTTTGAGTTCATTTTTGTGTGTGATGTAAGAAAGTAGTCCAGTTTTGTTCTTTGGTGTGCAGCTGTCCAGTTTTCCCAGCACCATTTGTTGAAAAGACTGTCTTTTTTTTAAATATTTTATTTATTTGACAGATCACAAGTAGGCAGAGAGGCAGGCAGAGAGAGAGAAAGGGAAGCAGGCTCCCTGCCAAGCAGAGAGCCCAATGTGGGGCTCGATCCCAGGATCCTGGGATCATGACCTGAGCCGAAGGCAGAGGCTTTAACCCACTGAGCCACCCAGGTGCCCCGAAAAGACTGTCTTTTTTCCCATTGCATATTCTAGCCTCTTTTGTCTAGACTAATTGACCATGTAAGTGTGAGTTTATTTCTGGGTTTTATATTCTATTCCATTGATTTATGTGTCCATTTTTGTGCCAGTACCATACTGTTTTGATTACTATTAGGTTAATGGATTTTAATGTAAACAGTATGAGAATTTATTGATAGGTATTCAGATTCCACATTGCATTCCTTTAAGAAACTACCAGTTGTTGAATTTCAGCATATTATCAAAGTAGAATACCCATAATTATCTTTAAAAACTATTAAAACAACTCCCACATTCCAACTATATATTGGTATGAGGCTAGATTTTGATCATATAGTTCAACAAAAAAAGAGCTAGTACCACAAACTGAAGAAGTAGATATGAGAATGAACTTGCCTTCTCTTAAGTCAGACATTAAAGAGAGATTTGCAAATGTAAAATAATGCCAGTCTTTCACCATTTTTTGGTTTTGAAAAATAGTTATTTTTCATAAAATTTAATTTAACATGTAATGTGCTTATTACTTTAAATAATTTTAAAATTTTCTTAGTCTTAATTTTTAATGTGTAAATACTGATAGACTTAACCCATTTAAACAGAAATTCTTTGGTGTCTTTGATAATTTTTAAGTGTCTAAAGGAGTCCTGAAACCAAAAAATTTGGACCCATTGCTCTGGAGATTACCATATACATATGTAACTTGTCACTGTCTACCTTTAAAATATAATATGTTGCTTCATGGGTGATATAAGAGCTTTATACAGGGTATGTCCAATTGTCACCTTCCCATATGCTGTGCTTTTGTTGTCATATATGTTACTTCAATATAGACTAAAATTCCCATGTTATGCTGCTATTTTCACTTGACACAGTTTAGGAATCCATAGACTAGGTGTGCTGCTCAGATATGCCTTTAAGAAAACACTCCCTGTTCAGTTGTGAGAAGTGCAGTTGCTTGTGAGCCTCTGGTTACAGATCCTCCAGGACCTGCCTCAGCTTTAGAACTGAGGTCATGGTTCATTAGACAGCCTGTAGCTAATGAATAAGTATGGTGGGCTGGCCAGGACTTGGCCATTCCATCACAGTACATAGCTTCTCTGGTGCATTTGCTTTGCTATGGAGCTCCCTATTATATTGGCTAAAGTTTGAAGAGATCCTCCTAACAAATCCTGCTCTCTCTCCTTTCCTTTCTCAGGTGTTGAATTTACATTGTGGTCTGAAGGCTTCCCCTGCCACATTCTGACCCCTCTTCTTATCTTTCAAAGACATCACCCTCAATAAACCTCCTGCATTCCAATCTCTATCTTGTCATTTGCTTTCTGGAAGATCCAACTGACACAATGGTATGTCTTTCAAAAAGGTATTACTCTGTCTGGTGTTTTATTTCTCCATGTAGAATTGAATTTCTCCCTGGTATCCATTCTCTTTAACCCTAAAGGACTTTTCACATTTTGTATAGGTCTGGTGTTCTAGAGACAAAATCTTTCAGTCTTTGTCTGATAGTATCTTTATTTTGCCTTCATTTTAGAAGACTATTTTCACTGGATATGGAATTGTAAACTGACAGTCTTTGTCTTTCATCTCTTTAAAGATGTGTTTCCATTGTCTTCTGGCTGTCATTGCTTCTGATGAGGTGTGTTAGTCATTCTTCTTCTCACTGTTCCTCTATGTGTATTTTTTTTTTTTAAAGATTTTATTTATTTATTTGACAGAGATTGCAAGTAGGCAGAGAGGCAGGCAGAGAAAGAGAGAGGAGGAAGCAGGCTCCTGGCTGAGCAGAGAGCCCAACACAGGGCTTGATCCCAGGACCCTGGGATCATGACCTGAGCAGAAGGCAGAGGCTTTAACCCACTGAGCCACCCAGGCGCCCCGTTCCTCTACATGTATTGTCTTTTTTTTTTTTTTTCTGACTGCTTTCACAATTTTGTTATCTTTTGTTTTTAGCAGTTTGACCTAAATGTGACCATATGTGGACTTCTTTGCATTTATCTGCTTGTGGTTCATAGATCATGTTGGACTTGTGGGTGGCTATATTTTATTAATTTTGTTACCTCTTGGCCATGGTATCTTCAAATACCCATTCTTTTTGTTGTCAAACAAAACAAAAAGAATGTCCCATTCTTTTTGTTGTACTCCAATAAAATATAGGTTAGAATGATATTGTGTCACATGCTTCAAAGGCTCTATTCCATTTTTTAAAAACAGCTTTAATGAAAAATAATTGACATGTACTAAATGACACATATTTTAAATTTTTATTTAAATTCAATTTAATTAACATATAATGTGTATTAGTTTCAGAGGTAGAATTTAGTGATTCAGCAGTGGACTACAACACCCAGTGCTCATTACATCAAGTGTCCTTCTTAATGCCCATCACCCAGTTGCACCATCCCCCCACCTCGCTGCCACAACCCCTCCAGCAACCTTCAGTTTGTTTCCTAGAGTTAAGAATCTCTTATGGTTGCCTCCCTCTCTGTTTTCATCTTATTTTTCCTTCCCTTCCCCATGTTCATCTGTTTTGTTTCTTAAATTCCCCATGAGTGAAATCATGTGATATTTGTCATTCTCTGACTGACTTTTTTCACTTAGCATAAATGACACATATTTAAAATGTACATTTAAAATTTGATAACGTATACATTAAAATTTGATGTAAAGTTTAAAATTTAGTAAGTTTTGACATATTTATGCATACATAAAACCATCACTCTATCATCTCCAAATGTTTCCTCAGCCCCTTTAATTTTAGCCATTCCAGTGGGTGTTTGGTGGTATTTTATTATGGTTTTCATTTGTATTTCCCTAATGACTAATGATGTTGAGCTTCTGATTCATGTACTTATTTGCTATCTGTATATCTTTAGTAGAATTTCTGTTCACACTTTTGCACATTTCAAGAAATGAGTCATGTGAGACTTTGTTAATTGAGTTTTGAGTGCTTTTTATACATTTAGATATGAGTTCTTTTTCAGATATTTGATTTGCAAGTACATTTTTTTTCAAGCCAGTGGTTTCTTTCCCATTCTTCTTAACAAGTTCTTTCAAAGATCAGACATTTTAAATTTTGATGAAAATCAATTTATTAATTGGTTTTCTTATGGATCGTGCTTTTGATTTTGTATCTAAGAAATCTTTGCCTAACCTAAATAACCTTTGTTGAACCTAAAGTCATAAAGATTTTCTCTTGTGTTTTATTTATAAGGTTTTGTTGTTGTTGTTCCTTAAACTTTTTGTTTTGATAATTATAGTTGCACATGTAACTAAAAAAATAATACAGAGGAGGGGGTGCCTGGGTGGCTCAGTGTGTTAAAGCTCTGCCTTCAGCTCAGGTCATGATCCCAGGGTCCTGGGATCCAGCCCCACACTGGACTCTCTGTTTGGCAGGGAGCCTACTTCCCCCTCTCTCTCTTCTGCCTGCCTCTCTACCTACTTGTGATCTCTGTCTTTCAAATAAATAAATAAAAATATTTTTAAAAAAGAAATAATACAGATTAATACAGAGGAATGACATATACTATTTACCCATTTCCCCCAGTGGTAACATCTTACATAATTGCATTACAATGTCACATCCAAGAAATTGACATCAGTACAACCCATCAGCCTTGTTTAGATTTCATGGTTATTGGGCCTTCATTTGTGTGTGTTTGTGCTTGTGTGTGTAGTTTTATGTGATTTTATCATGGTGTAGATTCTTGTGACTAGCGCCATGATCAAAATACAAAACAGGGATGCCTGGGTAGCTCAGTGGGTTAAGCCTCTGCCTTCAGCTCAGGTCATGATCCCAGAGTCCTGGGATCGAGCCCCGCATTGGGCTCTCTGCTCAGCAGGGAGCCTGCTTCCCACCGCCCCCCCCCCCACCTGCCTCTCTGCCTACTTGTGATCTCTGTCAAATAAATAAATCTTTAAAAAAAGTACAAAGCAGATTCATCATAAGGATAATTGTCCTTTTATAGTCACAGCTACCTTTCTTCCTCCTCCTTCCTCATCCCTGATAATTAATGTGATCTCCATTTCTCTAATTTTAACATTTCCATAATGCTATGGAAGTGAAATTACTTTTTTAAAATATTAAAAAAAAATAAAATCAAATATTTAATTAGTTCAGAGAGAGAGAGAGAGAGAAAGCACAAGCAGGGGAAGGGGCAAAGGGAGAGAGAGAGGGGAAACACAGTCCTCACTGAGTGTGGAGCCCATCACAGGGCTCGATCTCATTGAGACTGAGCTGAAACTGAGAGTTGGATGCTCAACTGACTGAGCTACATTGGTGTCCCTAAGTGAAATTATTTGTATGTTACCGTTTGAGGTTGGCTTTTTTTCACTTAGCATAATTCCCTTGAATCCATTCAAGCTGCTGTGCTCCTACTGATGGCCGAGCAACATTCACTCATTGTTCCTGATTTTTGGCCATTAGGAATAAAGCTTCTATGAACATTTATGCACATGTTTTTGTGTGAGTGCAAGTTTTTGTTTCTCTTTGATAAATTCTACTGAGCATAATTTCTGGGACATATGGTAGAGACATACTTACCTTTATAAGAAACTGCCATATTCTTTTCCAGAGTAATTGTATCATTTTACATTCCCAATAGCAATGTGTGAGCAATCCAGTTTTTTCACATCCTCGCCAGTATTTGGTATTAACACTGCTTTTATTTTGCTCATTTTGATAAGTGTATAGTCATACCTCATTGTAGTTTTAATTTGTATTTCCCTAATGGCTAATGATATTGACCATCTTTTCATGTGCTTATTTGTCATCTGTATATCTTCTCCAGTGAAATTTTTTTTCTTTTTTTTTTGATCTTTCAAAAAATTGGGTTAATTTTTCTACTTTTGAGTTTTGAGATATTCTAGATACAAGTCTTTTGTTGGATTTGTGGTTTGAAATTATTTTCTCCCACCTGATAGTTTGCCTTTTTGTTCTCTTTTACAGAGTGAAAGTTTAAAATTTCGATTGTGTTCAGTTTATTAATGTTCCTTTTTATGAATCATGCTTTTTGTGTCAAGGATAAGAATTCTAAGCCTAATCCTACTTGTCTTAGGTCTCAAAACCTTTTCTCCTTTTTTTTTTTTTTTTGTTTCAGGTGTAGAATTTAGTGACTCATCACCTACATACAACACGCAGTGCTCTCACAAGTGCCCTCCTCAATACCTGTCACTCACCTAGCCCACCCCACCCACCTTCCTCGATCAACCCCCCCGTTTGTTCTCCACAGTCAAGAGTTTCCTATGGTTTCCCTACCCCCCGACCTTTCTCTCTCTCTCTCTCTCTCCCTCTTTTGGTAGAAGTTTTTTGCATTACATCTAAGTATGTGGTCCATTTTGAGTTAGTTTTTATATAAGGTGTGGGGGTTAGTTTGAGATTCATTCCCTTCCTCCCCAGGAATGTCCAATTGCTCCAGCACTATCTGCCAAAAAAGCTAATCTTCCATCGCAATCCTTTTGCACCTTTGTCAAAAATCAGTTTGGTGGGCGCCTCGGTGGCTCAGTGGGTTAAGCCTCTGCCTTCGGCTTGGGTCATGATCTCAGGGTCCTGGGATGGAGGCCCACATCGGGCTCTCTGCTCAGCAGGGAGCCTGCTTCCCCCTGTCTCTCTGCCTCTATGCCTACTTGTGATCACTCTCTGTGTCAAATAAGTAAAATCTTTTAAAAAATCAGTTGGGTATTGTAAGTAGATCTATTTTGGGATCTCTATTCTATTCTATGCATCTGACCTGCTGCCAGCATCACACTGTCTTGATTACTGTAACTGTATAGTAAGTTCCCACTTTCTTATTCTTCTTTTTAATTGTTTTAGCTATTTAGGTCCTGTGCCTTTCCATTTAACTTTAGAATAAATTCACAAAAACTTGCTGGGGTTTTGGTAGGAATTGCATTGAACCTAACAATCGATTTAGGTAAAATTGACATTTTTATTGTGTTGTTTTCCAGTTCATGGTCACACTGTATCTATTCACTTATAGGAGTTCTTTGATTCTTTATATCAGCATTTTATAATTTTCATCATACAAATACTATACTTGTTTAATCAGACTTATATCTAATTATTTCAGTTTCTTTGGAAAAACTGTAAATGGTATCATGGTTTTAAATTTGGTTTCCAAATATTTGTTGTTAGTATATAGAAATGCAGTTCATTTTTGTATTTGATTTTGTATACTATTACTGTGCTGAATTTCTGCTGTACATTTTATAGTTTGGGGTTTCCTGATTAGGTCTATAATCTATTCTGAATTAATATTCAATATGGTAGGAGTTATGGATTGAAGTTCCTTTTTTTTGTTTTGCATCTAGGTATATAATTATTCCAGCTCTATTTCTTGAAAAGATTATCCTTTATCCACTGAGTTGCCTTCATATCTTTGTCAAAACCCAGTTTTCTGTATATATGTGGATCTATTTCTGGACTCTCAGCTCTGTTCCATTTATTATTTGTGTATCTTATTGTCAACACCATACTGTCTTGATTGCTGTGGCTTTCTAGTAAGTCTGAAATTAGATTTTCTTAGTCTTCAAATTACAACTTTGTTCTTTTTTTTAAAAGGAGTTTAGATTCTTTTAGATTTTTGCATTTCCATATGAATTTTAGAATCACCTTGTCAATTACTAAAAAAAATATCTTCTGGTATTTTGGTTGGAGTTTTAGTGAATCAGGAGATCAATTTAGGGAGAATTAACATCTTAATAACATTGCATTTTCCTATATATGGACAAAGTATTCTTAAAATGTCTTTTTTTATTATGTTATGTTAGTCACCATACAGTACATCATTGTTTTTGATGTAGTGTTCCATGATTCATTGTTTGTGTATAACACCCAGTGCTCCATGTAGTACATGCAGTCCTTAATACCCATCACCAGGCTAACTCATTCCCCTATGCCCCTCCCCTCTAAAACCCTTAGTTTGTTTCTCAGAGTTCATAGTCTCTCCTGGTTTGTCTCCCCTTCTGATTCCCCTGCTTCATTTTCCCCTTCCTTCTCCTAATGTCCTCTATTCTATTCCTTATGTTCCACAAATAAGTGAAACCATATCATAATTGACTTTTCTGATTGGCTTATTTCACTCAGTATAATCTCTTCCAGTTTCATCCATGTTGATGCAAAAGTTGGGTATTCATCCTTTCTGATGGCTGAGTATATTCCATTGCATATATGGACCACATCTTCTTTTTTTTTTTTTTTAAGATTTTATTTATTTGACAGAGATCACAAGTAGGTAGAGAGGCAGGCAGAGAGAGAGGAAGGGAAGCAGGCTCCCCGCTGAGCAGAGAGCCTGATGCAGGGCTCAATCCCAGGACCCTGGGATCAGGACCTGAGCCGAAGGCAGAGGCTTTAACCCACTGAGCCACCCAGGTGCCCCTGGACCACGTCTTCTTTATCCATTCATCTGTTGAAGGGCATCTCAGCTCTTTACACATTTTGGCTATTGTGGACATTGCTGCTATGAACATTGGGGTGCATGTGACCCTTCTTTTCACTATATTTGTACCTTTGGGATAAATCCCAGTAGTGTAGTTGCCAGGTCATAGGGCAGCTCTATTTTTTACTTTTTGAGGAACCTCCACACTGTTTTCCAAAGTGGCTGTATCAGCTTGCATTCCCACCGACAGTGTAAGAGGCTTCCCCTTTCTCCACATCCTCTCCAGCATTTATTGTTTCCTGCCTTGTCAGTTGTTGCCACTCTAATGGGTGTAAGGTGATATCTCAATGTCGTTTTGATTAAAATTTCCCTGATAGCCAAAAAAATAAATAAAATATGATAAAATAAAATATCTTTCTTTTTAGAGAGGGAGGTGGGGGGAGAGGCAAAGGGAGAGGGAGAGAGAATCTTAAGGAGACTTCATGCCCAGCATGGAGCCCAACACAGGGCTTGATCTCACAACCAAGATCATGACTTAGAGCTGAAATCAAGATTGGATGCTTAACTGACCAAGCGACCCAGGTGCCCCTTAAAACGTCTTTTAAAAGCAATGTTTTATAGTTTTAGATCTTTCAAATATTTTGTCATACTTATCTGTCAGCATTTTGTTTTTGACTATAAATATTGTAATAAAGTTTTAATTTCTGATCATTCTTTATAAAAATGTTCATTAAGGAAACACATTTTTAAAAATCTTTTTTGCAAGTTGCTAAACTTATTAGTTTCCTTGGAACTAATCATTGAATTGTCTACATGGATGGTCATCCCATTTGTGAACAAAGACATTTTTACTTTTTCCTTTCCATTTTGGATGCCTTTTATTTATTGTTTTGCACTTATTCCACTGTCCTCCAATTCAGTGTTGAATAGAAGTGGTGATAATGGACATCCTAGACATCCTGGTCTTGTTTCTGGTTTTAGGAGACAAAGGTTTTATTCAGTATGATATCAACTATAGGTTTCACAGGTTGAGAAAGTTTCCTTCTGTTCATAGTTTGCTGACAGCTTTTACACATTATGAATGGATTAGATTTTGTCAATTAATGTTTCTGTGTCTGTTTAAATTATGTTTTTTCTCTTTCAGCTTATTAAAATAGTAATATTTTACATTGAGTTTCAAATGTTAAGTGAACTGCATTTCTGGGATAAACCACTTGTTTTTGATGTATTATTCATTAAAAAATCTTAACACTATTTTTTTCAATCTTTTTGTGTTTCAATTTGAATACTTCCTGTTGACTTACCTTGAGTCTATCTCTTCTTTCCTCTGCTATATTATGCTAGTAAGTCCATTGAAAGATTTTTTTTCTTCTCTGATGTATCTTTTTTTTTTAATTTTTTAAAAATTTATTCATTTGAGAGAGAGAGAGAGAGATCACAAGTAGGCAGGGAGGCAGGCAGAGAGAGAGGGGGAAGCAGGCTCCCCGCTGAGCAGAGAGCCCGACGCGGGACTCGATCCCAGGACCCCGAGATCACGACCCGGGCCGAAGGCAGAGGCTTAAGCCACTGAGCCACCCAGGCACCCCCTCTGATATATCTTTTATTTCTAGCATTTCTTTTTGGCTCTTTTTGGAGAAAAAAAAAAAGTTTAGAGCTGTATGCTAAAATTCCCTACTGTTCATGTTGTCCTCTTTCCACTAGATTCCTTAAAATAATCATCATAGTTATTTGAGTTTTTGTTTGTTCCACTATTGGGGCCAATTCTGGGTCAAGAGTCTTTCCTGTGTTGAAGCTGACAGCTGTCGAGACCATTGCCTCCCATTTCTTATAAGACCCTGAATGTCTTAGAGTCCCTTCAGTCCTCCTACTGTCCCTCAGAGTCCAGCAAACACTGCCTCCCCACTTGGCCAATTCTCTTGGTTCCCTGACCGGTCCCCATTCTGTGGACTACCACTGCCCCATACCCCATATAATGGCCAGAGTTCCTGTGGAGTTCTGTTTTCCTTTCCTTTTTTGTCCCCATTTTTTTCCCCAGCAGTCTATGAGTGTCTGTGCCTCAGAGGGAGTATCTTTTAGCTCTGTTCCTCTGTCCCCAGTCTTTCCCAAGAGCACTCAGTGAAAGCCCATTGAAAACAGCTGTATGGTGTCTGTACACTCCCTTTACATCTGGGGCAACTGAAGATTCTAAATTGTCAAACTAGCACCTGTTTGGCCTTCAGAAAGTCTTCCTACCCATATCTCTGGCACCCTCCTCCTCTTCCTGCTGCCTTGCAATGGTAGAGTAACTGCAGTGCCTTTTCTTTCAAGAGGACTCTGTCACTTTCTGTATTTTAGCTTAGTAGGTTTCTTGGTGACCTCAGCTTTTTGATGGGCTAAACCATCATTTTGTTGTTGTTGTTTCAAATTTTTGTTTAAATTCTAGTTAGTTAACATATAGCATAATATTGGTTTCAGGAGTAGAATTTAATGATTCATCACTTACAACACCCAGCACTTATCACAAGTGCCCTCCTTAACCTCTGTGGCCCTCTAGCCCCTCCCCCACCCACCTCCCTCCATCAATCCTCAGTTTGCTCTCTATAATTAAGAGCCTCTTATGGTTTGCTTCCCCCCCCCCTTATTTCCCCTTCCTATCATTTTTTTAAACCTATGATTTTGTAGACTATCTGACTCTTGTTGTTGTTATTGATCTTAAAGGTAAGATAGATAGTTTCCTCATGACTTTATGTCTTAAACAGAAGTGGAAGCTCTTGGCGTCTCCTTAGTCCCAGTCCCCGTTGATACTGAGGTACAGGGACATTGTCACCCCATCATCCTGCCGTCCTTCCCTTTTGCTTAAGCTGAGGAGGGTCTGGTTGATCTCACTGCAACCCCACAGGCCCTGACTAATAGCAGCAGGAAAGGCACTGTGGAATGTTGTGGAGGAGTGGCACTGCCCTCTACCAGAAATGCCTCTGCTTCTCTTCTTGCAAAGCAGGGAATTTAAGTTCTACTCACAAATCTCTCGGGAAATTCTTCTGGAATAATGGATGTAAATGAGCTCTGTTACATGTTCATACATATATTACTTCTAATGATAAAGTGCTTTTTCCCTGAAGCTTCAGTATCTGTGGAATCCCAGTCTTCTCTCCATTGGTACTTCCACGTTTTGGTTCAGGGCCATCACCTGAAGTTTAGTATCTGATAGGTGTCCTGGATGAACACTTTAGGCCTCTGTGCCTGGGCTATTCTTATTACAGATGTGGCCTATGGATTCCTGCTACCAACTCTTACCAGCTGTGTGGTGTTCAAGAAATAGTATAACATCCAAAAGCCTCAGTTTCTTTATTTGTAAGAGATAAAAGTAGCACATAATCCCAGAGTAATTGTAAGAATTAAATACCATGTTTGTGATCTGTGTTTGTCACACCGGAACTGACCTGCCCAAGACCGTGGGGTTGGTTTGCATCAGGTCTCGGCTGGAACCCTGTTGGGGACATCTACGGCATTGTTTGGAGTCACTGAGTTCTGTGGTCTCTGAATAGCTTCCCTGGGCTCTCTGCCTCACCTTGCCCTCATATTCCAAAAGACCATGCTTTTAAGGTCTCTCCCCTGCACCCAGACCTTTGCTTGTTCTTCAATGCCAGGAGCTCTCTCTGCATTGATTATATTAGCATTCGGGTCTTCTGACAGTCCTGCACAAAGCTTACCTCTCTGTCAAGCACACATAATTGTTATGTTTAGCTCACGCATTCTCTGGCTGTGCCTTGAACAGTGGGCAAGCTAAGGACAGGCAAAGACAGAGACGGCTGTTGCAGGTTGTGTGGGAGAGAGCATTTCTGGTGGGAAAATAATGAGAGCAGAGGCCATGGGACAGGTAAGCAGGGTAGCATGTATATGAAGCAGGGCTCAGGCTGCTGGGGTGCATGAAAGATATGTATTGTGGAAGGTGCCAGAGTATCATCCACAGCTGGACTGTTTGAATCGTAAGCAGATCTAGGACCCCTGGCTCTTATTAGTAGTTGAAGAGGAGTCCACCAAAGTGGTTTGAAAGGAAAAGACATGAGCATCTGCATTCCCTGCTGGATGTCTTTCTCCTGGTTTTGCTCCAATCATGTCAGAGGTCACTCAGTCAGAGTAGATTCTAATGTTTCCCTCCCTCTTCATTCCCATTGTGGGCTCTGCAAGACCCAGCCCCACCTACCATCAGAAAAATAATATCTGCACACTTACACTGCTGAGACTGAAGACATGAGAAGGGCACAGACTGTGACCACAAGGTATCAGCTTCTCCTGCTTGTCCACATAGATCTCTCTGTGCCTTAGTTTCCTCAACTGTGAATTGGGGTTAACAGCACCTACTTTAGGGGGGTCCTGTGTGGATTGAAGGAGATAAAGTAAGAAAAGTGCATAGCACAGGGTCTGGCATGAAGCCAGCCTCCAGGAAAGCCTTCTGCTCTGGGCCTCCCTTGGCCAGTCTTCCCTCTAGCATGTCCCACTCACAGACAGTGTGGTCTGAGGACACAAACCAGCTCTTCTCTCCCCTTGTTCAGTATGTGGGCATCGCCCGAGAGGTAAGCTGCTCCATTTCTGCCTTCAGGAAATCACAGGTGACCCATGAGCAGCACAGAACTGAAAAGACTGGCAGTCCAGGTTTCTAGCTCAATCAGGGGTGTGTGGAAGGATAGTCCCTTCCTTCCTCTGTGACCTCAGTGAGTTTGCTAGGATAGCCGTGTGATGCAGAGGAAGACACAGTCTGCATCTAGTGACATCTTGTGACAGCTCTGTGAGTCACTGTGGGAGAACTTGGGCATACTTCTCCACTTCTCCCCTCCTGTGTCTTCACTGAAGTTGGGCTGAAGGGAGGGGTCAGTGAGAGAATACAGGAAAAGTGCTGCACTGGCTGGCCCTGCCCGTGCCCAGTGGGGATGGCCTTCTCCCACTTGGATTCCCCATGAGACTTGGCTGAGGGGAGGAGTAGTCAGGATAGTCAGAGGCTCCTTGCTGATCTGGGGCCTTGCTGTGATCTGGACCTCTGTGATGGGGAAGGAGTTCTGTGACATCCACATGCCATGTGTCTATCCATCTTGGGGCAGCTCCTTGGCTCTGTGTGAGAGAGATTCTACAGAGAGTCTAAACCCAGCACTGTCCAGTAGAAATATAATGTGAGTCACATGTGTAAGTTCAGGTTTCCTAGTAGTCACATTAAAAAAAGTAAAAAGAAAAAAAAGTGGAAATTTTAATGTATTTTATGTAAACCAGTATATCTAAAATATTGTTTCAGTATGTAACCAATATAAAGTATTATCAATGAGATACTTTATGTTCTTTTGTCATATACAATCTTCAAAATCCCATGAGTATTTTCGTGTAAAACAATCTTGATTAGGATTAGCCACATTTCAAGTGCTCAAGAACCATTATGCAGCCAGTGGCTAACGTATTGGACAGATTCAGCATCTAAGACCTGGCCTCCAGGAACAGCCATGCCGCCACCTCGTGGTTACACCATCAAATAGCAGCCTGAGCCCCCAACCTGGGCCAGGTCCTGCAGGGCGCCAAAGCAAAGTTACTGCTTTACACCCTGGGGTGCCCTCAACCTAGTGTGATAGAAAAGGCGGCAGAAAGAACCAAAGTTCAGAGGCTACCCTGGGATTTTGAAAGACTGAGCATGATATTCAGCCAGAGAGGAGAGAAGGCCCTAGAAACAAGGAGTCATTTCACAGATACGGAGATTAAGGGGAATGACCTGCTTAGGGTCATGTTATAAATGAGCAGCCGCCCTGAGGGGAGGAAACCCTGACCAGGACACCAGCGCCTCTCACCTGAACCAGGGAAATTGCTTTAAGAAATTCTCTTTCTTTCCTTCTTTTCTTTTCTCTAGAATTTTATTTTATTTTTTCAGTGTTCCAAGATTCATTGTTTCATGCACCAAACCCAGTGTTCCATGCAATAAATGCCCTTCTTAATACCCACCACCAGGCTCACTCAACCCCATACCAAAACCCTCCAAAACCCTCAGTTTGTCTCTCAGAGTCCACAGTCTCTCATGGTTCGTCTCCCCCTCCGATTTCCCCCAATTCACTTTTCCTCTCCTCCTCCCAGTGTCCTCCATATTCCTTATGCTCCACAAGTAAGTGAAACCATATGATAATTGACTCTCTCTGCTTGACTTGTTTCACTCAGCATAATCCCCTCCAGTCCCGTCCATGTTTATATAAAAGCTGGGTATTCCTCCTTCCTGATGGAGGCATCATACTCCATTGTATATATGGACCGCATCTTATCCATTCGTCTGCTGAAGGGCATCTTGGCTCTTTCCACAGTTTGGCAACTGTGGCCATTGCTTTTATGAACATTGGGGTGCATGTGGCCCTTCTTTTCACTACATCTGTGTCTTTGGGGTAAATACCCAGTAGTGCAATTGCTGGGTCATAGGGAAGCTCTATTTTTAATTTCCTAAGGAATCTCCACACTGTTTTCCAAAGTGGCTGCACCAATTTACATTCCCACCAACAGTGTAAGAGGGTTCTCCTTTCTTCACATCCTCTCTGACACTTGTTGTTTCTTGTCTTGTTAATTTTGGCCATTCTAACTGGTGTAAGGTGGTATCTCAATGTGGTGTTTTTTTTTTTTTAAATTTTTATTTATTTGACAGAGATCACAAGTAGGCAGAGAAGCAGGCAGAGAGAGAGGAAGGGAAGCAGGCTCCCCGCCGAGCAGAGAGCCCAACGTGGGGCTCGATCCCAGGACCCTGAGACCACGACCTGAGCCGAAGGCAGAGGCTTTAACCCACTGAGCCACCCAGGCGCCCCTCAGTGTGGTTTTGATTTGAATCTCCCTGATGGCTAATGATGATGAACACTTTTTCATGTGTCTATTAGCCATTTGTATGTCTTCTTTGGGGAAGTATCTGCTCATGTCTTCTGCCCATTTTTTACTTGATTATCTGTTTTGGGGGTTTTGAGTTTGAAGAGTTCTTTATTGATCTTGGATATCAGCCCTTGGTCTGTAGTGTCATTGGCGAATATCTTCTCCCATTCCATGGTTGCCTCTTTTTTAAAAAAAAAAATTTATTTATTCATTTGAGAGAGAGAGAGAGAGAGAGCATGAGAGGGGAGAAGGTCAGAGGGAGAAGCAGACTCCCCATGGAGCTGGGAGCCTGATGTGGGGCTTGATCCTGGGACTCTGGGATCATGACCTGAGCCAAAGGCAGTTGCTTAACCAACTGAGCCACCCAGGCGCCCATTTGCCTCTTTTTTTTTGTTGACCATTTCCTTTGCTGTGCAGAAACTTTTTATCTTGATGAAGTCCCAATAGTTCATTTTTGTTTTTGTTTCCTTTGCCTTTGGAGACATGTCTTGGAAGAAGTTGCTGTGGCTGATGTTGAAGAGGTTACTGCCTATGTTCCCCTCTAGGATTTTGATAGATTCCTGCCTCATGTTGAAGTCTTTTACCCATTTCGAGTTTATCTCTGTGTACGGTGTAAGAGAATGGTCAAGTTTCATTCCTCTACACATAGCTGTCCAATTTTCCTAGCACTATTTACTGAAGAAACTCTTTTTTCCATTGGATATTTTTTCCTGCTTTGTTAAAGTTTATTTGACCATAGAGTTGTGGGTCCATATCTGGGCTCTACTCTGTTCCACTGGTGTATGTGTCTGTTTTTGTGCCAGTACCATGCTGTCTTGGTGATCACAGCTTTGTAGTAAAGCTTGAAATCAGGCAACATTATGCTCCTAGTTTTTTCTTTTTCAACATGTTCTTAGCAATTCAGGGTCTTTTCTGGTTCCATACAAATTTTAGGATTTGAACTCTAGTTCTAATATCCTACTAATGTCCATGTTGATTAGCTCCTGGAGTTCAGTACTGTCTCTTGTTCTTTTATTTTTTTATTTTTTCGTTTTGTCCAGAGAAGAATAGATGAATGAGAGAACAAAATACTAAAAGGGTAATAGCAACCTTAGAAAAATATACACTAAACAAATCAGAAGAGACCCAAAACTGGGGAGAAAAGAAGAAAAAAAAATGGAGAATATGATCAGGTTGGTGAAGAGAATAGAGCCACACACTAGATTTTGGGTGTATTTTGGTGTGTTAGAAGAAACTGCCTCCCAAAATTTTAAAGAAGGAAAAACATATATATACAAAAATAAGGGTAAATACAATGAAAGGATGGACTACGAATATAAAAATGAAAATTTAAAAAGGTTTTAAAAAGGAATTGATAAGTTGAAAAAAGAAAAATTTAAAAATATGATCATGTGGATGAATAGAACAAAGCAATACACTAGATTTAGGGTGTATTTTGGTCTGTTAGAAGAATCTGCATCCCAAAATTTTAAAGAAAGAAAAACTTTTATATATACACAAAAATAAGGTTAAATACAATGAAAGGATAGAATATGACTGTTAAAAAGAAATTTTAAAAAAATTTTAAAAGGAATTGGTAAGATAAGAAATTGGTTAAAAAGGGAAAGAAGAAAAATTTAAAAAAGAAATAGAAAAAGAAAAAATAAAGAAAAATATAAAAATTAACTTTGAAAGACTAACGAATCATGGGGAAAAAGCTATGAATTCTATGTGCTGTATTCCCTAGCTCTGGAGTTTCCCAGTTCTCAGTGATCAGTGAACTCGGTCTTGGCTGGATGTTCTTACTGATCTTCTGGGGGAGGGGCCTGTTGCCGTGATTCTCAAATGTTTTGACCAAGGCAGAATTGCACCACCCTTGCCAGGGGCCAGGCTAATCAATCTGCTCAGTTCACTCTCAGTAGTTTTTGTCCCTGAAAGCTTTCCATACAGCTCTGGAGGATGAGAATGAAAATCTCGGCCTCCCAATCTCCAGCCCCAGAGGAGCCAAGAGCTCAGGGGCCTCCCTCCTCAGTGTGCCCTCAGAGAAAAGCAGTCACTCCTGTCCCCCTGGTCTCTGTCCACACTCCAGGCTCAACTGGTCTGTGACCGAGCATTTCTATCTCTGGCACATGACCCTATTTGGAGTCTCCAAACCCAGCAGATTCCTGCCATGCTGCTTTTCTGGTGGAGGAAGGTGGATCTCCCTGGATCTGCCACTTGTGGGGTCCCTGTTCAAAGAGCAGTGGCCCACCTGTGCCACAGATCATGGTTTATGGTAACCCTGAGATGAGAGCTCACTCCTCCACTCAGTCTCTGTTACTGGCTTCCCCACTCCAACATCCGGGAACTCTGCCACACTCAGGCACCCCCAGTCTTTCGGTGACCCCAAGGGTCCTGAGACCACAGTGTCCCAGCAAATATTCCACCCCCCACTTAGCCATGGGAGCAACATCCCTCAGAGAAGTAGACTTCTAAAAGTTTGGATTTTGTGCTCTGCTGCTGTCTCACTTGCCACTAGCTGGCTGATGGAGGCTCCCTCCCCCCACCCCCATGGTCTATCTTTCCAAATATCGCCTCAGATTCACTTCTCTGCACATCCTACTTTCCAGAAAGTGGTCACTTTTCTGTTCATAGAGTTGCTGCTATTCTTTTCTTTGATCTCTTCTTGAGTTCATGGGTGTTCAGAATGGTTTGATAACTACCTAGCTGAATCCCTGGGACCAGATGAAATTTAAATTTCCTACTCCCAATATATGTTGCTTTTATCCCATAGCCAAGATTCATGGGTCTGGGAATCAAGGGGTGGAAGTGGGAGTGACACCATTCATAACTACCCCTACTAGTAACATGCTAACAGTATTTTTACTTCTTGTACGCATAGTCTTATACTCTACTGGCCTAGAAGTCTTAGTTCCAAAGGCAGGAATGCTTCCACTAGGAAACACCATAATGATTTTATTGAACTGGGAGTTAAAACTGTCACCTGGCCATTTTGGACTTCTCATGACTCTCAATCAACAGGCAGAGAAAGGAGTTGCTATGCTGTCTGGGCTGATGGCTTTTGGGTACCTAGAGAAGCTGAACCACTACTCCACAATGGAGGTAAGAAAGAGTATGTCTGCACAGCAAAGGAAACAGTCAACAAAACAAAGAGGCAACCCACAGAATGGGAGAAGATTGTCGCAAATGACACTACAGATAAAGGGTTGATATCCAGATCTATAAAGAACTCCTCAAACTCAACACCCCCCAAAACAAATAATCAAGTAAAAAGTGGGCAGAAGACATGAACAGATACTTCTCCAAAGAAGACATACAAATGGCTAACAGACACATGAAAAAGTGTTCACCATCATTAACCATCAGGGAAGTTCAAATCAAACCCACATTGAGATACCACATTACACCAGTTAGAATGGCAAAAATGGACAAGGCAAGAAACAACAAGTGTTGGAGAAGTTGTGGAGAAAGGGGAACCCTCTTACACTGTTGGTGGGAATGCAAATTGGTGCAGCCACTTTGGAAAACAAAGTGGCTTTTGAGGACATTTTGAGAAGGTTCCTCAAAATATTAAAACAAGCTACCCTATGACCCAGCAATTGCATTGCGGGGTATTTACCCCAAAGATACAGATGTCGTGAAAAGAACGGACATGTGGACCCCAATGTTCATAGCGGCAATGTCCACAATAGCCAAACTGTGGAAGGAGCTGAGATGTCCTTCAACAGACGAATGCATAAAAAGATGTAGTCCACATATGCAACGGAAAATTACTCAGCCATCAGAAGGGATGAATACCCAAATTTAGCATCAACTTGGGCGGGACTGGAGGATATTATGCTGAGTGAAATAAGTCAAGCAGAGAAAGTCAGTTATCATATGGTTTCACTTATTTGTGGAACATAAGAAATAGCATGGAGGACATTAAGAGAAGGGAAAAATGAAGGGGGAGAAATTGGAGTGGGAGACGAACCATGAAAGACAATGGACTCCGGAAAACAAATGGAGTTTTAGAAGGAAGAGGCTTGGGGGGATGGTTGATCCCGGTGATGGGTATTAAGGAGGGCTGGTATTGAATGGAGCACTAGGTGTTATAAGCAAACAATGAATCATGGAACACTACATCAAAAACTAATGATTTGGAATGTCTGGAAAAGAGCGATTCCTTGGGGTGTCTTAGTATTGCCATGCCCTGTGATTAAAGTCCATGAAGAAGTACAACAATGCAATCTAGGCAGGACTGGCACGGGCTCAAACCCTTCAGGAATGAAGGTCTGGGTCACCCCACCAGGCAAAGAACCATGACCAGCTGAGATGTTTGCTGAGGGCAAAGGGACTATGGAATACATAGTGGCAAAGGTAGTTATCAATGCCAGCTACAACCATGTGAGCAGTTACAGAAATGAGGATTGTAGTTGCTCTGAATGTTTTTTCCTTATTTTGTTATGAACATGTTAGTGTGCTGTGTGGATGCATGTGTGTATGTACACATAATATAGTATAGTTTGTTTTTGGCACTTTCTCATCCCCTTACCATGTAATGTAAGATGCATTGACTTTTCATTATAGCTTTTAAATATTGGTTTTACATTATGGCATTTAAGTTATAGGATATCAGGGAGAAGAGTGAACATTATTTAAGATCTTTGCATCATCTTCTGGAAAAAGGGTTAGTGTCTTCATTTGTATGCAGGATAATTGTATACTGGCAGGAGGTGTGACCACATTATTCCATATTTATGCATGACTGAGATATAAATTTTCTAAATATTGTTATTTTGATAACCCAAAGCTGTTTTGCTACTTCTGGGCTCTTGTCCTCTCCAAGTTATACAGTGAAGCCCATGGAACATAGGAAGAAACTCAGTATTGGTTCCTCCCTCATAATCCTCACTTCCTCCACTCCTCCCTGAACCGTAGTTTCCTTCACCACATGGTTCCCCTATCTATGATTCCGCTGCCACCAAAATGTCCACTCTTCCTTGGACCATAGTTATAAGGTTGCTAGTTATATTCAAAGTCACTGTAATTTCCACTTGCATAATTTCTTCCTACGTCATTGTCAAAACCACCTCTGTAGCCCCCACCCTGTTTCCACACCTATATCCCACCACTATATCTTCATTCTTGTCCTTTGTAAGCATGCTGCCTCCAAAAATGCCATCTCCAAATCCTCTTCCATGCCCATTAGAGCCATCCCTAAATCTGTGTCTTCCTTCAGACCCATCAGAACATCCTCTAATCTTGCCTCCTGATCTACTGCCTCTGCATCAATCCTTCGAGACAAAACGCCTTCCACTGCAAGTGCTAGAACTTTGGATTCCCTGCATTTCTTGTCTGCACAAAGACTTTCTTATTTCTGACCACAGATGATGGTATAGTATTTCCACAGTACAGTTTTATCCACAGGATCATGATCATCAAAATAATAAAACCAATGCCTCTCTTCTTTCTGGACTTCCTATCAGTAATGATCTCAAATGGTATCAAGTTTTCCATATTACTTGCATAGTTTCTTAGGTGATGTTCCTTAGTATCTTCTTTAATTCCACCACAATTAGCTTCTTCATGGTTACATGAGCACCAGGTCTTCCAGATTTCTCTGGAAGATTTTGTCTCAACCACTCTCCCATCAATTAAATGAGATCTTGCAGCCATGATAGCACCAACCTCTGCCATGTATGAAAAAGTTACAAAACCCAATATTCTTGAGCTCTTGCTCGAAGGATTCCTTATTATCACAGTCTGTAAAATTTCCCCATGGCTTGCAGTAGTTCCTCAAACTTTCTTTTGTGGTTTCAAAACTTAAGCCACCATTAAAGAAGTTCCAGAAGTGTCCCTTCTCTTTCTCCATGGCAGACTCAGTCATTTCAGCTGGACTTCAGACAGAGAGATGAGAGAGACCTCTGCCTACGAGCATGAGCAGCTTGTCCTGTTGCTGCTGTCTTGAAGCCTTCTTTTTTTGTCTCTGCTTTGGTATAGTTCATACAAAAGCCTTCCATACCACAGGTAGTTTTCAAAATCATTTATACATCATCATGTTATGTCTTTGATTTCTTTTTATATTTGTTTTGTGAGCTAGCTTTAGCTTCCCACAAATAATTATTTTCTCAAGCATTTCAAACTGATTTGAAACTATTCTCTCTCACTTTTCCTCTCTCTCTTTCTACTTCTCCTTCCCTGGTTGCTTTACTGACTTTCCCTTTAGTTCTGTTCAGCTAAATTGTACCATTATCACACTGATTATTACAGTATTAGATTAAAATGCTAATAATGCAGGAAATTTTATCCTGGGTTTTGAGCTCTGCTCTCTTTGTGTTCCAACTCTCCAGGATTCATTCAGCACCTGTTCTAAGGCTTTGTTTTTTTCCAGGAGGACCCATTTAGCCTTCTGTCTGACTCCTTTTTTGGAATTGGACTCTTCTTACTGGAACTATGCTGGCCTTTGGTTTGATTCCTTCTGCAGCAAGGCTGTTCCCGTTGAAACTGTGTTGTTTTGGTATTATTCTTTATGTTCTAGAGAAAAACCTCTAAGAAATGGGACCTCAGTCACCAAAATACTTTGAGGGTCCCCCGCTACATACATACATTGGGACTCCAGTTGGTTTTATGTTTAAAAAGACTATAGTCCTTCCTTACGTGCACTGACTTAACCAAAAGTAATTTATTTTTTTTTATTTGAACATAGTTGACACATTCTGTTATATTAGTTTCAGGTGTACAACATTGTGATTTAAAAAGTTTATACATTATGCTATATTCACCACAATTGTAACTACCATCTGTCACCATACATCACTATGACAATATTATTGACTATAATCCTTATGCTGTATCTTTTATTCCCATGATTTATTCATTCCATAATTGGAAGCCGGTATGTCCAACTCCCCTTCACCCCTTTTAGCAATCAGTTCACCCTTGTCTCTCTGGCAACCATCAATTTCTTCTCCGTATTTGTAATTCTGATTCTGCTTTTTGTTTATTCACTTTTTAAAGATTCCACATATGAGTGAAATCATATGGTATTTGTCTTCCTCAGTCTGACTTATTTCTTTTAGGATAATACTCTTTAGGTCCACCCATGTTGTTGTGAATGGCACAATCTTGTCTTTTTTATGATTGTGTAATATTCCACTAGTTGTATGCATGTATGTATGTATACATACCACATCTTCCTCATCCTTTTGTCTATTAGTGGACTCTTAGGTTGCTTCCGTAACTTGGCTATTGTTGGTAATGCTGCAATAAACATAGAGATGAATGTAACTTTTCAGGTTAGTGTTTTAATTTTTGTGGGTGAATAGCCAGTAGTGGAATTATTGGATCATGGAGTATTTCTATTTTTAATTTTTTTATGGAACCTCTATACTGTTTTCCATAGTGGCTATACCAGTTTCTACTCCCACCAGCAGTGTATGAGGGTTCCTTTTTCTCCACATCCTTGCCAGTACTTGTTATTTCTTGTCCTTTTGATTTTAGCATTCTGACAGATGTGAAGTGATATCTCATTATGGTTTTGATTGGCATTTCCCTGATGATTAGTGATGTTGAGCATCTTTTTATGTGTCTTTTGGCCATTTATTTGTCTTTGGAAAAATGTCTATTCAGGACATTATTTATTATTTATTTAATTGGATTGTTTGTTTTTTTAGTGTTGGTTATATAAATTCTTTATATATTTTGGATATTAACCCATTATCAGATATATCATTTACAAAATATCTTTTCCCATTCACTAGGTTACCTTTTTGTTGGTGGTTTCCTTTGCTATGCAAAACCTTTTTATTTTTATATAGTACCAATAGTTTATTTTGGCTTTTGTTTTCCTTGCCTTGGGAGACGTGTCTAGAAAGTACAGATTTCCCAGAATTGAAGTAGACAACATCTGACCAGACAGCTTTTCCATAATGTCTGGACCAGGGTAGTACACCTTCTTCTTACTGTTGTTTCTTCTCTCTTTTGTAGGAAGACAGTACCCCTTTCTGCTTTATCCAACTCCTTGTGAAAGGGGGGGAATATCTTCTTATTTTGTGTGTGTGTGTGTGTGTGTGTGTGTGTGTGTATGTGTTTTAGAAACAACCTCATTATGATCCCAGGACAAGTAAATTTCGCTTGCATTCTTCAAAGGGTTAGAAATTTCAGAATCCACAAAAGTCTTCTTTCTTTTGAACTATTAACTGACTTTGGATCCTTATCCAAATTCATCATCTCTGAATTTACAGGCTTATAAGCTGTATTATCAATAGCATATTTGGTCCCAAACAGTTCTTTTGAGATAACAACACTGTTTTAGAAGTTGCGCTGTTTTTGCAAAAAGTTCATCAGCTGTTTCATATTTATATCTGCATGGTATCTTCCCAAATGTACTTGGTTAATTCTTTGAGTGTGCTCTTGAAGTATCCACTAAACAGCTTTTGTGGTTGCCTTTTTAAAAAAGTGTTTATTTATTTGAGAGAGAGAAAGAGAAAGTACAAGCAGGGACAGCTGCAGGAAGAGGGAGAAGCAGACTCTGCTGAGTGAGGAGCCCAACGCAGGGTTTGATCCCAGGACCCTGGGATTATGACCTGAGCTGAAGACAGAGGCTTAACTGACTGATCCACCCCGGTATTCCACAGTGGGCTTTAAGCAGAAACTTCCAGGACGTATACATGATCCCATGTTTGTCTTCGTGAAAACCATTCTCCCCTAAGTTGGAATAAAGGCCAACAGATATTTCCTTTGACTGCTTTCAGACCTCGATTCCTGGTTTAGAACCATTGTACAATTTGGAATTGTTATGTTACTTCTGTTGTGTATAATTAAGTTTCATATTTTATTGCCTGGGGAAACTTAAAGAAAAACCTTTCATGTAACCAAAAAAGCAATTCTGGCTCAACCCTTCAAGATGATCTTCAACACTTATGCTTTTGAGAAGATATGGACTTCAGGTTAGAGTACCTGAGAGTTCTCCCTCTTAACCTTCCTTGTTACTCAAATGGGGCTGTAAGTGTTTTCCATCTGCTTTGCATTTTCCCTCTGCCGTAGGCCGTGACAACCAAGAAACATTTTTCCTGGCATCTAGGGACAAAACTACAAACATAAAAAACCTGACACTTGATCAACAGTGCTTTTGAAGAAAAATCTTGATTGAAAGAGAGAAATGTGAAAATAAAAGGAAACCTCGTTTAGAATGGAGCCAAAAAAAAAAAAAAAAAAAAAAAAAAAAAAAAGAATGGAGCCAAGAGGCAGGCAGAGGGAGCTCTCAATTCCTATCATTCAGGGACAATTGCAGACAGAATAGGAAAAGACACTACTTTACTACACCAGGAGGAGTTAGGTAGTTTTCCTCCTCCTCCCCACGCCCCTGCAGCAGCCCAGCCAATGAGAAGCCACTACACTTCCAACTCCTGGTTCTCTCCAATGGACTTTTAGGTTTTTGTTTTAAAGATTTTATTTATTGGGGCGCCTGGGTGGCTCAGTGGGTTAAGCCGCTGCCTTCGGCTCAGGTCATGATCCCAGGTCCTGGGTTCAAGCCCCACATCGGGCTCTCTGCTCAGCAGGGAGCCTGCTTCCTCCTCTCTCTCTGCCTGCCTCTCTGCCTACTTGTGATTTCTCTCTGTCAAATAAATAAATAAAATCTTTAAAAAAAAAAAAAAAAGATTTTATTTATTTATTTATTTGACAGACAAAGATCACAAGCAGAGAGAGAGGGGGAAGCAGGCTCCCTGCTGAGCAGAAAGCCCAATGCGGGGCTCGATCCCAGGACCCTGAGATCATGACCTGAGCCGGAGGCAGAGGCTTAACCCACTGAGCCACCCAGCCGCCCTATGGACTTTTTAAGTTTTAGAACAGCCCCTCCCAAGGCCTCCTTTCTTCCTTAAAAGAGCTTCCTCTCATTTGTTCTTGGACTTGATGGTTTTGCTAAAACCTGCTTGTGTGGGGTTGCAATTCTTCATTTCTCAGTGAACCCGTTTTTGCTGTTAATATGACTGGCAGTGTGTGTTGTGATGTGATGTGATGTGATGATGTTATTATTAGGAGGCTCCACCCCCAGCTTGGAGCCCAGCGCTGGGCTTGAACTCTCAGGCTGAGATCAAGACCTGAGCTGAAATCCAGAGTCCCACACCTAACTGAGCCGCCCAAGTGCCCCCTGGCAGTTTTATTTTTAAAGTTAACAAGTTTTTCCTCTAATTATTTTTTTATGAACTTCAGTATCTTTTTTAAAAAAGAACAATGCCAGTACGTTTGACATTTTTTTTAGGAAGTTCGTTCATTTTGCACTGTTATTTAAGTGTAAACACGGCTGAATCTGCAGGATGGAGGACAATTACACATCCAGGTCAGCATTTCTGTATTATTAAACAAAAAACACAAGGGCCCTATAAATTAAAAAGATTTTCTGCTCACCGGAGCCACCCTTCTCTTGTAGGGGAAAGTCTGTTTGATTTTACTTTCTGATTCTTCACAATTTCCGCAAAAGCCTGAAGGATTGTAAATCAGTCCCCGGAGTTGAGGGGTGCAAGGGAGTGCAGCGGGCAGCTACCACGTGGGGTCGCCCGAGGCCTGGTCTCGTCGTGAGGCGTCAGCGCAAGCGCGCTGTGCTCTGAGGCACTGTGGGTATTGAAGCTCTTCGCCCGGGGCACTGTGGGTACCGCAGTCCCGCGCCTCGGGGGACTGTGGGTAGTGCTGTCCTGTGCCGGCCGGCGTCGCTGGTCCTGGCGGCCGTCCTTACGCGCTTGTGGTAAGCGAGTCAGCCGCCGGAGGGTGGGGAACGCCGGGCGAGGGCGAGCGGGGTTGGTTTTCCCGGCAGGGCCGGAGTGGTCCACCTGAGAGCGGCTGTGGACGAGAGCTCGGGCGCGCGCACTCCGCGCGTCTGGGGTCCCAGCGTCCTGTCCCGGAGGGGCACGCGGGCGGTGGGCGCGTGGGTCGGCGGAGCCCACCGCGGTGATGCCCGTGGCGTTTGGCCCCATGCGCCCAGGTCTTGGCGGGGAAGACCGGCCTGGGGCGAACACCCCAGCCTCGGTGGTGGGGGCAGCGGGGGCAAGAGACTCGGGTCAGTGGCCTCGGGCCCGCGGACCCCTGGGGGCACTGGAAGGGTCCAGCGGGGTCATATCCCCGGGTTGCGTGCTGCGTCCTGCTGTTGTCTGTGGCCTCTCCGGGAGGCTGGGGCGGCGCAAGTGGAGTGGAGTCCGCGGGCCAGGGCACTTTCCCCCAGCGCCTGGCGGGGCTCGCCCCCTGGATTACTGGAAGTGGGAGAAGCAATGGAGGTTCCGACCTCCGTACCTAAGTTCTTAGTTTTAACTTTCCTTAAGAAAATGAGACCCAAGCATACCCAGAAGTAGCTGTGAAGCTCATGGGTTCATCACTCAGATTAACGAGTTGAGAACCCTATCCTTTCTCCCCCAGTCTGCAACCCCGAGTGTACATCTCTTTGGGCAGTGCCTCTGTCCAGGGGGCCAGGCCAGGCTTGCCATTGGAAACTCCCCCTCCCCACCCTCATCCCGCCCAGAACCCCCCAACTGACCCGTTGGGAGAGTTCAAATCCAGGTCTGCCCCTTTTTCACTGACTCATCCTGAGCAAGTAAACCTCCTGGAGCTGATGTGATTGTGGAAAGAGTTAAAATTGTGTCTGACACATGCTAAGTGATTGATAACGTTCATGTGTGTTTTTACTGAGCCCCATGAGCATGTAGAGGATTAATATACTGGGGATCAGCCTGAATTCAGAGGTTTGCGCTAAAACCCACACCCTCTCTTCCCGAGCCCGTCCATCCCTTCCCTGCCTGCTTCTGATGCTTCTGGAAAGTGGAACCCAGCTGCGGGCTTGGCAGTTTAGCCTGCTGCTCTCTGGGCGGGGAGAGACTCCTGAGGTGGGAACCGCCTCTGGTGTGCCCAGGTGGGCCCTGGAGCAATCTGCCCTCCCCCACCACATCAGGGGTAATTAATTGCCTGTTAGGGAGGGGAGAATTCCTAAGGGCCTGGCAGCCCATCTCAGGTGGGTGCCACTTCCTTGTGTTCTTCTGGTGCCACCTTTGCCGTGTGTGTAATATTCCCCGTGGGGCTCAGTGCTGCAGGGGGATTCCCAAGCAGCCTGGCCTGTTCTTGAAAGGACACATTCCTGGGGCACGTGTCTCTGCCTTTATTCAGGAGCTTTTCGGCATCTCCATACATTCACTCTGCTGTATTCTCAGGGCCTAGGCAGTGCTAGCAAAACAGAGATGGGGAGAAATGCTGTTTTGAGAACAGTAGTCTTGTATTGGCCACATTTTTATTTCCTCAGCCATCTTGCACATTAGATGGGAGAATTTTCATTGTGTAGAACGGTAAATGGGGCAATAGAGGATTAAATAATTTTTACCTTGGAGGTAGCTGTTCTTCACTTTCAAAGTTAATGAACATTTAAAAAGAGGTGCTCTATTTTTAAAGATTGTCTCATACCTCTAATGCTGATTAAAAAACATTCATTCATTTTCTTCTGATCCTGGTTCTCCACCCTGTGGACATTAACAGGAATCAGGCCACCCCATGTTTGCAGTCCACATATCCCCAGTCTTTTAAAGTTTCATCTACTTTCCTTATTTTTTTGGAGTGTGAAGGGAGATGGAATTATTAAATTTAAAATTTATTATGGAAATTTTACAGCCAAATGTAGCAAGAATATTAAGAGAGCATCTCTGTACCCCTCACTTGGCTTCAGCAATTGTCACCATTCCGCTCTTCCTCTTCCTTTTTGGTTTTCTCTGATGAAGTATTTTGCAGCAAATCCCAGATATCATTTTAACTGTGAATACTTCAATATGCATCTCTTATGAATAAGGAATTTTATAAAAATTTACCAAAGTATAATTAACATAGAGTTATATTACTTTGTGTACAACATATTCACTCAGCAACTCTATGCATTACTCATGCTCACCATGATAAGCGTTGTTACTATCATTACACAATGTTATTACAGTATTACTGACTATTCCTTACGCTGTACTTTTCAGCTCTGTGACTTATTTATTTTATAACTGGAAGTTTGTACCTCTTAATCCCCTTTTTCTATTGTGCCCATATCCCCACCACCTCCCCTCTGACAACCACCATTTTGTTCTGTTTATGAGTCTGGTTTTTGTGTTTTGGTTCGTTTGTTTTGTTTGTTCTTCATCCATTCATCTATTGATGGACACTCAAGTTACTTCCATGTCTTGGCTATTGTAGGTAAAGCTGTAATAAACATAGGGATGCATGTATCTTTTTGAATTATCATTTTCATCTTCTTTGTGTAAATACCCAGTAATAAATTACTGGATCACATGGTAGGTCCATTTTTAAGTTTTCTAGAAAACTCCATACTGTTTTACATAGTGGTTGTACCATTGTATCTACTTATATTCCCACCAACAGTGTGTGAAGGTTCATTTTTCATCATATCCTTGACAACCCTTGTTATTTCTTGTCTTTTTAATACTAGCCATTCTGAATGGTGTGAGGTGATATTTCATTGTAGTTTTAATATGCATTTCCCTGATGATGAGTGATGTTGAGCATCTTTTCATGTGTCTGTTGGCCATCTATATTCTTTGGAATAATGTCAGTTCAGGTCCTCTTCCAGTTAAATGTTTTTTGGTGTTGAGTTGTATAAGTTCTTTATGTATTTTGGATATTAACCACTTATTGGATATATCATTTGCAAATATCTTCTCCCCATTCAGTAAAGTTGTCTTTTTGTTTTGTTGATGGTTTTCTTTACTGTGCAGAAGCTTTTTATTTTAATGTGGTCCAAATAGTTTGTTATTGCTTTTGTTTTTCTTGCCTGAGGAGGCATATTTATTTATTTATTTTAAGATTTTGTTTATCAGAGAGAGAAAGAGTGAGAGAGAGCATGTGTGTGTGCACACAACCAGGGAGAGTGGAAGGCAGAGGGAGAAGCAGGGTCACTGCTGAGCAAAGAGCCCAATGTGGGACTTGATCCCAGGATCCTGGGATCATGACCTGTGCCAAAGGCAGATGCTTAATCGACTGAGCCCCCCCAAGCCTCCCTGAGGAGGCATATTTAGGAAAATACTGACAGCTGATGTCAAAAGAAATTACTGACTGTTTTCAGTATAGTACAGCATAAAGAATATGAAAATATGTACAGCATAGGAATTTTATGGCTTCAAGTTTCACATTTAGGTGTTTAATCCATTTCGAGGGCCTTTCTCTTTTTAAAATTTCAATACAATTAATATCAGTGTTATACTAGTTTCAGGTGTACATATAGTGATTCGGCAATTCTCGACGTTACTCGGTGCTCATCAGGATAAATGTATTGTTAATCCTCCTCACCTGTTTAACCCATCTCCCTATCCGCTTCTCTGGTAATCATCACTTTGTTCTCTATAGTTAGGAGTCTGCCTTTTGGTCTCTTTTCGTTTGTTTGTTTCTTAAATTCCACATACAAATGAAATGATACGGTATAGGTCTTTTTCTGACTGGCTTATTTCACTTAGCATTATACCCTTTAGATCCGTTCATGTTGTAAATGACAATATTTCATTCTTCTTTATGGTTGAGTAATTCCGTGTGTGTGTGTGTATCACATCTTTATTCATCTGCCATTGGATAATTAGGTTGCTTACACATTTTTGCTTTTTTAAGTAATGCTGCAGTAAACATAGGTGTACATATATCTGTTCAAATTAGTGTTTTCATATTCTTTGGGTAAATACCCAATAGTGAAATTACTGCATCATCTGTTCTATTTTCATTTTATTTCTTTGAGGGACCTCCATATTGTTTTCCACAGTGGCTGCACCAGTTTGCATTCCCACTAACAGTACAAGAGGGTTCCCTTTTTCTCCACATCCTCCTCAACACTTGTTGTTTTCTGTATTTTTTGTTAGTCATTCTGACAGGTGTGAGGTGGTATTTTGCTGCTGTTGTTGTTTTTAATATTTTATTTATTTATTTGACACAGAGAGAAAGAGAGATCAGAATTGGGAGGCAGAGAGAAAGGGGGAAGCAGGCTCCCTCCTGAGCGGGGAGCCGGATGCAGGGCTTGATCCCAGGACCCTGAGATCATGACCCGAGCTGAAGGCAGAGGCTTAACCCACTGAGCCACCCAGGTGCCCCTCATTGTGGTTTTGATTTGCATTTCCCTGATGATCCTGATGTTGAGCATCTTTTCATGTGTTGTCTTCTTTGGAGAAATGTCTGGTCTTGTCTTCTATTTGTAATTGGATTATTTGAGAGGTTTTTGGTAGTGTTGTATAAGTTATACATTTTACCTACTAACCCTTCATTGCCTGTGTCACTTGCCAATATATATTTCCATGCAGTGGATTGTCTTTTAGGTTTGTTGGTTCTTTTCTTTGCTGTGCAGAGCTTTTTATTTTGATATAGTCCTAATAGTTTATTTCTGCTTTTGTTTCCTTTGCCTCAGGAGACAGTATCTAGAAAAATGTTGCTATGGCTGATGTCAGAGAAATTACTGCCTGTGCTCTTTTAACAGGATTTTTTTGGTTTCAGGTCTCACATTTAGGTTCTTAATCCATTTTGAGTTTATTTTTGTGTATGGTGGAAGAAGTGGTCCTGTTTCATTCTTTCATATGTAGCTGTTGTCTTCCCAACACCGTTTGTTGAAGAGACTTTTTCCCATTGGATATTATTTCCTGCTTTGTCGAAGATTAATTGACCATCAGTCATGGGTTTATTTCTGTGTGTTCTTTTCTGCTGTTCAGATCTATGTGTCTGCCTTTTGTGCTAGTACAGTGCTATTTGTTTGTTTATTTATTTATTTATTTGACAGAGAGAGAGAGAGAGAGAGACAGAGATCACAAGTAGATGGAGAGGCAGGCAAAGAGAGAGGAGGAAGCCAGCTCCCTGCTGAGCAGAGAGCCCGATGTGGGGCTCCATCCCAGGACCTTGGGATCATGACCTGAGCCACCCAGGCGCCCCTACAGTGCTGTTCTGATTACTACAGCTTTGTAGTATATCTTGAAATCTGGGATTGTGATACCTCGATTTTTGTTCTTTCTTAAGATTGCTTTGGCTATTTCTGGGTGTTTTGTGTGTGTGTGTGTGTGTGTGTGGTGTGTAGTTCCATACAGATTTTAGGATTATTTGTTCTAGTTCTATGAAAAAGGCTATTGGTGTTTTTGTAGGGATTGCATTAAATCTGTAAATTCCTTTGGGTAGTATGGACATTTTAACAATAAATATTCTTCTGAAAAATGAGCATGGAATATCTTCCCATTTGTTTGCATCATCTCCAGTTTTTTTCATCAGTGTTTTATGGTTTTCGAAGAACAGGTGTTTTACCTCCTTGGTTTAGTTTATTCCTTGGTTTTATTAATTTTTAGGCAATTGTAAATGGGATTGTTTTCTTAATTTGTTTCTGCTACTTTGTTATTAGCGTGTAGAAATGCAATGGATTTCTCTATATTGATTTTATATCCTGTGATCATACTGCATTTATTTATCAGTACTATAAGCTTTTTGTTTTTGTTTTGTTGTTTTGGTGGAGTCTTTAGGGTTTTCTTTATATAGCCTCATGTCATCTGCAAGTTGTGCAAGTTTTACGTCTTCCTTACCCATTTGGATGCCTGTTATTTCTTGTCTGGTGGCTAGGACTTCCAGTATCATGTTGAGTAAAAGTGATGAGGATGATCATCCATATTTTTGATCTTAGGGGGAAAGCTTTCAGTTTTTCACCATTAAGTATGATGTAAGCTGTGGGTTTTTCATATATGGCCTTTATTATGTTGAGGTATGTTCCCTCTAAACCTGCATTGATCAGGGTTTTTATCATGAATGGATGTCATTCTTTGTTAAATGCTTTATTTCCACCTATTGAAATGAACATGATTTTTGTGCTTTCTCTTATTGGAGGGAATATTATGTTGAATGATTTGCAAATACTGAACCATCTTTGCAGCCCAGGAATAAATCCCACTTCATTGTTGTGAATGATTTTTATAATGTATTGTTGGATTTGGTTTGCTAATAGATTTTTTACAAAGCTGCAGAAATCATGACTGATGGTCTGGTATGATAATAGATGCTGTCTGAGAGCCCAGAAAAAGACCCATATAAATATAGTTAACTGATTTTTGTCAAAGAAACAAAGACAACGCAATGAAGCAAATGCTGTATTTTTTTGAGGGTTTTTGCATCTATATTCATTAGAAATGCTGGTAGCCCCCCCCCTTTTTTGTGGTGTCTTTATTTGGTTTTGGTATCAGGGTAATCTTGGGCTCATAAATGAATTTGGAAGCTTCCTTCCTCTTTTATTTTTTGGAATAGTTTGAGAAGAATAGTTATTTACTCTCCTTTATTATTTTATTTTTTTTCATACATGAGCTATTTATTGGGTAGAAAATCCAAAAGAGTTGACAAAAGCACTTGTGAAAATCATAATTTAGCAAATTTGCAAGACAAAATTTTAATATACAAAATGCAACCCTGCCCTATGCCATCAGTGAACAGTGTAATCTGAAATGGAAAACACAATATCATTTACATTAGCCCAATGGAAAAAAAAGAAAAAGGAAGAGAAAATTGTTAGGTACAAATGTAATAAGATATGTACCAGATCTTCTACATAAAATGCTAAAAAATTCAAATGAATACAGTTATAACCGAATAAATGATTAGATGTAACATATTCGTAGATAGAAAAACTTAATGTTGTGAAGATGTTGGTTCTACTTATTTCAACTTAAAGATTTAATGAAATGCCAATCAAAATGCCACCAAGTTATTTTGTGGATGCCAACAAAGTGATTATAAAACTTATGTGGGAGAAAAAAGACCTAGATAGCCAACACTATATTGAAAAGGAAGAAAGTTGAAAGATGATCTCCAAATGCGAGACTTTTTACAAAGCTGCAGAAATCATGACTGACGGTCTGGTGTGACAGTAGATGCTGTCTAAGAGCCCAGAAAAAGACCCATATAAATGTAGTTAACTGATTTTTGTCAAAGAAACAAAGACAACACAATGAAGCAAACACTGTATTTTC
The DNA here is from genome assembly GCF_902655055.1 of Lutra lutra. NCBI lineage: Eukaryota > Metazoa > Chordata > Mammalia > Carnivora > Mustelidae > Lutra > Lutra lutra. The sequence goes on along the minus strand of NC_062290.1, from coordinate 3,723,211 downwards.
TTTCTTTCTTTCTTTCTTTTTTTTTGGTGAGGATTTTAAAAAATTTTTTATTGTGATATGTTAATCACCATAAAATACATCATTAGTTTGTTTTTTTTTTTAAGATTTTATTTATTTATTTGACAGACAGAGATCACAAGTAGGCAGAGAGGCAGGCAGAGAGAGAGGAGGAAGCAGGCTCCCCACCGAGCAGAGAGCCCGATGTGGGGCTCGATCCCCGGATCCTGGGATCATGACCCAAGCAGAAGGCAGAGGCTTTAACCCGCGGAGCCACCCAGGCGCCCCACATCATTAGTTTTTGATGTAGTGTTCCATGATTCATTGTTTACATCAGCACCCAGTACTCCATGCAATACGTGCCCTCCTTAATACCCACCACCAGGTTCACCCATTTCCCCACTCCCTCCCCTCTAAAACTCTCAGTTTGTTTCTTGGAGTCTATAGTCTCTCGTGGTCCATCTCCCCCTCTGATTTTCCCCTTCACTTTTCCTTTCCTTCTCCTAATGTCCTCCATGTTATTCCTTATGTTCCACAAGTAAGTGAAACCATATGATAATTGACTTTCTCTTCTTGACTGACTTCACTCAGAATAATCTCCTTCAGTTTCGTCCATGTTGATGCAAAAGCTGGGTATACATCCTTTCTGATGGCTGAGTAATATTCCATTGTGTATATGGACCACATCATCTTTATCCATTTGTCTGTTGAAGGGCATCCTCGGCTCTTTCCACAGTGTGGCTGTTGTGGACACTGCCACTATGAACACTGGGGTACAGATGGCCTTTCTTCTCATTGCATCTGTGTCTTTGGGGTAAATACCCAGTGCAATTGCTGGATCATAGGGTAGCTCTAGTTTTAACTTTTTGAGGAATCTCCACACTGTTTTCCAAAGTGGCTGCACCAACTCACGTTCCCACCAACAATGTAAGAGGGTTCCCCTTTTCCACATCCTCTCCAACATTTGTTGTTTCTTGTTAATTTTGGCCATTCTAACTGGTATAAGGTGGTATCTCAATGTGGGTTGTTTTTTTTTTTAAGATTTTATTTATTTGACAGACAGATCACAAGTAGGCAGAGAGGCAGGCAGAAAGAGAGGGGGAAGCAGGCTCCCTGCTGAGCAGAGAGCCTAATGCAGGGCTCGATCCCAGGACCCTGGGATTATGACCTTAGCCGAAGGCAGAGGCTTAACCCACTGGGCCACTCAGGTGCCGCCTCAATGTGGTTTTGATTTGGATTTCCCTGTTGGCTAATGATGATGAACATTTTTTCATGTGTCTGTTAGCCATTTGTATGTCTTCATTGGAGAAATGTCTGTTCACGTCTTCTCATTTTTTGACTTGATTATCTGTTTTGGGGGTGTTGAGTTTGAGAAGTTCTTTATAGATCCTGGATATCAGCCCTTTGTAGTGCCATTTGCGAATATCTTCTCCCATTCTGTGGGTTGCCTCTTTGTTTTGTTGACTGTTTCCTTTGCTGTGCAAAAGCTTTTTATCTTGATGAAGTCCCAATAGTTCATTTTTGCTTTTGTTTCCCTTGTCTTTAGAGACGCATCTTGAAAGAAGTTGCTGTGGCTGATGTCAAAGAGGTTACTGCCTATTCTCTAGGATTTTGACGGATTCCTGTCTCACGAGGTCTTTCATCCATTTAGAGTTTATCTTTGTGTGTGGTGTAAAAGAATGGTTGAGTTTCATTTTTCTATACATAGCTGTCCAATTTTCCCAGCACCATTTATTGAAGAGACTGTCTTTTTTACATTGGATACTTTCTTTTGCTTTATCGAAGATTATTTGACCATAGAATTGAGGGTCCGTATCTGGGCTCTCTACTCTGTTCTGTTGGTCTGTGTGTCTGTTTTTGTGCCAATACCATTCTGTCTTGGTGATCACAGCTTTGTAATATAGCTGGAAATCAGGCAATGTGATGCCCCTAGTTTTGTTTCTCTTTTTCAACATTTCCTTGGTGATTGAGGGTCTTTTCTGGTTCCATACACATGTTAGGATTGTTTGTTCCAGCACCTTGAAAAATGCTGGTGGCATTTTGATCAGGATGGTGTTGAAAGTATAGATTGCCCTGGGCAGCATAGACATTTTATCAATGTTTATTCTTCCAATCCATGAGCGTGGAATGCTTTTCCATCTTTATGTGTCTTCTTCAGTTTCTTTCATGAGTGTTCTGTAGTTCCTCGAGTATAGATTCTTTACCTCTTTGGTTAGGTTTATTCCAAGGTATCATGGTTTTTGGTGCTATCGTAAGTGGAATCGGTTCTCTGATTTCCCTTTCTATAGTTTCATTGTTAATGTATAAGGAAGCAAATGATTTCTGTGCATTGTTTTTGTATCCTGCCACATTACTGAATTGCTGTATAAGTTCTAGTAATTTGAGGGTGAGTCTTGGGTTTTCCACATAATGTATCATGTCATCTGTGAAGAGAAAGAGTTTGACTTCTTCTTTGCCAGTCTGAATACCTTTTCATTTCTTTTTGTTGTCTGATTGCTGTTGTATGACTTCCAGTGCTATGTTGAACAATAGTGGCGAGAGTGGGCATCCTTGTCGTGTTCTTGATCTCAATGGGAGAAGTCTGTGGATTTTTCATAGATGGATTTTATGAAGTTGAGGAATGTTCCCTCTATCCCTGTACTCTGAAGAGTTTTAATCAGAAAAACATGCTGTATTTTGTCAAACGCTTTTTCTGCATCAATTGAGAGGACTGTATGGTTCTTCTCTGTTCTCTTATTGATTTGTTCTATCACATTTATTTGTGAAAGTTGAACCACACTTGCATCCTAGGGATAAATCCCATCTGGTCATGGTGGATAATCATTTTAATGTACTGTTGGATCCTATTAGCTAGGATCTTGTTGAGAATCTTGGCATCCATATTCATCAGGGATATTGGTCTGAAATGATCCTTTTTGATGGGGTATTTGCCTGGTTTGGGGATCAGGGTAATGCTGGCTTCATAGAAAGAGTCTGGAAGTTTTCCTTCTGTTTCCATTTTTTGAAACAGCTTCAGGAGAAGAGGTATTATTTCTTCTTTGAATGTTTGATAGAATTCCCCCAGGGAATCCATCAGGTCTTGGACTCTTGTTTTTTGGGAGGCTTTTTGGTTTTGTTTTAAAATCACTGCTTCGATCTCATTACTGGTTAATGGTCTATTCAGGTTGCCAGTTTCTTCCCATTTCAGTCTTGGAAGTTTATAGGTTTCCAGGAATGCATCCATTTCTTTCAGTTTGCTTAACTTATTGGCATACAGTTGTTGATAATAATTTCTAATTATTGTTTCTGTTCCCTTGGGGTTAGTCATGATCTCTCCCCTTTCATTCATAATTTCATTAATTTGGGTCCTTTCTCTTTTCTTTTGGATTAGTCTGGCCAGTGGTTTATCGATCTTACTAATTCTTTCAAAGAATTAGCTTCTAGTTTTGTTGATGCATTCTCCTGTACTCTGGTTTCTAACTCACTGATCTCTCCTCTCCTCTTAATTATTTCCCTTCTTGTGCATGGGGTTGACTTAATTTGTTGTTGATTCTCCAGTTCTTTAAGGTGTAAAGAGAGTTTGTGTATTCAGGAATTTTTTTTTTTTTTTTTTTTTTTTTTTGAGTGAGGCTTGGATGGCTATGTATTTCCCCCATAGGACCACCTTTGCCATATTCCATAGGTTTTGGACCGATGTATCTTCATCTCATTGGTTTCCATGAATTGTTCAAGTTCTTTGATTTCCTGGCTGACCCAAACATTCTTGAGCAGGATGGTCTTTAGCTTCCAAGTGTTTGAATTTCTTCCAAACTTCTTCTTGTGATTGAATTTCAGTTTCAAAGCATTGTGGTCTGAGAATATTCAGGGAATAATCTGAATCTTTTGGTATTGGTTGAGACCTGATTTGTGACCCCATATGTGGTCTATTCTGGAGAAAGTTCTATGTGCACTCGAGAAGAATGACTATTCTATTGTTTTAGGGTGGAATGTTCTGTATATATTTATGAGGTCCATCTGGTCCAGTGTGTCATTCAAAGCTCTTGGGGGTTTTTTTTGTTGATTTTCTGCTTAGATGATCTGTCTGTCGCTGAGAGTGGCGTGTTAAGATCTCCTACAATTAACGTATTCTTATCAATATGTTTCTTTATTTTGATTAACAGTTGGCTTATGTAGTTGGCTGCTTCCATGTTTGGGGCATAAATATTCACAACTGTTGGATCTTCTTGGTGGATAGACCCTTTAAGAATTATGTAGTGTCTGGGGCGCCTGGGTGGCTCAGTGGGTTAAGCCGCTGCCTTCGGCTCAGGTCATGATCTCAGGGTCCTGGGATCGAGTCCCGCATCGGGCTCTCTGCTCAGCAGGGAGCCTGCTTCCCTCTCTCTCTCTCTCTGCCTGCCTCTCTGTCTACTTGTGATCTCTCTCTGTCAAATAAATAAATAAAATCTTAAAAAAAAAAAAAGAATTATGTAGTGTCTTTCTGTATCTCTGACTACAGTCTTTAGCTTAAAATCTAATTTGTCTGATATGAGAATTGCTATCCCAGCTTTCTTTTGAGGCCCATTGGCATGAAAGATGGTTCTCCATTCCTTCACTTTCAGTCTGGATGTATCTTTAGGTTCAAAATGCTTCTCTCGTAGATAGCATATGGATTGGTCCTGTTTTTTTGTTTTTTTTTTTAAAGATTTTTTTTATTTATTTGACAGACAGAGATCACAAGTAGGCAGAGAGACAGGCAGAGAGAGGAAGGGAAGCAGGCTCTCCGCTGAGCAGGGAGCCCGATGTGGGGCTCGATCCCAAGACCCTGGGAACATGACCTGAGCCGAAGGCAGAGGCTTTAACCCACTGAGCCACCCAGGCACCCAAGCTATATGTTTCAAGGAATTTGTCCAGTTCTTCTGGGTTGTCCAATTTGTTGGCAAATGATTTTTCAAAATATTCTCTTTTAATCCTTTGTATTTCTGTATTGTCAGTTGTGCTTTCTCTCCTCTCTCATTTCTGATTTTTGTTTGAGTCTGCTCTTTTTTTTTTTTGACCAGTCTACTTTTTATCAATTTTATTTTTTTCTCCCCAAAGGAACCAGATGCTGGTTTCATTGATCTGTCCTATTGAGTTTTTATTTGGCTTGGTTTTGTAGCTTCTGTTTTATTTATTTCTGCTGTAATATTTATTATTTCTTTCCTTCTACTGGCTTTGGGTTTTGTTCTTTTTCTATCTCCTTTAGGTGTAAGGTTAGGTTATTCATTTGAGATTTTTCTTGATTCTTGGGGTTGGCCTATATTGCTGTATAATTCCTTCTCAGAACCACCTTTGCTGTATCCCAAAGTTTTGGACCATTGTATTTTTCCCATTTGTTTTTTTACTTCCTCTTTGATTTCCTGTTGGACCCATTCATTATTTAGCAGCATGTTATTTAACTAACATGTATTTGTACTCTTTCCAGATTTTCTTCTTGTGGCTGATTTCTAGTTTCATAGCATTGTGGTCCTAAAAGATGCATGGTATGATTTTGATCTTCTTGAATTTGTTGCGAGTTGTTTTGTGGCCTACCATGTGATCTCTTTTAGAGACTGTTCTATGTGCACTTGAAAAGGATTTGTATTGTTTTAGGATGAAATGTTCTGAATATATCCGTTAGATCCATCTGGCCAAATGTGTCATTCAAAGCCACTGATTCCTTGTTGATTTCTGTTTGGTTGATCTATCTATTGATGTAGGTGGGCTGTTAAGGTCCTGTACTATTATTACTATTATTTCCTTTATGTTTATCATTAGGTGTTTTATGTATTTGGGTGCTCCTGTGTTGGGTCACAAATATTTACAATTGTTATATCTTTGTGTTGGATTGTTCCCTTTATGATTATATAGTGTCCTTTTTTGTGTCTTGAAATATAGTCTGTTTTACAGTCTATTTTGTCCAATTTATATATTGTTACTCTGGCTCTCTTATCACTTCCATTTACATGATAAGTGCCTTTCCATCCCTTAACTTTCACTCTGCATGTGTCTTTGGGTCTGAAATGAGGCTCTTGTCGACAACATATAGATGGGTTTTGCTTTTTTATCCATAATGCCACCATGTGTCTTTTGATTGTTACATTCGGTACATTTACATTTAAGGTGTTTAATACTAGGTATGTGTTTATTACTGTTTTGTTACTTCTTTTCCAGTTGTTTTTGTAGTTCTTGTCTGTTCCTTTTTTCTTTTTGTCTCTTAGAGTTTGCTGGCTTTCTTTAGAGATAAACTTGCATTACTCTCTTTGTTTTTTGGCTTATCTGTTATTGGCTCTTCATTTGTGATTACCATTAGGTTTATGTATAATATCTTATGTATATAGCAGTTTTATTATGTTTATGGTCACTTAAGTTTGAACCGATTCTTTTTTCCTCTCCCTGCCATGTTTTAGATATATGGTGACATACTTTACATCTTTTTATTTTGTGAATTCTTTGACTAATGTTTTTTAAAGAATTTATTTTTATTTATTTGAGAGAGAGTGTATCAGTGTGGGGAGGAGCAGAGGGAGAGGAACAGGCAGATTCTGCATTGAGTGCATAATCATAATCATAATCTCATAATCAAGTCATAATCTCATGACCCTGAGATTATGAGCTTCGTCCAAATCAAGAGTTGGTCACTCGATGAGTCACCCAGGCCCTCTCCCTTGACTGATATTTATAAATATACCTAATTTTACTGCTTTTGTGCTTCCTACTTTTCTCACTCATGCTTATGGTCTTTTGTTTCCACTCATAAAGTCCCCTTTAATGTTTCTTGTGGGCCGGTTTAGTGGTCATGCATTTCTTTAACTTTTGTTTGTCTGTTAAACTCTTTATTGCTCCTTTTATTCTGAATGATAGTCTTGCCAGATAGAGTATTCTTAGTTGCACATTTTTTTCCTTTTAGCACTTTGAACATATCATGCCACTCTCTCTGGCCTGCAGAGTTTCTGCTAAAAAATCAGCTGATAGCCCTATGGGGTTTCCTTATGTGTAACTGTTTTCTTTTCTCTTGATGCTTTTAAAATTCTCTCTTATTCACTTCTTTTTGCTGTTTCAGTTACTATGTGTTTTAGTGTGGATCTCCTTACGTTTATTTTGTGGGAGACTCTCTGTACCTCCTGGGTCTGGATTCCTTTCGTCCCCCAGATTCAGGAAGTTCTCAGCCATTGTTTCTTCAAATAAATTTTATGCTCCCTTTTCTCTCTTTTCTTCTGGGATCCCTATAATGCAAATGTTACTACTCTTGATGGTGTTCCTGAGTTTTCTAAGTCTGTTTTCACTTTTCATTACTATTTTTTCTCCTTCCTTTTGAGCTTGCTTTCCATTCCTGTCCTCCATGTCATTGACTTATTCTTCTGCTTGTTCTAGACTACTATTTATTCTCTCTGGTGTATTTTTAATTTCAGTTATTAAGTTCTTCATCTCTAATTAGTTCTTTTTTGTTTTCTATCTCTTTATCAAGGGTCTCACTGAAGTCCTCCACTCCTTTCTCAAGTTCAGTGAGTATCTTTATGTCCATTACTTTAAATTCTTTCTGAGGCATATTATCACTGCTTTGTTAGCTCTTTTGCTGTGATTTTGTTCTGTTCTTTCATGTGGGATATATTCCTCTGATTCTTCATTTTGTCTAATTCTGTGTCTGTTTCTGTGTGTTGGGAAAGTTAGCTATGTTTTCTGCTCTTGAAAGTCATGGCCTTATCTCTTTTTTTTTTAAGATTTTATTTATTTGACACAGAGTGGGGAGAGAGAGAGAAAGAGAGAGAGAGCGAGAGCGCACAAGCAGTGGGAGCAACAGAGGGAGAGGGAGAAGCAAGCTCTCCACTGAGCAGGGGGCCTAATGCAGGGCTCGATCCCAGGACACTGGGATCATGACCTGAGCTGAAGTCAGACACTTAACCGACTGAGCCACTGAGGTGCCCCAGCAATTGATTTTTGTATATTAATCTTGTATCTGCAGCCTTGATTTACTCACTTGTTAGTGCCAGAAATTTATTGATTCTTTGGTATTTTCTAAATAATTAGGTCATTTGCAAAGTTATTATTGCTTCTTCCTACCCAGTGTGTGTATCTTTTATTTCTTCTTTTGTCTTCTTATATTAACTAGTACTTCCAGTGTGAAATTCATAGGAGAGGTGAGAAGGGGACACCCTTGCTTTGTTCCTGTTCTTCAGGGACAGCATCTGCTTTCTCAGCACTAAGCAGTGTATATGAGTGGTGGCTTTTCCACTCTTTTTTTAAGCCCAGCCACAGTTACCTGCTGAGGCCATCAGCACAGCCTGTTCTTAACCTGAGCCTGAAAAAATTAATGTCACTTCTTTACTGGTCTCTAACATCCAACCAGTGTTCATATTTCCTGGATTGCTCAAAACTGCTAAAACACATTGCCTTTGGTTGCTGGGTCTTGAAAGTCCTTTCTGTAAGAGCTCTCTCTCTCTTTTCATGCTGTTAACTTGTTGAAAGCTTCACATTTTGAAAAGATTACACACATGTCAATTCACCCCTCAGTATTTCCACCATTTTTTTTTTAAGATTTTATTTATTTATTTGAGAGCGAGAGAGAAAGCACGAGAAGGGGGAAGACAGAGGGAGAAGCAGACTCCCTGCTCCACCCCAAGACTTCAGGATCATGACCTGAGCCAAAGGCAGTCGCTTAACCAACTGAGCCACCCAGGTGCCCACTTCACCATTTCTTAATAATGACTTGTTTTCCCCATATGCTGAATATCATGATCACAACTAACAGTGTTCACAATACTTCTCTAATGCCCAGTTCATTTTAAATTGTCCTTTGTAATCCCCAAAATGCTTTCTGGTACATTTGTGTGAAGCGTATAATCACATCTGAAGAATGGTTATCTAGTCTTTGCATTAAGGAAAGTCTCCCCTCTTAATAATTTCTTTGTGACATTGGCTTGTTGAAGTCCTGGGCCATTTGCTGACTGCCCCTTCTTAAATCTCAAGTCGCATTTAAAATCTTGGGAACTCAACCTTGGACATATAAATGGGGGGGCAGCCAGAATGATGGCACCCACCCTGCCTAACCTACCCCCCCCTTCCCCTGGTCTACATTCTCTGGAGACCCGTAGCATTCCTTCTGTTTGGATTTCCTGGGACTTGTCCTTTGGCTTCAGGGCAGATGTGGATGGTGAGTTTCTGTTTTCCCTATGATAGGTGATTTTGGCTCTCAGTGTGAGTGCTCTCCTATGGGTACTCTGAGGACCTTTCCTTCTTAATAGAATCCCCACAGTGAGAAAAGTCTTATCTACCTGCAGGGGGCTGAAGGCTTCAATTCTCAACTGGGGATTGGGACAGCCTGTTGCTGATCTGGCTCTAGGACCTTTTTCCCCCCACCTTTTTTTGGATACTGGTTAAGAATGAGCAGCTCTGATGACCCCTGCAACCTGCCTTCCTTATCTCTACTCACCCCTGCTGAACTGGGAGGCTAATGGAAGGGTACTTCTTCCAAGCGCCACTTCACCTCTGTTCTCTTTCCTCAGCTCTGCCTTGGAACTTGACTCTTCTCTAGGAAGAGCACTAAGCTGACCAGGAATATGGCCCCAGGGCTTCTGACAACCAGGGATCAGGTGAGTCCTAAAATTTTTTCCTAGCTCTTACAGGATGGACTCATTGTCTGCTTGTTCTGGAGCTGCCCTGGTGGTGTTAGGTCGTATTTAGCCCTGATTTTGGAGGTGTGGCGCATCTTACCCAGAGCCTTTTCTCAGACTCCTCTGTTCCATTCATGACTTACGCATTCACCAAGTAGTGAACTGTAATCAACACGGTTAAAATACAAATACAGGATATTCATGCTTATGTGCCCAGTGATTCCCAAGGCCTAAAAACGTGAAGGAAGGCTTCCAGGACAAAGCTCTTTGCAGAGCTGTCTGAGCTCCCCCTGATGGACTTGACAAATTGAAGAACTTCCAGTGGGAGTGTGACAGGAAGTCTAGTGCATCTCAGAAACCAGGTGACTGGCAGGCTGTCCCTGACCATTTGGAAAGATGGAGCAGCCAGTGGCCTTTGGTCACATCAGTTTTCTCTGTGTAGTGGTGAGGGTGTCTGCTTGTTACTTGGGGATACATTTAGTTTGGCTAGTCCTATGATTGATTGATTTATATTATATATCAATATATATATAAAAATTATATATAATTTTCTTTTTTTTTTTTAAGATTTTATTTATTTATTTATTTGACAGAGATCACAAGTAGGCAGAGAGGCAGGCAGAGAGAGAGGGGGAAGCAGGCTCCCCGCCGAGCAGAGAGCCCGATGCGGGGCTCGATCCCAGGACCCCGGGATCATGACCCGAGCCGAAGGCAGCGGCTTAACCCACTGAGCCACCCAGGCGCCCCATATAATTTTCTTTTTTTTAAAGAGTTTGTTTATTTTACTTGAGAGAGAATGTGAGCAAGAGAAAGCATAGAAGAAAGGGAGAAGCAGACTCCCTGCCGAGCAGAGAGCCCAACACGGGGCTTGCAGACAGATGTTTAACCAAATGAGCCACCCAGGAGACCCTGTACTTTATATTTAAATGAGTTTTCCACACTTAAAAATCGGAAGATTGTATCTGAAGGTCTGGATTGCCAGCTTCCCTGAGAATAGGTCATTCATCACTCTCCAGAATCCACACTCTTGGCAAATGACAAGTAGTTGAACCCAAACAGTGTCACTACAGTGTAGTCATACTCCCTTCCACCCCCTGGCCCCAAGGCCGAGGAGTCTAATTCACTCACTCATTACTGTTCTGGACCCTGAATTCTTTGCCTTCACCTGTTGTGAGCCTGGATGGACAGTTCAGCCAGAATCTGGAAAGCTAGGCTGAGGGTTGTGGGCTTGAACTTAGAGTAAGCTGGATTTTGAACGATTTTGAGATGGATTTCGCCATGTTGAAATCAAGGATTGGGAAATAAATAGTATAGTTGATTCTTGAACAACATGGATTTGAGCTGTGTAGGTTATTTATATGTGGATTTTTTTTTCAGTAAATACAGTGCAGTATTATAAATGTATTTTTTCTTTCTCATAAGTTTCTTAATAACTTTTTTCTCTAGCTTATTTTATTTTATGAGTATAGTATATAATACACATAACACAAAATGTATGTTCACTGACTGTTTATGTTATTAGTGAGGCTTTCAGTTAATTGTAGGCTATTCAGTTTTGGGGGGAGTCAGAAGTTATACACAGATTTTTGAATGTATGGTGGTTTGGCACCCCTCACCCCTGTGTTGATCAAAGATCAACTGTAACTGAGTTAATACTGTGTCCTAAAGGTTTTCTCTAAGATTAGGCAGTATTTGAAATTGGCACAATTGGATAAAATTAACATTTATTAACCACCTAAATAGATACCAGATGAGATTCTTTTGTCTTGGTTATATCAATTACACAAAGTACTGTCAGTTGTATTCAGTTTTTCATTGCCTATCATATCAGGTGTAGAATTTTTTGCAAAAGATCTGAACTTAATCTTAAATACTCGGCTCATACAGTGAATAGTTGCCTGTTACTGTACAAGTTAAAAATAAATGATTATCAGAACCACTGAGAGCTGCTTGCCCCTCAGTTGTCAAATATTTTATACCTTTGAGGGAGAATGTTTATGTAGCACATGCAATTCAGAATGTTACTTAAGGTAAGAGAGAAAACTTCTGTATGTTTCACTTTACCATTTATGATGTTAACAGAGAAGCATTCTTGGCCAAAATGGAAGGTAGCACTTGCTCACTTTTTCCTTCCCTACTCTGCCACTTCCTGTGGGATCCTTAGCACACCTTGAATCTCATCCTGTCTGTGACCAGTATCTCTCAATATACATTTTTTTCTTTTATTTATTTCCTTGTGAGAAATTGATGTGAGTGTTTAAGTGTCTGAAATGCTAAGTTTTTTAAGATGAAATTTCCATACCTGGAAGAGTGTCAGGCATGCAAACCTACTTGTTTCAGAAAGGGACCACAGTCCAAACTTTTTTTTTTTTTTTTTTTTAAGAGGAGGGGCAGAGGGCAAGAGAGAATCTTAAGTGGTTCCATGCCCAGCATGAAGCCTGATGTGGAGCTCAATCCCACAACCCTGACATGACCTGAGCTGAAATCAAGAGTTGGATGCTTAACCAGCTGAGCCACCCAGGCACCCAAAACAATCTTAACTTTTTTTGAAAAAAAAAAAAAAAAAAAAAAAAAAGAAGCATGAAGGGGTTTGTTTTTCTGTTTATTTGAGGCATAGAAATTACATATTTTAGGATTCTTTAAATTGCATTTCCATGTACTTTGGTATGTATCTGATCTGAATTACATAAAATCTTTTGACCTGTATTCTAAATGAATATATTGTTGGCCATATATACACATGGTATTTGGCCTTGTCTAAGGAGTTTGGCCTGATAGAAGAAATTGGAATATGCTTTAGGGTTGTGACATAGATCAGGGCTGGACCTACAGGTTGTTAACTAGTAAGAAATTAGCACTTTTTCATTGAATCTTAAGAAATTGTTTTGAATGTCTGCTGTGTGAGGGAGCCTTTAGTCAACAAACAATGATATCCACAGCACAGCCTCCATTCTTATAAAACTCCTAACTTATTTAGGTGTTTGTCACTGGAATTAAACATTTAAGAGTTCCTTTATTGAGGTATAATTCACATCCAATAAAATTCACTATTTCAAAATCTACAGTTTGTAGATTTTAGTATATTCACAAAAGTCGTGCAGTCCTCACCACTAATTCCATAATGTTTTTGTAACCCCCAAAGAAAGTTCACACCCATTAGGAGTCACTCCCTTTTCTTCCCTTTCCTAACCACTGGCAAGTGCTCATCTATTTTCTTTCTCCATAAATTTGTTTTTTCTGGGTATTTCATATAAATGAAACCATATAATATGTGGTTTTTGTATTTGTTTTCTTTCACTTAGCATAATATTTTCAAGGTCCATTCATGTTGTAGCCCGTATCAATAATATTTCATTTCTCTTCATGGTTGAATAACATTCTGTTGTTTTTTCATTCATCATTCATCAGTTGATGTACATTTCATTTATTCTTGTCATTGGAAATTAGGATCTTTGGTCTATGCACATATTTGAGGTTTTAATGATAAAACTGATCTAGTGACTACCCCAGTGTCAGATCTTTAAAGGTGAAGAAACCCAAGAATCCATCAAACTCCTAGAGGAGAATATAAGCAGTAACCTCTTCAACATCAGCCACAGCAATTTCTTTCAAGACACGTCTCTAAAGGCAAGAGAAACAAAAGCAAAAATGAACTTTTGGGACTTCATCAAGATAAAAAGCTTCTGCACAGCAAAGGAAATAGTCAACAAAACTAAGAGGCAACCCACGGAATGAGAGAATATATTTGCAAATGACATTTCAGATAAAGGGTTGATAGCCAAGATCTATAAAGAACTTCTCAAACTCAACAACCAAAAAAAAAAAAAAAAAAAATAAAGAATCCAGTCAAGAAATGGGCAGAAGACATACAAATGGCTAACAGACATGAAAAAATGTTCAGCATCACTACCCATCAGGGAAACACAGATCAAAACCACATTGAGATACCACCTTACACCACTTCGGATGGCTAAAATCAACAAAACAGGAAATAACAAATGTTGGTGAGGATGTAGTGAAAGGGGAACCCTCTTACATTGTTAGTGGGAATGCCAGCTGGTACAGCTACTCTGGAAAACAGTATGGAGTTTCCTCAAGAAGTTAACAATAGAGCTACCCTATGACCCAGCAATTGCACTACTGGATATTTATCCCAAAGATACAGAGGTAGTGAAAAGAAAGGGCATATGCACCCCAATGTTCATAGCAATAGTCCACAATAGCCAAACTGTGGAAGGAGCTGAGATGTCCTTCAACAGATAAATGGGAAAAGATGTGGTTCATATATATAATGGAATATTACTCAGCCACCAGAAAGGATGAATACCTGCTGTTTGCACTGACGTGGGTGGAACTGGAGGGAATTATGCTTAAGTGAAATAAGTCAACCAGAGAAAGACAATTATAATATGGTGTCACTCATGTGTGGAACATAAGGAATAGCATGGAGAACCACAGGGGAAGGGAGGGAAAACTGGGAAGAAATCAGAGAGGGAGACAAGTCATGAGCTACTCTTGACTCTGGGAAACAAACTGAGGGTTGTGGAAAGGGAGGTGGGTGGGGGGATGGGGTATCTGGGTGATGGGTATTAAGGAGGCAAGTTAAGTTATAATAAGCACTGGGTGTTATACACAACTAATGAATCGTTGGACACTACATCAAAAACTAATTATGGGGGTGCCTGGGTGGCTCAGTGGGTTAAGCCTCTGCCTTTGGCTCAGGTCATGATCTCAGGGTCCTGGGATCAAGCCCTGCATCGGGCTCTCTGCTGAGCAGGGAGCCTGCTTCCCCTCTCACTCTCTGCCTATTTATGATCTCTGTCAAATAAAATCTTAAAAGAAAAACCCAAAACTAATTATGTTACTATATACTGGCTAAGTGAAAAGAAGAAGAAGAAGAAGAAGAAAGAATAAGGAGAAAGAAGGAGGGAGAAGAAGGAAGGAAGAAAGAAGAAGAAGAAGAAGAAGAAAGAAACATTCACATTCAAATATATAACTTTTTACAGGTTAAAAACATTCACAGGTTTTCACTATCCCATCCCACTGTTTCTCAGTGATTGTGAAATTTAACTTTTCTCAATGTTTGAGAACCTTTTTTTTTTTTTTTAAGGTTTATTTATTTGGAGGGGGGAGAGAGCACCCAAGTAGGGGGAGGGACAGTGGGAGAGGGAGACTCTTAAGCAGACTCTCCACTGAGTGCAGAATCTGATGTGAGGCTCGATCCCACAATCCTCAGATCATGATCTGAGCTGAAATCAAGAGTGGGGATGCCCAACTGACTGAGCCACCCTGGTGCCCCTTGGTAACCTATGGTGGAAAATTTTGTTCATGAAATCAATTGTAGTCTGACAGTTCTTCTCACCAGAAAATATGCCAAATGAGAAGATATGAGTATTTTAAATTGTATAGGCTATAACTGTGTAGTAGAATGTGTTCTTTTGTCTGCTTTCAAAACGATCCATAGGATACTACAACACCTCTGCTTTCTATTCTACCACTAGCTACCTTTCCCTCCTGCCAGGTGCTTCTCCTTACCTACATCATGGACTTTTTCCTTCTCTTCCTCTGTTCATGGCATCTCCTACATGCACCTCCCTACATGCTTCATTTAGATTCTTAGCCCTCTACTCTTTTCTTGACTGTTCTGAATCTTAGCCATCTTTCAAATTTTAATTTTTTTGAGATATAATTCACAGACCATAATTCAGCCTGTGGATGAAATGATTAGATAAGAACTTTAAAGTCTCTTTTAACTATGCTCAATGTGGAAAAGGAGAATGTAGCAAATCAGATAAAATCAACTTCAAGACAAAGGGAAAGAAAACCATTCTGAATGATAAAAGAGTCACTTTAGCAGGAAGACATACCAGTATGTATGCATGTGTCGAATTAACAAAGCTTTAAAATACTTGACAGAATTAAAGGGAAAAAGGCAACTGTACTATTACAGGGAATTTAATCCCCACTGAGCAGCTGATAAGACAAGTAGGTAAAAAGTCAGTAGAGACATATATAATCTAAAGAAAACTAACAACTACATCATCTTGATCAATAGTTACAGAACACTACACTGTGCAACTGCAGAATACACATTTTTTTTTCAAATAGGTTTGGTGTGCTCAGCAAGATAGACCTAGTGAATTTGAAGGGATTTATAGAATACAGCTTATATTCTGTAACTCCAATTGAATTAGAAACCAATAATAAGATACCTAAGTAAATCTCAAGTATTTAGAAACTAACCAACACATTTCTTCACATTTTTCACTTCTCCTTACATCAAAGAAGAAATTGCACTGTGACATCAAAAGGGTGGAGGAAGGGAAATACGTGGCTCTGCACCTGCCACAAAGCAACTGATGAGCTGCTGAAATCTGCCAGAATTACATTTTGTCAAACTTGGGAACCTAGTCAAAAGTGGAAAATTTGGTGAAGAAAGAAGCTCCTACTTTGTGGCAGAAGAGTGCAGCAGCATTTTAAACTGCCTGCCTATTAACTATATCAAATATACACGAAGAGCTAAAGGAAGCCATAAACATGGAACTAAAGGAATTGGGCCAACAGTGTTTGAAGAGACAGAGAATATCAATGAAGAAATTATAAAAAGGAGCCATACAGAACTTCTGGAGCTGCAAAGTACAACTGAAGTGAAAAACTTGTTATGG
This sequence comes from Lutra lutra, assembly GCF_902655055.1. NCBI lineage: Eukaryota > Metazoa > Chordata > Mammalia > Carnivora > Mustelidae > Lutra > Lutra lutra. The sequence continues at coordinate 3,706,965 of NC_062290.1, read as the reverse complement.
GAGTTTAACAGCATATTTAGGCAGGCAAAATAGAGTCAGTGAATTTGAAAATACAAACTGAGATTATCCACTCTGAGGAGCAGAAAAAAAAAGAACATTGAAAAATGCACAGAACTTAAGAGACCTGTGAGACACCAACAGATGTACTTACATATACATAGTGGGAATTGCAGAGGGAAAGGAGAGGGATAGAAAACTTTAAGAAATATCCAGAAACTCCCCAAACTTGCTTTAAAAAATAGCCATAAAGATATACATCTAAGAAGCTTAGTAAACTCCAAGTAGGATAAACTCAGATCCATACCCAGACATGTAGTCAAAATTATCAAAATCCATACACCAAGATAGGATTTTGAAAGCAGCAAGAAGATATCTGTTACCTACTAGGAAGGGTTTTTCAGTAAGATTGAGAGCTGATTTCTCATTAGAAACCATGGAGACCACCAGTCAATAGTATAACATATTGAAGGTCTTGGAAGAAAGACTGTCAACTAAGATTTCTATATCCAGCAAATTATCATTCAAGAATGAAGGAGAGGGGCGCCTGGGTGGCTCAGTGGGTTAAAGCCTCTGCCTTCAGCTCAGGTTATGCTCTCAGGGTCCTGGGATCAAGCCCCACATCAGACTCTCTACTTAGCAGGGAGCCTACTCCCCCCTCCCCCCAATGCTGCCTGCTTCTCTGCCTACTTGTGATCTCTGTCTGTCAAATAAATAAATAAATCTTTAAAAGAAAAAAAAAAAGAATGCAGGAGAAATAAGAGGTTTCCAGATTTCAAAACAAAACAAAAAAAAACAAAAACCAGAGAGAGCTCATTAACAGTAGGCCTGCTCTACAAAAAATGCTTCAGGCAAAATGGAAGGACACAAGACAGTAACTAAACCATTAGAAAGAAAATTGAACACTGGAGCACTCAGCATGGAGTCTGCTTGAGGTTCTCTCCCTTTCCCATCCCTCCACTTAAATGCATGCTCTAAAATAAATCTTAAAGAACAAAAAAAAACTTAATGAGGTTTTGCACCCGTCAGATTAGGTTTTACCAGAAATAACAAGTGTCATGCACTGTTGGTGGTAATGAAAAGAGCCATTGTGGAAAATAGTCTGGAGACACCTCAAAAACATGAAAAGAGAACTACCATATGATCTATCAATATGGTAGTAGATGTCTCATCATCAGGAACCACATAAGTTAGAGGGAAGTGGTGTGATGTTCTTTAGGTGCTGGAAGAAAGGAATTGTCAACCCCAAGTCCTATACCAAATGAAATATCTTTCAGAAATGAAGGGAAAATCAGGACATTTTTCAGATGGAGGAAAACAGAATTTGTCTCTAGGAGCATGGATAGAGGCAATTTTAGAAACAAAAAGGAAACAATAAAAGAGGGAAACTTGGAGCATCTGTGTACAGAAAACAGATAACAGGCTTCAGACTGTTATTCTTGGGAAATCCAAATCCTGCTTGCAAGATTATCCTTTGGCTGGCATTGGGATCTTGCATTTCTGGGGGGTTAGCACCATTCTCAGAATTGGTAGGAAGGGTTGACTATGCCTAAAACTATGCAAACTGTTGGGTTTATGCTGAAAGAGCCTGGGACCAGTCCCTACTAAAAAAGTTGGGCAGTGAGCCTCTAATGGGCTTCCTTGTTAGTGTTTAACACATGTTGTCACAGGTCCTTGGTGGTGGAGTTAAGTGGGTCATGTATTACTCCACTGGGAGAGTATTCTTGGATGCTTGTTCCTGGTTTCCTTTAGACGACGTCTTTTGTACCATTTCTCTCTGGTGATTTTGCTTCGTATCCCTTTGTTTGTAGCCATGTGTACAATCATATGATGAGTCTTGCAAATCCTAGTGAACATCAAACCTGGGGGTGGTCTTGGGGACCCCTGACACCAACAGGAAGAAAGGAAACAGGAAAAATATGGGTAAATATAGGAGGCACTCCTCTTGCACATGAATTTTCTAAACTAATTTTGATGGTTGGTGCAAAAATTATTATATAGTCTGATGTGATTCTAAAGATAGAGAGGAAATACTTAAGATTACCAGAAGGGCAAGAGGATTTAATGGGAGGTAAAAGTTTCTATACTTCCTTAAACTGGAAAATGAAGATACCAGTAGACTGCTTAGTTATATGTATATAATGTAGCTCCTAGAATAGCTACTAGAAATGTTATATAAAAAACACACAGCACTGGAGAAATCAAAATAGAATTCTTAAAAAAAAAAAAAAAAGTTCAAGTAACCCAAAAGAAGTCAGTAAAAAGAAAACAAAGCAAAAAGAATAAAATGATCTAAATACACCAGCCAAAAGAGGGACTGGCATAGTAGAGTAAGAAATAGCAGCAATGACAACAACAAACCCTATATTTTGTCTAAATGAAACTTCAAACATTATAACATAAGCAAGTTAAAAGGATAAAAAAAATCATGCAAACGTTAACCAAAGGAAAGCTGGAGTGGCTTTATATTAAATCAAGTAAGGTAGACTTCAGAGCAAGGAAAGTTACCAGACACAGGGTGATAAATGGTCAATTCCGGGAAGACCATGATCCTTAATATGTATGCATCACATAACAGCTTCACCATATTTGAAGAGAAAACTGAAAGAAGAAATAGACAAATCAACGATTGGGAGACTTTAACACCCTTCTCTCAATGATGGAAATAGTGGACCCCAAATCAGTTAAGAGTTTTTGTCAATACAATCAACCAAGAGAATGTAATCTCTACAGAACACGTCACCCAACAATAGTAGAATACATATTCTTTTCAGATGCCCACAAAAACATACTAAGATAGACATATCCTGAGCCATAAAACAACACATAAGACACAAGAATTTGTTTATCTTAACAAAAGTAGAAACTGATAACAATGTGTGTTTTCTGACAACAGAATCAAACTTGAAATCAGTAAGAGAAAGTTGACAGAAAAGCCTCTAAGCACTTACAAAAATAAACTACACACTTATAAGTTATCCATGCATCAAAAATGAATTTCAAGAGAAATAAAAATATACATGGAAGAGAATGGAGAAGAAAATACAGTATATCAAAGTATCTGGAATACAGCTGAAGCAGTCCTGAGAGGAAGACCTGTAGCACTGAATATGTATGTTAGAAAAGAGTAAGAGTCTCAGGGGCGCCTGGGTGGCTCAGTGGGTTAAGCCGCTGCCTTCGGCTCAGGTCATGATCTCAGGGTCCTGGGATCGAGTCCCGCATCGGGCTCTCTGCTCAGCAGGGAGCCTGCTTCCCTCTCTCTCTCTCTCTCTCTCTCTCTCTGCCTGCCTCTCTACTTGTGATCTCTCTCTGTCAAATAAACAAATAAAATCTTTAAAAAAAAAAAAAGAGTAAGAGTCTCAAGTCATTAAGCCTCTACCTCAGGAACCTAGAAAAATAGGAGCAAAGTAAACTCAGAGCAAAACAAATAGAAGGAAATAATAGTGTTAAAGGCAGAAATCAGCTGCTCTTCTGGAAACAGTGACATTGAAACAACCTCTAGCAAGACTAAGAAGAAAAAAAAAAGAGTAGACACAAATCATCATATCAAGAAAGAAACAAAGGGTCACCTGGGTGGCTCAGTCAGTTAAGCAGGTCATGATCTCTGAGTCCGAGGATCTAGTCCCACATCGGGCTCCTGGCTCAGCAGGAAGTCTCCTCTGGCCCTCCCAAATCAATGCTCGCTCGCTCTCTCTCTCTCTCAAATAAATAAAATCTTAGAAAATAAAGAAACAAAGTTTATCTCTACATACTCTGAAGCCACCAAAAGAATATCCACCCATATACTTTGCAACTTAGCTAAAATGAACTGCTTCCATGAAAAACTACCAAAACCCACCCAATATGGAGTAATTAGAACAGCTCTGTAACTATTAAGGAAGTCTAATTTGCAATCTAAAAATTCCTACAGAAGAACTCTATGGGCCCAGATGTTTTTACTGTGGAATTCTGCCAGATCTTTAAAGAACATTTAACACAAGTGCTACATGACTTCTTCCAGAAAATAGAAGAGGAAACACTTAATAATTCACTCTACGGAGCACATATTACATTGATACCAAAATAATTACATGTTATTACCAAGCACAGTTTACTTTAGGAATGTAAGACTAGTTCCATATTTGAAACTTAGTGTAATCCACCATATTAATAAACTAAAAAGAAAAACCACATGATTGTATCAGTTGATGCAGTAAAATCATTTATTTGACAGAATTCAACAATAACCATAGTGGGAAAAAAAATTCTTGAATGCAGGAGAACTCCTCTACTTCAGTAGGGACATCTACCAAAAAATCTATATCTAACTTTTTTTCTTTCCTCAGTGGGGCTTTTCTTGGCCATTTACCTTTTTTTTTTTTTTTTAATTGCTGAGGTATACATAATATAAAATTTACTGTTTTAACCAATTTTAAATGTACAGGTCAGTGGTATTAAGTATATTCACACTGTTGTAAAACCATCCCTCATCTCCAGGTCCAGCACTGCTTCATCTTCCCAAACTGAAATTCTGTCCATTAAAAACTGACTCATTCCCCATTCCTCCCAGATGTTGGTAACCTCTTTTTTACTTTGTCGCTAAGGTTTGCCCATTCTGTGTACCTGCTGTAAGTGAAATCAAACACTTTTTGTCCTGTGACTGGCATATTTCATTTAGCATAATGTTTTCAAGGCTAATCCTTGATGTTGAATGTATCAGAATTTCCTTGCTTTTTAAGGCTGAATATATGTCATTGTATGCATATGCCATATTTTGTTTATCTGTTGATGGACATTTGAGCTATTGTGAATAATGCCATCAGAGACTTTGGTGTACAAGTATAGAGTGGTAGATAGCTAAGAGTGGAATTGCTGGATTGTAGGGTCCATTATACATTTACTGTATGAGTAATACAACAAAAAGCTGGATTTTTCCACAGAAACCACACCATTTTACATTTCCTATAAGAAATGCACAAAGGTTCCATTGTCTCCCCACACCCTGCCAGAACTTATTCTTTCCCTTTTCTTTGGTAATAGCTATCCCAGCGAGTATGGCATGGTATCTCATTGTGGAATAGTATTCTTAATGCTGTGAGACATAACACTTTCCTCCTTATGTCAAGAATAAGGCAAAGCTGTCTGCTTTCACCACTCTTTATTATGCTATTAGTACTGTAATAAAGCAAGAAGAGGAAAGAAAACGCATACAGATTTATATAAGGGAAGAAATAAATCTGGCCCTATATGCAGATGCCATGCTTGTCTATGTAGAAAATCTCAAGGAATCTAGGAGGAAAAAAAAAAAAAAACATAGAACTAAGTGAGTTCAGTCATGCTGCAGGATTTAAGGTAAACAGAAAATTGTACTTTTATTTCCTAGCAATGAACTTAGTGTCACTGAAATTAAAAATGTAATAGCATTAGAAGTTTGTAGGTATCAATCTAACAAAGCATGCATGGCTTTGTATGCTGAAAACCACAAAATGCTGATGAAAGAAAAGAAAGAACATCTCAGTAAATGGAGAGACATACCATATTCATGGATTTGAAGAGTCAATGTAGTAAAGATATTAGGTCTCCTCAAATTAATATAAAGGCTCATGCAAATCTTGTCAAAATTCCAACGAGGTTCTTTGTTTTGTTTTGTAGATACAGATCAGGGTTCTAAAATTTATAGGGAAAGGATATATCTTAGAATAGCTAAAATAACCTTTAAAATGAAGAATAAGGTGGGAGGAATGAGGCTAGCTGATTTCAAGACTTAAACTACAGCCAATCAAAGCTGTGTTTTTGACAACATCACAGACATAAGATCAAGAGAAGAAAGGAGAGGACCCCTAATTGACCTATGAGCAATGTGAGAAGAAGGTTAATAGTCTTGAACACGTGGCACTAAGAGTTTGGGTTAAAAGCGGGATCTCTGAAACTCACCAGGGTGCCCCACACCAGCATTCTTCCTGATTTGGCCCTGGTTAGTGGCTTAGGTTGACTAGTGCATGTGGCTGGCTTCTGGGTGAGCAGGAATGTGTTTGTGTTACAGGCATTAATGGCCTTCAGGGATGTGGCTGTGGCCTTCACCCAGAAGGAGTGGAAGTTACTGAGTCCTGCTCAGAGGACCCTGTACCGGGATGTAATGCTGGAGAACTACAGTCACTTGGTATCACTGGGTAAGGACAGCTTGTCTCAGGTCTCAGACTGCCTGTGAGCATCTTAAGATTTTATGTAACAGCTGCCATGCTTTTGGCTCAGAAAGGAAAATTGTATTTTCCCTGTACCCACACAGGATGTCTGGGAGTGTATGGTCTGACACTGAATTGCCAGGCCTCTTCCGGGGCTGGGCCCCTCCTCCACAGTGATTTTCCTTCAGATCTGGGAATACCAGTATTCACTTAACCACAGTGTACTGCCTTTAGATCCAGGATTCCCCCCTCCCTTTACTCATCCTTTCTCAGCACTCAGAGAGCCTTTGCACACCTCCCCGTGCTTCCCTGGCTCCTTTTGGGTTACTGCATTTGCCTGTTGACTGAGTTCTGCCATAGCCTCTTAAGCCTCTAACCTAGGGTCACCTTGGTTTCTTTCCCTGTGAGTAGGAATTGCCTTTTCCAAACCCAAACTCATCACACAGCTGGAACAAGGGGATGAGCCCTGGAGAGAGGAGAGCGAATGTCTTCTGGACCTTTGTCCAGGTGAGTGGGAAGCAGTGGGCAGACGAGGAGACTGGGCAGTGAGGCACTCAGCAGATAAGGAAGGAGGGCACCTGAATTTCTGGGGAGGGCTCTTCTTCAGGCCCCCCTCCGTGCCATCCTGCTCCCCCAGAGAGGGCTTCCCTGGCATCCTCTTTTCCCCCAGGCAGCCTCATTCCACTCATGTGGTATCTCTTTTCCAGCACCTTTTCTAGTTCACTGATCTCTGCATTCTTGGCTTTTGTTGGTTTATTCTGCATAGCATTTGGCCTCTGGTCTTCTGCCCCTGGGAGACACTGTTGTTTCTGTTCTTAACCTGGTAGCTTCTTAGTGCATCAGTTCTCCATAAATCCCCATAACCTTGTTTCTTTTATGATGGATTATTTAAGATTACAACAGGGTGTATAGAATTGTATGATGAGTGCCTGTGTGCCTTCCCTGTGGTCTGAGAGACAGACGTTAAAGACCAGAAAACAGTCCCTGCACCTTCCCTGGTTTGTCTTGCTCTCCACCCCACCCCACCCCCGAGAATCCAGTTTCCACACGCGCATTCTCATGTGCCTCAATCCTTTCTACCCCATCTGATGGGTCCTTCAACCATATAGTGTTGTTTGCATGTTCATAAATGTCTCTACACATAGTATTGCAATGTACACATCCTTCTAGAACATGCCTTTTTACTGTCTTTATGTGAGAATCATGTTAAAATGTGATTTAGTTTATACTTTTAAAAACTGTTAGATTGATTCCATCATAATGAATATTTCTATTTTAATGCTGTTGAATTACCAGTTCCCTTCTTTTGAACATGTATTTCCAATATTTGGCTATTAAATAATGCTATATATTCTTGTTATTTCTGTGGAAATAAGGGAAAGAGTTTCTCCAGGATGTAAACCTAGGAGCACAGTAGCTGGTTCTTAGGCATGGGTAGCCTAGAGATTCTTGTTACACATCCTCACCAATACTAGGTATTGTCAGACCTCGTTTTCCAGTCATCTCTTCCTTTTGCAGTGAAACCTTACAGAGGCTTTGCTTTTTCAGGGAGCAGGAGTATCTTTTCCTATGTTGTTGGAGCAGGAATACCTTTTCTTATGTTTGGTGATTTGTCTGCTCAGAGAGTTTTCCTGCTTTTCATTTGGGCTGTTTCTGTTATAATTATATAAATTCCATATAAATTCAGGGAACATTCAGGTCTTTAATGCAGTGGGAATTAATTTTATGTGAATGTCTGGAGGTAAGAATAATTTTTTTTTTAACTGATTTAGCTTTTTTATTCTTTTAATAGTCCTGGCATTTTATTTTGTTTCTAAATATAACCATATATCTGGACTTGTACTTTATAGCAAACTCAGTGCTTTTTTTACGGAGAACTATTGTATAAGCTATAATTATGGCATAACACAAAAATATGGTATAAGGTGTTACAGTATAATAGTTAAGAGATGATTATGAGGTATATTATCAAAATATATTAGACTACACATATTTATTTAAGACCTTACGTATTTGAGAGAAAGAGCAAGTGAGCATGAGCAGGGGTGAAGGGGGGCAGAGAGAGAAGCAGACTCCCTGCTGAGCATGGAGCCCAACACAGGGCTTGATCCCAGGACCCCGGGATCATGACTTGAGCCAAAGTAGTTGCTTAACCGACTGAGCCACCTAGGTGCCCCTAGACTACACATATTTATAAAGCATAAAATTTATTGTTTTGACATATGTATGTAACTATGAAAACATTGCCACAATCCAAATGCCAAGCCTACCTATCACCCCAAAGTTTCCTTGTGCCTTATTATAATCCCTATCTCCTATCCCTCCCTGTAATAACCTCCTTTCCTCTTCCTCTCCATACCCAGGTAACCACTGATCTGCTTTCTATCATTATAGATGTTTACATTTTCTAGAATTAATATAAATTGCATAATACAGAATATATACCAGATTCTTTCACTCAACAGTTACTTTGAAGTTCATCCATAATGTTGTGTGAATTAGAGTCCACTTCTTACTGCTGAATAGTGTTCCATTATACAGATATCACTATTTATTTATTCATTTATAACATCTTAATTTTTTTTTCAGTTTTTCTCACAATTTATTTAACCATCACCTATTGAAAAACATTTGCGTAGTCTCCAGTTTTGACGAATACAAGTAAAATAAGTGTGAACATTCATTACAAGTCTTTCATTTCTTTCAGATAAATACCTGGGACTGGAAAGGCTGGGTTGTAGGATACAGTATATATTTAGTTTTTTACAGAACTCAAAAACTGTTTTCCAGAGGGGCTATACCATTCACATTCCCCCTAGCAGGGTATGAGGGGTCCAGATGCTCCACATCTTTGTCAACTTCGTATTGTTATTTTAATTTTGGGCATTCACAGAGCTGTGTAGTGGCGTCTGTGTTTTACTTGACGTTTACCTAGTGACTGATGATGTTGAGAATCTTCTTGTGCTTATTTGCCGTCTGTATATATATCTCTTGTGAAATGTCTTCTCAAATCTCGCCCATTTAAAAACTTGGTTTCTTCTATTTTTTTTTTTTTTAAGATTTTATTTATTTGTCAGAGAGAGAGAGAGAGAGAGAGATCACAAGTAGGCAGAGAGGCAGGCAGAGACAGAGGGAGAAGCAGGTTCCCTGCCGAGCAAGGAGCCCGATGTGGGACTCGATCCCAGGATGCTGGGATCATGACCCGAGCCGAAGGCAGCCGCTTAACCAACTGAGCCACCCAGGCGTCCCGGTTTCTTCTATTTTTAATTGAATTCTGAAAATTCTTCATATATTCTGTAGAGAAGGTCATTATCAGATGTTTGATTTACAGGTATTTTCCCTATGGCTTCCTTTTTATTCTTTTAATAGTGTCTTTCAAAGAGAAATTCTTAATTATGATGTCAATATTCAGTTTTTTATCTCATGAATTTTACTTTTGGTAGTGTATTTAAGAAATCTTTGCCTGATCTAAGGTGAAATAGATTTTCATATATTTTTTCTTTTAAAAGTTTGTAATTTTTATTTTATATTTAGCTCTATAATCTATTTTGAGTAAATTTTTATACTTAGTACCAACTTTGGATTTAAGCATATTTCTTTGTTTTTGCATACAAATACCCAAATTTTCCAGCACCATTTATTGAAAAGGCACCCTATTCTTTATTGAATTGCCTGTTTACCTTTGTGGTAAATTAGTTAACCAAATGTGTATGGGGTCTATATTTGGACACTTTTTTTTTTAAGTTGGCTCCATGCCCAGCATGGGACCCAACATGGGGCTTGAACTCAAACCCCTGAAATCAAGACCTGAGCTGAGATCAATAATTAGATACTTTTTTTTAAAGATTTTATTTATTTATTTGACAGACAGAGATCACAATTAGGCAGAGAGGCAGGCAGAGAGAGGAAGGGAAGCAGGCTCCCTGCTGAGCAGAGAGCCCGCTGCGGGGCTCAATCCCAGTACCCTAGGATCAGGACCTGAGCCAAAGGCAGAGGCTTTAAACCACTGAGCCACCCAGGTGCTCCAATAATCAGAAATTTAACCAAGCCTTAACTAAGCCACCCAGGAGTCCCTGGACTCTTCTCCGGCATCCCCCCCCCCCCCCCCCCCCCCCCGCCGGCCCATCCTTTCGTGTCTCTCTTGATGCCAGTACCAAATAATCTTGATTAATGTAGTCTTATAAGTTTGGAGTTCAGATAGTATAATTCTCCAACATTTTTTCCCTTTTCAATTTGTCTTAATTATTCTAGATTCTTTGCATTACCATATAGATTTCAGAATCAGCAATTTTCACCAAAAATCCTGCTGCGATTTTGATTTGTATGGAGTTAAATCTACCTCATTTAAAAAATAATTTAATTTACATGTGATTAATATTTTATCACCCTATATGTGAATACAGTATATGTCCCCATTTTTAGTGGGACTTAATTTTTGTCAGCCTTGTTTTATAATTTTTAGTACACAGGTCCTATATATCTCTTATCAGATTTGTTCCTCTATATTTCATATTTTTGATACTATTAAGCTATATTAAAACTCAGTTTTTATGGGTGCCTGGGTGGCTCAGTGGGTTAAGCCTCTGTCTTCGGCTCAGGTCATGATCCCAGGGTCCTGGGATCGAGCCCCACATTGGGCTCTCTGCTCAGCAGGGAGCCTGCTTCCCCCTCTCTCTCTGCCTGCCTCTCTGCCTGCTTGTGATCTCTGTCAAATAAATAAATAAGATCTTAAAAAAAAACCCTGTTTTTAATTGTTGAAAGTACAGAGAAATACAATTAACTTATAGATAATGATCTTATATCTGGTAAATTTGCAAAACTTACTTTTTAGCCATCGTAGCTTTTTTGGTAAATCCTATAGCATTTTCTACATAGATGACCATATTATTTGTGAATAAGTTTTATTTCATTACATTCAATATATCTTTAATTTCTTTTTCTTGCCTCATTGCACAGGCGAGACCATCCAGTGCAATGATGAATTTAAATGGTGAGCCTGGACACCCTTTCCTTGTTCCTGATCTTTTGGGGAATGCTTTCTCCTAAGTGTAAGTTTTATAGCTGCCCTTTATGAGCACAGAAAATTTCTATTCCTGGTTTGCTGAGAGTTTTTATTGGGAATGGATGTTGGATTTTGTGCAATGTTTTTTGGGCATTGTTTGAGGTGATCATATATGGGTATTTTTAGTCTTTCATTTTTTTTAAAGTTTTTATTTTAATTTTTTAACAGTATTATGTTAGTTTCAGGTGTACAATGTAGTGATTCAGCAATTCCATACACCACCCTGTATTCATCTCAGTAAGTGCAGACATTTTTTTAATGGTTCAAATTTTATTTAAATTCTAGCTAGTTAACATATAGCATTAATATTGGTTTCATCACTAACATATAACACCCAGTGCTCATCACAAGTGCCCTCCTTAATACCCACCACCCATTTAGCCCATTTCCCAGCCATTTCCCCGCCAGCAACCCTCAGTTTGTTCTCTATAACCAAGAGTCTCTTATGGTTTGCTTCCCTTTTTTTTTTTCCCTTCCTCCCCTATGTCCGTCTATTTTGATACTTAAATTCCATATATGGAGTGACATTTTTTTCTTATTAAACCAGCCTTTTGTTTTTAACACAATGCACTGACCTTATTCAGATTTCACCAGTTGTTTTTTTTTTTAATATTTTATTTTTTTGACAGAGATAGATCACAAGTAGGCAGAGAGGCAGGCATAGAGAGGGGGAAGCAGGCTCCCCGCTGAGAAGAGAGCCTGATGCAGGGCTTGATTCTAGGACCCCAAGATCATGACCCGAGCTGAAGGCAGAGGCTTAACCCACTGAGCCACACAGGCGCCCAGATTTCACCATTTTACCTTCACTTCTGTGTATGTGTGTGGGGGATGTATGTTTCTTTAGTTCTATGAAATTTTATTGCATGTACATTCCTGTAACTGCCACTATATTCAGAGATACAGAACAGCTGTGACACAGGGATGCCTTGTGCTGCTCTTGTATAGTCACAGCCAACCCCCTCACCCCCGCCGTCTCTCTCTTGCAACCACTAATCTGTTTTCCGTCTCTGTAATTTTTGTCGCTTCAAGAATGTTCGTAAAAGAAGTCTACACTTGGGATAGCCTTTTCAATGTAGTTCTCTTGAGATCCCCCAAAACTAAGCATGTACCAATACTTCATTCCTTTTACTGCTGAGCAGTATTCCATAGTATGAATGGACTCCATTTGTTAAACCATTCATCCACTGAAGGGCATTTGGATTGTTTAGTTTTTGGCTATTAAAGATGAAGGTGCTTTGAACATTTCTATACAGGTTTGTGTGTGAACATAGGTCTGATTTCTGGGATAAATGCTCAAGAGTTCAGTTGCTAAGTCATATGGTAAATGTTTAGTTTTGTTTAAGAAGAAAAAAAAAAAAAAAGGAAACGTGTAATACTCATGGGTACACCATTTAAGTTCCCACTAGCAGTGTTTGAATAATCATTTCTCCCCCTTCCTGCCTGCATCTGGTATCAGCACTATTTTTTATTTTGGCCATTCTGACAGATTTCTAGCAATATCTCCTTGGTTAGTACCGTGATACATTTAGTGTAAGCAGTTTCTCTCAGGGAGAGCTAGATAGCTGAGCATATCTGAGTAAGAGCTCTGTATCAAGGCTTTACTCTTCTTGGAAAAGAGACTGGTATTTTCGCCATGGGTAGGTAAAGAGCGTATAAGGCCCTGGTCATAGGTGGCTATGGCTGTTATTTTGTGAGGTCTTTCTGGCATGTTCTTGCATCTCTGTTCATTCTCCTTCGACGCCCTTTATTCCTCAAGAGCGGGTGACAGGTGTGATGTGTCTTAAGATCTGATGTGACCACTCAGTGAACCTGGCAAAGACAGTCTAACAATTGAGAGGAATGGGACAGTCTCCTGGGTTGGCTCATGTGGCTGGCTGGCAGGCAGGGACCCAGGGACTCAGGTCTCGGATGTCCACCTAAGCATCTTCAGACACTACATTTTAAGAGGCAATCCCTAGCAGCTCATCTCAGCTAGTCAGGGCTGTGAAAGGTGGTTGAGGGCGCCTGGGTGGCTCAGTGGGTTAAGCCGCTGCCTTCGGCTCAGGTCATGATCTCAGGGTCCTGGGATCGAGTCCCACATCGGGCTCTCTGCTCAGCAGGAAGCCTGCTTCCCTCTCTCTCTCTCTCTGCCTTCCTCTCCGTCTACTTGTGATCTCTCTCTGTCAAAAAAAAAAAAAAAAAAAAAAAAAATCTTAAAAAAAAAAAAAAAAAAAAGAAAGGTGGTTGACCCCAGGAGCAATGGGCAGATGCGTATCATTGCCTAGAGTACTGTATTTCTTGTATTTAAGTAGAATTTACTTACAGGAAATGTGAAATTTTGCATGAACTGTACATGTCTACAACCCAGACTTTATCAAAAAACAGATTACTACCATCCCATATAGCTCCCTTCTGGCCAATCCCAGTAAACCCCCACCCTATCCCTCAGAGGTGTCACTGGTCTTGATTTTACCATAAATTAACTTTTCCCACTGTACAGTTTTGCATGAGTGGAATCATAATACTCTTTAGTGTAGGCTTCTTCCAGTACAGAGTTTCCGAGCTTCATCCATGCTGTTGCACACATCAGTATTCTGTTCCTTTTTAAAGCTCAGTGGCATCCCGTCAGATAAATATACAACTATTTATCCATTCCCCTTGGTAGATACCTTAATGGGTTCTAGTCCTTAGTTACTGTGAAAAAGCTGTTATTAGTATTCTCATGCTAGGTATTTTGTTTTGGAAACCCATGTTTTCATTTCCTTTGGGTAAGTACCTAGAGTAACGTTGGGTGTTTTAGATTCCTAGCATTGTTGTAACATATTACCACAAACTGAGAGACTTGAAGAAATCTGTTCTCACAGTTGAGAAGCTGTAAGTTCAAAATCAACCTGTTGGCAGGGCTGATTTATTCTGGAGACTTTGAGGGAGATCTGTTCCTCGCCTGTCTGCAGTTCCTGCTGGTGCTGGCGATCCTTAGCATTCCTCGGCTTTGTTGCGGTGTCACTCCAGTCTGTGCCTTTGTGATCACACAGCCTTCTTCCTTCTATGTATCTCTGTCTCTTTGTAAGGATGCATTTGTTGAATTAAGACTCACCCTAACTTAGTATGACCTCATCTTAACTTGATCATATCTGCAAAGACCTGATATCAAAGTAAGTCCACATTCACGTGTTCATGTAGACGTGAATTTTGGTGGGATACCATTCAACCTGATACACTGGGTCACAAGGCTACAGTATATGCAGTTTTATGAGTGACCATTTCCCAAAGTGGCTGTACCATTTTTCACTTCCATGAACATATGAGAAGAGAATTCCCGTTGTCTCACATCCTCCAGACAGTTTTCGTCATATCTGTGATGGGTGTGTAGTGCTATCTCATAATTTAATTTCTATTTCGCTAAAGGTTAAATGTTGAGCACTTTATGCTTTTTGATCATTCAAATATATATCATATACTTTACTTTTTAAAGTATCCATTCAAATCTTCTTCCAGTTGCCAGTTTATTACGTTTTTAAAATTGTTGAGCTCTGGGAGTTCTTTATTAATTCTGGACACCAGTCCTTTGCCATATGTACATTTTGCAAAAATTTTCTTAGTCTGAAGCTTTTCTGTTCTTCCTTTAACAGTTACTTTTGATTGGCAGATGTTTGGAGGAAGTCTGATTTTTCTTTTAAATTTTTATTGTCGTGAAGATAATCTGAATTTTCTAAATGCTGTACAGTTTTAGCTTTACATTTAAGTTTATGGTCCATCTTGAAGTAACTTTTATGTATGGTGTGAGGCAGGGATCAAGGTTTTTCTCATTCATATGGATACCCAGTGGTTCTAGTATCATTTGTTGAAAAGACTTACCTTCCCCTCCTTAAACTGTTTTGTTGAAAATCCAATGACTGGCTAAGTGTGGGTCTGTTTTACACTTTCAGTTCTATTTCTTCCATTAACAGGCCTGTCCTTAACCACACTGTCTATATTACTGTAGGACCATCAGAAGTCTCGAAGTCAGGTAGTATGTCTCCTCCCTCTCTGTCAGGTAGTGTAAGTTTTTCTTCCTTCCTTTCTTTTTCTTTCTTTCTTTCTTTCTTTGACAGACAGAGATCACAAGTAGGCAGAGAGGCAGGCAAAGAGAGGGTGAAGCAGGCTCCCTGCTGAGTAGAGAGCCCGACTCGGGGCTTGATCCCAGGACCCCGGGATCATGACCTGAGTCAAAGGCAGAGACTTAACCCACTGAGCTACCCAGGTGCCCCAAGTCTTTCTTTTTAAAGATTGCTCTGGGGACACCTGGGTGGCTCAGTGGGTTAAGCCTCTGACTTCGGCTCAAGTCATGATCTCAGGGTCCTGGGATCAAGTCCCACATCGGGCTCCCTGCTCAGTGGAGAGCATGCTTCCCCCATCGCTCCCGCCTGCCTCTCTGCCTACTTGTGATCTCTGCCTGTCAAATAAATAAATAAAATCTTAAAAAAAAAAAAAAGATTGCTTTGGGTAGTGTAGGTTCTCTGCATTTACACTTAAGTTTTAGGATCACCTTCTCAAAGAAAAAGAAAAAGGGAAAGGAGGAGGGAGGAAGGGATGAAGGAAAGAAGGAGAAAGAAAGAACCCCTGGATAGTCTTTACTATTAAAATTTTAGTGTACCTATAGATAACTTACATTTTATGAAGTCTTGTAACCCACTCTATAGATCTTTCAAAATTCTATTCTAGCAAAATAAAAATGTGTGTTCTAACAAGGGGCATTTATAGCCTGAAGTGCTTATATTAGAAGAGAAGAAACCTCTAGGATCAGTGACTTAAGCTTTTTACTTAAGAAGTCATGGAGAGGACTCAGTTAATAGAGGAAGGTGGGTGAAGGGAGCCGACCTGCCCAGGTGGAGTGACTGTGTCGATAGCAGTAAGGGGGTGCTCCCGAGGCAGCACTGCCGAGCTGGAGATCCCAGCTCTTCCCCCATGAGTGCATGACCCTGGGTATCACTTAGCCTTTCTCCACTTCATTTCCCCATCTGCAAGCGGTCGTGAGGAATTGGGAGTGTATACCTCAGCACGCCGTTGTGGTGTTCAAGTCAAATAAAACGCTTAGCACTCTGCCTGGCAAAAAAAAAAAAAAAAAAAAAGTCATGGAGATGGCATATTATGAAAGTTGTCCGATTTCCAGGGATTAATTATGATTAACGTTGAAAATCTCCCTTTTACTTGTGGACCAATGTCTCAGAATTCTGAAACTTGTTTAAAAACAGTGAATGCCTGGCATGCATTCTTTCAAGGGCCAATGTCTAAGACCATTCACTTAGCCCACAGCTCTACTTTTCATTCCTCGACTATAGCTGCAGAAGGAAAATTTTCTTTAAGGAACCATTAGGCATTGATTTTTCTCTTTCTTGTGTAAAGTTTTTAGTTCATTTACAATTACTATTTACTGGTCTAAAAAGTCAACTAGCACAAGAGCAGTTGTAGATTTTAACAGTTTATAAACTGCTTAATTTTCTTTTTCATCCTAAAAAAATTAACTATATAGATTAACTATATTCTGTTGGTACAATTTTATTTTTTATGCTTATATTTTAGAGAGGGAGAGAGAGAGAGAAAAAGAGGGGTGGGAGAGGGGCAGAGGGAAAGCAAGAACCTTAAGCAGGCCTGATGCAGGGCTTGATCTCAAAACCCTGAAATCATGACCTGAGTTGGCCACTTAACCAACTGAGTCACCCAGGCACCCCTGTAAAATTTTATTTTTATTTCTTTTATTCCACAACTTCTACTTGTTTGAAAGCATGTTAAATTTTAGATTCTCAAAGTGAACACTGTAATTCTAAATAACTTTTAGTTAAAATTTTCCACGTTACTAGATAGACACAAAAGTTGTGATGGGGCGCCTGGGTGGCTCACAGGGTTAAGCCTCCGCCTTCAGCTCAGGTCATGATCCCAGGGTCCTGGGATTGAGCCCCGCATTGGGCTCTCTGCTCAGCAGGGAGCCTCCTTCCCCCTCTCTCTGCCTGCCTCTCTGCCTACTTTTGATCTCTGTCAAATAAATAAAATCTTAAAAAAAAAAAAAAGTTGTGATGACTGAAGCTATGGTTTCCATAGTATGATGCTAACTGTATTTAAATCAGCCACCATATTTAATAGGGAAGACACACAGAAGTGCTTCCTCCACACTGGAAGGCTTGCTTACACCCTCCACAGTGGGGGTACAAGCAATCCAAGGAGAAAGCAGACAGAACACTCCGGTTAGTTACTCTGTCCCTTTCTTATAGGGAAGAAAATCACTAAAGAAATCTGTAGTAAGTCACATATTTATTTATTTAAATTCCATTTAGTTATCATAGTGTTATATTAGTTTCAGGTGTACAATCAAGTGATTAAGTAATTTCATATATCACCCTGTGCTCATCACAGGTGCCCTCCTTAATCCCCATCACCAATTTAACACCATCCCGCACTCACCTTCCCTCTGGTCCCTGTCCGTTTGTTCTCTATAGTTAAGAGTCTCTATAAGAGTCTCTACAGTTAAGACTTTGCTCATTTGTTTTATCAAATTCCACATATTGTGAAATCACGTTGGTATTTGTCTTGTTCTGCCATATTTCACTTGGCTTCATACTCTCTGGCTCCGTCTGTGTCATTGCAAATGAAGACTATCCCATTGTGTGTATGTATGTGTGTATACACATATAACATCTCACATATAAAATATGTGTGTGTGTGTGTATATATGTAACATAATGTATACACACACACACACACAATCTTCTCTATCCATTCATCTATCAATGAACACCTGGGCTGTTTCCATAATTTTGCTATTGTAAATAATGCTGCTATATAAATGCTGAAGTACGTGTATCCCTCTGAATCAGTATTTTTTTTTATTCTTTGGGTAAATACCTAGTGGTGCAATTGCATATGGTATTTCTATATTTCAATTTTGAGGGGCTTCCATACTGTTTTCCACAGGGGCTGCACCAGTTTGCATTCCCACCAAACAGTGCAGGAGGGTTGTTGCCTTTTTCTCCCCATCCTTGCCGACGCCTGCTGTTTCTTGAGTTTTGATTTCGGCCACTCCGACAGGTATGAGGTGGCGCCTCATCATGGTTCTGATCTGCATCTCCCTGACGATCAGTGACGCTGAGCATCTTGGCAGGTCTGTCGGCGTCTGGACGTCTTCTGTGGAGAAGTGTCTATTCATGTCTTCTGCCCATTTTTAATTGGATTATTTGTTTTTTGGATTTTGTAAGTTCTTTATATTTTTTGGATACCAACCCTTTATTGCATAGGTCACTTGCCAATATATATACCCATTCAGTAGGTTGCCTTTTAGTTTTTTTGTTTCCTTTGCTGTGCAGAAGCTTTTTATTTTGATGTTGTCCCAATAATTTATTTTTTGGGTTCCTTGCTTCAGGAGACATATCTAGAAAAATGTTGCTACAGCTGATGTCAGAGACATTACTGCCTGTATGGTCTTTTAGGGTTTTTTTTTTTAATGGTTTGGGGTTTCACATTTAGGTCTTTAATCCATTCTGGGTTTATTTTTATGTATGGTGTAAGAAAGTCATCTAGTTACATTCTTTTGCATGTAGCTGACCAGTTTTCCCCACTGTTTGTTAAGAGAATAGTCTCTTTCTAGAGTCTTCCCTGCTTTATCAAAGATTAACTGGCCATATAATTGTGGGTTTATTTCTGGTTCTGGCTTCTGTTTCATTGATCTATGGGTCTGTTCCTGTGCCAGTACCACACGGTTTTGATTACCACAACTTTTGTAATATAATTTATATATATATTACATATATATATGTATAATATAATATAACTTCAAGTCTGGAATTGTGTTAAGTCCAACTTTTTCAAAACTGCTTTGTCAGTTTGGGGTCTCTTGTGGTGCCATATAAATTTTAGGATTATTCTAGTTCTGTGAAAAATGCTGTTGGTATTTGATAGGGATTGCCTTAAATGTATAGACATCTTAACAATATTTGTTCTTCTGATCTAGGAGCACAGAAATGTTTTCTGATTTCCTTGTATTGTCTTCATTATCTTTCATTGGTATTTTAAAGTTTTCACAGTACAGGCCTTTCATCTCTTCGGTTAGGTTTATTTCTAGATATCTTATTATTTTGGGAGCAATTATAAATGGAATTTTTTTTTTAAAGATTTTATTTATTTATTTGACAGAGAGAGTTAGCAGAGGCAGATAGAGTGGCAGGCAGAGGCAGAGGGAGAAGCAGGCTCCCTGCTGAGCAAGGAGCCCAATGTGGGACTCGATCCCAGGAGGCTGGGATCACGACCTGAGCCGAAGGCAGCTGCTTATTAACCAACTGAGCCACCCGGGCGTCCCTATAAATGGAATTTTCTTAATTTCTCTTTCTGTTGCCTTATTATTGGCATATAGGAATGCAACAGATTTCTCCACACTGATATTGTATCCTGCAACTTTACTGAATTTGTTTATCAGTTCTAGTAGCTTACTAGTGGAGTCCTTAGGATTTTCTGTTTAACCAATTTGGATTCCTTTTATTTTTATATATTGTCTACTTGCTGTGGCAATTAGAGTGGACATCCTTGTCTTATTCCCAGTCTTAGGGAATCTCAGATCATGACCTGAGCCGAAGACAGATGCTTAACTGACTGAGCCACCCAGGCACCCCAAGGTTAACTATTCTTTAAATCTTGGGTAGAGGGGTACCTGGGTGGCTGAGTTGGCTAAGCATCTTCCTTCAGCTCAGGTCTTGATCTCAGGGTCTTGGGATCAAGCCCCACATAAGGCTCCCTGCTCTGCAGGGAGTCTGCTTCTCCCTCTCCCTCTGTGCTCTCTCTCTGTCTCAAATAATCTTTTCTTTTTATTAAAGATTTTATTTATTTATTTATTTGACAGAGATCACAAGCAGGCAGAGAGGCAGGCAGAGAGAGAGGAGGAAGCAGGCTCCCTGCCTAGCAGAAGGCCCGATGCGGGGCTTGACCCAGGACCCTGGGATCATGACCTGAGCGGAAGGCAGAAGCTTTAACCCACTGTACCATCCCGGTGCCCCTAAATTAAATAATTTTAAAATCTTTGGTAGAATTCGCCAGTGAAGCTGTCTGATCCTGGACTCTTGTTTGTTGGAAGTTTTTTGGTTACTGATTCAATCTTGCTGCTAATTGGTTTCTTCAAATTTTCTATTTCTTCCTGCCTCAGTTTTGGTAGGTTTTATGTTCCTAAGTATTTATCGATTTTTTCTAGATTGTCTAATTTGTTGGCATATAGTTTTTCATAATATTCTCTTAACAACTGTATTTCTGTGATGTTGGTTGTTATTTCTCATGTTTCATTTCTAATTTTAAGTTTGTTTTGTTTTTTGATGAGTCTGACAAGGGGTTTGTCAATTTTCTTGATGTTTTCAAGGAACCAGCTCCTGGTTTCATTGTTCTGTGTGTGGTCCCCCACCCCGGTTTCTGTATCGTTTACTTCTGTTCTAACCTTTATTTCCTTCCCTCTGCTGGTTTTGGGTGGCATTTTGTTCTTTTTCTAGCTCTAGTAAGGTTAGGTTGTTTGAGATTTTTCTTACTTCTTCAAGTAGGCCTGTATTGCATATACTTCCCTCTTACAACAGTTTTTGCTGCATTCCCAAAGGTTTTGGACCATTGTGTTTTCATGTACTTTTTGATTTATTCTTTGATTTCTCAGTTGACCCACTCATTGTTTAGTAGCATGTTATTTAACCTCATGTATTTTTGGTCTTTCCAGATTTTTTCTTATGGTGGATTTCCAGTTTCATAGTGTTATGGTCAGAAAAGATGCATGGTATGCATCAGTCTTTAATTTCTTGAGGCTTGTTTTGTGGCCTAATATGTGATCTGTTCTGGAGAATGTTCCATGTGCACTTGAAAAGAATGTGTATTCTGTTTTAGAATGGAATGTTCTGAATATATCTGTTAAATCCTTCTGTTCCCATGTGCCAATGAAAGCCACTCTTGTTGCTTTTGTTTGATCTGTCCATTGATGTAAATGGGGTGTTTAAGTCCCCTATGATTATTGTATTACTATCGAATAGTTCCTTTATGTTTGTTCCTAACTGTATTACATATTATAGTGCTGCCATGTTGGGGTACGTAACCATTTACAATTGTTCTATCTTCTTGTTGGACTGCCTCCTTTATTATTATATAGTATTCTTCTTTGTCTCTTTTTACACTTTTATAATCTATTTTGTCTGACATAAGTACAGCTACCCCAGCTTTCTTTTGACATCCATTTGCATGATCTCCTTCCCCTCACTTTCAATCTTCATGTGTCTTTAGGTCCGAAATGAGTCTCTTGTAGACACCATATACATCGGTCTTTTTAAAAAAATCTACTCTGGGGGCACCTGGGTGGCTCAGTGGGTTAAGCCTCTGCCTTCGGCTCAGGTCATGATCCCAGGGTCCTGGGATCGAGCCCTGCATTGGGCTCTCCACTCAGCAGGGAGCCTGCTTCCCCCTCTCTCTCTGCCTGCCTCTCTGCCTACTTGTGATCTCTCTGTCAAATGAATAAAATCTTAAAAAAAAAAATCTACTCTGTTGCACTGTGTCTTTTTTTTTTTTTTTTAAGATTTTTTAAATTCATTTATTTGACAGAGAGAGATCACAAGCAGGCAGAGAGGCAGGCAGAGAGAGAGGAGGAAGCAGGCTCCCTGCTGAGCGGAGAGCCCGATGCGGGGCTCGATCCCAGGATCCTGAGATCATGACCTGAGCCGAAGGCAGTGGCTTAACCCACTGAGCCACCCAGGTGCCCCGCACACAGCAGTCTGTTTTAAGCTGATGGTCACTCAGTGTTGCCTTCATTCTTTACTCCTCCCCTCCCCTCCATGTTTTAGGTATATGGTGTCCTAGTTTACATCTTTTTATTTTATGAATCCCTTGACTGACTCTTACAGAAATACTTTTACTGCTTCTGTTTTTGGCTTTTCACGCTTATTATCTTTCCATTCCACTGAAAGTGTTCCCTTCTACAGCTGCTTTAGTGGTTACAGACTACTGTAGTTTTTGTCTGTGAAACTCTCTCACCTATTCTAAATGACGGCTTTGCTGGATATAAAGTATTCTTGGCTGCATAGGTTTCCCTTTCAGCACTTTGAATATATCACGCCACTCCCTTCTGGCCTGCAAAATCTGCTAATAGCCTTATGGGGTTTCCCTGTGTATGTAGGTCATCTTTTCTTTTGAAGCAGCCTAAAAATTCTTTACCACTGTGTCTTGTCATTTTAATTACTTACGTGTCTTGATGTTAATTTTGATTTTGTTGGGGGATCTCTGTGCCTCCTGAATCTGAATTTCTTTTTCCCTTCCCAGATTTGGGAAATTCTCAGCTATAATTTCTTCTCTTCCTCCCTTTATCATCTTCTGGGATCCCTATATAGATGCAAATGTTACTATGCTTTTTTTTTTTTTTTTTTAAGATTTTTATTTATTTGACAGAGATCACAAGCAGAGCAAAAGGCAGCGGGGGGGGAGGTAGCAGGCTCCCCACTGAGCAGAGAGCCCAATGTGGGGCTCAATTCCAGGACCCTGAGATCATGACCTGAGCTGAAGACAGAGGCTTAACCCACTGAGCCACCCAGGTGCCCAAATGTTACTATGCTTGATGGAGTCCCTGAGGTCCCTAGTCTGTTCTCTGTGCAGCGTTTCTCATCTGCTTAGTCGAACTGCTTTATATTACTCCATCCTCCAGGTCACGGATACATCCTCTCCTTCCTGTAGCCTAGTTATTCCCTCCTCTGCATTTCTAGTTTCACTTATTGAGTTCTCATCTCTGATACGTTAGCTCTGTATGAAGGGTCTCACTGGTCTCTCTTTTCTCGAGTCCCACTGAGTATCTTTATGATCATTACTTTAAGTTCTCTTTCAGGCCACTACTTCTGTTTTACTTAGCTCTCCTGCTGTGTTTCTGTCACGGCCTTTCATTGGGGACATAGTCCCCAGACTCATTTTGTCTAACTCTCTGTTTCTATGTGTTAGGAAACCCAGCTATATCTCCTCTAGAAAGTAGTGGTTCTATGAAGAAGAGGTCCTGTAGTGCCCATGCAGTGTTCCCTGTTCACCAGGACCTGGTGCTTTAGAAGTGTCTCCTGTGTGTGTTGCCTGCATCTTGCTATCGTCTGAGTAGCTTTTCCTTTCTGTCTAGATGTCTGCACTGACTCTGCCTGTTGTAGGCTGTGCTTGCTATCTGTGGTGTGAGGGAGACCTAAGCAGATCGGCTCTGAAGGACAGTGACCATAGGAGAGCTCAATAGTAGGGTGATGGTGTTAACAAAATCTTCATTGAGTCACTGGGCCAGATTCCCCAAAGAGTGGTAATGGCCAGGGACATGGCGTATAGTAGCAGCCGTGGCCAACAATGGACATTTGGCAGCTGGGGGGCCTATGTTGCCTGGACATGGCACGCACAGTGTCAGCAAAATTTGCACTGGGCCACTAGTCCTAGGCCAGTCCCCCAAAAATGCAGCAGCTTGGTGTGTGCAGCCACTGGGCAGGGCGTGCATGAACTGCTAATCCTAATCCAGATCCCTTGAAGAAATCCAGTGGCCACAGAAGCACAGCACACAGGACATTAACAGAATGTTTGCTAAGCCCAGGCCTGAGGCCGGCAGGCTTGGCATGGGCAAATCCTCAGGAGAATACATGGGTGTGGTGTGCTGCTAGCAGGTTAGGTAGCATGTGTCTCTGCAGCCCTCCTTCCCACAGGTTGCCCTCTCTTTATGCTGGGGGATGGGGGAGGAAAATGGCACCTGCCAGCTTCTTTGGTCCCAGAAAGCCCCCCCCCGCCACCCCCCCCAACTCTGAAATCAATATAAACAGATCTCCCTCTTATGCAAGCTTTCACTTCTATGTTGCCTCTCCTTGGGCTTCTGTCACTTTAGGGTTAGGCCCTGGCTATCCCTGGCCTAGCACTAAAGTGGCTGACTTTTAAAGCTCCGGGTTCCAAATCCAGTGCTTATTCAAACTCACTGAATTCAGCCTCTCTGGTTTTCAAGGCCAGACATTCTGGGGATTTGCTTGCTCTCTGTAGGCTCCATGGTGCTCTCTCCTTTCCATGACCACAGCTTCATCCTTCAGGCAGCTTCCAGCCACTGTTTCTGTCCTTCATAACCTCTCAAAGGTGAGTCGTGGAGTTCTGCCAGTCTTCAGGTCATTCTAGTTGTAGTTGTAACCATGGGACCGGGTGAGCTCAGGGTCCTCTCACTCTGCCATCTTGCACTGCTGGCTCCCTGAGTCACATGGTTTCTCAGTGGAAGCATCAGCTTTGATGACTGACTGGCTTGGAGAACCGTACTGGAGGGGAAATGTGTAACTCTCATGGCGGCAGTTTGTAGGCTGCCTTGATGCTTTCTCGCTGGGCTGGTGTTTGGAGCTGGCTCAGCATGTGTGTCTTCTGTGTTGCGATAAGGAAGGTGGCAGCGAGGGATGGAATGTAGGTGGGCAGAGGAAGCCTTGGTTGTGGGAACAGCGAGGAATGAACGTTGGGTCGGTGGAAGCAGCCATTCACAAGGCACCTGTGGTGATTCTGACCAACATTTTCTCTCCAGCAGAACCAGGGACAGAATGCCAGCCATATGGCCATTCCTGCCCGCTGGCCTTTTCCAGCACACAGTTCCTCAAACAGTATGTGCTGTGCGGTCACCTTCCTCCGATCGTCCCCAGCTCATACGCAGGAAGCCCCATCCCAACGGAAGCTCCAGCCTGCTCAAGTGAACAAGCAGACGATGGAGACACAGAAGGGAGACTTCACCTGAGTGGGGCTTCCAGGGTGCTCTTCAGACCCTCTCAGGGCCAGCCAGCTGACTGGGTGGAAGGCAACAGAGCGAGGCATCCTGAGGAGGCAGGCCTCTCGGCATCTGAAGCAGCCACGTGTGGAGAATACAGACTGGGGTTCGATGCCAGCCCTAACTTCTTGAGCCTCCAAAAGCACCATGTATGCCCTGACTGTGGCAGAAGCTTCTGTCAGAAGTCAGACCTCACCAAGCACCAGAGGACACACTCAGGGGAGAAGCCTTACAGCTGCAGGGAGTGTGGGCGAGGTTTCGGCCGCAAGTCCTCCCTCACCATCCACCAGCGGAAACACTCAGGGGAGAAGCCTTACGTGTGCCGGGAGTGTGGGCGCCACTTCAGGTACACGTCCTCACTCACCAACCACAAAAGGATACACTCCGGGGAGAGGCCCTTCGAATGTCAGGAATGCGGGCGAGGCTTTCGCCAAAAGATCGCCCTCATCCTGCATCAGCGGACACACTTGGAGGAGAAGCCCTTTGTGTGTCCTGAATGTGGCAGAGGCTTCTGCCAGAAGGCGTCGCTCCTCCAACACCGCAGCTCGCATTCGAGCGAAAGGCCCTTCTTGTGCCTTGAGTGTGGGCGTGGCTTCAGGCAGCAGGCGCTGCTCCTCAGTCACCAAGTCATACACTCAGGGGAGAAGCCTTATGTCTGTGCTGAGTGTGGCCACAGCTTTCGCCAGAAGGTCACCCTTGTCAGACACCAGAGGACGCACACGGGGGAGAAGCCCTACCTGTGTCCGGAGTGTGGGCGTGGCTTTAGCCAGAAGGTCTCCCTCTTGGGACACCAGAGGACGCACACAGGGGAGAGGCCCTACCTTTGCCCAGAGTGTGGCCGTGGCTTTGGTCAGAAGGTCACCCTCATCAGACACCAGAGGACACACACAGGGGAGAAACCTTACCTGTGCCCAGAGTGTGGACGCACCTTTGGCTTCAAGTCACTCCTCACGAGACACCAGAGGACGCACTTAGAGGAGGCAGCTGATGTGTACGGAGTATGTGAGCAAGGACTTGGCCAGAAGGCCCACTTCACCTCTGACCCGAGGTCACACTCGGGGAAGCCATGTGTGTGTAGTGAGTGTGGACGAGGCTTTGGCTTCAGGTCGGCCCTCATCAGACACCAGCGCACTCACTCGGGAGAGAAGCCTTATGTGTGCAGGGAGTGCGGCCGAGGCTTTAGCCAGAAGTCTCACCTTCACAGACACAGGAGGACCAAGTCTGGCCATCGCCTCCCACCTCCAGGGCTGCTCTCCTGACCTTCCCTTTCCTTAGGAGTGGGAGAAAGCACCAGGAAATGTTCCTCAAATGCAGAGGAGGAAAAAATGTGTTCTTTCAGTGATTGGAAGATACCTGATTTATGGTTTATTTTCCATGCTAGCCATGTTTTAATTTGCTAGGGCTGCCATAACAAAACACCACAAACTTGTTGGCTAAAGAACGATTTTCTCACAGTTCTTGGGACTGATGTCCAAGATCAGTGGATGCACTTTGGTTTCCACTGAAGCCTCGCTCCTCAGCTGGCAGATGCCTGCATCCTTACGGGGTCCTCTCCTGACCTTTGTATGTGCGCTGCTTGTACGAACCACAGCCTTACTGGGTTAGGGCCCCACTCTGTCACCAAATAAGGTCACACTTAGGGTTCTGGCTTCAACATATGAATTTGGAACATTTCGGCCCATAAGTCAGCCTCCTGAACCCCCAAAACTCATGTTCTTAACAGCTCCCAAAGTGTTGACCAATTCCAGTAATGAGTCTGTCCAAAATCTCATGTAAATCAGATGTGGGTGAGGCAAGGGGTACGTTTCATCCTGAGGCAGTGTTCCTCTCCAGCCGTGAACCAGACAAGTTACCACAGATGTAGAACTGCGTTTCCTTAACACAAGGGGAAGCAAGATTGATGGGCCCTCAGCAGGTCTGTGGCGGAGCAGGCAACCTCTACTAGGCTTTAAGGCTTGAGAATAACGGCTGGTGGGGTATTTCGCCCCCTAGTCCCGCTGGGGTGGCGGCAGCAGGGCGCAGAGCCCTGAGACCAGGGAGGCATTCACCCTCCGGGCCCACCAAGGGATTGGCAGACCAGCTGCTTTCTTTCACCACTGGGGTCACCGTTTGCTCTTCCTGGCAGGTAGCACCACAGAAGTCTGGCAGCTGGCCTTTGCTCTGTCCTGTCTGTACCATTCTTGGTTCAACTGAGCATCAAGTGGCTGTCCACTGGTGTTCTCTCCAGAGTAGGTGCTCTCATTTTCACAATATGGATAGGCTACGAATTCTCTAAATCTTCAAGTTTGCTAAACAGTTCCTTCACGTTACCTCCCTCCTCACATATTTCTCTGAGGGGCAATGAGAAACAGGTACACCTTCCAACACCTTGCTTAGAAATGTCCTCAGCCTCCACTGAACACCGGAACACAACCCAGTGACATTCTTTGGTGCTTTATAATCAGGATTCTCTTTAGTTTCTGGTAATGTTCCCCATTTCTGTCAGAGGCTGCAGCGGAATCCCTTCTACTTCCTCTGTTCCTACCATAGTCTTCTTGAAGCAACCCTGGCTTTCTCCAGCAAGCACATCAAAAAACTTCCTCTACCCATGACCCAGTTCCAAAACCACCTCCGTAGTTTTTCATATTTCTAACCGCTCACCACTCAGTACCAAAACTGTATTCTTTTGCCTGGGCTGCCGTAACAAAACCAGAGACTGGAATTCTAAGACCACTTCGACCTACCGAACCTTGCCCACTGGCCGGCAGGTGGTGCCTTCTCATGTGGCTGTTCCTTGCATGTGTGCCAGAGAGCACGCGAGCTCTGGTGTCCCTTACTCCACCCCTACAACATCATTTAACTTTCGGTACTTCCTTAGGTCCTGTACTCAAATACTGTCACATTAGGAAAGGGCTTCATCATGGACTTTTGGGGAAAAATTCCATTCATAACACCTGCCCTCTGGACACCCCCCAAATTCCTGCCTGGCCCTCGACCCCTACCATAAATCTGATCTTTCCTTTTCCCAGGAGTGTGAAGCTAGCAGGAAGCACTGGGCAGCGCTGCACTTTCCTGAAGTGGAATGCAAGCAGCATGCTGCTTCTCTCAGGGGCCAGGGTTGTGTGTGTGTTTGGGGGGGGTGGGGAGTAGTGGGGGAGCTGGACATACCTGCTTTCTAAGCCCTCCTCCACACCCAGGTCTGTTTAATAAACTGCTTCCTTATAAAGCTAAACCCCGATCATACACCTCATTCAGCTCTCAGGAATCCCATGGTCCTGAACCTCAGGAGACATGGAAGGTCACATGTTTGTTTTGGACTCTGACCCTGTGTGTGGGGAGGGCCTTCATCACCCTTTCTTAGGTC
The DNA here is from genome assembly GCF_902655055.1 of Lutra lutra. Taxonomy (NCBI): domain Eukaryota; kingdom Metazoa; phylum Chordata; class Mammalia; order Carnivora; family Mustelidae; genus Lutra; species Lutra lutra. Next base: position 3,678,658 of record NC_062290.1, on the reverse strand, counting down.
CTCCAACAGTGCCACCGAGGGCCTCTTCCTGCACCCCTACATCCTGTTAGCCACACCCTTGTACCAGTGATCCAGCTTGAGGACTTGAGACCTTTCTTCCATGATCCTGCCTAGTCCTCCAGTCAGGGACTAAGCACTAGAGCACCTGTCTTTATATCCAGCCCAAGGTTCTGTCCCTTTAGCCTGCCTCTTGCTCTTGAATCCCCAGAGCCTGACTAGTGCCCAGCCCAGGACCGGCCTTGTCCCTTTGCTTTGGGCACAGAATGGTCCCCACAAAGTCCTTTTTCCCAGGCCCAGAGGCAATAAAAGATAAATACACAAAAAAATAAAAACCCCAAAATTTTACATGTCAAAAAGTAAGTAGTACCAAAAGACAAATGTCTGGAAGGAAAATCTATCAACATATTTCATAAAGGATTAATACCTCCTTTTTCTAAGAACTCCCAAAAATCAAAAGACCAGAAATGCCACAGAAAGTGGGCAAAAGACATGATCACTATTAAGTATACAAATAAGCACAGTCTGCTGCTTACAGCAGAATGCCAAAGGCCAACTGGTAACTACATTTTTTTTCCTAGTAACATCTTATCATTATGGTGTTTTTCTCAAAGCTAAGAAATTAGGACAGCACTGTTAGGAACTATTCAGTTTTCCACTATTGTCTTTTTTTGTGATCTAGGATCCCGTACTGCATTTGTTCTCATGTCTCTCTAGTCTCCTCCAATCTGGGATAGTTCCTCTGTCAGTCTTTGTTATCCATGAACTTGACTCTAGAGTTGGTCAGATATTTTATAGAACACCAGTTTGGGACTGTCTGATATTTTCTCATTATTATATTTGCATTATAGACTTTCTAGAATACCACAGAAGTGAAGAATCCTTACTATATCATATCAAAGGGTAATGATACCATCAAGGTTTATTCCAAGTAATGTAACCTTGATCACTTGGTAAAAGTGGTGGCTGCCACGACTTTCTACTGTAGACTCCCCGTTTTTCTCCTTCCATGCTCCATTCATTAGAAGTAATCAGTCCAGTCCATATTCCAAGAGGAAGGGAATTAAGCTCTAGCCCCCAGAGGATGCACCTTATGATTTGTGCTTCTTGCATCCACCACCCCACAGAACAAAGCTGCCCAGTGTGTTCTGGCTCCCAAACGAGCAAAAGACACCCCAGGTAGGTCCATTCCTCACTGGATGGAACAAAAGTCCTGCTGACAAGACCAGGTGAGCCCAGCAGCACCAGCAGGTGGAAATGATTCTTTTCTCACAGGTTGAGAACTCTGCCTCACCTAGACCCAATACAGCCAGGGAGGGTCAGTCCTGTCACAGAAACACCTGTTCCAGGAAGTACTCTTTGGCTCCAGAGACCTGAGATTCCCCATCTAGATGCAAGACACTTAGGAAGGTGGCACCAGCAAGGACACTCCTGCTAAACTGCCCAGCCCAAGAAGAGATCCATCTCCCTTACTGGTAGACAACAGGTTACCAATAGGCACTGGACATGGGGATCCTGACACGTCAGCAGCTCAGCCTGTGAAGCTTTTGCTTCCCTTTTGGGCCAGAGCATCCCTTCCCCATTTGGAGACACTGGGCATCCTGTTTTGGGGCAACTCTTTCCACACCTAACACCAGCAGGAGAAAGTGGAAGAAACAGTGATACCAAATAAGCTAAGTTTCCCTAAATAGCATTGCAAGAGCTCTGAAAGCTACACTATCATTGGATCAAACAGAACCCACAGAAATAGGCTCTGATTTGGGAACAAACCTAAGAATAGGGTGACTGCCTGCTGAAGTCAAAGGTTTAAATAAGACCCAGAGTCTCTTAACAGCTAAATGTGCAAAATGCAATATAAAGTTACTCATCATAACAAGAACCAGGATATCACAACTTATAATTTATGAGAAAAGACAATCAACTGACACCAGCATGGAGATAAGTATGATATTGGAACTGACAAGGATTTTATTTTTTTTAAAGATTTTATTTGACAGAGATCGCAAGTAGGCAGAGAGGCAGGCAGAGAGCCTGATGTGGGGCTTGATCCCAGCACCCTGGGATCATGACCTGAGCTGAAGGCAGAGGCTTTAACCCCTGAGCCACCCAGGCGCCCTAGAACTGACAAGGATTTTAAAGCAGCCAGTATAAAAGTGCTTCAAACAATCACAAATTCTCTTGAAACAAATGAAAAAAGTACAAGATCTCAAGAACAAAAAACAAAAAACCCAGAAGTTACATCAAAGTTCAACTGGAAATTGTAGAACTAAAAAAAACCCGAGAAATTTAAAAGCTTATTGGATGGGCTTAATGGTGGAGTTGATACGCCAGAGAATGGAACTGGAGAACAGAGGGTAGATTAATAGAATTTAGTAAATCTGAACAATGGAGAAAAAAGACTGAAAAAAAAAAAAATCTTTGGGACAAGAACAAAAAAGCTACCTTTTATGTCAAGTCCCAGAAAATGAGAAAGGAAGTGGGACTGAGAAAACATTTGAATATTTTGAAGAAATGACCAGAAACATACCGTATTTGGCAAGAAACAGAAATGTGCATATTCAAGAAGCCAAGTGAACACCAAATTCAAAGATGTCCACACTAAGACATTAATAAAATTCTGAAATCTAAAGACAAAAAAAAATCTTGAAAGCAGCCCCAGAGATATGTCCCATTACCCACAGGGGGGACACCAATTCAAATGGCAGCAGATCTCTCATGAAATTATGGAGGTCACAAGAAGGTGGCACATTTTTCTTCCAAGTGCTGAAAGAAGACTATTAACTGCAGACTGAGTATCCGCCAAAACCATCCTTCAAAAATGAAGGCAGAAAAAAAAAAAAAAAAGGCAGAATTAACAAACACATTTCCAGATGATAGAGAACTGTAAGAATTTGTTGCTAGCAGACCTGACTTTAAAAAATGGCTAAAAGGAAGTTCTTCAAACAGAGAAAATAAAAGAATGGAGCATCAGGAAGAAAGAAAAAAAACATGAAAAGAGCATAAATATGACACATAAAACAGGCCATCCTTCTACCCACAAGTTTTTAAAATCAGATGTGAAGATTGAAGCAAAAGCCATAGTATCACCTGATGCTCTAGACAATGATGTTTAAGAGTGGGAAAAGGGCCCTGAATAAAAATAACATTTTCACACTTCACTCCAAGTAGTAATATACTGATAGACTGTGATACGGACTTATGTGTATTGCAATACCCAGAGCAACCACTAAGAAAACTATACAAAGAGATACACTAAAAAACAAAGAATTAATCCAAAGAGAATCTTAACAACCCACAGAAGAGAGAAACAGAAAAATTAGACTTAGAGGAAACAAATTTAAATTCGGTAATAAAATGGCCAACTTAAGCCCTAACAGATCAGCAATTAATTACCTTAAGACTGGTTCTAATTACACCAATCAGAAGACAAAGATTGTGAGGGTGGCCTTTAAAAAAAACAGCAACTCCCCAACTATACACTGTTCATCAAATTTGATGACATAGGTAGACTGAAAGTACAAAGTATGGGAAAATATACACCAAGCAATCATTAATTTGTAAAGAGTTAAGTTCCCACATTAATATCAAATACAACAGACTTCACAGCAAAGAAATTACCAGAGACAAAGAGGGATTATTTCCTCCTGTATTATTATATAATCACTGCACCAGGATGATATAACAATCCTAAATGTGAATGAACCAAATAACAATATGCGTGAAGCAAAAACATAGCGCTGAAAGAGACTTTGAGAAAATTCATTATTACTGTTGAAGACCTCAACACTGCTCTCTCAGCAACTGAGAACTACAGAACAAAAATCAGCAAGGATGTCTAGTAGACCCGAACACCATAATCAAGCACCAGGATCTGACATATGTATCACTCCATCCAAAAACAACAGAATATGTTTGTTTTTCAAAGCAGCAGTGAAATACTCACCAAGACCATATCCTGGTCCATAAAACATACCTCAACAAATTTAAAAGAATTAGTAAAGAGTATATTCTTTAACTATAATTAAATCAAACCAGACATCAAAAACAGAGACAACAGGGACACTTAGACTCTGAAATTTAACAGAGTACTAAACGATGGGTCAAACAGGAAGTTGTTTCAAAGGAAATAATTAAAAAATACATTGCACTGAATGAAAATGAAATAAAACATATCAGCCTGTGGGGTGCCACTAATGCCATGAAGAGGAAACTGATAGCACTAAATACATCATACATACAAAAATGTTTCAAATCAGTAACTGAAATTTATACCTAAAAAACTTGAAAAGTAGAACCCAAAAGAAGCAAATGGATAGAAATAATAAAGAGTAAAGACCAATGTAGTTCATACAGAAAAATAGTTAAAGGAATAAAATGCTGGTTCTCTATGAAGTAAAAGAAACTTGACTAATCTCTTGTAAGAATGACACAAATTAGAGCAAAAACACAGATTATCAAAATCAGGAATGAAATGGGATATCACTATAGATCTTGTAGCCATCAAAATGGTAATAAGGGAGTGCTATGAACAATTTTACTATGGTCATGAATTCCATATCTCTGAAGAAGTGGACCAATTCCTTAAAAACCACATCCCCAAATTCTAGATCAAATAGATAATCTGAGTGTTTACATAACCACTATAAAAATGAATTCATAATATTCCTTTTATACATGGTTGGGTTCTGTTTGCTAATTTTGAGGATTTTTGCATGCGTTTTCATGAGAGATACTGGTCATTTTATACTTTGACATTTTCTTTGCTTTTGTTATTAGGGAGTACTGGCCTCATGAAATAAGTTCGGAAATGTTCCTTCCTCTTTTCTGGGAGAGACTGTATAACATTGGTATTAATAATCCTTCTTCAAATGTTTGGTAAAATACTCCGGTGAAACCATCTGGGCCTGGAGATTTCTTTTCTAAGAAATTTTAAGATCTACTACTGCTCTTGTACTGAGTAACTTTTCAGACCAATAAGTACTTCAGTAATTGTGTATAAACCCAAAACTCTACCAAAAAAGAGAAAAAAAGTAATGCTTAGGCCTCATAAGCACCACATTTCCAATAAAGTGCAGTCCTTCACTGTATCTCCCAGGGCTAGAGCTGAAAGCCACAAGGGAAGTTTGTGTGGTGGTGTGTTTTAGGCAATCAGAACAAAGATAAAATGGCCTTTCCTTCAACTGTGGTGCTGCTTCTGTTCCATATGGGAACAACAACAACAAAAACCTCCAATCATCTTATTTTTTTTAAATGGTAGAAAGATGGGACACAATTTTTTTTTCTATTAAATCCAATAATATGGTTGGCCCAGCTGAGCACAGAATGAAGGGTCTATCTTTTCAGTCTGTGAAGGAAGATTCTGGTTTCCTCAGCAAACCACTACTTACTCACTCTTGGGTCTCCTGGAAGGGATAGGGTTTTGCAATCAGCACCATCCCCTCTCTGGTCTCCTGGCTCCATTCCAGAAGGAAGCAGACTGAAGTGTGATGAGAACTCAGAATAATCGGTCCAAGAAGAGAAGAGGCAGCACAAATGGACATGACTCAGGAAAGCAGCAGCCCTGTTTTCTGCGTACATGCCTGAAAGCCAAGCATGTAACTCATTTATTCTGTCCATAGGACAGATATTTGTCATCCTTGAAACTGGTAATAATATCTACCTTTTGGTTTTCTTGTTTTTGTTGTTGTTGTTTTAGAAATAAGTGACACAACATGTAGAATGTTGGGCACGAGATAATCAAATATTAGAAACTCTGCATTCCCAACTTCCGCTCTTCTAGAACAACTTCTAAAATAAAAACATTAGGGGTTTTTACCCCCTTTCATAAAACATCAAGATCCCTGAAATAGGACACATTGTTCTAACATATATGCCCACTCCCCAACACAGGGATTCTAGAAAATCATACAGTTTTAATACATAGCTTGCCTTGAAAAAATGGAAATAAATAAAAGATGAACAAAACACAAAACAAAAATCTGGGGGCTGATGTTAACATTTTCTTAGACCAAAATACAATAAAATTACAAATAAGAAAAACCATAAGAAAAAGCCTCTTATATTTAGAAAACTAAAACAAAATTCTATTCACGTGTTAAGAAATGAAATCATAGAAACCTATGTTTGTAACTGAATAATACTGAACTCAATATATAGCATAAATAGAGAACAATTAAAATGTTAAAGGAAAATCAATAGCCAAGATGCCATTATTTGACACTAATATTGGAAGTAAATGAGCATTTCACTCAGAAAGTTGGAAAAATAACAGGTAAATGCTCAAGGAAAAAGAAAATAAAAAACAAGAAAGTGTTTAGTAGTAGAAACTAAATGAAACAGGAAGAAAAAAACTTCAGTGTATTCAGGTTCTCCAGAAAAACAGAACCAATAGATGGGGGTGGGGTGTGTGTGTGTGTGTTTATTAAGGAATTGGGTCATATAATAAAGGGGCTGACAGGTCTGAATCTGCAGGACAAGCCAGCAGGCTGAGAACCCAGTGAAAAGTATGCTTTGGAGCACAAATAAACAACAAAATATAGAGATAAACTCAGACACAAAGAACCAACTCATGATTCCCAGAGGAGAGAATAGGTTAAAAAAAAAAAAATTATGCCGTAAGGATGCTTGCTAGCTTATCTGGAAAACCTGTTTTTGTTGTTATGGCCTTGAACTCACTGGATGAGGCTTAACCACACTTTTAAAAGTAATCTCTACTTAAAGTCTACCAATGGTAGGTGCTAACTATACCTATGAAATACCTTCACAGAAGTTTCTAGATTTGTGTTTGATTAAATAAGTAGGTACTATAGTCTAGCCAACTTAACACATAGAATTATCCATCAGAGCCCACCCTTTGTCAACTTGACACATACATACATCTCCTTAAACCATACTTAATCTCCAAATAAAGTAACAACAAAGTTACTTCTGCCTAAAGTGATACAACTCTGTAGGGAAGTGGCAGTTCATTTTTGGTCCTACAGAGTTCATTGGACATGTAGGTGTAGTTGGTATTTATGTCTACATTCTTCCATTACCCATTCTGTATTCTCTTTGCCCTCAGTAAGCCCCTCAACTCATGGTTCTTTGCCAGATGAAGTGTCTCAAACTTTCATTTCTTTTTTTAAATTTTATTTATTTGACAGAGAGCGATCACAAGTAGGCAGAGAGGCAGGCAGAGAGAGAGGGGGAACCAGGCTCCCTGCCAAACAGAAAGCCCGATGCGGGACTCGATTCCAGGACCCCCGAGATCATGACCCGAGCCGAAGGCAGAGGCCTAACCCACTGAGCCACCCAGGCGCCCTCAAACTTTCATTTCTGAATGGGCCATTAGTGGTTCTGCCTGAATTGTAATTTTCCATTTACTTTTTAATTCTTTTTTTTTTTTTTTTTACAGATTTTATTTATTTATTTGACAGAGAGAGAGATCACAAATAGGCAGAGAGGCAAGCAGAGAGAGAGAGGGCTGAAGCAGGCTTCCTGCTGAGCAGAGAGCCTGGTGTGGGGCTTGATTCCAGGACCCTGAGATCATGACCTTAAGCCAAAGGCAGAGGCTTAACCACTGAGCCACCCAGGCGCCCCTTCCACTGACTTTAATCCCAGGACCTGAGCGATGTCCTAGGGTATTTCCTGTGTTGTAGATACTCTCTTCCTTAACTCCACTGTGTAGTGGCAGCCCAGTTTCTCCTAAATAATTAGGACCAGTCACCCCAGCCACTACACTGATCTTCTTTTTTGCCTATTGAGAGGCATGAGGATCTGAAAGTGGCTGGGGGAGAAGGAGTCTCAATTTCCAGGTCAAAAGAATGACTGCTGTCTCCTGGTGGAAGCAAAATTTTTGCTAGGGGATCTCTATGGCTAATAGTGAGTAGAGCTGCTCCCTTTTCCAACCCTTGATTCCTTCCTGACTGTGGGGAAAACAACACTATATACTGAAGGCAGATTTAGAGCATATACCACTGCTTGGAGTATACTGCACGAGCCCTGAAAGTGCTGCCACCTAGGCCGGCACTGGAAAGGAATTTCCAAAAGGCCAGTTCACTTCAGGCAACTATTCAGGATTGTGGGGAAATGGTAAGACCAATGAATTTCATGTGTTAACCCATTCACACTCATTTGCTGTGAAGTGAGTTATTTGACCAGAACCAATGCTGTATGGAATACCATGAGGGTAGGGAAGACATTCTGTAAATCCACATATGATAGTTTTGGTGAAAGCAATGCCTGCAGTGAAGATAAAACCCTATCTAATAGACTAAGTGTCTATTCTAGTAGAAACAAAGCACCAATCCCTCCATGACGGGAGACGGGTTTTGCAGTCCTTTGTATTCCACAGGACTATGTTACTGCTTTGTATGAGTAACTCTATGGGCTCTCAGGGAACGGAAACCTACTTCTCATGAATATGGCACTGTACCTAGTCTCTGTGATAAGGAGGGTTGACAAAACAGTTTAGAGAATTTGCCAATATGCCACTTGAGGTCCTGATGGCTTCAAATATCAAAGCACATAATGCTGGATTTTATTCAAAGAAATTATGGCTAAAAAATTCCCAAATCTAGGGAAGGAAATGGACAACCAAATCCAGTAAGCTTAACAGAATCAAGTTAGAGGAATCCAAAGAATTTCACACCAAGAAGCATTATAATCACACTGTCAAAAGCTGAAGACAAAGAATTATAAAAGCAACAAGAAAATCATGACTTCATGTATAGGGTCCCCCATAAGATTTTGAGCAGATTTCTCAGTGGAAACCTTGCAGGCCAGAAGGCAGTAGGACAATATACTCAATGTACTAAAAGAAAAAAACCTGACAACCCAGAACACTGTATGTGGCAAAACTATCCTTCAAAAGCAAAGGAGAGAGAAGCATTTTCCCAAATAAACAAAAGCTGAAGTTGTTCATTCACCACTAGACCTTTCTTACAAGAAATGCTAAAGGGAATTCTTCAAGTTGAAATGAAAGCATACGAAACAGCAACAGGAGAGCAAATGAAAGTAATATACTCGCTCGTCGAGATAAATATGCAGAAAAATACAGACTACTGAAAATACTGTAATGGTGAGAAAATAAATTCTAATGTAGAATAGATAAAAATATATAAATGTGTTAAGCAATTCACAGTGTAAATAAAAAGATTGTAAATTCTGACATCAATAACATGAACTATGTAGGAAGAGAAGTAAAGGTATAAAGCTCTTCCATACAACTCCTTTCTATCACAGCTAAACCTAGAGGTTAAGATGGTAGAGTGGAGGAACCCTGAGCTTGCCTTGTCCCTCAAACACAGCTAGATCAATGGGTAACTATTTTGAAAAACTAGGAATATAATCAGGATTAAGAAAACAACCAGCACAACTGGAGGGAGAGAATGGGGAAGAAGAGGTTCAAGGAGTGGTGAGCTGGGGGAGAGGAAAACTACAAGACAGCAAAAGGGAGGGAACCTTTTTCATGGAGAAAGGGAGAGAGGAGGAGAGAGTGAAGCACAGAGGGTTTGCACAATAAGCCACTGTGAGGGGATCATCTGGGTCGCAGGGGAGAAGCTCCCCTTCCTGGAGTACCTTTGGAAGAGTGTAACGTGCTTCTCCAAAAACAAAAGGGCAGCTGGGAGCCAACGAGTGGAGTTGAATAGCGCGGAAAGAGGTGCGCAGACACCCCATACCCGAGTTGCAGCTTTTCGCTATGAGCCACAACAGATTTAAGCCACCATGTGCCCGCCAAGCGGCTGCTTTTCTGCGACAGAACTGAACAGAGAGCAGTGACACACAGACTGCAGATCACTCGGTGCAGCGTTTCACCGTGTGCCACAACAGACTCAAGCTGCTGCGTGACTGCTCTTCGGGACGGGACTGAGTAGGGGACTGAGGCGCACGGCAGATCACCTGGCTGCAGCTTTTTGCTCTGAATGGACAGTAGCCGCCACATGCACACTGTGTGGCCGCTTTTCTGGGACAGGACGGTGCTGGGTATGCTGCCAGCCTCTCCACAGGAGGAGGGGAGTGGATCCATACATTGCCAGGCACTTTAAAATTTGGAGTTTTGAATCCTAGCCACTGGCCAGAGATGAAATACCGCAGATTCGTGGTTCCAGATGTGCTGATGGCCCAGGTACAGACAGGTTAAGGGCAGACATCTGACAAAAGCCCAGGACGTAAGAGACTATTTGCTTTTCTCTGAGGGTCTCGAACTGCCCTCCCAGGGACAAGAAGGTGGGGGTGACATCATCTTCCTCCTTCACCACCTCTCCTTCCACCTGCCCACATCACCGACTTGAGAGAGCAGCACAGTACTTCCAGGGGAGGCTGGACTCGCTTACCCCAACCCCCTGCCCCTCCCCTGGCAGGGTCAGCTTTACAAGGGCAAAATGGTTTGTGAGCCAGCCCAGAAGAACTCTCCCTCGGAAGACCGACACAGGCCCCTGGCACGTACCAAGTCTACGGATGAAAGAGTGCTACACAGTGCCAGCTTCAGTTTTAGTGGAAATCAGACCAGGCTTTCTTTCTTTTTCTTAAATTTTTCATTTTTCAAAATGTCTTTTTAAAAAATCTTTTCTTTTATATAAATGTTTTTTCTTTTTTCCTCTTTTTTTGGGTATCAGGCTTATAATTTCTTGTTCACTTCTTGATTTGTTTCCTTCTCTTATTATTTGAATAGGCTTTTGATTTTTCTTCTTTCCTTACTCATTCACCTTCTTTCTTATTCTTTAGAATCAGGCTTATAGTTTGTTTCTTTGCTTTTTTGTACCTTTCCCTTTTCTCTTGTCTTGGATCATGCTTTTTTCTTTTCCAAGCTTAACAAATAAAGCAAACCTAGTTAAAGGTCTAAACACTCCCCAGGGAAGGAGGAACTCTGTAGAGAATGGACCAATGGGAAAGAGTAGCCAAAATCCATCATTTGGTTTCTGGCACCAAAAACAGTTCCTGAAGTGCCAGGCCCTGGACAGTGTATGATATATATATAATATATAATATAATATAATATAATATAATATAATATAATATTATATATATATATATATTAATATATATAATATATATATATATATATATATATATATATATATATTTAATATAGCATACTTTCAGGTACAGGAACCATAATAAGCTTTCATAACATGCAAAATATAGAAACTTAGCCAAAATGACAGGAAGGAGGAATTCTCCCCAAAACAAAGGTCAGGAAGCTATCACAGCCACGGACTTTCTCAAAGCAGGGATAAGCAATATATCTGGAAAAAAACTTAGATCAACAGTTAAAAGACTACTAACTAGACTCAAAAAAAGCATAGAAGACAGCAGAGAAACACTTGCTGCAGAGATAAATGACCTAAAAACTACTCAGGCTAAAGTAAAAACTGCTATAACTGAGATGTAAAGCAAACTGGTTATAATTACTATGAAGACTGGAGAAGCAGAGGAGATGACAGATGACATAGAAGAAAAAACTATGGAAAATAATGAAGCTGAAAAGAGGAGGGAAATAAAACTCTTAGATCCCTAAGGTAGACTTAGGGAACTCAGCAATTCCATAAACCAAAATGGTATCTGTATCATAGGAGTCCCAGAAGAGGAAGAGTGGGAAAAAGGGAAAGAAGGTTTACTTGAACAAATTATAGCTGAGAACTTCCCTAATCCAGGGACGGAAATAAGCATTCAAATCCAAGAGGCACAGAGAACTCCCTCAAAGTCAACAAAACAGGCTAACACCATGACATATTGTAGTGAAACTTGCAAAATGCAGTGAATTTCAGAGAATCCTGAAAGCAGCTTAGGAGAAAAAAAAATTCTTAACCTGCAAGAGTAGGCACAAAAGGCCGGAAGGAGATCTGTCCACAGAGACCTGGCAGGTCAGAAAGGCCTGGCATGATATATTCACCATGCTAAGTGGGAAAAATATACAGCCATCAATACTTTATCTATAAGGCTGTCATTCACAATAGAAGGAGAGAGAAGAGTTTCCAGGACAAACAAAAACTAAAGGAATTTGTGAACACTAAACCAGCCCTGCAAGAATATTAAAAGGGACCCTTTGAGCAGAGAGAGAGATGAAAAATAACAAAGACTAGAAAGGATTGGAGACAATCTACAGGAACATTTACAGGTAATACAGTGGTACTAAATTCATATCTTTCAGTAATCACTCTGAATGTTAATGGACTAACTGATCCAATCAAAAGTAGCAGAATGGATTTAAAAAAAGACCCATAGGTAATTTGCCAATGAGAGACTCATTTTAGATACTGAAGACACCTCCAGATTGAAAGTGAGGGGGTGAAGAAACATTAGTCATTTCAATGGATATCAAAAGAAAGCTGGAGTGCTCATCGTTATATCAGACAAATTAGATTTTAAACCAAAGATAAGAGATGGAAAAGGAAACTATATCATATTAAAAGGGTCTATCCCTTTTAATAAGACCTAACAATTGTATATACTTACGCCCCTCACTTGGGAGCAGCCTAATGTGTAAACTACTAATAATAAAATTAAAGAAACTCATTGATTATAATAATATAATAATAATAGGGGACTTTAATACCCCGCTCACAGTAATGGACAGATCATCGAAGCAGAAGATCAATAAGGAAACAAAGGTTTTGAATGACACACTGGACGAGATGGACTTCACAGACATATACAGGGCATTTCATCTTAAAACACCAGAATACACATTCTTCTTGAGTGCACATGGAACATTCTCCAGAAAAGATCACATACTACGTCACAAATAAGGTCTCAACCAGTACAAAAAGACTGAGATTATGCCATGCATATTTTCAGACCACAATTTATTAAGTTTTGAAGTCAACCACAAGAAAAAATTTGGAAGGGCCACAACTACATGGAGGTTAAAAAGTATCCTACTAAATGAATGGGTCAATCAGGAAATTAAAGAATAATTTAAAAACATACTATGGAAAATAGTGTGGTGGTTCCTCAAAAAACTTAAAAATAGATTTTCCACATTATCCCTTAATTCTACTTCCCATTGTATACCCCAAATAACAGAAATTAAAGACTTGAAGAATCATTTGTTCACTCATGTTCACAGCAGAATTACTTGCTACAGCCAAAAGGCAGAAGAAACCCAAGTGCCCATTGATAAATTGATAAATAAAATATGGTACACATAGAATGAATTAATATTCTTTTATTTTTTTAAATATTCTTTTAAAAATAGGGTCATATTTGATTCTAATATTTAAAAAAATAAAAATACTACATGTATTAACCTTGAGGCATTAGGTTAAGTAAAGTAAGCCTGTTGCAAAAGGACATATACTATTATTATTCCACTTAATATAAAGTACATAGAGTAATTAAACTCATAGGAACAAAAAATAGGATAAATTCGGTTATGATCCCAGCATCCTGGGATCGAGTCCCACATCGGGCTCCTTGCTCAGTGGGGAGCCTGCTTCTCCCTCTGCCTCTGCCTGCCACTCTGTCTGCCTGTGCTCACTCTCTCTGACAAATAAATAAATAAATAATCCTAAATTAAAAAAAAATAGGATAAATTCATAGAGACAAAAACCAGGCAAAATTGGGGGTGGGGAAAATGTGGAATTACTGTTTAATAATTACAGATTTTCAGTTTTGCAAGAAAAAGTTCTGTGGATGATGGTGGTAATAGTAGCATAGCAATGTGAATGTACTTAATGCCACTGACTTGTGCTTTTAAAAATAGTTAAAATGGTAAGTTTTATGTGTATTTTTACCAGAATTTTTTTTAAAGATTTTATTTATTTATTTGACAGACAGAGATCACAAGCAGGCAGAGAGGCAGGCAGAGAGAGAGGAGGAAGCAGGCTCCCCGCTGAGCAGGGAGCCCGATGCAGGGAGCCCGATGCGGGGCTCGATCCCAGGACCCTGGGATCATGACCCGAGCCGAAGGCAGAGGCTTCAACCCACTGAGCCACCCAGGCGCCCCTTTACCAGAATTTTTTAAGACATATACACATAAAGAAAAACTAAAGAAGTTCATCACTAGTAGGTCTGCTCAACACAAAATGTTATAAAAGATAAACAGAATTGGCAATCCTATAACAAGATGGACCAAGAAAAAGAGACAAGGCTCAAATTAGTAAATTCAGATATGAACGTGGAGACATTAACTTTCCATAAAAGAAAAAGAATCATAGGAGAATCCTATGAACAGTTTTATGCCAACAAGCTGTATAACCTAGATGAAATCAACAACTTCCTACAAACAGAATACTAAAACTGACTCAAAGAAATAAAAATCTGAACAGACCTACATCAAGTAAAGGGATGCAATCTGTAGTAAAACAAAACAAAACAAAACAAAAAACAAAAACCCAATGAAGAAAAGCTCAGAACTAAAGGGCTTTACTAATAATTCTACCAAACATTTAAAGAATTATCACCAATCCTCAAACTCTTCCAAAAAAATACAAGAGGGAACATTCCATAATATCAATATTACATTGGCATCAAAGCCACATAAAGATACCACAAGAAACAAATATTATTTCCCTATCCCTCACACACAGATGCAAATATCCTCAAAAAGATACTTGTTAACCAAATCTAGTAGCATCTTAAGTGGATTATCCATCATGATGAATTGAGATTTATCACAGGAATGGAAAGATGTTTCAAGATATGAAAATTAATCAGTATAACATATGACATTAATAGAATGAAGGAAATAACAAACATGGCTTTTCCCTTTTGTGGCCATTGCTGAAATGCCAGTAGCCAAAATGAAATTCAATCCTTTTGTGACTTCGGATCAGAGCAAGAACTGTAATAGGCATTTCAATGCACCCTCCCATATTTGCAGGAAGACTATGCCTTCCCCTTTTTCCATAGAGCTGAGATAGAAGTACAACATTTTTTATTATGTTAAGTTAGTCACCATACAGGAAGTACATATCATCCATGCCCATCTGAAAGGATGATGAAGTACAGGTTGTATGAGGACACTATAGAGGTCAGCAAATTGGCAAAGTAGTCCAAGTTTACAAGAAGAAATACATCATATACATTGAACAAGTACAGTGAGAGAAGGCCAATAGCATAACCATCCATGTGGGCATTCACCCTTGCAAGGTGGTTACCACTAGACTAAAACTAGACAAAGACCACAAAAAGAAAGCCATATCTCACCATGTAGGAAAGGAAAGGGGCAAATATAAGGAAGAAACAATTGAGAGGATTCAGGAATAAAGTAATCATATACGTGACTTTAAATAAAAACTGTTAAAATGAAGAAGACATAATTATCTCAGTAGATGCAAAAAATTTAATGAAATCTATCATTCTTTTATATATGGAAAATGTATATCTACATATACACATATATATAGGAAAAAGATAATCTAACTAGGCACAGAAGGTAATGTCCTAAATGAGCTGAAGAGTACAAAAACCCCACAGTTAACATTATACTCAATGGTGAAAGGATGAATGCTTGCTTTTGCCTCTTCTATTCAGCCTTGTACTGGGAGTTCTAGCCAAAGTAATTAGGCATGAAAAAGACATAAAATACATCCAAACTGGAAATGAAGAAGTACAGTTATCTGTTTGCAGTTGACATGATCCTATATACAGAAAAGCATAAAGAAGTCACAAAACACTATCTGAGCAAATTAACAATTTCAGCAAAGTTGCAAGATATTAGATCACACAAAAATCAGTTGTTTTCTATAATCTAGCAGTGACCCAATCAGAAAATAAAATTTAGGGAAACAAATCCACTTACAACAGCATATAAAAGAATACAATGGAATATAAGCCATCAGAAAGGATGCATATCTACCATTTGCATTGACATGGATGGAACTGAAGGGTTTTTGCTAAGTGAAATAAGACAAGCAGAGAAAGACAATTATCATATTATTTCACTCATATGTGGAACATAAGGAATAGTGTGAAGGACCACAGGGGAAGAGAGGGAATACTGAATGGGAAGAAATCAGAAAGGGAGACAAACCAAGAGAGACTTGGGACTTCAGGAAACACACTGAGGGTTATGGAAAGGAGGGAGTGAGGAGTTGGGGTAACTGGGTGATGTATATTAAGGAGAGCATGTGCTGTGATGAGCACTTGGTGTTAATACGCAACTAATGAATCACTAAACACTACATCAAAACTAATGATGTACTACTATTTGTTGGCTAACTGGACATAATAAAAAATAGAAGAATAAAATACTTAGGAATAAATTTAACCAAGGAGATGTCAGACTCGTACACTGTAAACTACAAACTACCAGTGGCTGAATGGATAAGCAAAATGTTGGAGTATTTATCCAATCCTATGTCTTTCAACCATAACAGGAACTAAACAAGAAGTGACATCAAGATGGCAGATGAGGCAGTCACAACCCCATCCTTATACAAAACAATAATATAACAACTACCCACAAATAAAAATAGATCTGAAAAGTGCCAGAATAAAATTAAGAAGCTGAAGCATCCCAGTGGAGCACAAAATCCATGGATATACACAGAGCAAAGTGAAGAAAGCATCCTACCTGTGTCACTCCATCCCCTAGCCCAGCAGTTTGGTGACCAGTGTGACCTGAAACCCTCCTCTACAGGGCAAAGGACAGCAGGAGGACCCCAACAGCCTTCATCACTGAGGACACCAGCAGCCCTTGCCATTCACCACCAGGGACTAGTGTAGACTTCACTGATGCGGACCTTAACCAACACAACTGCCCAGGGTTCAGGCCACTGTGCTCCTCGGGAGCAGAAGCCAATGCTGTGAATCCCCCCTCCACCCCTACAACTACCATGCATTCCCATGCCCCAGACCCTGTCACTATCTAATGTGGGTCCATGCCATGGATCCTAATGCCAAAAGAGATCCCTTAAACTGCAACACCCTTATGCAGAGGAAAGGGAGAGCAGAATCCCAGCAGCCTTCACTACTCCCACGGAAACCTTCAGTCTTTGATGATGCTGACAGAACAAAGCTGCCCATATTCAATACCACTGTGCCCCCTGAGAGCCAGAGGGGGGCTCACTGTTGTGCCACCCTTAAGCTGGAGCTGCCACACCCAACTCAGTCAGAGCCCTCATACCCACCCGTATGTGAAAATCTTTTCCAAAGCCAGTCCACAAAGCCTGGAAGAGGAGATTGCTCCTTCAAATGTATAGACATCAACATGAGGCTATAAGAAACATTAAAATAACCAGGGAAATATGATACCACCAAAGGAACAAATTTGTAGTAAGTAACCTGAAAGAAGTAGGTTATTTATGAACCACCTGCAAATACTTAAGTTTTTAAAAGAATCTCAGCAAGAAAGGGGCCAAGATAGTGACATAGGAAGACCCTGAATTCACTTCCTCCATGGACACACCAAATCTACACCTATCTATAAAGTAATTACTTTCAAAAAACTGAGGCCTTACTGAACAGCCTCTTCACAACAGAAGACAGAAAGACCATACAGAGAATGGCAGCTGTGAAAGTAAAAACTACAGTGGGGAAGGACGGTGCTGAGGGACCATGAACTGACTTGTCTTCCTTGAAGTACAGGGGGGAAAACCCCACAATTTGAAAGAGCAACTAGAATATAAAAGATCCAACCCTAGAACTCTATTAAATGGTATGAGAGCTGCTGGAACCTTCTCCAGGATGGGAGGGCTGCCAAGCACTACCATTTAGATTCTCCTTTCTACGTTGATATATGGATGGGAGCAGGGTCTGGGTCTTCTAGCTAACCAACTGCTTCAACTAGCCCTGGGCCCTTAACTTACACAAGCCTCAGCCATCCCAACAAGCCATCCTGCCAAGGTGACACAGGGGTGAGGCATCCTGGAACACTCCAGGCCCAGACCACTTTGGCTTCAGTTGCCCTGCAAGGGCACCCCCAGATCTCCACACCCATGCCAGCCACTGCTCCAGCCAGCCAGCCACATAAAGTCTACACAGGAGAATACTATACAAATAACTTCCTACATTTTCAGGAGAAGTAGCTATTCTAATTTATAGAAACAAAGAAAGCCAAGCAATATGAGGAGACAGAGGAATATGCTACAAATGAAAGAAAAGACAAAACCTCAGAAAAACAGCTAAGTGAAATGATGGAAATAAGTAACCTACCTGTTACTTAAAAGTTCAAAGTAAAGTTCATGAAGATGTTCACCAGACCAGACAGAATGGTGGATGAATTCAGGGAGAACTTCAACAGGGAGATAGAAAAAGTAACTGGGTGATATATGCAACTGATGAATTACTGAACTCTACATCTGAAATTAATGATGTACTCTACGTTGGCTAACTGAATTTAAATTAAAAAAAGAACTAAATAAATAAAATCTTTAAAAAAAAAAAAAAGGGGGGCGCCTGGGTGGCTCAGTGGGTTAAGCCGCTGCCTTCGGCTCAGGTCATGATCTCAGGGTCCTGGGATCGGGTCCCGCATCGGGCTCTCTGCTCGGCAGGGAGCCTGCTTCCCTCCCTCTCTCTGCCTGCCTCTCTGTCTACTTGTGATCTCTCTCTGTCAAATAAATAAATAAAATCTTTAAAAAAAAAAAAAAGAACTAATCACAGTTGAAGAACACAATAAATGAAATGAAAAATACAACAGAGGGAATCAACAGATTATAGGATGCAGAAGTACAGATAGGCCATCTGGAAGACAAGGAAAGGGAAACCCCAAAACATAACAATGAAAAGAAAAAAGAATTTTGAAAAATGAAGTTAAGGGATCTCTTGGGCAACATTAAGTGAGAAAACATTAACATTATAGGGATGAAAAGAGAGAAAGCAGAAAATTATTTGAAGAAAGAATAGCTGAAAATTTCCCTAACCTAGGGAAGGAGACCGACATCTAGGTTTAAGATGCACAGGGTTCAATTCCAAATAAGATGAACCCACCGATATACCTGGCACAACACCTAATTAATATGGCAAAATTAAAGATAAAAGAATTTTAAAAACAGCAAAAGAAAAGCAAGTTGTTATATATAAAAGAAACCCCATAAGGCTATAAGTGGAGTATTCAGCAGAAACATAAGGAACTGCCGTGGTACACTCCAAGTGCTGAGAGGGAAAAGCCTATAATCAAGAATACTTAGCAGAAGATGGCAGAGAAGTAGCAGGCTGAGACGACATCAGGTAGCAGGAGATCAGCTAGATAGCTTATCAAACCATAGTGAACACCTACAAATCCAACAGGAGATCGAAGAGAAGGAGAGCAACAATTCTAGAAACAGAAAATCGACCACTTTCTGAAAGGTAGGACCGGCAGAGAACTGAATCCAAAGCGACAGGAAGATAGGCTGCGGGGAGAGGGGCCCGCTCCTGGCAAGCGGCAGAGCAACAGAGCACAAAATCAGGGCTTTAAAAAGTCTGCTCCACTGAGGGACATTGCTCTAGAGGCTAAACCAGGGTGAAGCCCACACGGGGTCAGCATGGCCCCAGGTCCCATGGGGTCACAGAAGGATTGGGGGTGTCTAAGTGTCACAGAGCTCACAGGTATTAGAGCAGGGAAGCTGGCTACAGAGACAGCCAAGGAGTGAGCTCTCAGCTCGGGGTTACCTTGAACCGTAATCCATGGCACAGGCCACTGCTCTGTGGGTGGGGTCCCCACAAGATCCAGGGAGACACCCCCTGGAAGAGCTCAGGGATCTGCGTGGTTCAAAGACTCCAGGCAGAGCTGTGTACCAGAGGAAGAGACGCTTGGTCACAGGCTGGGTGAGCTTGGAGCACGGCTGGAGGCCAGGGAGACAGGAGCGATTGAGCAATTTCTCTGATGATGCACTGAGGAGTGGGGCCCGGAGCTCTCAGCTCCTCTGGGCCAGATATTAGGAGGCCACCATTTTCATTCCCATCCTCCGGAACTCTACGGAAAGCGTTCAGGGAACAAAAGCTCCCCAAAGCTAACCCGAGCAGATTACTTAGCCTGGACCCTGGTAAGGGCAGTGCAATTCCGCCTGGAGCAAAAACACTTGAGAATCACTACAACAGGCCCCTCCCCCAGAAGATCAACAAGAAATCCAGCCAAGACCAAGTTCACTTACCAAGGAGAATAGTGGAATTCCAAAGGAGAAGAAAGCAAAGCATGGAATTCATGGCTTTCTCCCCATGATTCTTTAGTCTTGCAGTTATTTTTTTTTTCTTCTTCTAAATTTTTTAAACTTTTACTCTTCCTCTTTTAACGTTTTTTTAACTAGTTTATCTTAACAATAACCTTTCATTAAAAAAAACTTTTTTGAACCTTCATTATCATAGTCATATTTTATCCTTCATTGTATAATAAAGTATTTATAAATAAAGTTATTATTTTTTGTATACACATAGGGTTTTTTCTTCTAAAAAATTTGGGGTACAACTTCTAATAGACCAAAATATACCCTAAATCTAGCTCCTGGCTTGTTCTGGTCTCCAGCCCAAGCAAATTCTTTCCACTTTCTTTTTCTTTATTCTCCCAACCAACTTACTTTATCAACTCATTTTTTAGAAATTAAAAAAATTTTTTTTCAGCTTTATACACATATTCCATCCCTTCATTGTGTTTATCCTTATATATGTTTTTCATTCCTTAAAATTTTGGAAGGTAGTTTCTTCTAAGACACCAAAATACTTCCAGAATTAAGTGGGTGACCCGGTTCTAGCCACCAGTCTAATACATATATATTTTTTCTTTTTTATATTTTTTCTTTGTTTTCTTTTTTTAATTCTTTTTTCCTGAACTTCTTTTTATCCCCTTCCCCACCCCGCAACGATTTGGGTTCTTTTCTGATTTGGTTAAAGCACATTTTCCTGGGGTCTTTGCCACCCTTTTAGTATTTTATTTGTTCCTTCATATATTCTTATCTGGACAAAATGACAAGGCGGAAAAACTCACCACAGAAAAAAGAACAAGAGGCAGTACCGAAGGCTAGGGACCTAATCAATATGGACATTGGTAATATGTCAGATCTAGAGTTCAGAATGACGATTCTCAAGGTTCTAGCCAGGCTCGAAAAAGGCATGGAAGATATTAGAGAAACCCTCTCCGGAGAAATAAAAGCCCTTTCTGGAGAAATAAAAGAACTAAAATCTAGCCAACTTGAAATCAAAAAAGCTATTAATGAGGTGCAATAAAAAATGGAGGCTCTCACTGCTAGGATAAATGAGGCAGAAGAAAGAATTAGTGATATAGAAGACCAAATGACAGAGAATAAAGAAGCTTAGCAAAAGAGAGACAAATACTGGACCATGAGGGGAGAATTTGAGAGATGAATGACACCTTAAGATGAAACAACACTATCTGAGGGTTTTGAAGGGGTGGGGGGTGGGAGGTTGGGGAAACCAGGTGGTGGGTATTAGAGAGGGCACGGATTGCATGGAGCACTGGGTGTGGTGCAAAAACAATGAATAATGTTACGCTGAAAAGAAATTAAAAAGATGAAACAACATTAGAATAATTGGAATTCCAGAAGAAGAAGAAAGAGAGAGGGGAGCAGAAGGTATATTAGAGAGAATTATTGTAGAGAATTTCCCTACTATGGCAAAGGGAACAAGCATCAAAATCCAGGAGGTGCAGAGAACCCCTCTCAAAATCAGTAAGAATAGGTCTACATCCCATCACCTAATAGTAAAATTTACAAGTCTTAGTGACAAAGAGATAATCCTGAAAGCAGCCCAGGAAAAGAAGTCTGTAACATACAATGGCAAAAATATTAGATTGGCAGCGGACTTATCCACAGAGACCTGGCAGGCCAGAAAGAGCTGGCATGATATATCAGAGCACTAAACAAGAAAAACATGCAGCCAACAATACTATATCCAGCTAGGCATTCACTGAAAATAGAAGGAGAGATAAAAATCTTCCAGGACAAACAAAAGCAAAGAATTTGCAAACACCAAACCAGCTCTACAGGAAATATTGAAAGGGGTTCTCTAAGCAAAGAGAGACCCTAAAAGTAATAGATCAGAAAGGAACAGAGACAATATACAGTAACAGTCACCTAACAGGCAATACAATGGCACTAAGTTCATATCTCTCAATAGTTACCCTGAATGTAAATGGGCTAAATGCCCCAATCAAAAGACACAGGGTATCGGAATGGATAAAAAAAGAAAACCCATCAATATGCTGCCTACAAGAAACTCATTTTAGACCTGAAGACACCTCCAGATTTAAAGTGAGGGGGTGGAAAACAATTTACTATGCTAATGGACATCAGAAGAAAGCGGGGTGGCAATCCTTTTATCAGATCAATTAGATTTTAAGCCAAAGTCTATAATAAGAGATGAAGAAGGACACTATATCATACTCAAAGGGTCTGTCCAAAAAGAAGATCTAACAATTTTAAATATCTATGCCCCTAACATGGGAGGCCAAATATATAAACCAATTAATAACAAAATCAAAGAAACACATAGACAATAATACAAAAATAATAGGGGACATTAACACTCCCCTCACTGAAATGGACAGATCATCCAAGCAAAAGATCAACAAGGAAATAGAGGCCTTAAATGACACACTGGACCAGACGGACATCACAGATATATTCAAAACATTCCATCCCAAAGCAAAAGAATACACATTCTTTTCTAGTGCACATGGAACATCCTCCAGAATAGATCACATCCTGGTTCATAAATCAGGACTCAATCTGTATCAAAAGATTGGGATCATTCCCTGCATATTTTCAGACCACAGTGCTCTGAAGCTAGAACTCAATCACAAGAGGAAATTTCCAAAGAACCCAAATACATGGAGACTAAACAGCACCCTTCTAAAGAATGAATGGGTCAACCAGGAAATTAAAGAAGAATTGAAAAAATTCATGGAAACAAATGATAATGAAAAAACAATGTTTCAAAATCTGTGGGACACAGCAAAGGCAGTCCTGGGAGGAAAATATATAACGATACAAGCCTTTCTCAAGAAACAAGAAAGGTCTCAAATACACAACATAACCCTACACCTAAAGGAGCTGGAGAAAGAACAACAAAGAAAGCCTAAGCCCAGCAGGAGAAGAGAAATAATAAAGATCAGAGCAGAAATCAATGAAATAGAAACCAAAAAACCAATAGAACAAATCAACGAAACTAGGAGCTGGTTCTTTGAAAGAATTAATAAGATCAATAAACCCCTGGCCAGACTTATCAAAAAGAAAAGAGAAAAGACCCAAATAAATAAAATCATGAATGAAGGAGGAGAGATCACAACCAACACCAAAGAAATACAAACAATTATAAGAACATGTCATGAGCAACTCTACGCCAACAAAGTTGACAATCTGGAAGAAGTGGATGCATTCCTAGAGACATATAAACTACCACAACTGAAACAGGAAGAAATAGAAAACCTGAACAGACCCATAACCAGTAAGGAGATTGAAACAGTCATCAAAAATCTCCAAACAAACAAAAGCCCAGGGCCAGACGGCTTCCCAGGGGAATTCTACCAAACATTTAAAGAAGAATTAATTCCTATTCTCCTGAAACTATTCCAAAAAATAGAAATGGAAGGAGAACTTCCAAACTCATTTTATGAGGCCAGCATCACCTTGATCCCAAAACCAGACAAGGATCCCATCAAAAAAGAGAATTACAGACCAATATCCTTGATGAACACAGATGAAAAATTCTCACCAAAATACGAGCCAATAGGATCCAACAGTACATTCAAAGGATTATTCACCACGACCAAGTGGGAGTTATTCCAGGGATGCAAGGTTGCTTCAACATCCACAAATCTCAATGTGATACAACACATTAATAAAAGAAAGAACAAGAACCATAGGATACTCTCAATAGATGCTGAAAAAGCATTTGACAAAGTACAGCATCCCTTCCTGATCAAAACTCTTCAAAGTGTAGGGATAGAGGGCACATACCTCAATATTATCAAAGCCATCTATGAAAAACCCACTGCAAATATCATTCTCAATGGAGAAAAACCTGAGAGCTTTTCCACTAAGGTCAGGAACACGGCAGGGATGTCCATCATCACCACTGCTATTCAACATAGTACTAGAAGTCCCAGCCTCGGCAATCAGACAACAAAAAGAAATTAAAGGCATGCAAATAGGCAAAGAAGAAATCAAACTTTTGTCACTCTTTGCAGATGATATGATACTATATGGGGAAAACCCAAATGACTCCACTCCAAATCTGCTAGAACTTACACAGGAATTCAGTAAAGTGTCAGGATATAAAATCAATGCACAGAAATCAGTTGCATTTCTTTACACCAACAAGTCAGAAAAAAGAGAAATTAAGGAGTCAGTCCCATTTACAATTGCACCCAAAACCATAAGATACCTAGGAATAAACCTAGCCAAAGAGACAAAGAATCTACACTCAGAAAACGATAAAGTACTCATGAAACAAATTAAGGAAGTCACAAAGGAATGGAAAAAATGTTCCATGCTCCTGGATTGGAAGAACAAATATTGTGAAAATGTCTATGCTACCTAAAGAAATCTACACATTTAATGCAATCCCTGTCAAAATCCCATCCATTTTTTTCAAAGAAATGGAACAAATAATCCTAAAATTTATATGGAACCAGAAAAGACCTCGAATAGCCAAAGGAATATTGAAAAAGAAAGCCAAAGTTGGTGGCACCACAATTCCGGACTTCAAGCTCTATTACAAAGCTGTCATCATCAAGACAGTATGGTACTGGCACAAAAACAGACACATAGATCAATGGAACAGAATGGAGAGCCCAGAAATAGACCCTCAACTCTATGGTCAACTAATGTTCGACAAAGCAGGAAAGAATGTCCAGTGGAAAAAAGACAGCCTCTTCAACAAACGGTGTTGGGGAAATTGGACAGCCACATGCAGAAAAATGAAATTGGACCACTTCCTTACACCACACATTAAAATGGACTTAGAGTAGGTGAAGGACCTCAATGTGAGAAAGGAATCTATCAAAATCCTTGAGGAGAACACAGGCAGCAACCTCTTCGACCTCAGCTGCAGCAACTTCTTCCTAGGAACATTGCCAAAGGCAAGGGAAACAAAGGCAAAAATGAACTATTGGGACATTATCAAGTTAAAAAGCTTCTGCACAACAAAGGAAAGTCAACAAACGTAAAAGGCAACCTATGGAATGGGAGAAGACATTTACAGATGACATATCAGATAAACGGCTGGTATCCGAGATCTATAAAGAGCTTATCAAACTCAACACTCAAAAAACACGGGGCACCTGGATGGTTCACTGGGTTAAACCTCTGCCTTCAGCTCAGACCATGATCTCAGGATCCTGGGATCAAGCCCCACGTTGGGCTCTCGGCTCGCAGGGGAGCCTGCTTCCCTCCCGCCCCACCCCGCCTCTCTGCCTACTTGTGATCTCTGTCTGTCAAATAAATAAATAAATAAATAAATAAATAAATAAATAAATAAATAAATAAATAAATAAATAAATAAAATCTTTCTAAAAAGAGCAAAGAAGACATACAAATGACACATGAAAAATTGTTCAACATCACTACCCATCAGGGAAATACAAATCAAAACCAAATTGAGATAACACGTTATACCAGTTAGAATAGCTAAAATTAACAAAACAGG
Organism: Lutra lutra; assembly: GCF_902655055.1. Classification (NCBI taxonomy): domain Eukaryota; kingdom Metazoa; phylum Chordata; class Mammalia; order Carnivora; family Mustelidae; genus Lutra; species Lutra lutra. The sequence continues at coordinate 3,653,155 of NC_062290.1, read as the reverse complement.
GAAAAAATGTTGGTGAGGATGTAGAGAATGGAGAACCCTCTTGCACTGTTAGTGGGAATGCCAGCTAGTACAGCTACTCTAGAGAAGAGGATGGAGGTTCCTCAAGAAGTTAACAATAGAGTTACCCTATGACCCAGCAACTGCACTACTGGGTATTTACCCCAAAGATACAGATGTAGTGAAAAGAAGGGGCACATGCACCCCAATGTTCATAGCACCTATGTCCATAATAGCCCAACTGTGGAAGGAGCCGAGATGCCCTTCAACAGATGAATGGATAAAGAAGATGTGGTACATACATACAATGGAATATTACTCAGCCATCAGAAAGGATGAATACCTACCATTTACAACAACGAGGATGGAAGTGGAGGGTATTACACTTAAGTGAAATAAGTCAACCAAAGAAAGACAGTTATCATATGGTTTCAGTGATATGTGGAATATAAGAAACAGTGCAGAGGATCATAAGGGAGGGAAACCTGAATGGAAAGAAATCAGAGAGGAATACAAACCAGGAGAGACTCCTGACTCTGGGAGACAAACTGAGGGTTGCTGAAGGGGAGGTGAGGGGGGAATGGGGTAACTGGTGGATGGGCATTAAAGAGGGTATGTGATGAGCCCTGGGTGTTATTAAATGCAACTGACAAATTATTGAACACATGTAAAACTAATGATGTATCTTATCTTGGCTAATTGAATTTAAAAAGATGAAGTATAAAAAAATTAAGTGACCTATAGATTCAATAAAACCCATACTTTTTTATTTGAGAGAGAGAGAGAGAGAGAGAGAGAGAGAGAGGGAGGAGGGCAAAGGGAGAGGGAGGGAGAGAATCTTAAGCAGGCTCTATGCACAGCATAGAACCTGACATGGGGCTCCATCTCAGATCATTCATTACCTGAGCCAAAATCAAGAATCAGATGCTCAACCAACTGAGCCACCCAGGCACCCCAACAGAATCCCTATTAAAATCCCAATGGAATTCTTTACAGAAATAGAAAAAAACAACCCAAAAATTCATACGAAACCATAAAAGATCCTGAACAGCCAACACAGTTTTGGACAAGAACAAAGCTGGAGGCATCACACTTCCTGATTTCAAAATATTTTATAAATCTACAATATATTAGTACTGGCATTTAGACCATTAGATCAGTGGAACCAAGAGCCCAGAAATAAATCCATATATAGTGTGATCTTCAAGAAGGATTCCAAGAACTCACAATGAGGAAAGGTTAGCCTCTAATAAATGACGGGAAAAAACGATCACTACATAGTTAAGAGCGAGACTGGTTCCTTATCTAACTTCATCTACAAAATTAAATGAATAAAAAAGACTTAAGACCTGAAACTGATAAAGACAAAGGACTAAAACTTCTTGACATTAGTCCAGGCGATAACTTTTGGATCTGATACCAACAGCAATGACAACCAAAAAGTAAAAACAGACAAGTTGATTTGCATCAAACTAACAGCTTCTGCACAGCAAAGGAAACCATCAAAAAATGAAAAGGCAAGCTACAGAATGGGACACAATATTTGAAACTACGTATCCCACAAGGGGTTAAGATCCAAAATATATGAGGAATTCCTTCAACTCAACAGCAAAATAGCAAATAATTCAAAAGAAAGTCAACAAAGTATTTGAATAGATCTTTTTCCAAAGACCCTTTTTATAAAAGGCCAACAGATGTAAGAAAAGTTGCTCAATATTACTAACGGTCAGGCATTTGCAAATTAAAACCACAACGACGTATGACCTCACACCTGCTAGAACGGTTGCGGTATTTCACGCTGCTCATTCTGCTCCTGGGATGTCTTTTGCATCTTCACGGCCTGGCCTCCAGATGCATTGACCAAGGTCATGTTTAGTTTGCTGGGATGGGTCAACCAGTTCGACTGATACTCGGCACATACAAGTGCTCGGTCGTAACTGCTTACCTCTGAACATCAACTTCATCACCTGAAATGTGAAACAGTAATGTACCCACTAGGGGTTTTTTTATGGATTTGGCAAGCATGAATATGAATGTATTCCTCATAGTGCCTGGCACATGCTAAAAACTCAGTGGTGCAGTGATGATGCAAATTTACTTTTCAACAGAGCCTGATGAACGCAGCTGGGCACTCGGTTTGGGTCTGTTCTTCCTTTACCGGTCCAGGACACCAGGAGTTTTGGCTGTTGACATTCGGATCACGGGAGACAAGCTGCAGTCTAATTTAGAACATTTAGAATTTTATACCCAGTTTATTTTAACTTATATGCTGTGCCTGCTTCATTGCATTTGAACTATGAGCCATAGGAGTTTAGGTTTTTCGTGAGCAACATTTGGGTTTGTTGCTTTGCAGGATGCCATGTGTCCTGTGTCAGCTGGCTTAATTTGTTCTACCTCCCAGTGATATGAGCTGACGGTGATCAGGCCTAGGACATGTCCTGGGTGGAGGTAATGAAGACTCAATGCTCCCATCCTTGAGGGACATGTGTGCCACTAGGCAGCAGGTTCACAGGTCCTGTTGACAAAGCGGACCATGCAGTTCATTCTCTCACGGATGGCCTGGTGTCTCATGTGTCAATGGTTACCAATTCCTGGAGTTAGGATACTCGCTAAGACACTGACCAGCTTCCCACTTCAGCCTTGAGAGAGACATTGTAGGACAATGAAGCAGGATGAGGGCCAAGAGAGTAACAGGGCAGATCTCAGTCAGGAAGGACTCCATAAAGAGAAGAGAGAAGCATTCTAACATGAGGAAACAGAAAATGAAGAGGCCCCAATGTGCCTTTCAAGAACAGAAAGAAGGCTGCTGCACCTGGGGCTCATGACCAAGGCCAGTGGGGCGGCAGTGAGAGGTGGTCAGACCAGAAGGGGCCTAGGAAGGGACACTGTGAGGAGTCAAGTTTGTTCTGATAAGAGTGGGTGCCAAGAAGGCGGAAATGAGAGGCAGGAGGATGGTGTGAGAACATGGGGAAGAGGAATCCCTCCTACCTGGAGAAGGTGACTCTCACCCACGGTGTCAGGGGAGAGAAAGCAGGATGGGAAGCAGGGGCAGGCTGGGGAAGGACAGTGAGAACTGACATGCAGGGGGCCTCATGCTGATGTCACCAGAGGACACAAAGTACAGTAGAACATGTGCATACACAGACCGGTCAGCAGGGCCAGGCCTGAGAAAGACCCTGTGGGGAACTTGGCCCTTACCCTCTGTGGGAGCCATCCAAAGAAGAAAGTAGATTCCTCCCTCAGGAACTATCCTTGGATCTACTACTTCCTGGCAGAGTTCATCCAATGGGTCACTCCCACCAGCACATTCTGGAGAGAACTGGTCAAGTCTGACCTCCTGGAGGAGAATCCCTGATCTCCCAGCCACTCCACTGAGGACAGTGACACTGAATTCTGGGGAAGTCAGCCCCACTCTGCATCCAGCCACTAGCAGAAGTGATATTCCCAGACCCATCCAGGTAAGCTTAAGAAGACCACTGACCATGCCAGGGGAATGGCTGCTCTAGAAAAGAGACAGGATGAGTCTGAGCAACAGAAGATCACAACAAACAAGGGTCAGTCCACATGGGAGAGCCTCACAGTCGCCAATATGCCCCCTGTCCCCCTCCTACACCAACACACACTCCAGCTAGTCACAATGAGCCACTACCACACAGTCCCACAGAGCTCTGCGTGTCCCCAAACACACAAACCGTACCCACCAGATGCCCACTAGTGCACCTAGAACCCTCATGTCCCAGACCTACACCTTTAACCCCAATGAAATTACAGCCATGGTCTTGAATACAAAAATGTACTCCCAACCAGCCCCCAATAATCAAACACTTAAATACACACATCCTCATATCCCCCCAAAAATCCACTCAGCCCCGTACCAATCCCCAATGAAATCATACAAACCCTCCAACAATAACTGAATACATTAAAACCAAACTCACATACTTAATATTAAACACAATCCCATAATCCTAAATATACCACATATAGTCCCCTAGAACTATTAACGTCCACTTGTGTACAATGCCTCCAAAACTCAACACACAAATACCATCCAATAGATACACATGGGGTTCCCTACTTTCTCCTAAATACTCCTCAAAAGAACGACCTCACCACCCCAATACAAACCTATACCTGTCTCCTCTTGATAACCTATAAATGGCATCTGTCTATACCCCCCAATTACAGACACACAACTCACAACACCCCACTACACTGACAATCTGAAGCTCCCAAAGCCCTCTACTCCCTAAATTCTTACCCTAAGTATACACACAGCCCTGATAGTGCAAATATACATAAAACCAACACACAAAGCATTAACACATAACATTATGTCTTCTCAAATGCACAGACACATATTTACAATAGTTTCAAAATGCACAGACACACACACTATGCCACACCAACTATATACTCATGGCTTTCATTGCCCCTCAAAATCGCACATACACGGTTGCTACACATCTTTAAAATTATCCTGAAACATCCATCCCCCCAAAATACACCCATAGGTTCCCCCCATACCGATATGTCCTGATTCAGGCTTTCTCCCCAACCTCCTTCCACACACAACACACACACACACACACACACACACACAACAATCCCTCCAATCCCTGTCCCCACCCAAGGTCTCCAGAAAAAAATACTCATCAGATCTTCTTAAACCTGAATATACAGAGCCAATCCCTCAAACCTCGTAAAATACACAAGAACCCTTCCAAATTCATCAAACACACTCCTAGACCCCCTACATAAATACATACATGTGCAACCGTCCATGCCCCAAATATACATGTACCCAGAACATAAGCAATCCCCAACCCTCAAATGTATGTATTAGATTCCTCACTAGACACTCTGAATTTACACACACCACAGCCCAGCCTGTGCTATAGACACTCTATACACCCACACCAACTTCCTACCAGCACTGTGAACATTCAGAGGCACTCACACAATGCCAGTGTGTACACAGAGTGTACACAAGCACACACTTGCACACAGAGCTCCAACCTCATGATGAGAGAACAGCTCTTCTGAGGGGCTGCCGGCACATTCTACAGCATGACAACCTGCTCACACCCAGTCTGGACAGTTCCATAAAGACCTGAGCTCAGAATTCCCACCCCAAGCTCCCACTCTACTTTTCCTAGGGCACCTTTACAGGTAACCACTAAAGAGGTGAGCCCACGAAAATTTAGGGACCTCCGCCCCAAACACCTATAAGTCCTCAGTGCTTGCTACCCTGCTCTCTATGTCCTGCTGGCTGTGACCGGAGACAGAGAACTGCCCTTCCATTGCACACACCCCATTACTGGGATCTGTAAGTAAATCTTGTGACTCCATGTCCTTTGGAGGGGCTGTACTGAAACTGTGCCTTCACTTCCCCAAAGTGGGAGTGCCCGTGCTGAGGGAGCTCCCTCCTTCAGCAAGTCATACCCTGCAGGTTCTCAATACAGTGTACCAGGCTCAGGACCCCCAACATACCTCCGAACCTTATACGAGGGCCATCCCAACCTCCCTCAGACACAAGCACACACCTCCAGGCTCCCTGACTTGACACACACACACACTCACAGCCCCAACACGTACATACACAATTGCCTCCACCTTGAAGACACTCACACACTCAGAATCTATGTAAAGAAATTGCTATAAGCTGTAACAGGCAGGAGTCTGATGACAGTGGCATGCGTCCTGAGTTGACAAGAGCACCTTTGGGAGAGAGCGTCAGCCCCCTGCTCCCTCAGGGATGGCGGCAACTACAGAGAACAGCGTTGCCCGGGGGCATCCTGTTTCCAGGAAGGCATTTGTCTCATGGGCTGATGAAGGCCTGGCCAATTTCTTCCAATGGTGACAGCTCTGAGAGACAGTATAGCTCCTCAGCTCCAGGAGGAGAAGCAGAGGCTGTTCCGGAGTCTGCTGAGAGACCACTGTGCCCAGTTCTTCCTGTTTCTACCCTCACAGGTGCTGTTTAGTAAATACCTTGTTTCCTAAACTCTGTGTCTGGTTCTGTGTTCCAAACTATGACACTCTACACACCCATGACAATTATTTATCAAGCATCAAGGATCACAGTAAAGACCCCTCTCCTGGCTCTTACATTCCAGGGGAGAAAAGAGATAATAAACATATGGTTATATCATGGACTTGGATGCATGCACGTGCACAGTCAAGACGGTGACAAAGGACTCTTGATCTCTTGGGAGGAAGTGGGGGAAGGTGCAAACAGATTTGCAAGTCAGGACAGGTTTCTTGCTCGAAGCATGAGAAAGCTGCAGGAAGGACGTAGACCACTGACCCCCAAACTAGAATCCTCTCAGCATCCCCAACTACTAGCAGCCACGGGAGCAGAGTCTGGCCGAGGGTGGAGGAATTTACCTCCCGACGTGCTCCCTCCCCCTCGCCCAGCAGAGTCAAAGCCTGCCTCCAGCCTCATCCTGAGTCCCATCTTCTCCCTCCTCTGTTCCTAGTGTCCCACTGGCCCTGTTCTGCTTTTCCTGGTCTCTGTAGGTTGTAAGCCTCCTCTCTTGGACCCTAGCAGACATCAGAACAGGGTACTTTGTGTGGAGAAAAGGGAACACTCTTACACTGTTGGTGGGAATGCAAACTGGTACAACCACTCTGGAAAACGGTTTGGAGCTTCCTCGAGATGTTAAAAATAGAGCTACCCTATGACCCACCAATTGCACTACGGGGTATTTACCCCAAAGATACAGAGGTAGTAGAAAAGAAGGGGCACATACACCCCAATGTTCATAGCAGCAATGTCCACAACAGCCCAATTGTGGAAGGAGCGGAGATGTCCTTCAACAGATGAATGGAAAAAGAAGATATGTTTCATATATACAACAGAATATTACTCAGCCATTAGAAAGGATGAACACTTAACATCTACACCAATGTGGATGGAACTGGAGGGTATTCTGCCAAGTGAAATAGGTCAGCCAGAGAAACACAATTATCATAAGGTTTCACTCACAGAGGAACATAAGGAATAGTGCAGAGGACAATGGGGGTGAGGGGGGACTGAATGAGAAGAAATCATTGAGGGAGACAAACCTTATGAGACTCCTGACCCTGGGAAACAAACTGAGGGCTGTGGAAAGGGAGGTGGGTGGAGGGATGGGGTTACTGGGTGGTGGGAACTGAAGAGGGCATGTGACACGATGAGCACCAGGTGTTGTTATGTACAACTGATGAATCATTGAACATTATATCAAAAACTAATGATGTATTATGTGTTGGCTAACTGAATTTAAATTAAAAAAATTTAAAAAGAAAGAACAGTGTCCTTTGTAGGAACAGTTCCCTAGTGGCCACAGAGCCACCTTTTGGGTCTCCTCAGATGCACTCCTGTGTCGCTGCAGGGCTCCTGGGCCCCCATGCCCCAGGGCGGTTGAGAGGGTTCAGGTCCTCTCTCCCCAACAACTTCTGGGAAGTAGAGCAAGTTGGAGCTTCTAATGGCCTGGCCAAAGGGGCCACTCAGTACGAAACAGAGGATTCCTTCTGTCCGTGGAGATACGGGGCAACACAGGCTATGTCCCATGATACACACTCCAAAAAATACTTGAGGCCCCAGAACAACCAGCTCTGACCAGCCTCAGCCATTCCAGCAATCCCCATTCATTCCATCTGAGTGGGGGGTTTTCAGTGCTGGTTCAATACCACGATATCCCTATTTCTCTCCCTTAAATCTCAGGGTCTACATCTTCCCATCTCAAAGACAAGGCACACTAAACCCAAGGATGTATACCTTGTACACATATTGCATTCTCTTTAGAATACTCTTTAAAACAGAAAAGCAGGCAGAGATCCATTCCGCCGACAAAACACAATACAGTTAGCCTACCATACCGGCATTTTATTGGGGACAGGTTATGAAGGAGGCAGTGAGAGCTACTAGGAACCCACCCGTACTAAGAAAGTCAGTTCAAGAAGCTGGCAATAGCACCTTCTGTTGGAGGGAGATCCAGGAGACTCACCATAAGGAAGGCCCAGAAATGCTGGGTGGGTCCAAGGGAGGTGGGAGGCAGGAGGCAGCTACGTGGCCAGCTGGTGGCCATGCTGATCACGTGGCTGGTGGGTTTGCAGCTCCACCTGGACAGAGGAAAGAGCATCAGGTTTTCCTTTCAGAGAAACATGAAGCTATGTGCTTCCCAGTCCTAGGAGCATCCTGAACATTCAGAAAAGAAGAGAGCATTTCTAAAGGGTTTGGGGACATGAGAGCCATATCCATTCAGAGCAGAACATCGCAGTCCTTCTGGGTCACAGCCCCTAGCTCTTCTTCATGGACAAAGCCTCCCCACACCCAGCCTTGTCAGTTCGCTGACCCCTAGGGGTCCTGCCTAGCCCCGAGGACTCAGGTTTCCACTGGGATAGGCTGGTTGAGAACTAGAGATTCCCAACACTCCCCATGACTCTGGGCAAGGGGTTCTGCAGGCTTTCACCTCCTGGACCCATGCGGAGGGCGTTCTTCCTACCAGCCATGCTCCAGAAGAGACAATGACGCCTGCAGCTACCTAGGTGATTTACAAGGGGTTGTCTGGGAGAGCATGCTCTCTGACCTCCTCTCCAGGAATCCCCACAATGTTCTGAATGCTGCCTGTCACAGCAACAACACATTTATGAAGGTTCTGCTCTGCACGGCCATGTCTACCAGGGCCATCCATCTTGGGATGCCCTGATGTAAGGACCACAAATCCTGAAGGAATGTCCACCTGCCTAACATATAAACACCCCTGAACCTACCTGCACAAAAAACTGGAAATCAACCAAATATATAGGGATCCTTTGGCCCGAAAGAATGGGCCAACCTGCTTAGGAGTAATGCAGTGGTTCAGAATGACCAGGGTCAAGGCACACATACAAGGGCCCAGAGCTCTGGATGCCCCCACTCACACACCCAATGATGCCTGCTTCACACATAGACACCAGTGGTGTGCTGGTAAATACTTAAGAAAATGCTCTCAGAGGAAGGTGGGAAAGACTTCTGCTTGTGGTTTTTACCTGGCATAAATATTCCCAGCATGACTAATTTCCAGCTACCTACCTAAAGTCATCAAACACAGAACTAGGAAAAGAGATGCACCACCGACCATCCCAAGTTAGTACGAGCCAGTTCCAGTGCACCACACCCCCTCTCATATAAGTATGTGCACACAATCCACTGTACGCCAAGCAACTCCCACCCCAGATACATACACAAAACACTACATGTATCTGTACATATGTGCATATATATACAAATATACATACACGAATACATATAGATCTCCACACACACACACACACACATTTCTATCCTCATCCTGAATATAGAGACCACCTTCTACTATCTACGACCAAACACATTCAGACACAGAGTAGCACTACCCAAAGAAACACACTCTGAATACTCCTAACTTCAAACCTTACGAACAAATTTGATAATTCATGCAGTTGGTGCTGGATATTTACACAAACCAGTAGATATACACAAATACACACACACACACACACGACACAAAGAAACATCCCTCACGATCCATACATGAAACAACTTCCAAATCCCAAGCTATCTGTAGTGAGTAGCAGTCAGCTTTCACACCTGCAAATACTAATAATCATATCACATACCTCTAATACAGAGAAATACAATTCTCCAACTCTCCTGTATGAACACTGAGCCCCATCTCCCCATCAGACACATACATGCTCACTTTCCAAAATACACAAGCTTAACGGCCCCTACTGAACAATACAAACACACGGCCCCAGCAAATATTCCTCCAAATAACCATGGTCCCTGAATACACACACAAACTCAATACACACACCTCTCTCCACAAGCCCGAAATATACCTAAAATAACCCAGTATGCTACAACTATGCACGTTTATCACCCACACCGTTTCACATACACATATGCCACACCACCTCTACATACATAACCTCACAGTCCCAAATTCTCATACAGAATCAACTCTTCCGTCTTGCACAACAGCCCTACAAAACCCGTATCACACATATAAAACACCCACCAGTGCCATAAAACAATTCACAGACTTACCCTCAACACACCGAGACAAACAGGACTGCTGCCGATCAGAAAAAGATACACAGAACCATCCAACATGCTCTGATACACCAATGGTCCTCCTGCAATGCCCGTACATAAAAACCAAGCGCGGTCTACCTAAACGAATGCGCACTTTCCCAAGCATGCCCCTACCCACATGCACATAATGCTTTCAAATCTGCTCTTACTCACACGGTTCCCCAAGTCATGGGGGAAGCCACACGTATCATATTCCACTCAACACCGAATTACAAACCCCTAACCACCAACTCCGGGACTCTGTATGGACCCTGACCTCCTAACACCCTCCTAACCACACTCAGCTCACTCTCACACACACAAGCTTCACCGCCCCCTTTCCACAAATACCACACATCAGAATATACCTACCGACTCGGACCTAACCAGACCCTCCAAGCCCCACCTGCGCTCCACTCCCCTCGTGGCCCCGCACCATCACACCTGCAACCACTACGGCTCCTCCCCGCGGACCCGCCCCCAGGGCCTCCCGCCCACCGCACCAGGCCCCAAGGACCACTACAGCGGGCAGCTGAAGGGGAACCCACAGGCCGCCCAGGACACCAGACCCTCGGGCCCCTGGTACCTGAGACCCACAAGCGCAGACCCCGAACCCCAGACCCCGGGGACCCAAGCACACACCCCAGACTCCGGCGCGCGGACCCCAATCCCTCAGACCCTCTGAATTCTAGACCCTCGAGCGCGGACCCCAAACCCTCAGACCCTCCATAACCTACACCCCAGACCCCAGGGACCCGAGCACTGACCGCAGACCCGCGGCCCCAAAGTACCGGCCACCAAATCCCAGGAACCGACCTCACCCCTACAAGGTCAGGGTGCAAACAACCCGCCCGAGGGACCGCGCGACGCACCTCAGCGTAAAGCCAAAGCCGCAGAAAGCGACGGCCATGCCTCCAGTCCCCGCGGGCCACACCTCAAGGGCGCACACAACGCGAAGCAAGAACGCCACAGACCGCGGGCCGCCACCCCTGCACGCCGGGGAGCGCGCGCCCTCATCTTCAAGCCTACCTCACGCAAGCACGAGGCGGCCACGCACGGCCCCGCCCTCAGCCAGAGGACAGTTAGGGACCCCCGCCCCCGAGCCCGCGCAGGCGCGCTTTCTCCGGCGGGCAGCCTCAACGGACGCCGGGAGCTGTTGCAGGGGAGGGTCCGGGAGACTTTCAGCCCCGCCCCTGGGGAGGTGTGCGCGGGCGCGGGCGCGGGCGCGGGCGCGCGCGGGGCAAGTCCAAACGGGCCCTGAGAGGCCTGCAGGAGAGGCTTGAAGCGATGGGTCCAAGACCCGGGGGCTGCACGGGGATGACTACCCTCCCGCACTCTTTGCGGTCCTCCTGCCTTCTAGCCAGCGCGTGGGAAGTGAGCGCTCAGGGCCCTACCATCGCAGGCGTGCACTCCCTGGCCTCAGACGCGACCTTGCGAACGACCTGGGACAGGTGCCTCCGAAGAAGCCCGAGGGCCCCGCGGGCGGGCGGGCGGGCGGCCACCTCCGTCCCGACTGCGCGTCGGCTGCTCTTTCCCGCCTTTCTGCGCCCTCTGCGCCGCGCCCGGCTGAACCCCTGAGCCCCGCAAGGTTCCATGGAAGCACAGTTCTGGCGGAGAATCCAGACCCGGGGAACACTCGAGACGCGATCTGCCCTGACTCCATTCCCAGACTTTCCCCGGGGCACAGCCTGTACACAACAGGTTTCTTGGCGGAGCTGCTCAGTGACTGTGAGCGTCGTCCACACAGCTTTCCTCGCAAGGCTCGTCTTCCGCCTTGGGTCGGCACGCGCCTGTTTCAGGTGACCTAGCAGGCGGCGTGGCCGCAGTTTTGCTCTGCCCTCCCTCCTCTTCTGGAATATCGAAGAACTTCAGTGCGCGTGAAAAAAGGATGCAACGGATTGCCCTGACTTTGTGTGACATTTTTGGAAGAAGCTTCAATCATGCCATCTCTTTCCAGTCCGTTGCCAGAGGAGGGCTGTTTCCGGGCACCGCGGACCTCGCGAGCGTCGCACGGCCCACCTCCAAGTGCACGGGAAGAAGACTCCACAGCACACAAGCCTGCTGTCTCGCCTTCTGCCAGTGTCCTCTGACTGGGTGGAGGTCATGGCCCTTCGCAGACCTGTGAGCCCTGTCCAGAGATGGCTCTCTCTGAGCAGTCACTACAGGCATGCTCAGAGACCAGCACGGGAAGGATTTCTGGTGGTGCCTTCCACCACCGGTCTTCCCAAATTGCATTTGGGCGAATTTGATTCCATCTGCTTCTGGGCTGTAGGATTTTGAAGCAGTACAGAAGTGGTTGCAGAATTGAGCCGAGATCCTTTTCCCACAGTGCCACTTTTGTATCAGTGGCCCCGGGAAGGCTCCCTCAGATCCTACATCTGAGCCATGAGTGAGAATCTTGTGGCAACTTGACGGAATGACAGGACAAGGGCAGGAAGCAGGAAGGAGGTGCTTTCGCCAGGTGCAGCAGTTTCCGTCGGCATCTCTCTAACGGGAAGTCGGCTGGAAATCATTTCAGGCTTCCCAAGATAAGAGCTCAAGGCCTGAGAAATGTCTCCAAGTTGTTTCTTTTTCCAGTCCCCAACACGGATCTTTGAAATTAAGTTCCCTGAGATTTGCCTGAATTGCTCTCAGCTCATGTCCCCAGCTAAGATCAAGGAAGCGTGCGTGGAGCAGCTGCGGGAGAGAACAGGCAGGGGTGTGTGTGGAGGGCCACGTGAGGGCTGCATAGGGTGAAAGGCCTGGGAAGTGTCCCATAGGGCCACACCATGCAGCTCCCTTCCTTCAGGTGGCTGGTGGGACGCTCGAAGTATTCCATATCAATATTGCCTAGACCTAGTCACGGGGTGTGTTGGGAGAACACTTAAAATCATGAGGAAATGGGGCAGGAATTGAGAAGTGACTTGTTCCACAACTGTAACACGGGGTGAGGGGGAGAAGCAGCCCAGGCCCTGGGCTCACAGTCCATGGCCCTTCCCCTTCAAAATGGCCCCAGGTTCCTTTTCACCCAACAGTGGTCTTTGGAGTCGGCTTTCCTTTGAGGAGGGTGGAGGGAGGCAAGAAGGGTTTCAGCGCCTTAACCAAAAGGAGTTCTTGTTCAGTGCCAGTTCAGAGCGGAGCCATCCTTCTCACGCTCCCTTTCCTTCCCCAACACCCTGCTGTCGTAGGAACTCTGCCGTCATGGCGGTGGGAATGAGGCTTGTCTCCCGAGACATCTGGCTTCAGCCTCTGAAGTTCTCAGCCCTCATCACCCTTGGCCCATTTCCTGACAGTCCTCTCTTCTCACAAGGAAAACACCAATCAATGCTCCTTCGCATCACTGTGTTCCCAATAAACTGACATTGACGTGAACCATGAAGATAAGAGTCCGTGAGATTTTGAAGGGGTGCTACCATGATTCCCACGTACATGGGACCCCATTCAGTGTGAGCCTGGATTCCAAAGAACGAGGGTCTACCATTTGCAAGCCCAGAGCAGGGCTTCCAGGCTCAGAGTGGCCGGCCAGCCCTTAGAGGAAGCTGGTTGTGTGAGTGGGAAATGGATAGGAGTGGATACCCCAGGAGGCTTTGTCTCAAGGGGCACATCCATTTCATGAGCAGGGATTGTAACGGCTCAAAAAACCAGGGCTATCGGGTCTTTCTATGCCCCTTCGAAGTAAGAAAGGGGAAGATCTATGCCTTCTTTCTGTCCTCACCCCCACTAAGCCTAGACACTCAGTGATATATGATGGCTCTTCCAAATTCCAAATCATTCAAAGAGCCCGCAGATACTGTGTGTGTGTGTGTGTGTGTGTGTGTGTGTGTACACAAATGAGCTTTGCAGTGAAGCCGAGATAGCACTCTGGAGTGTTCATATCCAAGATCTTTTTCTCACAGGTAAGGGACTAATAATAACTGGGTACGTTACACATTTTTGGTAGAGATGCCAGATAAAATAGAGAATCCCACCTCAATGCAAAATTAGATAAAGGGGGGAAAGATCTGCATGAAAAGTGTATCTCAATATTGCATGGGACACAACTCTTGTGAACGCTGATTCCATGTTTATCTGCGATCCTAATTTAATTGAGTGTCCATTATTGTTATTTGCTAAAATTGGCCACCCCATTCGATGGGGCCCTCCGAATTTTAGAGGACTGTAGCACTTCTTCTGGGAATCTAGCCCCCAGAAAGGAGGAGAGGAGCCACATTACCAGGACAAGAAGAATCACTGTGCATATCCACACACATTTTGGGACCTCTCTCAACCTTCAACCGGAGAGAAATAGGCTTTCATTCTTCAAGAAACGAAGGGCGTACATTGACTTTTTGAGGCACAATGCATCTCTCTGAAGATCTAAAAGACACAGGTAACCCTGGGTTCCTGGGAGAAAGGGGCCGGGTTGCCAGGAGTAGGAGGTGGGAGGAAGAGGCGCCCCTGCGCAGCCCCTGTTGAAGGAGTCAAGAGCCAGGTAGGAAGCAGAGCGGGTGGAGGGACACGAGCCGAGGTCTCTGGACACAAAATCGAGCCAAGGAGCACCGGGTCACACCTTGGTGCGGTGAATCTGGAAAACAGTGTCTGAACTGCCTGGAAAGGCGCGCGCCCCAACTGTGCTGCCCCTGCATCGTTCGAAAGGAACCTGGGGTTCTGGCCCACCTGCCAGAGCCCCGACTCATGGAATGTCTCCCCACCCCAGCCAGGGCAGGGGCCCTCGCCCCTCCCCCGCCACAGAATGTCATGAAGTCCTGCGTTCTCGCCCTGTTTAGATTCAAACTTTTCCGTCCTTGGCTTGGGTCCCGACTGTCTCCTGGAGCAGCTCACCGTGTGGGGCCCGGACCCTGACTTTCCTCAGTGTGGAGGCTGCCAGGCGGCGGCGTCCTCTGCCTGTGGGGATGGCTTTACAAGGAGGTGAGCCTTTGGCTTGGGTTGGACGTGTCAGGGCCCAGGCCACCCCTGAAGTCCTCGGATTCAAATGTGACGCCGGCCAGGGGCACTCCGGTGGGGTTAGGCAGAGGAAGGGAGCGCACTGGACCCCCAAGGACAGCTGGCCTGGGGGCCGAGAGGCCGGAGTCTGCAGAAACCTGCAAGGACCTTGGGGAGGGGCTCCTTGGAGGTGGGTCAGGCCCTGTCGGGGGAAACGCCCTGTGTGTGGAGAAAGGACGGCGGCCGTCTCGCCGACTCCCTCCGGGGGCACACGCCTCCTTGGGCAGTTTGCAGGGAGAGGTGGGAGTGTGTCCTGCCGGCGGCGCGGGCCGGGGCAGGCGGAGAGGCGGTCTTAGCCAGAACGTCGTTGCATGGGCTGTGTGCGGCCAAGTGTGCAGTGTCGTGTCCTCCCCGAGACCTGGGCCGGTGGTCACTCCGAGCCCACGTGTCCGCAGGCCACGGAGGCCTTGTCTTGGGTTCAGCAGGGTCGGGGCACCGGGAGGCCTCAAGGTAGGGCTCGGGTTCCTCAGCCAGCTCTGGGTCGCTCTCCCTCTTGAGGAAACGCAGTTCCCACTGCTTCCTCTTGTCCTGTTTTCTGGGCTGCTGGACCTGGCCCTGTGTCCGGGGTGTGTGGATGGTTCTGAGACGGGCTTACCGCAGGGTTTGGGGGGAGCTTTCCTGGCAGAGATCCAGGTCAAGCGTTCTTGTTCGGTTGTGCTGGGCCGGGAAGGAGAGGGTGGGATTCCCAGGGAGCGTCGGGAACGGGAAGGCTGGCGGGAGAGGGGCCCGAATGGTTCAGACGCTGTCCGTTCACAGAGGCCCTACAGGTGCCTAGGAGGGACCTTGCAGAAGGTCCCCAGCTGCCAGGGGGCCCGCTGAGGCCACTTCCCACAGGTCAGGGGTCCAGCCAGGCCCACGTCTTGGGAGGCAGCCCGTGAGGCTGGAGAGTCGTGTCTGGGGGGTCCGTGGGGGTTCTCAGAGGCAGTGCTGGCCCAACCGCCTGTGCAGACAGGATGTCGTGGTGGGAGGGGCGGGGGCGGGAGTTCCCTGCGGGAGGCCAGAGCATGGACATCACTCTCGGACACTGGCAAACCGCACCTTTTTCCCGTGATGCCCCTCACGCGATGCCCACGGGATTCACTGCTCTGCTCCCCGGGGCTAAGGGGGCCCCGGGTCCTCCCTCCCGGCTGCGGGTTCTCTGACCCCATCCGGCCCTTTCCTTCTGTCCACAGCATCTGCAGTGCTGGGACCCCATGTGGCCACGGACCCAGGAGCCTCCCGTCTGCTTTCATGGCACGGCCCTTCCCCGCACCCACTGCCGGCGCCCCTCACCGGCCACTGTGGGGGCAGCACCCGCCGCCCCTCATGACCCCGCCATTCCCTCCTGTGGCCCCCTGGTGCTGCCAGCTTTCTCCAGGACTCCGCTGGTGGCAGGAGAGGCTGGCCTCGGCCCCAATGGGACTGGGACCTGCAATGTCATTGTGCAGGTCCGGTCAGAACAGGGGTGCTCAGTGACCCCCAGACTCAGACCATCGTCCTCACTCAGGCCCCCCTCAGCTGGAGTGCTCCAGGGGCCCTCTGTGGGGGTGCTGCGTGTCCCGCACCCCTCTTCGTGACAGCCTCTGCGGTGGAGACCAGCATGCCTGCCTCGGCCCATGGGGGCTCCCAGGCTGGCAAGGGAGGCTCGGCCCCAAGCCTTCCACCTCCGGCTCAGCCCCCAGCCGCGCAGCTGACCACCGTCGTGCCCCCAGTCGACGCCAGGCCACAGCCTCACGGAGCTTCCAGGAGCCGGACCACGGCCTCGCCCGAGGACTCCTGTAACCCCAAGAGTGTTTACGAGAACTTCCGGCGCTGGCAGCGCTTCAAGTCGCTGGCCCGGAGGCACCTCCCGCAGAGCCCCGACGCAGAAGCTCTCTCCTGCTTTCTCATGTGAGTGGCCTCTGCTCTCTGCTCTCCTGCAGCCCTCACGCAAGCCCACCTTGGGGCGCGCACACAGGGCGGTGATCTAGGGCCGCTGGGAAGAAGGGCTGCGGCCGGGTCCCTGCTCTAGGAAGGCACGTTCTGGTCCAGGACACCTTTCAGTCACGCATCTCAACTGACATTGGGGTGGTGGTGGTGGGGGGGGTTGTCCAGCCAACCTGTCCCTTCCAGAGACATCACGGTGACATTCGCCGGGGACTCACAGGCAGAGAGGGTCCAGGTGTCAGAGGAGGGCCTGTGGTTTGGGTGCCGCGCTCTCTGTCACCCTGCCTCCTGGGAACATGGGCCTGGGGCATCTCACGGCCAGGGGGCCAGCGCAGCAGAGGAGGCTTGGGACGTGCAGGGCCCGCAGAGGTCCTGTGCGGGCCCCACCCTCGCTGTCCCAGAGGATCCCTCAGAACGGGAGGGGAGGGAGCAGAGGTGGTGCAGGGGTGAGGGTGTGGGATCCTTCCTGCAGAGGTCTGACCAGGCAGGCCCGACCATGGCATCTGGGGTCCCTCCCGAACACAGGGGTGATGGCACTTCCTGCAGAGGCTGGACTCATTGCTGGGTACCTAATGTCCGCGAGTATTATTACTCTGAGAGGCAGAGTCCAGAAGGACTGACTTGCCAGGCCACCACGTCCCTGCTCCTGTCAGTGGACAGTCAGCCTGGAGCCCAGGGCCCAGGGCTGGTGTGGTGGGAGGCGCTGACCGTGGTGGTTGAGAAGGTGGATTGGCACACCCCGAAACCCCTGTCACCTGCCAGCACTCGGTCATGCTGGGTGGGGGACACGGGCTCCAGAGGACCCGGGGCAGGCTGGGGGTGACCGGGACTGCAGCCGGCCCCTGACCCCGACGGCTTACAGGCCCGGTGCTGCGGTCCCTGGCGCGCCTGAAGCCCACGATGACGCTGGAAGAGGGAGTGTGGCGGGCCGTGCAGGAGTGGCAGAGCAGAAGCAACTTTGACCGCTTGATCTACTACGAGATGGCGGGAAAGTGAGTCAGGGTCTCTGGCCCGGGGCTGCTGGGCGAGTGGGCCGGGGGCAGGGTCTGGCTGTGCTGATGCTCGCTTGTCCCAGAGGGCCGCCCTCCCCACCTCCCTGGCGGTTCCCACCCTCCCTTGCTCTGGACCCACTGCTGCCTCCACCAGAAGGTCTCAGGACGGGGGTTGGGGAACCTGAGGCCGCCTCGCCTGGGGTCGGACTCCCTCCGAGGGGGTTGTGGAGGCGATGCGCCGGACAGCCCGCCTGCTGCCTCCTTGGTGGCCGGGGCCACGGCCGTCCCTCCAAGGCCCGCCTCTCCCGGTCCCTCAACCTGCTGCTGGCCTTGCTGGCTCCAGGGCCGGGCCCCCTCCTCAGTGCGGCCTGGGCCTCCTCACCCCCAGGTTCATGGAGTTCGAGATGGAGGAGGAGATGCAGATGCAGAAGTTACAGTGGGTGAAGGTGGCCCAGGGCCTGCCTCCCCCAGCGCCCCCGAAGCCTGAACGGCGGGGGGCCCCCAGCCGCGGAAGCGGGCCCGCAGCCAGGTAAGGCCCCCGCATTCCCATGACAGCTGGTGGACCGTGGCAGTGGGGGCCGAGGGAAGGCCTCTGTCCCTGTGTCGTGTCTGCTCCCACAAGGGGACATTGTCTGGCCTTTGACCAGAGCAGCCGGGGGTCTCAGCTGCCCTTTGTCAGGACGGGTATTGACCGAGTGAATTTCTTGACTCCTCTCCCCACGCCTGTCAGAGGACCCGCACAAAGTCTGCCTGGGAAGTGGGCTGTGGGGAGACCCTTGGAGGATCGGTGGGATCCGCCCTGGCTCACGTGGCTGGCTGTGAGACGCTCCTCCTCCCGGCTCTGCCAGTCCCACGGTGCCCACAGCTTCCGGTGGCCCTGACCCAGCCCCCAGGGACATCAGTGTCCCCCAAACTCTGCCCTCCCGACGCTCTGGCCGAGCCCCTCACGCCTCCTCCCTCCTTCCCGCTCTGCCTCAGCGTGCGTTCCCAGGAAGGCGGGTTCCAGGGCCCAGCCCTCCCGCCAGCAGCCACGCAGACCCCCGCGGCGCCCGGAGAGCAAGGCGCCAAGGAGATCCCTCCAGAGGCTGTGAGAGAGTACGTGGACATCATGGAGGGGCTGCTGGGGCCTGGCCACTCGGCCCCGGGGGGCCCGGCAGGTGAATGCGGAGAGGATGGAAAGGAGCCACAGCAGAATGAGGCCGCGACCTACCCGGACCCGGGTCTCCTGAGCTACATTGACGAGCTGTGTTCCCAGGAAGACTTCGTCACCAAGGTGCGCTGGCCCGCAGCCTGGTGTCTGGAAGATTCCAGGGATTGGCACTCCAACGCCCAGATCGGGGCTGAGCTCAGGCCTTTGGCATTAAGCTCTTTCCTTGTTCCTGGGGCTGTGTGTGCATGTGTGTGTGCATACTTGTGTATTTGCCTGTGTACATGCAGGCATGTCTGTATACTTCTGTGCGTGCAGGCATGTGTGCACACATGCCCAAGCATCGTGTTTGTGTGTACGTTGTTTGTACCCGTGCATACCCGTGTCTGTGTGCGTAGAGGCCTGTGGTGTGTGTATTTGTGCCTTGTGTGGATGTCTTTGTGTATGTCCGCATGTGGTCCTGTGTGTCTGCTCACTGTGTGTCTGCCTAGGGGTATGTCCTTTGTGTCTCTGAGAGTGCACGTATGTTTGGGGGCGTTTGTGTGTGTGTGTGTGTGTGTGTGTGTGTGCATGCCCAGGGTTTTGTCTCTCTGTGTACATATATGTGTGAATGTGTGTCTGCACATGTGCATGCGTGTGTGTGTGTGTGTGTGAGAGAGAGAGAGAGAGAGAGTGGGGCCAGTGACTGTAACGTTAAAACCTCTCCCACCATCTGGAGAAGGATGGGTGAGTCTTTACTTTCCCACATTTCCTGCAGACCCTCCTGGCTCACAGGGGGCTCCCTGCCAAGTATGACCCCAGCCTCTTTCCTCTGTCCCCAGGTGGAGGCAGTCATCCACCCCTGCTTCCTGGCGGAACTGCTGTCCTCGGAACCACAGCTGGACCTCCTGGCCCTGGCTGAGAAACTGGAGCAGGAGGAAGGACTCAGCCTTGCAGAGGTGAGCAGGGGAAGGACGGGGTTCCAGGCAAGCTGGGGGATGGAGGGGACCCAGGCGATGCAGGGGGGGGGAGTGGGGTCCCAGGTGAGCCCGAGGAGGGGACTCCAAAACAAAGACCCACATGACTCTGTGCCCCCTTTGCTTCTTGCGAATCACAGCACTGGGGAGGCCAGCGTCGGGTGGGCACAGAGCCGAGAATGGGAAGTGGAAGATGGGGAGCCTGGGAAGGGAGGGAGGGAGGAGGAACGCAGGGGGATGACAGCAGAGCCACAGCCTCGTGGGTCACCCTCCCTTCCTCTCCCAGTGCCACTGTCCCCATCCCCCCATCTCACTGGCCTATGCTGGCCAGTCACTCTCACCTCCTTCCTCAGCTGGTGGAGAAACGACTGATGGCCTTGAATACGGAGGAGGGTGTGCAGGCACCCCCACGCCTCTGCGCAGCCCGGTCGGGCCCCACGCCTGAGCACGAGACCGGTCCCGGGAAGGGGCTGGGGGTCAGCGACAAAGCCTGCCCAGCAGACACTGACGGCCAGGACCTTCAGAGGCACGGCCGAGCACAGACACACCTGTCGGGGCCCAGAGCCTTTGCTCTCTCTCCCGGACGACAGGAGTCCCCTGCACCTCGAGCTGGACGTGTCCCCTCCCCTCCCCAGGGTCAAAGGTGCGCCTACCCTGGACTGGGCCCCAGGGATGCCCCGGTTCTCAGAGAGGCCCCTCCTGCTAGGGACACTCGAGGGCTGGCAGATGGGTCCAGTGAGGACGAGGAGGAGCTCCCCAGCCTGGCCTTCCTCCTGGCCTCATCAGCACAGCCTGCTGCCCTGGGGGCTCTCCCAGAGTCCCGCTCCTGCCTCAGTCATCCCCAGCCCTGGCGGTTGGGGGCCACGGGGGGCTCCACGGGCCCCCTCTCCTCAGAGAATAGGCCTCGGCCCGGCCACCCCCCCAGCTACAAAGTCCAGGAAGCGGGCTCTGTGTGAGGGTCCTGCCTCTGTGGCGAAGACGCCCCTGCCTGGGGCCAACCTCAGGGTGTCTGGGAGGCCGGCCTTGGCTGTGGGGCTGGTTCACCCCTCACAGCCTGCAAAGAGAAGGTGTGACTCCTTGGTCACAGGGAGGAGAAGGAAGCGTCACTGCAGCCAGTAGGAGAAGTGGGCCTGCCTCCAGGGCCGGCACACCCCGGGGACCCAAGGAGCCTAGGGGGTCCTTCTCGTCCTGGTGCTGATCCTGATTGTGGGAGGGAGGGAGGGAGGGAGGGGAGGGAGGGAGGGAGGAGGGAGGGAGGAAGGAGATCCTAAGGGAGGTCGGGAGGGAGGGAGGGAGGGAGGGAGGGGAGGAGGGAGGTCATGACCGTGGGGGCAGGGTGGCAGCAGCCCACTGGGGCACCGTGTGTAAATGGGGAATAAAGTTAGTTTTGTGGTTAACGCTCTGGGCCACTGTCTTCCTCCTGGCGTGTGGGCTGCCGCCGGGAGAGGGTTCCCCACGGGATGGAAGGGCCTGAGAGGGGCTTCCTGGGGCTCCCGTCACCATCCGGACCCCTGAGCGTCCAGGGATGGGGAGCCCTCTGCACCACGACCGTTTTGAGAATGAAGTCCGCAGACAGCCCCATCTTCCGGAGCTCCCTCTGCCTCCCCGAAGCTTCCGCCACGGGTCCGACTGGGCGGGTGGTCCTCAGCTCCCGCAGGGCTCCCTGTGCGGGGCCTGAGGAGACGGGCTCTGGGCCTGGGGCTCGTGGTAGCTGGAGTGTCTCCTGGTCCCAGTGGGATCACCGAAATAGGAGGGCCAGTGGGGGATCCTCCCAATCCCAGTGAGGACAGACACGGGGCATGGATGAGGGCAGATGGGGGCACTGGCCACGGTGTGCACGCAGGAACCACAGCTGTGGCGCAGGCGGCAAGTCCCGTGGCGGGATTTCTGGACAGGGCCATCTTCTCCAACCATGCAGGGAGGTGACCCTGCTGCCCCCCACAACTGCCCTGCACCTCCCAGTCCGCCCACCTCCCCTCAGTAGGAGTGCTGGTCCCTTCCAGCCCCTACCCTGTCCCCACCCAGATGCTCTGATCCAAGGAGCCAGCACCCAGGCCCTCACCGGCCTCCACCCCAGCCACGGCCCTCCTCTCCAGGTTCTAGATTCTCGTGGCTTTTCCGGGTTTGGTGAGGCCCCTACAGCACTCAGCACTCCCAGATGTGCTGTTCCTAGCAAGCAGGATGGGGCCAAGGCCATCCAGGTCCAAGGGAACACCTGGCCCTCTGCTTCCCTCCTCCCGACCCCAGCAAAGAGTTTGGTGAAGAAAGGAAATCATGCCGGCGTCCTCATCCCGCTGCAGAGAATCCGCAGGCCACCCCACAGGGGCTCCCTCCCTCTCCAGGCAGGCGGCTCTGGAGTGCTCCCCACCCTCCTGCCCCTCCTGAACAGCAGAGGTTTCCTCTTGGTCGCACTCCCCAGCGCTGGCCCCTCCCTGTCCAGCTGGGCCTCACAAGAGAGGAAGGGGCTCAGGGGGCCCACCGACCCAAACAGAGGGCCCACCCCCCCGTGCCTGTCACCCCGCCCCGTTTCCCTGTCCTGGTGGGCGCCTAGCGGGCGCTGGATGCTATGGCATCGGGAAGATTTGCCTCTTTTCCTTGGAAAATAGAAGGTCTGTGCAGCGGGAAGGAAATTAAGTGGAGAAACGTTTCAGATTTTTTATGGCGGCCAACCTTCCTCGCCACAGAAACACTTAGGAGAGGTGACAGCTTGCGGGGGACGGTGTGGCAGGGCCAAATCAGGAGGGAGCTCCCAGGAAGTGAGGCAGAATCTGCGGGAGGACCAGGTCATCCGGGCACCTGGGGAAGTCCGGTGCTCACCCAGAGCGGGCCAGCTGTGCTCTGCACCATCCAGCAGGGCAGGTCCCCGGTCAGCTCGCTGGGTCTCCAGAGAGCCTGCAGGAAGCCAGGCTCACGCTTCCCGAGAGCACCGCGGGCTTCGGGCGGCCTGGGGACCCTGGGTGGCCCTGTCAGCGGCCTCGCGGGTTGGCTGCAGAGCCTCCTCCTGCTCCCCTAGGACAAGATCCAGCAATGGGTCCTGGAGTTCTGGGGAATCCCTTGGATAGAGGAGCATTCCTGTCACCACTGAGGACAATGCTGTGCCTTCTGAGGGCACCCGGGAAGCTCGGGCTCCCGTGGCCACCCTTCCGCCTGCATGTTTGTTCTTCATTCAGAGATGCGTGTGTTCCTCACGCCACGGTGCGCTGGGCGGGAAGAGGAGAGCAGCCAGCTTGTGGGATCCTGGCCAGGGCGCCCCAGTGCCCCCACACATGGCGCTCGCCCAGCGGCTGGTAATGGGCAGGCTCTGCCTGTGTCCAGGCCTCCATTCATCATCCACTGTCCCTGGACGCAGGTGTCACAGGAGGCTCTGGCCAAGAAGGATGGTGTGGGGGCTGCGTGTTCAGACAGACAGTGGGGCGAGCTGGAGCCATTCCTGCTCAAGTGTCTGCTCTGGAGAGTCTGGGCTTGGATAGTCGCCACTTGTCGGCCCCCTGGCGTTTGTTGGTGGGACCCTCCCCCAGACAAGCTGGCAGCGGGCCCCACCACCCAGCACATCCACTGGGATGGCCCCAGGCATGACTCCCTGAGTTCTGAGGGCCTGTTTCCTCTGGTATGCCTGTGCACACCTGGGCCCTTGGTGCTCATTTTCGTAAAATATCTTGGGGTTACGCTGTGCTGTCTGAGGGTTCTTCTGCCATCCTCCCTGGGTCTCTGAAAGTCAGATCACTCTCATTCTAGTCTGTGTTTGGAATGTACTTTGAGTTGGTTCATTCTGAGGATCCAGTTTCAGGGATGCGTGTTGTGTGAAAGTGTACAACGTGTCTGGACGTTGTACGTAGAGATGTTTTCCACCCACAAACATAAATTGCAGAGGGATTCCTAAGGTTTTTGTAGCTTATAAGAGTCCTAAGAATATATAAATGGAAATATAGTTCATGGAAAATTTTTCCTGTACCTTTCAATCCAATGTGGATTCTAAGCATTGTGCCAAGATAGTCTCAGAAGTATATACAAACAGATCTACCAGTGACAGTGAACGTATGGTGGTATCTTCAGAACTAGGAGGCATTAAGATCAGACCCCATTCCCTTCCCTATTATTACCTGGACACTGGCTTTGTAGGATCCCTAGTGCTGTCTCAGAGAGCAGAAGATATTGTACTGTTCCAGTCTCTGGGTACTCTGCTAAATGTGTGTCCTGTATCTGGGCATTCTCCTGTTGGTTACTCTGAAAGTGCAAAATATTGAGAATTTCTAGATAAAATTGATGTTAAAAGTGTTTTCTCCAATGATATTTGAATAAGTCATATAAGGTTAACTGAAAAAATATAATTGCATTGTAATCTAATATGTCCAAAGTTTAAACTCTAAGTTATATAGAGATAAAAGTGAGGATCACAAGTGCACTCCTTGACAGGGGCAAAGATGGTGGAGGAGTAGGGGACCCTATTTCAACTGGTCCTTGAATTGAGCTGGATGTCTACCAGACCATTCTGAACACCCGCAAAAGCAGCCTGTGATGTAAGGAGGTATATCTGGATCTCTATAAACAGAATATCTCAGGCGGTTAGTCTTGAGGTATGAAGCGGGGAGCCATCATTCCATGGGCAGATATCAAAAGATAAACAGAAGAGGTTACCGCCTATGTTCTCCTCTAGGATTCTGATGGATTCCTGTCTCACGTTGAGGTCTTTTATCCATTTCGAGTTTATCTTTGTTTACAGTGTAAGGGAATGGTCGAGTTTCATTCTTCCACATATAGCTGTCCAATTTTCCCAGCACCATTTATTGAAGAGACTGTCTTTTTTCCACTCTATATTTTTTCCTGCTTTGTTGAGGATTATTTGACCATAGAGTTGTGGGTCCATATCTGGGCTCTCTACTCCGTTCCAGTAGTCTATGTGTCTGTTTTTATGCAAGTACCATGTTGTCTTGGTGATCACAGCTTTGTAGTAAAGCTTGAAATCAGGTAACGTGATGCCACCAGTTTTATTTTTGTTTTTCAACATTTCCTTAGCGATTTGGGGTCTCTTCTGATTCCACACAAATTTTAGGATTATTTGCTCCAGCTCTTTGAAAAATACCGGTGGAATTTTGATCGGACGGCACTAAAAGGATAGGTTGCTCTAGGCAGTATAGACATTTTAACAATGTTTATTCTTCCGATCCAAGAGCACGGAATGGTCTTCCAACTTTTTGTGTCTTCTTCAATTTCTTTCATGAGTGTTCTGTAGTTTCTCGAGTATAGATCCTTTACCTCTTTGGTTAGGTTTATTCCCAGGTATCTTATGGTTCCTGGTGCTATAGTAAATGGAATCGATTCTCTAATTTCCCTTTCTGTAGCCAAGTGTGGGTATTATGGAGGGCACGCATTGCATGGAGCACTGGGTATGGTGCAAAAACAATGAATTCTGTTACGCTGAAAAGAAATTAAAAAAAAAAAAAAGATAAACAGAAGGGGGAGGGAGCCTCCAGGATCCTGTATTGTTGGAGTGCAAAAGCCTTCTGCTTTTGATAAAGAAAAGTTGAAAAAGAAAAACAAAGCTGGGGGCATCACATTGACTGATTTCAAGCTATATTACAAAACTGTGATCACCAAGACAGCATGGTACTGGCACAAAAACAGACACGTAGACCAATGGAACAGAATAGAGAGCCAGATATGGACCCACAACTCTATGGTCAAATAATCTTCAACAAAGCAGGAAAAAGTACCCAATGGAAAAAAGATGGTCTCTTCAATAAATGGTGGGAATAAATAATGGGAAAATTGGACAGCTATATACAGAAGAATGAAACTCAACCATTCTCTTACACCATACACAACGATAAACTCTAAATGGATGAAAGACTTCAGTACGAGACAGGAATCCATCAACATCCTAGAGGAGAACATAGGCAGTAACCTCTTCGACACTGGCCACTGTAACTTCTTTCAAAACATGTCTCCAAAGACAGGGGAAACAAAAGGGAAAATGAACTTCTGGGACTTCATCAAGATAAAAAGCTTCTGCACAACAAAGGAAATAATCAACAAAACAAAGAGGCAACCCACAGAATGGGAGAAGATATTTGCAAATGACACTATAGACAAAGAGCTGATAGCCAAGATCTATAAAGAACTCCTGAAACTCAACATCCAAAAAACAATCACATCAAAAAATGGGCAGAAGACATAAACAGACACTTCTCCAAAGAAGACATACAAAGGGCCAACAGACACATGAAAAAATATTCAACATCGTTAACCATCAGGGAAAGTCAAATCCAAATCACAGTGAGATACCACCTTATACCAGTTAGAATGGCAAAAATTAACACGGCAAGAAAGAAAAAGTGTTGGAGAGGTTGTGGAGAAAGGGGAACCCTCCTACCCTCCTACCCTACCCTCCTACCAGCCATTTTGGAAAACAGTGTAAAGGTGTCTCAAAAGTTAAAAATAGAGCTATCATAGGATGCAGCAATTGCACTCCTGGGTATTTACCCCAAAGATACAGATGTAATGAAAAGATGTGCCACATGCCCAGTGTTCATAGCGGCAGTGTCCACAACAGCCAGACTGGAAAGAGCCGAGATGCCCTTCAACAGATGAATGGGTAAAAAAGATATGGTCCATATAGACAATGGAATATTACTCAGCTATTAAAAAGGATGAGTATCCAACTTTTGCATCAACATGGATGGAACTGGAAGATATTAGTTGAGTGAAATAAGTGAAGTGGAGAAAGTCAATTATCATATAGTTCCACTTATTTGTGGAACATAAGGAATAACATGGAGGACATTAGGAGAGGGAGGGAAAAATGAAGGGGGGATATCAGAGGCAGAGACGAACTATGAGAGACTATAGACTCTGAGGAACACACTGAGGGTTTTACAGGGGAGGGGGGTGGGGGGATGGGTTGGCCCAGTGGTGGGTATTAAGGAAAGCTCGTATTGCATGGAGCACTGGGTGTTACGTGGAAACAATGAATCATGGAACACTACATCAAAAACTAATGATGATGTTGGGGCACGTGGGTGGCTCAGTGGGTTAAACCTCTGCCTTTGGCTCGGGTCATGATCCCAGGGTCCTGAGATTGAGCCCTGCATTGGGCTCTCTGCTCAGCGGGGAGCCTGCTTCCGCCCCCCTCCCCCGCCTGCTCTCTGCCTACTTGTGATCTCGCTCTGCAAATAAAATAAATAAATAAATAAAAACCTTAAAAAAAAGTAATGATGTACTGTGTGGTGACCAACACATCATACTACTACTACTATAATAATAATAATAATCAGAAGAAGAGGAGGAGGAGGAGGCGGAGAACTAGGATAAAGCTTTTCCTGTGAGTTCAAAAACAAGACAAGAATATCTTCTCTCATCCCATTTTCAACTTATTATTGTAGGTTCTACTTAGTGTGGTTTAGGAAGATATGGAAATACAGACATATGGTCTGGAAAAGATGAAATATTCCTGTTATTATTTGCAGACGATATAACTGTCTACATTGAAGATTCTCAGGACTCTCTATGAGAAAACTCACAATAATTATAATAGATTACTTTAGCAAAGTCTCAGAATAAAAGATTAGTGTAATATGCAGCTGATCATATTACCATAGACTAGCAACAAACAATTGGAAACCAAAATCAAAAACCTATACCATAGTTCCCTCCAAAATGAGATGTTTGGTATAAATCTTTTAAGAAATGTAGAGGACCCAGACAATGAAACTTGTAGAACTAATGAAAACGAGCAAGACTAAGTCAGTGCAGAGAGGTATTGCTTTCATGGATTTGAAGAGTCGTTGTAGGAAAATGTTAGTTCCTCTGAAATTGATTTATAGGCTTAAAATGCAATTCCTATCAGTTCCCAGTAGAACTTTTCTTTGGTTAAAATCAACAAACTTAACAAAGAAAGCCTAAGCCCAGCAGGAGAAGAGAAATAATAAAGATCAGAGCAGAAATCAATGAAATAGAAACCAAAAAAACCAATAGAACAAATCAACGAAACTAGGAGCTGGTTCTTTGAAAGAATTAATAAGATCGATAAACCCCTGGCCAGACTTATCAAAAAGAAAAGAGAAAAGACCCAAATAAATAAAATCATGAATGAAGGAGGAGAGATCACAACCAACACCAAAGAAATACAAACAATTATAAGAACATGTCATGAGCAACTCTACGCCAACAAAGTTGACAATCTGGAAGAAGTGGATGCATTCCTAGAGACATATAAACTACCACAACTGAAACAGGAAGAAATAGAAAACCTGAACAGACCCATAACCAGTAAGGAGATTGAAACAGTCATCAAAAATCTCCAAACAAACAAAAGCCCAGGGCCAGACGGCTTCCCAGGGGAATTCTACCAAACATTTAAAGAAGAATTAATTCCTATTCTCCTGAAACTATTCCAAAAAACAGAAATGGAAGGAGAACTTCCAAACTCATTTTATGAGGCCAGCATCACCTTGATCCCAAAACCAGACAAGGATCCCATCAAAAAAGAGAATTACAGACCAATATCCTTGATGAACACAGATGAAAAATTCTCACCAAAATACGAGCCAATAGGATCCAACAGTACATTCAAAGGATTATTCACCACGACCAAGTGGGATTTATTCCAGGGATGCAAGGTTGCTTCAACATCCACAAATCAATCAATGTGATACAACACATTAATAAAAGAAAGAACAAGAACCATAGGATACTCTCAATAGATGCTGAAAAAGCATTTGACAAAGTACAGCATCCCTTCCTGATCAAAACTCTTCAAAGTGTAGGGATAGAGGGCACATACCTCAATATTATCAAAGCCATCTATGAAAAACCCACTGCAAATATCATTCTCAATGGAGAAAAACCTGAGAGCTTTTCCACTAAGGTCAGGAACACGGCAGGGATGTCCATCATCACCACTGCTATTCAACATAGTACTAGAAGTCCCAGCCTCGGCAATCAGACAACAAAAAGAAATTAAAGGCATGCAAATAGGCAAAGAAGAAATCAAACTTTTGTCACTCTTTGCAGATGATATGATACTATATGGGGAAAACCCAAATGACTCCACTCCAAATCTGCTAGAACTTACACAGGAATTCAGTAAAGTGTCAGGATATAAAATCAATGCACAGAAATCAGTTGCATTTCTTTACACCAACAAGTCAGAAAAAAGAGAAATTAAGGAGTCAGTCCCATTTACAATTGCACCCAAAACCATAAGATACCTAGGAATAAACCTAGCCAAAGAGACAAAGAATCTACACTCAGAAAACGATAAAGTACTCATGAAACAAATTAAGGAAGTCACAAAGGAATGGAAAAAATGTTCCATGCTCCTGGATTGGAAGAACAAATATTGTGAAAATGTCTATGCTACCTAAAGAAATCTACACATTTAATGCAATCCCTGTCAAAATCCCATCCATTTTTTTCAAAGAAATGGAACAAATAATCCTAAAATTTATATGGACCAGAAAGACCTCGAATAGCCAAAGGAATATTGAAAAAGAAAGCCAAAGTTGGTGGCACCACAATTCCGGACTTCAAGCTCTATTACAAAGCTGTCATCATCAAGACAGTATGGTACTGGCACAAAAACAGACACATAGATCAATGGAACAGAATGGAGAGCCAGAAATAGACCCTCAACTCTATGGTCAACTAATGTTCGACAAAGCAGGAAAGAATGTCCAGTGGAAAAGACAGCCTCTTCAACAAACGGTGTTGGGAAAATTGGACAGCCACATGCAGAAAATGAAATTGGACCACTTCCTTACACACACACATTAAAATGGACTCAGAGTAGGTGAAGGACCTCAATGAGAAAGGAATCTATCAAAATCCTTGAGGAGAACACAGGCAGCAACCTCTTCGACCTCAGCTGCAGCAACTTCTCCTAGGAATTGCCAAAGGGGGAAACAAAGGCAAAAAATGAACTATTGGGACATTATCAAGTTTAAAAAGCTTCTGCACAACAAAGGAAAGTCAACAAACGTAAAAGGCAACCTATGGAATGGGAGAAGACATTTACAGATGACATATCAGATAAACGGCTGGTATCCGAGATCTATAAAGAGCTTATCAACTCAACACTCAAAAAACACGGGCACCTGGATGGTTCACTGGGTTAAACCTCTGCCTTCAGCTCAGACCATCTCAGGATCCTGGGATCAAGCCCACGTTGGGCTCTCGGCTCGCAGGGGAGCCTGCTTCCCTCCCGCCCCACCCCGCCTCTGCCTACTTGTGATCTCTGTCTGTCAAATAAATAATAAATAAATAAATAAATAAATAAATAAATAAATAAAAAATCTTTCTAAAAAGAGCAAAGAAGACATACAAATGCACATGAAAAATTGTTCAACACACTACCCATCAGGAAATACAAATCAAAACCAACATTGAGATAACACGTTATACCAGTTAGAATAGCTAAAATTAACAAAACAGGGAAAAAATGTTGGTGAGGATGTAGAGAATGGAGAACCCTCTTGCACTGTTAGTGGGAATGGCAGCTAGTACAGCTACTCTAGAGAAGAGGATGGAGGTTCCTCAAGAAGTTAACAATAGAGTTACCCTATGACCCAGCAACTGCACTACTGGGTATTTACCCCAAAGATACAGATGTAGTGAAAAGAAGGGGCACATGCACCCCAATGTTCATAGCACCTATGTCCATAATAGCCCAACTGTGGAAGGAGCCGAGATGCCCTTCAACAGATGAATGGATAAAGAAGTGGTACATACATACAATGGAATATTACTCAGCCATCAGAAAGGATGAATACCTACCATTTACAACAACGAGGATGGAAGTGGAGGGTATTACACTTAAGTGAAATAAGTCAACCAAAGAAAGACAGTTATCATATGGTTTCAGTGATATGTGGAATATAAGAAACAGTGCAGAGGATCATAAGGGAGGGAAACCTGAATGGAAAGAAATCAGAGAGGAATACAAACCAGGAGAGACTCCTGACTCTGGGAGACAAACTGAGGGTTGCTGAAGGGGAGTGAGGGGGGAATGGGGTAACTGGTGGATGGGCATTAAAGAGGGTATGTGATGAGCCCGGGTGTTATTAAATGCAACTGACAAATTATTGAACACATGTAAAACTAATGATGTATCTTATCTTGGCTAATTGAATTTAAAAAGATGAAGTATAAAAAAATTAAGTGACCTATAGATTCAATAAAACCCATACTTTTTTTTTGAGAGAGAGAGAGAGAGAGAGAGAGAGGCAAAGGGAGAGGGAGGGGAGAATCTTAAGCAGGCTCTATGCACAGCATAGAACCTGACATGGGGCTCCATCTCAGATCATTCATTACCTGAGCCAAATCAAGAATCAGATGCTCAACCAACTGAGCCACCAGGCACCCCAACAGAATCCCTATTAAAATCCCAATGGAATTCTTTACAGAAATAGAAAAAACAACCCAAAAATTCATACGAAACCATAAAAGATCCTGAACAGCCAACACAGTTTTGGACAAGAACAAAGCTGGAGGCATCACACTTCCTGATTTCAAAATATTTTATAAATCTACAATATATAGTACTGGCATTTAGACCATTAGATCAGTGGAACCAAGAGCCCAGAAATAAATCCATATATAGTGTGATCTTCAAGAAGGATTCCAAGAACTCACAATGAGGAAAGGTTAGCCTCTAATAAATGACGGGAAAAAACGATCACTACATAGTTAAGAGCGAGACTGGTTCCTTATCTAACTTCATCTACAAAATTAAATGAATAAAAAGACTTAAGACCTGAAACTGATAAAGACAAAGGACTAAAACTTCTTGACATTAGTCCAGGCGATAACTTTTGGATCTGATACCAACAGCAATGACAACCAAAAAGTAAAACAGACAAGTTGATTTGCATCAAACTAACAGCTTCTGCACAGCAAAGGAAACCATCAAAAAATGAAAAGGCAAGCTACAGAATGGGACACAATATTTGAAACTACGTATCCCACAAGGGGTTAAGATCCAAAATATATGAGGAATTCCTTCAACTCAACAGCAAAATAGCAAATAATTCAAAAGAAAGTCAACAAAGTATTTGAATAGATCTTTTTCCAAAGACCCTTTTTATAAAAGGCCAACAGATGTAAGAAAAGTTGCTCAATATTACTAACGGTCAGGCATTTGCAAATTAAAACCACAATGACGTATGACCTCACACCTGCTAGAACGGTTGCGGTATTTCACGCTGCTCATTCTGCTCCTGGGATGTCTTTTGCATCTTCACGGCCTGGCCTCCAGATGCATTGATCAAGGTCATGTTTAGTTTGCTGGGATGGGTCAACCAGTTCGACTGATACTCGGCACATACAAGTGCTCGGTCGTAACTGCTTACCTCTGAACATCAACTTCATCACCTGAAATGTGAAACAGTAATGTACCCACTAGGGGTTTTTTTATGGATTTGGCAAGCATGAATATGAATGTATTCCTCATAGTGCCTGGCACATGCTAAAAACTCAGTGGTGCAGTGATGATGCAAATTTACTTTTCAACAGAGCCTGATGAACGCAGCTGGGCACTCGGTTTGGGTCTGTTCTTCCTTTACCGGTCCAGGACACCAGGAGTTTTGGCTGTTGACATTCGGATCACGGGAGACAAGCTGCAGTCTAATTTAGAACATTTAGAATTTTATACCCAGTTTATTTTAACTTATATGCTGTGCCTGCTTCATTGCATTTGAACTATGAGCCATAGGTTTAGGTTTTTTCGTGAGCAACATTTGGGTTTGTTGCTTTGCAGGATGCCATGTGTCCTGTGTCAGCTGGCTTAATTTGTTCTACCTGCCAGTGATATGAGCTGACGGTGATCAGGCCTAGGACATGTCCTGGGTGGAGGTAATGAAGACTCAATGCTCCCATCCTTGAGGGACATGTGTGCCACTAGGCAGCAGGTTCACAGGTCCTGTTGACAAAGCGGACCATGCAGTTCATTCTCTCACGGATGGCCTGGTGTCTCATGTGTCAATGGTTACCAATTCCTGGAGTTAGGATACTCGCTAAGACACTGACCAGCTTCCCACTTCAGCCTTGAGAGAGACATTGTAGGACAATGAAGCAGGATGAGGGCCAAGAGGTAACAGGGCAGATCTCAGTCAGGAAGGACTCCATAAAGAGAAGAGAGAAGCATTCTAACATGAGGAAACAGAAAATGAAGAGGCCCCAATGTGCCTTTCAAGAACAGAAAGAAGGCTGCTGCACCTGGGGCTCATGACCAAGGCCAGTGGGGCGGCAGTGAGAGGTGGTCAGACCAGAGGGGCCTAGGAAGGGACACTGTGAGGAGTCAAGTTTGTTCTGATAAGAGTGGGTGCCAAGAAGGCGGAAATGAGAGGCAGGAGGATGGTGTGAGAACATGGGGAAGGAATCCCTCCTACCTGGAGAAGGTGACTCTCACCCACGGTGTCAGGGGAGAGAAAGCAGGATGGGAAGCAGGGGCAGGCTGGGGAAGGACAGTGAGAACTGACATGCAGGGGGCCTCATGCTGATGTCACCAGAGGACACAAAGTACAGTAGAACATGTGCATACACAGACCGGTCAGCAGGGCCAGGCCTGAGAAAGACCCTGTGGGGAACTTGGCCCTTACCCTCTGTGGGAGCCATCCAAAGAAGAAAGTAGATTCCTCCCTCAGGAACTATCCTTGGATCTACTACTTCCTGGCAGAGTTCATCCAATGGGTCACTCCCACCAGCACATTCTGGAGAGAACTGGTCAAGTCTGACCTCCTAGAGGAGAATCCCTGATCTCCCAGCCACTCCACTGAGGACAAGGACACTGAATTCTGGGGAAGTCAGCCCCACTCTGCATCCAGCCACTAGCAGAAGTGATATTCCCAGACCCATCCAGGTAAGCTTAAGAAGACCACTGACCATGCCAGGGGAATGGCTGCTCTAGAAAAGAGACAGGATGAGTCTGAGCAACAGAAGATCACAACAAACAAGGGTCAGTCCACATGGGAGAGCCTCACAGTCGCCAATATGCCCCCTGTCCCCCTCCTACACCAACCACACTCCAGCTAGTCACAATGAGCCACTACCACACAGTCCCACAGAGCTCTGCGTGTCCCCAACACACAAACCGTACCCACCAGATGCCCACTAGTGCACCTAGAACCCTCATGTCCCAGACCTACACCTTTAACCCAATGAAATTACAGCCATGGTCTTGAATACAAAAATGTACTCCCAACCAGCCCCCAATAATCAAACACTTAAATACACACATCCTCATATCCCCCCAAAATCCACTCAGCCCCGTACCAATCCCCAATGAAATCATACAAACCCTCCAACAATAACTGAATACATTAAAACCAAACTCACATACTTAATATTAAACACAATCCCATAATCCTAAATATACCACATATAGTCCCCTAGAACTATTAACGTCCACTTGTGTACAATGCCTCCAAAACTCACACACAAATACCATCCAATAGATACACATGGGGTTCCCTACTTTCTCCTAAATACTCCTCAAAGAATGACCTCACCACCCCAATACAAACCTATACCTGTCTCCTCTTGATAACCTATAAATGGCATCTGTCTATACCCCCCAATTACAGACACACAACTCGCAACACCCCACTACACTGACAATCTAAAGCTCCAAAGCCCTCTACTCCCTAAATTCTTACCCTAAGTATACACACAGCCCTGATAGTGCAAATATACATAAAACCAACACACAAAGCATTAACACATAACATTATGTCTTCTCAAATGCACAGACACATATTACAATAGTTTCAAAATGCACAGACACACACACTATGCCACACCAACTATATACTCACGGCTTTCATTGCCCCTCAAAATCGCACATACACGGTTGCTACACATCTTTAAAATTATCCTGAAACATCCATCCCCCCAAAATACACCCATAGGTTCCCCCCATACCGATATGTCCTGATTCAGGCTTTCTCCCCAACCTCCTTCCACACACAACACACACACAAACACACACACACACACACACACACACACACACACAACAATCCCTCCAATCCCTGTCCCCACCCAAGGTCTCCAGAAAAAAAATACTCATCAGATCTTCTTAAACCTGAATATACAGAGCCAATCCCTCAAACCTCGTAAAATACACAAGAACCCTTCCAAATTCATCAAACACACTCCTAGACCCCCTACATAAATACATACATGTGCAACCGTCCATGCCCCAAATATACATGTACCCAGAACATAAGCAATCCCAACCCTCAAATGTATGTATTAGATTCCTCACTAGACACTCTGAATTTACACACACCACAGCCCAGCCTGTGCTATAGACACTCTATACACCCACACCAACTTCCTACCAGCACTGTGAACATTCAGAGGCACTCACACAATGCCAGTGTGTACACAGAGTGTACACAAGCACACACTTGCACACAGAGCTCCAACCTCATGATGAGAGAACAGCTCTTCTGAGGGGCTGCCGGCACATTCTACAGCATGACAACCTGCTCACACCCAGTCTGGACAGTTCCATAAAGACCTGAGCTCAGAATTCCCACCCCAAGCTCCCACTCTACTTTTCCTAGGGCACCTTTACAGGTAACCACTAAAGAGGTGAGCCCACGAAAATTTAGGGACCTCCGCCCCAAACACCTATAAGTCCTCAGTGCTTGCTACCCTGCTCTCTATGTCCTGCTGGCTGTGACCGGAGACAGAGAACTGCCCTTCCATTGCACACACCCCATTACTGGGATCTGTAAGTAAATCTTGTGACTTCCATGTCCTTTGGAGGGGCTGTACTGAAACTGTGCCTTCACTTCCCCAAGTGGGAGTGCCCGTGCTGAGGGAGCTCCCTCCTTCAGCAAGTCATACCCTGCAGGTTCTCAATACAGTGTACCAGGCTCAGGCCCCCAACATACCTCCGAACCTTATACGAGGGGCCATCCCAACCTCCCTCAGACACAAGCACACACCTCCAGGCTCCCTGACTTGACACACACAAACACTCACAGCCCCCAACACGTACATACACAATTGCCTCCACCTTGAAGACACTCACACACTCAGAATCTATGTAAAGAATTGCTATAAGCTGTAACAGGCAGGAGTCTGATGACAGTGGCATGCGTCCTGAGTTGACAAGAGCACCTTTGGGAG
Source organism: Lutra lutra (assembly GCF_902655055.1). Lineage (NCBI taxonomy): Eukaryota > Metazoa > Chordata > Mammalia > Carnivora > Mustelidae > Lutra > Lutra lutra. Next base: position 3,616,978 of record NC_062290.1, on the reverse strand, counting down.
AGAGCGTCAGCCCCCTGCTCCCTCAGGGATGGCGGCAACTACAGAGAACAGCGTTGCCGGGGGCATCCTGTTTCCAGGAAGGCATTTGTCTCATGGGCTGATGAAGGCCTGGCCAATTTCTTCCAATGGTGACAGCTCTGAGAGACAGTATAGCTCCTCAGCTCCAGGAGGAGAAGCAGAGGCTGTTCCGGAGTCTGCTGAGAGACCACTGTGCCCAGTTCTTCCTGTTTCTACCCTCACAGGTGCTGTTTAGTAAATACCTTGTTTCCTAAACTCTGTGTCTGGTTCTGTGTTCCAACTATGACACTCTACACACCCATGACAATTATTTATCAAGCATCAAGGATCACAGTAAAGACCCCTCTCCTGGCTCTTACATTCCAGGGGAGAAAAGAGATAATAAACATATGGTTATATCATGGACTTGTGATGCATGCACGTGCACAGTCAAGACGGTGACAAAGGACTCTTGATCTCTGGGAGGAAGTGGGGGAAGGTGCAAACAGATTTGCAAGTCGGACAGGTTTCTTGCTCGAAGCATGAGAAAGCTGCAGGAAGGACGTAGACCACTGACCCCCAAACTAGAATTCTCTCAGCATCCCCAACTACTAGCAGCCACGGGAGCAGAGTCTGGCCGAGGGTGGAGGAATTTACCTCCCGACGTGCTCCTCCCCCTCGCCCAGCAGAGTCAAAGCCTGCCTCCAGCCTCATCCTGAGTCCCATCTTCTCCCTCCTCTGTTCCTAGTGTCCCACTGGCCCTGTTCTGCTTTTCCTGGTCTCTGTAGGTTGTAAGCCTCCTCTCTTGGACCCTAGCAGACATCAGAACAGGGTACTTTGTGTGGAGAAAAGGGAACACTCTTACACTGTTGGTGGAATGCAAACTGGTACAACCACTCTGGAAAACGGTTTGGAGCTTCCTCGAGATGTTAAAAATAGAGGCTACCCTATGACCCACCAATTGCACTACGGGGTATTTACCCCAAAGATACAGAGGTAGTAGAAAAGAAGGGGCACATACACCCCAATGTTCATAGCAGCAATGTCCACAACAGCCCAATTGTGGAAGGAGCGGAGATGTCCTTCAACAGATGAATGGAAAAAGAAGATATGTTCATATATACAACAGAATATTACTCAGCCATTAGAAAGGATGAACACTTAACATCTACACCAATGTGGATGGAACTGGAGGGTATTCTGCCAAAGTGAAATAGGTCAGCCAGAGAAACACAATTATCATAAGGTTTCACTCACAGAGGAACATAAGGAATAGTGCAGAGGACAATGGGGGTGAGGGGGGACTGAATGAGAAGAAATCATTGAGGGAGACAAACCTATGAGACTCCTGACTCTGGGAAACAAACTGAGGGCTGTGGAAAGGGAGGTGGGTGGAGGGATGGGGTTACTGGGTGGTGGGAACTGAAGAGGGCATGTGACACGATGAGCACCAGGTGTTGTTATGTACAACTGATGAATCATTGAACATTATATCAAAAACTAATGATGTATTATGTGGTTGGCTAACTGAATTTAAATTAAAAAAATTTTAAAAGAAAGAACAGTGTCCTTTGTAGGAACAGTTCCCTAGTGGCCACAGAGCCACCTTTTGGGGTCTCCTCAGATGCACTCCTGGTCGCTGCAGGGCTCCTGGGCCCCCATGCCCCAGGGCGGTTGAGAGGGTTCAGGTCCTCTCTCCCCAACAACTTCTGGAAGTAGAGCAAGTTGGAGCTTCTAATGGCCTGGCCAAGGGGCCACTCAGTACGAAACAGAGGATTCCTTCTGTCCGTGGAGATACGGGGCAACACAGGCTATGTCCCATGATACACACTCCAAAAAATACTTGAGGCCCCAGAACAACCAGCTCTGACCAGCCTCAGCCATTCCAGCAATCCCCATTCATTCCATCTGAGTGGGGGGTTTTCAGTGCTGGTTCAATACCACGATATCCCTATTTCTCTCCCTTAAATCTCAGGGTCTACATCTTCCCATCTCAAAGACAAGGCACACTAACCCAAGGATGTATACCTTGTACACATATTGCATTCTCTTTAGAATACTCTTTAAAACAGAAAAGCAGGCAGAGATCCATTCCGCCGACAAAACACAATACAGTTAGCCTACCATACCGGCATTTTATTGGGGACAGGTTATGAAGGAGGCAGTGAGAGCTACTAGGAACCCACCCGTACTAAGAAAGTCAGTTCAAGAAGCTGGCAATAGCACCTTCTGTTGGAGGGAGATCCAGGAGACTCACCATAAGGAAGGCCCAGAAATGCTGGGTGGGTCCAAGGGAGGTGGGAGGCAGGAGGCAGCTACGTGGCCAGCTGGTGGCCATGCCTGATCACGTGGCTGGTGGGTTTGCAGCTCCACCTGGACAGAGGAAAGAGCATCAGGTTTCCTTTCAGAGAAACATGAAGCTTATGTGCTTCCCAGTACCTAGGAGCATCCTGAACATTCAGAAAAGAAGAGAGCATTTCTAAAGGGTTTGGGGACATGAGAGCCATATCCAGTTCAGAGCAGAACATCGCAGTCCTTCTGGGTCACAGCCCCTAGCTTCTTCTTCATGGACAAAGCCTCCCCACACCCAGCCTTGTCAGTTCGCTGACCCCTAGGGGTCCTGCCTAGCCCCGAGGACTCAGTTTCCACTGGGATAGGCTGGTTGAGAACTAGAGATTCCCACACTCCCCATGACTCTGGGGCAAGGGGTTCTGCAGACTTTCACCTCCTGGACCCATGCGGAGGGCGTTCTTCCTACCAGCCATGCTCCAGAAGAGACAATGACGCCTGCAGCTACCTAGGTGATTTACAAGGGGTTGTCCTGGGAGAGCATGCCTCTCTGACCTCCTCTCCAGGAATCCCCACAATGTTCTGAATGCTGCCTGTCACAGCAACAACACATTTATGAAGGTTCTGCTCTGCACGGCCATGTCTACCAGGGCCCATCCATCTTGGGATGCCCTGATGTAAGGACCACAAATCCTGAAGGAATGTCCACCTGGCCCTAACATATAAACACCCCTGAACCTACCTGCACAAAAAACTGAAATCAACCAAATATATAGGGATCCTTTGGCCCGAAGAATGGGCCAACCTGCTTAGGAGTAATGCAGTGGTTCAGAATGACCAGGGTCAAGGCACCACATACAAGGGCCCAGAGCTCTGGATGCCCCCACTCACACACCCATGATGCCTGCTTCACACATAGCACCCAGGGTGTGCTGGTATACTTAAGAAAATGCTCTCAGAGGAAAGGTGGGAAAGACTTCTGCTTGTGGTTTTTACCTGGCATAAAATATTCCCAGCATGACTAATTTCCAGCTACCTACCTAAGTCATTAACACAGAACTAGGAAAAGAGATGCACCACCGACCATCCCAAGTTAGTACGAGCCAGTTCCAGTGCACCACACCCCCTCTCATATAAGTATGTGCACACAATCCACTGTACGCCAAGCAACTCCCACCCCAGATACATACACAAAACACTACATGTATCTGTACATATGTGCATATATATACAAATATACATACACGAATACATATAGATCTCCACACACACACACACACACACACACATTTCTATCCTCATCCTGAATATAGAGACCACCTTCTACTATCTACGACCAAACACATTCAGACACAGAGTAGCACTACCCAAAGAAATACACTCTGAATACTCCTAACTTCAAACCTTACGAACAAATTTGATAATTCATGCAGTTGGTGCTGGATATTTACACAAACCAGTAGATATACACAAATACACACACACACACACACACACGACACAAAGAAACATCCCTCACGATCCATACATGAAACAACTTCCAAATCCCAAGCTATCTGTAGTGAGTAGCAGTCAGCTTTCACACCTGCAAATACTAATAATCATATCACATACCTCTAATACAGAGAAATACAATTCTCCAACTCTCCTGTATGAACACTGAGCCCCATCTCCCCATCAGACACATACATGCTCACTTTCCAAAATACACAAGCTTAACGGCCCCTACTGAAGCAATACAAACACACGGCCCCAGCAAATATTCCTCCAAATAACCATGGTCCCTGAATACACACACAAACTCAATACCACACCTCTCTCCACAAGCCCGAAATATACCTAAAATAACCCAGTATGCTACAACTATGCACGTTTATCACCCACAACCGTTTCACATACACATATGCCACACCACCTCTACATACATACCTCACAGTCCCAAATTCTCATACAGAATCAACTCTTCCGTCTTGCACAACAGCCCTACAAAACCCGTATCACACATATAAAACACCCACCAGTGCCATAAAACAATTCACAGACTTACCCTCAACACACCGAGACAAACAGGACTGCTGCCGATCAGAAAAAAGATACACAGAACCATCCAACATGCTCTGATACACCAATGTCCTCCTGCAATGCCCGTACATAAAAACCAAGCGCGGTCTACCTAAACGAATGCGCACTTTCCCAAGCATGCCCCTACCCACATGCACATAATGCTTCAAATCTGCTCTTACTCACACGGTTCCCCAAGTCATGGGGGGAAGCCACACGTATCATATTCCACTCAACACCGAATTACAAACCCCTAACCACCAACTCCGGGACTCTGTATGGACCCTGACCTCGTAACACCCTCCTAACCACACTCAGCTCACTCTCACACACACAAGCTTCACCGCCCCTTTTCCACAAATACCACACATCAGAATATACCTACCGACTCGGACCTAACCAGACCCTCCAAGCCCCACCTGCGCTCCACTCCCCTCGTGGCCCCGCACCATCACACCTGCAACCACTACGGCTCCTCCCCGCGGACCCGCCCCCAGGGCCTCCCGCCCACCGCACCAGGCCCCAAGGACCACTACAGCGGGCAGCTGAAGGGGAACCCACAGGCCGCCCAGGACACCAGACCCTCGGGCCCCTGGTACCTGAGACCCACAAGCGCAGACCCCGAACCCCAGACCCCGGGGACCCAAGCACACACCCCAGACTCCGGCGCGCGGACCCCAATCCCTCAGACCCTCTGAATTCTAGACCCTCGAGCGCGGACCCCAAACCCTCAGACCCTCCATAACCTACACCCCAGACCCCAGGGACCCGAGCACTGACCGCAGACCCGCGGCCCCAAAGTACCGGCCACCAAATCCCAGGAACCGACCTCACCCTACAAGGTCAGGGTGCAAACAACCCGCCCGAGGGACCGCGCGACGCACCTCAGCGTAAAGCCAAAGCCGCAGAAAGCGACGGCCATGCCTCCAGTCCCCGCGGGCCACACCTCAAGGGCGCACACAACGCGAAGCAAGAACGCCACAGACCGCGGGCCGCCACCCCTGCACGCCGGGGAGCGCGCGCCCTCATCTTCAAGCCTACCTCACGCAAGCACGAGGCGGCCACGCACGGCCCCGCCCTCAGCCAGAGGACAGTTAGGGACCCCCCGCCCCCGAGCCCGCGCAGGCGCGCTTTCTCCGGCGGGCAGCCTCAACGGACGCCGGGAGCTGTTGCAGGGGAGGGTCCGGGAGACTTCAGCCCCGCCCCTGGGGAGGTGTGCGCGGGCGCGGGCGCGGGCGCGGGCGCGCGCGGGGCAAGTCCAAACGGGCCCTGAGAGGCCTGCAGGAGAGGCTTGAAGCGACGGGTCCAAGACCCGGGGGCTGCACGGGGACGACTACCCTCCCGCACTCTTTGCGGTCCTCCTGCCTTCTAGCCAGCGCGTGGGAAGTGAGCGCTCAGGGCCCTACCATCGCAGGCGTGCACTCCCTGGCCTCAGACGCGACCTTGCGAACGACCTGGGACAGGTGCCTCCGAAGAAGCCCGAGGGCCCCGCGGGCGGGCGGGCGGGCGGCCACCTCCGTCCCGACTGCGCGTCGGCTGCTCTTTCCCGCCTTTCTGCGCCCTCTGCGCCCGGCTGAACCCCTGAGCCCCGCAAGGTTCCATGGAAGCACAGTTCTGGCGGAGAATCCAGACCCGGGGAACACTCGAGACGCGATCTGCCCTGACTCCATTCCCAGACTTTCCCCGGGGCACAGCCTGTACACAACAGGTTTCTTGGCGGAGCTGCTCAGTGACTGTGAGCGTCGTCCACACAGCTTTCCTCGCAAGGCTCGTCTTCCGCCTTGGGTCGGCACGCGCCTGTTTCAGGTGACCTAGCAGGCGGCGTGGCCGCAGTTTTGCTCTGCCCTCCCTCCTCTTCTGGAATATCGAAGAACTTCAGTGCGCGTGAAAAAAGGATGCAACGGATTGCCCTGACTTTGTGTGACATTTTTGGAAGAAGCTTCAATCATGCCATCTCTTTCCAGTCCGTTGCCAGAGGAGGGCTGTTTCCGGGCACCGCGGACCTCGCGAGCGTCGCACGGCCCACCTCCAAGTGCACGGGAAGAAGACTCCACAGCACACAAGCCTGCTGTCTCGCCTTCTGCCAGTGTCCTCTGACTGGGTGGAGGTCATGGCCCTTCGCAGACCTGTGAGCCCTGTCCAGAGATGGCTCTCTCTGAGCAGTCACTACAGGCATGCTCAGAGACCAGCACGGGAAGGATTTCTGGTGGTGCCTTCCACCACCGGTCTTCCCAAATTGCATTTGGGCGAATTTGATTCCATCTGCTTCTGGGCTGTAGGATTTTGAAGCAGTACAGAAGTGGTTGCAGAATTGAGCCGAGATCCTTTTCCCACAGTGCCACTTTTGTATCAGTGGCCCCGGGAAGGCTCCCTCAGATCCTACATCTGAGCCATGAGTGAGAATCTTGTGGCAACTTGACGGAAGGACAGGACAAGGGCAGGAAGCAGGAAGGAGGTGCTTTCGCCAGGTGCAGCAGTTTCCGTCGGCATCTCTCTAACGGGAAGTCGGCTGGAAATCATTTCAGGCTTCCCAAGATAAGAGCTCAAGGCCTGAGAAATGTCTCCAAGTTGTTTCTTTTTCCAGTCCCCAACACGGATCTTTGAAATTAAGTTCCCTGAGATTTGCCTGAATTGCTCTCAGCTCATGTCCCCAGCTAAGATCAAGGAAGCGTGCGTGGAGCAGCTGCGGGAGAGAACAGGCAGGGGTGTGTGTGGAGGGCCACGTGAGGGCTGCATAGGGTGAAAGGCCTGGGAAGTGTCCCATAGGGCCACACCATGCAGCTCCCTTCCTTCAGGTGGCTGGTGGGACGCTCCTGAAGTATTCCATATCAATATTGCCTAGACCTAGTCACGGGGTGTGTTGGGAGAACACTTAAAATCATGAGGAAATGGGGCAGGAATTGAGAAGTGACTTGTTCCACAACTGTAACACGGGGTGAGGGGGAGAAGCAGCCCAGGCCCTGGGCTCACAGTCCATGGCCCTTCCCCTTCAAAATGGCCCCAGGTTCCTTTTCACCCAACAGTGGTCTTTGGAGTCGGCTTTCCTTTGAGGAGGGTGGAGGGAGGCAAGAAGGGTTTCAGCGCCTTAACCAAAAGGAGTTCTTGTTCAGTGCCAGTTCAGAGCGGAGCCATCCTTCTCACGCTCCCTTTCCTTCCCCAACACCCTGCTGTCGTAGGAACTCTGCCGTCATGGCGGTGGGAATGAGGCTTGTCTCCCGAGACATCTGGCTTCAGCCTCTGAAGTTCTCAGCCCTCATCACCCTTGGCCCATTTCCTGACAGTCCTCTCTTCTCACAAGGAAAACACCAATCAATGCTCCTTCGCATCACTGTGTTCCCAATAAACTGACATTGACGTGAACCATGAAGATAAGAGTCCGTGAGATTTTGAAGGGGTGCTACCATGATTCCCACGTACATGGGACCCCATTCAGTGTGAGCCTGGATTCCAAAGAACGAGGGTCTACCATTTGCAAGCCCAGAGCAGGGCTTCCAGGCTCAGAGTGGCCGGCCAGCCCTTAGAGGAAGCTGGTTGTGTGAGTGGGAAATGGATAGGAGTGGATACCCCAGGAGGCTTTGTCTCAAGGGGCACATCCATTTCATGAGCAGGGATTGTAACGGCTCAAAAAACCAGGGCTATCGGGTCTTTCTATGCCCCTTCGAAGTAAGAAAGGGGAAGATCTATGCCTTCTTTCTGTCCTCACCCCCACTAAGCCTAGACACTCAGTGATATATGATGGCTCTTCCAAATTCCAAATCATTCAAAGAGCCCGCAGATACTGTGTGTGTGTGTGTGTGTGTGTGTGTGTGTGTGTGTGTACACAAATGAGCTTTGCAGTGAAGCCGAGATAGCACTCTGGAGTGTTCATATCCAAGATCTTTTTCTCACAGGTAAGGGACTAATAATAACTGGGTACGTTACACATTTTTGGTAGAGATGCCAGATAAAATAGAGAATCCCACCTCAATGCAAAATTAGATAAAGGGGGGAAAGATCTGCATGAAAAGTGTATCTCAAATATTGCATGGGACACAACTCTTGTGAACGCTGATTCCATGTTTATCTGCGATCCTAATTTAATTGAGTGTCCATTATTGTTATTTGCTAAAATTGGCCACCCCATTCGATGGGGCCCTCCGAATTTTAGAGGACTGTAGCACTTCTTCTGGGAATCTAGCCCCCAGAAAGGAGGAGAGGAGCCACATTACCAGGACAAGAAGAATCACTGTGCATATCCACACACATTTTGGGACCTCTCTCAACCTTCAACCGGAGAGAAATAGGCTTTCATTCTTCAAGAAACGAAGGGCGTACATTGACTTTTTGAGGCACAATGCATCTCTCTGAAGATCTAAAAGACACAGGTAACCCTGGGTTCCTGGGAGAAAGGGGCCGGGTTGCCAGGAGTAGGAGGTGGGAGGAAGAGGCGCCCCTGCGCAGCCCCTGTTGAAGGAGTCAAGAGCCAGGTAGGAAGCAGAGCGGGTGGAGGGACACGAGCCGAGGTCTCTGGACACAAAATCGAGCCAAGGAGCACCGGGTCACACCTTGGTGCGGTGAATCTGGAAAACAGTGTCTGAACTGCCTGGAAAGGCGCGCGCCCCAACTGTGCTGCCCCTGCATCGTTCGAAAGGAACCTGGGGTTCTGGCCCACCTGCCAGAGCCCGACTCATGGAATGTCTCCCCACCCCAGCCAGGGCAGGGGCCCTCCGCCCCTCCCCCGCCACAGAATGTCATGAAGTCCTGCGTTCTCGCCCTGTTTAGATTCAAACTTTTCCGTCCTTGGCTTGGGTCCCGACTGTCTCCTGGAGCAGCTCACCGTGTGGGGCCCGGACCTGACTTTCCTCAGTGTGGAGGCTGCCAGGCGGCGGCGTCCTCTGCCTGTGGGGATGGCTTTACAAGGAGGTGAGCCTTTGGCTTGGGTTGGACGTGTCAGGGCCCAGGCCACCCCTGAAGTCCTCGGGATTCAAATGTGACGCCGGCCAGGGGCACTCCGGTGGGGTTAGGCAGAGGAAGGGAGCGCACTGGACCCCCAAGGACAGCTGGCCTGGGGGCCGAGAGGCCGGGAGTCTGCAGAAACCTGCAAGGACCTTGGGGAGGGGCTCCTTGGAGGTGGGTCAGGCCCTGTCGGGGGAAACGCCCTGTGTGTGGAGAAAGGACGGCGGCCGTCTCGCCGACTCCCTCCGGGGGCACACGCCTCCTTGGGCAGTTTGCAGGGAGAGGTGGGAGTGTGTCCTGCCGGCGGCGCGGGCCGGGGCAGGCGGAGAGGCGGTCTTAGCCAGAACGTCGTTGCATGGGGCTGTGTGCGGCCAAGTGTGCAGTGTCGTGTCCTCCCCGAGACCTGGGCCGGTGGTCACTCCGAGCCCACGTGTCCGCAGGCCACGGAGGCCTTGTCTTGGGTTCAGCAGGGTCGGGGCACCGGGAGGCCTCAAGGTAGGGCTCGGGTTCCTCAGCCGCTCTGGGTCGCTCTCCCTCTTGAGGAAACGCAGTTCCCACCTGCTTCCTCTTGTCCTGTTTTCTGGGCTGCTGGACCCTGGCCCTGTGTCCGGGGTGTGTGGATGGTTCTGAGACGGGCTTACCGCAGGGTTTGGGGGGAGCTTTCCTGGCAGAGATCCAGGTCAAGCGTTCTTGTTCGGTTGTGCTGGGCCGGGAAGGAGAGGGTGGGATTCCCAGGGAGCGTCGGGAACGGGAAGGCTGGCGGGAGAGGGGCCCGAATGGTTCAGACGCTGTCCGTTCACAGAGGCCCTACAGGTGCCTAGGAGGGACCTTGCAGAAGGTCCCCAGCTGCCAGGGGGCCCGCTGAGGCCACTTCCCACAGGTCAGGGGTCCAGCCAGGCCCACGTCTTGGGAGGCAGCCCGTGAGGCTGGAGAGTCGTGTCTGGGGGGTCCGTGGGTGGTTCTCAGAGGCAGTGCTGGCCCAACCGCCTGTGCAGACAGGATGTCGTGGTGGGAGGGGCGGGGGCGGGAGTTCCCTGCGGGAGGCCAGAGCATGGACATCACTCTCGGACACTGGCAAACCGCACCTTTTCCCGTGATGCCCCTCATGCGATGCCACGGGATTCACTGCTCTGCTCCCCGGGGCTAAGGGGGCCCCGGGTCCTCCCTCCTGGCTGCGGGTTCTCTGACCCCATCCGGCCCTTTCCTTCTGTCCACAGCATCTGCAGTGCTGGGACCCCATGTGGCCACGGACCCAGGAGCCTCCCTGTCTGCTTTCATGGCACGGCCCTTCCCCGCACCCACTGCCGGCGCCCCTCACCGGCCACTGTGGGGGCAGCACCCGCCGCCCCTCATGACCCCGCCATTCCCTCCTGGTGGCCCCCTGGTGCTGCCAGCTTTCTCCAGGACTCCGCTGGTGGCAGGAGAGGCTGGCCTCGGCCCCAATGGGACTGGGACCTGCAATGTCATTGTGCAGGTCCGGTCAGAACAGGGGTGCTCAGTGACCCCCCAGACTCAGACCATCGTCCTCACTCAGGCCCCCCTCAGCTGGAGTGCTCCAGGGGCCCTCTGTGGGGGTGCTGCGTGTCCCGCACCCCTCTTCGTGACAGCCTCTGCGGTGGAGACCAGCATGCCTGCCTCGGCCCATGGGGGCTCCCAGGCTGGCAAGGGAGGCTCGGCCCCAAGCCTTCCACCTCCGGCTCAGCCCCCAGCCGCGCAGCTGACCACCGTCGTGCCCCCAGTCGACGCCAGGCCACAGCCTCACGGAGCTTCCAGGAGCCGGACCACGGCCTCGCCCGAGGACTCCTGTAACCCCAAGAGTGTTTACGAGAACTTCCGGCGCTGGCAGCGCTTCAAGTCGCTGGCCCGGAGGCACCTCCCGCAGAGCCCCGACGCAGAAGCTCTCTCCTGCTTTCTCATGTGAGTGGCCTCTGCTCTCTGCTCTCCTGCAGCCCTCACGCAAGCCCACCTTGGGGCGCGCACACAGGGCGGTGATCTAGGGCCGCTGGGAAGAAGGGCTGCGGCCGGGTCCCTGCTCTAGGAAGGCACGTTCTGGTCCAGGACACCTTTCAGTCACGCATCTCAACTGACATTGGGGTGGTGGTGGTGGGGGGGGTTGTCCAGCCAACCTGTCCCTTCCAGAGACATCACGGTGACATTCGCCGGGGACTCACAGGCAGAGAGGGTCCGGGTGTCAGAGGAGGGCCTGTGGTTTGGGTGCCGCGCTCTCTGTCACCCTGCCTCCTGGGAACATGGGCCTGGGGCATCTCACGGCCAGGGGGCCAGCGCAGCAGAGGAGGCTTGGGACGTGCAGGGCCCGCAGAGGTCCTGTGCGGGCCCCACCCTCGCTGTCCCAGAGGATCCCTCAGAACGGGAGGGGAGGGAGCAGAGGTGGTGCAGGGGTGAGGGTGTGGGATCCTTCCTGCAGAGGTCTGACCAGGCAGGCCCGACCATGGCATCTGGGGTCCCTCCCGAACACGGGGTGATGGCACTTCCTGCAGAGGCTGGACTCATTGCTGGGTACCTTAATGTCCGCGAGTATTATTACTCTGAGAGGCAGAGTCCAGAAGGACTGACTTGCCAGGCCACCACGTCCCTGCTCCTGTCAGTGGACAGTCAGCCTGGAGCCCAGGGCCCAGGGCTGGTGTGGTGGGAGGCGCTGACCGTGGTGGTTGAGAAGGTGGATTGGCACACCCCGAAACCCCCTGTCACCTGCCAGCACTCGGTCATGCTGGGTGGGGGACACGGGCTCCAGAGGACCCGGGGCAGGCTGGGGGTGACTGGACTGCAGCCGGCCCCTGACCCCGACGGCTTACAGCCCGGTGCTGCGGTCCCTGGCGCGCCTGAAGCCCACGATGACGCTGGAAGAGGGAGTGTGGCGGGCCGTGCAGGAGTGGCAGAGCAGAAGCAACTTTGACCGCTTGATCTACTACGAGATGGCGGGAAAGTGAGTCAGGGTCTCTGGCCCGGGGCTGCTGGGCGAGTGGGCCGGGGGCAGGGTCTGGCTGTGCTGATGCTCGCTTGTCCCAGAGGGCCGCCCTCCCCACCTCCCTGGCGGTTCCACCCTCCCTTGCTCTGGACCCACCGCTGCCTCCACCAGAAGGTCTCAGGACGGGGTTGGGGAACCTGAGGCCGCCTCGCCTGGGGTCGGACTCCCTCCGAGGGGGTTGTGGAGGCGATGCGCCGGACAGCCCGCCTGCTGCCTCCTTGGTGGCCGGGGCCACGGCCGTCCCTCCAAGGCCCCGCCTCTCCCGGTCCCTCAACCTGCTGCTGGCCTTGCTGGCTCCAGGGCCGGGCCCCCTCCTCAGTGCGGCCTGGGCCTCCTCACCCCCAGGTTCATGGAGTTCGAGATGGAGGAGGAGATGCAGATGCAGAAGTTACAGTGGGTGAAGGTGGCCCAGGGCCTGCCTCCCCCAGCGCCCCCGAAGCCTGAACGGCGGGGGCCCCCAGCCGCGGAAGCGGGCCCGCAGCCAGGTAAGGCCCCCGCATTCCCATGACAGCTGGTGGACCGTGGCAGTGGGGGCCGAGGGAAGGCCTCTGTCCCTGTGTCGTGTCTGCTCCCACAAGGGGACATTGTCTGGCCTTTGACCAGAGCAGCCGGGGGTCTCAGCTGCCCTTTGTCAGGACGGGTATTGACCGAGTGAATTTCTTGACTCCTCTCCCCACGCCTGTCAGAGGACCCGGCACAAAGTCTGCCTGGGAAGTGGGCTGTGGGGAGACCCTTGGAGGATCGGTGGGTCCGCCCTGGCTCACGTGGCTGGCTGTGAGACGCTCCTCCTCCCGGCTCTGCCAGTCCCACGGTGCCCACAGCTTCCGGTGGCCCTGACCCAGCCCCCAGGGACATCAGTGTCCCCCAAACTCTGCCCTCCCGACGCTCTGCCGGAGCCCCTCACGCCTCCTCCCTCCTTCCCGCTCTGCCTCAGCGTGCGTTCCCAGGAAGGCGGGTTCCAGGGCCCAGCCCTCCCGCCAGCAGCCACGCAGACCCCCGCGGCGCCCGGAGAGCAAGGCGCCCAAGGAGATCCCTCCAGAGGCTGTGAGAGAGTACGTGGACATCATGGAGGGGCTGCTGGGGCCTGGCCACTCGGCCCCGGGGGGCCCGGCAGGTGAATGCGGAGAGGATGGAAAGGAGCCACAGCAGAATGAGGCCGCGACCTACCCGGACCCGGGTCTCCTGAGCTACATTGACGAGCTGTGTTCCCAGGAAGACTTCGTCACCAAGGTGCGCTGGCCCGCAGCCTGGTGTCTGGAAGATTCCAGGGATTGGCACTCCAACGCCCAGATCGGGGCTGAGCTCAGGCCTTTGGCATTAAGCTCTTTCCTTGTTCCTGGGCTGTGTGTGCATGTGTGTGTGCATACTTGTGTATTTGCCTGTGTACATGCAGGCATGTCTGTATACTTCTGTGCGTGCAGGCATGTGTGCACACATGCCCAAGCATCGTGTTTGTGTGTACGTTTGTTTGTACCCGTGCATACCCGTGTCTGTGTGCGTAGAGGCCTGTGTGTGTGTATTTGTGCCTTGTGTGGATGTCTTTGTGTATGTCCGCATGTGGTCCTGTGTGTCTGCTCACGTGTGTGTCTGCCTAGGGGTATGTCCTTTGTGTCTCTGAGAGTGCACGTATGTTTTGGGGGTGTTTGTGTGTGTGTGTGTGTGTGTGTGTGTGTGTGTGCATGCCCAGGTTTTGTCTCTCTGTGTACATATATGTGTGAATGTGTGTCTGCACATGTGCATGCGTGTGTGTGTGTGTGTGTGAGAGAGAGAGAGAGAGAGAGAGAGACAGAGAGAGAGAGAGAGAGAGAGAGAGAGAGAGAGGGGCAAGTGACTGTAACGTTAAAACCTCTCCCACCATCTGGAGAAGGATGGGTGAGTCTTTTCTTTCCCACATTTCCTGCAGACCCTCCTGGCTCACAGGGGGCTCCCTGCCAAGTATGACCCCAGCCTCTTTCCTCTGTCCCAGGTGGAGGCAGTCATCCACCCCTGCTTCCTGGCGGAACTGCTGTCCTCGGAACCACAGCTGGACCTCCTGGCCCTGGCTGAGAAACTGGAGCAGGAGGAAGGACTCAGCCTTGCAGAGGTGAGCCAGGGGAAGGACGGGTTCCAGGCAAGCTGGGGGATGGAGGGGACCCAGGCGATGCAGGGGAGGGAGTGGGGTCCCAGGTGAGCCCGAGGAGGGGACTCCAAAACAAAGACCCACATGACTCTGTGCCCCCTTTGCTTCTTGCGAATCACAGCACTGGGGAGGCCAGCGTCGGGTGGGCACAGAGCCGAGAATGGGAAGTGGAAGATGGGGAGCCTGGGAAGGGAGGGAGGGAGGAACGCAGGGGGATGACAGCAGAGCCACAGCCTCGTGGGTCACCCTCCCTTCCTCTCCCAGTGCCACTGTCCCATCCCCCCATCTCACTGGCCTATGCTGGCCAGTCACTCTCACCTCCTTCCTCAGCTGGTGGAGAAACGACTGATGGCCTTGAATACGGAGGAGGGTGTGCAGGCACCCCCACGCCTCTGCGCAGCCCGGTCGGGCCCCACGCCTGAGCACGAGACCGGTCCCGGGAAGGGGCTGGGGGTCAGCGACAAAGCCTGCCCAGCAGACACTGACGGCCAGGACCTTCAGAGGCACGGCCGAGCACAGACACACCTGTCGGGGCCCAGAGCCTTTGCTCTCTCTCCCGGACGACAGGAGTCCCCTGCACCTCGAGCTGGACGTGTCCCCTCCCCTCCCCAGGGTCAAAGGTGCGCCTACCCTGGACTGGGCCCCAGGGATGCCCCGGTTCTCAGAGAGGCCCCTCCTGCTAGGGACACTCGAGGGCTGGCAGATGGGTCCAGTGAGGACGAGGAGGAGCTCCCCAGCCTGGCCTTCCTCCTGGCCTCTCAGCACAGCCTGCTGCCCTGGGGGCTCTCCCAGAGTCCCGCTCCTGCCTCAGTCATCCCCAGCCCTGGCGGTTGGGGGCCACGGGGGGCTCCACGGGCCCCCTCTCCTCAGAGAATAGGCCTCGGCCCGGCCACCCCCCCAGCTACAAAGTCCAGGAAGCGGGCTCTGTGTGAGGGTCCTGCCTCTGTGGCGAAGACGCCCCTGCCTGGGGCCAACCTCAGGGTGTCTGGGAGGCCGGCCTTGGCTGTGGGGCTGGTTCACCCCTCACAGCCTGCAAAGAGAAGGTGTGACTCCTTGGTCACAGGGAGGAGAAGGAAGCGTCACTGCAGCCAGTAGGGAGAAGTGGGCCTGCCCTCCAGGGCCGGCACACCCCGGGGACCCCAAGGAGCCTAGGGGGTCCTTCTCGTCCTAGTGCTGATCCTGATTGCGGGAGGGAGGGAGGGGAGGAGGGAGGGAGGAAGGGAGATCCTAAGGGAGGTCGGGAGGGAGGGAGGGACGGAGGGAGGGAGGGAGGTCATGACCGTGGGGGCAGGGTGGCAGCAGCCCACTGGGGCACCGTGTGTAAATGGGGAATAAAGTTAGTTTTGTGGTTAACGCTCTGGGCCACTGTCTTCCTCCTGGCGTGTGGGCTGCCGCCGGGAGAGGGTTCCCCACGGGATGGAAGGGCCTGAGAGGGGCTTCCTGGGGCACCCGTCACCATCCGGACCCCTGAGCGTCCAGGGATGGGGAGCCCTCTGCACCACGACCGTTTTTGAGAATGAAGTCCGCAGACAGCCCCATCTTCCGGAGCTCCCTCTGCCTCCCCGAAGCTTCCGCCACGGGTCCGACTGGGCGGGTGGTCCTCAGCTCCCGCAGGGCTCCCTGTGCGGGGCCTGAGGAGACGGGCTCTGGGCCTGGGGCTCGTGGTAGCTGGAGCGTCTTCTGGTCCCAGTGGGATCACCGAAATAGGAGGGCCAGTGGGGGATCCTCCCAATCCCAGTGAGGACAGACACGGGGCATGGATGAGGGCAGATGGGGGCACTGGCCACGGTGTGCACGCAGGAACCACAGCTGTGGCGCAGGCGGCAAGTCCCGTGGCGGGATTTCTGGACAGGGCCATCTTCTCCAACCATGCAGGGAGGTGACCCTGCTGCCCCCCACACCTGCCCTGCACCTCCCAGTCCGCCCACCTCCCCTCAGTAGGAGTGCTGGTCCCTTCCAGCCCCTACCCCTGTCCCACCCAGATGCTCTGATCCAAGGAGCCAGCACCCAGGCCCTCACCGGCCTCCACCCCAGCCACGGCCTCCTCTCCAGGTTCTAGATTCTCGTGGCTTTTCCGGGTTTGGTGAGGCCCCTACAGCACTCAGCACTCCCAGATGTGCTGTTCCTGCAAGCAGGATGGGGCCAAGGCCATCCAGGTCCAAGGGACACCTGGCCCTCTGCTTCCCTCCTCCCGACCCCAGCAAAGAGTTTGGTGAAGAAAGGAACTCATGCCGGCGTCCTCATCCCGCTGCAGAGAATCCGCAGGCCACCCCACAGGGGCTCCTCCCTCTCCAGGCAGGCGGCTCTGGAGTGCTCCCCACCCTCCTGCCCCTTCCTGAAGCAGAGGTTTCCTCTTGGTCGCACTCCCCAGCGGCTGCCCCTCCCTGTCCAGCTGGGCCTCACAGAGAGGAAGGGGCTCAGGGGCCCAACCAGACCCAAACAGAGGGCCCCCCCCCCCCGTGCCTGTCACCCCCGCCGTGTCCCTGTCCGTGGTGTGCGCCTAGCGGGCGCTGGATGCTAATGGCATCCGGGAAGATTTGCCTCTTTTCCTTGGAAAATAGAAGGTCTGTGCAGCGGGAAGGAAATTAAGTGGAGAAACGTTTCAGATTTTTATGGCGGCCAACCTTCCTCGCCACAGAAACACTTAGGAGAGGTGACAGCTTGCGGGGACGGTGTGGCAGGGCCAAATCAGGAGGGAGCTCCCAGGAAGTGAGGACGAATCTGCGGTGAGGACCAGGTCATCCGGGCCCCTGGGGAAGTCCCGGTGCTCACCCAGAGCGGGCCCAGCTGTGCTCTGCACCATCCAGCAGGGCAGGTCCCGGTCAGCTCGCTGGGTCTCCAGAGAGCCTGCAGGAAGCCAGGCTCACGCTTTCCCGAGAGCACCGCGGGCTCCGGGCGGCCTGGGGACCTGGGTGGCCCTGTCAGTCGGCCTCGCGGGTTTGGCTGCAGAGCCTCCTCCTGCTCCCCTAGGACAAGATCCAGCAATGGGTCCTGGAGTTCTGGGGAATCCCTTGGATAGAGGAGCATTCCTGTCACCACTGAGGACAATGCTGTGCCTTCTGAGGGCACCCGGGAAGCTCGGGCTCCCGTGGCCACCCTTCCGCGCCTGCATGTTTGTTCTTCATTCAGAGATGCGTGTGTTCCTCACGCCACGGTGCGCTGGGCGGGAAGAGGAGAGCAGCCAGCTTGTGGGATCCTGGCCAGGGCGCCCCAGTGCCCCCACACATGGCGCTCGCCCAGCGGCTGGTAATGGGCAGGCTCTGCCTGTGTCCAGGCCTCCATTCATCATCCACTGTCCCTGGACGCAGGTGTCACAGGAGGCTCTGGCCAAGAAGGATGGTGTGGGGGCTGCGTGTTCAGACAGACAGTGGGGCGAGCTGGAGCCATTCCTGCTCAAGTGTCTGCTCTGGAGAGTCTGGGCTTGGATAGTCGCCACTTGTCGGCCCCCTGGCGTATTTGTTGGTGGGACCCTCCCCCAGACAAGCTGGCAGCGGGCCCCACCACCCAGCACATCCACTGGGATGGCCCCAGGCATGACTCCCTGAGTTCTGAGGGCCTGTTTCCTCTGGTATGCCTGTGCACACCTGGGCCCTTGGTGCTCATTTTCGTAAAATATCTTGGGGTTACGCTGTGCTGTCTGAGGGTTCCTTCTGCCATCCTCCCTGGGTCTCTGAAAGTCAGATCCCACTCTCATTCTATCGTCTGTGTTTGGAATGTACTTTGAGTTGGTTCATTCTGAGGATCCTGTTTCAGGGATGCGTGTTGTGTGAAAGTGTACAACGTGTCTGGACGTTGTACGTAGAGATGTTTTCCACCCACAAACATAAATTGCAGAGGGATTCCTAAGGTTTTTGTAGCTTATAAGAGTCCTAAGAATATATAAATGGAAATATAGTTCATGGAAAATTTTTCCTGTACCTTTCAATCCAATGTGGATTCTAAGCATTGTGCCAAGATAGTCTCAGAAGTATATACAAACAGATCTACCAGTGACAGTGAACGTATGGTGGTATCTTCAGAACTAGGAGGCGGATTAAGATCAGACCCCATTCTTCCTTCCCTATTATTACCTGGACACTGGCTTTGTAGGATCCCTAGTGCTGTCTCAGAGAGCAGAAGATATTGTACTGTTCCAGTCTCTGGGTACTCTGCTAAATGTGTGTCCTGTATCTGGGCATTCTCCTGTTGGTTACTCTGAAAGTGCAAAATATTGAGAATTTCTAGATAAAATTGATGTTAAAGTGTTTTCTCCAATGATATTTGAATAAGTCATATAAGGTTAACTGAAAAAATATAATTGCATTGTAATCTAATATGTCCAAAGTTTAAACTCTAAGTTATATAGAGATAAAAGTGAGGATCACAAGTGCACTCCTTGACAGGGGCAAAGATGGTGGAGGAGTAGGGGACCCTATTTCAACTGGTCCTTGAATTGAGCTGGATGTCTACCAGACCATTCTGAACACCCGCAAAAGCAGCCTGTGATGTAAGGAGGTATATCTGGATCTCTATAAACAGAATATCTCAGGCGGTTAGTCTTGAGGTATGAAGCGGGGAGCCATCATTCCATGGGCAGATATCAAAAGATAAACAGAAGAGGTTACCGCCTATGTTCTCCTCTAGGATTCTGATGGATTCCTGTCTCACGTTGAGGTCTTTTATCCATTTCGAGTTTATCTTTGTTTACAGTGTAAGGGAATGGTCGAGTTTCATTCTTCCACATATAGCTGTCCAATTTTCCCAGCACCATTTATTGAAGAGACTGTCTTTTTTCCACTCTATATTTTTTCCTGCTTTGTTGAGGATTATTTGACCATAGAGTTGTGGGTCCATATCTGGGCTCTCTACTCCGTTCCAGTAGTCTATGTGTCTGTTTTTATGCAAGTACCATGTTGTCTTGGTGATCACAGCTTTGTAGTAAAGCTTGAAATCAGGTAACGTGATGCCACCAGTTTTATTTTTGTTTTTCAACATTTCCTTAGCGATTTGGGGTCTCTTCTGATTCCACACAAATTTTAGGATTATTTGCTCCAGCTCTTTGAAAAATACCGGTGGAATTTTGATCGGATCGGCACTAAAAGGATAGGTTGCTCTAGGCAGTATAGACATTTTAACAATGTTTATTCTTCCGATCCAAGAGCACGGAATGGTCTTCCAACTTTTTGTGTCTTCTTCAATTTCTTTCATGAGTGTTCTGTAGTTTCTCGAGTATAGATCCTTTACCTCTTTGGTTAGGTTTATTCCCAGGTATCTTATGGTTCCTGGTGCTATAGTAAATGGAATCGATTCTCTAATTTCCCTTTCTGTAGCCAAGTGTGGGTATTATGGAGGGCACGCATTGCATGGAGCACTGGGTATGGTGCAAAAACAATGAATTCTGTTACGCTGAAAAGAAATTAAAAAAAAAAAATAAACAGAAGGGGGAGGGAGCCTCCAGGATCCTGTATTGTTGGAGTGCAAAAGCCTTCTGCTTTTGATAAAGAAAAGTTGAAAAAGAAAAACAAAGCTGGGGGCATCACATTGACTGATTTCAAGCTATATTACAAAACTGTGATCACCAAGACAGCATGGTACTGGCACAAAAACAGACACGTAGACCAATGGAACAGAATAGAGAGCCAGATATGGACCCACAACTCTATGGTCAAATAATCTTCAACAAAGCAGGAAAAAGTACCCAATGGAAAAAAGATGGTCTCTTCAATAAATGGTGGGAATAAATAATGGGAAAATTGGACAGCTATATACAGAAGAATGAAACTCAACCATTCTCTTACACCATACACAACGATAAACTCTAAATGGATGAAAGACTTCAATACGAGACAGGAATCCATCAAAATCCTAGAGGAGAACATAGGCAGTAACCTCTTCGACACTGGCCACTGTAACTTCTTTCAAAACATGTCTCCAAAGACAGGGGAAACAAAAGGGAAAATGAACTTCTGGGACTTCATCAAGATAAAAAGCTTCTGCACAACAAAGGAAATAATCAACAAAACAAAGAGGCAACCCACAGAATGGGAGAAGATATTTGCAAATGACACTATAGACAAAGAGCTGATAGCCAAGATCTATAAAGAACTCCTGAAACCCAACATCCAAAAAACAATCACATCAAAAAATGGGCAGAAGACATAAACAGACACTTCTCCAAAGAAGACATACAAAGGGCCAACAGACACATGAAAAAATATTCAACATCGTTAACCATCAGGGAAAGTCAAATCCAAATCACAGTGAGATACCACCTTATACCAGTTAGAATGGCAAAAATTAACACGGCAAGAAAGAAAAAGTGTTGGAGAGGTTGTGGAGAAAGGGGAACCCTCCTACCCTCCTACCCTACCCTCCTACCAGCCATTTTGGAAAACAGTGTAAAGGTGTCTCAAAAGTTAAAACATAGAGCTATCATAGGATGCAGCAATTGCACTCCTGGGTATTTACCCCAAAGATACAGATGTAATGAAAAGATGTGCCACATGCCCAGTGTTCATAGCGGCAGTGTCCACAACAGCCAGACTGGAAAGAGCCGAGATGCCCTTCAACAGATGAATGGGTAAAAAAGATATGGTCCATATAGACAATGGAATATTACTCAGCTATTAAAAAGGATGAGTATCCAACTTTTGCATCAACATGGATGGAACTGGAAGATATTATGTTGAGTGAAATAAGTGAAGTGGAGAAAGTCAATTATCATATAGTTCCACTTATTTGTGGAACATAAGGAATAACATGGAGGACATTAGGAGAAGGAAGGGAAAAATGAAGGGGGGATATCAGAGGCAGAGACGAACTATGAGAGACTATAGACTCTGAGGAACACACTGAGGGTTTTACAGGGGAGGGGGGTGGGGGGATGGGTTGGCCCAGTGGTGGGTATTAAGGAAAGCTCGTATTGCATGGAGCACTGGGTGTTACGTGGAAACAATGAATCATGGAACACTACATCAAAAACTAATGATGATGTTGGGGCACGTGGGTGGCTCAGTGGGTTAAACCTCTGCCTTTGGCTCGGGTCATGATCCCAGGGTCCTGAGATTGAGCCCTGCATTGGGCTCTCTGCTCAGCGGGGAGCCTGCTTCCGCCCCCCTCCCACCGCCTGCTCTCTGCCTACTTGTGATCTCGCTCTGCAAATAAATAAATAAATAAATAAAAACCTTAAAAAAAAGTAATGATGTACTGTGTGGTGACCAACACATCATACTACTACTACTACTACTACTAATAATAATCAGAAGAAGAAGAAGAGGAGGAGGAGGAGGCGGAGAACAAGGATAAAGCTTTTCCTGTGAGTTCAAAAACAAGACAAGAATATCTTCTCTCATCCCATTTTCAACTTATTATTGTAGGTTCTACTTAGTGTGGTTTAGGAAGATATGGAAATACAGACATATGGTCTGGAAAAGATGAAATATTCCTGTTATTATTTGCAGACGATATAACTGTCTACATTGAAGATTCTCAGGACTCTCTATGAGAAAACTCACAATAAATTATAATAGATTACTTTAGCAAAGTCTCAGAATAAAAGATTAGTGTAATATGCAGCTGATCATATTACCATAGACTAGCAACAAACAATTGGAAACCAAAATCAAAAACCTATACCATAGTTCCCTCCAAAATGAGATGTTTGGTATAAATCTTTTAAGAAATGTAGAGGACCCAGACAATGAAACTTGTAGAACTAATGAAAACGAGCAAGACTAAGTAAGTGCAGAGAGGTATTGCTTTCATGGATTTGAAGAGTCGTTGTAGGAAAATGTTAGTTCCTCTGAAATTGATTTATAGGCTTAAAATGCAATTCCTATCAGTTCCCAGTAGAACTTTTCTTTGGTTAAAATCAACAAACTTAACAAAGAAAGCCTAAGCCCAGCAGGAGAAGAGAAATAATAAAGATCAGAGCAGAAATCAATGAAATAGAAACCAAAAAAACCAATAGAACAAATCAACGAAACTAGGAGCTGGTTCTTTGAAAGAATTAATAAGATCGATAAACCCCTGGCCAGACTTATCAAAAAGAAAAGAGAAAAGACCCAAATAAATAAAATCATGAATGAAGGAGGAGAGATCACAACCAACACCAAAGAAATACAAACAATTATAAGAACATGTCATGAGCAACTCTACGCCAACAAAGTTGACAATCTGGAAGAAGTGGATGCATTCCTAGAGATATATAAACTACCACAACTGAAACAGGAAGAAATAGAAAACCTGAACAGACCCATAACCAGTAAGGAGATTGAAACAGTCATCAAAAATCTCCAAACAAACAAAAGCCCAGGGCCAGACGGCTTCCCAGGGGAATTCTACCAAACATTTAAAGAAGAATTAATTCCTATTCTCCTGAAACTATTCCAAAAAACAGAAATGGAAGGAGAACTTCCAAACTCATTTTATGAGGCCAGCATCACCTTGATCCCAAAACCAGACAAGGATCCCATCAAAAAAGAGAATTACAGACCAATATCCTTGATGAACACAGATGAAAAATTCTCACCAAAATACGAGCCAATAGGATCCAACAGTACATTCAAAGGATTATTCACCACGACCAAGTGGGATTTATTCCAGGGATGCAAGGTTGCTTCAACATCCACAAATCAATCAATGTGATACAACACATTAATAAAAGAAAGAACAAGAACCATAGGATACTCTCAATAGATGCTGAAAAAGCATTTGACAAAGTACAGCATCCCTTCCTGATCAAAACTCTTCAAAGTGTAGGGATAGAGGGCACATACCTCAATATTATCAAAGCCATCTATGAAAAACCCACTGCAAATATCATTCTCAATGGAGAAAAACCTGAGAGCTTTTCCACTAAGGTCAGGAACACGGCAGGGATGTCCATCATCACCACTGCTATTCAACATAGTACTAGAAGTCCCAGCCTCGGCAATCAGACAACAAAAAGAAATTAAAGGCATGCAAATAGGCAAAGAAGAAATCAAACTTTTGTCACTCTTTGCAGATGATATGATACTATATGGGGAAAACCCAAATGACTCCACTCCAAATCTGCTAGAACTTACACAGGAATTCAGTAAAGTGTCAGGATATAAAATCAATGCACAGAAATCAGTTGCATTTCTTTACACCAACAAGTCAGAAAAAAGAGAAATTAAGGAGTCAGTCCCATTTACAATTGCACCCAAAACCATAAGATACCTAGGAATAAACCTAGCCAAAGAGACAAAGAATCTACACTCAGAAAACGATAAAGTACTCATGAAACAAATTAAGGAAGTCACAAAGGAATGGAAAAAATGTTCCATGCTCCTGGATTGGAAGAACAAATATTGTGAAAATGTCTATGCTACCTAAAGAAATCTACACATTTAATGCAATCCCTGTCAAAATCCCATCCATTTTTTTCAAAGAAATGGAACAAATAATCCTAAAATTTATATGGAACCAGAAAAGACCTCGAATAGCCAAAGGAATATTGAAAAAGAAAGCCAAAGTTGGTGGCACCACAATTCCGGACTTCAAGCTCTATTACAAAGCTGTCATCATCAAGACAGTATGGTACTGGCACAAAAACAGACACATAGATCAATGGAACAGAATGGAGAGCCCAGAAATAGACCCTCAACTCTATGGTCAACTAATGTTCGACAAAGCAGGAAAGAATGTCCAGTGGAAAAAAGACAGCCTCTTCAACAAACGGTGTTGGGAAAATTGGACAGCCACATGCAGAAAAATGAAATTGGACCACTTCCTTACACCACACATTAAAATGGACTCAGAGTAGGTGAAGGACCTCAATGTGAGAAAGGAATCTATCAAAATCCTTGAGGAGAACACAGGCAGCAACCTCTTCGACCTCAGCTGCAGCAACTTCTTCCTAGGAACATTGCCAAAGGCAAGGGAAACAAAGGCAAAAAATGAACTATTGGGACATTATCAAGTTAAAAAGCTTCTGCACAACAAAGGAAAGTCAACAAACGTAAAAGGCAACCTATGGAATGGGAGAAGACATTTACAGATGACATATCAGATAAACGGCTGGTATCCGAGATCTATAAAGAGCTTATCAAACTCAACACTCAAAAAACACGGGGCACCTGGATGGTTCACTGGGTTAAACCTCTGCCTTCAGCTCAGACCATGATCTCAGGATCCTGGGATCAAGCCCCACGTTGGGCTCTCGGCTCGCAGGGGAGCCTGCTTCCCTCCCGCCCCACCCCGCCTCTCTGCCTACTTGTGATCTCTGTCTGTCAAATAAATAAATAAATAAATAAATAAATAAATAAATAAATAAATAAATAAATAAATAAATAAATAAATAAATAAATAAAATCTTTCTAAAAAGAGCAAAGAAGACATACAAATGACACATGAAAAATTGTTCAACATCACTACCCATCAGGGAAATACAAATCAAAACCACATTGAGATAACACGTTATACCAGTTAGAATAGCTAAAATTAACAAAACAGGGAAAAAATGTTGGTGAGGATGTAGAGAATGGAGAACCCTCTTGCACTGTTAGTGGGAATGGCAGCTAGTACAGCTACTCTAGAGAAGAGGATGGAGGTTCCTCAAGAAGTTAACAATAGAGTTACCCTATGACCCAGCAACTGCACTACTGGGTATTTACCCCAAAGATACAGATGTAGTGAAAAGAAGGGGCACATGCACCCCAATGTTCATAGCACCTATGTCCATAATAGCCCAACTGTGGAAGGAGCCGAGATGCCCTTCAACAGATGAATGGATAAAGAAGATGTGGTACATACATACAATGGAATATTACTCAGCCATCAGAAAGGATGAATACCTACCATTTACAACAACGAGGATGGAAGTGGAGGGTATTACACTTAAGTGAAATAAGTCAACCAAAGAAAGACAGTTATCATATGGTTTCAGTGATATGTGGAATATAAGAAACAGTGCAGAGGATCATAAGGGAGGGAAACCTGAATGGAAAGAAATCAGAGAGGAATACAAACCAGGAGAGACTCCTGACTCTGGGAGACAAACTGAGGGTTGCTGAAGGGGAGGTGAGGGGGGAATGGGGTAACTGGTGGATGGGCATTAAAGAGGGTATGTGATGAGCCCTGGGTGTTATTAAATGCAACTGACAAATTATTGAACACATGTAAAACTAATGATGTATCTTATCTTGGCTAATTGAATTTAAAAAGATGAAGTATAAAAAAATTAAGTGACCTATAGATTCAATAAAACCCATACTTTTTTATTTGAGAGAGAGAGAGAGAGAGAGAGAGAGAGAGATGAGGGCAAAGGGAGAGGGAGGGAGAGAATCTTAAGCAGGCTCTATGCACAGCATAGAACCTGACATGGGGCTCCATCTCAGATCATTCATTACCTGAGCCAAAATCAAGAATCAGATGCTCAACCAACTGAGCCACCCAGGCACCCCAACAGAATCCCTATTAAAATCCCAATGGAATTCTTTACAGAAATAGAAAAAACAACCCAAAAATTCATACGAAACCATAAAAGATCCTGAACAGCCAACACAGTTTTGGACAAGAACAAAGCTGGAGGCATCACACTTCCTGATTTCAAAATATTTTATAAATCTACAATATATTAGTACTGGCATTTAGACCATTAGATCAGTGGAACCAAGAGCCCAGAAATAAATCCATATATAGTGTGATCTTCAAGAAGGATTCCAAGAACTCACAATGAGGAAAGGTTAGCCTCTAATAAATGACGGGAAAAAACGATCACTACATAGTTAAGAGCGAGACTGGTTCCTTATCTAACTTCATCTACAAAATTAAATGAATAAAAAAGACTTAAGACCTGAAACTGATAAAGACAAAGGACTAAAACTTCTTGACATTAGTCCAGGCGATAACTTTTGGATCTGATACCAACAGCAATGACAACCAAAAAGTAAAAACAGACAAGTTGATTTGCATCAAACTAACAGCTTCTGCACAGCAAAGGAAACCATCAAAAAATGAAAAGGCAAGCTACAGAATGGGACACAATATTTGAAACTACGTATCCCACAAGGGGTTAAGATCCAAAATATATGAGGAATTCCTTCAACTCAACAGCAAAATAGCAAATAATTCAAAAGAAAGTCAACAAAGTATTTGAATAGATCTTTTTCCAAAGACCCTTTTTATAAAAGGCCAACAGATGTAAGAAAAGTTGCTCAATATTACTAACGGTCAGGCATTTGCAAATTAAAACCACAATGACGTATGACCTCACACCTGCTAGAACGGTTGCGGTATTTCACGCTGCTCATTCTGCTCCTGGGATGTCTTTTGCATCTTCACGGCCTGGCCTCCAGATGCATTGATCAAGGTCATGTTTAGTTTGCTGGGATGGGTCAACCAGTTCGACTGATACTCGGCACATACAAGTGCTCGGTCGTAACTGCTTACCTCTGAACATCAGCTTCATCACCTGAAATGTGAAACAGTAATGTACCCACTAGGGGTTTTTTTATGGATTTGGCAAGCATGAATATGAATGTATTCCTCATAGTGCCTGGCACATGCTAAAAACTCAGTGGTGCAGTGATGATGCAAATTTACTTTTCAACAGAGCCTGATGAACGCAGCTGGGCACTCGGTTTGGGTCTGTTCTTCCTTTACCGGTCCAGGACACCAGGAGTTTTGGCTGTTGACATTCGGATCACGGGAGACAAGCTGCAGTCTAATTTAGAACATTTAGAATTTTATACCCAGTTTATTTTAACTTATATGCTGTGCCTGCTTCATTGCATTTGAACTATGAGCCATAGGAGTTTAGGTTTTTTCGTGAGCAACATTTGGGTTTGTTGCTTTGCAGGATGCCATGTGTCCTGTGTCAGCTGGCTTAATTTGTTCTACCTGCCAGTGATATGAGCTGACGGTGATCAGGCCTAGGACATGTCCTGGGTGGAGGTAATGAAGACTCAATGCTCCCATCCTTGAGGGACATGTGTGCCACTAGGCAGCAGGTTCACAGGTCCTGTTGACAAAGCGGACCATGCAGTTCATTCTCTCACGGATGGCCTGGTGTCTCATGTGTCAATGGTTACCAATTCCTGGAGTTAGGATACTCGCTAAGACACTGACCAGCTTCCCACTTCAGCCTTGAGAGAGACATTGTAGGACAATGAAGCAGGATGAGGGCCAAGAGAGTAACAGGGCAGATCTCAGTCAGGAAGGACTCCATAAAGAGAAGAGAGAAGCATTCTAACATGAGGAAACAGAAAATGAAGAGGCCCCAATGTGCCTTTCAAGAACAGAAAGAAGGCTGCTGCACCTGGGGCTCATGACCAAGGCCAGTGGGGCGGCAGTGAGAGGTGGTCAGACCAGAAGGGGCCTAGGAAGGGACACTGTGAGGAGTCAAGTTTGTTCTGATAAGAGTGGGTGCCAAGAAGGCGGAAATGAGAGGCAGGAGGATGGTGTGAGAACATGGGGAAGAGGAATCCCTCCTACCTGGAGAAGGTGACTCTCACCCACGGTGTCAGGGGAGAGAAAGCAGGATGGGAAGCAGGGGCAGGCTGGGGAAGGACAGTGAGAACTGACATGCAGGGGGCCTCATGCTGATGTCACCAGAGGACACAAAGTACAGTAGAACATGTGCATACACAGACCGGTCAGCAGGGCCAGGCCTGAGAAAGACCCTGTGGGGAACTTGGCCCTTACCCTCTGTGGGAGCCATCCAAAGAAGAAAGTAGATTCCTCCCTCAGGAACTATCCTTGGATCTACTACTTCCTGGCAGAGTTCATCCAATGGGTCACTCCCACCAGCACATTCTGGAGAGAACTGGTCAAGTCTGACCTCCTAGAGGAGAATCCCTGATCTCCCAGCCACTCCACTGAGGACAGTGACACTGAATTCTGGGGAAGTCAGCCCCACTCTGCATCCAGCCACTAGCAGAAGTGATATTCCCAGACCCATCCAGGTAAGCTTAAGAAGACCACTGACCATGCCAGGGGAATGGCTGCTCTAGAAAAGAGACAGGATGAGTCTGAGCAAAAGAAGATCACAACAAACAAGGGTCAGTCCACATGGGAGAGCCTCACAGTCGCCAATATGCCCCCTGTCCCCCTCCTACACCAACACACACTCCAGCTAGTCACAATGAGCCACTACCACACAGTCCCACAGAGCTCTGCGTGTCCCCAAACACACAAACCGTACCCACCAGATGCCCACTAGTGCACCTAGAACCCTCATGTCCCAGACCTACACCTTTAACCCCAATGAAATTACAGCCATGGTCTTGAATACAAAAATGTACTCCCAACCAGCCCCCAATAATCAAACACTTAAATACACACATCCTCATATCCCCCCAAAAATCCACTCAGCCCCGTACCAATCCCCAATGAAATCATACAAACCCTCCAACAATAACTGAATACATTAAAACCAAACTCACATACTTAATATTAAACACAATCCCATAATCCTAAATATACCACATATAGTCCCCTAGAACTATTAACGTCCACTTGTGTACAATGCCTCCAAAACTCAACACACAAATACCATCCAATAGATACACATGGGGTTCCCTACTTTCTCCTAAATACTCCTCAAAAGAATGACCTCACCACCCCAATACAAACCTATACCTGTCTCCTCTTGATAACCTATAAATGGCATCTGTCTATACCCCCCAATTACAGACACACAACTCACAACACCCCACTACACTGACAATCTGAAGCTCCCAAAGCCCTCTACTCCCTAAATTCTTACCCTAAGTATACACACAGCCCTGATAGTGCAAATATACATAAAACCAACACACAAAGCATTAACACATAACATTATGTCTTCTCAAATGCACAGACACATATTTACAATAGTTTCAAAATGCACAGACACACACACTATGCCACACCAACTATATACTCACGGCTTTCATTGCCCCTCAAAATCGCACATACATGGTTGCTACACATCTTTAAAATTATCCTGAAACATCCATCCCCCTAAAATACACCCATAGGTTCCCCCCATACCGATATGTCCTGATTCAGGCTTTCTCCCCAACCTCCTTCCACACACAACACACACACAAACACACACACACACACACAACAATCCCTCCAATCCCTGTCCCCACCCAAGGTCTCCAGAAAAAAATACTCATCAGATCTTCTTAAACCTGAATATACAGAGCCAATCCCTCAAACCTCGTAAAATACACAAGAACCCTTCCAAATTCGTCAAACACACTCCTAGACCCCCTACATAAATACATACATGTGCAACCGTCCATGCCCCAAATATACATGTACCCAGAACATAAGCAATCCCCAACCCTCAAATGTATGTATTAGATTCCTCACTAGACACTCTGAATTTACACACACCACAGCCCAGCCTGTGCTATAGACACTCTATACACCCACACCAACTTCCTACCAGCACTGTGAACATTCAGAGGCACTCACACAATGCCAGTGTGTACACAGAGTGTACACAAGCACACACTTGCACACAGAGCTCCAACCTCATGATGAGAGAACAGCTCTTCTGAGGGGCTGCCGGCACATTCTACAGCATGACAACCTGCTCACACCCAGTCTGGACAGTTCCATAAAGACCTGAGCTCAGAATTCCCACCCCAAGCTCCCACTCTACTTTTCCTAGGGCACCTTTACAGGTAACCACTAAAGAGGTGAGCCCACGAAAATTTAGGGACCTCCGCCCCAAACACCTATAAGTCCTCAGTGCTTGCTACCCTGCTCTCTATGTCCTGCTGGCTGTGACCGGAGACAGAGAACTGCCCTTCCATTGCACACACCCCATTACTGGGATCTGTAAGTAAATCTTGTGACTCCATGTCCTTTGGAGGGGCTGTACTGAAACTGTGCCTTCACTTCCCCAAAGTGGGAGTGCCCGTGCTGAGGGAGCTCCCTCCTTCAGCAAGTCATACCCTGCAGGTTCTCAATACAGTGTACCAGGCTCAGGACCCCCAACATACCTCCGAACCTTATACGAGGGCCATCCCAACCTCCCTCAGACACAAGCACACACCTCCAGGCTCCCTGACTTGACACACACACACACTCACAGCCCCAACACGTACATACACAATTGCCTCCACCTTGAAGACACTCACACACTCAGAATCTATGTAAAGAAATTGCTATAAGCTGTAACAGGCAGGAGTCTGATGACAGTGGCATGCGTCCTGAGTTGACAAGAGCACCTTTGGGAGAGAGCGTCAGCCCCCTGCTCCCTCAGGGATGGCGGCAACTACAGAGAACAGCGTTGCCCGGGGGCATCCTGTTTCCAGGAAGGCATTTGTCTCATGGGCTGATGAAGGCCTGGCCAATTTCTTCCAATGGTGACAGCTCTGAGAGACAGTATAGCTCCTCAGCTCCAGGAGGAGAAGCAGAGGCTGTTCCGGAGTCTGCTGAGAGACCACTGTGCCCAGTTCTTCCTGTTTCTACCCTCACAGGTGCTGTTTAGTAAATACCTTGTTTCCTAAACTCTGTGTCTGGTTCTGTGTTCCAAACTATGACACTCTACACACCCATGACAATTATTTATCAAGCATCAAGGATCACAGTAAAGACCCCTCTCCTGGCTCTTACATTCCAGGGGAGAAAAGAGATAATAAACATATGGTTATATCATGGACTTGGATGCATGCACGTGCACAGTCAAGACGGTGACAAAGGACTCTTGATCTCTTGGGAGGAAGTGGGGGAAGGTGCAAACAGATTTGCAAGTCAGGACAGGTTTCTTGCTCGAAGCATGAGAAAGCTGCAGGAAGGACGTAGACCACTGACCCCCAAACTAGAATCCTCTCAGCATCCCCAACTACTAGCAGCCACGGGAGCAGAGTCTGGCCGAGGGTGGAGGAATTTACCTCCCGACGTGCTCCCTCCCCCTCGCCCAGCAGAGTCAAAGCCTGCCTCCAGCCTCATCCTGAGTCCCATCTTCTCCCTCCTCTGTTCCTAGTGTCCCACTGGCCCTGTTCTGCTTTTCCTGGTCTCTGTAGGTTGTAAGCCTCCTCTCTTGGACCCTAGCAGACATCAGAACA
Organism: Lutra lutra; assembly: GCF_902655055.1. Classification (NCBI taxonomy): domain Eukaryota; kingdom Metazoa; phylum Chordata; class Mammalia; order Carnivora; family Mustelidae; genus Lutra; species Lutra lutra. The sequence continues at coordinate 3,585,576 of NC_062290.1, read as the reverse complement.
GGGTACTTTGTGTGGAGAAAAGGGAACACTCTTACACTGTTGGTGGGAATGCAAACTGGTACAACCACTCTGGAAAACGGTTTGGAGCTTCCTCGAGATGTTAAAAATAGAGCTACCCTATGACCCACCAATTGCACTACGGGGTATTTACCCCAAAGATACAGAGGTAGTAGAAAAGAAGGGGCACATACACCCCAATGTTCATAGCAGCAATGTCCACAACAGCCCAATTGTGGAAGGAGCGGAGATGTCCTTCAACAGATGAATGGAAAAAGAAGATATGTTTCATATATACAACAGAATATTACTCAGCCATTAGAAAGGATGAACACTTAACATCTACACCAATGTGGATGGAACTGGAGGGTATTCTGCCAAGTGAAATAGGTCAGCCAGAGAAACACAATTATCATAAGGTTTCACTCACAGAGGAACATAAGGAATAGTGCAGAGGACAATGGGGGTGAGGGGGGACTGAATGAGAAGAAATCATTGAGGGAGACAAACCTTATGAGACTCCTGACCCTGGGAAACAAACTGAGGGCTGTGGAAAGGGAGGTGGGTGGAGGGATGGGGTTACTGGGTGGTGGGAACTGAAGAGGGCATGTGACACGATGAGCACCAGGTGTTGTTATGTACAACTGATGAATCATTGAACATTATATCAAAAACTAATGATGTATTATGTGTTGGCTAACTGAATTTAAATTAAAAAAATTTAAAAAGAAAGAACAGTGTCCTTTGTAGGAACAGTTCCCTAGTGGCCACAGAGCCACCTTTTGGGTCTCCTCAGATGCACTCCTGTGTCGCTGCAGGGCTCCTGGGCCCCCATGCCCCAGGGCGGTTGAGAGGGTTCAGGTCCTCTCTCCCCAACAACTTCTGGGAAGTAGAGCAAGTTGGAGCTTCTAATGGCCTGGCCAAAGGGGCCACTCAGTACGAAACAGAGGATTCCTTCTGTCCGTGGAGATACGGGGCAACACAGGCTATGTCCCATGATACACACTCCAAAAAATACTTGAGGCCCCAGAACAACCAGCTCTGACCAGCCTCAGCCATTCCAGCAATCCCCATTCATTCCATCTGAGTGGGGGGTTTTCAGTGCTGGTTCAATACCACGATATCCCTATTTCTCTCCCTTAAATCTCAGGGTCTACATCTTCCCATCTCAAAGACAAGGCACACTAAACCCAAGGATGTATACCTTGTACACATATTGCATTCTCTTTAGAATACTCTTTAAAACAGAAAAGCAGGCAGAGATCCATTCCGCCGACAAAACACAATACAGTTAGCCTACCATACCGGCATTTTATTGGGGACAGGTTATGAAGGAGGCAGTGAGAGCTACTAGGAACCCACCCGTACTAAGAAAGTCAGTTCAAGAAGCTGGCAATAGCACCTTCTGTTGGAGGGAGATCCAGGAGACTCACCATAAGGAAGGCCCAGAAATGCTGGGTGGGTCCAAGGGAGGTGGGAGGCAGGAGGCAGCTACGTGGCCAGCTGGTGGCCATGCTGATCACGTGGCTGGTGGGTTTGCAGCTCCACCTGGACAGAGGAAAGAGCATCAGGTTTTCCTTTCAGAGAAACATGAAGCTATGTGCTTCCCAGTCCTAGGAGCATCCTGAACATTCAGAAAAGAAGAGAGCATTTCTAAAGGGTTTGGGGACATGAGAGCCATATCCATTCAGAGCAGAACATCGCAGTCCTTCTGGGTCACAGCCCCTAGCTCTTCTTCATGGACAAAGCCTCCCCACACCCAGCCTTGTCAGTTCGCTGACCCCTAGGGGTCCTGCCTAGCCCCGAGGACTCAGGTTTCCACTGGGATAGGCTGGTTGAGAACTAGAGATTCCCAACACTCCCCATGACTCTGGGCAAGGGGTTCTGCAGGCTTTCACCTCCTGGACCCATGCGGAGGGCGTTCTTCCTACCAGCCATGCTCCAGAAGAGACAATGACGCCTGCAGCTACCTAGGTGATTTACAAGGGGTTGTCTGGGAGAGCATGCTCTCTGACCTCCTCTCCAGGAATCCCCACAATGTTCTGAATGCTGCCTGTCACAGCAACAACACATTTATGAAGGTTCTGCTCTGCACGGCCATGTCTACCAGGGCCATCCATCTTGGGATGCCCTGATGTAAGGACCACAAATCCTGAAGGAATGTCCACCTGCCTAACATATAAACACCCCTGAACCTACCTGCACAAAAAACTGGAAATCAACCAAATATATAGGGATCCTTTGGCCCGAAAGAATGGGCCAACCTGCTTAGGAGTAATGCAGTGGTTCAGAATGACCAGGGTCAAGGCACACATACAAGGGCCCAGAGCTCTGGATGCCCCCACTCACACACCCAATGATGCCTGCTTCACACATAGACACCAGTGGTGTGCTGGTAAATACTTAAGAAAATGCTCTCAGAGGAAGGTGGGAAAGACTTCTGCTTGTGGTTTTTACCTGGCATAAATATTCCCAGCATGACTAATTTCCAGCTACCTACCTAAAGTCATCAAACACAGAACTAGGAAAAGAGATGCACCACCGACCATCCCAAGTTAGTATGAGCCAGTTCCAGTGCACCACACCCCCTCTCATATAAGTATGTGCACACAATCCACTGTACGCCAAGCAACTCCCACCCCAGATACATACACAAAACACTACATGTATCTGTACATATGTGCATATATATACAAATATACATACACGAATACATATAGATCTCCACACACACACACACACACATTTCTATCCTCATCCTGAATATAGAGACCACCTTCTACTATCTACGACCAAACACATTCAGACACAGAGTAGCACTACCCAAAGAAACACACTCTGAATACTCCTAACTTCAAACCTTACGAACAAATTTGATAATTCATGCAGTTGGTGCTGGATATTTACACAAACCAGTAGATATACACAAATACACACACACACACACACGACACAAAGAAACATCCCTCACGATCCATACATGAAACAACTTCCAAATCCCAAGCTATCTGTAGTGAGTAGCAGTCAGCTTTCACACCTGCAAATACTAATAATCATATCACATACCTCTAATACAGAGAAATACAATTCTCCAACTCTCCTGTATGAACACTGAGCCCCATCTCCCCATCAGACACATACATGCTCACTTTCCAAAATACACAAGCTTAACGGCCCCTACTGAACAATACAAACACACGGCCCCAGCAAATATTCCTCCAAATAACCATGGTCCCTGAATACACACACAAACTCAATACACACACCTCTCTCCACAAGCCCGAAATATACCTAAAATAACCCAGTATGCTACAACTATGCACGTTTATCACCCACACCGTTTCACATACACATATGCCACACCACCTCTACATACATAACCTCACAGTCCCAAATTCTCATACAGAATCAACTCTTCCGTCTTGCACAACAGCCCTACAAAACCCGTATCACACATATAAAACACCCACCAGTGCCATAAAACAATTCACAGACTTACCCTCAACACACCGAGACAAACAGGACTGCTGCCGATCAGAAAAAGATACACAGAACCATCCAACATGCTCTGATACACCAATGGTCCTCCTGCAATGCCCGTACATAAAAACCAAGCGCGGTCTACCTAAACGAATGCGCACTTTCCCAAGCATGCCCCTACCCACATGCACATAATGCTTTCAAATCTGCTCTTACTCACACGGTTCCCCAAGTCATGGGGGGAAGCCACACGTATCATATTCCACTCAACACCGAATTACAAACCCCTAACCACCAACTCCGGGACTCTGTATGGACCCTGACCTCCTAACACCCTCCTAACCACACTCAGCTCACTCTCACACACACAAGCTTCACCGCCCCCTTTCCACAAATACCACACATCAGAATATACCTACCGACTCGGACCTAACCAGACCCTCCAAGCCCCACCTGCGCTCCACTCCCCTCGTGGCCCCGCACCATCACACCTGCAACCACTACGGCTCCTCCCCGCGGACCCGCCCCCAGGGCCTCCCGCCCACCGCACCAGGCCCCAAGGACCACTACAGCGGGCAGCTGAAGGGGAACCCACAGGCCGCCCAGGACACCAGACCCTCGGGCCCCTGGTACCTGAGACCCACAAGCGCAGACCCCGAACCCCAGACCCCGGGGACCCAAGCACACACCCCAGACTCCGGCGCGCGGACCCCAATCCCTCAGACCCTCTGAATTCTAGACCCTCGAGCGCGGACCCCAAACCCTCAGACCCTCCATAACCTACACCCCAGACCCCAGGGACCCGAGCACTGACCGCAGACCCGCGGCCCCAAAGTACCGGCCACCAAATCCCAGGAACCGACCTCACCCCTACAAGGTCAGGGTGCAAACAACCCGCCCGAGGGACCGCGCGACGCACCTCAGCGTAAAGCCAAAGCCGCAGAAAGCGACGGCCATGCCTCCAGTCCCCGCGGGCCACACCTCAAGGGCGCACACAACGCGAAGCAAGAACGCCACAGACCGCGGGCCGCCACCCCTGCACGCCGGGGAGCGCGCGCCCTCATCTTCAAGCCTACCTCACGCAAGCACGAGGCGGCCACGCACGGCCCCGCCCTCAGCCAGAGGACAGTTAGGGACCCCCGCCCCCGAGCCCGCGCAGGCGCGCTTTCTCCGGCGGGCAGCCTCAACGGACGCCGGGAGCTGTTGCAGGGGAGGGTCCGGGAGACTTTCAGCCCCGCCCCTGGGGAGGTGTGCGCGGGCGCGGGCGCGGGCGCGGGCGCGGGCGCGGGCGCGGGCGCGGGCGCGGGCGCGGGCGCGGGCGCGCGCGGGGCAAGTCCAAACGGGCCCTGAGAGGCCTGCAGGAGAGGCTTGAAGCGATGGGTCCAAGACCCGGGGGCTGCACGGGGATGACTACCCTCCCGCACTCTTTGCGGTCCTCCTGCCTTCTAGCCAGCGCGTGGGAAGTGAGCGCTCAGGGCCCTACCATCGCAGGCGTGCACTCCCTGGCCTCAGACGCGACCTTGCGAACGACCTGGGACAGGTGCCTCCGAAGAAGCCCGAGGGCCCCGCGGGCGGGCGGGCGGGCGGCCACCTCCGTCCCGACTGCGCGTCGGCTGCTCTTTCCCGCCTTTCTGCGCCCTCTGCGCCCGGCTGAACCCCTGAGCCCCGCAAGGTTCCATGGAAGCACAGTTCTGGCGGAGAATCCAGACCCGGGGAACACTCGAGACGCGATCTGCCCTGACTCCATTCCCAGACTTTCCCCGGGGCACAGCCTGTACACAACAGGTTTCTTGGCGGAGCTGCTCAGTGACTGTGAGCGTCGTCCACACAGCTTTCCTCGCAAGGCTCGTCTTCCGCCTTGGGTCGGCACGCGCCTGTTTCAGGTGACCTAGCAGGCGGCGTGGCCGCAGTTTTGCTCTGCCCTCCCTCCTCTTCTGGAATATCGAAGAACTTCAGTGCGCGTGAAAAAAGGATGCAACGGATTGCCCTGACTTTGTGTGACATTTTTGGAAGAAGCTTCAATCATGCCATCTCTTTCCAGTCCGTTGCCAGAGGAGGGCTGTTTCCGGGCACCGCGGACCTCGCGAGCGTCGCACGGCCCACCTCCAAGTGCACGGGAAGAAGACTCCACAGCACACAAGCCTGCTGTCTCGCCTTCTGCCAGTGTCCTCTGACTGGGTGGAGGTCATGGCCCTTCGCAGACCTGTGAGCCCTGTCCAGAGATGGCTCTCTCTGAGCAGTCACTACAGGCATGCTCAGAGACCAGCACGGGAAGGATTTCTGGTGGTGCCTTCCACCACCGGTCTTCCCAAATTGCATTTGGGCGAATTTGATTCCATCTGCTTCTGGGCTGTAGGATTTTGAAGCAGTACAGAAGTGGTTGCAGAATTGAGCCGAGATCCTTTTCCCACAGTGCCACTTTTGTATCAGTGGCCCCGGGAAGGCTCCCTCAGATCCTACATCTGAGCCATGAGTGAGAATCTTGTGGCAACTTGACGGAATGACAGGACAAGGGCAGGAAGCAGGAAGGAGGTGCTTTCGCCAGGTGCAGCAGTTTCCGTCGGCATCTCTCTAACGGGAAGTCGGCTGGAAATCATTTCAGGCTTCCCAAGATAAGAGCTCAAGGCCTGAGAAATGTCTCCAAGTTGTTTCTTTTTCCAGTCCCCAACACGGATCTTTGAAATTAAGTTCCCTGAGATTTGCCTGAATTGCTCTCAGCTCATGTCCCCAGCTAAGATCAAGGAAGCGTGCGTGGAGCAGCTGCGGGAGAGAACAGGCAGGGGTGTGTGTGGAGGGCCACGTGAGGGCTGCATAGGGTGAAAGGCCTGGGAAGTGTCCCATAGGGCCACACCATGCAGCTCCCTTCCTTCAGGTGGCTGGTGGGACGCTCCTGAAGTATTCCATATCAATATTGCCTAGACCTAGTCACGGGGTGTGTTGGGAGAACACTTAAAATCATGAGGAAATGGGGCAGGAATTGAGAAGTGACTTGTTCCACAACTGTAACACGGGGTGAGGGGGAGAAGCAGCCCAGGCCCTGGGCTCACAGTCCATGGCCCTTCCCCTTCAAAATGGCCCCAGGTTCCTTTTCACCCAACAGTGGTCTTTGGAGTCGGCTTTCCTTTGAGGAGGGTGGAGGGAGGCAAGAAGGGTTTCAGCGCCTTAACCAAAAGGAGTTCTTGTTCAGTGCCAGTTCAGAGCGGAGCCATCCTTCTCACGCTCCCTTTCCTTCCCCAACACCCTGCTGTCGTAGGAACTCTGCCGTCATGGCGGTGGGAATGAGGCTTGTCTCCCGAGACATCTGGCTTCAGCCTCTGAAGTTCTCAGCCCTCATCACCCTTGGCCCATTTCCTGACAGTCCTCTCTTCTCACAAGGAAAACACCAATCAATGCTCCTTCGCATCACTGTGTTCCCAATAAACTGACATTGACGTGAACCATGAAGATAAGAGTCCGTGAGATTTTGAAGGGGTGCTACCATGATTCCCACGTACATGGGACCCCATTCAGTGTGAGCCTGGATTCCAAAGAACGAGGGTCTACCATTTGCAAGCCCAGAGCAGGGCTTCCAGGCTCAGAGTGGCCGGCCAGCCCTTAGAGGAAGCTGGTTGTGTGAGTGGGAAATGGATAGGAGTGGATACCCCAGGAGGCTTTGTCTCAAGGGGCACATCCATTTCATGAGCAGGGATTGTAACGGCTCAAAAAACCAGGGCTATCGGGTCTTTCTATGCCCCTTCGAAGTAAGAAAGGGGAAGATCTATGCCTTCTTTCTGTCCTCACCCCCACTAAGCCTAGACACTCAGTGATATATGATGGCTCTTCCAAATTCCAAATCATTCAAAGAGCCCGCAGATACTGTGTGTGTGTGTGTGTGTGTGTGTGTGTGTACACAAATGAGCTTTGCAGTGAAGCCGAGATAGCACTCTGGAGTGTTCATATCCAAGATCTTTTTCTCACAGGTAAGGGACTAATAATAACTGGGTACGTTACACATTTTTGGTAGAGATGCCAGATAAAATAGAGAATCCCACCTCAATGCAAAATTAGATAAAGGGGGGAAAGATCTGCATGAAAAGTGTATCTCAAATATTGCATGGGACACAACTCTTGTGAACGCTGATTCCATGTTTATCTGCGATCCTAATTTAATTGAGTGTCCATTATTGTTATTTGCTAAAATTGGCCACCCCATTCGATGGGGCCCTCCGAATTTTAGAGGACTGTAGCACTTCTTCTGGGAATCTAGCCCCCAGAAAGGAGGAGAGGAGCCACATTACCAGGACAAGAAGAATCACTGTGCATATCCACACACATTTTGGGACCTCTCTCAACCTTCAACCGGAGAGAAATAGGCTTTCATTCTTCAAGAAACGAAGGGCGTACATTGACTTTTTGAGGCACAATGCATCTCTCTGAAGATCTAAAAGACACAGGTAACCCTGGGTTCCTGGGAGAAAGGGGCCGGGTTGCCAGGAGTAGGAGGTGGGAGGAAGAGGCGCCCCTGCGCAGCCCCTGTTGAAGGAGTCAAGAGCCAGGTAGGAAGCAGAGCGGGTGGAGGGACACGAGCCGAGGTCTCTGGACACAAAATCGAGCCAAGGAGCACCGGGTCACACCTTGGTGCGGTGAATCTGGAAAACAGTGTCTGAACTGCCTGGAAAGGCGCGCGCCCCAACTGTGCTGCCCCTGCATCGTTCGAAAGGAACCTGGGGTTCTGGCCCACCTGCCAGAGCCCGACTCATGGAATGTCTCCCCACCCCAGCCAGGGCAGGGGCCCTCCGCCCCTCCCCCGCCACAGAATGTCATGAAGTCCTGCGTTCTCGCCCTGTTTAGATTCAAACTTTTCCGTCCTTGGCTTGGGTCCCGACTGTCTCCTGGAGCAGCTCACCGTGTGGGGCCCGGACCTGACTTTCCTCAGTGTGGAGGCTGCCAGGCGGCGGCGTCCTCTGCCTGTGGGGATGGCTTTACAAGGAGGTGAGCCTTTGGCTTGGGTTGGACGTGTCAGGGCCCAGGCCACCCCTGAAGTCCTCGGGATTCAAATGTGACGCCGGCCAGGGGCACTCCGGTGGGGTTAGGCAGAGGAAGGGAGCGCACTGGACCCCCAAGGACAGCTGGCCTGGGGGCCGAGAGGCCGGGAGTCTGCAGAAACCTGCAAGGACCTTGGGGAGGGGCTCCTTGGAGGTGGGTCAGGCCCTGTCGGGGGAAACGCCCTGTGTGTGGAGAAAGGACGGCGGCCGTCTCGCCGACTCCCTCCGGGGGCACACGCCTCCTTGGGCAGTTTGCAGGGAGAGGTGGGAGTGTGTCCTGCCGGCGGCGCGGGCCGGGGCAGGCGGAGAGGCGGTCTTAGCCAGAACGTCGTTGCATGGGGCTGTGTGCGGCCAAGTGTGCAGTGTCGTGTCCTCCCCGAGACCTGGGCCGGTGGTCACTCCGAGCCCACGTGTCCGCAGGCCACGGAGGCCTTGTCTTGGGTTCAGCAGGGTCGGGGCACCGGGAGGCCTCAAGGTAGGGCTCGGGTTCCTCAGCCGCTCTGGGTCGCTCTCCCTCTTGAGGAAACGCAGTTCCCACCTGCTTCCTCTTGTCCTGTTTTCTGGGCTGCTGGACCCTGGCCCTGTGTCCGGGGTGTGTGGATGGTTCTGAGACGGGCTTACCGCAGGGTTTGGGGGGAGCTTTCCTGGCAGAGATCCAGGTCAAGCGTTCTTGTTCGGTTGTGCTGGGCCGGGAAGGAGAGGGTGGGATTCCCAGGGAGCGTCGGGAACGGGAAGGCTGGCGGGAGAGGGGCCCGAATGGTTCAGACGCTGTCCGTTCACAGAGGCCCTACAGGTGCCTAGGAGGGACCTTGCAGAAGGTCCCCAGCTGCCAGGGGGCCCGCTGAGGCCACTTCCCACAGGTCAGGGGTCCAGCCAGGCCCACGTCTTGGGAGGCAGCCCGTGAGGCTGGAGAGTCGTGTCTGGGGGGTCCGTGGGTGGTTCTCAGAGGCAGTGCTGGCCCAACCGCCTGTGCAGACAGGATGTCGTGGTGGGAGGGGCGGGGGCGGGAGTTCCCTGCGGGAGGCCAGAGCATGGACATCACTCTCGGACACTGGCAAACCGCACCTTTTCCCGTGATGCCCCTCACGCGATGCCACGGGATTCACTGCTCTGCTCCCCGGGGCTAAGGGGGCCCCGGGTCCTCCCTCCCGGCTGCGGGTTCTCTGACCCCATCCGGCCCTTTCCTTCTGTCCACAGCATCTGCAGTGCTGGGACCCCATGTGGCCACGGACCCAGGAGCCTCCCTGTCTGCTTTCATGGCACGGCCCTTCCCCACACCCACTGCCGGCGCCCCTCACCGGCCACTGTGGGGGCAGCACCCGCCGCCCCTCATGACCCCGCCATTCCCTCCTGGTGGCCCCCTGGTGCTGCCAGCTTTCTCCAGGACTCCGCTGGTGGCAGGAGAGGCTGGCCTCGGCCCCAATGGGACTGGGACCTGCAATGTCATTGTGCAGGTCCGGTCAGAACAGGGGTGCTCAGTGACCCCCCAGACTCAGACCATCGTCCTCACTCAGGCCCCCCTCAGCTGGAGTGCTCCAGGGGCCCTCTGTGGGGGTGCTGCGTGTCCCGCACCCCTCTTCGTGACAGCCTCTGCGGTGGAGACCAGCATGCCTGCCTCGGCCCATGGGGGCTCCCAGGCTGGCAAGGGAGGCTCGGCCCCAAGCCTTCCACCTCCGGCTCAGCCCCCAGCCGCGCAGCTGACCACCGTCGTGCCCCCAGTCGACGCCAGGCCACAGCCTCACGGAGCTTCCAGGAGCCGGACCACGGCCTCGCCCGAGGACTCCTGTAACCCCAAGAGTGTTTACGAGAACTTCCGGCGCTGGCAGCGCTTCAAGTCGCTGGCCCGGAGGCACCTCCCGCAGAGCCCCGACGCAGAAGCTCTCTCCTGCTTTCTCATGTGAGTGGCCTCTGCTCTCTGCTCTCCTGCAGCCCTCACGCAAGCCCACCTTGGGGCGCGCACACAGGGCGGTGATCTAGGGCCGCTGGGAAGAAGGGCTGCGGCCGGGTCCCTGCTCTAGGAAGGCACGTTCTGGTCCAGGACACCTTTCAGTCACGCATCTCAACTGACATTGGGGTGGTGGTGGTGGGGGGGGTTGTCCAGCCAACCTGTCCCTTCCAGAGACATCACGGTGACATTCGCCGGGGACTCACAGGCAGAGAGGGTCCGGGTGTCAGAGGAGGGCCTGTGGTTTGGGTGCCGCGCTCTCTGTCACCCTGCCTCCTGGGAACATGGGCCTGGGGCATCTCACGGCCAGGGGGCCAGCGCAGCAGAGGAGGCTTGGGACGTGCAGGGCCCGCAGAGGTCCTGTGCGGGCCCCACCCTCGCTGTCCCAGAGGATCCCTCAGAACGGGAGGGGAGGGAGCAGAGGTGGTGCAGGGGTGAGGGTGTGGGATCCTTCCTGCAGAGGTCTGACCAGGCAGGCCCGACCATGGCATCTGGGGTCCCTCCCGAACACGGGGTGATGGCACTTCCTGCAGAGGCTGGACTCATTGCTGGGTACCTTAATGTCCGCGAGTATTATTACTCTGAGAGGCAGAGTCCAGAAGGACTGACTTGCCAGGCCACCACGTCCCTGCTCCTGTCAGTGGACAGTCAGCCTGGAGCCCAGGGCCCAGGGCTGGTGTGGTGGGAGGCGCTGACCGTGGTGGTTGAGAAGGTGGATTGGCACACCCCGAAACCCCCTGTCACCTGCCAGCACTCGGTCATGCTGGGTGGGGGACACGGGCTCCAGAGGACCCGGGGCAGGCTGGGGGTGACCGGACGGCAGCTGGCCCCTGACCCCGACGGCTTACAGCCCGGTGCTGCGGTCCCTGGCGCGCCTGAAGCCCACGATGACGCTGGAAGAGGGAGTGTGGCGGGCCGTGCAGGAGTGGCAGAGCAGAAGCAACTTTGACCGCTTGATCTACTACGAGATGGCGGGAAAGTGAGTCAGGGTCTCTGGCCCGGGGCTGCTGGGCGAGTGGGCCGGGGGCAGGGTCTGGCTGTGCTGATGCTCGCTTGTCCCAGAGGGCCGCCCTCCCCACCTCCCTGGCGGTTCCACCCTCCCTTGCTCTGGACCCACCGCTGCCTCCACCAGAAGGTCTCAGGACGGGGTTGGGGAACCTGAGGCCGCCTCGCCTGGGGTCGGACTCCCTCCGAGGGGGTTGTGGAGGCGATGCGCCGGACAGCCCGCCTGCTGCCTCCTTGGTGGCCGGGGCCACGGCTGTCCCTCCAAGGCCCCGCCTCTCCCGGTCCCTCAACCTGCTGCTGGCCTTGCTGGCTCCAGGGCCGGGCCCCCTCCTCAGTGCGGCCTGGGCCTCCTCACCCCCAGGTTCATGGAGTTCGAGATGGAGGAGGAGATGCAGATGCAGAAGTTACAGTGGGTGAAGGTGGCCCAGGGCCTGCCTCCCCCAGCGCCCCCGAAGCCTGAACGGCGGGGGCCCCCAGCCGCGGAAGCGGGCCCGCAGCCAGGTAAGGCCCCCGCATTCCCATGACAGCTGGTGGACCGTGGCAGTGGGGGCCGAGGGAAGGCCTCTGTCCCTGTGTCGTGTCTGCTCCCACAAGGGGACATTGTCTGGCCTTTGACCAGAGCAGCCGGGGGTCTCAGCTGCCCTTTGTCAGGACGGGTATTGACCGAGTGAATTTCTTGACTCCTCTCCCCACGCCTGTCAGAGGACCCGGCACAAAGTCTGCCTGGGAAGTGGGCTGTGGGGAGACCCTTGGAGGATCGGTGGGTCCGCCCTGGCTCACGTGGCTGGCTGTGAGACACTCCTCCTCCCGGCTCTGCCAGTCCCACGGTGCCCACAGCTTCCGGTGGCCCTGACCCAGCCCCCAGGGACATCAGTGTCCCCCAAACTCTGCCCTCCCGATGCTCTGCCGGAGCCCCTCACGCCTCCTCCCTCCTTCCCGCTCTGCCTCAGCGTGCGTTCCCAGGAAGGCGGGTTCCAGGGCCCAGCCCTCCCGCCAGCAGCCACGCAGACCCCCGCGGCGCCCGGAGAGCAAGGCGCCCAAGGAGATCCCTCCAGAGGCTGTGAGAGAGTACGTGGACATCATGGAGGGGCTGCTGGGGCCTGGCCACTCGGCCCCGGGGGGCCCGGCAGGTGAATGCGGAGAGGATGGAAAGGAGCCACAGCAGAATGAGGCCGCGACCTACCCGGACCCGGGTCTCCTGAGCTACATTGACGAGCTGTGTTCCCAGGAAGACTTCGTCACCAAGGTGCGCTGGCCCGCAGCCTGGTGTCTGGAAGATTCCAGGGATTGGCACTCCAACGCCCAGATCGGGACTGAGCTCAGGCCTTTGGCATTAAGCTCTTTCCTTGTTCCTGGGCTGTGTGTGCATGTGTGTGTGCATACTTGTGTATTTGCCTGTGTACATGCAGGCATGTCTGTATACTTCTGTGCGTGCAGGCATGTGTGCACACATGCCCAAGCATCGTGTTTGTGTGTATGTTTGTTTGTACCCGTGCATACCCGTGTCTGTGTGCGTAGAGGCCTGTGTGTGTGTATTTGTGCCTTGTGTGGATGTCTTTGTGTATGTCCGCATGTGGTCCTGTGTGTCTGCTCACGTGTGTGTCTGCCTAGGGGTATGTCCTTTGTGTCTCTGAGAGTGCACGTATGTTTTGGGGGTGTTTGTGTGTGTGTGTGTGTGTGTGTGTGTGTGTGTGCATGCCCAGGTTTTGTCTCTCTGTGTACATATATGTGTGAATGTGTGTCTGCACATGTGCATGCGTGTGTGTGTGTGTGTGTGTGAGAGAGAGAGAGAGAGAGAGTGAGAGAGAGAGAGAGAGAGTGGGGCCAGTGACTGTAACGTTAAAACCTCTCCCACCATCTGGAGAAGGATGGGTGAGTCTTTACTTTCCCACATTTCCTGCAGACCCTCCTGGCTCACAGGGGGCTCCCTGCCAAGTATGACCCCAGCCTCTTTCCTCTGTCCCAGGTGGAGGCAGTCATCCACCCCTGCTTCCTGGCGGAACTGCTGTCCTCGGAACCACAGCTGGACCTCCTGGCCCTGGCTGAGAAACTGGAGCAGGAGGAAGGACTCAGCCTTGCAGAGGTGAGCCAGGGGAAGGACGGGTTCCAGGCAAGCTGGGGGATGGAGGGGACCCAGGCGATGCAGGGGGGGGGAGTGGGGTCCCAGGTGAGCCCGAGGAGGGGACTCCAAAACAAAGACCCACATGACTCTGTGCCCCCTTTGCTTCTTGCGAATCACAGCACTGGGGAGGCCAGCGTCGGGTGGGCACAGAGCCGAGAATGGGAAGTGGAAGATGGGGAGCCTGGGAAGGGAGGGAGGGAGGAACGCAGGGGGATGACAGCAGAGCCACAGCCTCGTGGGTCACCCTCCCTTCCTCTCCCAGTGCCACTGTCCCATCCCCCCATCTCACTGGCCTATGCTGGCCAGTCACTCTCACCTCCTTCCTCAGCTGGTGGAGAAACGACTGATGGCCTTGAATACGGAGGAGGGTGTGCAGGCACCCCCACGCCTCTGCGCAGCCCGGTCGGGCCCCACGCCTGAGCACGAGACCGGTCCCGGGAAGGGGCTGGGGGTCAGCGACAAAGCCTGCCCAGCAGACACTGACGGCCAGGACCTTCAGAGGCACGGCCGAGCACAGACACACCTGTCGGGGCCCAGAGCCTTTGCTCTCTCTCCCGGACGACAGGAGTCCCCTGCACCTCGAGCTGGACGTGTCCCCTCCCCTCCCCAGGGTCAAAGGTGCGCCTACCCTGGACTGGGCCCCAGGGATGCCCCGGTTCTCAGAGAGGCCCCTCCTGCTAGGGACACTCGAGGGCTGGCAGATGGGTCCAGTGAGGACGAGGAGGAGCTCCCCAGCCTGGCCTTCCTCCTGGCCTCTCAGCACAGCCTGCTGCCCTGGGGGCTCTCCCAGAGTCCCGCTCCTGCCTCAGTCATCCCCAGCCCTGGCGGTTGGGGGCCACGGGGGGCTCCACGGGCCCCCTCTCCTCAGAGAATAGGCCTCGGCCCGGCCACCCCCCCAGCTACAAAGTCCAGGAAGCGGGCTCTGTGTGAGGGTCCTGCCTCTGTGGCGAAGACGCCCCTGCCTGGGGCCAACCTCAGGGTGTCTGGGAGGCCGGCCTTGGCTGTGGGGCTGGTTCACCCCTCACAGCCTGCAAAGAGAAGGTGTGACTCCTTGGTCACAGGGAGGAGAAGGAAGCGTCACTGCAGCCAGTAGGGAGAAGTGGGCCTGCCCTCCAGGGCCGGCACACCCCGGGGACCCCAAGGAGCCTAGGGGGTCCTTCTCGTCCTGGTGCTGATCCTGATTGTGGGAGGGAGGGAGGGAGGGAGGGAGGGAGGGGAGGAGGGAGGGAGGAAGGGAGATCCTAAGGGAGGTCGGGAGGGAGGGAGGGAGGGAGGGAGGGAGGGAGGTCATGACCGTGGGGGCAGGGTGGCAGCAGCCCACTGGGGCACCGTGTGTAAATGGGGAATAAAGTTAGTTTTGTGGTTAACGCTCTGGGCCACTGTCTTCCTCCTGGCGTGTGGGCTGCCGCCGGGAGAGGGTTCCCCACGGGATGGAAGGGCCTGAGAGGGGCTTCCTGGGGCTCCCGTCACCATCCGGACCCCTGAGCGTCCAGGGATGGGGAGCCCTCTGCACCACGACCGTTTTTGAGAATGAAGTCCGCAGACAGCCCCATCTTCCGGAGCTCCCTCTGCCTCCCCGAAGCTTCCGCCACGGGTCCGACTGGGCGGGTGGTCCTCAGCTCCCGCAGGGCTCCCTGTGCGGGGCCTGAGGAGACGGGCTCTGGGCCTGGGGCTCGTGGTAGCTGGAGTGTCTTCTGGTCCCAGTGGGATCACCGAAATAGGAGG
Organism: Lutra lutra; assembly: GCF_902655055.1. NCBI lineage: Eukaryota > Metazoa > Chordata > Mammalia > Carnivora > Mustelidae > Lutra > Lutra lutra. Next base: position 3,570,278 of record NC_062290.1, on the reverse strand, counting down.
GCCAGTGGGGGATCCTCCCAATCCCAGTGAGGACAGACACGGGGCATGGATGAGGGCAGATGGGGGCACTGGCCACGGTGTGCACGCAGGAACCACAGCTGTGGCGCAGGCGGCAAGTCCCGTGGCGGGATTTCTGGACAGGGCCATCTTCTCCAACCATGCAGGGAGGTGACCCTGCTGCCCCCCACAACTGCCCTGCACCTCCCAGTCCGCCCACCTCCCCTCAGTAGGAGTGCTGGTCCCTTCCAGCCCCTACCCCTGTCCCACCCAGATGCTCTGATCCAAGGAGCCAGCACCCAGGCCCTCACCGGCCTCCACCCCAGCCACGGCCTCCTCTCCAGGTTCTAGATTCTCGTGGCTTTTCCGGGTTTGGTGAGGCCCCTACAGCACTCAGCACTCCCAGATGTGCTGTTCCTGCAAGCAGGATGGGGCCAAGGCCATCCAGGTCCAAGGGACACCTGGCCCTCTGCTTCCCTCCTCCCGACCCCAGCAAAGAGTTTGGTGAAGAAAGGAACTCATGCCGGCGTCCTCATCCCGCTGCAGAGAATCCGCAGGCCACCCCACAGGGGCTCCTCCCTCTCCAGGCAGGCGGCTCTGGAGTGCTCCCCACCCTCCTGCCCCTTCCTGAAGCAGAGGTTTCCTCTTGGTCGCACTCCCCAGCGGCTGCCCCTCCCTGTCCAGCTGGGCCTCACAGAGAGGAAGGGGCTCAGGGGCCCAACCAGACCCAAACAGAGGGCCCCCCCCCCCCGTGCCTGTCACCCCGCCGTGTCCCTGTCCGTGGTGTGCGCCTAGCGGGCGCTGGATGCTAATGGCATCCGGGAAGATTTGCCTCTTTTCCTTGGAAAATAGAAGGTCTGTGCAGCGGGAAGGAAATTAAGTGGAGAAACGTTTCAGATTTTTATGGCGGCCAACCTTCCTCGCCACAGAAACACTTAGGAGAGGTGACAGCTTGCGGGGACGGTGTGGCAGGGCCAAATCAGGAGGGAGCTCCCAGGAAGTGAGGACGAATCTGCGGTGAGGACCAGGTCATCCGGGCCCCTGGGGAAGTCCCGGTGCTCACCCAGAGCGGGCCCAGCTGTGCTCTGCACCATCCAGCAGGGCAGGTCCCGGTCAGCTCGCTGGGTCTCCAGAGAGCCTGCAGGAAGCCAGGCTCACGCTTTCCCGAGAGCACCGCGGGCTCCGGGCGGCCTGGGGACCTGGGTGGCCCTGTCAGTCGGCCTCGCGGGTTTGGCTGCAGAGCCTCCTCCTGCTCCCCTAGGACAAGATCCAGCAATGGGTCCTGGAGTTCTGGGGAATCCCTTGGATAGAGGAGCATTCCTGTCACCACTGAGGACAATGCTGTGCCTTCTGAGGGCACCCGGGAAGCTCGGGCTCCCGTGGCCACCCTTCCGCGCCTGCATGTTTGTTCTTCATTCAGAGATGCGTGTGTTCCTCACGCCACGGTGCGCTGGGCGGGAAGAGGAGAGCAGCCAGCTTGTGGGATCCTGGCCAGGGCGCCCCAGTGCCCCCACACATGGCGCTCGCCCAGCGGCTGGTAATGGGCAGGCTCTGCCTGTGTCCAGGCCTCCATTCATCATCCACTGTCCCTGGACGCAGGTGTCACAGGAGGCTCTGGCCAAGAAGGATGGTGTGGGGGCTGCGTGTTCAGACAGACAGTGGGGCGAGCTGGAGCCATTCCTGCTCAAGTGTCTGCTCTGGAGAGTCTGGGCTTGGATAGTCGCCACTTGTCGGCCCCCTGGCGTATTTGTTGGTGGGACCCTCCCCCAGACAAGCTGGCAGCGGGCCCCACCACCCAGCACATCCACTGGGATGGCCCCAGGCATGACTCCCTGAGTTCTGAGGGCCTGTTTCCTCTGGTATGCCTGTGCACACCTGGGCCCTTGGTGCTCATTTTCGTAAAATATCTTGGGGTTACGCTGTGCTGTCTGAGGGTTCCTTCTGCCATCCTCCCTGGGTCTCTGAAAGTCAGATCCCACTCTCATTCTATCGTCTGTGTTTGGAATGTACTTTGAGTTGGTTCATTCTGAGGATCCTGTTTCAGGGATGCGTGTTGTGTGAAAGTGTACAACGTGTCTGGACGTTGTACGTAGAGATGTTTTCCACCCACAAACGCAAATTTCAGAAGGATCCCGACTTTGTAGGGCTCTTAATTTATTTACATTAGTCCGTCCCAGTGTGCAGTCTATTAGCAGGAATCTGACCAAATCTGGTTCTCTCATATTCCTTCCTAACACAGGGAAGGAACGCCTCTGAGTCACTAGTCACAAAATTCTGCCTCTGCTGCCCCATGGGGTCTCTGCTTCCAGCTCCTGGACACTGACCACTGCCCCCATGATGCTTTTATGTCTCCTCCCCATAAGTCGAAGTGATCTAACTGGTATTCATAGATCACAGTTGGCCAGCATTCATTCACACTGCTTTTCTCCTTTTCAGTGAAAATGGGTAAAGTCATTAGGAATGTTTCAACTACATTATTAAAAAATGGGAAAATGCAATAGAAAGCAGTGTAGAGGATATGTAGCACAGTGTTAGCATTGTGACACGTTTGCTCCAGCTCAATTATAAAATAAAAACTCTATCAAGACATCACATAGAATACAATTCATTCATTTTAAGTGTATGGTTTTGATGGCTGAGTAATATTTCATTGTATATATGGAACACAGTTTCTTTATCCATTTGTCTGTTGAAGGGGATCTCAGCTCCTTCTACAGTTTGGGTATTGTGGACACTGCTTCTATGAACATTGGGGTGCATATGGCCCTGCTTATCACTACATCTGTATCTTTGGGATAAATACCCAGTAGTGCTATTGCTGCACCATAGGGTAGCAATAGTTTTAATTTTTTGAGGAATCTCCACATTGTTTTCCAAAGTGGCTGCACCAGGTTGCATTCCCACTAACAGTGTAAGAGGGTTCCCCTTTCTCCACATCCTCTCCAACATTTATTGTTTCCTGCCTTGTTAATTTTTGCCATTCTAACTGCTGTAAGGTGGTATCCCAATGTTTTTTTTTTTAAAGATTTTATTTGTTTATTTGACAGACAGAAATCACAAGTAGGGAGAGAGGCAGGCAGAGAGAGCGTGGGGGGAAAGCAGGCTCCCCGCCAAGCAGAGAGCCTGATGTGGGGCTCAATCCCAGGAACCCAGGATCATGACCTCAGCTGAAAGCAGAGATTTTAACCCACTGAGCCACCCTGGTGCCCCTCAGTGGGGTTTTGATTTTAATTTCCCTGATGACTAACGGTGATAAACATTCTTTCATGTGTCTGTTAGCCATTTGTATGTTCGTGGCTTCTGTCCATTTTTTGACTTGATTATTTGTTTTTTGGGTCTTGAGTTTGAGAAGTTCTTTATAGATCTTGGCTATCAGCCCTTTGTCTGTAGTGTCATTTGCAAATATCTTCTCCCATTCCATGGGTTGCCTCTTTGTTTTGTTGACTGTTTCCTTTGCTGTGCAGAAGCTTTTTATCTTGACAATGTCCCAATAGTTCATTTTTGCTTTTGTTTCCCTTGCCTTCGGAGACGTGTTTTGAAAGAAGTTGCATGGCCCATGTCAAAGGGGTTACTGCCTATGTTCTTTTGTAGGATTTTGGTGGATTTCTGTCTCACATTGAGGTCTTTCATCCATTTTGAGTTTCTTGACAATACATTATGATTAAATGGAGTCTATTCTAAGAGTGCAAGACTTGTTTAATATTCAAAATCAGCAGTGTAAACCACCATGTTAATAGTCTAAAGAAAAAGATCCGCATGGCCATAGCAGTTAATGCAGAAAAAGCATTTGAGAAAACTCAACACTCATTCATGTTAGACACTCATAAAACTGGGACTAGAAGGGCACTACCTCAACCTAGCAAGGGATATCTACAAAAACCCTACTGATGACACATACATAATGGTGAAAGAATGGACATTTTTCTCTCAAATCCCAAAACAAGATCAGGATGTTCTTTCATCTCTCATTTTCAACTTAGTACTATAGACGCTGGCCCACACAGTATGGCAAGAAAAAGAAATAAAAACAAATAAATTAGAAGGAAGGAAGTATTACTGTCCATATTCATGGATGACATGACTGGTCACGTAGAAAATCCAAAGAAATCTACAAGAAAATGCTTAATCCAAAGAAATTTACAAGAAAATGATGATCAGTCTATCTTGTGTCTCAGGATACAAAATCAACACAGAAACATGAATTGTATTTCCCAGTATCAACAATGAACAATTGGAAACCAAAATTAAAAAACAATGCATGTACAACAATTCCAAAAAGCTAAATATTTGGTTATAACATTTTTTAAAGAGATGATCAGTATGATAAAATGAGTAAAACCCTCATGAAAGGAACCAAACAAGACCTAAATAAATGAAGAGATAGATCACATTCATGAATTGGAAGATAGTATATAGTAAAATGTCAACTGCCCACAGACTTCCTTTGTCAACCTAGACAAGCTTATCCCAAAATGTATAGAGGAAAGGTAAAGGTAAAGGTACCAGAATAGCTAGCACTGTTTTTGAGAAAGCAGAATACAATTGGAGGACATTATGACTTGACATAAAGCTATAGTATAAGGCAGTGTGGTGTTGGTGAGGGATAGCTGTGTGGTTCCACGGACAGGACAGCGAATTCAGAAATAGTCACACAGAGATACAGCAAACTTGTGTTTTGGGGAAGCAGAAAAGCAGTATGATGGAAAGAGGATAGCATTTTTAGTAAATCTTAAAAATAACTCAAAATGATTAATAGATTGAAATGTAAGATATAAAACATTGAACCTTGTATAAACGAAACTAGGAGAACATCTTTGGGTGGTAAGGCTTGTTGAGGAGCTCTTGGACCCGACAGCAAAAGCAACAGCCATAAAAGAAAAAAGAAAAAAATTGGACTTAATCAAAATTAAAACTTTCCCTGGATGAAAGGCCCAGTCAGGGATGAAAAGAAGTTACAGGTTTGGAGAAACTATCTGCCCTACCAGAAGTGGGAAGGAGTTTTCTCTGAACTACGCTTGAGAACGTAACAAGGCCACTGGAAGAAACACTTGTGCAAATGTACCCCCCACCTCACCGGGGGCTGGACTCCAGAGCCGTGGACTCTCAGCTGGTCCACACAGGTCTTTAGCCACCAGCTACCAGCTACCACGTGAACCCTCCCACAGCAGGGCTGGCTCTGGCAGCTGGCCACACTTGCGCAAGCTGGGATTCCCGATCCCCTGGTCTCTCTGATTTTCTGGGCCATAGTTTGCTCTATGATCTCAGTTTTCTGCTGGGTCTAAGAAGAGCTGTTGATTTTTAGGTTTTTTTCCAATGTTTATTATGTTTTGAGGATGGGAGTAATGACTTCCAAGCTCCTTATCCTCCAGACTAGAAACAGGAAGCCTGTAATTGATTGTTAGTTTGTTCTCACTTCTGTAACTTGTCTGGGGTTGACTTGGCAATGACAGCTGGCAGCCGGTGCCAGCGCCCCATCTAGGAGGGCAGGGAATCCCCAGTAACAGACCTTCCATGTCCCTTTCCCCACAGATGCTGCCAGTGCCCCTCCAGGCCTTGCTCCCAGGCTTACTGTCTCCTCCACTTAACCCCTTCCCTCCACCCCTACTCTAGACTGCCTACTCAGGAGCAGAGATCTGGGGCCCAGATCTGAGGAAGCCCATCCCAGGTGTCTGAGGGGATGCTGGGGAGGGTGACAGCAGCTGAGTACAGCCTGCTGGAGTCTGGAACAGCGGGGAACTCCAGCTCCCTGAGAGAGATGTTCTCCTTACTACCTGTGCCATCTCTGAAACCCTACAGACCCCTGCGAGACTTGATTTCATCTTTAATAGGAAACTGAAGCTGGATAATAATCCTGAGCACGAAGTTGGCTGCAGGTGTTGGGGAAAGTTGGTTGCTCTGTCGGGGGAGTGAGGTGTGCGTGGGATGCCTCTGGTAGAGGTCTGAGAAGATCCAGGAGGGGCAGGGAAGCACCTAACTCCAGAGCACAGCCCGCTGCAGCTGCCACAGGTGGCAGAAGAGAGGGATAGGAACGGTGGAGACACTAAGGCTCCAGCTGAACTGCCCACGCTGCCCTAAGCTTGTGAGCGTGTGAGAACGGCACGCCATCTCAGCACTCACGGACATCTGGGGGCCTGAGGTCCCCTGCCTGGGGCCCCAGAACTGAATTTCCACCGAGGGAGAGAATGCTCACCTCTCCCCTCCAGAAACAGCTGAGCCGGTGGCAGGTACACAGCCACGCATTGGGTACCTCACTGGTGGGGCTCTGGCCAGAGGGACGGCCAGGGCAGGGTCTGCCAGCAATGCCCACGCAAGCATGGGCCCTGGGAAGACACGTTCCTGGGGCCTCCCAAGACCATCTTGGAAGGCAGAACCTGCACCAGTGAGATCCCAGTGTTAACGGGCATTGAGTCCATTTTTGCCCATCTGCCACCAAGGATCCAAGATATTTAAACAATGCCAAAATTGGGAAGAATTTGCATGGAACTCTCTGACTGGCACTTGATCTGTGCACTGAATAGGAGCTTTCCCACCTTATTGTGGGTGTGAGGGCTGGAATGGGTGCATTGGGAGGAGGGGGCTGTGCTGGCTGTACCAGGGCCTTTGTCAGGCAGACGGCCAGGAAGGACACCCTAGAACACTGTTTCAAGGCTTATCACCTGGCCACTAGGTCCTGGGTCAGCTAAGCAGGAAAGGTGACACCAGGATCCACCTGCTGAAGGCATGTGGACACCCCAAGCAGGTTGGCTTGTGGCCTTGGGAAGCAGGAAAGAGTTTGACATGGAGTTGGGTCCCTTCTAGCTGGGGACAGTGGAGCCACAGGGGCGGGTGAGGAAGGTGTTGGGAATCCACTGTAGGAACAGAGGTCTGAGGACCACCGGCCTGAACCTTGGCTCTCAGCCTGGCATCTGGCCTCCTCTGCACCTGACTCACTCTCCCCGAGTACCCTTCCTACTGCAGGCCGGAACCCCCTTCCTCATGGCCTGGTCATGCACCCCAGTCCAACTCAACCACCCAGCAGTCTCGAGTTTCCCACCACCTGCACTGGGAGTCGGTCCTCCTCCTCCAAACCCCTGGGTTGCTGTTTCTCTACTTTGGGGGAGATTGTTGCTTCCCCACACTGTAGATATCTACTGGAATGTCTGTCTTCTGCTTGTGGGCTGAATTGTGTTTTCTAAAATTCTTATATTGGTGCCCTAACTCCCAGCACCTCAGAATGTGGCTGTATTTGGAGATAAATTCTTTACAGAGGTGACTAAAGGTAAACGAGGTCACTGGGGTGGCCCTAATCTCATAGGACTGGTGTCCCTATAAGGCAATCAGGACATAGATACACGGAGGGACGACCATGTGAGGACACAGGGAAGATGGTATCTACCAGGAGAGAGGCCTCGGGAGAAACCAGCCCTGCCCACGCTTGGACCTCCACCGGACTTCCTGCCTCCAGGTCTGGGAGGTGATAAATTCCTGCTGTTTGAGCCCCCACACCCCAGCTCTAGTGTTTGTTATGCGGCCTGAGCTGCCTCGCATACTTCCTCTGAAGGCGCACATGCTCCCCAGTGCTCCCCGAGGCAGGAGTGAAGTCTACCCTCTTCCCAACTGGCAGCCCTGCCCTCTCCCCTCCACCCTGGGACTGTTGTCCCGGGAGCCAGATGCCTGATGTCAAGGGATGGGCGAATGCCAAGAAGCAGGAGGGGCAGTGGGGTCCCAAGACAGGAGCAGGACGAGTCTTTATTTGTTTCTGTTTTGGTTTTTCAGGCTTGGCTTGGGGGTGGAAGCTGATGGACAGGAAAGTCCTGGAGGGACCACTGAGAGCCAGTGGGGTTGCGGGAGGGGAGGCGTGGAAGGTTCCAGCAAGCAGACTGGGGCTGGAGGCAGAGAGCTGGACAGAGGGGCTCGGTGGGTCACCGCAGGGCCTGCTGTGAGTCCCTGAGAGCAAAGAGCAGCAGGAGCCAAGTCTGGGGAGGTACGAGGGCTGTGCCGCTGCTGGAGGAGCCTGTGGCCTGCAGAGGCTGATCTGGAACCCGGATCTGAGGAGCAGAGGTGGGATCAGGGGGAGGGGTGAGCCTCCGGATCTTGTTAATCCAGTCAGTGAAGTAGTTGACCCTGGTGAAGACGCTGGGGTAGACAGGGTGCCAGCAGTCCAAGCCCCAGCTGGCCAGCCCCACCAGAACCCAGGCCATGGGAAGTTCACAGACGAGGGGGCCCCCGGAATCACCCTAGGAGAGAGAGGGGAGTCAGTGTGGGTGACGGAGCAGAGTCCGAGAATAGCAGAGGCAGGTGGGACTTGTGAGTCTGGGAAAGTCTGGGCCAGCGTCGCACCGTGGACCCTTCAGGTTCACACCGGTGGGCCTGGGAACTGCACTTCATGGGACTCGACCGTCCCTCAGGACTCTGCCCTCTGCCCGTCCACCAAGGGGGGCGCTGGCGGCTGGGACAAGGGCCAGGGGCCAGGAGGGCTGGCTGTGAGTGGAGGCAGGTCGGCCCAAGCCTCTGCAGCTACCATCCATCCCCACGCCCTGGGGCCCCCTACTTTTCATCCATTTAGGACTTTGGATTTTTCCCCGCTTCTTGGTCGAGCATGACCAGAAAACGCCCAAGCCCAGGCCTGCTGGAGGCAGCCCACATTGCTGGGGACTGGGGGAGCAGGCAGGGGTCACCTGGTAGGGGTCATCTGGTGGGGTGCTAGGAGTTACTGGAGTCCTGAAACACTGGCAGGGCACGTTGGTGGCATGGTGGGGACACTCCTGGGTGGCGTGGGTTGGAAGGCTCAGTACTCTTGGGGGGTCTTCTGGGGAGGAGGGCACTCCTGCCGCACATCTCTGCTGGAGAGACTCCGGGACCCCAGGAGAGGCTGGCAATGCATGGTGGGTGTGGGTACAGGAAGACTGCTGGGCTCCTAGGCGATCGACAGCCTGGGTGTTGTCAGATGTCCGGCTGAGACCCAGGGCTGGGGACGAGGTCGTTTGGAGGAGACAGAAGGGCACAGATGTGGCTGGCCAATGATAGCCTCACCCCAGGACCCCGAGACCTTACACGGGCTCTAGAGTGGTGGTGGAGTTGAGGGTCTTGGGATAGGAAGACTGCCCTGGGTTGTCTGGGTGGGTCCCCACGAGACAGAGGGCGGCAGGAGGTCAGAGTCACAGGAAGAGCTGGGCCCCCAAAGCCAAGGCTAGACCCATGAGTTCTGCGGTTAGAGGCGGCCACGGGCCAACAAGTGCAGGTGGCCCCAGGACCTGAGGAAGGAGAGGAAATTTTTCCCTCGAGCCTCCCGACAGAGCTGGCAGCGCCCACACCACCATTTTAGACTTTGGACCCCTCAGAAACGCCAGATGATGACTATCTGTCTTTTCAGCCATCCAGTTTGAGGTGGCTCACCAGTGTGGGCCCAGACTCACAGGCAGGGGCTCCTTGGAGAGTGATGACCCCTTCCTTCCCAGGGACCCCCACCTGGAGTGACTCTGGTTCTCCCCGTGGTGAGCCCGCCACAGCTGGGCCTCCTCTCCCACCACAGCCTGTGTCCTCTCCAGACCTCAGCTATCCACGCAGGTGAGCTGCAGATATCATGCCCGGCCCGGGGCCAGCCTGGAGGAGGCAGGATGGACTCCTGCGGCCTCCCGGTCCCTGCAGAGCTCTCAGAAGGCAGAGGAAAGCCCGACACTGACAGAGCCCCCGCCAAGTGCACCTTGGTTTGCACCGCGCAGAGACAGAACAAGCAATGTGTGCGAGTGTGTCCGGCGGGGCCCAGGCAGCTGCGCCCACGTCCGAGAGGGCGAGGCTAAGACAGGCTCAGAAGGACACGCAGCGCTCAGATCGGGAAGGCAGACCGGGCAGGAGAGTGAAGGCCAACCTGTGTTCCTTGTTTCCTACAGACCAGGCACGGCGCTAAACTCTCTACCGGAACCTTGTGAAGGGGAGGCTGTCGGCGCCCCTACTTCATGGGTTAGGAATCTCGGCTGGGCTCCCAGCACCGAGAAATGACAGTTTGAGACTGGAGCCCGGTCCGTCCACCCCACAATCTGAGTGCTGAGTCACCCTGCAGCACCCAACGCCCAGAGCTGCTTCCAGCGCCCTGCATGGGGAGGAGCACTTCAGGGGAGAGAAGAGAGCCCCGGGGTGGGCGCCAGAGCAGGAGGCCTGGCAGACGCAGCCAATGGAATCTCATTGACGGGCTGCAGTGATGGGAAGGCTACCGGGGGTGGGGGGGTGGGGGTGGGGCGGTGGGCGGGTTGGGGGCTCCCTGGTGTCCAGCTCAGAGGGGTCCTCAGCCTGGGGTGGAGGGTACTACAATGTCCAGCCCCCAGGCCCACAAAGGGCACCGGCTCTAAGCTCTACAGGCCTGGCCTCCGCGGGAGAAGGCAGGTACAGGGAAGAGTCAGAAGGGATGTCTGAGTGTGTGTCCCCTCTGGGTGCAACTGGCCCTGTGAGGAGGCTGGGCCAGAGGGTCCCCACTATCGGCTGTGGCCTGAGAACCAGGCGAGCAAGTCTACCTCCTACCAGGAGGGCAGGCGGCTGAGGCCCCTCCCCTGGCCCAGCAGCTGCCCAGGCCGTAGTGAGAGTGGCTGTAAGTCAAGCCTCCCCCCAGCAGGCCCATCTCACACCTCCTGGGTTTCCCAGAGCCACCATCACATATGACCACAAACCAGGGGCCTTAGAAAACAACAGAAACTTGCCTCTGCCAGTTCTAGAGGCAGACTCTGACATCAAGGGTCTTGGCACCTTTCCCTCCACCTTTTAACAACACCAGTCATTGCATTTAGGGCCCCTCTGAATGTAGAACGGTCTCGCCTCGAGACCTAATCACAGCTGCAAAGACCCTACATAGTTCCCAGTACGGTCACATTCTAAAGTTCCCAGTAAACATGAATTTGGGGAACAGTATTCAGCCCACTACACCAGCCTTTCAACAAACCCATGAAGTAGGCCTCAGAATCCCACTCAGGCTCGGAAGGTGCCACCCAAGGCCCCCTGGCAGGCAGGGACAAGTGGCTGAGTCGTGTGTCTGGCTCCAGGGCCCTCCCTCTTTCCCTTCCTCTCCTCCCCTTCTGGAGCTTTCCTTGTAGGAGCCAGGCATCCAAAAGCTGGCTGGCTCTCGAGGCTGAGCCCGGGGAGCATGCTGGGAGGCAGGGTGGGCTTGAAGTCAGAGCGCCAGGGTGGTCCGGCCAAGCTGCCTTACATGAGGCTGGCCACATTCCCTCGCTGGGCCTGCTGGCCCACGTGCAGGAGGGGCTCACACAGAGGGGAAAGAGACCCTTCCGGGCCCCATGCCCAGCAGCCGAAGCACATCCAGAACACACAAAAGTACAAGGAGCTCCTGAAAGAAAAGGACGGGAAGCGCGACATCAAAGTGAGAGGGAAAAACTAGAAGGGAAAGACACACAGGTCCGGGGGGGTCCACGCGCAGATGAGAAGCAACACAGGCCCCTGGGGACATGGAGGGAAGCAGGCAGGAAGAAGAGAAACGGCCCCGCTTACCTGGCAGATGGCCCTTCCCGTCGAGAAGTCCCCAGCGCACAGCATCTCCTCTCGCACAGAGTGGCTCTTGCTGTTGCTGAGTCTTTGTCTGTATAAGACGTTACAGAACTCGTTCTCCACGAGGTTCACCTTACCCTCCTGCAGATGGAAGGGCGAGTGCAGGTGCTCTGTGTGGACAAGAAGGGGACCAGGGGCGTGCACTGTGGGGAAGCCCAGCCACGCCGCACCCCCAGTGCCCCCAAAACACGGGGCCTGCTCAGCACAGATGAGCCTGGAACATGGCGGCAGCCTTCCATTCATCCCTCACAGGCTCCTCTCCCATCTCCCAGACTCCCCACAGGCCCCTCCATTTCCTGCACCTCATACCCATCCTAGTCCACAAAGACAGATGGCAAATCCCACCAACACGCGCCATTCATGGGCCCTTAGCAAACATGGACCACTTGCCTGTCATTGACCTTCCTCCCATCCCTCCATCCTCCTACCTCATGCCCCACCGTGCTCCCTCCTTCTACCCACCTGTCCACACACCCACCCGTTCACGTGTGGCTCCATCCCTCCAGCATCTGCCCACCGGCCACCAGCCACTCATCTCCCAGCCACGAGCACTCACCCGTCCATTCATCTGTCCTCATGCTGGACATCTGTGGACACCCCGACCCAAGGGGCATTGTTGTTGGGGACACCGGGTGAGTGAGGAAGTGGACGGGACTGTTATAGATCTAACAGATGGTGTGAAGGAAACAGAATGGGAGGAGGTACCTCTTTCCACTCCTGTGAGCAGCAGGACTCTGCAGAGGAGGGGCTAAGTGGTAGCATAAAGGCAAAGTGACTCCCGCCAGCCAGGGCTGGTGGGCAGAGAGGCCAGGCGGAGAAGCCAGGCGAGGCCAAGGCCCTGGGGTAAGGATAGCCTGGTGCACTCAAACAGGAAGAAGGCTGGTGGCTGGGACGGAGGATGTAGCAGGGGAGAGTCATGCAGGGAGATTGGGAGCCAGTGACGTGCAGGCCCGACCCCCAAAGCGGGGAGTTTGGGCTCGTTCTAAGCACAGATGGGAAGACATGCAGCGAGCTGAGCAGGAAGTGGCGAGATTCATGTTTTAAAGAGAGCAGACGGCCATGTTGCCACTAAAGCAGGGCACGTGGGATGGGAGCTGGGAGACCAGTGTGGAGCGATGGTGAGATGCCTACCAAGTGCCAGGCCCTGCAGCCCCCTTGGGATATTAGAACAAGTGAGACACGGTCCCTGACCTCAAGGAGGAAGAACCAGCCTGTGTGCCTTCGTGTGTACGTGTGTGCGTGTGTGCACGCGCCTTCGTGTGCATACGTGCATGTGTGCCTTTGTGTGTGCATGTGCACATGCATGCGTGCATGTGCACACGAGGGAGAGAGAGAGAGAATGCTGGAGGCTGGACAGTCCCTTGGACTTAGAATCACACATTTTTCAGAACTAGAACTAAAATAGTCCCGTCCTCTAGAAATGAGGCCCAAGGCCCAAGGTTCCATGGCCACTTGCCTGGGCCCCCTCCGACCCAGCACACCTCCCTCCTCCCCTGTGGCCCTCACCCAGCCCCACACCCCCTCACTGTCCTCGCTGAGCATCCCCCAGCCAGTGATCCAGCAGGACAAGTTGCCGGACAGCTGCATGCCAGGGCTCGGGAGGCAGGCAGGGGCGATGGAGGAGGTGAGGTTCACGGGCAGGTGCAGCTGCAGCATGGCTATGTCGCTCCCAAAGGGGTGACGCTTCTCAAAGTCTGGGTGCACGATAATCCGGCTCAGGGGCATCTCCCGTGTGTGCTGGGTGTGCTGGTAGAGCTGCGTGCTTCCCAACAGCACCTGGTAGTCCGTGGGGGCGTGGGATTTGCTGGCAGAAAGAGCTCGCGGTTACCCTCTGCTCTGAGCACGGGCCAGGTCTCTCTCCCTGCCACTTGTCTAACCGCCCCTCCCTCCGGAGCCTGCGCCTGCGGGAGACCAGGCTGCTTGGGTCTCCTTTTCCCAGCTCTTCTGAGGCCAGCTGTGCTTCTGTTCCCCGCTACACCTGGGGGAGCAGGGACTCCTCGTGCTCAAAGCTTCTCGCTGGGGCCTCACACCGAGCTCCTCCATTTTACACAGAGAAGCTCCGGCTCCAACCTCCCTCTAGCCTGACCCATCCCAAAGCTCCCCATGGCCCAGCTGCGGCCCCACACCTTTCCTGCCCCTTCCTCCTATGAACACCTTCCTGCCCCACAGCTGTTTGTCCACTTGTCATAAGCATTCACAAAAGATCTGGTAAATGAGCAAATGAGTGCAGAAAATGGAACCTTGCCTTGTCCCCTGAACAGAAGTGACAAAACGTCCTACCCTCCTGACTGGACGGCCCGCCACCCGGAAACCGCCCCCTTCAACCCCTTCCGACCTCCTCCCCCCCCCAGCCCAAACCCTTCCCTCCAGCACCATACGAGCTGGGCCACTGCACCTCTTCTGACCTCCCTCCCTGTCCACGGACCCCTCCCTTCTCAGCACATTGGCTTTCTCTCCTGCCAGCATGGAGACACCCCCTTGCCACAGAGGGGCTCATGTGTGGCACAGGGCCGGTTCTGATGGGACCCTGGGCCCTTAAAGCTACTCTGCCTGAGCCCAGCTCCCTGCCCCGGTCTGTGATTCCCTCCACTCCCTTGAGACCCTTCCTTGTCTGTCCCGAAGCCGGGCATGGAGCCAGGCCCAGGAAGCCAGAGGAGCCAGCCTCTCGAGCAGCCACATCAAGGTCAGGCAGCCTGGCAGGCGGGTGCCGGCAACCGCGACTCCTCCCAGGCATGCAGTTCTGCAGAAGCAGTAAGTCTGATGCCCCAGAGTCTGGGGACACTGAGCAGAAGCCCTGGTCAAGGAGGCAAAGAGCCTGTCCACACTGCATGGCGCCAGGACAGATCTTGCCAGTCTCCGGGGGCACGTTTGTGTCAGGGGACAGGCACTGGGGCCAAGGACAGAGAATGGAGTGAGCGGGGGGCACATTCAGGTGGAGGGACACGGCTCAAAGGCAGGAATGTCGTGTGTTTGGAGGCCACACGCCGCTCAAGGGTAAAGCCCAGAGGAACTGTCATTGGACACCCATCACTCTTTTCTTCCTCTCCCTTGTATCCCCTGCCCTGCAGCCCGTCTGCAGGCACCCAGGAAGGGGACTCACTTGAGAAAGCAGTGGGCAGCGGAAAGCAGCCAGAGGGGGTCGATGAGGACAGCTCCGCAGACGTGCATGCGCTTGTGCAGCAGGCTGGCCTGCCACGGCCACCGGCCAGCCGCCACATCCCGGCCACCGTAGATCCTCCCAGTCACTTTGGGCCGCCCACACACTGTGGAGACACCCCCCAGCCTGTCCATGATAGAGACAGTGGTGACCCCAAATGATGCAATCACAGAGGCCCTCCTCCTCTTCACAGACATGAAAACTACAGCCAAGGCTCAAGGCGCCTGTCCAAAATCCAGGGGCTGCTGGACCCCGCCTTCCTGACCGCTGCAGAGGACCACAGAGCAGAGCACAGGCGGAACCCTGGAGGAACGAGGGAGGGCCCAGGGTTCAGCTAGAGCAGGGCAAGGGGCACCAGGGGGCCATGGTTGCATCTGCAGAGAAGACAGGCGTCCCTGAACCCACCTTCTGGCAACAGGGCACATCCCAGACGTTTCCTTTGACTAGCACAGTCTACCTCCTCACCTACTCTGCAGCCCGGAGAGCTGCAGGTCTCACACGCTACTGGACTTGCTCCAGATCATGTGTCCAGAGGGCTCCTGTGGCCCCTCCACCCCATCCCAGCATCTCAGGGAGGGAGGGTCACAGGCAGGAGTCTGGTGCTGCAGGACCCAGGGGAAGCCGCAGCTGCCCTGACTCAGGACGCTCGGTTTCTCGAAGAGGAGGAAGTGGGCTAATGAAGACGGCCCTGGTCCCGGGATTCACACCTGGCGGGCTGGGAGCCGTCTCTTGGGCCCCTCATCCAGCCGCAGTCCTCCCCACCCAGCCGCCATGCCAGGGCCAAGCCTGGCACCTGCCCAGTTCCAGGGGGTCTGCAGTGGGGCCTATTGCCCGCCTGTGTTGGGGTTTGGGGATGGCCTAGGGCAGCCAGTCAGAGGGGGCCGAGAAAAGAGGGGGCGGCCGCCCCCCCAGCCCCTCCCGGAAGCCCCTCCGCCCACACGCCTCAGCCCAACGCACCAGCTTCGGGCGCCAACCGCTGTGCTCCGCCCTCTGGCCGCCCGGGCTCCTCTGAGCCGGCCTCTTCCCGAGCGGGGGCCAGGGCACCGGAGGCCGCCGACCAGGACCCTCGCATGCCTGCGGGCGGGAACAGGAGCCAGAGCAGGGCCGCCAGCCAGCCTCGGCCGCGGGGTGTCGGTGCCTCTGTACCCATACCCATGGCTGCTGACCCCAGTCTGACCCGACCCGACCTGACCCTACGCCCTGACCCCGTGCGGATCCCGGGCCCTGCCCCTGTCCCCACCCTGACGCCCCCTCACACGTCCCAGCACCACCTTCTCCTAACCCTGGGCCCTGAGCCTGCCCAGCCCCCAGCCCAGCCCTGCCCACCCTTGCCCAGCTCTGACCCAGGCCTAGACTCCTCCCCACACCTGGTCCTGACCCCCAGGGCCTGACCTCTGGCCCAGCTGGTCCCAGCATCACCCAAACTCAGGGCAGTCAAGTGCTCCTCTAAATTCAAGAGAAAAGACAGTAGACTCCACATAGTCAGATGGGAACTGTGTGAGAAGGTGATTCTTGGGAGTGGGGATGTGAAGGGTCCACAGGCAGGAAAACATGCTCAGTCTAACTGGTAATCTCGAAAATGAGAGGGAAACATTACAGTCTGTCACTCTGAACCATCTAATTGCAAACATTTCCTGAGATGGATAAAGACCCCTAATCCTTTGTGCGTCATTGATTTCTCTGTAGCTGAAGGGGAACATCCAAATGTCAGGTGTGCTCCCTATCGTGTGCTCCTATATAATACCCTGAGTTTGTTCGTATTTGGAGTGAGAGCCCCTCATTTCACACTTACTTCCTTGGGTGTACAGGGAACTTATTTTATTCACCACCTATAGGGACGAGAGAATAAGGGAATTAGAGTTGCACACTAAAATACACTGAAATACCAATGTTTTGTTGTGGTCTGGAGACAGAGAGAGAGAGAGACTGTGTGAGCAGGGGAGGGAACAGGGCAGAGGGAGAGAGAATATTAAACAGGCTGCCCGCCCAGTGAGCAGCCGGACGTGAGACTCAATCTCACCACCCTGGGATCATGACCAGAGCTGAAACCAAGAGTCAGCCCCTTAACCGACTGAACCACCTACGTGCCCCTGAAATACCAGTTAATTTTTTTAATTAAAAAAATTTTAAAACAATTTTATTTATTTAGTTGACAGAAACACAGCTATAGAGGGAGCACAAGCAGACGGAGTGGGAGAGGGAGAAGCAGGCTTCCCACTGAACGGGGAGCCCACTGGGGGGGCATGGGGAGCCCAATGGGGAGCCCGATCCCACGCCTTGGGATCCTGATCTGATCTGAAGGCAGACACCCAATGACCGAGCCACAAAGGTGCCCCGAAATACCAGTTTAATAGCCACTATGGTTATTTAATGAAAACAGAAGCGCACTTTAAGGTTCAAGGTGGCAGCTGAGGCCATAAGAGTGGATAAAAATCATTGAAAGAAACATGTAGAACAAAATTACACACCAAAACACAGAAAGGAGACAAATAAGAAGGAGCCAGTAAGAGACTGAAGATTGCATGGGGTGAATGGAAGCCATGGAAACACTAAGTCACATGGCTACAAGATTTCCTGTCCACTTTCAAGCAGCTTTATGGGGATATAACCCATAGACCATAAAATTCATACCAGGGACAATTAAACAATTTTCAGTCAACTTCGAGAACGGTGGAACAATCATCAGATTGCCGGCTATCTCTGCTCCCACCGAAGGCTCTAGACAGCCCCTGATCTGCTTTACGTCCTTCTGCAGTTGTGTTCTCCAGACACTTTACATAAATCGAATCCCATACTATGTAGTCTTTCAGGTCTGATTTGTTCACTCAGTGTGATAGCACTCCCGGGGCCTCAGCGGTGAGCTGGCCTCACGCCTACCAGCTCCTTCTTGCTGCCCTACGAGAGGCGAGCCCCCAAACCTGAGGTCGGACCCGGTTCTGCTAGCACAACTAGCACATTGTTTTGGAGGTTGGTGCATGCTGGGGTGTATACTGGTATTCTGCTCTGGTACGGGGGTACCATGTTTTGATGATCCATTTACAAGTTGATGACATTTGGACTGTTTGTAACTTTTTTTTTAAGAGAGAGAGAGTGCCCACCTGCAGGTGTGTGCAAGCACAGGGAGAGAGAATCCCAAGCAGAATTCCCACCCAGCACAGGGCCCCGCACCCAGCTCGATCTCACGACCCTGAGATCATGACCAAATCAAGAGTCTAACGCTTAACTGACTGAGCCACCCAGGCGCCCCTGTTTGCAGTTTGGGGATATTACAAACAATGCTGCTGTGAGTATTCACGCGTTGGTCTTCATGTGGACAGCTGTTTTCATTTTACCTGGGTAGATTCCTGGAAAGGAATGAAAGTGCTGGGTCATACGTAAGTTTATCTTCAAGGTTGTATAAGCTGACAAATGGCTTTCCAAAGAGTCTGCATCATTTCACATTCCTGCTCCCACGTAGAAAGCTTCTAGTATATTCCATGGGCTTGCCAACACTTGTGTTTTTATTATAGTCCTCCTAAGGGTGTGAGGTGCTCTCTTCCTATAGTTTTAACATTCCTTTTTTTTAAAGATTTTATTTATTTATTTGACAGAGATCACAAGTAGACAGAGAGGCAGGCAGAGAGAGAGGAGGAAGCAGGCTCCCCACTGAGCAAAGAGCCCAATGCAGGGCTCGATCCCAGGACCCTGGGATCATGACCTGAGCTGAAGGCAGAGGCTTTAACCCACTGAGCCACCCAGGCGCCCCTCTCTTCCTATAGTTTTAATCAGCTTTCCCCTAACGACCAATGGGTTTGAATGTGTTTGCATGTGTTTCATTGCCGCTCACATATTTTCGTTAGTAAAAATGCCCATTCAAATCTTTTGCTTATTTCAGAAAATGTTTTGTCTTTTTACTGAGGTGTTATCTATGATCTTTACCAGGTATGCAATATACGAGTATTTTCTCCAAGTCTCTGGCTTGTCTTCTCATACTTTCCACAGTGGCTTTTTTTTTTTTTTTTTTTAAAGATTTTATTTATTTATTTGACAGAGAGAAATCACAAGTAAGCAGAGAGGCAGGCAGAGAGAGAGGAGGAAGCAGGCTCCCTGCTGAGCAGAAAGCCCGATGTGGGGCTCGAACCCAGGACCTGGGATCATGACCTGAGCCGAAGGCAGCGGCTTAACCCACTGAGCCACCCAGGCGCCCCTCCACAGTGGCTTTTGAAGAGCAAAAGTTTTTAATTTTGCTGATGTTTAGTAAGTTTGGTTTTTCTATGGGTCATGCTTTTGGTGTCGTAGCTAAGAGATCATGAAGGCCTTCTGCTGTTTTCCTTGAAAAATTACATTCAGGTTGATTTTTAGTTCATGGTTGTTAGTGTGATGTAAGCTTTTCTGTTTATTGGGTTTATGGATTTTCTTATGACTCATCCATTTGTCCCAGCACCATTTCTCAGTTAAAAAAAAAAAAAAATTAGTCTTTCCTGCATTGAATTGTATTGGGAGCTTTTTTGAAAATCAATGTATAATAAAAGGTAAGATTTTCTTTCTTGTGCACATTATTTCAATGTGCCATTGTCCTACATGCCAGACTTCCATTGTCTGGGCTATATGTGTTGTTGCAAATTTTGAACCAGGTAGATCAAGGTTTCCAGATTCGTTATTTTTCCAAACTATTTAGGCTATTTCAGGCCTTCAACATTCCCATATATATTATAGGATTAGCTGGTCAATTTATATCTCAAAAAAATTTGCTGGGATTTCCACAGGGACCGCATTAAATTTTACAGGGAAGTTGACAGTTGCTTTCTTGATAATATGACATCTCCCAATCCATGACATCTCCCAATCTTTCTTGATTTAGATCTTTAACTTTTCTCAGCAATATTTTATAGTTTTCAATGTACAGATCTTGTACATCTTTGTCAAATTTATATCTAAGTATTTTCCATACTACTATGAATGAAATTATTTTGTTAATTTCTTTTCATATTTCCATAGCTCATGTACAGAAGTGCCATTGACTTTTGTAAGAAATGTTGCTTCTTTGGATCTTCAACCTTTATTAATTCTAGTCTCTTTTATTTTGTTTTGGTGGGTTCATTGGAATTTTCTACATAGAGGGTTGTGTCCTCTGCACATAAAAGTTCTACTTATTCCATTAAAAGTTGGGTTACTCTAATTTCTTCTTTCTTTCCTTCTTCCTTTTAGAGACCATATTTATAAGGACTTTGCTTTTCGACTATGGTCCATAAATCTCTACGTTTATATTGGAGTGTTTGACTATTGCCAGTTAGGTGATTATTGATATGGCTACAACTGCATTTTCCAGTTTTCTCCTTGTTTTCTGCGTGTCTCTTACCTTTTCCCCACTTAACTTGTCTACTTCCTTCTTCTCCACATTTTTTATTGTGCCATCAAATTCCTGTTAATTCTCTAACTATATTTTTAGTGACTTTCATAGTGACCACTGAATTTGTTGGGGTCCTCCAGAGAAACGGAAGGAATCAGGGGAGAGAAAGACAGAGAGAGACAGAGATTGATCAGTTATGAGGGATTGACTCACATGATTATGGAGGCTGAGAAGCCCCACAATCTGCCACCTGCACAGTGGACCCAGGAAAGTGAGTGGTGTGATCCTCGTCTGAGTTCAGAGCAGGAGAAGGATTTCTTGTTGCTGGCATGAATATGGTGGGGCAATGTGGCAAGGGATGTGGTGGTCTCGTGCAGTGAGAGTGGCCCTCCACGATGCCAGGAGGAAACCAGGACCTCAGACCTTCAGCTGCATGGAACTGAATTGTGCTGCAAGCAAGAACAAGCTTGGGCGTGGATTTTCTACCCAGAGCCTCCCAATGAGAATGCAATCCTGTAGAAAGCTGCACTTCAGCCTCAGAGGACCCTGGGTGGTGAATCTCCTATGATTTCTCCCAGTTCTCTGCTGCCCCACACATGCCTCTATTCCTCCCATGTCCCATGTGTGCCCATACATGTCACAACACTTCCAGACAGTGCTGGGGTTCCTTTGAGCACCTCCATCCCCCTGATGCTGTTGGGGTCTCCTCTGAGCCCATCCCTGACCACCCCATTGCTGCTGGGCCTCCTCCAAGCCCCCATCCACCCTGACATATCTGGGGCTCCATGGGTCCTGCAACTTCTCCAAGGACCCTGTTCCTTGACTCAACTGTTTTCTTGTAGGTTGCTATTGACCCCAAATCCCTGGGTATCTTCCCATGCCCTCTGTGCCCCCAGAAACTACTGTGACTCTTTACAAGCTGCTGGTGCCCCCCATACCCCTGTGACCACTTCCAAGTTCTCTCTGTGCTCCTAGATACCACTGTGACTCCCTTTCAGTCTCCTGTGACCCAATGGTCCATGTATCCTGCAACTAGAGACACTGCCACCACCTCCACTTAATAAGAGGGAAGAGCCACTTGCCCAGGTACTGGTGGCTCTGGTATTAGGGTCCTTGTGCCCCCACTGAGCTAGGCTTTCTTGGCCTGGGGTCAGCCTGGGGTGGAAGCCTGGGGTCTTGTCTGAGTGAGTCTTGCCTGTCCTGCACATGGCTTCCCAAGTTCCCCTAGAGACAAGCTACTTTCAAAAGTCCTAATTTCCCCAAGTCTCACCCTCAGCTTATCTCCTGGGCTTGGAATGGTCTGTTTTATGTCCGTACAGAATCTCCTAAGTCGGGCGTCTGTTGGTTCAGAGTGGTCTTGTAGTTTATAGGCAGTACCTGGTCATTTTCCCATGTGTCTGAGCTGTACAACAGACAGAAGTTTCTGGACTCAGGCCTTTGGGAACCCTCAGACAGGTTAGAATGGTGGCACACAATTATATGTAAGTGAGGTCAGCTCTGCTCCCTCACACTGGAGGAGGGGAACCAGGAACCAAGCTGATGCTGGCCAGAAACTGAGACCATGGCCATGCTGGGGCATGGGGGGGTGGGAGGAGTGGATAAGGGCCAGTAACAACACCACAAAATTTTCTTATTTCTTTGATCAGGCATGGGCTGGTCACTAGAAACTTTTGACTATTTTCTGGAGCTCCTACAAAGTTGGTTCAGAAATTTCTGGTGAGGGGGTTGTTTTGTTTCTTTTGACATTTCTTTCTTTTTTTTTTTTTAAAGATTTTATTTATTTATTTGACAGACAGAGATCACAAGCAGGCAGAGAGAGAGAGAGAGGAGAAAGCAGGCTTCCTGCTGAGCAGAGAGCCCGATGCGGGACTCGATCCCAGGACCCCGAGATCATGACCTGAGCTGAAGGCAGAGGCTTAACCCACTGAGCCACCCAGGCATCCCTCTTTTGACATTTCTGTGGGGAAACAAGATCTTGGACAGTCCTAGTCCACAATTTTACTGATCATCCTTCCTTGCACTTTGATATAAGTTTTAGAATAAGTTTGGAGGCACCTGGGTGGCTCAGTCGGTGAAGCAACTGCCTTTGGCTCAGTTCATGAACTCGGGATCCTGGGATCGAGCCCTGTGTCAGACTCCCTGCTCAGGGGAAGTCTGCTTCTCTCTCTCCCTCTGATCCTCCTCCAGCTTGTGCTCTCTTTCTGTGTCTCAAATAAATAATAATAATAACAAAGAATAAGTTTGTTGATTTTTTTTGAAATTTTAATAGTTTATTAAAAAAACTTTTTTTTTAAATTTAAAAATTTTTAAATAAACATATAATGTATTATTAGCCCCAGGAGTACAGGTCTGTGAATTGCCAGGTTTAAACACTTCACAGCACTCACCATAGCACATACCCTCCCTAATGTCCATAACCCCACCATCCTCTCCGTATCCCCCTCCCCCCAGCCACCCTCAGTTTGTTTTGTAACATTAAGAGACTCTTATGGTTTGTCTCCCTCCCGAGCCCATCTTGTTTCATTTATTCTTTTCCTACGCCCAAAACCCCACATGTTGCATCTCCACTTCCTCATATCAGGGAGATCATATAACTGTCTTTCTCCAATTGACTTATTTCACTAAGCATAATACCCTCTAGTTCCATCCACATCATCACAAATGGCAAGATTTCATTTCTTTTGACGGCTGCATAGTATTCCATTGTATGTATACACACTACATCTTCTTTATCCATTCATCTGTTGATGGACATCTAGGTTCTTTCTATAGTCTGGCTATTGTGGACATTGGTGCTATAAAGATTCGGGTGCACGTGCCCCTTCGGATCACTACCTTTGTATCTTTAGGGTAAATACTCAGTAGTGCCATTGCTGGGTTGTAAAGTAGCTCTATTTTCAACTTTTTGAGGAACCTCCATGCTGTTTTCCAGAGTGGTTGTACCAGCTGGCATTCCCACCAACAATGTAGGAGGGTTCCCCTTTCTCTGCATCCTCGCCGGCATCTGTCATTTCCTGACTTATTAATTTTAGCCATTCTGACTGGTGTGAGGTGGTATCTCATTGTAGTTTTGATTGGTATTTCCCTAATGCCGAGTGATGTGGAGCACTTTTTCATGTGTCTGTTGGCCATCTGGATATCTTCTTTGCAGAAATGTCTGTTCACATCCTCTGCCCATTTCTTGATTGGATTATTTGTTCTTTGGGTGTTGAGTTTGCTAAGCTCTTTATAGATGGTGGATACTAGCCCTTTATCTGATATGTCGTTTGCGAATATCTTCTCCCATTCTGTCAGTTGTCTTTTGGTTTTGTTAGATGTTTCCTTTGCTGTGCAAAAGCTTTTGATTTTGATGAAGTCCCACTAGTTAATTTCTGCCCTTGCTTCCCTTGCCTTTGGCAATGTTCCTAGGAAGAAGTTGCTGCAGCTGAGGTCGAAGAGGTTGCTGCCTGTGTTCTCCTCAAGGATTTTGATGGATTCCTTTCTCACATTGAGGTCCTTCACATACTTTGACCCATTTTAATTACTGGTGCAAGGAATGGTCCAATTTCATTTTTCTGCATGTGGTGTCCAATTTCCCCAACACCATTTGTTGAAGAGGCTGTCTTCCACTGGACATTCTTTCCTGCTTTGTCGAACATTAGTTGACCATAGAGTTGAGGGTCTATTTCTGGGCTCTCCATTCTGTTCCATTGATCTATGTGTCTGTTTTTGTGCCAGTACCATACTGTCTTGATGATGACAGCTTTGTAATAGAGCTTGAAGTCCGGAATTGTGGTGCCACCAACTTTGGCTTTCTTTTTCAATATTCCTTTGGCTATTTGAGGTCTTTTCTGGTTCCATATAAATTTTAGGATTATTTGTTCCATTTCTTTGAAAAAAATGGATGGGATTTTGACAGGGATTGCATTAAATGTGTAGATTTCTTTAGGTAGCATAGACATTTTCACAATATTTGTTCTTCCAATCCAGGAGCATGGAACATTTTTCCATTTCTTTGTGTCTTCCTCAATTTCTTTCATGAGTACTTTATAGCTTTCTGAGTATAGATTCTTTGTCTCTTTGGCTAGGTTTATTCCTAGGTATCTTATGGTTTTGGGTGCAATTGTAAATGGGACTGACTCCTTAATTTTTCTTTTTTTCTGACTTGTTGGTGTAAAGAAATGCAACTGATTTCTGTGCATTGATTTTATATCCTGACACTTTACTGAATTCCTGTGTAAGTTCTAGCAGATTTGGAGTGGAGTCATTTGGGTTTTCCCCATATAGTATCATATCATCTGCAAAGAGTGACAAAAGTTTGATTTCTTCTATGTTGTCTGATTGCCGAGGCTGGGACTTCTAGTACTATGTTGAATAGCAGTGGTGATGATGGACATCCCTGTCGTGTTCCTGACCTTAGTGGAAAAGCTCTCAGGTTTTTCTCCATTGAGAATGATATTTGCAGTGGGTTTTTCATAGATGGCTTTGATAACATTGAGGTATGTGCCCTCTATCCCTACACTTTGAAGAGTTTTGATCAGGAAGGGATGCTGTACTTTGTCAAATGCTTTTTCAGCATCTATTGAGAGTATCCTATGGTTCTTGTTCTTTCTTTTATTAATGTGTTGTATCACATTGATTGATTTGTGGATGTTGAAGCAACCTTGCATCCCTGGAATAAATCCCACTTGGTCGTGGCGAATAATCCTTTGAATGTACTGTTGGATCCTATTGGCTCGTATTTTGGTGAGAATTTTTCATCTGTGTTCATCAAGGATATTGGTCTGTAATTCTCTTTTTTGATGGGATCCTTGTCTGGTTTTGGGATCAAGGTGATGCTGGCCTCATAAAATGAGTTTGGAAGTTCTCCTTCCATTTCTGTTTTTTGGAATAGTTTCAGGAGAATAGGAATTAATTCTTCTTTAAATGTTTGGTAGAATTCCCCTGGGAAGCCGTCTGGCCCTGGGCTTTTGTTTGTTTGGAGATTTTTGATGACTGTTTCAATCTCCTTACTGGTTATGGGTCTGTTCAGGTTTTCTATTTCTTCCTGTTTCAGTTGTGGTAGTTTATATGTCTCTAGGAATGCATCCACTTCTTCCAGATTGTCAACTTTGTTGGCGTAGAGTTGCTCATGACATGTTCTTATAATTGTTTGTATTTCTTTGGTGTTGGTTGTGATCTCTCCTCCTTCATTCATGATTTTATTTATTTGGGTCTTTTCTCTTTTCTTTTTGATAAGTCTGGCCAGGGGTTTATCGATCTTATTAATTCTTTCAAAGAACCAGCTCCTAGTTTCGTTGATTTGTTCTATTGGTTTTTTTGGTTTCTATTTCATTGATTTCTGCTCTGATCTTTATTATTTCTCTTCTCCTGCTGGGCTTAGGCTTTCTTTGTTAAGTTTGTTGATTTTAACCAAAGAAAAGTTCTACTGGGAACTGATAGGAATTGCATTTTAAGCCTATAAATCAATTTCAGAGGAACTAACATTTTCCTACAACGACTCTTCAAATCCATGAAAGCAATACCTCTCTGCACTTACTTAGTCTTGCTCGTTTTCATTAGTTCTACAAGTTTCATTGTCTGGGTCCTCTACATTTCTTAAAAGATTTATACCAAACATCTCATTTTGGAGGGAACTATGGTATAGGTTTTTGATTTTGGTTTCCAATTGTTTGTTGCTAGTCTATGGTAATATGATCAGCTGCATATTACACTAATCTTTTATTCTGAGACTTTGCTAAAGTAATCTATTATAATTTATTGTGAGTTTTCTCATAGAGAGTCCTGAGAATCTTCAATGTAGACAGTTATATCGTCTGCAAATAATAACAGGAATATTTCATCTTTTCCAGACCATATGTCTGTATTTCCATATCTTCCTAAACCACACTAAGTAGAACCTACAATAATAAGTTGAAAATGGGATGAGAGAAGATATTCTTGTCTTGTTTTTGAACTCACAGGAAAAGCTTTATCCTTGTTCTCCGCCTCCTCCTCCTCCTCTTCTTCTTCTTCTGATTATTAGTAGTAGTAGTAGTAGTAGTAGTATGATGTGTTGGTCACCACACAGTACATCATTACTTTTTTTTAAGGTTTTTATTTATTTATTTATTTATTTGCAGAGCGAGATCACAAGTAGGCAGAGAGCAGGCGGTGGGAGGGGGGCGGAAGCAGGCTCCCCGCTGAGCAGAGAGCCCAATGCAGGGCTCAATCTCAGGACCCTGGGATCATGACCCGAGCCAAAGGCAGAGGTTTAACCCACTGAGCCACCCACGTGCCCCAACATCATCATTAGTTTTTGATGTAGTGTTCCATGATTCATTGTTTCCACGTAACACCCAGTGCTCCATGCAATACGAGCTTTCCTTAATACCCACCACTGGGCCAACCCATCCCCCCACCCCCCTCCCCTGTAAAACCCTCAGTGTGTTCCTCAGAGTCTATAGTCTCTCATAGTTCGTCTCTGCCTCTGATATCCCCCCTTCATTTTTCCCTTCCTTCTCCTAATGTCCTCCATGTTATTCCTTATGTTCCACAAATAAGTGGAACTATATGATAATTGACTTTCTCCACTTCACTTATTTCACTCAACATAATATCTTCCAGTTCCATCCATGTTGATGCAAAAGTTGGATACTCATCCTTTTTAATAGCTGAGTAATATTCCATTGTCTATATGGACCATATCTTTTTTACCCATTCATCTGTTGAAGGGCATCTCGGCTCTTTCCAGTCTGGCTGTTGTGGACACTGCCGCTATGAACACTGGGCATGTGGCACATCTTTTCATTACATCTGTATCTTTGGGGTAAATACCCAGGAGTGCAATTGCTGCATCCTATGATAGCTCTATGTTTTAACTTTTGAGACACCTTTACACTGTTTTCCAAAATGGCTGGTAGGAGGGTAGGGTAGGAGGGTAGGAGGGTTCCCCTTTCTCCACAACCTCTCCAACACTTTTTCTTTCTTGCCGTGTTAATTTTTGCCATTCTAACTGGTATAAGGTGGTATCTCACTGTGATTTGGATTTGACTTTCCCTGATGGTTAACGATGTTGAATATTTTTTCATGTGTCTGTTGGCCCTTTGTATGTCTTCTTTGGAGAAGTGTCTGTTTATGTCTTCTGCCCATTTTTTGATGTGATTGTTTTTTGGATGTTGAGTTTCAGGAGTTCTTTATAGATCTTGGCTATCAGCTCTTTGTCTATAGTGTCATTTGCAAATATCTTCTCCCATTCTGTGGGTTGCCTCTTTGTTTTGTTGATTATTTCCTTTGTTGTGCAGAAGCTTTTTATCTTGATGAAGTCCCAGAAGTTCATTTTCCCTTTTGTTTCCCCTGTCTTTGGAGACATGTTTTGAAAGAAGTTACAGTGGCCAGTGTCGAAGAGGTTACTGCCTATGTTCTCCTCTAGGATGTTGATGGATTCCTGTCTCGTATTGAAGTCTTTCATCCATTTAGAGTTTATCGTTGTGTATGGTGTAAGAGAATGGTTGAGTTTCATTCTTCTGTATATAGCTGTCCAATTTTCCCATTATTTATTCCCACCATTTATTGAAGAGACCATCTTTTTTCCATTGGGTACTTTTTCCTGCTTTGTTGAAGATTATTTGACCATAGAGTTGTGGGTCCATATCTGGCTCTCTATTCTGTTCCATTGGTCTACGTGTCTGTTTTTGTGCCAGTACCATGCTGTCTTGGTGATCACAGTTTTGTAATATAGCTTGAAATCAGTCAATGTGATGCCCCCAGCTTTGTTTTTCTTTTTCAACTTTTCTTTATCAAAAGCAGAAGGCTTTTGCACTCCAACAATACAGGATCCTGGAGGCTCCCTCCCCCTTCTGTTTATCTTTTTTTTTTTTTTTTTAAATTTCTTTTCAGCGTAACAGAATTCATTGTTTTTGCACCATACCCAGTGCTCCATGCAATGCGTGCCCTCCATAATACCCACACTTGGCTACAGAAGGGAAATTAGAGAATCGATTCCATTTACTATAGCACCAGGAACCATAAGATACCTGGGAATAAACCTAACCAAAGAGGTAAAGGATCTATACTCGAGAAACTACAGAACACTCATGAAAGAAATTGAAGAAGACACAAAAAGTTGGAAGACCATTCCGTGCTCTTGGATCGGAAGAATAAACATTGTTAAAATGTCTATACTGCCTAGAGCAACCTATCCTTTTAGTGCCGATCCGATCAAAATTCCACCGGTATTTTTCAAAGAGCTGGAGCAAATAATCCTAAAATTTGTGTGGAATCAGAAGAGACCCCAAATCGCTAAGGAAATGTTGAAAAACAAAAATAAAACTGGTGGCATCACGTTACCTGATTTCAAGCTTTACTACAAAGCTGTGATCACCAAGACAACATGGTACTTGCATAAAAACAGACACATAGACTACTGGAACGGAGTAGAGAGCCCAGATATGGACCCACAACTCTATGGTCAAATAATCCTCAACAAAGCAGGAAAAAATATAGAGTGGAAAAAAGACAGTCTCTTCAATAAATGGTGCTGGGAAAATTGGACAGCTATATGTGGAAGAATGAAACTCGACCATTCCCTTACACTGTAAACAAAGATAAACTCGAAATGGATAAAAGACCTCAACGTGAGACAGGAATCCATCAGAATCCTAGAGGAGAACATAGGCGGTAACCTCTTCTGTTTATCTTTTGATATCTGCCCATGGAATGATGGCTCCCCGCTTCATACCTCAAGACTAACCGCCTGAGATATTCTGTTTATAGAGATCCAGATATACCTCCTTACATCACAGGCTGCTTTTGCGGGTGTTCAGAATGGTCTGGTAGACATCCAGCTCAATTCAAGGACCAGTTGAAATAGGGTCCCCTACTCCTCCACCATCTTTGCCCCTGTCAAGGAGTGCACTTGTGATCCTCACTTTTATCTCTATATAACTTAGAGTTTAAACTTTGGACATATTAGATTACAATGCAATTATATTTTTTCAGTTAACCTTATATGACTTATTCAAATATCATTGGAGAAAACACTTTTAACATCAATTTTATCTAGAAATTCTCAATATTTTGCACTTTCAGAGTAACCAACAGGAGAATGCCCAGATACAGGACACACATTTAGCAGAGTACCCAGAGACTGGAACAGTACAATATCTTCTGCTCTCTGAGACAGCACTAGGGATCCTACAAAGCCAGCGTCCAGGTAATAATAGGGAAGGAAGAATGGGGTCTGATCTTAATCCGCCTCCTAGTTCTGAAGATACCACCATACGTTCACTGTCACTGGTAGATCTGTTTGTATATACTTCTGAGACTATCTTGGCACAATGCTTAGAATCCACATTGGATTGAAAGGTACAGGAAAAATTTTCCATGAACTATATTTCCATTTATATATTCTTAGGACTCTTATAAGCTACAAAAACCTTAGGAATCCCTCTGCAATTTATGTTTGTGGGTGGAAAACATCTCTACGTACAACGTCCAGACACGTTGTACACTTTCACACAACACGCATCCCTGAAACAGGATCCTCAGAATGAACCAACTCAAAGTACATTCCAAACACAGACGATAGAATGAGAGTGGGATCTGACTTTCAGAGACCCAGGGAGGATGGCAGAAGGAACCCTCAGACAGCACAGCGTAACCCCAAGATATTTTACGAAAATGAGCACCAAGGGCCCAGGTGTGCACAGGCATACCAGAGGAAACAGGCCCTCAGAACTCAGGGAGTCATGCCTGGGGCCATCCCAGTGGATGTGCTGGGTGGTG
This sequence comes from Lutra lutra, assembly GCF_902655055.1. NCBI lineage: Eukaryota > Metazoa > Chordata > Mammalia > Carnivora > Mustelidae > Lutra > Lutra lutra. Next base: position 3,540,522 of record NC_062290.1, on the reverse strand, counting down.
GGGCCCGCTGCCAGCTTGTCTGGGGGAGGGTCCCACCAACAAATACGCCAGGGGGCCGACAAGTGGCGACTATCCAAGCCCAGACTCTCCAGAGCAGACACTTGAGCAGGAATGGCTCCAGCTCGCCCCACTGTCTGTCTGAACACGCAGCCCCCACACCATCCTTCTTGGCCAGAGCCTCCTGTGACACCTGCGTCCAGGGACAGTGGATGATGAATGGAGGCCTGGACACAGGCAGAGCCTGCCCATTACCAGCCGCTGGGCGAGCGCCATGTGTGGGGGCACTGGGGCGCCCTGGCCAGGATCCCACAAGCTGGCTGCTCTCCTCTTCCCGCCCAGCGCACCGTGGCGTGAGGAACACACGCATCTCTGAATGAAGAACAAACATGCAGGCGCGGAAGGGTGGCCACGGGAGCCCGAGCTTCCCGGGTGCCCTCAGAAGGCACAGCATTGTCCTCAGTGGTGACAGGAATGCTCCTCTATCCAAGGGATTCCCCAGAACTCCAGGACCCATTGCTGGATCTTGTCCTAGGGGAGCAGGAGGAGGCTCTGCAGCCAAACCCGCGAGGCCGACTGACAGGGCCACCCAGGTCCCCAGGCCGCCCGGAGCCCGCGGTGCTCTCGGGAAAGCGTGAGCCTGGCTTCCTGCAGGCTCTCTGGAGACCCAGCGAGCTGACCGGGACCTGCCCTGCTGGATGGTGCAGAGCACAGCTGGGCCCGCTCTGGGTGAGCACCGGGACTTCCCCAGGGGCCCGGATGACCTGGTCCTCACCGCAGATTCGTCCTCACTTCCTGGGAGCTCCCTCCTGATTTGGCCCTGCCACACCGTCCCCGCAAGCTGTCACCTCTCCTAAGTGTTTCTGTGGCGAGGAAGGTTGGCCGCCATAAAAATCTGAAACGTTTCTCCACTTAATTTCCTTCCCGCTGCACAGACCTTCTATTTTCCAAGGAAAAGAGGCAAATCTTCCCGGATGCCATTAGCATCCAGCGCCCGCTAGGCGCACACCACGGACAGGGACACGGCGGGGTGACAGGCACGGGGGGGGGGGCCCTCTGTTTGGGTCTGGTTGGGCCCCTGAGCCCCTTCCTCTCTGTGAGGCCCAGCTGGACAGGGAGGGGCAGCCGCTGGGGAGTGCGACCAAGAGGAAACCTCTGCTTCAGGAAGGGGCAGGAGGGTGGGGAGCACTCCAGAGCCGCCTGCCTGGAGAGGGAGGAGCCCCTGTGGGGTGGCCTGCGGATTCTCTGCAGCGGGATGAGGACGCCGGCATGAGTTCCTTTCTTCACCAAACTCTTTGCTGGGGTCGGGAGGAGGGAAGCAGAGGGCCAGGTGTCCCTTGGACCTGGATGGCCTTGGCCCCATCCTGCTTGCAGGAACAGCACATCTGGGAGTGCTGAGTGCTGTAGGGGCCTCACCAAACCCGGAAAAGCCACGAGAATCTAGAACCTGGAGAGGAGGCCGTGGCTGGGGTGGAGGCCGGTGAGGGCCTGGGTGCTGGCTCCTTGGATCAGAGCATCTGGGTGGGACAGGGGTAGGGGCTGGAAGGGACCAGCACTCCTACTGAGGGGAGGTGGGCGGACTGGGAGGTGCAGGGCAGTTGTGGGGGGCAGCAGGGTCACCTCCCTGCATGGTTGGAGAAGATGGCCCTGTCCAGAAATCCCGCCACGGGACTTGCCGCCTGCGCCACAGCTGTGGTTCCTGCGTGCACACCGTGGCCAGTGCCCCCATCTGCCCTCATCCATGCCCCGTGTCTGTCCTCACTGGGATTGGGAGGATCCCCCACTGGCCCTCCTATTTCGGTGATCCCACTGGGACCAGAAGACACTCCAGCTACCACGAGCCCCAGGCCCAGAGCCCGTCTCCTCAGGCCCCGCACAGGGAGCCCTGCGGGAGCTGAGGACCACCCGCCCAGTCGGACCCGTGGCGGAAGCTTCGGGGAGGCAGAGGGAGCTCCGGAAGATGGGGCTGTCTGCGGACTTCATTCTCAAAAACGGTCGTGGTGCAGAGGGCTCCCCATCCCTGGACGCTCAGGGGTCCGGATGGTGACGGGAGCCCCAGGAAGCCCCTCTCAGGCCCTTCCATCCCGTGGGGAACCCTCTCCCGGCGGCAGCCCACACGCCAGGAGGAAGACAGTGGCCCAGAGCGTTAACCACAAAACTAACTTTATTCCCCATTTACACACGGTGCCCCAGTGGGCTGCTGCCACCCTGCCCCCACGGTCATGACCTCCCTCCCTCCCTCCCTCCCTCCCTCCCTCCCTCCCGACCTCCCTTAGGATCTCCCTTCCTCCCTCCCTCCTCCCCTCCCTCCCTCCCTCCCTCCCTCCCTCCCTCCCACAATCAGGATCAGCACCAGGACGAGAAGGACCCCCTAGGCTCCTTGGGGTCCCCGGGGTGTGCCGGCCCTGGAGGGCAGGCCCACTTCTCCCTACTGGCTGCAGTGACGCTTCCTTCTCCTCCCTGTGACCAAGGAGTCACACCTTCTCTTTGCAGGCTGTGAGGGGTGAACCAGCCCCACAGCCAAGGCCGGCCTCCCAGACACCCTGAGGTTGGCCCCAGGCAGGGGCGTCTTCGCCACAGAGGCAGGACCCTCACACAGAGCCCGCTTCCTGGACTTTGTAGCTGGGGGGGTGGCCGGGCCGAGGCCTATTCTCTGAGGAGAGGGGGCCCGTGGAGCCCCCCGTGGCCCCCAACCGCCAGGGCTGGGGATGACTGAGGCAGGAGCGGGACTCTGGGAGAGCCCCCAGGGCAGCAGGCTGTGCTGAGAGGCCAGGAGGAAGGCCAGGCTGGGGAGCTCCTCCTCGTCCTCACTGGACCCATCTGCCAGCCCTCGAGTGTCCCTAGCAGGAGGGGCCTCTCTGAGAACCGGGGCATCCCTGGGGCCCAGTCCAGGGTAGGCGCACCTTTGACCCTGGGGAGGGGAGGGGACACGTCCAGCTCGAGGTGCAGGGGACTCCTGTCGTCCGGGAGAGAGAGCAAAGGCTCTGGGCCCCGACAGGTGTGTCTGTGCTCGGCCGTGCCTCTGAAGGTCCTGGCCGTCAGTGTCTGCTGGGCAGGCTTTGTCGCTGACCCCCAGCCCCTTCCCGGGACCGGTCTCGTGCTCAGGCGTGGGGCCCGACCGGGCTGCGCAGAGGCGTGGGGGTGCCTGCACACCCTCCTCCGTATTCAAGGCCATCAGTCGTTTCTCCACCAGCTGAGGAAGGAGGTGAGAGTGACTGGCCAGCATAGGCCAGTGAGATGGGGGGATGGGACAGTGGCACTGGGAGAGGAAGGGAGGGTGACCCACGAGGCTGTGGCTCTGCTGTCATCCCCCTGCGTTCCTCCCTCCCTCCCTTCCCAGGCTCCCCATCTTCCACTTCCCATTCTCGGCTCTGTGCCCACCCGACGCTGGCCTCCCCAGTGCTGTGATTCGCAAGAAGCAAAGGGGGCACAGAGTCATGTGGGTCTTTGTTTTGGAGTCCCCTCCTCGGGCTCACCTGGGACCCCACTCCCCCCCCCTGCATCGCCTGGGTCCCCTCCATCCCCCAGCTTGCCTGGAACCCGTCCTTCCCCTGGCTCACCTCTGCAAGGCTGAGTCCTTCCTCCTGCTCCAGTTTCTCAGCCAGGGCCAGGAGGTCCAGCTGTGGTTCCGAGGACAGCAGTTCCGCCAGGAAGCAGGGGTGGATGACTGCCTCCACCTGGGACAGAGGAAAGAGGCTGGGGTCATACTTGGCAGGGAGCCCCCTGTGAGCCAGGAGGGTCTGCAGGAAATGTGGGAAAGTAAAGACTCACCCATCCTTCTCCAGATGGTGGGAGAGGTTTTAACGTTACAGTCACTGGCCCCACTCTCTCTCTCTCTCTCTCTCACACACACACACACACACGCATGCACATGTGCAGACACACATTCACACATATATGTACACAGAGAGACAAAACCTGGGCATGCACACACACACACACACACACACACACACAAACGCCCCCAAAACATACGTGCACTCTCAGAGACACAAAGGACATACCCCTAGGCAGACACACACGTGAGCAGACACACAGGACCACATGCGGACATACACAAAGACATCCACACAAGGCACAAATACACACACACAGGCCTCTACGCACACAGACACGGGTATGCACGGGTACAAACAAACGTACACACAAACACGATGCTTGGGCATGTGTGCACACATGCCTGCACGCACAGAAGTATACAGACATGCCTGCATGTACACAGGCAAATACACAAGTATGCACACACACATGCACACACAGCCCAGGAACAAGGAAAGAGCTTAATGCCAAAGGCCTGAGCTCAGCCCCGATCTGGGCGTTGGAGTGCCAATCCCTGGAATCTTCCAGACACCAGGCTGCGGGCCAGCGCACCTTGGTGACGAAGTCTTCCTGGGAACACAGCTCGTCAATGTAGCTCAGGAGACCCGGGTCCGGGTAGGTCGCGGCCTCATTCTGCTGTGGCTCCTTTCCATCCTCTCCGCATTCACCTGCCGGGCCCCCCGGGGCCGAGTGGCCAGGCCCCAGCAGCCCCTCCATGATGTCCACGTACTCTCTCACAGCCTCTGGAGGGATCTCCTTGGGCGCCTTGCTCTCCGGGCGCCGCGGGGGTCTGCGTGGCTGCTGGCGGGAGGGCTGGGCCCTGGAACCCGCCTTCCTGGGAACGCACGCTGAGGCAGAGCGGGAAGGAGGGAGGAGGCGTGAGGGGCTCCGGCAGAGCGTCGGGAGGGCAGAGTTTGGGGGACACTGATGTCCCTGGGGGCTGGGTCAGGGCCACCGGAAGCTGTGGGCACCGTGGGACTGGCAGAGCCGGGAGGAGGAGCGTCTCACAGCCAGCCACGTGAGCCAGGGCGGACCCACCGATCCTCCAAGGGTCTCCCCACAGCCCACTTCCCAGGCAGACTTTGTGCCGGGTCCTCTGACAGGCGTGGGGAGAGGAGTCAAGAAATTCACTCGGTCAATACCCGTCCTGACAAAGGGCAGCTGAGACCCCCGGCTGCTCTGGTCAAAGGCCAGACAATGTCCCCTTGTGGGAGCAGACACGACACAGGGACAGAGGCCTTCCCTCGGCCCCCACTGCCACGGTCCACCAGCTGTCATGGGAATGCGGGGGCCTTACCTGGCTGCGGGCCCGCTTCCGCGGCTGGGGGCCCCCGCCGTTCAGGCTTCGGGGGCGCTGGGGGAGGCAGGCCCTGGGCCACCTTCACCCACTGTAACTTCTGCATCTGCATCTCCTCCTCCATCTCGAACTCCATGAACCTGGGGGTGAGGAGGCCCAGGCCGCACTGAGGAGGGGGCCCGGCCCTGGAGCCAGCAAGGCCAGCAGCAGGTTGAGGGACCGGGAGAGGCGGGGCCTTGGAGGGACGGCCGTGGCCCCGGCCACCAAGGAGGCAGCAGGCGGGCTGTCCGGCGCATCGCCTCCACAACCCCCTCGGAGGGAGTCCGACCCCAGGCGAGGCGGCCTCAGGTTCCCCAACCCCGTCCTGAGACCTTCTGGTGGAGGCAGCAGTGGGTCCAGAGCAAGGGAGGGTGGAACCGCCAGGGAGGTGGGGAGGGCGGCCCTCTGGGACAAGCGAGCATCAGCACAGCCAGACCCTGCCCCCGGCCCACTCGCCCAGCAGCCCCGGGCCAGAGACCCTGACTCACTTTCCCGCCATCTCGTAGTAGATCAAGCGGTCAAAGTTGCTTCTGCTCTGCCACTCCTGCACGGCCCGCCACACTCCCTCTTCCAGCGTCATCGTGGGCTTCAGGCGCGCCAGGGACCGCAGCACCGGGCTGTAAGCCGTCGGGGTCAGGGGCCGGCTGCAGTCCGGTCACCCCCAGCCTGCCCCGGGTCCTCTGGAGCCCGTGTCCCCCACCCAGCATGACCGAGTGCTGGCAGGTGACAGGGGGTTTCGGGGTGTGCCAATCCACCTTCTCAACCACCACGGTCAGCGCCTCCCACCACACCAGCCCTGGGCCCTGGGCTCCAGGCTGACTGTCCACTGACAGGAGCAGGGACGTGGTGGCCTGGCAAGTCAGTCCTTCTGGACTCTGCCTCTCAGAGTAATAATACTCGCGGACATTAAGGTACCCAGCAATGAGTCCAGCCTCTGCAGGAAGTGCCATCACCCCGTGTTCGGGAGGGACCCCAGATGCCATGGTCGGGCCTGCCTGGTCAGACCTCTGCAGGAAGGATCCCACACCCTCACCCCTGCACCACCTCTGCTCCCTCCCCTCCCGTTCTGAGGGATCCTCTGGGACAGCGAGGGTGGGGCCCGCACAGGACCTCTGCGGGCCCTGCACGTCCCAAGCCTCCTCTGCTGCGCTGGCCCCCTGGCCGTGAGATGCCCCAGGCCCATGTTCCCAGGAGGCAGGGTGACAGAGAGCGCGGCACCCAAACCACAGGCCCTCCTCTGACACCTGGACCCTCTCTGCCTGTGAGTCCCCGGCGAATGTCACCGTGATGTCTCTGGAAGGGACAGGTTGGCTGGACAACCCCCCCCACCACCACCACCCCAATGTCAGTTGAGATGCGTGACTGAAAGGTGTCCTGGACCAGAACGTGCCTTCCTAGAGCAGGGACCCGGCCGCAGCCCTTCTTCCCAGCGGCCCTAGATCACCGCCCTGTGTGCGCGCCCCAAGGTGGGCTTGCGTGAGGGCTGCAGGAGAGCAGAGAGCAGAGGCCACTCACATGAGAAAGCAGGAGAGAGCTTCTGCGTCGGGGCTCTGCGGGAGGTGCCTCCGGGCCAGCGACTTGAAGCGCTGCCAGCGCCGGAAGTTCTCGTAAACACTCTTGGGGTTACAGGAGTCCTCGGGCGAGGCCGTGGTCCGGCTCCTGGAAGCTCCGTGAGGCTGTGGCCTGGCGTCGACTGGGGGCACGACGGTGGTCAGCTGCGCGGCTGGGGGCTGAGCCGGAGGTGGAAGGCTTGGGGCCGAGCCTCCCTTGCCAGCCTGGGAGCCCCCATGGGCCGAGGCAGGCATGCTGGTCTCCACCGCAGAGGCTGTCACGAAGAGGGGTGCGGGACACGCAGCACCCCCACAGAGGGCCCCTGGAGCACTCCAGCTGAGGGGGGCCTGAGTGAGGACGATGGTCTGAGTCTGGGGGGTCACTGAGCACCCCTGTTCTGACCGGACCTGCACAATGACATTGCAGGTCCCAGTCCCATTGGGGCCGAGGCCAGCCTCTCCTGCCACCAGCGGAGTCCTGGAGAAAGCTGGCAGCACCAGGGGGCCACCAGGAGGGAATGGCGGGGTCATGAGGGGCGGCGGGTGCTGCCCCCACAGTGGCCGGTGAGGGGCGCCGGCAGTGGGTGCGGGGAAGGGCCGTGCCATGAAAGCAGACAGGGAGGCTCCTGGGTCCGTGGCCACATGGGGTCCCAGCACTGCAGATGCTGTGGACAGAAGGAAAGGGCCGGATGGGGTCAGAGAACCCGCAGCCGGGAGGGAGGACCCGGGGCCCCCTTAGCCCCGGGGAGCAGAGCAGTGAATCCCGTGGCATCGCGTGAGGGGCATCACGGGAAAAGGTGCGGTTTGCCAGTGTCCGAGAGTGATGTCCATGCTCTGGCCTCCCGCAGGGAACTCCCGCCCCCGCCCCTCCCACCACGACATCCTGTCTGCACAGGCGGTTGGGCCAGCACTGCCTCTGAGAACCACCCACGGACCCCCCAGACACGACTCTCCAGCCTCACGGGCTGCCTCCCAAGACGTGGGCCTGGCTGGACCCCTGACCTGTGGGAAGTGGCCTCAGCGGGCCCCCTGGCAGCTGGGGACCTTCTGCAAGGTCCCTCCTAGGCACCTGTAGGGCCTCTGTGAACGGACAGCGTCTGAACCATTCGGGCCCCTCTCCCGCCAGCCTTCCCGTTCCCGACGCTCCCTGGGAATCCCACCCTCTCCTTCCCGGCCCAGCACAACCGAACAAGAACGCTTGACCTGGATCTCTGCCAGGAAAGCTCCCCCCAAACCCTGCGGTAAGCCCGTCTCAGAACCATCCACACACCCCGGACACAGGGCCAGGGTCCAGCAGCCCAGAAAACAGGACAAGAGGAAGCAGGTGGGAACTGCGTTTCCTCAAGAGGGAGAGCGACCCAGAGCGGCTGAGGAACCCGAGCCCTACCTTGAGGCCTCCCGGTGCCCCGACCCTGCTGAACCCAAGACAAGGCCTCCGTGGCCTGCGGACACGTGGGCTCGGAGTGACCACCGGCCCAGGTCTCGGGGAGGACACGACACTGCACACTTGGCCGCACACAGCCCCATGCAACGACGTTCTGGCTAAGACCGCCTCTCCGCCTGCCCCGGCCCGCGCCGCCGGCAGGACACACTCCCACCTCTCCCTGCAAACTGCCCAAGGAGGCGTGTGCCCCCGGAGGGAGTCGGCGAGACGGCCGCCGTCCTTTCTCCACACACAGGGCGTTTCCCCCGACAGGGCCTGACCCACCTCCAAGGAGCCCCTCCCCAAGGTCCTTGCAGGTTTCTGCAGACTCCCGGCCTCTCGGCCCCCAGGCCAGCTGTCCTTGGGGGTCCAGTGCGCTCCCTTCCTCTGCCTAACCCCACCGGAGTGCCCCTGGCCGGCGTCACATTTGAATCCCGAGGACTTCAGGGGTGGCCTGGGCCCTGACACGTCCAACCCAAGCCAAAGGCTCACCTCCTTGTAAAGCCATCCCCACAGGCAGAGGACGCCGCCGCCTGGCAGCCTCCACACTGAGGAAAGTCAGGTCCGGGCCCCACACGGTGAGCTGCTCCAGGAGACAGTCGGGACCCAAGCCAAGGACGGAAAAGTTTGAATCTAAACAGGGCGAGAACGCAGGACTTCATGACATTCTGTGGCGGGGGAGGGGCGGAGGGCCCCTGCCCTGGCTGGGGTGGGGAGACATTCCATGAGTCGGGCTCTGGCAGGTGGGCCAGAACCCCAGGTTCCTTTCGAACGATGCAGGGGCAGCACAGTTGGGGCGCGCGCCTTTCCAGGCAGTTCAGACACTGTTTTCCAGATTCACCGCACCAAGGTGTGACCCGGTGCTCCTTGGCTCGATTTTGTGTCCAGAGACCTCGGCTCGTGTCCCTCCACCCGCTCTGCTTCCTACCTGGCTCTTGACTCCTTCAACAGGGGCTGCGCAGGGGCGCCTCTTCCTCCCACCTCCTACTCCTGGCAACCCGGCCCCTTTCTCCCAGGAACCCAGGGTTACCTGTGTCTTTTAGATCTTCAGAGAGATGCATTGTGCCTCAAAAAGTCAATGTACGCCCTTCGTTTCTTGAAGAATGAAAGCCTATTTCTCTCCGGTTGAAGGTTGAGAGAGGTCCCAAAATGTGTGTGGATATGCACAGTGATTCTTCTTGTCCTGGTAATGTGGCTCCTCTCCTCCTTTCTGGGGGCTAGATTCCCAGAAGAAGTGCTACAGTCCTCTAAAATTCGGAGGGCCCCATCGAATGGGGTGGCCAATTTTAGCAAATAACAATAATGGACACTCAATTAAATTAGGATCGCAGATAAACATGGAATCAGCGTTCACAAGAGTTGTGTCCCATGCAATATTTGAGATACACTTTTCATGCAGATCTTTCCCCCCTTTATCTAATTTTGCATTGAGGTGGGATTCTCTATTTTATCTGGCATCTCTACCAAAAATGTGTAACGTACCCAGTTATTATTAGTCCCTTACCTGTGAGAAAAAGATCTTGGATATGAACACTCCAGAGTGCTATCTCGGCTTCACTGCAAAGCTCATTTGTGTACACACACACACACACACACACACACACACACACACAGTATCTGCGGGCTCTTTGAATGATTTGGAATTTGGAAGAGCCATCATATATCACTGAGTGTCTAGGCTTAGTGGGGGTGAGGACAGAAAGAAGGCATAGATCTTCCCCTTTCTTACTTCGAAGGGGCATAGAAAGACCCGATAGCCCTGGTTTTTTGAGCCGTTACAATCCCTGCTCATGAAATGGATGTGCCCCTTGAGACAAAGCCTCCTGGGGTATCCACTCCTATCCATTTCCCACTCACACAACCAGCTTCCTCTAAGGGCTGGCCGGCCACTCTGAGCCTGGAAGCCCTGCTCTGGGCTTGCAAATGGTAGACCCTCGTTCTTTGGAATCCAGGCTCACACTGAATGGGGTCCCATGTACGTGGGAATCATGGTAGCACCCCTTCAAAATCTCACGGACTCTTATCTTCATGGTTCACGTCAATGTCAGTTTATTGGGAACACAGTGATGCGAAGGAGCATTGATTGGTGTTTTCCTTGTGAGAAGAGAGGACTGTCAGGAAATGGGCCAAGGGTGATGAGGGCTGAGAACTTCAGAGGCTGAAGCCAGATGTCTCGGGAGACAAGCCTCATTCCCACCGCCATGACGGCAGAGTTCCTACGACAGCAGGGTGTTGGGGAAGGAAAGGGAGCGTGAGAAGGATGGCTCCGCTCTGAACTGGCACTGAACAAGAACTCCTTTTGGTTAAGGCGCTGAAACCCTTCTTGCCTCCCTCCACCCTCCTCAAAGGAAAGCCGACTCCAAAGACCACTGTTGGGTGAAAAGGAACCTGGGGCCATTTTGAAGGGGAAGGGCCATGGACTGTGAGCCCAGGGCCTGGGCTGCTTCTCCCCCTCACCCCGTGTTACAGTTGTGGAACAAGTCACTTCTCAATTCCTGCCCCATTTCCTCATGATTTTAAGTGTTCTCCCAACACACCCCGTGACTAGGTCTAGGCAATATTGATATGGAATACTTCAGGAGCGTCCCACCAGCCACCTGAAGGAAGGGAGCTGCATGGTGTGGCCCTATGGGACACTTCCCAGGCCTTTCACCCTATGCAGCCCTCACGTGGCCCTCCACACACACCCCTGCCTGTTCTCTCCCGCAGCTGCTCCACGCACGCTTCCTTGATCTTAGCTGGGGACATGAGCTGAGAGCAATTCAGGCAAATCTCAGGGAACTTAATTTCAAAGATCCGTGTTGGGGACTGGAAAAAGAAACAACTTGGAGACATTTCTCAGGCCTTGAGCTCTTATCTTGGGAAGCCTGAAATGATTTCCAGCCGACTTCCCGTTAGAGAGATGCCGACGGAAACTGCTGCACCTGGCGAAAGCACCTCCTTCCTGCTTCCTGCCCTTGTCCTGTCATTCCGTCAAGTTGCCACAAGATTCTCACTCATGGCTCAGATGTAGGATCTGAGGGAGCCTTCCCGGGGCCACTGATACAAAAGTGGCACTGTGGGAAAAGGATCTCGGCTCAATTCTGCAACCACTTCTGTACTGCTTCAAAATCCTACAGCCCAGAAGCAGATGGAATCAAATTCGCCCAAATGCAATTTGGGAAGACCGGTGGTGGAAGGCACCACCAGAAATCCTTCCCGTGCTGGTCTCTGAGCATGCCTGTAGTGACTGCTCAGAGAGAGCCATCTCTGGACAGGGCTCACAGGTCTGCGAAGGGCCATGACCTCCACCCAGTCAGAGGACACTGGCAGAAGGCGAGACAGCAGGCTTGTGTGCTGTGGAGTCTTCTTCCCGTGCACTTGGAGGTGGGCCGTGCGACGCTCGCGAGGTCCGCGGTGCCCGGAAACAGCCCTCCTCTGGCAACGGACTGGAAAGAGATGGCATGATTGAAGCTTCTTCCAAAAATGTCACACAAAGTCAGGGCAATCCGTTGCATCCTTTTTTCACGCGCACTGAAGTTCTTCGATATTCCAGAAGAGGAGGGAGGGCAGAGCAAAACTGCGGCCACGCCGCCTGCTAGGTCACCTGAAACAGGCGCGTGCCGACCCAAGGCGGAAGACGAGCCTTGCGAGGAAAGCTGTGTGGACGACGCTCACAGTCACTGAGCAGCTCCGCCAAGAAACCTGTTGTGTACAGGCTGTGCCCCGGGGAAAGTCTGGGAATGGAGTCAGGGCAGATCGCGTCTCGAGTGTTCCCCGGGTCTGGATTCTCCGCCAGAACTGTGCTTCCATGGAACCTTGCGGGGCTCAGGGGTTCAGCCGGGCGCAGAGGGCGCAGAAAGGCGGGAAAGAGCAGCCGACGCGCAGTCGGGACGGAGGTGGCCGCCCGCCCGCCCGCCCGCGGGGCCCTCGGGCTTCTTCGGAGGCACCTGTCCCAGGTCGTTCGCAAGGTCGCGTCTGAGGCCAGGGAGTGCACGCCTGCGATGGTAGGGCCCTGAGCGCTCACTTCCCACGCGCTGGCTAGAAGGCAGGAGGACCGCAAAGAGTGCGGGAGGGTAGTCAGTCCCCGTGCAGCCCCCGGGTCTTGGACCCGTCGCTTCAAGCCTCTCCTGCAGGCCTCTCAGGGCCCGTTTGGACTTGCCCCGCGCGCGCCCGCGCCCGCGCCCGCGCCCGCGCACACCTCCCCAGGGGCGGGGCTGAAAGTCTCCCGGACCCTCCCCTGCAACAGCTCCCGGCGTCCGTTGAGGCTGCCCGCCGGAGAAAGCGCGCCTGCGCGGGCTCGGGGGCGGGGGGTCCCTAACTGTCCTCTGGCTGAGGGCGGGGCCGTGCGTGGCCGCCTCGTGCTTGCGTGAGGTAGGCTTGAAGATGAGGGCGCGCGCTCCCCGGCGTGCAGGGGTGGCGGCCCGCGGTCTGTGGCGTTCTTGCTTCGCGTTGTGTGCGCCCTTGAGGTGTGGCCCGCGGGGACTGGAGGCATGGCCGTCGCTTTCTGCGGCTTTGGCTTTACGCTGAGGTGCGTCGCGCGGTCCCTCGGGCGGGTTGTTTGCACCCTGACCTTGTAGGGGTGAGGTCGGTTCCTGGGATTTGGTGGCCGGTACTTTGGGGCCGCGGGTCTGCGGTCAGTGCTCGGGTCCCTGGGGTCTGGGGTGTAGGTTATGGAGGGTCTGAGGGTTTGGGGTCCGCGCTCGAGGGTCTAGAATTCAGAGGGTCTGAGGGATTGGGGTCCGCGCGCCGGAGTCTGGGGTGTGTGCTTGGGTCCCCGGGGTCTGGGGTTCGGGGTCTGCGCTTGTGGGTCTCAGGTACCAGGGGCCCGAGGGTCTGGTGTCCTGGGCGGCCTGTGGGTTCCCCTTCAGCTGCCCGCTGTAGTGGTCCTTGGGGCCTGGTGCGGTGGGCGGGAGGCCCTGGGGGCGGGTCCGCGGGGAGGAGCCGTAGTGGTTGCAGGTGTGATGGTGCGGGGCCACGAGGGGAGTGGAGCGCAGGTGGGGCTTGGAGGGTCTGGTTAGGTCCGAGTCGGTAGGTATATTCTGATGTGTGGTATTTGTGGAAAAGGGGCGGTGAAGCTTGTGTGTGTGAGAGTGAGCTGAGTGTGGTTAGGAGGGTGTTACGAGGTCAGGGTCCATACAGAGTCCCGGAGTTGGTGGTTAGGGGTTTGTAATTCGGTGTTGAGTGGAATATGATACGTGTGGCTTCCCCCCATGACTTGGGGAACCGTGTGAGTAAGAGCAGATTTGAAAGCATTATGTGCATGTGGGTAGGGGCATGCTTGGGAAAGTGCGCATTCGTTTAGGTAGACCGCGCTTGGTTTTTATGTACGGGCATTGCAGGAGGACCATTGGTGTATCAGAGCATGTTGGATGGTTCTGTGTATCTTTTTCTGATCGGCAGCAGTCCTGTTTGTCTCGGTGTGTTGAGGGTAAGTCTGTGAATTGTTTTATGGCACTGGTGGGTGTTTTATATGTGTGATACGGGTTTTGTAGGGCTGTTGTGCAAGACGGAAGAGTTGATTCTGTATGAGAATTTGGGACTGTGAGGTTATGTATGTAGAGGTGGTGTGGCATATGTGTATGTGAAACGGTGTGGGTGATAAACGTGCATAGTTGTAGCATACTGGGTTATTTTAGGTATATTTCGGGCTTGTGGAGAGAGGTGTGTGTATTGAGTTTGTGTGTGTATTCAGGGACCATGGTTATTTGGAGGAATATTTGCTGGGGCCGTGTGTTTGTATTGTTCAGTAGGGGCCGTTAAGCTTGTGTATTTTGGAAAGTGAGCATGTATGTGTCTGATGGGGAGATGGGGCTCAGTGTTCATACAGGAGAGTTGGAGAATTGTATTTCTCTGTATTAGAGGTATGTGATATGATTATTAGTATTTGCAGGTGTGAAAGCTGACTGCTACTCACTACAGATAGCTTGGGATTTGGAAGTTGTTTCATGTATGGATCGTGAGGGATGTTTCTTTGTGTCGTGTGTGTGTGTGTGTGTGTATTTGTGTATATCTACTGGTTTGTGTAAATATCCAGCACCAACTGCATGAATTATCAAATTTGTTCGTAAGGTTTGAAGTTAGGAGTATTCAGAGTGTATTTCTTTGGGTAGTGCTACTCTGTGTCTGAATGTGTTTGGTCGTAGATAGTAGAAGGTGGTCTCTATATTCAGGATGAGGATAGAAATGTGTGTGTGTGTGTGTGTGTGTGGAGATCTATATGTATTCGTGTATGTATATTTGTATATATATGCACATATGTACAGATACATGTAGTGTTTTGTGTATGTATCTGGGGTGGGAGTTGCTTGGCGTACAGTGGATTGTGTGCACATACTTATATGAGAGGGGGTGTGGTGCACTGGAACTGGCTCGTACTAACTTGGGATGGTCGGTGGTGCATCTCTTTTCCTAGTTCTGTGTTTAATGACTTTAGGTAGGTAGCTGGAAATTAGTCATGCTGGGAATATTTATGCCAGGTAAAAACCACAAGCAGAAGTCTTTCCCACCTTCCTCTGAGAGCATTTTCTTAAGTATTTACCAGCACACCACTGGTGTCTATGTGTGAAGCAGGCATCATTGGGTGTGTGAGTGGGGGCATCCAGAGCTCTGGGCCCTTGTATGTGTGCCTTGACCCTGGTCATTCTGAACCACTGCATTACTCCTAAGCAGGTTGGCCCATTCTTTCGGGCCAAAGGATCCCTATATATTTGGTTGATTTCCAGTTTTTTGTGCAGGTAGGTTCAGGGGTGTTTATATGTTAGGCAGGTGGACATTCCTTCAGGATTTGTGGTCCTTACATCAGGGCATCCCAAGATGGATGGCCCTGGTAGACATGGCCGTGCAGAGCAGAACCTTCATAAATGTGTTGTTGCTGTGACAGGCAGCATTCAGAACATTGTGGGGATTCCTGGAGAGGAGGTCAGAGAGCATGCTCTCCCAGACAACCCCTTGTAAATCACCTAGGTAGCTGCAGGCGTCATTGTCTCTTCTGGAGCATGGCTGGTAGGAAGAACGCCCTCCGCATGGGTCCAGGAGGTGAAAGTCTGCAGAACCCCTTGCCCAGAGTCATGGGGAGTGTTGGGAATCTCTAGTTCTCAACCAGCCTATCCCAGTGGAAACCTGAGTCCTCGGGGCTAGGCAGGACCCCTAGGGGTCAGCGAACTGACAAGGCTGGGTGTGGGGAGGCTTTGTCCATGAAGAAGAGCTAGGGGCTGTGACCCAGAAGGACTGCGATGTTCTGCTCTGAATGGATATGGCTCTCATGTCCCCAAACCCTTTAGAAATGCTCTCTTCTTTTCTGAATGTTCAGGATGCTCCTAGGACTGGGAAGCACATAGCTTCATGTTTCTCTGAAAGGAAAACCTGATGCTCTTTCCTCTGTCCAGGTGGAGCTGCAAACCCACCAGCCACGTGATCAGCATGGCCACCAGCTGGCCACGTAGCTGCCTCCTGCCTCCCACCTCCCTTGGACCCACCCAGCATTTCTGGGCCTTCCTTATGGTGAGTCTCCTGGATCTCCCTCCAACAGAAGGTGCTATTGCCAGCTTCTTGAACTGACTTTCTTAGTACGGGTGGGTTCCTAGTAGCTCTCACTGCCTCCTTCATAACCTGTCCCCAATAAAATGCCGGTATGGTAGGCTAACTGTATTGTGTTTTGTCGGCGGAATGGATCTCTGCCTGCTTTTCTGTTTTAAAGAGTATTCTAAAGAGAATGCAATATGTGTACAAGGTATACATCCTTGGGTTTAGTGTGCCTTGTCTTTGAGATGGGAAGATGTAGACCCTGAGATTTAAGGGAGAGAAATAGGGATATCGTGGTATTGAACCAGCACTGAAAACCCCCCACTCAGATGGAATGAATGGGGATTGCTGGAATGGCTGAGGCTGGTCAGAGCTGGTTGTTCTGGGGCCTCAAGTATTTTTTGGAGTGTGTATCATGGGACATAGCCTGTGTTGCCCCGTATCTCCACGGACAGAAGGAATCCTCTGTTTCGTACTGAGTGGCCCCTTTGGCCAGGCCATTAGAAGCTCCAACTTGCTCTACTTCCCAGAAGTTGTTGGGGAGAGAGGACCTGAACCCTCTCAACCGCCCTGGGGCATGGGGGCCCAGGAGCCCTGCAGCGACACAGGAGTGCATCTGAGGAGACCCAAAAGGTGGCTCTGTGGCCACTAGGGAACTGTTCCTACAAAGGACACTGTTCTTTCTTTTAAAATTTTTTTAATTTAAATTCAGTTAGCCAACACATAATACATCATTAGTTTTTGATATAATGTTCAATGATTCATCAGTTGTACATAACAACACCTGGTGCTCATCGTGTCACATGCCCTCTTCAGTTCCCACCACCCAGTAACCCCATCCCTCCACCCACCTCCCTTTCCACAGCCCTCAGTTTGTTTCCCAGAGTCAGGAGTCTCATAAGGTTTGTCTCCCTCAATGATTTCTTCTCATTCAGTCCCCCCTCACCCCCATTGTCCTCTGCACTATTCCTTATGTTCCTCTGTGAGTGAAACCTTATGATAATTGTGTTTCTCTGGCTGACCTATTTCACTTGGCAGAATACCCTCCAGTTCCATCCACATTGGTGTAGATGTTAAGTGTTCATCCTTTCTAATGGCTGAGTAATATTCTGTTGTATATATGAAACATATCTTCTTTTTCCATTCATCTGTTGAAGGACATCTCCGCTCCTTCCACAATTGGGCTGTTGTGGACATTGCTGCTATGAACATTGGGGTGTATGTGCCCCTTCTTTTCTACTACCTCTGTATCTTTGGGGTAAATACCCCGTAGTGCAATTGGTGGGTCATAGGGTAGCTCTATTTTTAACATCTCGAGGAAGCTCCAAACCGTTTTCCAGAGTGGTTGTACCAGTTTGCATTCCCACCAACAGTGTAAGAGTGTTCCCTTTTCTCCACACAAAGTACCCTGTTCTGATGTCTGCTAGGGTCCAAGAGAGGAGGCTTACAACCTACAGAGACCAGGAAAAGCAGAACAGGGCCAGTGGGACACTAGGAACAGAGGAGGGAGAAGATGGGACTCAGGATGAGGCTGGAGGCAGGCTTTGACTCTGCTGGGCGAGGGGGAGGGAGCACGTCGGGAGGTAAATTCCTCCACCCTCGGCCAGACTCTGCTCCCGTGGCTGCTAGTAGTTGGGGATGCTGAGAGAATTCTAGTTTGGGGGTCAGTGGTCTACGTCCTTCCTGCAGCTTTCTCATGCTTCGAGCAAGAAACCTGTCCTGACTTGCAAATCTGTTTGCACCTTCCCCCACTTCCTCCCAAGAGATCAAGAGTCCTTTGTCACCGTCTTGACTGTGCACGTGCATGCATCCAAGTCCATGATATAACCATATGTTTATTATCTCTTTTCTCCCCTGGAATGTAAGAGCCAGGAGAGGGGTCTTTACTGTGATCCTTGATGCTTGATAAATAATTGTCATGGGTGTGTAGAGTGTCATAGTTTGGAACACAGAACCAGACACAGAGTTTAGGAAACAAGGTATTTACTAAACAGCACCTGTGAGGGTAGAAACAGGAAGAACTGGGCACAGTGGTCTCTCAGCAGACTCCGGAACAGCCTCTGCTTCTCCTCCTGGAGCTGAGGAGCTATACTGTCTCTCAGAGCTGTCACCATTGGAAGAAATTGGCCAGGCCTTCATCAGCCCATGAGACAAATGCCTTCCTGGAAACAGGATGCCCCCGGGCAACGCTGTTCTCTGTAGTTGCCGCCATCCCTGAGGGAGCAGGGGGCTGACGCTCTCTCCCAAAGGTGCTCTTGTCAACTCAGGACGCATGCCACTGTCATCAGACTCCTGCCTGTTACAGCTTATAGCAATTTCTTTACATAGATTCTGAGTGTGTGAGTGTCTTCAAGGTGGAGGCAATTGTGTATGTACGTGTTGGGGCTGTGAGTGTTTGTGTGTGTCAAGTCAGGGAGCCTGGAGGTGTGTGCTTGTGTCTGAGGGAGGTTGGGATGGCCCTCGTATAAGGTTCGGAGGTATGTTGGGGGTCCTGAGCCTGGTACACTGTATTGAGAACCTGCAGGGTATGACTTGCTGAAGGAGGGAGCTCCCTCAGCACGGGCACTCCCACTTTGGGGAAGTGAAGGCACAGTTTCAGTACAGCCCCTCCAAAGGACATGGAGTCACAAGATTTACTTACAGATCCCAGTAATGGGGTGTGTGCAATGGAAGGGCAGTTCTCTGTCTCCGGTCACAGCCAGCAGGACATAGAGAGCAGGGTAGCAAGCACTGAGGACTTATAGGTGTTTGGGGCGGAGGTCCCTAAATTTTCGTGGGCTCACCTCTTTAGTGGTTACCTGTAAAGGTGCCCTAGGAAAAGTAGAGTGGGAGCTTGGGGTGGGAATTCTGAGCTCAGGTCTTTATGGAACTGTCCAGACTGGGTGTGAGCAGGTTGTCATGCTGTAGAATGTGCCGGCAGCCCCTCAGAAGAGCTGTTCTCTCATCATGAGGTTGGAGCTCTGTGTGCAAGTGTGTGCTTGTGTACACTCTGTGTACACACTGGCATTGTGTGAGTGCCTCTGAATGTTCACAGTGCTGGTAGGAAGTTGGTGTGGGTGTATAGAGTGTCTATAGCACAGGCTGGGCTGTGGTGTGTGTAAATTCAGAGTGTCTAGTGAGGAATCTAATACATACATTTGAGGGTTGGGGATTGCTTATGTTCTGGGTACATGTATATTTGGGGCATGGACGGTTGCACATGTATGTATTTATGTAGGGGGTCTAGGAGTGTGTTTGATGAATTTGGAAGGGTTCTTGTGTATTTTACGAGGTTTGAGGGATTGGCTCTGTATATTCAGGTTTAAGAAGATCTGATGAGTATTTTTTTCTGGAGACCTTGGGTGGGGACAGGGATTGGAGGGATTGTTGTGTGTGTGTGTGTGTGTGTGTGTGTGTGTGTGTTTGTGTGTGTGTTGTGTGTGGAAGGAGGTTGGGGAGAAAGCCTGAATCAGGACATATCGGTATGGGGGGAACCTATGGGTGTATTTTGGGGGGATGGATGTTTCAGGATAATTTTAAAGATGTGTAGCAACCGTGTATGTGCGATTTTGAGGGGCAATGAAAGCCGTGAGTATATAGTTGGTGTGGCATAGTGTGTGTGTCTGTGCATTTTGAAACTATTGTAAATATGTGTCTGTGCATTTGAGAAGACATAATGTTATGTGTTAATGCTTTGTGTGTTGGTTTTATGTATATTTGCACTATCAGGGCTGTGTGTATACTTAGGGTAAGAATTTAGGGAGTAGAGGGCTTTGGGAGCTTTAGATTGTCAGTGTAGTGGGGTGTTGCGAGTTGTGTGTCTGTAATTGGGGGGTATAGACAGATGCCATTTATAGGTTATCAAGAGGAGACAGGTATAGGTTTGTATTGGGGTGGTGAGGTCATTCTTTTGAGGAGTATTTAGGAGAAAGTAGGGAACCCCATGTGTATCTATTGGATGGTATTTGTGTGTTGAGTTTTGGAGGCATTGTACACAAGTGGACGTTAATAGTTCTAGGGGACTATATGTGGTATATTTAGGATTATGGGATTGTGTTTAATATTAAGTATGTGAGTTTGGTTTTAATGTATTCAGTTATTGTTGGAGGGTTTGTATGATTTCATTGGGGATTGGTACGGGGCTGAGTGGATTTTTGGGGGGATATGAGGATGTGTGTATTTAAGTGTTTGATTATTGGGGGCTGGTTGGGAGTACATTTTTGTATTCAAGACCATGGCTGTAATTTCATTGGGGTTAAAGGTGTAGGTCTGGGACATGAGGGTTCTAGGTGCACTAGTGGGCATCTGGTGGGTACGGTTTGTGTGTTTGGGGACACGCAGAGCTCTGTGGGACTGTGTGGTAGTGGCTCATTGTGACTAGCTGGAGTGTGTGTTGGTGTAGGAGGGGGACAGGGGGCATATTGGCGACTGTGAGGCTCTCCCATGTGGACTGACCCTTGTTTGTTGTGATCTTCTGTTGCTCAGACTCATCCTGTCTCTTTTCTAGAGCAGCCATTCCCCTGGCATGGTCAGTGGTCTTCTTAAGCTTACCTGGATGGGTCTGGGAATATCACTTCTGCTAGTGGCTGGATGCAGAGTGGGGCTGACTTCCCCAGAATTCAGTGTCACTGTCCTCAGTGGAGTGGCTGGGAGATCAGGGATTCTCCTCTAGGAGGTCAGACTTGACCAGTTCTCTCCAGAATGTGCTGGTGGGAGTGACCCATTGGATGAACTCTGCCAGGAAGTAGTAGATCCAAGGATAGTTCCTGAGGGAGGAATCTACTTTCTTCTTTGGATGGCTCCCACAGAGGGTAAGGGCCAAGTTCCCCACAGGGTCTTTCTCAGGCCTGGCCCTGCTGACCGGTCTGTGTATGCACATGTTCTACTGTACTTTGTGTCCTCTGGTGACATCAGCATGAGGCCCCCTGCATGTCAGTTCTCACTGTCCTTCCCCAGCCTGCCCCTGCTTCCCATCCTGCTTTCTCTCCCCTGACACCGTGGGTGAGAGTCACCTTCTCCAGGTAGGAGGGATTCCTCTTCCCCATGTTCTCACACCATCCTCCTGCCTCTCATTTCCGCCTTCTTGGCACCCACTCTTATCAGAACAAACTTGACTCCTCACAGTGTCCCTTCCTAGGCACCTTCTGGTCTGACCACCTCTCACTGCCGCCCCACTGGCCTTGGTCATGAGCCCCAGGTGCAGCAGCCTTCTTTCTGTTCTTGAAAGGCACATTGGGGCCTCTTCATTTTCTGTTTCCTCATGTTAGAATGCTTCTCTCTTCTCTTTATGGAGTCCTTCCTGACTGAGATCTGCCCTGTTACTCTCTTGGCCCTCATCCTGCTTCATTGTCCTACAATGTCTCTCTCAAGGCTGAAGTGGGAAGCTGGTCAGTGTCTTAGCGAGTATCCTAACTCCAGGAATTGGTAACCATTGACACATGAGACACCAGGCCATCCGTGAGAGAATGAACTGCATGGTCCGCTTTGTCAACAGGACCTGTGAACCTGCTGCCTAGTGGCACACATGTCCCTCAAGGATGGGAGCATTGAGTCTTCATTACCTCCACCCAGGACATGTCCTAGGCCTGATCACCGTCAGCTCATATCACTGGCAGGTAGAACAAATTAAGCCAGCTGACACAGGACACATGGCATCCTGCAAAGCAACAAACCCAAATGTTGCTCACGAAAAAACCTAAACTCCTATGGCTCATAGTTCAAATGCAATGAAGCAGGCACAGCATATAAGTTAAAATAAACTGGGTATAAAATTCTAAATGTTCTAAATTAGACTGCAGCTTGTCTCCCGTGATCCGAATGTCAACAGCCAAAACTCCTGGTGTCCTGGACCGGTAAAGGAAGAACAGACCCAAACCGAGTGCCCAGCTGCGTTCATCAGGCTCTGTTGAAAAGTAAATTTGCATCATCACTGCACCACTGAGTTTTTAGCATGTGCCAGGCACTATGAGGAATACATTCATATTCATGCTTGCCAAATCCATAAAAAAACCCCTAGTGGGTACATTACTGTTTCACATTTCAGGTGATGAAGTTGATGTTCAGAGGTAAGCAGTTACGACCGAGCACTTGTATGTGCCGAGTATCAGTCGAACTGGTTGACCCATCCCAGCAAACTAAACATGACCTTGATCAATGCATCTGGAGGCCAGGCCGTGAAGATGCAAAAGACATCCCAGGAGCAGAATGAGCAGCGTGAAATACCGCAACCGTTCTAGCAGGTGTGAGGTCATACGTCATTGTGGTTTTAATTTGCAAATGCCTGACCGTTAGTAATATTGAGCAACTTTTCTTACATCTGTTGGCCTTTTATAAAAAGGGTCTTTGGAAAAAGATCTATTCAAATACTTTGTTGACTTTCTTTTGAATTATTTGCTATTTTGCTGTTGAGTTGAAGGAATTCCTCATATATTTTGGATCTTAACCCCTTGTGGGATACGTAGTTTCAAATATTGTGTCCCATTCTGTAGCTTGCCTTTTCATTTTTTGATGGTTTCCTTTGCTGTGCAGAAGCTGTTAGTTTGATGCAAATCAACTTGTCTGTTTTTACTTTTTGGTTGTCATTGCTGTTGGTATCAGATCCAAAAGTTATCGCCTGGACTAATGTCAAGAAGTTTTAGTCCTTTGTCTTTATCAGTTTCAGGTCTTAAGTCTTTTTTATTCATTTAATTTTGTAGATGAAGTTAGATAAGGAACCAGTCTCGCTCTTAACTATGTAGTGATCGTTTTTTCCCGTCATTTATTAGAGGCTAACCTTTCCTCATTGTGAGTTCTTGGAATCCTTCTTGAAGATCACACTATATATGGATTTATTTCTGGGCTCTTGGTTCCACTGATCTAATGGTCTAAATGCCAGTACTAATATATTGTAGATTTATAAAATATTTTGAAATCAGGAAGTGTGATGCCTCCAGCTTTGTTCTTGTCCAAAACTGTGTTGGCTGTTCAGGATCTTTTATGGTTTCGTATGAATTTTTGGGTTGTTTTTTCTATTTCTGTAAAGAATTCCATTGGGATTTTAATAGGGATTCTGTTGGGGTGCCTGGGTGGCTCAGTTGGTTGAGCATCTGATTCTTGATTTTGGCTCAGGTAATGAATGATCTGAGATGGAGCCCCATGTCAGGTTCTATGCTGTGCATAGAGCCTGCTTAAGATTCTCTCCCTCCCTCTCCCTTTGCCCTCATCTCTCTCTCTCTCTCTCTCTCTCAAATAAAAAAGTATGGGTTTTATTGAATCTATAGGTCACTTAATTTTTTTATACTTCATCTTTTTAAATTCAATTAGCCAAGATAAGATACATCATTAGTTTTACATGTGTTCAATAATTTGTCAGTTGCATTTAATAACACCCAGGGCTCATCACATACCCTCTTTAATGCCCATCCACCAGTTACCCCATTCCCCCCTCACCTCCCCTTCAGCAACCCTCAGTTTGTCTCCCAGAGTCAGGAGTCTCTCCTGGTTTGTATTCCTCTCTGATTTCTTTCCATTCAGGTTTCCCTCCCTTATGATCCTCTGCACTGTTTCTTATATTCCACATATCACTGAAACCATATGATAACTGTCTTTCTTTGGTTGACTTATTTCACTTAAGTGTAATACCCTCCACTTCCATCCTCGTTGTTGTAAATGGTAGGTATTCATCCTTTCTGATGGCTGAGTAATATTCCATTGTATGTATGTACCACATCTTCTTTATCCATTCATCTGTTGAAGGGCATCTCGGCTCCTTCCACAGTTGGGCTATTATGGACATAGGTGCTATGAACATTGGGGTGCATGTGCCCCTTCTTTTCACTACATCTGTATCTTTGGGGTAAATACCCAGTAGTGCAGTTGCTGGGTCATAGGGTAACTCTATTGTTAACTTCTTGAGGAACCTCCATCCTCTTCTCTAGAGTAGCTGTACTAGCTGCCATTCCCACTAACAGTGCAAGAGGGTTCTCCATTCTCTACATCCTCACCAACATTTTTTCCCTGTTTTGTTAATTTTAGCTATTCTAACTGGTATAACGTGTTATCTCAATGTGGTTTTGATTTGTATTTCCCTGATGGGTAGTGATGTTGAACAATTTTTCATGTGTCATTTGTATGTCTTCTTTGCTCTTTTTAGAAAGATTTTATTTATTTATTTATTTATTTATTTATTTATTTATTTATTTATTTGACAGACAGAGATCACAAGTAGGCAGAGAGGCGGGGTGGGGCGGGAGGGAAGCAGGCTCCCCTGCGAGCCGAGAGCCCAACGTGGGGCTTGATCCCAGGATCCTGAGATCATGGTCTGAGCTGAAGGCAGAGGTTTAACCCAGTGAACCATCCAGGTGCCCCGTGTTTTTTGAGTGTTGAGTTTGATAAGCTCTTTATAGATCTCGGATACCAGCCGTTTATCTGATATGTCATCTGTAAATGTCTTCTCCCATTCCATAGGTTGCCTTTTACGTTTGTTGACTTTCCTTTGTTGTGCAGAAGCTTTTTAACTTGATAATGTCCCAATAGTTCATTTTTTGCCTTTGTTTCCCTTGCCTTTGGCAATGTTCCTAGGAAGAAGTTGCTGCAGCTGAGGTCGAAGAGGTTGCTGCCTGTGTTCTCCTCAAGGATTTTGATAGATTCCTTTCTCACATTGAGGTCCTTCACCTACTCTGAGTCCATTTTAATGTGTGGTGTAAGGAAGTGGTCCAATTTCATTTTTCTGCATGTGGCTGTCCAATTTTCCCAACACCGTTTGTTGAAGAGGCTGTCTTTTTTCCACTGGACATTCTTTCCTGCTTTGTCGAACATTAGTTGACCATAGAGTTGAGGGTCTATTTCTGGGCTCTCCATTCTGTTCCATTGATCTATGTGTCTGTTTTTGTGCCAGTACCATACTGTCTTGATGATGACAGCTTTGTAATAGAGCTTGAAGTCCGGAATTGTGGTGCCACCAACTTTGGCTTTCTTTTTCAATATTCCTTTGGCTATTCGAGGTCTTTTCTGGTTCCATATAAATTTTAGGATTATTTGTTCCATTTCTTTGAAAAAAATGGATGGGATTTTGACAGGGATTGCATTAAATGTGTAGATTTCTTTAGGTAGCATAGACATTTTCACAATATTTGTTCTTCCAATCCAGGAGCATGGAACATTTTTTCCATTCCTTTGTGACTTCCTTAATTTGTTTCATGAGTACTTTATCGTTTTCTGAGTGTAGATTCTTTGTCTCTTTGGCTAGGTTTATTCCTAGGTATCTTATGGTTTTGGGTGCAATTGTAAATGGGACTGACTCCTTAATTTCTCTTTTTTCTGACTTGTTGGTGTAAAGAAATGCAACTGATTTCTGTGCATTGATTTTATATCCTGACACTTTACTGAATTCCTGTGTAAGTTCTAGCAGATTTGGAGTGGAGTCATTTGGGTTTTCCCCATATAGTATCATATCATCTGCAAAGAGTGACAAAAGTTTGATTTCTTCTTTGCCTATTTGCATGCCTTTAATTTCTTTTTGTTGTCTGATTGCCGAGGCTGGGACTTCTAGTACTATGTTGAATAGCAGTGGTGATGATGGACATCCCTGCCGTGTTCCTGACCTTAGTGGAAAAGCTCTCAGGTTTTTCTCCATTGAGAATGATATTTGCAGTGGGTTTTTCATAGATGGCTTTGATAATATTGAGGTATGTGCCCTCTATCCCTACACTTTGAAGAGTTTTGATCAGGAAGGGATGCTGTACTTTGTCAAATGCTTTTTCAGCATCTATTGAGAGTATCCTATGGTTCTTGTTCTTTCTTTTATTAATGTGTTGTATCACATTGATTGATTTGTGGATGTTGAAGCAACCTTGCATCCCTGGAATAAATCCCACTTGGTCGTGGTGAATAATCCTTTGAATGTACTGTTGGATCCTATTGGCTCGTATTTTGGTGAGAATTTTTCATCTGTGTTCATCAAGGATATTGGTCTGTAATTCTCTTTTTTGATGGGATCCTTGTCTGGTTTTGGGATCAAGGTGATGCTGGCCTCATAAAATGAGTTTGGAAGTTCTCCTTCCATTTCTGTTTTTTGGAATAGTTTCAGGAGAATAGGAATTAATTCTTCTTTAAATGTTTGGTAGAATTCCCCTGGGAAGCCGTCTGGCCCTGGGCTTTTGTTTGTTTGGAGATTTTTGATGACTGTTTCAATCTCCTTACTGGTTATGGGTCTGTTCAGGTTTTCTATTTCTTCCTGTTTCAGTTGTGGTAGTTTATATGTCTCTAGGAATGCATCCACTTCTTCCAGATTGTCAACTTTGTTGGCGTAGAGTTGCTCATGACATGTTCTTATAATTGTTTGTATTTCTTTGGTGTTGGTTGTGATCTCTCCTCCTTCATTCATGATTTTATTTATTTGGGTCTTTTCTCTTTTCTTTTTGATAAGTCTGGCCAGGGGTTTATCGATCTTATTAATTCTTTCAAAGAACCAGCTCCTAGTTTCGTTGATTTGTTCTATTGGTTTTTTTGGTTTCTATTTCATTGATTTCTGCTCTGATCTTTATTATTTCTCTTCTCCTGCTGGGCTTAGGCTTTCTTTGTTAAGTTTGTTGATTTTAACCAAAGAAAAGTTCTACTGGGAACTGATAGGAATTGCATTTTAAGCCTATAAATCAATTTCAGAGGAACTAACATTTTCCTACAACGACTCTTCAAATCCATGAAAGCAATACCTCTCTGCACTGACTTAGTCTTGCTCGTTTTCATTAGTTCTACAAGTTTCATTGTCTGGGTCCTCTACATTTCTTAAAAGATTTATACCAAACATCTCATTTTGGAGGGAACTATGGTATAGGTTTTTGATTTTGGTTTCCAATTGTTTGTTGCTAGTCTATGGTAATATGATCAGCTGCATATTACACTAATCTTTTATTCTGAGACTTTGCTAAAGTAATCTATTATAATTTATTGTGAGTTTTCTCATAGAGAGTCCTGAGAATCTTCAATGTAGACAGTTATATCGTCTGCAAATAATAACAGGAATATTTCATCTTTTCCAGACCATATGTCTGTATTTCCATATCTTCCTAAACCACACTAAGTAGAACCTACAATAATAAGTTGAAAATGGGATGAGAGAAGATATTCTTGTCTTGTTTTTGAACTCACAGGAAAAGCTTTATCCTAGTTCTCCGCCTCCTCCTCCTCCTCTTCTTCTGATTATTATTATTATTATTAGTAGTAGTAGTAGTATGATGTGTTGGTCACCACACAGTACATCATTACTTTTTTTTAAGGTTTTTATTTATTTATTTATTTATTTATTTGCAGAGCGAGATCACAAGTAGGCAGAGAGCAGGCGGTGGGAGGGGGGCGGAAGCAGGCTCCCCGCTGAGCAGAGAGCCCAATGCAGGGCTCAATCTCAGGACCCTGGGATCATGACCCGAGCCAAAGGCAGAGGTTTAACCCACTGAGCCACCCACGTGCCCCAACATCATCATTAGTTTTTGATGTAGTGTTCCATGATTCATTGTTTCCACGTAACACCCAGTGCTCCATGCAATACGAGCTTTCCTTAATACCCACCACTGGGCCAACCCATCCCCCCACCCCCCTCCCCTGTAAAACCCTCAGTGTGTTCCTCAGAGTCTATAGTCTCTCATAGTTCGTCTCTGCCTCTGATATCCCCCCTTCATTTTTCCCTTCCTTCTCCTAATGTCCTCCATGTTATTCCTTATGTTCCACAAATAAGTGGAACTATATGATAATTGACTTTCTCCACTTCACTTATTTCACTCAACATAATATCTTCCAGTTCCATCCATGTTGATGCAAAAGTTGGATACTCATCCTTTTTAATAGCTGAGTAATATTCCATTGTCTATATGGACCATATCTTTTTTACCCATTCATCTGTTGAAGGGCATCTCGGCTCTTTCCAGTCTGGCTGTTGTGGACACTGCCGCTATGAACACTGGGCATGTGGCACATCTTTTCATTACATCTGTATCTTTGGGGTAAATACCCAGGAGTGCAATTGCTGCATCCTATGATAGCTCTATTTTTTAACTTTTGAGACACCTTTACACTGTTTTCCAAAATGGCTGGTAGGAGGGTAGGGTAGGAGGGTAGGAGGGTTCCCCTTTCTCCACAACCTCTCCAACACTTTTTCTTTCTTGCCGTGTTAATTTTTGCCATTCTAACTGGTATAAGGTGGTATCTCACTGTGATTTGGATTTGACTTTCCCTGATGGTTAACGATGTTGAATATTTTTTCATGTGTCTGTTGGCCCTTTGTATGTCTTCTTTGGAGAAGTGTCTGTTTATGTCTTCTGCCCATTTTTTGATGTGATTGTTTTTTGGATGTTGAGTTTCAGGAGTTCTTTATAGATCTTGGCTATCAGCTCTTTGTCTATAGTGTCATTTGCAAATATCTTCTCCCATTCTGTGGGTTGCCTCTTTGTTTTGTTGATTATTTCCTTTGTTGTGCAGAAGCTTTTTATCTTGATGAAGTCCCAGAAGTTCATTTTCCCTTTTGTTTCCCCTGTCTTTGGAGACATGTTTTGAAAGAAGTTACAGTGGCCAATGTCGAAGAGGTTACTGCCTATGTTCTCCTCTAGGATGTTGATGGATTCCTGTCTCGTACTGAAGTCTTTCATCCATTTAGAGTTTATCGTTGTGTATGGTGTAAGAGAATGGTTGAGTTTCATTCTTCTGTATATAGCTGTCCAATTTTCCCATTATTTATTCCCACCATTTATTGAAGAGACCATCTTTTTTCCATTGGGTACTTTTTCCTGCTTTGTTGAAGATTATTTGACCATAGAGTTGTGGGTCCATATCTGGCTCTCTATTCTGTTCCATTGGTCTACGTGTCTGTTTTTGTGCCAGTACCATGCTGTCTTGGTGATCACAGTTTTGTAATATAGCTTGAAATCAGTCAATGTGATGCCCCCAGCTTTGTTTTTCTTTTTCAACTTTTCTTTATCAAAAGCAGAAGGCTTTTGCACTCCAACAATACAGGATCCTGGAGGCTCCCTCCCCCTTCTGTTTATCTTTTTTTTTTTTTTTAATTTCTTTTCAGCGTAACAGAATTCATTGTTTTTGCACCATACCCAGTGCTCCATGCAATGCGTGCCCTCCATAATACCCACACTTGGCTACAGAAAGGGAAATTAGAGAATCGATTCCATTTACTATAGCACCAGGAACCATAAGATACCTGGGAATAAACCTAACCAAAGAGGTAAAGGATCTATACTCGAGAAACTACAGAACACTCATGAAAGAAATTGAAGAAGACACAAAAAGTTGGAAGACCATTCCGTGCTCTTGGATCGGAAGAATAAACATTGTTAAAATGTCTATACTGCCTAGAGCAACCTATCCTTTTAGTGCCGTTCCGATCAAAATTCCACCGGTATTTTTCAAAGAGCTGGAGCAAATAATCCTAAAATTTGTGTGGAATCAGAAGAGACCCCAAATCGCTAAGGAAATGTTGAAAAACAAAAATAAAACTGGTGGCATCACGTTACCTGATTTCAAGCTTTACTACAAAGCTGTGATCACCAAGACAACATGGTACTTGCATAAAAACAGACACATAGACTACTGGAACGGAGTAGAGAGCCCAGATATGGACCCACAACTCTATGGTCAAATAATCCTCAACAAAGCAGGAAAAAATATAGAGTGGAAAAAAGACAGTCTCTTCAATAAATGGTGCTGGGAAAATTGGACAGCTATATGTGGAAGAATGAAACTCGACCATTCCTTTACACTGTAAACAAAGATAAACTCGAAATGGATAAAAGACCTCAACGTGAGACAGGAATCCATCAGAATCCTAGAGGAGAACATAGGCGGTAACCTCTTCTGTTTATCTTTTGATATCTGCCCATGGAATGATGGCTCCCCGCTTCATACCTCAAGACTAACCGCCTGAGATATTCTGTTTATAGAGATCCAGATATACCTCCTTACATCACAGGCTGCTTTTGCGGGTGTTCAGAATGGTCTGGTAGACATCCAGCTCAATTCAAGGACCAGTTGAAATAGGGTCCCCTACTCCTCCACCATCTTTGCCCCTGTCAAGGAGTGCACTTGTGATCCTCACTTTTATCTCTATATAACTTAGAGTTTAAACTTTGGACATATTAGATTACAATGCAATTATATTTTTTCAGTTAACCTTATATGACTTATTCAAATATCATTGGAGAAAACACTTTTAACATCAATTTTATCTAGAAATTCTCAATATTTTGCACTTTCAGAGTAACCAACAGGAGAATGCCCAGATACAGGACACACATTTAGCAGAGTACCCAGAGACTGGAACAGTACAATATCTTCTGCTCTCTGAGACAGCACTAGGGATCCTGCAAAGCCAGTGTCCAGGTAATAATAGGGAGGGAAGAATGGGGTCTGATCTTAATGCACCTCCTAGTTCTGAAGATACCACCATACGTTCACGGTCACTGGTTGATCTGTTTGTATATACTTCTGAGACTATCTTGGCACAATGCTTAGAATCCACATTGGATTGAAAGGTACAGGAAAAATTTTCCATGAACTATATTTCCATTTATATATTCTTAGGAGTCTTATAAGCTACAAAAACCTTAGGAATCCCTCTGCAATTTATGTTTGTGGGTGGAAAACATCTCTACGTACAACGTCCAGACACGTTGTACACGTTCACACAACACGCATCCCTGAAACTGGATCCTCAGAATGAACCAACTCAAAGTACATTCCAAACACAGACGATAGAATGAGAGTGAGATCTGACTTTCAGAGACCCAGGGAGGATGGCAGAACGAACCCTCAGACAGCACAGCGTAACCCCAAGATATTTTACGAAAATGAGCACCAAGGGCCCAGGTGTGCACAGGCATACCAGAGGAAACAGGCCCTCAGAACTCAGGGAGTCATGCCTGGGGCCATCCCAGTGGATGTGCTGGGTGGTGGGGCCCGCTGCCAGCTTGTCTGGGGGAGGGTCCCACCAACAAATACGCCAGGGGGCCGACAAGTGGCGACTATCCAAGCCCAGACTCTCCAGAGCAGACACTTGAGCAGGAATGGCTCCAGCTCGCCCCACTGTCTGTCTGAACACGCAGCCCCCACACCATCCTTCTTGGCCAGAGCCTCCTGTGACACCTGCGTCCAGGGACAGTGGATGATGAATGGAGGCGTGGACACAGGCAGAGCCTGCCCATTACCAGCCGCTGGGCGAGCGCCATGTGTGGGGGCACTGGGGCGCCCTGGCCAGGATCCCACAAGCTGGCTGCTCTCCTCTTCCCGCCCAGCGCACCGTGGCGTGAGGAACACACGCATCTCTGAATGAAGAACAAACATGCAGGCACGGAAGGGTGGCCACGGGAGCCCGAGCTTCCCGGGTGCCCTCAGAAGGCACAGCATTGTCCTCAGTGGTGACAGGAATGCTCCTCTATCCAAGGGATTCCCCAGAACTCCAGGACCCATTGCTGGATCTTGTCCTAGGGGAGCAGGAGGAGGCTCTGCAGCCAAACCCACGAGGCCGACTGACAGGGCCACCCAGGTCCCCAGGCCGCCCGGAGCCCTCGGTGCTCTCGGGAAAGCGTGAGCCTGGCTTCCTGCAGGCTCTCTGGAGACCCAGCGAGCTGACCGGGACCTGCCCCGCTGGATGGTGCAGAGCACAGCTGGGCCCGCTCTGGGTGAGCACCGGGACTTCCCCAGGTGCCCGGATGACCTGGTCCTCACCGCAGATTCGTCCTCACTTCCTGGGAGCTCCCTCCGGATTTGGCCCTGCCACACCGTCCCCGCAAGCTGTCACCTCTCCTAAGTGTTTCTGTGGCGAGGAAGGTTGGCCGCCATAAAAATCTGAAACGTTTCTCCACTTAATTTCCTTCCCGCTGCACAGACCTTCTATTTTCCAAGGAAAAGAGGCAAATCTTCGCGGATGCCGTTAGCATCCAGCGCCCGCTAGGCGCACACCATGGACAGGGACACGGCGGGGGTGACAGGCACGGGGGGGGGGCCCTCTGTTTGGGTCTGGTTGGGCCCCTGAGCCCCTTCCTCTCTGTGAGGGGCAGCCGCTGGGGAGTGCGACCAAGAGGAAACCTCTGCTTCGGGAAGGGGCAGGAGGGTGGGGAGCACTCCAGAGCCGCCTGCCTGGAGAGGGAGGAGCCCCTGTGGGGTGGCCTGCGGATTCTCTGCAGCGGGATGAGGACGCCGGCATGAGTTCCTTTCTTCACCAAACTCTTTGCTGGGGTCGGGAGGAGGGAAGCAGAGGGCCAGGTGTCCCTTGGACCTGGATGGCCTTGGCCCCATCCTGCTTGCAGGAACAGCACATCTGGGAGTGCTGAGTGCTGTAGGGGCCTCACCAAACCCGGAAAAGCCACGAGAATCTAGAACCTGGAGAGGAGGCCGTGGCTGGGGTGGAGGCCGGTGAGGGCCTGGGTGCTGGCTCCTTGGATCAGAGCATCTGGGTGGGACAGGGGTAGGGGCTGGAAGGGACCAGCACTCCTACTGAGGGGAGGTGGGCGGACTGGGAGGTGCAGGGCAGTTGTGGGGGGCAGCAGGGTCACCTCCCTGCATGGTTGGAGAAGATGGCCCTGTCCAGAAATCCCGCCACGGGACTTGCCGCCTGCGCCACAGCTGTGGTTCCTGCGTGCACACCGTGGCCAGTGCCCCCATCTGCCCTCATCCATGCCCCGTGTCTGTCCTCACTGGGATTGGGAGGATCCCCCACTGGCCCTCCTATTTCGGTGATCCCACTGGGACCAGAAGACGCTCCAGCTACCACGAGCCCCAGGCCCAGAGCCCGTCTCCTCAGGCCCCGCACAGGGAGCCCTGCGGGAGCTGAGGACCACCCGCCCAGTCGGACCCGTGGCGGAAGCTTCGGGGAGGCAGAGGGAGCTCCGGAAGATGGGGCTGTCTGCGGACTTCATTCTCAAAAACGGTCGTGGTGCAGAGGGCTCCCCATCCCTGGACGCTCAGGGGTCCGGATGGTGACGGGAGCCCCAGGAAGCCCCTCTCAGGCCCTTCCATCCCGTGGGGAACCCTCTCCCGGCGGCAGCCCACACGCCAGGAGGAAGACAGTGGCCCAGAGCGTTAACCACAAAACTAACTTTATTCCCCATTTACACACGGTGCCCCAGTGGGCTGCTGCCACCCTGCCCCCACGGTCATGACCTCCCTCCCTCCCTCCGTCCCTCCCTCCCTCCCGACCTCCCTTAGGATCTCCCTTCCTCCCTCCCTCCTTCCCTCCCGCAATCAGGATCAGCACCAGGACGAGAAGGACCCCCTAGGCTCCTTGGGGTCCCCGGGGTGTGCCGGCCCTGGAGGGCAGGCCCACTTCTCCCTACTGGCTGCAGTGACGCTTCCTTCTCCTCCCTGTGACCAAGGAGTCACACCTTCTCTTTGCAGGCTGTGAGGGGTGAACCAGCCCCACAGCCAAGGCCGGCCTCCCAGACACCCTGAGGTTGGCCCCAGGCAGGGGCGTCTTCGCCACAGAGGCAGGACCCTCACACAGAGCCCGCTTCCTGGACTTTGTAGCTGGGGGGGTGGCCGGGCCGAGGCCTATTCTCTGAGGAGAGGGGGCCCGTGGAGCCCCCCGTGGCCCCCAACCGCCAGGGCTGGGGATGACTGAGGCAGGAGCGGGACTCTGGGAGAGCCCCCAGGGCAGCAGGCTGTGCTGAGAGGCCAGGAGGAAGGCCAGGCTGGGGAGCTCCTCCTCGTCCTCACTGGACCCATCTGCCAGCCCTCGAGTGTCCCTAGCAGGAGGGGCCTCTCTGAGAACCGGGGCATCCCTGGGGCCCAGTCCAGGGTAGGCGCACCTTTGACCCTGGGGAGGGGAGGGGACCCGTCCGGCTCGAGGTGCAGGGGACTCCTGTCGTCCGGGAGAGAGAGCAAAGGCTCTGGGCCCCGACAGGTGTGTCTGTGCTCGGCCGTGCCTCTGAAGGTCCTGGCCGTCAGTGTCTGCTGGGCAGGCTTTGTCGCTGACCCCCAGCCCCTTCCCGGGACCGGTCTCGTGCTCAGGCGTGGGGCCCGACCGGGCTGCGCAGAGGCGTGGGGGTGCCTGCACACCCTCCTCCGTATTCAAGGCCATCAGTCGTTTCTCCACCAGCTGAGGAAGGAGGTGAGAGTGACTGGCCAGCATAGGCCAGTGAGATGGGGGGATGGGACAGTGGCACTGGGAGAGGAAGGGAGGGTGACCCACGAGGCTGTGGCTCTGCTGTCATCCCCCTGCGTTCCTCCCTCCCTCCCTCCCTCCCTTCCCAGGCTCCCCATCTTCCACTTCCCATTCTCGGCTCTGTGCCCACCCGACGCTGGCCTCCCCAGTGCTGTGATTCGCAAGAAGCAAAGGGGGCACAGAGTCATGTGGGTCTTTGTTTTGGAGTCCCCTCCTCGGGCTCACCTGGGACCCCACTCCCCCCCCCTGCATCGCCTGGGTCCCCTCCATCCCCCAGCTTGCCTGGAACCCGTCCTTCCCCTGGCTCACCTCTGCAAGGCTGAGTCCTTCCTCCTGCTCCAGTTTCTCAGCCAGGGCCAGGAGGTCCAGCTGTGGTTCCGAGGACAGCAGTTCCGCCAGGAAGCAGGGGTGGATGACTGCCTCCACCTGGGACAGAGGAAAGAGGCTGGGGTCATACTTGGCAGGGAGCCCCCTGTGAGCCAGGAGGGTCTGCAGGAAATGTGGGAAAGTAAAGACTCACCCATCCTTCTCCAGATGGTGGGAGAGGTTTTAACGTTACAGTCACTGGCCCCTCCCTCTCTCTCTCTCTCTCTCTCTCTCTCTCTCTCTCACACACACACACACACACGCATGCACATGTGCAGACACACATTCACACATATATGTACACAGACAAAACCTGGGCATGCACACACACACACACACACACACACACACACACAAACACCCCCAAAACATACGTGCACTCTCAGACACACAAAGGACATACCCCTAGGCAGACACACACGTGAGCAGACACACAGGACCACATGCGGACATACACAAAGACATCCACACAAGGCACAAATACACACACACAGGCCTCTACGCACACAGACACGGGTATGCACGGGTACAAACAAACGTACACACAAACACGATGCTTGGGCATGTGTGCACACATGCCTGCACGCACAGAAGTATACAGACATGCCTGCATGTACACAGGCAAATACACAAGTATGCACACACACATGCACACACAGCCCAGGAACAAGGAAAGAGCTTAATGCCAAAGGCCTGAGCTCAGCCCCGATCTGGGCGTTGGAGTGCCAATCCCTGGAATCTTCCAGACACCAGGCTGCGGGCCAGCGCACCTTGGTGACGAAGTCTTCCTGGGAACACAGCTCGTCAATGTAGCTCAGGAGACCCGGGTCCGGGTAGGTCGCGGCCTCATTCTGCTGTGGCTCCTTTCCATCCTCTCCGCATTCACCTGCCGGGCCCCCTGGGGCCGAGTGGCCCGGCCCCAGCAGCCCCTCCATGATGTCCACGTACTCTCTCACAGCCTCTGGAGGGATCTCCTTGGGCGCCTTGCTCTCCGGGCGCCGCGGGGGTCTGCGTGGCTGCTGGCGGGAGGGCTGGGCCCTGGAACCCGCCTTCCTGGGAACGCACGCTGAGGCAGAGCGGGAAGGAGGGAGGAGGCGTGAGGGGCTCCGGCAGAGCGTCGGGAGGGCAGAGTTTGGGGGACACTGATGTCCCTGGGGGCTGGGTCAGGGCCACCGGAAGCTGTGGGCACCGTGGGACTGGCAGAGCGGGGAGGAGGAGCGTCTCACAGCCAGCCACGTGAGCCAGGGCGGACCCACCGATCCTCCAAGGGTCTCCCCACAGCCCACTTCCCAGGCAGACTTTGTGCCGGGTCCTCTGACAGGCGTGGGGAGAGGAGTCAAGAAATTCACTCGGTCAATACCCGTCCTGACAAAGGGCAGCTGAGACCCCCGGCTGCTCTGGTCAAAGGCCAGACAATGTCCCCTTGTGGGAGCAGACACGACACAGGGACAGAGGCCTCCCCTCGGCCCCCACTGCCACGGTCCACCAGCTGTCATGGGAATGCGGGGGCCTTACCTGGCTGCGGGCCCGCTTCCGCGGCTGGGGGCCCCCGCCGTTCAGGCTTCGGGGGCGCTGGGGGAGGCAGGCCCTGGGCCACCTTCACCCACTGTAACTTCTGCATCTGCATCTCCTCCTCCATCTCGAACTCCATGAACCTGGGGGTGAGGAGGCCCAGGCCGCACTGAGGAGGGGGCCCGGCCCTGGAGCCAGCAAGGCCAGCAGCAGGTTGAGGGACCGGGAGAGGCGGGGCCTTGGAGGGACGGCCGTGGCCCCGGCCACCAAGGAGGCAGCAGGCGGGCTGTCCGGCGCATCGCCTCCACAACCCCCTCGGAGGGAGTCCGACCCCAGGCGAGGCGGCCTCAGGTTCCCAACCCCGTCCTGAGACCTTCTGGTGGAGGCAGCGGTGGGTCCAGAGCAAGGGAGGGTGGAACCGCCAGGGAGGTGGGGAGGGCGGCCCTCTGGGACAAGCGAGCATCAGCACAGCCAGACCCTGCCCCCGGCCCACTCGCCCAGCAGCCCCGGGCCAGAGACCCTGACTCACTTTCCCGCCATCTCGTAGTAGATCAAGCGGTCAAAGTTGCTTCTGCTCTGCCACTCCTGCACGGCCCGCCACACTCCCTCTTCCAGCGTCATCGTGGGCTTCAGGCGCGCCAGGGACCTCAGCACCGGGCTGTAAGCCGTCGGGGTCAGGGGCCGGCTGCAGTCCGGTCACCCCCAGCCTGCCCCGGGTCCTCTGGAGCCCGTGTCCCCCACCCAGCATGACCGAGTGCTGGCAGGTGACAGGGGGTTTCGGGGTGTGCCAATCCACCTTCTCAACCACCACGGTCAGCGCCTCCCACCACACCAGCCCTGGGCCCTGGGCTCCAGGCTGACTGTCCACTGACAGGAGCAGGGACGTGGTGGCCTGGCAAGTCAGTCCTTCTGGACTCTGCCTCTCAGAGTAATAATACTCGCGGACATTAAGGTACCCAGCAATGAGTCCAGCCTCTGCAGGAAGTGCCATCACCCCGTGTTCGGGAGGGACCCCAGATGCCATGGTCGGGCCTGCCTGGTCAGACCTCTGCAGGAAGGATCCCACACCCTCACCCCTGCACCACCTCTGCTCCCTCCCCTCCCGTTCTGAGGGATCCTCTGGG
Organism: Lutra lutra; assembly: GCF_902655055.1. Lineage (NCBI taxonomy): Eukaryota > Metazoa > Chordata > Mammalia > Carnivora > Mustelidae > Lutra > Lutra lutra. The sequence goes on along the minus strand of NC_062290.1, from coordinate 3,503,777 downwards.
ACAGCGAGGGTGGGGCCCGCACAGGACCTCTGCGGGCCCTGCACGTCCCAAGCCTCCTCTGCTGCGCTGGTCCCCTGGCCGTGAGATGCCCCAGGCCCATGTTCCCAGGAGGCAGGGTGACAGAGAGCGCGGCACCCAAACCACAGGCCCTCCTCTGACACCCGGACCCTCACGGACGAATGTCACCGTGATGTCTCTGGAAGGGACAGGTTGGCTGGACAACCCCCCCACCACCACCACCCCAATGTCAGTTGAGATGCGTGACTGAAAGGTGTCCTGGACCAGAACGTGCCTTCCTAGAGCAGGGACCCGGCCGCAGCCCTTCTTCCCAGCGGCCCTAGATCACCGCCCTGTGTGCGCGCCCCAAGGTGGGCTTGCGTGAGGGCTGCAGGAGAGCAGAGAGCAGAGGCCACTCACATGAGAAAGCAGGAGAGAGCTTCTGCGTCGGGGCTCTGCGGGAGGTGCCTCCGGGCCAGCGACTTGAAGCGCTGCCAGCGCCGGAAGTTCTCGTAAACACTCTTGGGGTTACAGGAGTCCTCGGGCGAGGCCGTGGTCCGGCTCCTGGAAGCTCCGTGAGGCTGTGGCCTGGCGTCGACTGGGGCACGACGGTGGTCAGCTGCGCGGCTGGGGGCTGAGCCGGAGGTGGAAGGCTTGGGGCCGAGCCTCCCTTGCCAGCCTGGGAGCCCCCATGGGCCGAGGCAGCATGCTGGTCTCCACCGCAGAGGCTGTCACGAAGAGGGGTGCGGGACACGCAGCACCCCCACAGAGGGCCCCTGGAGCACTCCAGCTGAGGGGGGCCTGAGTGAGGACGATGGTCTGAGTCTGGGGGGTCACTGAGCACCCCTGTTCTGACCGGACCTGCACAATGACATTGCAGGTCCCAGTCCCATTGGGGCCGAGGCCAGCCTCTCCTGCCACCAGCGGAGTCCTGGAGAAAGCTGGCAGCACCAGGGGGCCACCAGGAGGGAATGGCGGGGTCATGAGGGGCGGCGGGTGCTGCCCCCACAGTGGCCGGTGAGGGGCGCCGGCAGTGGGTGCGGGGAAGGGCCGTGCCATGAAAGCAGACAGGGAGGCTCCTGGGTCCGTGGCCACATGGGGTCCCAGCACTGCAGATGCTGTGGACAGAAGGAAAGGGCCGGATGGGGTCAGAGAACCCGCAGCCGGGAGGGAGGACCCGGGGCCCCCTTAGCCCCGGGGAGCAGAGCAGTGAATCCCGTGGCATCGCGTGAGGGGCATCACGGGAAAAGGTGCGGTTTGCCAGTGTCCGAGAGTGATGTCCATGCTCTGGCCTCCCGCAGGGAACTCCCGCCCCCGCCCCTCCCACCACGACATCCTGTCTGCACAGGCGGTTGGGCCAGCACTGCCTCTGAGAACCACCCACGGACCCCCCAGACACGACTCTCCAGCCTCACGGGCTGCCTCCCAAGACGTGGGCCTGGCTGGACCCCTGACCTGTGGGAAGTGGCCTCAGCGGGCCCCCTGGCAGCTGGGGACCTTCTGCAAGGTCCCTCCTAGGCACCTGTAGGGCCTCTGTGAACGGACAGCGTCTGAACCATTCGGGCCCCTCTCCCGCCAGCCTTCCCGTTCCCGACGCTCCCTGGGAATCCCACCCTCTCCTTCCCGGCCCAGCACAACCGAACAAGAACGCTTGACCTGGATCTCTGCCAGGAAAGCTCCCCCCAAACCCTGCGGTAAGCCCGTCTCAGAACCATCCACACACCCCGGACACAGGGCCAGGGTCCAGCAGCCCAGAAAACAGGACAAGAGGAAGCAGGTGGGAACTGCGTTTTCCTCAAGAGGGAGAGCGACCCAGAGCGGCTGAGGAACCCGAGCCCTACCTTGAGGCCTCCCGGTGCCCCGACCCTGCTGAACCCAAGACAAGGCCTCCGTGGCCTGCGGACACGTGGGCTCGGAGTGACCACCGGCCCAGGTCTCGGGAGGACACGTCACTGCACACTTGGCCGCACACAGCCCCATGCAACGACGTTCTGGCTAAGACCGCCTCTCCGCCTGCCCCGGCCCGCGCCGCCGGCAGGACACACTCCCACCTCTCCCTGCAAACTGCCCAAGGAGGCGTGTGCCCCCGGAGAGAGTCGGCGAGAGGGCCGCCGTCCTTTCTCCACACACAGGGCGTTTCCCCCGACAGGGCCTGACCCACCTCCAAGGAGCCCCTCCCCAAGGTCCTTGCAGGTTTCTGCAGACTCCCGGCCTCTCGGCCCCCAGGCCAGCTGTCCTTGGGGGTCCAGTGCGCTCCTTCCTCTGCCTAACCCCACCGGAGTGCCCCTGGCCGGCGTCACATTTGAATCCCGAGGACTTCAGGGGTGGCCTGGGCCCTGACACGTCCAACCCAGCCAAAGGCTCACCTCCTTGTAAAGCCATCCCCACAGGCAGAGGACGCCGCCGCCTGGCAGCCTCCACACTGAGGAAAGTCAGGTCCGGGCCCCACACGGTGAGCTGCTCCAGGAGACAGTCGGGACCCAAGCCAAGGACGGAAAAGTTTGAATCTAAACAGGGCGAGAACGCAGGACTTCATGACATTCTGTGGCGGGGGAGGGGCGGAGGGCCCCTGCCCTGGCTGGGGTGGGGAGACATTCCATGAGTCGGGCTCTGGCAGGTGGGCCAGAACCCAGGTTCCTTTCGAACGATGCAGGGGCAGCACAGTTGGGGCGCGCGCCTTTCCAGGCAGTTCAGACACTGTTTTTCCAGATTCACCGCACCAAGGTGTGACCCGGTGCTCCTGGCTCGATTTTGTGTCCAGAGACCTCGGCTCGTGTCCCTCCACCCGCTCTGCTTCCTACCTGGCTCTTGACTCCTTCAACAGGGGCTGCGCAGGGGCGCCTCTTCCTCCACCTCCTACTCCTGGCAACCCGGCCCCTTTCTCCCAGGAACCCAGGGTTACCTGTGTCTTTTAGATCTTCAGAGAGATGCATTGTGCCTCAAAAAGTCAATGTACGCCCTTCGTTTCTTGAAGAATGAAAGCCTATTTCTCTCCGGTTGAAGGTTGAGAGAGGTCCCAAAATGTGTGTGGATATGCACAGTGATTCTTCTTGTCCTGGTAATGTGGCTCCTCTCCTCCTTTCTGGGGGCTAGATTCCCAGAAGAAGTGCTACAGTCCTCTAAATTCGGAGGGCCCCATCGAATGGGGTGGCCAATTTTAGCAAATAACAATAATGGACACTCAATTAAATTAGGATCGCAGATAAACATGGAATCAGCGTTCACAAGAGTTGTGTCCCATGCAATATTTGAGATACACTTTTCATGCAGATCTTTCCCCCCTTTATCTAATTTTGCATTGAGGTGGGATTCTCTATTTTATCTGGCATCTCTACCAAAAATGTGTAACGTACCCAGTTATTATTAGTCCCTTACCTGTGAGAAAAAGATCTTGGATATGAACACTCCAGAGTGCTATCTCGGCTTCACTGCAAAGCTCATTTGTGTACACAGACACACACACACACACACACACCCGTATCTGCGGGCTCTTTGAATGATTTGGAATTTGGAAGAAGGCCATCATATATCACTGAGTGTCTAGGCTTAGTGGGGGTAGGACAGAAAGAAGGCATAGATCTTCCCCTTTCTTACTTCGAAGGGGCATAGAAAGACCCGATAGCCCTGGTTTTTTGAGCCGTTACAATCCCTGCTCATGAAATGGATGTGCCCCTTGAGACAAAGCCTCCTGGGGTACCACTCCTATCCATTTCCCACTCACACAACCAGCTTCCTCTAAGGGCTGGCCGGCCACTCTGAGCCTGGAAGCCCTGCTCTGGGCTTGCAAATGGTAGACCCTCGTTCTTTGGAATCCAGGCTCACACTGAATGGGGTCCCATGTACGTGGGAATCATGGTAGCACCCCTTCAAAATCTCACGGACTCTTATCTTCATGGTTCACGTCAATGTCAGTTATTGGGAACACAGTGATGCGAAGGAGCATTGATTGGTGTTTTCCTTGTGAGAAGAGAGGACTGTCAGGAAATGGGCCAAGGGTGATGAGGGCTGAGAACTTCAGAGGCTGAAGCCAGATGTCTCGGGACAAGCCTCATTCCCACCGCCATGACGGCAGAGTTCCTACGACAGCAGGGTGTTGGGGAAGGAAAGGGACGTGAGAAGGATGGCTCCGCTCTGAACTGGCACTGAACAAGAACTCCTTTTGGTTAAGGCGCTGAAACCCTTCTTGCCTCCCTCCACCCTCCTCAAAGGAAAGCCGACTCCAAAGACCACTGTTGGGTGAAAAGGAACCTGGGGCCATTTTGAAGGGGAAGGGCCATGGACTGTGAGCCCAGGGCCTGGGCTGCTTCTCCCCCTCACCCCGTGTTACAGTTGTGGAACAAGTCACTTCTCAATTCCTGCCCCATTTCCTCATGATTTTAAGTGTTCTCCCAACACACCCCGTGACTAGGTCTAGGCAATATTGATATGGAAACTTC